>NC_073302.1:237399656-238634656 GCF_027595985.1 Sorex araneus | reverse complement strand
GATCTATTTATTTGGTATTTGGACCACACCTGGCAGTGCTCAGGAGTTACTCCTGGTCCTGAACTCTTGATGATGCACAGGGCATTATATGGAACGCTGAGGATCGAACTTGAGTTGGTTGCATGGAAGGCAAGTGCCCTACCTACTGTACTATCCCTCCAACCCCTCTTTACCACATTTCTAAGGGTAATCTTTGGGAGAAAATTCTTGTTTTAATATTTACTCTTTTTCACTGTTTTCTCAAGCCTTTGCTGCAAGCAGTACTTCAACTGGGCCAAGGACTCCAGATAATAGCATTTTCTCTAATTGCAGATAGAGGGTTGTGAGTGGTTAGTGAGGAGTGGTGCGTGGTTAGCATTGGATGGTGGATGGTGAGAGTTAGGTGTTGGGTGGTGAGTGGTAGATGGTGTTAGGTGGTGGGTGATGAGTGTTGGGTGGTGGGTGGTGAGTGTTGGGTGGGTGTTAGGTCATGTTGTGTGGGTTATGAGTGTTGGGTGTTGAGTGTTGGGTAGCACGTGGTGGTGGTGAGTGGTTAGTGATGGGTGGTTAGTGATGGGTGGTTAGTGTTAGGTGGTGGGTGGTGGGTGGTTAGCATTGGGTTGGGTAGTGTTAGGCGGTGGGTGATTAGTGCTAAGTTACTTGGGTAGTGGATGGTTAGTGCTGAGTGATGCGTGGTGATGGTGGGTGGTGAGTGTTGAGTGGAAGGAGTGTTGGGTAGTCATTTTTGGGTGATGGGTGGTTATTGTTGGGTGGTGGATGGTTATTGTTGGGTGGTGGTAGGTGGTAAATGGTTAATATTGGCCCCTGCCTTTGCTATCTTCTCAGAGACAGTCCTGCGGGTCTGTGAGTTGATAACTGGGACAGGCCAGCCTGGTCACATTTGGGATTTTGCCAGGTCCAGCGTTACATTTCTTCTCCTTGCCAGTTCTCTTACCCAGATGAGAAAAGGTGTCTGAGACACAGGGCAACCATTTCTGCATGGAATTTTATGGTGTGTGACTCTTCAGAAAATAATATGCTTTCATTTAAGCAGATTTGGAGGACCAGGGCAGTAGTTTAAGAGGCTCCTTTCCCTGTTTTGCCTGTGGGAGATCTGGGTTCGAGTTCTGTCATCCTGCTTAGTTTTTCTGAGCATTAAGTTGTGCTGGGGGGACCAAATGTGGTGCTGGGACTCAAAACCGGGTCCTCTGTATTCAAGATAAGCATCTTACCCACTGTTCTGTCTCTTTGACCCCCCAATCTCAGATTTTTTTCTTTTAAAAGAAAGTTCTTTAACTTTCCTTATAGGTCTACCACATAATGGATGAACAGTACAAATTTTTTGAGTATGTGGGCTCTTCTTGGTCCTGTTCTACTACTGTAGTTTTTACAAAACTTTTTCTTTCTGGTTTCTAATGTAATTATTGCTAGATAGAATGTTCTATTTCTCAAGTCTCTTGTAAAGAAGAAATATTATTATTTTTTGTTATGTGTTAGCATATTAGCTGTATGTTAACATATGTGTGTTAAGAAAGGGTTGTTTGGGTTGGAGAGGGTGCTCAAAGGACTGAGCAGATGTCTCATGTGCAGGAGACCTCAGTTTGATGCCTGGCACTGCATGGTCCCCAAGGCCCCCAGACTGTGATTCCTGAGCACTAAGCTGGGACTCCCCGGCCCCCCCCCCCCCACCGTACTGCCAGTTGTGGCCTCCAAGCAAATACAAATATGAAAGAAAAAAAGGGGGAAGTTATGCTTTAGTTAGACTTCATTAGTATTAATTGTTCATTTTTTGTCTGTGTGGGTGCCATACCCAATGGCGCTCTAGATTTGTCCCTGACTTGGTATTCGGGGATCACTTTTGGCCATGCTCATAAGACCATATGTAGTGCTTGAGATTCAAAACTGGGGCAGCCACATGCAAGGCAAGAGCCTTACCTCCTGAACTATCTCTGACCCTTTCATTAGAATAAATAGCAACAATCCCTTCAACCTGTTTTTCATTTTTTTTTTTTTTTGCTTTTTGGGTCACACCCAGCAATGCACAGGGGTTACTCCTGCCTCATGCACTCAGGAATCACCCCTGGTGGTGCTCAGGGGACCATATGGGATGCTGGAATTTGAACCCGGGTCGGCCGCATGCAAGGCAAACACCCTACCTGCTGTGCTATCACTCCAGCCCCTCAACCTGTTTTTCTTAAGTCCATTTTCACAATATGACTTTGCTTGTAGAAGCAAGGTAATCAAACAACAAATAATTGAATTTGGGGGCCAGAGAGCTAATTCAGGAGGTCTGGCACTTATGTTATACACTGCCATCCAAGATTCAATTGCAAGTACCACAGACGGTTGAGTAAATCCTGAGCATCACCAGGTGTGGCCCAAAAACAAAACAAAATTAAATTTGCACAAATTCCAGCAGATCAACATAAAAATAATCCTATCTACAAATATTTGCAGAGCCATTACTTTGTGGGTGTTTTTGTTTGTTTTGGTCACAATGAAATTACAAAGTTATTTATGATTGGATTTCAGGCATACAGTGTTCCAATAGCCATCCCCCCACCAATGTCCCCAGCCTGCCCCTCGGTAGGCATATCACAATGTTATTTCATATTACTTGCTCCAACAAAATTTAAAGAAATGGCAAGTAAAATTACCAGAAAATAAATCAATAAAGGCCAATTTGTGATAATTGAGTGCCATATGATTTAACCTTTCTTAATCTAGTAGCAGACAACTATATGCACACTAGTAATGCCATACTCAACATCACCTGTTGGGAAGTTTGCCCTGATTTTGTTTGTTTGTTTTTGGGTCACACCTGACAGTGCCTAGGGCTGATTCCTGGCTGCATGTTCAGAGATCACTCATGGTGGGGACCATATGGGATGCTGGGGATCAAATCTGGGTGTGCTGTCTACTGTACTATGTTCTGGCCCCTTGTCCTGACATTTAAAAGAAGCTCTTCTTAGGGGAGAGACTCTCCAAACAATAATAGTGAGTTTTGTTGAAATATTGTATGCAATCAAAGTGAAAGTAAAGTGAAATTTATTAGTTACACAGGCGGGGGGGGTTTAGGGTGGGGGGGCTAGGGGCGTGGGGGTGTTTGGGGTGTGAGGGGGCGGGGTGGAGCTATACTGGGATTCTTGGTGGTGGAATATGAGCACTGGTGAAGGGATGGGTATTCGAGCATTGTATAACTGAGATTTAAACCTGAAAACTTTGTAACTTTGTAACTTTCCACAATAAAAAAAAATAAAAAATAAAAGAAGCTCTTCTAATGCTTTTTGCAAAACTTTTTTCAAGGCTATTTCCAGGGGCTGAACAATACATAGTACAGCGGGTAGGGCATTTGCTTTGCACATGGCCGACCCGGGTTCAATCCCCGGCATCCCGTATGGTCCCCCAAGCAGTCAGGAGTAATTCTTAAGTGCAGAGCTACGAATAACCACTAAGCATCGCAGGTTGTGACCCAAAAAGCAAACAAAACAAAACAAACGAAAGAATTTCCAATCCTAAGGTATGTGTGCAAGGAAATATACAAGACAATTCCAACCAGTATTGCTCAGAATAGAGGAGCATTTCCTTTTCTTTATTATTAAAAAATTTTTATTTAGCTCCATAATTTATAATAACTCTTTTCGGGGTGGGCACTTCCAAGAGGTGCTCAGGAGGCCCTGGGGGACTCCATCTGAAATTGTCAGCCAAAGGGTGGGTTCAATCTGAGGGCCCAAGGATGCAGTTCTGCTCTAGCCCTGGGTGACGGGGATTTCCAAGGCTACCTCTGCAGTGATAGGGAACCTCCAGGGCTCTACCCAGCAGTGCTTATATCATTCCTGTTGGTGCTTTATACCATGACCACACGTGTACATATCCATAAATAACATGTATCATTACCTTGCTTACTTGTGTGCCATGTTGGATCAATCTCCAGCACCACTGATTATGGTACATGAGTAGGCAAAGTAATGCTACATGTTATTTATGGATACATACATGTGTGGTCATAATATAAAACACCAACAGAAATGATATAAGATTCAGGAAAGCAGATACCTCTGAAGAGGGTACATGAGAGTAGGATGATGATGGTCCAATATTTCATGATTCTCTGCCATAATTTATTCCTAGGAAGACATCTGATATAGAAAAAGGGTAGGATTGGGTAGTGCATCAGGGTGGCAGCACCCTTGTAATGACAGAGATCTAATTTTTAAATTAATTGTATCACTTCTCATCCTGTTGCTCGTCGATTTGCTCGAGCGGGCACCAGTAACATCTCCATTCGTCCCTGTCGAGTGCTAGTGTAGCCCAATGGCATCTGCTAGCTCCAGGAACACAAACAGCCTCAAAGCGTTTATTCAGGGTCTTGATGAAGAAGTCTGATCATCACATAGGTGGGCGGCCACTCGGTCTTTAGACGTCCTGTGGAATCCAGTTGTTAACAGCTCTAGTCCAGCGGTCCTCTCTAAATCACATTATGTGTCCGGCCCATCTGATTTTTGATGCCTTGGCAAACGAGACCGCATCCCTGATTCTCAATGGTTGACGGAGGTTGGAACTTCGGATTCCTTCTCTCACGATACTCCAAGAGCTATGCTTGGAGCATCGTGAAACATGATACTCCAAGCATAGCTCTTTCAATTTGTCTTTGGGATACCCGAATAGCATTCTCATCCTGTTTGTGTAGGGCCCAGGTCTCTGAGGTGTATGTTAGTGCAGAAAGAACAGTGGAGTCGAAAAGACGTGCCCGGAGCTGAAGTTTCTTTGTCCTCTTAACTGTTTCTTCGATGCTTTTGAAGGTGTTCCACGCTGCTCTCTTCCTCCTGAGCAGGTCAGGTGCCAGGTCGTTTGTCATGTTGAGTTCTCGAAGTAGGAACACATAACTGTTGCATTCAGAGGTGTTTGTTCCGTTGAGGGCAAATGGAACTAGTTCATTTCTCATGAACATTGTCTTTATGAGGTTCAGCTGCAGTCCGACCTTTCCACACTCACGGTCAAAGTCTGCCAGCATTTGTGCCACTTGGCTGATATTTGGTGTTATGAGAACGATGTCATCAGTGAAGCGGAGGTGGTGTAGTTGCCGACCGTCCATCTTCACTCCCATTCCTTCCTATTCCAGTCATTGCATGATGTTCTCAACAGTGGCACTGAAGAGTTTCGGTGAAATGGTGTCACCCTGCCGAAACCCTCTCTTTATGTTGATGATCACTTCTTTGTAGAATGGTGAGATCCTGGTGGTGAATCCATAATAGAGCTTACAGAGGATCCTAATATATTGAGTTTGAACACCCTGTTTGGCTAGGGCTTCGATGACTGCTTCAGTTTCAACAGAATTTAATTAATTAAAATTTATTTATTTATATTTTGTTTTAGGGCACATTTGACTGGTTTTCAGGGCTCACTCTTGACTCTACACTCAGGGATTACTCCTAGCAGGCTCAGAGGATCATATGGAATGTCAGGGATTGAACTTGGGTTGGCTGTGTATAAGGGAAAGGCCCTACCTGCTATACTATGGCTCTGGACCCGATTTTATTTTATTTTTATAGTTGAAAAAAGCACATAATATAAAACTTACCACCTCCACCATTTCAGTAGTGTTAAGTACACCATCCTATGCAACATCTCTAGAACCTTTCATTTTGCAAAGCCAAAACTTCATACCCATCAAACAAAAACTCTCCACTTTCTTCTCCTCTTAGCCCTAGGCAACTACCTGTTTAGCACTGTAGCACCATCCCGATTTGCTTGAGCAGACACCAGTAATGTCTCCATTGTGAGACTTGTTGTCACTGTTTTTGGCATATGGAAGATGCCATGGGGAGCTTGCCAGGCTCTACCATGTGGGCGGGATACTCTCAGTAGCTTACCAGGCTCTCTGAGAGGGACGAAGTAATCGAAGCTGGGTCGGCTGCGTGCAAGGCAAACGCCCTACCCACTGTGCTATTTTACTCCAGTTTACTCCTTGTTTATTTGATTGTGACTCTCTAAGACACTTCATGTGAACTTAATTGTACAGTTTTTGTCCTTCTGTTTTGCCTAGCTCCTTTCGATGACTTTGTGTCCTCAAGGATGATCCAAGTTTTAGTACATGTCATGGTTCCTTCTTTCTTACCTTTAAAGGGGATACACATACACACACACATACACACACATGTTGCAATAAATTTGAGTATGCAACTAACTTGAGCACACATATGAAAACTTTGTTATATATATGTATATATAATTTTTTTCTGGGTCATATGGTAATTCTATTTTCGCATTATTTGAGAAAAATTCTTACTCTTTTCTGTAATAACAGCACCATTTTACTTTCCTACCAGCAATGCCAATGCCAAGAGTTCCGATTTTTCTGAACCAGCAGGTAGGGATTTGCCTTGTATGCACCTGACCAGGGTTCAATCCCTAGCACCTTATATGGTCCTCTGAGCCTGCCAGATATGATTCCTGAGTCTAGAGCCAGGAGTAAACCCTGAGCACCTCTGGGTGTGCCCCTTCCCCAAACCAAACTAAAAATACGACTGAAATGGATTCTGAATTTCCTACCCCACACATACCTTATATCTATCTGTGATTTTCTTTTTTCTTTTTTTGCTTTTTGAGTCACACCCAGCGACGCTCAGGGGTTACTCCTGGATCTGCACTCAGGAATTACTCCTGGCTGTGCCAGGGATTGAACCCAGGTCAGCCGCGTGCAAGGCAAACGCCCTACCCACTGTACTATCACTCCGGTCCCTACCTGTGATTTTCTGAACTAGTGTTTGTAATTTTTTTCCTAGATGATTTGCCCTGATTAACAGCTTGAACTGTCTTCTGGAGGTAATGCAAGCTGAAGGTGGAGAATTTGATACAGTGTGATAAGGGAATTTCTCAGACAGAGATGAGTGCTGCTCAGGCAGAATAGAGAGTCTTTTTTATAGAAACTGAGTGACCGCAAGCTGACTGGTGGCCCAAAGAACTTGTTCCATGAGCACAGTCAGGGATGCATTTATAAAGGCAAAAATCACATCTTGGACAGACAACGGATGCAATGGGACAGGGCTCTAGGAGCTGTGAAAGCAAAGCATGTTACAGAAGTAAACAAACTAGTGCATGGTTACGCTGGTTTATGATCATAGAAAACAATTGGTGTGTGGTTATAGGGACAACCACAATTGAGGGGGGCGGTCAGTGATCTTGAGAGCTGAACAGTTTGTTTATGGGCTGTACTTGATTTTTAGTGGGTTACACCTGACCTTTGGAACAATAGAGAGGACTTTCTTTCCTGCTGACAGGCTGGGAGGGGAATAAAGATGGCATCCCTCATGTCAGGGCCCCTTGGCTCAATAGGTGGCAGAGGTGTACCTCCATGGCTGTGCTGTGTTTCTGAAATACTGGGAACATCAGAGACATGGCAAACCTGGAAATCTTGTCATCTGAAGATGTTTTGATCTGGAATTCTTGAAGCTCTTTCTCGGATTTTCAGTTGACTTCCATTTTTACTTTTTTTGGTCAAAGACTTAGATAAACTCCTTAGATAGGCTGATCTAGCTTCAGAATTGAGAGACTGGTTCTGTGAAATGACTGGGTTATGGAATTTCTCAACAAGTTCCCAAAGCAACAACTCTGTCTTCCCAATGTAGGTCTTGGGTACAGGGGGCTGGAGGGCTCTGAAGGTAAAATCTGGTTTACCTTTGTAGGGATATTTTTCCTGCTGGGTCAGTTTATTCTATTTTACTCACCCACCCCCAGAGGACCCCTTTCTGCACAAAAGGCCAGATCTGAGTTAGCACCCCTGTTTCTTTTGAACACCTGACACTGAGGACTGAACGAACCAGCTTAAAAGAAAACTATCTTTCAGAGAAGATCTTTCTCTTTTGTTAGAATCCCCCAGAAATGGAATAAAGGTTTCTTTCAGCAAGGAGCAACCATTTTTGATTTGAGGGCCTGACTTCCATAGAAATGGAAGGAAGAACTGAACATGGGCTTTGATAAAAACCAGAGAGCAGTATTAGAGGGCAACTGTCTTTGCCCCAAAGTATAAAGGCAAGGACAGTTTATTTTCAAATTTACCCCCCTACCCCTGCCCTCCCCAAGTCTAACCCTAAAGGTTTGCAAAGAGGTCAGTCGTTCTGGGGTTGTTATTTTGTTTGCTTTGCAATTTAAGATAAGTAGTGCATGGTTTATGGTCATGGAGAACAATTGGTGTGCGGTTATGGGGGCAACCACAGTTGGGGGGGAGGGGAGTGGTGATCTTGAGAGCTGAACAGGAGGATGGTTTGGGCCAGACTGGGATGGTTCCAGGGCAGACAACATGAGCTTCCCAGGGTCAGACCAACTGATGGGGGAGGCACAGACAGAGAAGCAGAGGGATAGACAAGATGGACAGAGGGTCAAGAGAAGAAAGGTGAAGGATGAAGAAGCCCAGGGCCAGCTGCTGAGGCCCTGGGAAGCTGTGGGGCAAGCAGGCAGTGGGTCCGCAGCTGGGCCCTTTTTCAGGCGGTGTCTTCCAAACAGGGAGTGCTGGAGGCAGAAAGCAGAAGGGCAGAGGTTTTTGGAGGCTCCCTGGAGTGGTTGGGGAGGCTCACAGCAGCACTGGGGGGAATCTGGTCAAGCAAACTTTCACCGGGGGAGGGCACTACTCAACGGAGCTCCTGTGCCCAGGGCAGCCCCCCTCTGCCCACCACACCAACAGGGAATAATGAATCGTTCTAAGTAGCTGATGATAGGCGAGAGATCGGGGAGGGTTGGGGGTGCTGCAGACAGGCAGGCCTGGCCAGCCAAGTCCTCTCCTGCGTGCCTGCTAAGGGCCTTTGGAGGGTTTTTCCCCCTCTCATTTTTCAGGTTAAACCCAGCAATGCTCAAGGGTTTACTCTTGGCTCTGTGCTCAGGAACCACTCCCGGCAGGCTCAGTGACGTTCAACATCGCACCTGGGTCAACAGCTCACAAGGCTTATGATCTTTCCTGCCCCCAACACTGGCATTCTTGGATATTTTCAGATATTTTCTCTGCTCTTAGAAGTTTAGATATCTTGCTTCCTGCTCCGGGACTAGGAAAGAATGAGCTTCTCAACCTTACTGTCTGTCAACCATGTGCTTTATTAGGCCAATAGAACATTAGTAGGAGTGTTATTGCTTATTTCTTTGAGTTTTGTTTTTTTAAAAATTAATTTTTGGGGGTGGGGGTCACACCCGGCGATGCTCTGGGGTTATTCCTGGCTCTGAGGTCAGGCATGTGGGATGCTGGGAATCAAACCCTGGTCGGCCGCATGCAAGGCAAGCACCCTACCCATTGTACTCTCTCACTGAGCCTACATCTTCTCTCTCTCTCTTTTTTTTTTCTGTCCAGGATAGAGGCTGGCCCTTTAAACATGGATTCTATTATGAGAAGACATCTAGGAGAGACTTAGAATATAGAAAGCAAGTTAGGAATAAACCTTTATTGTTGTAAGTCACAGAGATTTTAGGCTTTGCTACTCCAGTATCTAGTGGATTTTTCACAACATATAATCAGATAACTTATATAGCATGTAATAGAATACATTTAATGATAATTTATACAGTAGTTATATATAATTTATACAATATGTAATAAGATGCATCTGCATGCCAGGATATTAATTATTGTTGTTTCTAGGCTGAGGGAAAAGTTCTTGTAGATTTTCAGTCTTAAAGATTCTAACTGGAGAGGGGCTGGAGAGATAGCACAGCGGGTAGGGTGTTTGCCTTGCACGCGGCCGACCCGGGTTCAAATCCCAGCATCCCATATGGTCCCCTGAGCACGGCCAGGGGTAATTCCTGAGTGCAGAGCCAGGAGTAACCCCTGTGCATCGCCAGGTGTGACCCAAAAAGCAAAATATATATATATATATATATATATATATATATATTCTAACTGGAGAGATAGTACAGTAGATAGGGCATTTGCCTTGCACATGACCGGCCTGGGTTTGGTTCCTGGTACCCCATATCGTTCCCCCTTGCACTGCCAGAAGTAATTCTTGAGTGTAGAGCCAGGAGTAACCCCTGAGCATCAAGGGATGTGGCCTCAAAACAAACAAAAAAGGAGTCTAGAGATGCTTAGCTCAGATATTTTGCAGACACTGACTAGAGAAAGCGAGTCCTGACATTCTTGTGTTACTATGGCAGTTGAGGCAGTCTGGGGAGCAGACAAGAGTTGCAGTTTTGAGAGCAAGTGGCCTTAGTGGGGAGTAATGGCTGCAAAAGCTGATTGGGGGTGCAGGGTTGGATGGGAAGACCTGGGTTAGATGGAAATCAGTCTGTGATTTCTTTATGACTCTTTCTCAATAGGATATGGTGGTAAATACGAGTATGGAGTACAGACCAACCCCATGGAGGGGGGAAGTGGAGGCAGGAGCTGGATTTCCCCCATAGGTTGCCCCTTAGAGGGGCTCCTTAAGGGGCAGCTAGGTCCAGGCCCCTTCTCCCCAGCTGAGGTCCAGCAGGGAACTCTTTTGCTGGGGGCTGATGATGAACCCTTTTCCAGCAACCCTGCTCTGGCTTTTCTTCTGGGTTTTTCAGCCTGCAGTGAGGAATAGAGAGGGAGGAGGAGGGAGAGAAGGCTCTGGGAGGAGGAGGAGGAGTACTGCAGACAACACTTGCCCAGAAAGCAGCTCCAGGAGGGGTGTGGGGGGGGAGGGGGGGCATGCCAGATTCCGCATTCCCATCCCAGTTGAAGACCAGGAGATGTTTGTCAGTGAGTGGCCAGTCTCTGAGCTGGCAGGGCCTGTCCAGTGCTGTGGGCACTCACTCTTTCTCTGTAATGAGTCCCAGAGAGTGTCTTACGATCTTATTGAATTGTCTTCATTTAACACTCATTATCAGAATATCCTTCCTGTAAAAATGCTTGTTTCTTTCATTGCTTGGGAGGCTGTGCATTTTATCCTACAGTAATTTACCCTGCCTGTAAACAAGTAATCCTGAGCATTTTGTTTTTGTTTTTGGCCCACTCCTGGTGGGCTCAGGAGCATACAGGATGCCGTGAATCGAACCTGGGGGTGCTATGTGCGAGGCAAATGCCCTGCCTGCTGTACTATCACTCTGGCCCTACTATAAGCATATGTGTGTGTGTAATAAACCAAAAGTAAAACATTTTTTAGAAAGGGGTCACAGGACTATGAATTGGACATGCTGATGGTGGCAGGGTTCCTGGGGTAAGAAAAATATCTCACCTGCTCTGGAGAAGTTTTCAGTTTAGAGAGATCAGACACGTCCATGAAGAGGAGTAAAATAATAAAAATGTTTATTCAATGCTGGGTGAGTGCTGCACAATACCAGTGCTGAAGGAACTTCAGGCAAGGAGAGATCAAGATGCATAGGTCATAAAAAAATCATTAAAATCATTGTCACAATCATTAAAAAATTCACTACTTGGGCTGGAGAGATATTACAGTGGGCAAGGTGCTTGCCTTGCACACAGCTGATCTGGGTTCCATCCCTCAGCACCGCATAGGAGTCCTAGCCCACCTCTGAGCACTGACTCCAGAGTGAGTCCTGAGTTTGGGGGCCCCAAACCCACCCCTGAGCACTGAGCCTGGAGTAAGCCCTGAGTTTGGACTGGCAGTTGCTTCTCAAGTTTGTTCTGAATGATGAGGGGGTGGGGGTGGCTAGGCTGAATCAGGGTAAATCAGGAGTTTGCCCCACTGGCCAGCTTGTCATCTTAGGAATCTCAAGGCTTTGATTTCCAAAGGGCCTGTCCCAACAGGGCTTTTAAAAGAAGCTCCTCTAGGAGACGGGAGGCAGGGAGGAAGCTTCCAGCAAAAAGACGAATGGAACATGTATTTGACAGGCAAAGCTCTGTTTTGCTCTCTTTCCACAGAGCGCACCCTAAAAAGAGTGCTTCTTCTGACGAGGATTCTGCAGGAAGGCACCCTTCTTCGCAACAGCACAGTTCACTCTCCCCATTCATCAACCGCTGCTTAGC
The DNA here is from genome assembly GCF_027595985.1 of Sorex araneus. NCBI lineage: Eukaryota > Metazoa > Chordata > Mammalia > Eulipotyphla > Soricidae > Sorex > Sorex araneus. The sequence goes on along the minus strand of NC_073302.1, from coordinate 238,622,748 downwards.
GGCCAGCATCAAACCCTGTAGGGAGGGCCTTGGCTTCAGCCTAGCCAGGAACAGGCCTTAACCCTTCCTTGACTGTGCAATTTCCTCTCTCTTTGCCTCCAGGCTTCCCAGAGATTCCAAACTCCCTTCTAGAGCCAGGCTGGGGTTAACAGGCCCTGTCTTGCAGCCCAGGAGAAATTCAAGGGCTCTCCCGCCTGTGCTGAGCTGACAGTTTGGAAAGCCCATTTCCTCTCTCCATTTGTGTGATTGCCCACTGAAAGCCACCAGGAGGAAGGGGGGAACCCTCAGCCAGCTGCTCCCAAGTCACAGCAGCGTGGACAACCCTGGCCAGTCGCTTTGCCCTGCCACTCGGCCCGGGTATAGGCCGAACGGAGGGGGAGAGAAGTACCAACATTTGGAGGAAGCCTGAGTACAGAAAATGGGGATTTGGAAGACAGTGTGAGCAGGCTGGGGGGCGGGGGTGGGGGTAGGGGGTAGGGCAGGAGAAGGGGGAGAAAGAGCTCACGTTTCAGAAGACAAATGATAAGCAGATGGGGAGAAGCGCTTCCAGGAATTGGGTGGCAGCCCTTTCTTATTGGAAGAGAAGGCTGTGCTTGGGGAACTCAGGAAGGAAATGGAAAACAGCATGTCACATTGGAGCCGCCAAAACCGACACCCCTCCCCACATTTTTGGGGGATGGGGTGGGGGCCGAGCTCTTCTCTGAGATTCAGGCTGAGGTGTGGGCCCAATGCTGGGTGGGTGAGGGGGGCTGCTATTGGCTGGGATCCAGATTGTGCGCTGGGTGGGGGGGTTGCTCCAGCCCTTGGGGCTCATCAGCCTGGACCCCAACATTCATATTTAACAAGTGGGAAAACAGGCCCAAGGAGGGGAAGAGGTTTGCTCAAAGACAGATTTTGTTCCTTCTGCTTGCTTAGGGCCATAACCAGGAGGTGCTTAGGGGCTATTTCTGACTCTGTGAGTAAGGATGACCCCTGGCTCAGGCCATTCTGTGCAGTGCCTGGGACAGACATGCAAGAAAGTGCTAACCCTTTCCTATCTCTCTGGATCAGGACAGATTCTTCTTCTCCTTTTTTTTTTTTTTTTTTTTTTTTTGAGCCACAATTGGTGGTGCTAGGGTTTATTCCTGGCTCTGCACTCAGGGATCACTCTTGGCAGTATTCAAGGACCATATAGGATGCTGGGGATAATACCTGGGTTGGCCACATGCAAGACCAGCACTCTCCCCACTGTACTATGGCTCCAGCCCCTTTGGACAGATTCTTGAGGAGTCAACGCTGATGAGGGTTTGGATAGATAGACCTGGGGTGGGCAGAGAACATTCCGAGATGCCTGCACTTTTTTTTTTTTTTTTGCTTTTTGGGTCACACCCAGCAATGTACAGGGGTTACTCCTGGCTCTGCACTCAGGAATTACTCCTGGAGGTGCTTTGGGGACCATATGGAATGCTGAGAATCGAACCCGGGTCAGCCACATGCAAGGCAAATGCCCTATCCCCTGTGCCATCACTCCATCCCCACCTGCACTTTTTAATGTTTTGAATTTATTGAATATCCATCAGATATACCATTACAAAGCTATTCATGATTGGGTTTCAGCCATACAATAATCCAACACCCATTCCTCCACCAGTGTATATTCCCCACCACCAATGTCCCCAGTTTTCCTCCTACCATCCCCCAACTTTTCCCCCCACCCCCAGCCTGCCTCTATGGCAGGCACTTTTCTTCTTTCTCTCTCTCTCCTTTTGTGCATTATGGTTTACAACACAGGTACAACGAGGTCATGGTATTTGTTCAGGATGTTTAGTATTTTTATTGGGAAGGTAAAGCTGGAGTAGCTTTTTTAACTGGTTGGCAGCTTTGGGGGTGTGGACATGATTGCTTAGGCTTCTGGGAGTATAGGGAAGAGGTGGGGAAGGTAGCCCTTCCCAATTCCCCAAAAGCCTGGAGATTTCAGTCACAAAATCCACATACCCAAATATTCAGCAGCTTATATCTCGGTGAGGTCTGTTCTGAGATGGTGGAGTCCGGCCTGGGGCATGGCATTGATTTAGGATTGTGGGAGCAAGCGGCTGACAGGGCTCTGTTTGGGTGGGCACCAGGCTGACCTGCCATCCCTCCGATTTACCCCAGTCTACTCATCCTTGCACGGGTCTGAGATTAATTGCAGCTTTTAATCTCTTTTGGGATTTATTTATGGGTCTGCGAAGCAAGGCCGGTAGAAGAGCTTGCATGGTGGTGCCTGCACTCTTGGTTCTACCCCCTAGCCACTGAACCATGGCTGGGAAGTTCAATGGTTAGCCAGGCAGTGCAGTGTTGGGGCACACCAGGGCTCCATCCAGTGAAGCAAGGGGTCAAACTTGGGGTCTCTGCAGGACAGGCCCAAACTCTTCTCCTTCAGGCTCCTTGAGGAAGGAAATGAAAAACAGCATGTCACATTGGAGCTGACCAAAACTGACACTCCTCCTCCCATTTCAGCGGGTGGGGGCCCAGCATTTGAGTCTTAATGCCAGGGCAGGAAAGGGAAGACTTCTTTATTTACTTAGTTAAAACACAATTGGCAGATTCATGGCCAATTGAATTCAAGTTTTAACACGAAGAATGAAAGCAAGACTTTGGAAAACTTGTCTTTGTCACTCTAAGCTTGACAGCGGGCAGGAAATAGCTTCAGGGTCTTCCTTCTGGAGATTTCCCTCCAACCTGGGGTGTCTGGGGTGACTGCAGTGCCTATAGTCCCAGTTCCTGGGGGACACAAAGCCAGTGGTGTGTGCAGGGGACAAAATGATAGTATCAATACAGCTGTGAGTAGAACTGGATCCTGTAGGTGTAGGATCAGCCCGCAAGGCCATATCTCTACCCCTGCCTTTCTGCTGAGTTTCAACCTCTGCCAGGAACCTTCCTGGCTTCTCTCGTAGTTATTTATTTAGTTTTGTTTTTTGGGCCACACAAGGCAGTGCTCAGGGCTCACTCCTGGCTCTGTGCTCAGGAATTACTCCTGGCAGGGATTAGGGGACCATATGGGATGCTGGGGACTGAAGCCAGGTCAGCCACTTGCAAGGCAAACACTCACTCTATTCCAGCCCTTTCCCCGTTTTTATTCACTTAATTTGTATTTTTTTTTCTTTTTGGGGCCACACTCCTGGCTCTGCACTTAGGAATTACTCCTTGCGGTGCACGGGGAGAGCATATGGGGTATCCGGGATCAAACCCAGGTCAGCCGCATGCAAGGCGAGTGCCCTCCCTGCTGTACTGTCACTCCGGCCCCTCTCCCTTATTTTTAACTCTGTATCCTTACAGTCTGGCTTGCACTACCCAGCTGGGATATGCATTCCTAGGGACCCTCACTGCCTGCTCTGGCTGGAAGGTTCTGACCCCAACGTGTGCCCACACCTACCTGCCGAGGCCTGGGAGTCAGGGACCAGCTACCAGTGCAGGAGGTGCAGGGTAGTGCTGAGCTGCTGGCCTCTCAGAGTCCTGGGAGAAGGAGAATGAGAAGGAGGTGCTGGCAAGGGAAGGTTATTCTAAGAATGGGTGTGGCAGGAAAGACCAAGATAGCTCCTGCAGTCAGAGTGAGTGGGAGGAAAGAAAGTGGAATTGGGAAGAGCAGGGGTGGAGAGTGAAAGAGGAGCCCACAGAAAAGGGAAGCGGAAAGAGGGGAGCCTGCACAGTGACAGCCCCCCACCCCCCAGGCCACACAAATCCCCAGCCACAGGCCAGTTCTCTTGTCCTTTGTCTGTGATTCTAGTACCCGTCACTAAAGGCATCTTATTTTTGTTTGATTTGATTTTCTGAGCTATCCCCAGCAGTGCTCAGGGCTTACTCCTGGTTCTGCACCTCGCCAGAGGTCACCCCTGGCTAGGCGCAGGGGGGCGGTGTGGGGTGCCAAGGAAACCACATACAAAGCCTTTCCCGCTGTACTATCTCTCCAGGCCTGAAAAGCTTCTATTTCCATCAGGACTTTGCTTTTGGACCTTTGGCAAAAAGAAGTTAGCCTCTTTTTAATTTCTTTTAGGTTTTGGGGTCACACCTGGCAATGCTTGGGGCTTACTCCTGACTCTGTGCTCATGAATCACTTCTGGGGGGACCACATGGGATGCCGGGAATTGAGCCTGGGCCAGTCGTGTGCAAGGCAAATGCCCTACTGGCCATCCTATCACTCTGACCCCAGTCAGCCTCTGTATATGCGGCCCTACTAAGATGAGAACACAAATATGGTGGCCAGGGAGATAGTACAGGGAGTCAGGGTGCATGCCTTGCTGGTGCCTGATCCAGACTCCATCCCTGGCACCACGAGGCTGCTGGGTTGGTTCCAATACTGTAGGGCTTGGTTCTTGGACCCTAGCACCGAACTGCGGCCAGTTGGCTGAGTTTCACCAGGTTTGGCTTCAGGACCCCCTGAGCAAGGCCTGGGAGACTTCCATTCCCCTCACCCTGAAGAAAAGAAATAAATAGGTTGAAACAAGTTGGGGAGGGAGATATCTTGAGAATGAAACTTACCCAGAATCATTCTTTCCGTAACATCACTTTTGGCTCTTGTAGGATAAGGTTTGTAGTTTGATACAAAATAGCCCTGTTCTCTATGTGTCTGTGTAGTGATGGGATTTGTGTGTTTCTATCTTCTCCTACCCTCTGTTTTGTCTTTAAATCTTAGACATTTCAAAAAAGAACTTAACATTTTTTTTAGCCACCATGATTTACAATACTGCTTGCTATTGGTAGGGTTTTACGGGTGCAACTTTCCAACACCACATCCTCCACCTCACAGTGAGTTCCCTGCTGCGCTTTTACGTACACATCCCCTGCGCCCACCTCCATAAGCTTGGCTCTGTAGATCAGTTCTCAGGTTCTGGTACCGTTTCCCTAAGGGGTTTGTTAGCCCCTGCTATCTTTCTTTATATGCTGCCTGTGAGAGACACCATTCCATGTCTGTCTGCCCTTCTCCTGACTAGTCTCACTCAACATGATACTCCTCAGTTCCATCATGTAGCAATACATTGCACGACTTCATCTTTCTTACAGCTGAGTAGTATTCCATTGTATACGTGGACCATGGTTTCTCGTTCCAGTCGTCTGTTCTTAGACTCCTGGGTTATTTCCCGATTTTGGCTACTGTGAGTAGCACGGCAGTAAACACAGGAGTGCAAATATCTTTCCAGAATAGATATCCAGAAGTGGAATTGCTGGGTCCTATGGTAACCCAATTCCTGGATTTTTGGAAGTGTCCATATTATTTTCCAAAAAGGTTGGACCAGTCGACATTCCCACTAGCAATGAATGAGGGTCTCATATCTGTGCCCAAACTGGCCGGTTTTGTTTTCTGTGATGGGTGCCAGTCTCCCTGAGCACCAACACATCTGTTGGTGTTTAGTAAACATAGCAGGGGGCAAGGGAGATTCTTTGCATTCAGCTCTTGGCTCTGTGATGGGGCCCCCTGGCTGGTGTATAGGGGTTGCTGTACCTCCTGGGCCAGATGCCTCCAGCATGGCTGTAGCTGGCTGCCTCATTTCCATCTACCAGAGCTGTGTTTGGGTGGGCATGAGGAACTGACTTGTAGTGAATGACATTAATATTGTCATGATTATTTTAGTTGGGCTGCTCCAATGGTAATCTGGGCTTACTCCTGGCTCAGTGCTCAGGGATCGTTCCTTGTAGTACTCAGGATGTGGTGCTGGGTTGTACTGAACCCAGGAGACCATGTGCACAGCAAGCACCTTCCCCTGTGCTATCTTTATGCCTATTTTTGATTTGTTTTTTTGGCAACACTCAATGGTGCTTAGTGCTTATTCTAGCTCTGTGCTCAGGGATCACTCCTGGTGGTCTCAGGGACCAAAAGGGGTGCTTGGGACTGAACCCAGGTTGACTATGTTCAAGACAAGCACCCTGCTATATCTCTCGATCCTCTCAGTGCCTATTTTGTGAGCCAGTTTAGAATGGGACATGGGCCAATTGCCAGGAAGTCTTTTCTGTCCCTCCTCATGCCGGGACCACAAAGTCCTCTTGTCCTTGTGTCCTTGCAAAGGCACCTGTGGTGCTCTCATCATCTGCAGAGAGGGGGCAGGGCAGCAAGCTGAGGAGACAGAAGGCTCTGAAGTACCAGTTTTGTGAGGGATAATTTCCATGAACTTACTCAACTAGAAAACATTGAACCTACAGTTTTGTTTATTTTGGGGCCATACTGGCAGTGCTCAGGGCTTACTCCTGGCTCTGCTTAGGGGTCACGCCTTGTAGTACTTGAGGAACCATGTGGTGCTAGAGATTGAACTCAGAGACCCAGCATGTGCTATAGCCCTCGGAGTCCCAAACTTGCTATTTGGAGGGCGGGGGGCGGGGGGACTTCCAAGCAGTGTTCAAGAGGTCCAGGAGCCCCTCTGGCAATGATCAGTCAACCCGACTGTAGGGCTCATGCCTTGTGATGTTGAGAATCTCCGGGTCACCCAAGGGTGCTGGGGTCTCCAGGGCTGCACTGGTGATGCTCAGAGAACTGTGTGGTACCAGGCATGAGCCTGGCTGATGTATTATCTCCTGGCCCCTGATTTACATTTTTATGGGAGAAAGGACACAGTGAGTGGTGGCATCTGTCAAGTGAATGGCCAAGACAGGGAAGGATGTGTCACTTGTCACCAGTGTGACCACTTCCTCCAAAACTCTCCCCTCTGTGGCTGCAGAGTCTGACTAAAATGTTCTGTGGACTCAGCCTCTCCATCTCATTCCCCTCCCACAGCTCCCCTCCCTCTCTTACCCTCTTCTTCAGCAACCCTCTCTACCTCCTCCCTCAGCTCCCATCCTTCAGCTTCTCTTCCTCAGCTATCCTCCCTCATCCTCTCCCTCAACCCTTCCCTCAGCCCCTCCCTCAGGTTTCCTCTTTCCTCATTCCCTCCAGCTCCCTGCCCTCAGTTCCCCTCAGGTTCCCTCCCTCAGCCTTTCCCTCTGTTCCCCTCACTCATCCTGTCCCTCAGTTTCTCCCTCAGTTGGCCCTCTACTCCCCTCCTTCATCCTCTTCCTCATCCCCATTCTCAGCTCCTCATGTCCTTTAGCTCAGTATACTTCAGCTCTTCTTTTTCTGCTCCCAAACTCACCCTCCAGGTCAGAGTAAGAGTCAGTGAAGATATTTAGTTCACCTTACAACAGTTGATTTTTATGGCCAATTTGTTCCAGATTTCTGTACCATAAGAGACCTCTTACCATGCAGGGATGAAAAGTGTGGGTCCGAGGATCAGATAGTTTCCTTCTCATCTTGGTTAAACTGCTTTCTACCATCTGTGGTCTATGAGCAAGTTCCCTCATTGAGACGGTTGTCCCAGTTGGTGATTGTAAAACAGAATTTAGGAGGTCATTGTGAGGAACCATCAGGTAGTCTAAGTGTTAGAACAATATCTGGCGTCATGGTAGCAGAAAATGTTAATCTTATTATTAAGAAATAGACACGTATTTCTTGAATAGAAACATGATGTTTATTTTATTTTATTTCAGTCGTAAGGGCCACACTGGGCAGTGCCCCGTGGCCCATGCAATGCTAGATATAGTGCAGGGCTTCACACATGCAGGGCATGTGTTCTCCCACTCGAGCCACAGCCCTGGTCCCAATGGGATCCGTTTTATTACGCTTTGAACAGTGCATATGTCTTATGAATCCTTTTTATGTGTGTGATATATTTCATGTGCCTTAAGATACATACATTACATATAAATGAGCATTTGTGAGATTTGTTTCAACAATCATATGTCTTGGCATTCTGGGATAGCCAGGATGTAAACTATTCTATCCATTATTGAACCCAGGTGCCAAACAATGGGACCTCCCAGATGTTTGCATTCATGGTTCAAAATATATGGGACTCTCTAAGAATAGTCCTGAGTCCCCGGGGATTCTTAAATGAACATGTTTTCATTTTCCTGTTCTGGGAATATGAGCTGGTTCTAGATGCATACAGAATCACTCGTATGTTCTGTCCTCTTGGGCTGGCTGGCCTGGCCCAGAGTAAGGAAAGTCAGTGCTGGGCAGCAGGGTTGAGGGCTGATCTGTTGTGATTGGGGGAAATGGAGAAGCATATTTCCAAGATTTCATCTGGCAAACATTTTTATTTCCCTTCCTGGATCTCAGTCCCCTGCTTATAGAGAGGGAGAGGTTGGCAAGGAAGTTTTATTCTGCAGATCAGGGGTGATGTCCAGATCTTGTTTGGCAAAAGCACACAGTTGCTTATTTCTGATGATGTCTGTGGTATTGCTGTGACCCCCGCAGCAACTACAGGGTGAGCTGGAGGGGTCCCCGCCCTGCTGGAATCTGCCTCAGCTATGCTACTCCTGTTTCTTGTGCTATTAGTTGCATTGTATCATGATACAAAACAGCCTTTGTCACTGGTTTGGAGACACATCATCTTGTTTATCTTTGGCTCCTGGAGAAGACTTGTTTGGTAAATGCTTATTGAGTGCATGCATGGATAAGTCAGTGAATGCATGAAAAAACAGCAACTATTCACCCCAAAGTGAAAAATGGAAAAATTGTGCCATGAAAGCTTCATGGCAAAATATTTATTAAAAATACCTTTGAGTGACTGGAGTGATAGTGCAGCAGGTAGGGCTCTTGTCTTGCTCACAGCCAACCTGGGTTTGATCCCTGGGATCCCATATGGTTCTCTGGTCTTGCCAGTAGTAAGCTATGTACACCATGGGGTTTTGCCCCCAAACAAATAAGTAAAACAATACCTGGAAAGATAATACAGTGGAAGAGATAGCACAGCAGGTAAGGGTCTTACCTTACTTGCAGTTAACCCAAGTTCTATTCCTGGCACTGTATAGAGTCCCTGGAAAAACTCAGGAGTGATCCTTGAGCACAGACCCAGGAGTAAACCCTGAGTATTATTAATCCTGCCAAATCTCTCCCCCTCCCAAAAGAAATAAAAATGAGACAATGGAGTAAGTCAAAGGTCAGGGCCAATATGTTTCCATGCCAAAGGCTGAGTCCCAACCACCCTCCCCCCAAAAAAAATAAAGGAAAAGAAAAAGAAAATGCAAATAAGTTGTGGGTTTCCTCCTTCAAGGGTTTTCAGTCTCTTGGAGCCACATACATTTGCACCCACGATAATGCAAGGCAGAGAATGATAAATGCTGTAACAGAAGTAAAAGTGACAAATGAGCCAGGAGTGAAGGAATTCCTGGAAGCTTATGAGATCAGGAGGCCTTCACGGAAGGGTGGACCCCAGTGGGATGGGCAGGATTTGGCAGCCAGAAGTGGTGGTGGTGGGGGGAATCATTTTGAGGAGCCACATGTTTGACAGGATGTGAGAATGACATCATAGTAGGAAACTGTGACTCCAAGATGCCACAGTGACAGTGACTCTTCTGGCCCAGGTTTCTCTTGTAAACCCCCCGCTCCCCACCCCAACACTGTCAGGGTCAGTCTGTAGGATCAGTAGAGTATGGTGGAAGTGATGGTGTGACTTGTGAGACCAGGTCACAGCAGACATCACCACTTCCCTGTTGTTTGGATCATCTGCCCTTGGGGACGTTAGTTCCTTATCATGACAGAAAAACCTGGGTGGGGGAGGAGCTAAGGTTTCTAGCCACCAGCATCACCTGCTCTCTCATCTTGGGACACATCTTCCAGCACGAGGACCAGGCTTCAAGGACCCACAGCTTATTCTGATGTCTTTGTTGGTTGGTTTCAGTGTTTTGGCTGCACCTGGCAGTGCTCGGGGCTTCTCCTGGCTCTGTGCTCAGGGGTTGCGCCTGCTGCACTGTAGAGTTGTGGTATCAATGACCAGACCTGGGTTTCCCACATATAAAACACATGCATACCCCTTTGAGCCCTCCCAATGCCATCTGACATCTAGACTGAAGTCTCAGAAGAGAACTGCCCAGTGCCACCATTTGCTCTAGGCCACTAAGTTCTGGGTCATTTATTTTGCAGCAGTATGTAGCTGACACACATTAGTGTGCATATTGTGTGTGTGTTTTTTTTTGTGTGTGTGTGTGTTGGAGGTGGGGACAAACGATGTGGGAAATGTCTTGAATTTTCAACGTGTTGTGCGGAAGAGAGGGGTAATGAGGGGGTGAAAGGCTTGGAATGAACACCAAGAATCCTGATTCTGATGATGGATGTGTGTACCGTGGGGGCTCAAAGAAGGAAGAGACCAGGAGACGAGGCCACTGCAGTAGTCCAGACCGCAGCAACGTCTGTGCAAAGATGCTGTCGGTATACCAAAGACAGCGCTGTGCTGGGACCATGAGCCGTGTGCGGGGAGAATGGGAAGCAGCAGCAGAGGAGAACATGTTGGTTTCCTTTGTTTGGGTCTGGCTTTGAGGCCACACCCAGCAGTGCTCAGGGACGACAGCTCTTTGTGCTCAGAGGCCACATTTGGCAGTGCTCAGGGCCCCTACACAGAGCCGAGATTTAAACTGGGATCATAGCCACAGCCACGTGCAAGGTAAGCGCCTCAACCTTTGTACTCATTCAAGCCCTGGCACAGGGGTTTGGAGCTTAGGACCACTGGAGAGCCCCATCTTTCATTACTTAAGGGGACGCACAGGGGTGAGTCCCATTTAGGGGTGGAGGAGGAGCAGGAGCAAAGAATCTGAGATGGCTCCTCCCCAGAAGGGTTCCTAGGTTCCCTAAGTCAGGTCCCTGCCTGGCAGTGCTAGGGTGGGATGGGGGTTCTGGGGTCCTGGGGCTTGACTTCAGGCCTCATGAACGTTAGCCAAGTGCTCTGAGATTTGAGCTAAATCCCCAGCCCTGCCCTGGATTTTCTTGTTTGTTTGTTTGTTTTGGGGCTACACTTAGCAATTCTCAGTTGGATACTTCTGGCTCTGCACTCAGGAGTTACTCGTGGCAGGCTTGGGGAGACCATATGGGATGCTGGGGTTGGTCACTCATTGTACTATTGCTCTGGCCCCTGCCTGGGACTTTTTACTTTTTAATTTTATTTTGCTTTTGGGCCACACCTGGCATATTCAGGGGATACTCCTGGCTCTGTGCTCAGGAATTACTTCAAGGGACCATATGGAATGTTGCAGGTCAAACCTGAATTGGTTGTGAGTTAGGAAAATGCTTTACCCATTCATTGTACTACTACCCCTTGCCATGGAGTTTTAATTATTATTTTATTATTATTATTATTATTATTATTATTATTAATTATTTGCTTTTTGGGTCACACCCGGCAATGCACTGGGGTTACCTCCTGGCTTTGCACTCAGGAATTACTCCTGGGGACCATATGGGATGGAACCATATGGGATGCTGGGAATTGAACCTGGGTCAGCTGCGTGCAAGGCAAATGCCCTACCCACTGTGCTATTGCTCCAGCCCCCTGCCATGGAGTTTTTATGTGTTAAGATGCAGTCTTTGCTCACAACCAACACCATCTTTTGACCCTGGCACTGCATATGATCCCTTGAGCACCTCTAGGAATGATCCCTGAGTATAGAGCCAGGAAGAAGCCATGAGAACAGCCAGATATACCCCTCTTCCAGCCCCCCCACCAAAAATAAAGGAGCTTTAGACCAAAGAAAGAGACAAGCAGTGGTCCTACCACATCATGAGATATTGCTGTCAAGCGAAGGCTGAGCGCTAGTGCCCTGTGTGAACAAAGAGAGAGAGAGAGAGAGAGAGAGAGAGAGAGAGAGAGAGAGAGAGAGAGCGCAGCAGAGCAAGAATGTCAGCAAGGCTGCCGCAGGCCAGGTAGGCTGCCTCGCTGGAGGCTTCAGCAAAACAGCATCCGCTGTCACTTTGAAGAGTGTGTTTCCCAGAATCGGGAGGGCTGGAAGATTTGCATTTCATTTGCAGTCTGTCACATGCACAGAAAAGCAGGTGAAATGTGCATCCTTGGAACAAGGCACTGGGAAGGCCGTGCCAGGCGCTGAGGCGCACATGCCTGTTCTGCACCCGGGCTTCCCAGTCAGCCCCCAAGTCTCCCTCCCCTAGAACAGTGTGGGGGAGCAGGGAAAGGGAGCAAGAAGCCTCTTATGCAGTGTTTCTGTTGGAGAACTGAAGTTTCTTTCCTCTTAAAGAGTATTTGGAGCATCTAGGATAAGAATCATCCCCACAAACCAGGGCCCGGGGAACGGCTCACAGGGCTGAGCACACGCCTCACGTGTAGGGGTCCTGGGGCTGGTCTCGGCATTGCACAGTCTCCTAATCACCACTGGGAACGACTCCAGAGCACTGGGCCAAGAGTAGCCTCTGAGCACTGCTAGTTGTGAACCCCCAAACCCAATGAAAAACAATTAGCCCTAAGCAGGAGCAGGGGAAATGGCTCCAAGGGTTGAACACAAGCTTTATGCTTACTCCCGGCTCTGCTCTCCGGAGCTTTTCCTGGCTGTGCTTGGGGAAACATATGAGATGCTGGGGATCGAAGCCGGGTCAGCTGTGTACAAGGCAAATGCTCTCCCCACTGTACTATCACTCTGGCTCCTGGAAGCAAAGCTTTTCTAGATCTGTGACTCCATCAACCAAAGAACCACCAATTTCGGAAAGCGATCCTCCTCCTCCTCCTCACTGTAACCATCACCAGAGTAAGCATCTACCTGGTGAACGTCAGAGCATGCTAGCAGCTGAGTCTTCTGTTTCCAGGGGAGCTGCATGGAGGCTTTGACCTCAAAACATAAGATCTCATTGCCTGTGAAGTGAAGGATCCTAACAAGGCCTCCTGGCTGATGTAGTCGAGACAGACAGCTGTAGAATTGTATTGGGCTGGGCTGGGGGCATAAGAGAGTATTTGGGGGTACATCTGCCCTAGACAAAGAGGAGAAGACTTGGGTGGTAACAAATGAGCAAGGCAATTTGTTATATGCCTGCCAACGGGACAAGCTGGATGATGACAGGGGCCGTGGGGACACTGGCGATGGTATTTGTGTTGCAACACTGTAGCTTGATACAATTCTATTACGAACAGCTCTGGCCACTTGCAGGATGGGCTCATCTATTATAAGGCGTCTTCATTAAAAATAAATAAATATTTAAAAATATATAAGTGGGCAAGGGAAGAAATTTTGCAAAAGAGGTTCTAAACTGCTGAAAAGAAAACAAACAAACAACAACAACAAAAAGCTGTGCTGAGCCAAAACCACATCACTGCAGTTCAGTTAATTCCTACTAGAAACTAGAGCGGAAACACCAACAGGACCAAACCCTTACCCTGAGCGAAGGGAACTCGTGTAGGTTTAGTTTGATCATTTCTCGATTGTGAGATGTAGGGACCTTCAGTTCACACACCCAGTTTCTTCACTGTCCGTTTCTAAAGCTTGCTCCGGCAGCTTCCTCCCCTTGGCCCTTTGTCTCCCCTCAAGACTCAGCATATATGGTCCCGTTTCCACCCCTTGTTACTTGTATCCCAGGCTCAGTCTTTTCAGTCATCTTCCCACACACCTGCAGGAGAAATTCCAGTAGCAGCCAATTTGTGATCGCTATATGATTTTAACCTAAGTAAATAAGGAAATCAAAACCATTTAATATGACATAACAAAATACCTATTCTCATTTACATAAATTTTCAACTCTGAAATCTTTACTGCATTAAACTTTATTTTATACTTGGATTTCATTATGGTAATAATCATATCTTACCTGTCATTAATAAAACTTTAGAAAAGTTCTGTGCTAATCTATTTTGGACTGCACATGAACTGGGCAAGACCCTTTGTTTAGTCTTTAGCAATAATCCATCCTTGCTCCTAGGAGACATTAAATGTCGGTTCAATAGTTAGGACACAACAAACTTCAAGCCAAACAAGTTTCCATTTGGTGGGATGAATTGAGACACAACTATCTCCTATCACAGAGAGTTTGGGCTTCAGGAAGAATCCATCTGAGTTGGTACTATGCCTACTGGCTGCAGTATTGCTTTGTCAGAACTACTGGATTAAAGTACCGAAAATCTGAAGACTTTATGCATCAGAGATTTATTCACTACAGTTCTGAAGGATCAGAGTTCAAATCAAAACAACATGGTGGAAGTAATCTTGGAAGACTTGAGGGAGAATCTGCTGCATGCTTTTGTTTCATGGTAAGGAGTTGCCAGCAATTCGTGCTGTGGGGTTCCCTTTCATACTAGCCCGGCTGGCCCACTTTTACTCCAGTGTCAGAGGCCTTCTTGCCTCTGTGTCTCTACAGGCCTCCAGTTGTGCTGGGTAAGGACTCAATCTGTCCCAATGTGTCCTGAGGCTTAGCAGTGACCCTCTTTGCAACAAGACTCCCTGGTTCCAGGGTTCAGGACTTAAACATATCTTTTGGTGGGAGGGTATATTTCAACAGATAGAAGTTACCCAGACATTTCGTGCAGCTTGTAAAGTGAACCAGGGCCAAGATGCCAGGCTTATTACTTTGTAAAATCCAGAAACACAAAGCTGTATTACCAGGAGGCACATGTTTTGTTCATGTCAAGCTAGACTGGATAACTTCTCTAGGCCAGTGTGTCTCAGCCTCTTAGAGGGGTCAGAGCTTCCTGTGGGTCCGTAGGATGTTCTAAGGCATCTACAGGAGAAAATGATTTAAATGTGGGGGCGGGGGGAGGCAGGACACAAGACTAGGGGGCTACCTTCTAGGACAAGGAGCCTCTAGAAGGAAAGAAAGAAGGCACCGGAGTTGGAAAAAGGTGAATTCACACTGCTGTTCCTGATCTTGGTGGCAGCAGCCTGCTCTCATGGATGGGGCTCTGGCCTGGAGGGAATGCATACCATTCTGCTGCCCCTTCTGGTGGAGCAGAAACTGTCCGGCCAAGGCACAGTTGTGGGCAGAGAGCCCTGTAGGACTTTAGAATCCTGGATGTATCCAAGGTTGACTGGCCTGCAGCCGGGTCCAGACACATGATCCCACAGTTTTCCATTTTCCCTTCCACTTTCTCCAATCCTGATCTGGCAGGGGTTGGGCAGAGAGAAACTCCAGATGCCTTTGATCAAATCTGAAGTTGCTCGATTTTCAAGACATAAGAATCGACTCCTTGGGGGAATTAGAATGGGATTAGTAGTGTTAGAGATGGCTGGAGAGAGGAATGATTTCCTCCTGAGGGTAAGGAACTTGGACGCTGGGCCACAGGGACTGCAAGGAGAGAGAAGTGGAGTCATATGGAGATTGGGAAAGATGAAGCATCCAATAAATGTTTGCAATTATTAGTATTGGAATTCTGATTCTTCAGAATCAAATACTCCTAAACTAAGATTTTAGTGTCACCACATACATCAACTCTCAATCAATATTTTTATCTGTAAAATGGGACAATATACCTCTCCCTAAGATTGTTATAAAGATAAAATTAAGCAGTGTGGGTCAACCTACTCACATTTAGTACATTCAGCAAGTGTTCCTATAATCCACACTCATTTCTTTGCGTTCTCTTGCTCTTTATTCTCTTGCTGTAGATATAGACTTCAGATCACGAAACTTGTTACAATCCTGCATATAATTACGAGGCTCATTTGGCTTGCTGTGTTGTAATTCATTGGCTAACGTAGATAGTAGGGTTAATAGATTAAGCTGTAGGTGAGTAGGAGTCATCTTGGGTCACTTCTGTTTGTGAGGGTCTGAGGTTCAAATTCAAACACAGTCTGAACAATAAGATTGTGTTTCAGATGCTTTAATTTTCTTCTTTCATGATACTTGAAAGGTATCTTTTAGGTTTTCAACAACCTTCATAGTGTAAACTGTAACATCTCTTAGGACATGTGGGAACATCTGTATTTTTTCTATTACAGTAAATGTGTAAGGTCTCTTGGGATATCTTTTAAACAAACTTAGAACAACTTTTAGGAATTATAAGTCGTAAGGGAATGTAAGCATTTCATAATAAGACCATTGGAACCTTATGCCTAATGCAGTGTTAAAAGTGTACGATTAAGCAAGTGGGAGCCAGGAAATTCAATTAAAATTATCACAATAATATGAATTTAGCCACATCTTGTACTAGTTATGAAATCCATTTAACACCACAAACAATAAGGGTTCAGCTAGTTTATTCAAGAGGAAAACAGGAAGCAAAACACTTTAATGCTCTATACTCTGTTAATGTGCTAAGGCACATTTTTGCCCTGGGAAGAAACTTAACTTTTGGATCTTGGAGTGCCCAGTCATTTAATCTGAGTATTCCATTTCCTTACTTGTTGCATAATTTCTGTCAATAAAAGAACAATAACAAAAACCAGAGATCGTTGTTCTCTTCTCTCTGCTCATCCCAAAGAGAATGGAATGTGCACAGGCTGAGACCATCCTGCAAGTGGCCTTTCTCATTTCTCTCTACACTTCTAAGCATGCAAGGATGTGCTTTGGTTATAGTGGCTGTAATTCGTGATGGATGTTGCACTCCATCGTGAGCTCCGTGATGAATATTGCACTCTCCAAACAGACCTGGGAACCTCCTGTGTGCATGTTTTTGAAAGAAAAGAGGTTTGCAATTCAGTTCTCCAGTCACTACATAGGCTTTGGAGATTCTCCATCGAGTTTATTCTGTGTGCTTTCCAGCTGTCAGATCGCCCAGTGTTCCTTCTCCTACCATGAGGCCAGAGGAGATGGACATTTGTTTTTAACTTACGTACCCTGGCCTCATGTCACATTGGCTACATCTCAACAGTACTGCCAAATAGATTATTTGGGAGCTATGGTGCTTATCAAATATTTCTTCAAGAATAGCCTAAATCAACTGAGCCCTGGGAACTTCAATTTTGTGCCAAATGACCCCTAAGAAAGTACTGTAAGAGTGATGAAAGTGGAAGGGTTTTCTTTTCTTTTTGTTTTTTTTTTGTCATTATTCTTTAATTTAAAATTTTTTCTTTTTATTGAATCACCGTGAGATACACAGTTACAAAGTTGTTCATAATTGGGTTTCAGTCATACAATGTTCCAACACCTATTCCTTCCATCAGTGTGTATTTCCCACCACTAATGCATCCAGTTTCCCTCTTGCCACCCCCACCCCCAGCTTGCCTCTATGGCAGGCACTTTTCTTCTCTCTTGCTCTCTCTCTCTCTCTCTCTCTCTTCTTCTCTTACTCCTCTCTCTTTCCTTTTGGGCATTATGGCTTGCAATACAGGTACTGAAAGATTATTGTGTTTATCCCTTTACCTCCTTTTAGCTCTCAGTTCTTGTCTAGAGCGATCATTTAAAATTACACTGTCATAGTGGTCCCTTCTCTATCCCAGCTATACCCCCTTACCCCCATCCTGACTTGTGGAAAGTTTCCAATAGTGGACTAATCCTCTTGGCCCTCATTTCTATAGTTCTTGGGTATTAGTCTCATACTATGTTTTTCATATCCCACAAGTGAGTGCAATCATCCTATGTCTGTCTCCTGACTCGCTTCACTCAGCATAATACTCTTCATGTTCGTTCATTTATAAGCCAGTTTCATGACTTCATTTTTCTTGGTGGCTGTGTAGTATTCCATTGTGTAGATGGATCTTTCTTAAGAACAACTTCATAAGGAATGGCACTAACATTCATCCTGAATGATGTCAGATCTCTGAGATTCATTTGTGATTTGCCCCTGTATCTTGCTGTCTCGTAATGTAAAAGCAGACCTCAAACCCATCAGCTTCTTTCCCATGCTATTACCTTCATGCTTGTTTAGTTATATCATAGGCCTCTAGAATGGACACTCAGCTACTCTCCTTGTTTTCATGCTGATCCTACAGTGTGTGTGTGTGTGTGTGTGTGTGTGTGTGTGTGTGTGTGTGGTGTGTGTGTGTGGTCACACAAGGCTACACTCAGGGATTTCTCCTGGCAGCCCACAGGGGACCATAGGTGGTGCTAGGATCAAATCTTGGTCAACTGTGTGCAAGACACATGTGCCACCTGCTCGCTGTACTATCTCTCTGGCCCAATAGCTCACTGATATGTACATTTTAGCCAGAATGATCTTCTAAAATAGAGATCGTGTTGTGAGACTCCTTTTTTTTTCTTTTTGGTTACTCCTGGCTCTGCATTCAGGAATTGCTCCTCGAGGTGCTCTGGGGACCATATGGAATGCTGGGAATCAAACCCAGGTCAGTTATGTGCAAGGCAAACACCCTACCCACTGGCTACTGCTCCAGCCCCGAGACTCCTCTTAAAATCCTTTAGTGGCTTATTTTTGCCTGAGGTTCATTTCAAAACTCTGAGATGGGATGGCTAGGCCCTTTGTGATGTGGTCCCCAGACTCCTCCCATATAACTTTTAAAATCTAGTTTTCAGCATAATGGAAAAAATATTTAGTTCCTTAACTGCACTGAAGTGTTTATTTTGCTGAGGATCTTTGAACTCATCATTTCCTCTTTCCTAACCCACTTAGCCAAGTTAGTTTTTACCCATCATTCAGTTTTTACCTTTTCCTTAGATGCCACTTCCTCTGAAAAGACTTTCCTGATATTCTCTATAATCAGTATTGAAACAAGATGCCTAAAAAATATCAAATTTTCAATTTTCCCCAAATATTTTTAGGGCAGTTACATTTGTATTTTTCACATAGAGATTCTTCATAGTGTGTTAGATTTATACTAAATATATAATTCAGGGATGTTAGTATAAATGGTATTGTGCCTTAATCTTATTTTTTATTTTGGTTTTGGGACCACACCCAGCAGTGCTTTGGGTTTATTCTTGGCTTTGTGCTCAGGTGACCAGATGTAGTGTTGGGAATTGAACCTAGGTCAACAGCATGCAAGGCAAGTGCCCTACCCACTCTACTGTTGCTCTGGCTCCTGATATTATACTTTAATTATTATTATTATTATTATTATTATTATTTAAGACATTATTTATTATTATTATTTTTGGGGGGTCACACCTGGTAATGCACAGGGGTTACTCCTGGCTCATGCACTCAGGAATCACTCCTGGTGGTGCTCAGGGGACCATATGGGATGCTGGGAATCGAACCCGGGTCGACTGCGTGCAAGGCAAACACCCTACCCGCTGTGCTATTGCTCCAGCCCCCTATTTATTAATTTTTTAATTGAACACAGCGAGATACACAGTTACAAAGCTGTTCATGGTTGAGTTTCAGTCATATCATGTTTCAACACCCATCCCTTCACCAGTGTACATTTCTCACCACCAGTGTTCCCAGTCTTCCTCCTGCTCCCCTCCTGCTTCTGTGGTAGGCATTTTGCCTCTCTCTCTCTCTCTCTCTCTCTCTCTCTCTGTTTTTCTTTTAGGTACTGTGGTTTGCAATTACAGATACTGAAAAGTTATCGGGTATATCTCTTTACCTACTTTTAACACTCAGTTCTCCAGAGTGATCACTTCGAAGTATTATTGTCATACTGGTTCCTTCTCTATCCTAACTGCCCTCTGCCTCCCACACATTTGTGGTAGCTTCCAACCACTGACCAGTCCTCCTGGCCTACATTGTACTTTTAATTTAAAGCTCCACTTTCTGGTATAAGGGAAGTGACTGATAATCTATTTTGCAACCTTGCTATAATCTCATTAGTTCTAGTGGTTTTTATTTTTATTGATTCTTCCATTTTTTTCTATGTGGACAGTGAAGTCACGTATTAATAAAGGCTGTTTTATTTCTTTCTTCCTAATCTGCATATCTTTTATTTCCTTTTTTGGGTCTTTTGGTGTTTGTTTTGGAGCTCTACTACAGTGCTCAAGTGCTATTCCTGGTGGTGCTCAGGGGACCATAAACAGTGCTGATGATGGAACTGGGGTCAGATACATACAAACAAGTGCTATAAGCTCCACACCAACTCTCTGGGCCCTGTTTTTATTTTATTTTCTGGCCACACTCAGTGATGCTCCAGGGTTAGTCCTGGCTCTGCACTTAGGAATTACTCCTGGATGTGCGTGGGGCAATGATATGGAATGCTGGAGATTGAACCTGGGTTGGTTGTGTGCAAAGCAAGAGCCCTACTGGCTGTCCTGTAACTCCAGTCCTGTTCACTATTTTTCTTGTCTTTTGTTTTTTTCTTTTTGCTCTTTGGGTCACACCCAGCAATGCACAGGGGTTATTCCTGGCTCTGCACTCAGGAATTACCCCTGGCGGTGCTCAGGGGACCATATGGGATGCTGGGAATTGAACCCGGGTTGGCCACGTGCAAGGCAAATGCCCCTACCCGCTGTGCTATCACTCCAGCCCCTATTTTTCTTGTCTTAATGCATTATCTAAGACATCAGCATAATATTGAAAAGAAATGTTGCCTCATTAGTCCTGAATTTTGGAGGAAAGTTTCTGGTTTCTTATCAGTATGATATCAACTGTAGGTTTATTTTGTGGATATTCTTTATCAAGTTGAGGAAATTTCTGTTCATGTCTAGTTTGCTGAGGATTTGTTGATAGTTGAAAATGTCCATCTTTCACATCAGCACAGTTGAGAATTAAGGAGGGGAGTAGAACTTGTGAATGGGTCCATATGGGACGGAAACCAGACCAGAACCAGAGCTCAGTTTGTCAGTCCTGACATTCACTATCTTGAATCTTGAACCATTACTGTGAACCTCAGTTTCTGTCTTGGCAAAATAGACTAAGAAAAGATAACACATGAGAGGGATACTGGGAACATTGGTGGAGGAGGATGGGCACTGGTGGAGGGATGTAAATGATCACTGTATGAATGAAATGCAAACATGAAAGTTCATAAGTTTGTAACTACCTCACGGTGATTCACTAATAAAAAAAATTTTAATAAATAAAAAATAAAAAATAAAAAGCAGGCTGCAAGCCTGCACCCAAGCTAGAAACATCCAGCTTGAAGAAAATTAAAAAAAAAGAAAGATTCTTTCCATGCAGGATGTCCAGGTTCAAACATGGCACCATGTGGTCCCCTGCTAGGAGCAGCCCTTGAGCACTGCTGGATGGGCCACCAGGTCAAATAGATCAATCAATCGATCAATCAATCAATCAATCTACTCCTTTGGTGCCAGCGAGATGGCTCAAGAGGCTTGGAATGCATGCTTTACATGCAGGAGGCCTGGGTTCAGTCTCTGGCAATGCATGGTCCCCCGAGGACCACGTGTTACTCAGACCACCATCAGAGTGACCTCTGAGCTCGAATCTGGGAATAGTTTCTGAGCACAGGTGGGTGTGGCCCTCACAAACAGCAGCAAGATAATGCTTCCAGAATACTTTGCACCATTCTGTACCAAAGATGAACCCTCAGTAAATATTAGCTTTTCTTCCTCAGTGCTCTGGACTTAAGAATTAAATGGAGCCATACTGAGTTTATGATTTGGGGTAGTTGGATTGGAACTTTTCTTAGAATTAATTTTACATAGTGACTTGATTTTGTGAAGCCAATTCTAACAGATTCCTTCACCTAATGGGGTCAGGTAAAGTCCTGTCAATTTATTGATTTGTTCTTTCTTTTCCATTTTTTTTCCCTTTTAGGCCTCCTGGTACTCAGCCAGCTGACCTGGACAGACCAATGTGGGGCCAGAGATGCAGTGCTGCTTGAGCCCAGCAGCATTGGGTATTTCCCAGCTATGTTGGGGGTCACCAGGGCCACACCTGGCTGGAGATCTGGGCCTCCGGATCTACAACAAGCATTGTTCAGGGGTGCCCTGTGGTACAAGGGATTGAATTCTGGGCTTTGCATATATAAGATATGTACCTTTAATCCCTGAGTTATTTCCCCTGGGATATTTCCAGGACCCTGGTTTGAGCTTTCTTTGAAATAATTTGCATTTAATGCCCTTCCTAGTTTCAAGTGCCCCCCTTCATCCTTCTTGCTCATTTTCTTTCTGGGCTTGAGGAAGTGACTTCTGTCTAAAGATAGATGATCTGGCACGAGTAGAAATTCACAGCTATTCCATTGTTGTTTTTTTTTTCCTACAAAAATTAAACTTAATTATCATTTAGGCCAGTTTAGGATATCTGGCTCATATCTTAGATTCTCTGAAAGGTAATTGCACCTAAAATGCTTAGAGATCAAAACAAACAGTGGACTAGATATGACACACTAAGATATTACTGGGCCTAGCTGGCTTTGCCTTTAGGCAGCTTAATTGGCTGTGTTGGAATTATAGGATGACTGATTCATACATTTCAATAGTTCAGTTAATATTAATTCTTCTTGGAACTTTATCAGATAAAGTGATTATGTATCTTTATGCAGCCCACTAAATTTAACCTCTAAGTGAAAAATTCTAGACATAATATCCAGAGAGTCTCTTGCCCGCATGCCTGGCTGTCTTCCCCAGGGCCCCTCGGAGGGGATGGGCTCCAGCTTCCCTCCCCACCCCGATCAGAGCTCCCGGCGGCCAAAGACCACCGGAACCTAGCTACAGCCATCCTCGAGGCCCCTCTCCACACATTCGGACAGGCCTCACGCATGAAGGTACCGGCAGAGGAACCCAGGTGTGTGTAATCCCATCAACGGCCAACATCCAGAGACTTAAAAGCAAGCTCCCAGAAGCACTCGGCCGCAAAGTGGCTGCACAATATCTTGTAGCCTACTTCTCCCTCTGGGAGAAACTGGCAAGCTTCTGAGAGTTTCCTGCTCACATGGGACAGCCTTGAAAGCTTCCCATGGTATATTCATATGCTAAATCCAGTAACAAGCTGGATCTCATTCCCTGACCCTGAAAGAGCCTCCAGTGCGACATCATTGGGAGGCCCTAGCTGAGAGAAACTTCTAAGATCTCAGGGAAAGGACGAATGGAGAGGTTACTGAGCCCGCTCGAGAAATCGATGATTAACAGGGATTTTGTGAATATCCAACAAGCTATTAGATATTATAATTTATTTATAATTTTTAATTTTTTGGTCTTTGGGCCACAGTTCAGTAATCCAGGGCTTACTCGTGGCTCTGCACTCAGGAATCACTCGTGGAGGGCCTTGAGGAGCCCTATAGGGTGCCAGGGATCAAACCTGGGTTGCCACATGCATGGCAAGTGCCCTACCCACTGTACTATCTCTCCAGCACCATTTACAATATAAGGCATTCATTTTAAGGGTACAATTTGGCAAATTTCTCTATTCATGTAACTATTATGAAAATCAGGATTAGAGCATTTCTGTCACTCTCCCAATCCTCAAAGGATTTTCTGGTCTTCTTTTCCAGTCAGTATTCATTCTAACCTCAGCTCTAGCAATGGCTAATTTGTTTTCTGTCACTGAAGATTCTGTGGATCTTTTCTAGGATTTTGTGGAAACAGATTTATGAAGCACACATTCCTTGTCTGTCTTCTTTGGCTCAGCATGATGGTTTTGAGATTCATTCTGTTGTGTACAGCAGTTGTTTGCTCCATTTCTTTTTACCCCCACTTTATTTAAACATGGTGATTTCATGGTGGTTTACACAATTGTTCATGATCATTTGTTCCAAGCACTCAATATTCCAACTCCAATCCCACCACCATTACCTTCCCTCTACCATTGCCTCCATTTTCCCAAAACCCCTCAAACCTGTCCCCAGAGCAGACCCACAATAATTTATTTTATATTGCTTGTTACCACTAAATGACTAATGGGATGATAAAAATATATTTCCATAGGAGAAAATTATGACAATTGTTATATCTCACCATGGGGACATTAAGCCCCTGTCTGAGGATTTACTAAGATGTTATTGCAAGTTAAACCTTCTGTATTAATGCTTTTGTCAGTCGAGATTTATTGGATTTTAAGTTGCATCCCATCCAATCTGGTGTGCTGCTACTTGGATGTCAGTATTGTAAAGCTTGAAGATATTGTCCCAGAAAATTCAGAATATTTAACTGGGCAGTAGGGCTGGCTGGAGACATGGCCATGGCTTTGGAGAGTGGGAGTGGCTGCTCTGGCTTTGGCAGGGCAGGAGCTGGTGGATTCCCTCCTGAGATTGCCAGGTTGGTCTCATTTGATTCTTTGTATTATGGAGCAATTCCACTCTCAGAATGTCCCATTCTTTGTTTAATCCCTTCCCTGCTTTCGAACAGAGTTACTTGTAGACGTTTTGACTATCTTGAATAGCGCAGTTACAAGCATTATTATATTAACAATCCAGGTCTTCATGTTGGCATATGGTGGATTTGCATGAAAACGTATTTGGGCCCGCTGCTGTGACCTTTTCCAGGCATCTTTTAGACTGAGCCATGGTCAATCAAATGTTCCAAAGTAATGTGAGTTTTCACAACAACACAAGAAAGAAGATAAAGGGTGAAAGGAAGGCTTGCGATGGTAAGCCATCGTGCAGGTAGGATGTGGCAGTGGTGTTCAGCAGCCAACTGAACTGCCTCCCCAGGCTCTTCCGGATGATGGACAATGGGTGAAAGACAGGCAACAGGCAGACTCCCTGGCATCGTCCAATCTCTCCCTTTACGGCATAGTCATAGTCGTCATTTTGGCTGCAGTCCCAGTCAGAGTTCCATCATCCAAGTCTCCTCGCAGACCTCAAAATCTCCAAAGTCTCAGTTCTCCTCCTTGCTTTCAACGCCTCATTGTTGATCTTTTGTCCTCAACATCTAACTCAGCATCTAGTCTTCATCTCCTTCCCAGGGTCTAGTTCCAGAGTTTTGTCCTCGGCATCTTCAATTTTCTCTTCAGAAACTCTCCTACAAGTCTTACAACCAGTCCAGTCTGACTCTGTGTGGGAGTGTGGAGTCTCTTCCAGTCTCTCTCTGTTCTCTCTAATCTCTCTCCAGTCTTTCTCTTAATCTGTTTTTAGTCTCTCCCACGAGTTTTACTTCATCGTCTCCAGTCTTCAGTCTCTCCTCTCTAGTCTCTCTCTGTCTTCCTTTTCATCTCAGTTTTCAGTCTCTTCCACAACAACCCCTTACAGCACAGTTATATAGGAATCATGTAGGGTGGAATACAAAGGTGGGGTTGAACATTAACAAATCAACAAAGAGAGGTAAAGGCCACTCCTTCTCAAGGACAAAATCTTATCTAAGGCGATTACTCAAGATTACTAAGAGATCTGCCCAAGGGCGGGATTCCATCCAGGGTGTATTTTGTATTGCTTTCTCCTTGGCTAGTAATCCACTTAAACAGTTATAATAAATCTACTTCTTACAATATTTCTAGCAATGTCATTTTGTACGAGCACAGTAAGAGATATACTAAGCCTTAAGTTTGGCTCTTCCTGGGATATCTCGCTATATATTCAAGACCACAGTCCTCAGGCCAGGTTAGTCTTCCTAACCTTGGCAGGGTCCTTATTCAGTTACCTCTTTTGGGTCATGACAGAGTTTGACCACGACTGTGTTCTTAATTTATAGTTAAGTATTATGGCACTTGGTCTGGTCCATTTCAATGCCAGGGTAGCTCACAGCTTGCCCTGGGTCCATCAGTCTCTCGTTGGGACCCTGCTCTTGGAGTGCTAGGAACTAAGAGCAACTGAGGCTTAAATCAAGTAAATATGGATGCCCAGGAGTAAATATTATTTTGGAGTCAGTTAACTCCCATGTTATATAGCATAGCATCAATTGTCTTCCTGCATCTATACAAAAAGGACATTGCTAAATAAACCATACAAATGATATAAAGGAAAGAGGAAAACAATATAGGATTATTAGTGCCTGATGGAATTGGGTGTGTTTCAGTTACACTGTTGTGGAAGTAGCTCAATAAACCCCAAGGTCCCTGTGGGAACAGCAAAGACAACCCAGTGTTATCCAACAGGGTAAGTTCTTACACCAGCCCTACCTGCTGCTAAGAGTCACAAGGCCCCATGTGTTTCTTAGGCGTTTCCATATATACCTTGCTCATGCATACTAATTCAATCCTTTTACTATAGAGTTCAAAAATGGCCAGTTTTGACTGAGATACCCCGCTCCCCAAAAAGAGAGAGGGCCCTGAATACAAACTTAACTTTTCTGAATGTGGCTCTGCCTGTTGGACCTTAGGACTCAGCTAACATAGGAGCACTTGAAATGACTAAGGGACATACAACTGTGACTTGGATGGAACCTTTGGCAGCCTCTGTTGGTGGACCCATCAGAGTGCCATGGGATATTGAAGCAATATGCTATTCCAATGTGATAGCTGTTGCATGATCACTCCACTCTGGAGTGACCCTGATAGAAAGGAGTAAAGGAAAATCCCCTTGCTGGACAGAATTCTGAGCTGTGATAGTGGGGAGAGGCATACAGTATGTTCATTATATGCCCCAGCTCACATCTATAACTAATGGTGTAGTGCATTGTTGGGGAACTAGGAAAGAATGTGGTTGGAAAAGTCTTGGTAAGGAGGCTTTGATAAGAGGTATATGGGTGGATTTTTCTGGACACAGACAAACCATGGGAACAGGGGTTAGGAAAATAGTACAGGGGCTGTAGCGATAGTACAGAGGGTAGGGCATTTGCCTTGCACACAGCAGTTGTAGGTTTGATCCCTGGCATCCCATATGGTCCCCCAAGCATCGCCAGGAGTAATTCCTGAGTTCTGAGCCAGGAGTAATCCCTGAGCATCGCTGGGTGTGACCCAAAAAGAAAAAAAAAGAAAAGAAGGAAAATAGTACAATGGATAGTGCTCTTGCATTGCACCCTGTTGATTGGAATTTGATCCCAGGCAACCCATATGGTGCCCTGAGCCCTGCCAGGCATGATCTCTGAGTGCAGAGCCAGGACTAAATCTGAACATTGCCAGGTTGTGGCCCAAACAACAAACAACAGCAGCAGCAGCAGCCAAACAACAACAGCAGCAGCAGCAACAACCACAGGAAAAATTATGTGATATGTAGTTTATATAAACAGCAACTGCTGTATGGAGTATGTTCATTATCAGGTTTTTCTGGCTGCACTGCAGTGGAATCTCCAGATATTTCTCCAGAAAGCCTCAGTCTTTGCAATTTGAATGTCATAACATGTGATGTATGACAGCTACCTATAGTTATATTATCTCCTATTGTTTTTAGGGAATATAATGGTTCTAGTGATTGGGCCAAGCCACAAAAATAAGGACATGCATTTGCATTTCTTTGGGAAAAATACTTAAAGAAGACATGCTAGGCTATCTAGTAAACATGTATTCAGCTTTTAGTAACTACCAAACTATTTCCAATGTGTTTTTATTTATATTTTCCCATTTTTACAAAAAAAATCAAACCTTTGTCCATTGTCACAGTCATAAGCAAGATATCTCCTTGTTCTACATTCTTGATAACCAACATAAGAGGCTTAGAATGGGAACTCATTTGTGACTTTAATTTGTGTTTTTATAATGACTAACAATGTTGAGTATCATTTCATACATGTGTTGGCCATTTGGTGTATCTCCTTTAGTGGAACATCTATTTAAGTCATTTACCCATATTTTCTTTTTTTTTATTTTTGGGTTGCACCCAGCGATGCACAGGGCTCACTTCTGGCTCTGCACTCAGGAACCACCCCTGGAAGTGCTCAGGGGACCATATGGGATGCTGAGAATCGAACCCGGGTTGGCCGTGTGCAAGGCAAACGCCCTACCCACTGTGCTACCACTCCAGCCCCAGTCATTTACCCATTTTTAAGATTTACCCTGAGCACCACCAAAGCAAAAATTTTAAAAAGTAAGAGTAACTCTGGAAGTAGTTTTAAATTTTGATATAGTCTAATTTATTGATTTGTCTCTCCTTACATAGCTCATACTTTGTAGTTTTATACGAGAAATCTTTGCTTTTCTTGTAGTTACAAAGACTTTCTGTTATTTTCTTCTAGAAGACTTACATTTTTAACTATTCAATTTTTCTTCCAGTTTCGGGTTTTGGATCTGTACTGAGAAGTGCTCTGGGCTTACTCCTGGTTCTGCATGCAGGGATCATCCTACAGAACTCAGGGAACCATATTCAGTGCTGTGGATAGAATCAGGGTCTGATGCATGCAAGGCAAGCTTTCTACCCACTGTACTATCTCTCTGGTCCTCTTTTTATATTTGACACATTTGTAGTTACAGTTTGTGCACTTTGTTTCTCTTATCCCCTGCATTTTAGGAATATCTAGTTGTTCTAGTATATTTTTCTGAAAAGGATAGTTTTAAATTTTCTTTGCTCACTGTCAAAAATCAGCTGAACATGTATGAGGATCAGGCATTTCACCTGTTAGAACTGAACGCTTCTTAATGAGGTCATGTCCACTGCTGATCTCCTTTCCTCAGGCAGCCTAAAGGACCAATCAGGCTGGTGCTGAACCTCGGTTCTTGTGGGTGACACATTGCATAGTGTCTTCTGGATACTGTTGCTGTGTGTTTGTCAGAGGGGCAGGAAGAGACTTTCTTGCAGCCCCTGTGACTGTCTGTGGATTTCTGCTTCTTTTACCCTCTTTCCCCCTTGCTATGATATTTTCAGTGTATGATGTGACATTCTAGAGAACAGAGGTCAGATCTCTAAATGTCATTTTGATTTATAGTGCATCTCACATGCATGCATGGAGTATAGTCTGTAGCCTTTGAGATTGCAGCAAGTTCAAGTTCACTCTCCTTCAGTTTCTTCCTCTAGAACATGGCATGATGGCTCCTCTCTATTCAGCTCAATTTAATTCAAAACCACAGGATGTTCTTGTAGCAAAAGGGCATCTGATTGTGGTGGGATGCAGCTATGGCACTTAAACCTGGCTGACTCAGCTGTCTTGGAGTCTATTGACTAGAACATCTGGGACAGATGGCAGCCTGACTTTTATTCATATCACATAATCTTCTCATCAGTATTGGTCTGAATAGTCCTTGCATTTACTTCTATTGAAATAAATTGTTTTGGGGGCTGGGAAGATGGTTCAAAGTTCATGTTCTGCGAGGGAGTCCTGGGTTTGATCTCTGGTACCACTTAGTCAGGTTATTTCTCCTCCACTCCCAAAGAGCCATAGGAAGTGTTCTGAACCAGCATCTATAATCTGTGCTTCCATAGTTTCCATAGTTTTATGTCCTGTTCAGTTTGAGTTCCCAGCTCGGAGAATTCTGTTCCATCCCTGTTTTACATCAAAATATGGTCTCATCCCCAAGAACAGGGAGGGGAGCCTCAAATGGGGAGTGCAGGAAGAGATGTCCTGAATGAAAGCAGGCAGCTCAGGTGACTTGAGGGATACCGAATGTGGCTGCGTAACTGCAGGATGAAGTGGTCCCGCGTTGCCATGGTCACGGAGGCGCGTGTGCGTATGTGCGCGTGCGTCAATGGAGCGTCCAGGCAGCAACCGTTGTTTCTAAGAGCAGCTGGTCAGCGCCTCTGCCTTGCCTGAATTGCTGCTCGCCTTGAGCTACTGCTTGTTCCCAGCTGTCTTGATCCCTGTTGACAAATGGTCGTCCTTCACAGTCAAACCACTAACAGTACTCTAATAAATGAATGTGCTAATTATTTTTCCTCTCCGTGCATTTGTCACACGCAGATGCTGGATTAGCTCAGGCAGCAGCAGGGCTGGCTTGGGGAGTGGGGCTGAGGGGGGCTTATGAGATCACCTTTACCAGCAGGCAGATGCCTGGGAAATGCTGTTTCTTGTGACATGTGCATACATGTTGCCCTTTCTTTTCTCTAAGGCTTGAGGAACCTTTGCTCCTTTGTAACCAAACAGACCTTGGTTTGAATCTTAGTTTTGCTCATTAGTACTGTGTGACCTTGGGTACATGGTTTAACCTCTCTGAATCTGTTTCATCCCTTGGCTGGTAGGAAGAGTCACTTATCCCCAGAGGATGTCCTGAGAAGTGATGCATGCTTTTGGCATGATGCCTGGTACAAGTTAGGTCCCCAGGCCTCAGCTGTCTGGTGCCTGGGGTCCTGGGCTGGCCTACTCCAGTGTGGGCCCTGCCAGGCCTGCAGACCACAGCCGCTCCTAGGAATCTGCTCAAAGGCCTGCTGTGCTCCCCATCTTCCTCTGTGTTGTTTTTCCTTTTCTTTCTTTTTTGGCTGTCTCAGCAGCTCTTTGTTAAGTTGAATGGCATTTCCACAGAGGAGTGTTCCCAGAATCGTAATGCGGGCCTGTAACTTAATGGCCCTCTCAGTGGACTGTGAAAATGCCCTTCTCAGCTGAAGTGGCTGCCTCCTTCGACTGGCCACTGGCTTTCTACTACAGCAGGAGCTTCCAGGGAGCTCCTTTGCATGGGTCCCATCTCTGGTCAAGGCACAGTGACTGATGATCTTAGTGGATGTTTTCCTCATTAGTGGTGGCTAGATTTCTCTCTGGCCCCCACATTGGTGGGATGCCTGGAGGTGGGGAAAGAGGTAGGAGACAGAACCCCCTTCCTGGGTGCCTGTATTCCACGCACCTGGCAGAATTTCCAAGGGTGCTGTAGGCTGGCCATGCTAGATTCTGGAGATGCTGTTTTCTGAGGCCTACAGATGGTCGCACACTTTGACATCAATAACCGGGACACCCAGGCAGGGAGGGCATCAGCACCAGCCTTAAAGATGACAGGCTGCAGGCGAGAGAAGCTTCGCTGCTTCTTGTTACTATGTTTAATTTCTCTCTTTCTCTGTTTCTTTGGTTTGAGGGTCACGCTCAGCAGTAAGCTTAGGGCTTACTCCTGACTGTGCTCAGGGATCACTTCTCGTCGGTTTGGGGCACCTTACACAGTACCGGGCATTGAACCCAGGTGTTGGCTGTGTGTGAGGCAGGCACCTTACTCCTGTGCTATCCCTCCGACCCTGAAATGGCATTTTAACTTAAGATTGAGTGACAGACCGTCATGCTATTCGCACATAAGTGCATTCCTCCACTCTCACAGTGTTCCTTAGGGAATGGTCTCCTAGGACCACTGGTAGCTTGTGGAAACTACCATGTTCGTTCATTGTCCTGCTAGTTGGTTGTTCTAGATAGTTGCACATCTATTTGATGTGCCTGGTTCGATGACATTGTTCTGAGAGTTGTTTACTTTATTTTTGGTGGGGTTGGGATTCATTTTTGGGCCACACTTGGCAATGCTCAGTCAGGGATTCCTCCTGGCTCTGCACTCAGGAATTACTCCTGGAGGGCTCAGGATACCATATAGGATTCTGAGGATCCAACCCAGGTTGGCTGTGTGCAAGGCAAATGCCATACCCGCTGTGCTATCACTCTGGCCCAGTCCTGAGAGTTTAGATGAGAGAAACTAATAATTTAGTTAACAGAAACTCAATGATGTAAAAGTTGAAGGTTGGAGGTGGACTTACTTTTCATTGTGTAGAGGAAATCTTCTATAGAGGGAAAATGTTGACATGCTAACAGAAGCAGAGACAACTACTCCAAGACCAAACCATGTAACTATTTTTTTAAAAAAAACTTTTCATTGTTCAGTTCCTTGGATTTTTTTTTTTAAGTCAGCACATAGAACAGTCTTCTGCCACATTGACTAAGTTAATTTTGTCTGCAATGGGCTGCTTTAGAACCAGCCTCTGTTCTACTGCCCATGACTAGGATATGATGAGTATTAAACTACCCTTTATGGGAGAAATTCCTGCTCCTTTATCACTAGAACCCGAGTGTTCCCTGAAGCTTGATACCCTGAAGTGTCTGTATGAAACCAAGCTGCTGCTGCTGCTGCTGCTGCTGCTGCTGCTCCTCCTCCTCCTCCTCCTCCTCCTCCTCGTCATACCCAGAAATCCTCAGGGGTTACTCCTGGCTCTGCACTCTGGAATTACCCCTGGTGGTGCTCAGGGGACCATATGGGATGCTGGGAATTGAACCCGAGTTGGCCGCGTGCAAGGCAAACGCCCTACCCACTGTGCTATTGTTCTAGCCCTGAAATCGAGCTTCTTATGGTGAGTGAATAGACAAGGTTGGCTGGTGTTAAGCCCTGAACTAATCCTGCAAAGCACCGTAGGCATGCTGCCTGCTGCCTCCCAAACCTATTTCTCTCTCAGCTGAACTGAAACCTGCAAGCTGGTGGTTCTAAGCATGGGATGTGTGTTAGGTCTGTTCTCTGGGCCTCTTTTCCACTAAGATGCCCTATATTTGCTCTCCTACCACCAAGCGTGGTGGCCAGTGTTCTGTCTCAGAAGGAAACTTGGAGAAATAGCTGCTCTTAATCCCTGCCAGTTATTTTGTCTTAGATGAAGATCACTGTCCTCTTTCATCCCTTTCTCTGTTTCTCTCCTGGCTTGACCAAGAGTCCTGGGTGGGTTTTAGTAGCAAGAGAGTCCAGCTTCTCACAGGTATTATGAGAAGGATGTAGGCTCATTCTCTAACAAGTGGGCAAGGTGAAAATTTCTGCTCTTCTTAGACATTAAGGTAGAAGTGTCTAATGTAAAGAAAACATGGCAGAAACTCAGAAATAAATCTCTTGGAAGAGAGCAACGTGAGCAACATGCCACAGAGATGCCCCCAGATACTGCACCAGGATGTTTTATCAGGGGCAACTCAGACAGGGGCGGGTAAGTCCCCAACCTGTCCCAACTATCCCTGGCAGCTGAAACCCTCCAGAACTCAATTGCCGCCATGCTCACAGCCAATTTCCACAGGCTCAGATGAGCCTCATCCATGAGTGAACCTGCTGAAAACTTAGGTAGGAAGGACTTGTGAACAAGTTCTTCAGGTTTGCATGGAGATGGGAATGGGTGACCACCCCCCATCTCCCTGTGCTTCCAGTAGCCTGGCAGTAATGCTCAGGAACTGCCTCTGCCACCACATAAACTCATTAATACCCATGATCCAGAGACTCACTAAATCTTTCAGAAGAGAGCAACACAGAGTGACAAGCTAGAGAGATGCCCCCAGACCCCAAAGCCAACATCTAGCTAAAAATATTAAATTAACCTCAGCTGTATCACCATATTTAAAATTTTAGAATTCCTGGACATCTCGTACTCTATACCACCAATGTACCAAGACAAGGGCTTGATGACTCCGGTGCGAAATATAGCAAAGTGTCTTGGATCAGTTTTCAGACCATTGACCTCTGCCAGCAGCCCACCATTAGCTTCTTTGTATCTATGTAAAGAGCCACTCCTGGCTATTCTGGGGACCACCAGGGCTACACTCACAGTGCTCGGGTGCCATGGGTGCTGTGGCTGCACCCTTGCGTTGCTGGACATGTGTGCCATCCCTGGTGTTCTCTCCCAAATCTTCTCTAGCTTTACAATGATGTAAAAAACAATGATAAGTGCAGGTGTCTCCCAGAAAGGGGAGAAAATCGACCCTCCTTATTGATCAATCCTTCCTGTTGGAATGTTTCCTTTAGGGTCCAACTGTCACCACTAGTTTTTTGGTTTAAGAGCCAGACCTAGCATGGCTCAGAGCTGACTCCTGGCTATGTGCTCAAGGATCACTCTTGGTGGGGCTCAAGGGACCATATTGGGTGCTGGAGAATCAAACCAGGGTCGGCTGTGTGCAGGGAAGTGCCTCTCTGCTGTGCCATCAATGTAGCCCCTGTCACCAAATTTGTACTGCTTACCAGAACTCTTCGGTTTGGATTTTGTTCTTTTATGACCATTTTACTTTTCCGTAGAAATAGAGACATCAGCTGCCCCTGAGCTCCGTTCTTAACCATCTGGCCTTGGTTAAGGGGTTGCTCTCTTGGATCTTCCATAGGTAAAGGACTCAGCTCCCCTACCCCCCCAGTATACAACCCCAGAAAATCCAAGGAAAGGAGAACATTCTCAGAACACAGAGCCTTTTGGTGTTCCATTTATTTGTTCATTGGTTTGGGAACCACACCCGTTGATGTTCAGGGGTTACTCTCTCTCTGAGCTCAGGAGTTTTGCATGGTGTGGCTGGGGGACCATATGGGATGCCACAGATCAAACCCGAGCCAGCTGTGTGCAAGGTAAGTGCCCTATACTTTGTCATACTTCTTCAGCCATTGTGTTCCACTTCAAAAAGAAAAGCCCCGTTTGCCATTTCCTTGGGCTTCTCTCCCCAAGCCCTGCTTCTCGGGCTGGTCCCTCTCACTTGGCACTCTGGTGGCTACTTAAAAGAAGAAGGCGGCAGCCTTGTGTCATCACACTGGGGCCTTTGGAAACACTAGTGATGAAAGGCGGTACAGGCTTCACTTCCCCTTTCTGCCGGCTAGAGCCGCAGGTCCCCCAGCTGGAACAGATCTCTCTGCGGAGCCTGAGACAAACATGGATCAAGAAACTGTGGGCAACATTGTCCTGTTGGCCATTGTCACTCTCATCAGCGTGGTCCAGAATGGTAAGTAAGGGAGCTCCTACCCTTGAGGAACTCAAGGGCCATTTGGGTCAGCTCATAGTGTCCCAGGCCTGATATTTGCAGTTCTCTTTCTCTGTGTAAGCGCTTTTGCCTTATCTGTATTTGCTTTCTTTTTCTTTTTTACTTGAGCATAGAGGGAGGAGTGTGTGCACCTTGGTGTAGACTTGGCCTTTTCTTTCCTGGGCTTTCACTTTGATGGGGTGACTAATCATGTTGGCAGACCCTGGGGTAGCCACCTGCAGACTTCCCCCAACCCTGCTGACATGTCTGCACCCAGCATTTTAGTTTTTAATGAATGCCACTGCAGGGGTGGGTGGAAGGCAGGAGGCCTAGAAAGACAAATGATATGTTCATTCTGATGCTGGGCTTAACTCCATGGAGCCAGGATCACCTGCTTTGCAGGCTGAAAAGAAAGTACATTGGATAGGGGGTAAGGAGAAAAATCACCTTATTGTTTTACCTATAAATTGCTCTCTTCTTAAAGAAATGTATTTTTCCCTCATTTGTTTGCTTCTGGGGGTCACCTGGCAGTATTCGGGGCTTAACCCTAGCTCTGTGCTCAGGGATCACTTCTTGTGGGGTTCAGGGGTCATATGCAGTGCTGGGGATTAAACTGGAGTCAGCTGTGTGCAAGGTAAGTACCCCACGCCCTCTACTATGGCTTTGGCCATGAAATATATTTGTTATAATCCTCCACTCCACTCTATGCAGGTTTTAAAAAGCATGGAAGTTTTTTAAAAATATGCGGCATATCCATAAGGAGAGCAAGGGAGGATTTTCTTGTTTGAGGTCTATATTTTCATGAACTTGTTAAAAAAATTACTTTAAAGAACCAAGCAAGGTCGCCATAACTGAAAAGGGGACAACTGTATAAGAATTTCTCCTAAACCTCTGAATTCTGATTACTTCAGATTATTTTTATAGCCTTCTTCAGTAGCTTCATATATTGCAGTTTATTAAGAGGAATTTTTAAAAAAAGGTAACTACTAAGGGCAGCTGCTATAACTCAGTGGAATGTGGAATGTTTACATACAGTCCCACTTTGGAAAGTTGAGCATGTAATCAACTTGGGATATTCTGCTATCCCCCTTCACACACACACAGACACACACGCACACACAC
This sequence comes from Sorex araneus, assembly GCF_027595985.1. Classification (NCBI taxonomy): domain Eukaryota; kingdom Metazoa; phylum Chordata; class Mammalia; order Eulipotyphla; family Soricidae; genus Sorex; species Sorex araneus. The sequence continues at coordinate 238,587,716 of NC_073302.1, read as the reverse complement.
ACACACACACACGCACACACACACATCACATGCACACACATGAGCAGAGACTGGTGATTTAGGCATAGCATAAAGCTTTCTGCCAACCTCTGTACTTCAGGCTAGCCCAACTGAGCTCTGAGTAGGTTCCCTCATCTGGAAGAACGCTTTGAGCTTTCTTTTATGTACCATGCCTGGATGTGCTCAGGGGTTAGTGCTGGCTCTGAACTCATGGATCACTCCTGATGGGGCTTGGGATACCACATGGGATGCCAGGGACCGAACCCATGTTGCCCATGTGTAGGCAAGCACCCTCCCTGCTGAACTATCATTCTGGAACTTTCTGACGCAACATTTTCCTACAAGATCACATGCACTGGAACTGCAGATGAACAAAGGACTGCTTTAGACTGCCATTTCCTCAAGCTTTGCTCTTTCTTTTTTTTTTTTTTTTTTTTTTCCTTTTGGGTCACACCCAGCGATGCTCAGGGGTTACTCCTGGTTCTGCACTAAGGAATCACTCCTGGCAGTGCTTGGGGGACCATATGGGATGCTGGGAATCGAACCCGGGTCGGCCGCGTGCAAGGCAAACGTCCTACCCACTGTGCTATTGCTCCAGCCCCGAGCTTTGCTCTTTCTATGCCTGGACTCCCCGTGCCTGGGAAATCAGCAGGCAGGTATCTTATTTAATTTGTGCACATGTCTGGGGACCCCGCTCTGTTGCAGTCTGTGTTGGCAGGTACAGTAGGTGTAGCAGTAAATAAGATGCAGTGGGAGAAGATAAGCAGGCTAGAGAAGCAGGAAGCTTCTCTGCTATTTTAATTAACTCTGAGGTTATCACTGCAGATCAACTTTGAAGAGTTCAGAAAATACGCAAAACTACCCATATTTTTCTCCCCACCCCACCACCTCTTATCTCCCCAAATGCTACTCCTAGCCCTTTTTGTTAGTTTAAGGACATATTTGCATGTTGCTGCCAGGCACCATGACACTTTGTCTTTGTCCCCAAACAAATAAGGCCTTGTCCACAGGAGTCTGGGTGCTGTGGTCTTGGTTAAGTGCTTATGAGCCTCATTTCCACTGGGGAGAAGCTAGAAGCAGGCCCACCTGCTGGAAATTCCTCCTCTGCCTCACAAACATTCTTTAGACATCAAGCTCTTGTCAATCTGCGGCCTTGTTCCAGCCTGATCCAGCCCAACAAAGATCAGGAAAGGCAGAAAAGTTGAAAATCTCTCCTGCCCAGGATCCTTAACTGGATCAGCACAAGACCATCTTTCCAAGGAGCCAGAGAAGCATGTCCTAGGATTGGTAGCCAGGGAGCCCGGCTTCTCTGCCAAGATGCCAGCTGTTCTGAGGTGAAGCAAACCTGGGCAACACAGATTTAGAGACAGTGATTTCTGCAGGAAACCAAACTAATTAGGATGGTGAAGGGCAAAGGGTGTGAAGCCTGCCTGAGGAGCAGAGGGACGAGGTGCAGGAGACTCTTTTTTTAGTACTTTGCGTTATAAGGAAGGTGGTGGGAATTAGCATCCTCTCTCCTCTACAGGAGGCAACCTTCTCAGTTTCTTTCCTCATCTGAAGCCCAGAAGAGAGACCCTATGGTCCCACAGGAAGAAGTAATGGTGAGGATTATAATAACAAGGAAGGAAACAAGACTGAACCTACCCACTGAGGGCAGGTTGCTAGTACCTGCCCTCCTGGCGATTGCTAGTATCCCCCTTCCAACTATATGCCCACAAAGAAATCTGCTCCCACCATCTGGGAGATCTCACAGCAACCTGGACTGGGCTGGGCTCTGAAACTAGAATCACAGGGGTTGGAGTGATAGTACAGTAGGGAGCGTGCTTGCCTTGCACACAGCCAACCAGGGTTCAATCCTTGGTACCACATATGGTTCCCTGAGCCTGCCAGGAATGATCTCTGAGTGCAGAGCCAGGAGTTAGCCTTGAGCACGGCAAGTGTCACGCCCCCCTCCAAATGAAAACAATAATAATATTAAATATCTGCTCTTTATATAAAAAATAAAAATAGAATCATGGACTTGTAAAGTTCTGTACCTGTGAAGTACAGGCACCAAATTTATACCACTTTCAAGAGCTTCTTCCTGGGTTCTCCAGGGTTGGGGTTTTGGGGGCTTTCATACCCCACTGAGCTCTCCTTCCCATCATTGGGTATAATGAGAGTTTGCTTTGTGCCAAGAACAGTGCTCATGCTGGACACAGTACTAGTTTACTTAATCCTTGCATTCTCAGAAACATCTACTATGATTCCAGTTTCACAGATAATCCAGGTGTGATGAGAATAATGGTGGATTATTCCACAGCTAGTAGTGGGTGCAAACATATTTCAGAGTATGCTTATACAACAAGGAGTGCCTCAAATTTGTTCATTCAAGCACTCACTACTCAGGAAGTGTTTTCACTGACTTCTCTGCAGCAGCCCTACTCCTGCTGGAAGGATCTAGACCAGATCTGCTGCTTTGGTGTTACCAAGTCAGTGTGATCTTCCTTCTCCAAGCAAATACTCCTCGTCTGAATTGGTTTCTAGAACCTTGGGTCAAGGGTGAGGTCTTCCTTTATTCGAAGATATAAATTGATTCTTTCTGTGGAGGGAAACCATTTCTGAAACCTACTCACAAATTCTGTTAAAGTAATCCATGCATGAGTTAGTCCTTTGAGTACTTGTATCACCCTGGAAACTCACATTTAACTCCGGGGCTATGAACATTTCAAAATCTTTATATTCCATCCTAAAAAGGCAATTTTATATTTCTGGACTAGAGTTTCATGAAGTTATAGGTGGAGTTATTCATGACATTGCTATGTGATATTTGAAGATTCTGCATGAGATAATACAGGGGAAGTGGCCAGCAGGGCCTCGCATGTGGTAGATGTGGACTTGTCTCTCATTGCATGCCTCTCTTTCTCTCTGGTTTGATCTGATGTTTGAAGTTTGCCAGGATACACGTGTCAACAATTTCTGCATGCACTGTTTTTGTAACAAGAGTCAGTGGCCAAGGGGACCAGAGGGGTCTGAGGAAGTACAACTCTGCCAAGTTCAACTTAGAAGAAAGAAATCACCCCTAGTGGAATGTTGTACTGAGGACAGGTTTGGGTTTTGTCTTGTCTGAAGGGTAGGAGAGAGTTGAGTATCTTTTAGGGGATAGAGGAGGCAAAAAAGAGATCGAGGTTCAGGAAATGGGCAAACTGATGAAACGATCCCACAGAGGAGGGGGCAAGGCTATGTACGTTTTGAAAAAGAGGAAGGAGGTTACTGAGCAGAGAGCGGAAGAAGAAAGGCAGGCTTAGAGAAACAGGGCCAAGCTGGGCTGCTGGCTATAAAAGTTACCCCAGATATTCTTCTCAGTATCCTGTTTACATATATTGAGGCAGAGGATGTCACCTTGGGTTCTGGAAAAGCAAGGATCAGAATCTTGCCCTCACTGTCAGAAGAGATATTCAGAGGGGCTGGAGTGATAGTACAGCAGATAGAGCACTTGCCTTGCATGTGACCAGCCTGGGTTCAATCCCTGATATCCCAATGGTCCCCTGTCATTGCTAGGAGTGATTCCTGGGCAAGAATCAGGAATAAGTCCTGAGCACCTCTCAGTGTGGCCCCAAAACTGAACAAAGAAAAATATATTCAAAGCAGACAGGTGCTTTCCCAAATCCTGTGTAGCAGATTGAGCCCTTGCATGGTGAGTCAGAGAAGAAATACATGCTTGCATGGTCAACTGGATTTGAATCTTGGTGCCCAGTGACATAAGTCTGAGAAAGTTATTAGACTGCCTGAACCCCAGTACCCTTGTCTGCAAGTCCCACTGTGCAGGGTGTGGAGGCCGCAAGGAAACCCTGTCTTGTGCCTCCCAGAGAGCCTATGGGGTGACCCCTTCCTGTAAGCTGGTTTGGTGCGATGACATCAAATTGGACATCTCCTAAGTGAAGGAAGTTACTTTGGCTGAAAAGAAATCCAGGAAGAACTTTAATCATAGGTGCAGTTGACAGTTGAGAGGGTGACATGAAGCTGATGCAAAGGAACCCCAAGGGTGGGTCCCCGACAACCACACTTTCAACTCACTTTAACTTTGGAAATAGAGTTAAAGAAATAAAGCCAGAGAGGATGGAGAAGAGAGAACCTCACTCCCCTTTGATGCTTTGTAGATACCCGCTTTGACGCTGTGTGTCACCCCCGCCCTCACTCCAGCCAGTCTCCTCCATCCTCTGCCCTGGTCTGGCTCTTCCCCCTGCCCCCACACTAAGAACAATTCCTGCCCAAAGGGGCAGCCACCAGCCACACCTGCCAAACCACAGCACACTTTCCTCTACGGACTTTGTTTCCTGCAGGTGCTAGCCTGTCTTTGCTTTCCTCACCAGAACACAGGTTTTTTGAGTGCTCCAGGTCTTCGCTTTTCATGCCTCCCATGTCTGCCATTATACATTTGACACGCTGAACCCTAGACCCTGTCCCTGTGACATTGCATTTTCCTGGAATGGGGTGATGCAAGTGGGCCTCCACCTTTTCCCACTGATTTTGTTCCTTGCTTCCTCTGATGATGTCTCCTGCCTTCTCCATCTGATTTTCTCCTTCATGCCACTCATGTCCTCTAGAATTCCTCCCAACCACAGCATATGTGGTTGCCTTTGACTCTCCAGAGATGAGTTCTCGCTCAGTCCCAGCGAGCCAAGGCCTTTCAGCAGTGTGTGGTTTCCTTCATCCATTTATCTATTTCCTCGGGCTGGCAGACCCTTGAAAGTAAAGGGCTGGGGGCGGTGTCTTATTCCCTATGGGGATTATCAGAGAGTAGCTGCTGAATATATAGATTTTCCCCTAAAGGATATTTGTTGGAGCATAGTTAGGGATGTTTGGGAGGTTAGAAAGCTGCTGAACTTTCTAGTAAAATAATAGAGGTCCCAGCTCACGCATGTACCCATGATAAACCAAATCCAAACCTTTCCCTCTGGCAGGGTTCTTTGCCCATAAGGTGGAGCATGAAAGCCGGACCCAGAACGGGCGAAGCTTCCAGAGGACGGGGACACTTGCCTTTGAGAGGGTCTACACTGCCAAGTGAGTAATTGCAAACCCTGATACAACTGACAAGAGCATGGGGTCCACCACTGGACTGAAACCCATCCAAGAGGCTGCATGTCTCTCTGGTCCAGCATGGTTCATGCTAGGTGGGCGGGTCTTCCAGAGTACCTTGAATTAGGCTCCAGGACGGGCTCTATGTAAATGTTCCAAGGAGTGGAACTAGGGCCAGAGCTCACATGGCAGAACATATGCCTTGTGTAAATCAGACCTGAGTTTGACTCAGCATGGCATGCCCCCACACTCTGTAGGCCCCCTGCTACATGCACCCCGCTCCAGCATTGTCTAGGAGTGGCCTGTGCCCCCTGAGCACTGTTGGGTGTGGTCCACACAAATGGAAAAGAAAGGAAGTGGGGAGAGTTGTTTGGGTTGGGGACATGTGATAGCCACAGTCCCCACCCCTTTTCATTGGTCCAGACACCTGTCACTTAAGTGAAGGAGGGAACCAATTACCCAACAGTCTTCACGAACTGGCCAGCATTTTCGGGGACAGCCGGACGTTTCATCATTTTCATCAGGTAGCAGGTTCCTTGAGCAACCCTACCTAGAAGAGAAAGAACAGAAGTGCTCCCTGTCCTCCTTTACTTTCACAGGACATGCTGCTGCAGTGATGGTGCCATGAAGGTGCCGTTTGGCAGGCAAACTCTCAGGGGGCTTGTTCCAAGAAACAGTCTTCTTTTCTGCAGAATGCATCAATATTTTTTTTTTGGAGGGAAGGCCCACCCAACTGTGATCAACACTGACTCCCTACTCTTAGGTGCTCAGGGGACCCTATGTGGGGCCAGGGATGAACTGGGGTCAGCCCCATGCAAGGCTTGTGCCTGAGTCCCTGTCCTACATCACTGTCCCTGAAGAATGGTGGGCTCGTGCCTCTATCAGCTCTGTGCTTTCCTGTGCCTGGAACATGGAGGCCTTCAGAAAGCAAAAGATTTTCTGTGACCTAACCAAGGCCAACTAGCCACTGGGAGGCAATTCTGGGATCCCCAGAGATCTTTCCACAGGGGGAATCATGGCTGCCAGAAACACACACTTTAAAGAGAGCAATAATGGCATGGGCAGATTCAGGGCTGAGAATTCACATGGAATCAACAGGAGGCTCTGAGACCTGCTGGTTGTGGAGGAACAGGCCAGGCCAGCTGGTTTCTGTCATTTGCCCCAGGAAACGGAGCAATCTCTGTTCCTTAGAAGACATGATGTGGCACTACCCAGGTGCCAGTCTTCAAATTGCGGAAGGGCCTTTGTTGCTGGTTGTGCTGTGTCATTTGAAAGAGGGGGGTGTGGATTTCCTGAGTCAGAAGGAGCTAATGGGAGCAGTCTGGGTGGGGTTATTGCAGTCTGGGGGTCCCAACTGGGGGAGCACTGCAGCCCAGTTTCCACAACCTACATTTTTCTTAAGGTTGAAGGCCTAAGAAGGGACAGAGAAGCATGGGCAGGAAGATGCTAGAGACAGGTGACCAGAGGACTTCTGTGAGTCACCCAGACACTGCTGAGGTTCTGCTACTAAAACGACTTCCTCCCTGATGCAGCTAACAATGCTCCATGTGTTGTGGCTGGTTACCAAGGGGCTGAACCAGGAATGCAGTAGGCAGCTGCTGGCTGGCCAAGCTGGCAAGCTGGTTGGCTTGCCTCGGTTAGGAGGCTTCTAGGAAGGGCATTGTTTGTTAGTCCAGAGGGCTCATTTGTTAGCCATTTAGTCAAGAATTTCTCCCAAAGCACCAAGAGGCAGGCAGGAAGAGCTGTGAAGATACAAGAAAAGAGCATGGATTTGGTCTAGTTATCTGAAACATAAGAGATGAAGCATCACTCGTTTATAAGGCACAGATTGAGAATAATCTGGGCCCATAATTTATATGAGCCCACTCCTGCCATAGACTGGCATGATGAAAGCTTTTGGTTGATGGGGTGTGGGATCATGAATGTTTAGCAACAATAACTATAAAGGAAACACAGCATAAAAGATAAATGGTGTGGGTGGATGAGAAGCCTGGTGCCAATATTTTTTTTTGTCCATACTTGTCAGTGCTCAGGGCTTATTCCTGGCTTTTGTGCTCAGGGTCTCTCCTGACGGGAATTTGGGACCGTTTATTATAAACCCCGGTTAGCCAAGTGCAAGGCAAACTCTTATCCACTGTTTTATCTCTCCAGCCTTGGAGCCTATTTTATTTTAGCATAAACTATGACAGTAAACAAGTACTTCAAGAGGTTGAGGCAGTTGAAAAACAGGCATGCCAGCCAGGCTCAGTAGCTCAGACTTGGTCTCAGTTTATGGTCCAGCTCACCATCTCCTCTGAGAGATAAAGGAAATCTAAACCTTGTCTCGTTATCTGTGTGTGTGCAGCAGAGTTCACAAACCTCCTCCCAGCCTGTGAGCATGACTAGAGCAGTCAGTGTGGCAATGTCTGCTTGTTTGAGAAACATTCCAGTTGACTGCCCCAAGATCCTGCCCCTTGAGTGTATAAGCGCAAGTTGCAAAGAAGAGCTGAATATCGAAAGCTGTTTCCCCTCCCCTGCAAAATGTGTTCTTTAGATGACCAGCTCATGAATTCTAATAAATAAAATTTTGCTTGTTTGGGGGCTACATCTGGCAGTACAAGTTCTGTGCTCAGGGATCACTCCAGGAGGAGCTCAGGTGACCATATGGGGTGCAATAGATTGTACAAGGGTCAGTCACATGCAAAGTGAATACCTTACCCACTGTACAATCTCTCTGGCTCTGTTTCATGTGCTCTTAAAAGGTGTGTCAAAGAACATGTTCTGCACAGCAGAACTTTATTTTCTTTTTGGTATTTGGGCCACACCTGTCGATGCTCAGGGGTTACACCTGGCTCTGAACTCAAGAATCACTCTTGGAAGGGTCAGGGGATCAAATGGGATGCCGGGAACTGAATATGGGGTCAGTGATGTGGAAGGTAAGCACCTTACCCGCTATATTACCCCATAGTTTCCCAAAACAACAAAACTTATTTTATTTTGCACAAGAACCTTACTGTGCAAAGAGATAGAATGGTTCTTGGTGGTCCAAAAAGGGTGGTCTAATCTAACTGTAGACCTTGCCTCCTACATTTTAAAAACTTTTTTGCATCTTGAGTCACACCCAGCAATGCTCTGGGGTTAAGCCTGGCTCTCCACTCAGGAATTACTTCTGGCCATTCTTGGGGGACCATATGGGATGTCGGGGGTTGAACCTGGGTTGGCTGCGTGCAAGGCAAATGCCCTACCTGCCATACAATTCTCCAGCCCCAGCTCCTCCTTTTATGGTGCCTAGCCAGGATTTAGCACTTCACAGAACACATTATGGAAAATATCATCCTCATGTCCCTTCTCCCATCCACCTCTAGAATCCACTCTAGACTCACTTCTAAGCAGTTAGCACTTGTCATATTATCTGAAGGTGATAGATACATTAAGTTTGTTGATTAGTATTGGTGCCCTTTTATGGTATTTACTTACTTAAAATTAGGCTTAACTAAAATTAATTTCAGTAATTCTCTACTACATTCCAAAAGGTGAAGAAAAATGAAAGGTAAAGTAACAAGGAGTTTTTTTCCCTCTAAAAACATTGACAATGCAGGGCATCGAATTGAACATAGCACGGTAAATTGCCTCAAAATCAGCTTAGCAGCTCAGTTAGGCTTCAAGGATTGAGAACCAAAATGGGTTTGTCAGTTTAGCTTTGCAGAAAAAATGGCACAAAACTCTTTACAAAAGAAGATTTGCAATAACAATAATTTGTCAGTAGGAAAGACATTTCCATTGGGATTTAGAGGAAGAAAAACATTGAAGCAATAATAGCATTCATATATTGAATTCTTACTATGAGTCAGCCTCTGCTTTATTTCATTTTCTTCTCGCAACAATCTGGGGAAGTAGTTACTAATTTCTCTAACTCTATGGAGGATAAAATGGAGGCTCAGCAAAGTGAGGAAAGAACCCACATTCCCATTGGCAGTGATAAAATGCACCCTTTGGAATAGAGACGGGCTGTGTGGTGCCCAGCTGATGGGATGCCTGGCACTGATCGAAGGACTGAATTCTGTACTGCAGTGGGGCTTTGTCGTGCAGGGACACGTGCACATGGCACTTTGGGGGGAATACACAGCAGACATCCTCAGTGGAGAGAAGGCATAGGCTTGAGCCAGAATTAGGGCAGAATAGAATCTGGGAGAATTCCAGAAATCCTGAGGAGGCGACTATGTCCCCACAGTTGGGAGAGTATTATTCAACTTCAGGTGATGTTTTAGTCAAGGATCATGTGACTCGAGATCATAGGCTAGCATAATTGAATGGCTGATTCAATGTAAAATCACTGGGCAGTTTTCTCTGGTGAGTAAATCCTTTGGACAATAAACTTCAACATTTTGCTAGGGATATGGTTTAGTGGGAGACTATGTGCCTTGTATGAGACTGAGAGTTGGATACCTAGTACCGCATATATTACTATTGCTGTTGTTTTGGGGGCTACACCTGGCAGTGCTCAGAGCTTACTCCTGGCTCTGAGCTCAGACATCACTCCAAGCAGGCTCGAGGAACTGTATAGAGTACTGGGGATGGAACCAGGGTTGGCTACAAGACAAATACCCTACCCACTATACTATATACATGTATATGTATGTATATATATACATACATATATATATATATATTCTTTTTTGGGGTCACATCCGGAGATGCACAGGGTTTATTCCTGGCTCTGTACTCAGGAATTACTTCTGCCGGTGCTCAGGGGAACATATGGGATGCTGGGAATCAACCCCAGGTTGGCCACGTGCAAGACAAAAGCCCCACCTGCTGTGCTATTGCCCCAGCCCCTCTACCCACCATACTATTGCTCCAGCCCTTCACTACTGGATATGGCCATTGGCTCTGCTTGTGCGATTCTCAGTGCACCGGTAGCCACACAGTCCTGGCATCTCTGCAGTCTGTGGTCCTTGGTTGCAAGTGATTTCCAGCCATAGCACAGCCTACTGTATGAAAGTTCCACAGTAAAGGGTGTGAGCCTTAGAGAGCACCCAAACATAAGGGATCCACAAACACTGTGGCTGCCAATGTGATCTTGGGCAAGTACATGTGTGACCACCCATCCAAATGGTGCACGTGTGAGGGCCCTGTCCTGTGGAATTCAGACTGGCCATTAGACTAGGAAAAAGGAGGATTTTCCAGAAATCCATGATTGTTATAAGAGGGGGCTCTGCTCTCCCAGATCCATGTGCAGGACAGCACACAGTGTCTCTTACCTTTGATTGTCATTGATTTTTCAAGCAGTTCCTTTTTTTTCCTTTTTGAGTCACACCTGGTGATGCACAGGGGTTACTCCTGGCTCATGCACTCAGGAATTACTTCTGGTGACTGGCTTGCTAGAATGTAGATTTCCAGGGTCCTGACTGGAGAGTTTTGGGTAACGGCTGCATTGTGTGTGTGTGTGTGTGTGTGTGTGTGTGTGTGTGTGTGTGTGTGATATGTTTGCGGTTCTAACCAGTAATGGTCAATTCTGATACCAGTGAAACCGACCACATTAGCCCATTATCTCTCAAGGTTGACTGGATCTTAGAGTCATTAGTGACCAGGTGAAGAATTTAAGCCTAGAGAGAATGCTGGGCCAGTAGTTAAGGGCTGGTTAATGTCAGGTCAGGGACTAAATCCCAGTCTTGAGTACTTTCTGATCTATTGTTTTGCTCCTCCAAGTTGGGCTGATTGTCTATGAATGGTCTTGTTGATTGTTCTGATCAAGAGTGTATGTGCCCCATGAGGACACCCAGCATTTAATCTAACATAGTCAGAGAGGTAATAAATCTGGTTTTGGAATTAAACTGACCAATGGTGTGGAATCTGACTGTCCTACTTCATAGCCTGGTGACCCTGGCCAAGTTCTTCAGTTTCTCCAAACTTCAGTTTTTTCAGGCAAAACATGAGAACAAATTTTGGTAGACAGATTGTGCTCCTCCTGCTCCCCTAACCCCCAGGATGTTCATAATGAACCGCAGGAATTAGATCCTGCTGCATGACAAGGAAGGATGGGGGGATGTGAATTGAAGGTTGCTGAGAAAAAGAAAGATTTTTTTTCTTGGAAAGAGAACAGCACAGAATTATTTTATTTTATTTAAAACTTTAAAAAATGGAATATCCTTGAGGTAGACCATTACAAAGCTGTTCATGATTGGGTTTCAGCCAGACAATGATCCAGTGCCCATCCTTCTGCCATGTACATTTCCCACCACCAATGTCCCCAGTTCCCCCCCACCATCCCCAACTCTCCCCCCACCCCGCAGCCTGCCTCTATGATGGCACTTTTCTTTTTTCTCTCTCTCCTTTTATGCATTATGATTTGCAAAACAGGCATAACAGGTCCTCATGTTTATTCCAGATGTTCAGTATTTCATCAGGAAGATAAGGTTGGAGTAGCTTTTTAACTGGGTGGAGTGTGGATGTGACTGTCGAGGTTTCCAGAAGTACTGGGAGTTAGGGGGATGTAGCTCATCCCAACCCTGAGAAAGCCTGGAGACTTCAGTCACAAAACCTGCCCACCCAAATTTTCAGCAGATTATATCTCAATGAGGTTCGTCCAGGTGGAGTCCGGCTGGGAGCATGGCGGTGACTTTGGATTGTGGAAGCAAGCGGGGGCTCTGCTTGGGAAAGCACCACACTGACCTGCCCCCCTGTGATTTACCCTGGTCTGTTCAGCCTTGCATGGCTCTGAGATTAACTGGAGCTTTTGATCTCTTTTGAGATTTACTTATGGGTTTCTGAAGCAAGGCCAATAAATGAGTTTGTATGGCTGAGCTAGAGGTGGTTTGTGGGCATGGTTCCCACATCGCATGGTTTTGGCTATTTAAATTTTTAGGAAACTTGGTCCTGAGTTGTTGGGGTCTAGCCGGAGTCACAGTGGCAATTATGGGTGTCAGGAAGTATAAAATCACCATCAGGCTGTTGATGCACTGGCTCTGCAGGTACAGGTTGATTTGCTGGTGTCACTGCACCTCGAGAAAGAGACTTGATGTGAGTTTATCTTTAGTGTTCAGTGTGATCTCTGGGCTTCCTGAAAGTGGAAGGAGGAGGCTGAGAGGCAAGTGCTGGAGCGCTTCTGCGGTAAGATAGAGATGACTGGCCACTGTTCAGGGCTTGGAAGGAGTCCAGGTGGGACAGACCGGAAGATGGATTGTTTCCTGGGGCTTCCAGAAGAACTGAAGTGATAGTAGCACATTGATTGGAGCTGATTTCACACTTCTGCCTCCAGACTACAAACCTGTGGTTCTTATTTTTTGTTTTGTTTTAAGGGGAAGGAGGTACACCCGACTGAGCTCAGGGCTTGTTTTAGCTCTTTGCTCGGGGTTCACTCCTGGCAGTGCTTGGGGAGCCATATGAGGTGCTGGGAATCAAACCTGGGTCAGCTGTGTGCCAGGCAAGTGCCCTACCTACTGGACTATCTCTTTGACCCTAATTTGTGTTACTCTGAGCCCATGAGCACCTGGCTACTTGTTCTCACCATAGAAAATGCATGCAGTCCCCATGTACTTATAGGACTGTGGAGAAGTCGGAGGAGGTCAAGGGTGAGAACCTTGACACAACACCTGGTGTGAAGTGAGAGTTCCCTGGGGCTGGGGAGGCCTGAGCCAGCACCTGCCTTTGCATGGCTCCAAGCGAGCACCAGACTCTTGGTTTCTTTTCTGTGTTGATTTCTTTTCATTTTACAGTTTGTAGCTCACTCCTGGTGATGCTTAGGAAGAGAACCCAGGTCTCCTGTGGGTAAAGCACGAGCTCCCCTCTTTGAGTCACCTCCCTGTCCTTGGTCTTGGTTTCTTAATGCTTATTTTTTTTTTTAAATTTTTTATTGAGTCACCAATGCTTATTTTTTTTGGGGGGGTGGCACACCCAACGTTGCTCAGGGCTTACTCCTGGCATTGTGCTCAGGGATCACTCCTGGTGAGTCTTGGGGGAACCATATATGGTGCCAGGGACCGAACTTGGGTTGGCCATGTGCAAGTTGCATACCCTGCCCACTGCACTATCTCTCCAGCCCTCTTTTCTTTATCTTGTCAAAGTTTCACCAAAAAAAAAATACAATTTATTTTTTGTTTTGTTATTGGGCCATACTCAGCTGTATTCAAAAATTACTCCTGGCTCTGTGCTCAGGAATGGCTCCTGGTGATGCCCAGGGGACTGTATGTGGTGCCAGGGATCCTACAGGAGTCAGCACGATCTATCTGGCCCACACAGTGCAGTCTGTGTGCTCAGCCTGGCCTGCGTGTCTGTGCTGACTTGTGTGTCTGCTACCAGAGCCGACTGCTCCATGTGCCTGTCCTCTCCCACCACCCTGCTGTCTGCAGTGCTCACTTTTCAATTCCAAGAAGCACTTTGGCACAAGCCAGGGGCAGGAAGCCTGCCAAGGCGAATACATCAAGAAACCGAGTCTCTGATCAGTTTCATCGAGGACCGGAGCAAATGGATTCTGAGGGCGCGTTTGCTCTCCTCCGCTGTCTGTTGCTGATGGGGCATCTCTGTGGTTCAACAGGAGCAGAATTATGAATGGGGTTTGCATGCCCTGCCCCATCGTGATTATTCATTTGGGGATTTGGGTCATTTTCCCCCCGACTGCCCTGTGATAAAGGTGTTTTCTGACCTTTCTGGAACTCCCTTCTTTTTCCACAGCCAGAACTGTGTGGATGCGTACCCCACTTTCCTGGCAGTGCTCTGGAGTGCGGGGTTACTCTGCAGTCAAGGTAAGTCAGTCTTCCCTTTGTTCTTTCTCTCAAATGAGCCTCCGGGGAAGGTTCAAGTGCATGCCTTTGTTGGAAAAGACTTTGCCTGACCTCTAGCTCCCTTCGTGGAGCCCCAGAGAGGTGTGTCCCCCCCCCCCACCCCCAACCCTCAAGGGGCCACGTTTCAGGCAAGGCTCTGTGACTGAGCAGAGCAGTCCTATAATGCATCGCTAATGCCTCTTCCCTGGTGGCTAGGAGAGGTGGTGACTCAGAATCCTTAAGCAGCCTGTGCTCAGGTACAAGGCTGTGATCACTGAGCACGCCCGGGGGCTCTATGCTGGCATTGCTGGCAGTTGGCCCTTCTGCAAATCAGCTTCCTGTGTGGTGGTCTTTCTCTGGGTCCGGCTACAGAGCCACCGGCTGGTTTCCATCTCCTTTGTGCAACCCACAGTTTTGACTTTGGTGGGTTGAAACTCCTGGAGTTGATTTGGGATGAAAGAGAACCCAGAGTCATGCTTTTGGGTCCCCTCTCGGGATGAGCTATATGTTTTGGCAGGAGCTGGGCACAAGCTGGTCGCTTCTAGTTTGTGGCCCAGCAGGGGACCTGTGGAAAGGCCATCCGTAATCTCTAATGATCTCTCCCACCCTTGTCATCTTCATTGCCCCATTAAACTAGGTGGAGGAGGGACCATTTCCTTGGATTGCCTTTGAGGGACACTTTAGTTCAGAGAGAGAAGGAACTGGTGTCTGGTTCCCAGCTGGTGAATAACTGGATCAGGGATAAGAGCCCAGGTCTTTCCAGCTAAATCCTGGCCTTTCTGCTAATTTCATCTTATTTTATTATGGTATCAAATACCTACTGTATGCCAAGATTTGTTTCAGGGTCCACAGTGATAAATGAGAAAGAGACGGTGGCGAGGCACACAACTGTTGTGGGCCACTGAACCGTAGCAAACGAGTGAACCAAGAGCTAATTGCTGAAGCGAGAGCACCATGAGGAGATAGACAGGATGCAGTGATGGAGAGCGGAGGGGAAAGGCAGCAGAAGCCACTTCAGAGATGCCATGTGGCCTCCTGGTGTGCTCCGCATGGCTGTCAGTTAGCGATTTATTTTCCGCTCTCTATTCTGAGTTAAATAAGAAACATGCCTGGCATTACTTGAAAAATCAAGTTGAACTATGCTTATACTTAGGAGTAATGAGTCTTTTCTGCCTGAGATGACACTTGATAGAGACAAATCTAGCATTGTTCCAGCTAGATAAATACAGAGAAAGTTTGAAGATATTTCAAAGCCCTGAAAAATATATATGTTATACCCAAACAAATTGGCATTGCCAGGAACCAAAAGTGTCCATAAATCCTGTTCATCATTTCTTATTGATGTAGACTGTGCACTTTTTTACATGGGTCATACCCAGTGGTGCTGGGGGCAGATCCCGGGAGTGGGGGCCTGGCAGCTCAACTGCTTACAACTACAGAGGTTCAGGGGCTCACTAAGGGGTCACCAGGGTTACACTCAGTGATACTGAGGATTGGGAGGTGCTGAGTATCAAATTCAGGGCCTCATCTATGTAAGACAGTTGTCCTATCACTCGAGCTATCTCTCCAGTCCAGTGGAATTTTTATTTTGGGTTGATGCTCAGGGACTACTCCTGGCTCTGCTCTTAGGAGTCTCTCCTGATAGTGTTCCGGGGACCATATAGAATGCTGGGAATCAAACCCAGGTTGGCCATATGCAAGGCAAATGTCCTACCCACTGTGCTATCTCTTTGGTCCCAGTCTGATAACATTTTTTTCTGGGGCCATACCTGGCAGAGCTCAGGGTTATTTCTGGCTCTGTGTTCAGGAATTACTCCTGGTGGTGCTCAGGGTACCGTATGGGATGCAGGGGAGCAACCTGCACTCTGTCTGCTATACTAACTCTCTGGCCCCTGGTAGAATATATATATATATATGTACATATATATATATATATATTTTGCTTTTTGGGTCACACCTGGCGTTGCACAGGGGTTACTCCTGGCTCATGCACTCAGGATTTACTCCTGGCAGTGCTCGGGGGACCATATGGGATGCTGGGAATCGAAGCCTGGTCAGCCGCGTGCAAGGCAAATGCTCTACCCACTGTGCTATTGCTCTAGTGCCCCCCGCCCACCCCCAGTAGAATTTTTAACTGTAAATAATCTGGGAGATCATTCTAGTTCAAATCTAAAACCTTCAGTTTACAGAGCAGAAACCCAAATCTCAGAAAGACCAGTGGTTTGTTTCAGGCTTGGTGTCTGAGTATGAGCCTATGACACGGCACCAGAGAAGACCCAAGTCCACATATGGGGAAATGATGCCTGTTTCCACCCATGACCTCTTGCAGTTCAAGCCCCCCTTAGTTCTTATGGAAAGAGGGGTGTAAATCAGAGCAGCACCAGCTGGATGTCACAAACCAGTGAAAACTTTGTCCAAGACAAAATGAGAATGTGACCATTTATGACTTTCAGAAAATAAGATGAAATCAGATGTCACTTCACTATTTTCGGGGCTGGGGGTGGGGTGGGGAAACGCGCACTTAGTGGTATTCAGGACTTACTCCTGGCTCTATGCTCAGAGATCACTCCCCGTGAGCTCAGGGGAACTTATGAGATGCTGGGAATCAAACCTGTGTCATCCACATGCAATGCAAATGTCCTACCCATTGTACTTTTGTTTAGGCCCCAGGAGCCATGTCTTTTGTGTGTTTGTTCCCACATCTCTGATACCTAACAGTAATATTTCAGGGGGCCATTGGAATCGATGATGACAATCTTGAGTGACCCATGGAGGGAGTGTGACCTGGCCGTGACTCAGATTCCTAAACCTCAGTTTCCTCATTCGTGAGACAGGACCATGCCTTGTCCAATAGATAAATGTCCATAAAGCCCTGGATGTGATGCTTGGCATAAATCAGAGGGAACCTTATTCGTGACCCACAAAACGGCCATGTCATGTAGTTGAACTTAGCAATAAAGTCCAATAAATGCTGCCGCTGATGGTGCTGCTGGGGGTGATTTGGTTTGGAATCAAACCTGGTCAAATTGCCTCTCTCCCTTGCTACAGCACTCTGACTGGTCTCATTCATTTTTCCTGAAAGTCATCATAGAGCCAAAGGCTAACAAAAGACCCCTGTTCTCAGGGAGCTCTGAGTCTGGGAGGCGACACTGGGAAAACAGCCCTTCCTGGAGCCTCAGTCACTCAGTACTCCTGCCTGGTCACTGACTGGGTTGAGCACCTGAGTACACCAAGTGCTTGGGGTCCTTTGTAACTGTCAGTGGTCAATGCAGTTAATTTGGTGCTTGAGGAGCGCCAGGAGTTTTAAATGCAGGAGGCTGTTTCTGCCTCACCATAATTTCTGGTTAATTCTCTACTTGAAGTTAATCTTTTCCCCCAATACACAACTGAGCACCTGACAGTACTACCCCTCCCCACTACCCCTCCCCCCAACCCCAGACAAGCAATCCCTGTGAATCTGCATTTTCTTACTCTCTGCTGGAGACATTTGGATTTTATAGGGCTACTTGGGGTGAGGCTTATGGCAGGTCCTCAAAGGGTAGAATGCAAAGGATAGAATGCCAATCCAAAGACTCCCCTTCTCTAGAGATCTTTTCAGAAAAGCAGCAACTGTTCAGTTTTCTGGATAAAGTTGGCATTGCCTTATCTATAGGCCCAGAAAGGGAAGGCACACTTTTTAGAGAACACTTATTAATTGATTGATTGATTAATTGGGACCACACCTTGTCTGGCTCTGTGATGAGATATGACTTCTGGTGGACCTGAGGGACCATATATGTTGCCAGGATTAAATCCAGATGCATGTCATGCAAGGCAAGTAGCAGATCCATTGTACTGTCATTCTGATCCCATAGGAGAACTTTAAAATTCAACTCGTTACCCCAACACTCACTGATAGTCTTTTGGGAGGGGCCAGGGAGCACACCTGAAGGTGCATGGGCGTCTCTATAGGAGATGCTGGGGGACCATTCCTTTTCCTGGGGGGTGGTTGAAACCTGGGGCACTTGCATGCAGAGTCTGAGCTCCAGCCCACAGAGCTATCTCCCACTCCACCAGCTGATAGCCTCAGAGAAACCCCTTTGGCCCTTGAGCCTGAGCTTTACTTCTGGAACTAAAAACCACGATTCTGATCAAGTTGAAAGGCTTCAAATTAGAAGGTGGATATGAAAAGAGTTGGTTAACACTAGCACAGTAAAATCACCTTACTCTTGTCAAGGGGCTGAGATTTCTTCCAGTCTGAAATTTTATGCTGAGTTAACAGCATCCCTGTCAGAACCCAACGCCTCTGCACCCACATGTTATTGTGTCATTACAGGTGTTCATTTTGTTTTACGCATGTCTGTGCTTCTCTTGAAGTAACAAGGAAATTTTCCTTTCTCCACCTAGCACCTGCTGCCTTTGCTGGACTGATGTACTTGTTCGTGAGGCAGAAGTACTTTGTTGGCTATCTTGGTGAGAGGACGCAGAGGTAGGCTGTTGGTTTTGAAGAACCAAAGTGATTCACACGTTTGAGCACAAAGAACAATAATGTTCCTGAATAGTCAACCTAAAATGTGGGAGGTGAAGGCTGACTCAGGTTCCTCACCCTTCCCTCCCTCAACTTTGAAGGCTCTGAAAATGTAGCAGGAGCACTTGGTTAGATTTCCTGTTAAACGAACTCTGCACACAGCACTGGGCTCACAAAGGATGCTTTACCTCTGTGCTCTGCGCCTTCCTTGCAACCCCACACCCTCCACTCCCACCCAGCAGAGTCTGGGGCTCGAATAATGGTCTGTCTGGCTTCCTCCCACCCCCCAGTCTCTGGTGAGTGAAGCCTTTCATTGTTTTCTTAGAGAAATGAGAATGAAGGCTTGCACCTTGTGATAAGTTCCCTTGAGTAACAGATCTTCCGGGGAGAAGCAGAGAGAAAGTTGAGAAAATAAGATGCAATGAGATGAACGAAAGGAGACCACATAAGGCCACCACCACAGCAAGGCAGCACTTCCACTGTTCTTGCACCTGAGCTGGGAAATCTGAATTGTTTTGGATGGGGGAAGGGCACAGCCAAAGGTCCTCAGGGCTTACTCCTGGATCCATGCTCAGGAATCACACTAGGTGATGCTCAGGGGACCCATGTGCAGCTGGGGAGAGAATCCTGGTTGGGCACATGCAAGACCCTGCCTGCTGGACTATTTTTTCAGACCTGAAAAGCTGGAATTTTGTAAATAAATGATGATGCAGAAGATATGCTCCAATCCCAATGTGTCCTCTGGTTTGTCAGAGATTAGACTTTTGAATTTACCGAATAAACTCCAGAATCAGGATAGGGTCTGGGGAGCCTTCCCCCCCTCCTCTTCCTTTCCCTTGTCTCACATCCTTTGCTGTCCTTTACAATCACTCTCTTCCAGAATGGGCTCCCTGCCATAGCTTCCTTCAGGAGTGACAGGTCTCTATCAGGGGACCCAGAGGCCTGAGCTCATTGAATGGGGGGGTTAGATGGTGAGCTGCAGTGGGAAGAATGAGTCCTCACCACAATCTCTTCACTGCCTGAAGCTCTGAATTCCTCTGAAACCACAGTTCTGCTTTCTCCCTTAGCCTTATCAACACAGTCCTAAGTGTTATTTTTATTCTTTCCCACCTCAGGGGGCCTCTATTCTACTAGTCCCAGTTGGTTTCCTGTTGTGAAGAGGGGAGAGGACAAGTGTCTCTTATTAGAATAAATAAAGGGTTCTGCTCTCTTGGGCTGGATGTGTCTCTCTCCCCTAGAGACTCAGGGATTTGACAGGGTCATCATACTCTTCTGCCACTGCTTCCTAAGACCACGAAAGGGGCTTGATTTCTAAACCAATCTGTGAAGCTTAGAAAATTGTCTTATTTGCCAACAGATTTTTCATTTCAAAGGTTCCCAAGGAGTGATCAGTTGGTAGAAGTAAGGACTAGGCTATAGACTGAAAAATCTTAAACTGCTCAACTTCCCTGGACCCCATTAAAATGTAAATGTAGTGACCTCTTAAATTTCCCCATCATGATAAGAAGAGGTCCACCCTGAACCCCTTAACCCACTCTCTGAATTGGTTCTAACCATCCTCATTCTTGAATCCCTGGCATTTACTTTTTCCTTTCCTTCCTTCCTTCCTTCCTTCCTTCCTTCCTTCCTTCCTTCCTTCCTTCCTTCCTTCCTTCCTTCCTTCCTTCCTTCCTTCCTTCCTTCCTTCCTTCCTTCCTTCCTTCCTTCCTTCCTTCCTTCCTTCCTCCCTCCCTCCCTCCCTCCCTCCCTCCGTCCCTCCCTCCCTCCCTCCTTTCTTTCTTTCTTTCTTTCTTTCTTTCTTTCTTTCTTTCTTTCTTTCTTTCTTTCTTTCTTTCTTTCTTTCTTTCTTTCTTTCTTTCTTTCTTTCTTTCTTTCTTTCTTTCTTTCTTTCTTTCTTTCTTTCTTTCTTCTTTCCTTATTTCTTTCTCTCCTTTCTTGGTATTGAGGGCCACACCTGATGGTGCTCAGGGCTTATTCCTAGCTCTGCATTCAGGGTTTTTTCCTGGTGGGGTTTATGTGTGTGGGGGGGCACATGTGGTACAGGGGATCCAACCAGCTGCATGCCAGACAAGTGCCTTGCCCCACTCCACCCTCCACCCCCATCATCCCTCTGGCCCTATGGCATTTACTTTAAATCAATCAGATACTCTTTCCTGCCTAGACTAAATATGGCCTCAAAAACCATTTTTGTTCGTTTGTTTTTGGTCCACAGCTGGTTATGCTTAGGGCTACTCTCTAAGGTGTTTGGGGGACCATGCACTGCTGGGGATCAAACCCAGGTCTCCTGCATGCAAAAGATGTTCTCGGCTTGTTGAGTGCCCTTTCTCTGATTCCTTTTTATACTTTCAAACACATATTTCTGAGCAGATGTCATCTATACAAATTGCATTTAGTAGGTGAAATGTTTAATTCTCATCTAGATTAAAATAAAACGCTAGGTGGACACAAGTTGGAGGTGCTTCATGTTTAGGTCCAAAGCAATTTTCAGCTGTGTCTTTTATTTTATTTTTTATTTTCTTGGTTTTTTTTGGGGGGGGATGGGGGTGGGGGGGGACACACC
The DNA here is from genome assembly GCF_027595985.1 of Sorex araneus. Classification (NCBI taxonomy): domain Eukaryota; kingdom Metazoa; phylum Chordata; class Mammalia; order Eulipotyphla; family Soricidae; genus Sorex; species Sorex araneus. The sequence goes on along the minus strand of NC_073302.1, from coordinate 238,566,853 downwards.
TGGTTCTGATTCTGCTCTCAGGTATCACCTCTGGTGGTGCTTGGGGGACCATATATATTGTCAGGGGTCAAACCAGAGTCCATGGGGTGCAAATATCTTAATACCTGTACTATCTGTCTGACCCTCAGATGTGTCTTTTAGAAAAAACTTGCCAAACTCTTGTCTGAGTCCTAATTATTTGTTGTAGATTCCTTTCTTTCTCACCTGCCCACACTGTTGCATCAAACTTAGACTTAGCAGGTGCCTTTGGCCTTAGAATCTGCTTTATTTTTCACCTCACTCAATTCTGGGGAAGACACTGTTCACTGAGACCCACCCCCAGAGTCTCTTCTGGGGCCTCCAGTCCTCCTTGCTCCTGTCCCACCCCTTCTGAGTGACAGTGAGCTTCCTGTCTGCTGGGGGTGCTGTAGGGAAGACACTTCTCTCGTCCCCACTGAAGCCCCTTCCTCCAGGCTCCTGAGAGCCCTCAAGTCTTAGCTGTTTTTTTTTCTTTTTGGGTCGCACCCAGCGATGCTCAGGGGTTACTCCTGCTTTGCACTCAGGAATTACCCTGGCGGTGCTTGGGGGACCATATGGGATGCCGGAGATTGAACCCGGGTCGGCTGCGTGCAAGGCGAACCCACTGTGCTATCGCTCCGGCCCAAGTCTTAGCTGTTTTTACTTAGCTTTTTTTACTTTTTTTTTCACTTTTTACTTAGCTTTTTTACTCCTTTTTAGGAGTTTCTGGTTCTTTTTTTAGCCCTTTAACCTTCTCCTTGACCCTTCACATTAGTCCATATTAACGAGGTAGCAGTTAGCAATGAGTTTGAGCTTCTTTCCCATTCATTCTGAGCTGCTCCCTGGGACCCTTCTCAAGGTAGTTGGCATTAAACCACACAACGATTTGCCTTCATCAGATGATACTAGGCTGCCCCCACTTCCTGTCCCCCAGAACCCTGACTCTCCACACAGTCCCTGCTGAACAACTCTTGGTATTTGCAGCTCAGTGGTGGAGAGGACCAAAGACTGGCAACCCTCGAGCCCCAGAAATTCAGCTTTCCCTGACCCCCCTCCTCATTGGCTCACACACTCATTCACTCAGCAACCATTTTTGAACATTCATTATTAGTAGCCACCTTCTTGGATGAAGGTACCAAGACAATCACCGAAGGGATGACAGTAAGTGTGACAGTCCTTAGAAGGAATTCTGGATGCTCCCTAGAGTCCATGACGTGGACCAAGATCAAAAATATCATCCTACAGAAGTCACAATGGGCACAGATTTTAGAAGAATGGAACCCATGCAACCCACTTTTGTCTTAAGGTCAAGAGTTCAGTCTCTGGACCACCCTTTAAGCATATATGATGGGGTGATTTGAGCACGCTGAAGAGGCACATGCTTTCTTTGGGACATTCTTGTGAGAATATCAGTACCAAGGCTGGAGTTTCTTAAAGTGAAACACACCAGGTAATTGTACCAGAAATGAATGAAGTGCTTATTAAAATACAGATTCCCAGGCTCCACCCTGGAGAGACACACCCAGAACCCTCAGGACAGGGGCCCAGGAAGATCCCAATGTTGATTTTGAAAGCTGCATAGTTTTGGATTCATTGGAAACTATTCATATCCTTCCTGTGAGGATGATTCAGTGGTTGGAGAAAAGGTGTAGAGGATCTGATTTATTGGAGATACAGTGGCAAAGAAAGGTGACAATATGGTCCTCTTACAGAAATTAGGATTTTCATTGCCTTTAAAGTCACCACATTGAAAGTGACATTTCTTTATAGAAAGGACAGGATTTTAAACTCCATATGGAGTGTTAAGCTTGTTTCTGCTCACGTTGTACTCATTTTTGGGCTAGGTAGGAGAGGGTTGATGGTCCCTCCTTTGTGACATGATGCTGGGACTTAGGCCACTTGGGTCTGTTTTTCCCTCCCATGGCACAATGCTCTTTCTAGAAGATTCCAGGCACATTGGAGATGAGAATTGGCCTATATCTCCTTTCTTTTTATGTTTCTATGTAGTTTTGTTTTGTTCTGGAAGCAAGGTATTTTTTATTGAACAAAACTTACTTAGAAAGATGTGTGTGTGTGTGTGTGGGGGGGGGAACAAGAATATGAGCTTGAGGAGCAAGCAAGATTTGTGTCCAAGAGAGAGCACAGGCATGAAGAGCTGGGCTAGGTTTCTACATTGCTTTTATGCCTGGGTGGACACTAAATCCAAAATCTCTATGATCTGATGGAGCCCTACTAAAGTCAAGGTGGGTAAGAGCAGGCCCCCTAGTTACAGGCATATGAGGCATATGAGTCCCCACTTTGCCTCTTTCTGCTTAGTGACCTTTCCCAGACCTGCCCCCTGTCTGTCTGCTTTCAGTTTCCCCATCTGGAAAATAGGTCACTAATACCTCACAGGTGGTTCTTAGAACAGATCATGTCATAATAATCAAACACTTAACCCTATGGATGCTCAATACTTGAGTTCTGACTTTCCCAACCACTCACAGAGAGAATGAAGGATTCATCTTTAGGAAGCAAGTGAGAGCGGTCTTGTTTGTTCCAAATGTAGTTCTGCAGAAGCACAAGTCTATGGTTCCATGCTACTACTTTTCTCTGCCGCATTTCAGGCTCTCAGCAACAGTACTTGAGTCTCACCTGCAGGCACCAGCTGCAGCTGCAGGACCATTGTCTACTTCCAAACTGAGACTTAAAAAGACCTTGAATGAAGGGCCTAAACTGGGTGTCCCTAGTCCCATTTTGCTTTCAGGTGACAGATTCTGCTTTACTTCCTTTCCACATACCCTTCAGAGCCTGGAGTTCTAGACCCTTAAGGGGTCTGTTTACTTGAGTGTGGGGGGGCTATATCTTGAGTCCTTCAAGCAATCTTTACTGGATTTAAGAACCCCACTATTTTTCTTTTTATCACACTGCTCTTTCATTCTCCTCTACAGATTAAGCTTGAGTCTCTTCTAAAACAATTTTGCAAGTCACTTTGTCTTGCTTCTGTCATGAGCATATGCAGTGATCTCATTCACGAGATAACTAAATCACCTCTAGATTTGACTTTTCCCAATTGAAATTCTCAAAACCCACTGTCCTCTGGCTAAAGAATAGCTCTTTCTTGGGCTCTTTTCCTATCTTACCAGTATCAGCCGGTAACTGTATTCATTCCCAAGGGTCATCACAATCAACTGCCACAGACTGGGTGGCTTAAGCCACAGAGATGCACTTCCTTTCATTTCTGGGGACTGAGTCCAAGACAAAGGTGTCAGCCCTGTTTTATTCTGCAATCTCTGCCCTTGACTTGGATCTGGCTTTCTTCTCCCTGTGTCTTTACCTTATCTTTTGTGTGTATATATGTATGTGTGTGTGTGTGTGTGTGTGTGTGTGTGTGTGTGCAGCTATTGAATTAGGGTCCCCCCTGTGGCTTCATTTCCCTTTTACTAACTCTTTAAAGAACCTGTCTCCAAGCACTCTCTCATTCTGAGGTGCCTCCAGTTAGAATATCAACCTGGGAATTTGCCTGGTCCCAGTTCAGGTTCTACCCCTAACCCTTGATGAATCTCTCCCTGCAAGGATTAGCAGGTCTCACTCCATGAGTGTGACAGTGGACGGGAAGCCAAGGACAGAGGCACAAGCTCTCCATAAAGCAAGAGCATTACGGTGTTGTACTTGTGGTCTGAACATGCATTCCTGTGTTTTGTGTTCAGTGGAGCTACCTGTTGATCATCCTTGATTTCTAAACTTGGCAATACTCCGGGGTTACTCCTGGCTCTGAACTCAGGAATTACTCCTGGTGGCGCTCGGGGTCCATATGGGATGCAGGAATTGAACCTGGATGAGCTGCGTGCAAGGCAAACACCCTACCTGCTGTTCAATCTCTCTAGCCTGCAGAGTTACATTCTGAGCTTTGGGAGTTCCCCTCAAAGGGATCAGATGTCGACCGTCAGCCTTGTGGAAGCCAAATTCTGCTTCTAGACAGACTATATGCAGCAGCATTAGTTCACCCGCTTAGCTGAGCTGGTTGTCCTTGCAGAAAAGGTCTTTTCCTCTTGGCGTTTGCTAACAGCCTCAAAGAGCCCTTTGTCTGACCTTGCAAAGAGGCTGGAGCTGCAGATGCTGGCCACAGGCTCCACCCTGGCTCACAGGAGGGCTCTGTAGGAGGTGGGAGGAAGGGTGCTGTGCACCAGGCGGTCACATATTACTGGGGAAATGCCTCCTGACCCCGGCTGATGAGCTGCCTAAGCAGTTTAGGATTTAGAGGTTTTCAGAGGAGAATATGAATGTAGTGAAGCCTTTCTCCCTCCGTTCACTTAAGAGCCTGTCTCCCGTTGCTGGGGGGGTAGGGGGCGGGGGCAGCTCTCATTAGTGTGAACATGAGTTATTCTCCGGCAGCCTTGAGAGAATAGATTGCAACCTCCGATGCCAGAGCACCTTTTAGCTTTCACCAGCCTTATTGGCTCATTTAAACCATGGCTTCTCACAGGAGGTACTTACAGGCTCGCATTATACACAGAGCTGCCGGCGCAGCACTTCCAGGCGCCCCTCCAGAGAAGCAGCTGCAGAGGATCTGAATGAGACGATGGGGTTCCAAACACCCAGTCCGAATGCCTGGTGCCCAGTAGAAACTGCCACTCTGATGCCCTCGAGAAACTGGGGGGGCAAGAGTGGCTCATAGTAAAGTCCCACAGCCAAGCCCTGGATTTGATGGGTTTTGAGGTCCAGGCTCGGGTAGCCTGGTTTTGAAATATGTTCAGTGACTAATAATAGCTCAGACACTTTCATTCTTCATATGAAGTAAATGGTGCATTCTCGAGTAGAAGGAGCTATAATTTAAACCCCATGTATCTCAGAGATAACATTTTTTGTTAAATTGGCTTCATTTGTGCCGCTTCCACAATTTTCTCTCTCCTTCTTTTTCCAGCACACCTGGCTACATATTTGGGAAACGCATCATTCTGTTCCTGTTCCTCATGTCCGTGGCTGGCATTTTCAACTACTACCTCATCCTCTTTTTCGGAAGTGACTTTGAAAACTACATAAAGACAATCAGCACCACCATCTCCCCTCTGTTGCTCATTCCCTAACTCTCTGCTGAATGCAGGGCTGTTGCTCTCATCTAATCAATACCTAGATATGCTCATAACTCAATCCTCTCAAGGATGCAGGTCCCTTTAGATAGCTGTAAATCTAATGGCCATCTGGGCTTGCCAGCTGAAGTTAACCTTGCTTTTCCTGGAAGAAGACAGCAGCTCGGTTCCTTGAACATAGCTGTGGCCCCAGAGGTGTGAGGCAGACCTATGTTGGCCTTTTCTTGGCGCCCATTGCTTTATTATGACCGGGTTGGTGGTTTCCTAAAATAAAATGCTGAGACATAGTTTAGACTGCTGATTCAGTTTATTACTTTTTTAAAAAATGTGGGTATGTTGCTACAGTTGAATAATTTATTTTGTTTTGTATATTCTAAATAGTGAAAATAAAATATACACTGTCCTCACACACATACCTGGAAGGGAATTCACCCCAATGTAAAGTGTGATTATCTCTAGGTGAGCAGATTGGGTTTGCATCTTATGCTCTGCTATGAATCTTCATGTGTGATTTGGATTTTCTTAATGAGACAGTGAATACCATTCAACAGAAAAACAGAAGAGATACAACTATAGTTCTGTGTTTTCCAGGAAGTCTTTCTTAACTCCAGATGGTCCCGAGTTGTTTCCCCCTCCTACAACACACAGGCACAACCCCAAAACAAGCACAGTATAAAGATATTTATTAGTGTGTGTGTCATTCTTCACCACTAAATCATCAACTCGTGATTGAGTTTTGAATACCCTTACCCAGTTAATTTTGTCTTTCCTGTGCCAAGTGCAGAGACTGGCACTTAGCAGGCACTCAATGACTCAACTTGTTTGGAAACTCAAATTAATGTCCTAAAAAAACAACAAATTGTAGGGAACAGTAGGTGTGAGGTTTTTGTTTGTTTTGTTTTGTTTTCAGAATTACTCCTGGTGGTGCTCGGCGGACCATATGGGATGCCTGGAATCGAACCAGGTTGGCCACATGCAAAGTTACTGAGAGATTAGCTGTGCTATCACTCTGGCCCCTGTGAAATTAAGATGTATTGTTTTAGAGAGTGAGAGAGAGGAGAGTGAATCAAGCAGTGGTGGGGTAACAGTGAACGGTGGTGGAGAAATATTAGTACTTTTGTAGTGGGTTTGATATGGCAACATATATTTCCTAAAAGGAACAAATTTGCACTCCCAAAGCACACACCATTATGTAAACCAACATTACCTTTATAAAAGCTTTGAAATTTTTTAATTAAAAAAGTTAAAGGGGGCTGTAGCGATAGTAGAGCGGGTAGGGCGTTTGCCTTGCACACAGCCAATCTGGGTTCGATTTCCAGCAACCCATATGGTCCGCCGAGCACCACCAGGAATAATTCCTGAGGCAGAGCCAGGAGTAACCCCTGAGCATTGCCAGGTGTGACCCAAAAAGCAAAATTAATTAATTAATTAATTAAAAAATTTCTAATAGTGGGGCTGGAGCGATAGCATTGCAGGTAGGGCATTTGCCTTGCACATGGCAGACCTGGGTTTGATTCCCAGCATCCCATATGGTCCCTCAAGCACCACCAGGAGTAAATCCTGAGTACAGCGCCAGGAGTGACCCCTGTGCATTGCCAGGTGTGACCCAAAAAGCAAAAAATAAGTAAATAAACAACTTCCTAATAGTTTCTTTTTTAGCAGTGGTGGTGAGGTTTGGGCCACACCTGACAGTTCTCAGGGCTCACTCCTGGTGGGGCTTGGGGGACCCTATGCGGCAGCACAGATTGAACCTTGGTTGGCCTCACTCAAGGCAAGAGTTCTATCTGCTGTACTATTGCTCCTGTCCCTTCCCAATAGCTGTAAGGAGATAAGTGGCAGAGAAATGAAAGCAAAACATAACAAAACAAAACCACTCCCTCAGCTCCCAGCCCTCACCCAAATTGCATTATCTTTACTGTAGTAGACTTTCTGAATAATCTTGCTGACCTTCCCTCTGCCTTCCCATTCCTAACATGGATTAGGTAAGTATCTTTGTGTGTTAGCATCATGCTCAACTCATCACCTCATGCAGTTTCAAACGTGCTGTGAGTCAGTGCCAGAGCCCAGGATAATGCCAGGCCCATTCTTGGTGCCCTCATATTGGTTGAATAAGTAAATGAGTGGATGACTTCACAAATCTCTGACTGTGTTTAATAAGATCTGAGCGTGGAGTAATATCCCATACTGAGTTTGGATTTGTAGTGAGTTAAGCACCGTCGCATTGTGAATACAGTTTGGAGGATGACTAGTGTGACCAAAAGTTCAAGGCAGTAGACAGAAGCAGCTCCTGCAGGCAGAGAGATTAGGCTAGAGCTCTCAACAGAAGTGTCCAGAAGGAGATGGAGAACCCTTTCACCATAGCTGAGTTGGGGAGCATAGTGGATACACTTATGGGGTCTGGCCTGTGTGATGGTGCGGTCACTGTTTTCCGTGCACCATATGCAAAGCTCGCTCAAGTCAAGGGAAGAGCCTCCATGTGAACCTTGTTTCCTTGACCCATCTGATGGCTCAGGCTGACACCCTGCCTCGGTTTCCAAAGCTAAACTTGATGCAGTAGAAATTTCCTGATGCCAACTGCTTCAAGAGAACTGTTCCTGCTTCTAGCTCTAATAGACTTTAATATCCTGCCTATCATTATTTATTTTTTTCCCTTTAACTTTTATGGGGAGGGAGTCATTGGCCATATCTTGTGATGTTTAGGAGTTATTCCTAGATTCTGTGCTTAGGAGTGACCCCCTGGTGGTGCTAAGAAACCAGATGTGATACCAGGGATCTAAATTGGGGTCAGCTGCATGCAAAGCAAGCACCTTATATCTCTAGTCTTCCCTCCTTTTCCAAATAAAAAAAATTAATTGGGTCACACTCAGTGATGCTCAGGGGAATTACTTAGCCTCTGCACTCAGTAATTTCTCCTGAAAGTGCTCAGGGGACCATATGGGATGTTGTGGATCAAACCTGACTTGGCTGCATGCAAAGTAAGTGCCCTACCTACTGTCTGTCTCTCCAGCACCCTCCTTCTTTTCAAAACTAATTTTCTGTTGGAGTGACCAGATGCATTATAAGTTTCAGCGTGTACACATACTGCAAATAAAGATGAAGTTATATAACATTAAGGCCACCACTAAAAGTTCAATTTTAAATCTTTCATCATACACTTAACCCTTTCCCCCCTTCCTTTCTGGTCACCATGAATTTGGCTTTATACTTTAAAAGTTTGGTTTATTATGTCCACTCATTTGTTTTGTTATCTTTATATGCCACACATTTGTGCAATAATAAAGTGTTTGTCTTTTTTCATTTCACCTATTTCATGAAGGGTAATAACTTCTAGGTACATCCATGTTGTTGCTAATGGCAAAAATTCATATTTGTTATAGCTTAATAGTATTTCATTGTGCACGTATACCACATCTTTTACCACTCTCTACAGGCACTTAGGATATGTCAGCTCTTAGTAATTGTGAGTAATACTGTGAGGAACATAAGGGTGCCTTTCTCTTTGAATTCAGTGTTTGTATTCTTTGGGTAAATACCCAGGAGTGGAATCATATTGAATTCCTACTTTTAATTATTTGAAGACTTTGCATTCTGTTTTCCATATGGCTGTGCCAATTTACATCCCCACCCACAGAGTCTAAGGGATTCCTTCTCATCACATCCTCTTCAACACTTGCTTTCTGTCTTGGATAATAGCCCTTCCCACAAGTGTGAGGTGATAGCCCCTTGTTGTTTTGGTTTGCATTTCCCTCATAACAAGAGATGAAGCACATCCTCGCGTGTGCCTGTTTGCCATCTGGACGCCTTCTCTGAATGGAGAATATCTATTCAGAGCTACAGGGGCATTTCTTTTCTTCATGGTTTTGACAGGATGGTTTTGACAGGAAAGCAACAGGGTAAGGTTGTGCGTGAGCGCTCCTGGCCTGGCTTGGACAGGTCGGTGGTGACTGATTAGCCAGCCCAATGTGTCTGGCCCTGACAGGGTTCTTCAGAGAAGGCACTTGCTGTCTTAAAACTGGGACAGTCCTGGGAAAACCAAGATGAGTCAGTTACATGGAGCATGTGTTTTTACCTATGTTTTACCCATGTGTTTTCTGGTTTGGGGCCTATTATCTAGCACACCCATTTTGAGTTATTTTTTTTATGACGTTAACAATAAAGTTTCAAACTTTTGCATGTAGCACTCCGTTTTCCTAGAACCATTTGTTGAAAGAGTGTTCCTTTCTTTATTATGTGGTATTTATTGATTTATTTGTTTTTAGCCACATCTGGCAATGCTCAGGCCTTATTCCTGGCTCTTTGCTCAGGGATCACTCCTGGTAGTACTTGGGGGAACCACTCATGGTGCCAGGATTTGAACTGGGTTGATTGCATGCAAGGTAAGAGGTTTACTTGCTGTACTATTCTTCAACCCCTGATTGTTTTTATGCAGATTATATGTTCACTTAAGTGTAGGCTTATTTGGGCATCTCTCTATACTATTCCACTGATCTAAATGTCCATTTTTGTTTCAGTACCATATTGCTTTAGTTATCATTGCATTGTAATGTAATTTGGTGTTAAGAAAGATAATACCTCTTTTTTTGGGGGGGAATGATACCTGGCTTAGGACTTATTCCCAGCTTTGTGCTCAGGGATCACTCCTGGCGGGCTCAGGGATCATAGGAAATACCAGGGATTGGACCTAGGTTGGCTGCATTGCAAGGCGTGTGCCCTCCCTACCCACTCTGCTATCACTATGGCCTCTCAATTTTTGTCTCTCAAAATTGCATTGACCATCCAGAGTATTTGTGGTTCTCTATAACTTGTAGAATTGTTCTGAGTTTGTTCATAAAGAGTTAAAGGCTCTTTTTGCAGTTGCCTCGAGCAGAGTACAGAACTGATGGACATTGAATATTTCAGACCTGGGTGAGTCTCTGCCCCATCATATCTCACTCCTGTGACTGCTCCCTAACCCTCAGTTTCACATCTTATATTGGGATCAAATAGTGCCATGCATATTGGGTTGTCATGAAGAATAAAGAGAGAAAAATCATTGAAAATAATTTGCCTGGGATCGGAGCAATAGTACAGCAGGTAGGACATTTGTCTTGCTTGCAGTGAACCCGGGGTTTGATCCCTGACATCCCATATGGTCCCCCAAGCACTGCCAAGAGTGATTCCTGAGGCAGTGCCAGGAATAACCCCTGAGCATTGCCGAGTGTGACTCCAAGAGCCAAAAAAAAAATTTGCCCACAGTAAGTGCTGAAAGTCATGATTATCAAATAGCCTGGTATTTATTATTGCTGTCTCTTCATATTATGTTTCTAATGCTGCCTAATATATCATCACACATTCAGTGACTTACAATCCCAGATCTTTGCCATCTCACAGCTGCCTGGCACAGAGGACCTCATGGCTGAGCTGTTCTCTGCTTGGGACCACCAGGTGTGACCACCACATAAAGCTGAGTGTTCATATTTTCCCTCTAGGTTCTTTGGAGATTGATTGGCAGAACTCAGTTCTCTGTGGTTGTTGCATGAAGGCCCTTGGCTCCTAGAAACTTCTTCCCTCACACATGGTCTTCTTCTGAATGTGACAGTTTACCTCTTAAGACCCAAAGGGGAGACTCTATTATGCTAATCTATTATGCTAAGATTTATATTTATAAAGGGTTCACCAGATTAGGTCAGGAACTATCTGGGCAAACTCCCTTTGAATAACTTTAAGATTTGTGACTTCAGTGGCATCTACAAAGTCCCCTCCCCTTTACCTTGTGAAGTGACTTGGTTAAGGTCTATCCCATGTATTGCTGGCACTCTAGAGGAGGAAATTATATAGAGGGAGGGGTTGCTTTAAGATTCTACCTTTGCTCCCGACTTCCGGTCTCAGAAGAATCAAAGGAGGGCATGGGTGAGGTGAGTGAGTGCCCTGGACAGAAGCATGTGTGCACCCCCCCCCCCACACACACACACAGAGAGAGAGAGAGAGAGAGAGACAGACAGACAGACAGACAGACAGACAGACTTGCACATGTTCTAGAATCTGTCTGTGGAACACCTGGCAAGAAATAAGAAGTTTCCTGAGGAAGGAAGAAGCAGGGGTCCCTGCCACAACTTGAGGGCATGAAACGTTCCCTTTGGGAAACAGCTGAGTGAAAGAAGCAACAGAGGATGGTGAGATATGCCCCAAGTGGGCCAACTTCTCCCACAAGTTCCACTTCCCCTAAATAGGATTATTTTCAGAATGGAAAGCTCGGGTTAGGAAGAGATCCGCTGTGCAACTGGGTTTTATTATTTATTTTGAATTTACATTCTTTTTTTTTAAATTGAGGTTGTGTAATTTTCCATGCACATACAACCCAACACCATACTCATCACCAGTGTATCCAACGCCCCCGACTCTGCCCTCAGGACCCCAATGGCCCATCCCTTTCAACGCCTTCTTCCTAACTCAAATTCCCAACTAAAGATGAATGGATCAAGAAGTTGTGGTCTGTATCCACAATGGAGTACTATGCAGCTCTAAGAAAGAATAAAACCATGAAATTTGCAGTGACATGGGTAGAACTAGAGGATCTTGTGCTGAGTGAAGGAAGTCAGAAGAAAAGGGATATACAAATAATCTGTCAGGTATGTATTTTATTATTTTTATATGCACAGCCTGGTAAGCTACCTGTGGCATATTAGATAGGCCAAAAAAACAGTAACAACAAGTTTCACAATGGAGACGTTACTGTTCCCGGCTCGAGCAAATCAATGAACAAAGGGACGACAGTGCAGTGCTAAATGCACCCACTTCCTAACTTCCCCATTTCAGTAAATGTCGCCCTGTCACTAAGTCTGTGAAGGTGTGAAATGGAGACACTGACCTTCTCACCCAATCCTCTCCATTCAGTCCTCCCTACCCAATCTTCTCACCCAGTGCTCCTCCCTTACCAATGCGCTATGAGCTCCAGCAACTCCGCTTCCCAGGTGAACTAGAGTCACTGTGTGTGCCCGTCCCATTGGTGTGGCTGATGTCCATGCTAATACTAGCTCTCCCAGGGTCACTCCATGAATACCTCCTGCAGGGGTCATGACCTTTGCCACTTCCTTCATTAAAACCCATCAGGGACTCTTCACTGATCTTCAGCTGAACTCCAATGGCCAGGATGTGGCCTCACACCCCTCCCAGCCGTCTTTGCTTTCCACTCTGCTCACAAGCACCAGAAGTCCCATCCCCTCCATTAGAATGTAAGTTTCTACCAATCAGACCTTAGTGTTTATCACTGGGCCCCTGGGGTGAGGGGGGCTGAGGGTGGTGCTAGGGACAGGTCCAGCTACAGCCCGAACAGACTGAGAGATGGTGAGATTGTGCCTGTTGGCTTGTACCACCGTGGGCTTGGGGGTGTAGTGTGATGACCACAGCAATGGACACAGGAAACGTTGTTCTCCAACATGAGCATGCCAAGCTTCAGCTTCGGGTGCTGGAGAGCAGCGGGGTGGAAAGCAAAGAAGGCTGGGAGGGGGGTGAGGCCGCGGAGGAAGGATGGGCCTCAGGGAAGATGTGCGTGGGCCATGGGAAGCTCTGTAAGGGGCTGACCTCGCCTGACTGAATACAGGGCAGGAGAGAAACATAGAGTGGGCGGCGAGCATCCTGCGTTAGAGCCAACAGCACCAAAACCCTGTGGAAAAATGCAAATCTTATACTGCCACTCCTAGGGATATGATCTGGGGAGAAGGGTTTAGGTATAGCACCTAGAAATTCACATTTAGGGGGGTCACACCTAATAGTACTCAGGGCTTACTCCTGGCCCTGTGCTCAGGGGTCACTCCTGGCAGTGCTCAGGGAACCATAAGGGATGCTGAAGATTGAACCTTGGTTGTGGCATGTAAGGCAAATGCCCTCCCCACTATGCTATTGTTCTGCCCCCAGAGTTCACATTCTTATCAAGCTAGTCAGGTTTCCATGATGTGGGGGCTACTGGCCTCCTGCCCCAAAGCTTTTTACCTGACTGCTGCACCTCTGTGCCATCATGAGAGTAAGCAGCTGTGGGGAGCTGCTGAGCCCATGAGTAGGGGCCACTCTGGATTGAGAACGGTTGTGTAAGGTACAGTAGGCTGGGCCGTCAAGACTTCATGCAAAGAGAAAAGTCAAATAGTTCATTCATTATGATTATATTTTGGCTTTGGGGCCATACCCAGTGGTGCTCAGGGCTTACTCCTGGCTCTGCATTCTCAGGTTACTCCTAGTGACCTCAGGAGAACATATGGCTGTGATGGGATTGAGCCCATGTCCACTGCATGCAAAGCAAGAATCTTACCTGCTGTACTATCTCTCCAGCTTCAGTGATTTAAACAACTACATGTTCATTAAGGTAACATTGACTTCAGACTGGAGCGATAGCACAGCAGGCAGGGCGTTTGCCTTGCACGTGGCTGACCTGATTGAACGTGGGTTCAATCCCTTCGTCCCTCTCGGAGAGCCCGGCAAACTACCGAGAGTATCCTGCCTGCAAGGCAGAGCCTGGCAAGCTACCCATGGCGTATCAAAAACAGTAATAACAAGCCTCACAATGGAGATGTCACTGGTGCCCGCTCGAGCAAATTGATGAACAATGGGACGACAGTGCTGTTCAGTGCTAACATTGACTCCTGACATTATAGAAGTTTTTGGTGCACAACATTGTAATCATTAATCATGTTTTTTGACTGTTACACATTGAAATGATAAATTGGGGCCTGGAGAGATAGTAAAGCAATAAGAGCACTTGCCTTGCATATAGCTGACTGAGGATTGATCCTAACCACCCCATATGTTTCCCTGAGTCCTGCCAGGAGTGATCCTTACAGAGTCAGGAGTAAGCTCTGAGCACAGCAGGTGTGACCAAAAAACTAGAAAAAAAAAATTGAGAGTGTATTGTCTTAAATAAAATGGAATCAAATTTCTACTGGTGGATTTTTGTTAATGTGGCTACTAAACATTTCTAAATTACTTAAATAGCTCACTTTGCATTTTCACTGGGAGTTAGGGACCAAAATGTTCCAGCCAGGCCACAGCTGGAATAAATGATGTGTCACTCATAGACATTTGTCTTTAGGTACAGTTTCCTGCAACCATACAGGAAGTTGTAGCAATGAAAGTCTCCACATGAAGTCAACCTGTCTTGGCTAAATCTGGAAAATGGTTCTTTGAAGCTTGTGGCTGTATGATCATAAGAGTGTTTCATTTACTATTTCTGATCACAGATGTGGCACATTATTAAAATATCATTTTTATGGTCACCCTAGAGGCGAGGGTTATCTGAATATGGGAAGAGAAACAGCTTGTGGAGCTGTTGTATAAATGAAATTACTAGAAAGCAGTGCACTCGATTGCATATTGGCTTGGGGGCTTCTGCTTATTAAACTGTTTAGATAGCAGTTTCTGCTCATTTCTGCAGAATTGCTCTCCAAATTAAAAATTTGGCTTGGCACACCAACATGGCAGAGTCTCTGGAGGAGTATATCCTTTCCTTTTTTCTTGTTAGTCAGGCCTAAGTACTTAGATGTACTGATAGGAAGCTCAGCCTGTCTTTACGGAGAGTGTGGATAAGACTCTAGCACAGCCTTGTGAACTGACACACTTCAATTTGCCCATGAGAAGTCAGCACAGGCTTTGAGAAAGTCCATCAATAAAGAAGCCACACCTCTCTCTATCTTTTTAGAAACATTTTTTAATTGGTCTTAATAGTTGAGGAAGTTACTGTAAAAAGGGATGCTATTAATAGACCAGATCTACCACATAAAAGAAATGAAATATAAGCCTCAGAATTCAGATGATAAGTAATTGCTCGGCCAATCAACAAGAGGGCAAAAGAATGAACATTTGGGCTAGAGCAATAGTATAAGGAGAAGGGAGCTTGCCATGACTAACCCGGGAGTTATCCCTGAGTGCAGAGCCAGAAGTAACCCCTGAGTAGTTCTGGGCGTGGCTCTGTCATCAAAAATAATTAAATAAACAAAACACTTCTTTTAAAAAGAATGAACATTTGGTGCACAGTTACATAGTTCTGTATATATGTATGTATATATATGTATATATATATATGTTCATGTTTCCAAGGTCAGTATTACAGCATCTGGAATATGGTCATAACAACCATTTGGATATTTCTGAAAACATCTATTCTCACATGGAGCCGAGAGGTCATCCCAACTGGGCACAAGATCTTATCCTCTCACTTGAATTATATTTAATCTTACCAATGCACCATCAGTGACATATGAAGATTCACTGGCTGATGTAACTGAGTGAAAAGACCAGATTTTTCTTTTAATTTCTAGTCTTGAAAAATGGATTGGGAGGAGAGGAAGAAAAAGGAGGAGGAGTAGAGGAGAGACAGCAGGAGGAAGAGTGAGAGAGAGGGAGAGAGAAAAAGAAGAGAGAGAGAGAATGAGAGAGAGAGGGAGAAAGAGAGAGAGAGAGAGCATGCAACACAATACCATTTTGTGATTCAGCTGACGCATCCTTTCCATTTCCCCTTCAATCATCTGAGTTAATGGGACCACAGAAAACATTAGCTATGCCTAAAACCTCATCTCAGTTTAACCCTTTGTTTCAGCCCTTTTTTTTCATGAAAACAAGATTCCTTACCAGTGTCCCCTTATACTGAGACCAAAACTGAAATATAAAATGTAAGAGGCCAAGCAGAGAAAGGAAGTTGGGAATGTGAGGAAATTGAGAGTTGCTTAGGGGCTTTTCTAGAAGGTTTCTTTGACCCCAGTAAAGCATTCTTAACTGGTGTAGTGACATGAAACAAGCCAAATAAATACCTAGGTGCAAGGTCTGATCTTGATGAAATGTTCAAAAAGAGAAATAAAAGAATTGCCATTGTTTTTCACTCTCCCTACTCTTCTGTTGTTCTGTTGTAAGCATTTTTAAGCATGACATCAGAGAAACACCTGCCATTGAGAGATATGTTGGTGTTGATTTCACTCAGACCTGAGGAAGCAGGAAAGAAGAAAATGCCAGTGAGGAGGAGAAAAAGGTAAAGAGAAGTGAGAACAAAATAAAGATGATTAAAGAGACACTTTCAAGGAGGTGAGGGGTACAGACTATGATGCCAAGGGCTGTTTAGCTCAAAGGTGCCCCCTCAGCAGATCAATACTGGTGTAACAATGAGTTTCTACTTCATGCAGACTTCCTTATTTTGCAGAAACAGAATTGCTTATGAAAAGATGATTAATCATTCAATCTATAGAAGGTAAGAAAAACAGTATGGGTTGTAAGATCTCAGAGGATGCAATTATTGCCACCAAAAGTTTGCAGTTCCAGGGAGGAGAGATTTTCTGGGACCCAGGAGAACAGTTTATGGGTGGGACTATTAGTGGGAGGGATGGTGACATGGAAGGATGGTGACAATGAAAATGTTAGGGATCATTTCAGTGGACACTGAAGATTGTACTTATTCCACTTTACAGGATAACTATAGTCTAAAACATTTCTGCAATTCACTGAGTTGTGGTTGTTTTTGCTAACATATAGCAAGCACCATGCACTTGGTTGTGGTGCTTGCTAGAGGCTACACTTGTTCTTACACCAGGTATCACAGCAGCAGTGTTGGATGTCACATTCAGTGATGTGGGGTAGTGTTGGATATCAAACTCCTGACCTCATGCATGCAAGAGAGGCTTCTGTAAACTAAAAATTTCTAGATTAAGACAAACAGATACAGTAGGTAAGAGAAGTGCAAAACTCATTGAATTTCAACATGAGACCTAAAGCTTGAAAGCAACAGCCATCCCCTTCCAATTTTGGGAGATTCTAGTGATTTGTGAGACAATAGATTATGAAAACAAAGATCTGTGGGAGAATAATGAGTGAACCATTTTCTGGACTGTAGTGAAATATTCCCTGAAAGGAAGGTCTGTGGTTTAGGATGTGGAGACCTCTATTATCAGCTAGCTTATGGGATTTGGGTCTCTCAGTAGAGTGGCAAGTGTTCTGTTGTTGCTTTTAGAGAATGGTGACTTGTGAAAGAAGAATTGCAGTAGAATAATCTGGCAGTTTGTAGAAGACAGTTTGAAGAGAGGACCAACTAGACAGGAGAGGCAAAACAGCTGGAGATCACTGGTAGATGAATATTTGAATGATCTAAGTGCAACATGGAACCTGAATTGAATTGGTTACTGAGGAGATGAAGATAGAAGAGAAGATGTAACATGAATAAAAGAAAAGAAGCAGCAATATTACTTGAAGGGAAGCAGGGAAAGGGGAAAGAGAATTAGGGAGAACTTTTCATTTTGAACCTGAATCCAAAGAGACTCATTGTGCAATTCTATTCTGATCCTGCAGCTAGCATAATTCAGGCGAAGGGCTAGGAGTCCGTTATCAGCCGTGATTTAAATAAGATACAACACTTTCCTGATTAGACTGGGAAAAGCCTTTGTAATACTTCTACTGAGTCTTCAAACTTGAATTCCCTGTTCTCAAGGAATATTCAGCTGAGACATGCAGAGTAAACATCAGAAGAACAGAGGTCACAAAAGGCAAAGAATGAAGAGTTTCAAATTATATTTCTTAGTTCTGTGTAAATCACCATAAAATATAAAAGTCAAAGAACATCAAAGATTTCCTTACATAGAAGAAACGAGAATCTCTAGTATTTGATAATAATCATGATAATGACTTTATTATGTTCTCACTGTGTGCCTACACTGAACTGTGCTCTTTGCATGCTTTAATTCATTTCATCCTTTTGTTGTCTATGATTGGAGACATTTGTCCAAGACCACAGAATTAGTAAATGACATAGAAGAGACCAAATTCAACTCTTTACATTTAACCTCATTTTTATTTTTAAATGTTTTTGGTTTAGGAGCCATACTCAGTGGCACTCAGGACATGCTCTTGGTTCTGGGCCCTGCTCAAGGGTCCCCCTTGGCAGCAGTTTCCAGAGGTGGAACTCCAGAGTTGAGAATAAGCAACCAGAATTCCTGAGTAATGTCTGGAACTCATAGCTTTCTGTGATGGGCCCTCCTTGCCATGGCCAAAGACCTCATGAGATTCCTATGACACTTTTCTGATTACATTGGGGAAAGCCTTTGTAATATTTTTTCTGAATCCTTCAAACTTGAATTTTCTTAATTTTATCATTGAGAGTCTATATTTCTGAAATACATCTTGTAAACTGGCAACCTCTCCCTTTTTCCAATTTTAAAAAAATGACTTCTGATTCATTTTCTTAATTTTTGAGACCTCTGTTTCAATGATCGAGTGCTGCAGAGCTGAAGTCTTCCTGAAATAAACAATGCAACAATTGAGGGTGAATTTTCTATTAGAGCAACTAAATGCCTCAGAGATGAGACTTCATTACAAACTCACATTCCCAATTCTCACTGTCAAAGCATTTTAAGTATAAAGTCTACATTGTAAAGCAAACCCATGCTCTTGGTCTCCACTCCATAAAACTTTAGTATATAACATATAGTTTTAAAAAATACAGATACAGATGTTAGCAGGAAAGTGGATTTTTTTCTGCACTTGTGAATTCTTGAGAATTTACATAACAAAGATTTACACACAAAACTCAGATGCTTGAGACGTTAAAGTTTATTATAGTTATTATAGATGGGTCCCAGTTCCCTGTGTACAACATCACCCATCTCAGCTGGTCTCTGGTCGGGATTACCACGTACTGGTAACGGGCAGAGTGTGCTGACTGGCCTTGTCGCTGCACCATTCTCTCCTTCAGTGTATATGTTCTTGATCTAGAGTTTGTCTAGCTGAGAGGGAGCCTGTCACCTATGACTCCTTGCCGGGGCTTGCTGCTCTGGAGCCGTTCCCTGGGCCTCTCTAGGACTGTGCCCTAGCTATTTCCCATTGTCCCAGCTTTACTTAGCCCCTGGCCACGGTCACGACCACGGCCATCGTTGTGTGCCGAGCACGTGTGGGTGTGACTTCCGTGCTGTCTTTTGTGTCTGGACATAGGAGCCCTGCCTCCTTCTGCCTTTTGTCCAGGAGTGAGAGCCCTACCTTTTCCAGCTGATTGTCTGGGAATAGGGGAGTGGGTAAAGGAGAGTACAAGCCTTGATTCCTCTTTTCCGTTGTTGTGGCTCTTTTTGTGTTTTTTCATTTCCTGGCTGGGACTTCCTTTTCTCTGCTGTTATTTTCCCGCCCTAGTTACCCCACCATTTATTCTTGATTGGACACCTTTGCGGGTCGGTGAAGTGAAAATGACCAGATTCAATTAATCTGGCACTCCACCTTTCCACCCCTATGTGTCACAGGTAAACTAAAGAGAGTCTCTGTTTTATTCTTTGTGATCAGAAAACCTGAAACGGGCTCAGGCATGAAAATAACAGTTAATGATGCCCATAATGAGCTTTCGTGATAGGTGAGGCTCTGTTCTGGGAGCTCCAGATACATCTGTTCATTTAATTTTCAAAAAAAACTAGATAGAGATGTTCCAAGCCAATTTAGCAAAGGAGAAAAGTGAACTTTAGAGAGGGCAAGTAGTTCACAACAGATCACCCAACTCAGAAATGACAGATGAGGGGTCAGAGTAGAACTTGAGTGGCAGAAAACTCTGAAATGATGCAAAAAATTTGTGAATGTGTGGGCATCCATGTTGTTGCTAGAAATGAAGGGTAGGGAAAGTCTGTGGTTTGTTTCTATGACTTTCATTGAATTCTGGAAGCCTTTCGACACCATGGTCTGAACTATCTCTGTCAGAAGCCAGACGCCGAGCCTGACAGCTGCCGGTCGTAAGTCATCTTCTTAATGGAGGTACATAGGCAGATGCTTCATTTCCTCTTCCGTGGACAGACATATTGAACTGGGCCTTTTAATCTAAAAACATGGCAACATTGTCTTAATTTATGGAAAATATGTCAGGTAAGAAAAATCACATTCATGAGAAATCAATTGATCTCTTGTATTTATCATTAATTTTTTAAATTTTTCAATTTACTACTAGGTTCAAAGAGAACAGGATGACTCCATGCTATGAAATTCAAAATGTGGGTCTTCTTCTTAATGTTTATTTGGTAAAGAAAGGTGATTTAAGGGATTTTCATGATAATGGCCTTAAACACTTTCTAGGCTTTACAAGTGACTCTACTAACTCTGTAGCCTTCCACTGTTTGAAAAAAATATTCTACTGCTGTATCTATTTGCACCAAAGCAAAATAATCATATTTCCTTTGGTTTTGATGAGGTGTTGACAGAACAGATCATCAAAACATCTTACTGTTGCCAAAACAAACTGATTTGGAAAGGAGAATGGGTGATGAAAGGGAAGTAGAGAATTTTTTTTTGAGATATTTTGTTCTTCTTTTCTAGGGTATCTTGAATTTTTTTTTAAATTTATTTATTTTTAATTAGAGAATCACCGTGAGGGTACAGTTACAGATTTATACACTTTTGTGCTTATACTTCCCTCATACAAAGTTTGGGAACCCATCCCTTCACCAGTGCCCATTCTCCACCACCCGTAAACCCAGTGTCCCTCCCACCCTCCCCAATCCCATCTCCCCCCCACCCCACCCTGCCACTGTGGCAAGGCATTCCCTTCTGTTTTCTCTCTCTAATTAGCTGTTGTGGTTTGCAATAAAGGTGTTGAGTGGCCGCTGTGCTCAGTCTCTAGCCCTCATTCAGCCCGCAACTCCCTTCCCCCACATGGCCTTCGACTACAATGTAGTTGGTGATCCCTTCTCTGAGTTGACCTTTCCCCGGAACGTGAGGCCAGCCTCGAAGCCATGGAGTCAACCTCCTGGTACTTATTTCTACAGTTCTTGGGTGTTAGTCTCCCACTCTGTTATTCTATATACCATAGATGAGTGCAATCTTTCTATGTCTGTCTCTCTCTTTCTGACTCATTTCACTCAGCATGAAACTTTTCATGCCCATCCACTTAACTACAAAATTCTTGACGTCCTTTTTTCTAACAGCTGCATAGTATTCCATTGTATAGATGTACCAAAGTTTCCTCAACCAGTCATCCGTTCTGGGGCATTCGGGTTTTTTCCAGATTCTGGCTATTGTAAACAGTGCTGCGATGAACATACATGTGCAGATGTTGTTTCGATTGTACTTTTTTGCCTCTCTGGGATATATTCCCAGCAGTGGTATTGCTGGGTCAAATGGGAATTCAATATCTAATTTTTTGAGAGTCGTCCAAATTGTTTTCCAGAAGGGCTGAACCAGTCGGCATTCCCACCAGCAGTGAAGAAGGGTCCCTTTCTCCCCACATCCTCTCCAACAGCGGTTGCTTTTGTTCTTTTGGATGTGTGCTAGTCTCTGTGGTGTGAGGTGGTATCTCATGGTTGTTTTGATCTGCATCTCTCTGATGATTAGTGATGTAGAGCACTTTTTCATGTGCCTTTTGGCCATTCGTATTTCTTCCTTGGTAAAGTTTCTGTTCATTTCTTTGCCCCATTTTTTGATGGGGTTGGATGTTTTCTTCTTGTAGAGCTCAACCAGTGCTTTATATACCATTGATATCAATAGGGTATCTTGAATTTTTAATGAAATAGTATTTCAGATATTAGTATCACCAATGCATGATTTTTCTACAATATCCCCTTTCTATTTGAGCATAACATTTACCTTAAGAATCACTTAAAAATTTTTATAGAAAAAGGTATGTAAACTTTGCAGTAATTTGAAATGTATTCTAGCGACACATGCCCCCAAATTCACCATTCTAAGTATTTTTCATCCCATATTCTTAAAATTAGGCTAAAATAAGCAAATACCTCAGCTCATCTGCCCCATATTTGGAGAACTTCTGTGAATATTGAAGCTTTGCTCAGTATAATATGAGACTCTGGCTCTGTTATGCAGAAATTCGTGAACTTCCCACTGGAATGCTTGGATATGCAGAACTGAGAAGCATTTCAGGTTACTGTATCAGAACTAAGAGCAAAATTGGTGTGGAAATGAATTTTTCCAAAGCCACCACATTTCAAATGCAAGATTTTTTCCATCTGGTTACTTCTGGGGAAATTACAGCTGGGAGGAGGGAGATGAAAGGGAAGAGACACCAAAATGTGGCTCAGCTCCTCCATGACCCTAAGGTCACTTCCATGTGCCCCCTCTTCCTCACCCTGAGGGGGAGTTCTAGGGAATGTCTAGGTGCCAAGATAACTTGCTGATTCAGCCACCTCCTCTTGCCCCACTCTCCCCTGCTTACACATGTAAACATCAGAGCTGAGTCCTGAGAGAAGCAGGGCACTTGCCTTGCATGTCGTTGGCCTGAATTGGACCCCTAGCATGGTTTCCCAAGCCCCACCGGGACAAATTTCTGATTTCAGAGCCAGAAGTGAGCCCTGAGCACTGCCCGGCGTGGCCCGAAATTTAAAGAAAAACAAAAAGAACCAGAGCGAAGAGGCAGTATCTCAGGCTGAAGCCAGAAGGGATCTTTAAATATGATCGGTGTCCTCCCCTTTGAATACCCTGAGAACGTTCCCACACCGCACTCCAGCTGTTTGCCTTTTCTCTCTTCTGAAACTTTCATTTGTGTCTACCTGTGCCTTTTCCACCAGATTCTTTCTTTTTCTTTTTATTTTTTTGGCCATACCTGGCGGTGCTCATGGCTTATTCCTGACTCTGTGCTTAGTGGTCACTTCTGGTGGACCTGGAGGACCATATGCAGTACCGGGGACTGAACCCAGGTCAGGAGCTCACAAAGCAAGTGCCTTGATTGCTGTACTATGTCTCAGACCCCTCTTCCCCAGACTTCATCTTCTATGCTTAGTTCTTTATGGTGGGAGTCTGAGTGTTGGGCTGATGGTGGCAGAAGGACTATGGGTTCTGCTCACTCCTTCACTTGTGGCCCACAGGTCGGGGTTGGAGAATCAAAGCAGCTCCAAGAAGCGGGACCTAATCTTACTTGGAGCTGTAATGATGCAACATTACAATGTTTCATTACACTGATGCATCATTGCAGCTAATCTCTATGGCAGTCTTGGGGCTCTCCCTGTTCTCTGAGGGATTGGCAGGAACAGCCTCTGGCTCCCAGGGATTCCCTAACAGCTCTGGGAAGCATCAGCTGTGGCTCACCACTGCAGCTAAGAGAAGCTTCATCTGGCAGTGCTCTTTGCCTTCTCCCGTGTCTCCAGGCTCCTCTCAGCACTAGCTGCTCTCTGAGCAGCATTTGGCCTCTAGCTGCCAGCAATGGCCCAGAGCGACGCTTAGTACAGTGTTAGAGAGTGGGCGCTGGTAGGGAAGGAAACAAAAGGGCTGCAAAGCCAGGGCAGTGCTGCAAGCTGGGCGCTACCGCTACCGGAGGCCTCACTGTTTCTGTCTGGGCATGTTCTCAAGGCTCCACTGTGGTTTTTCTTTTTCTGTTACTTACGTGCACCTCACAGGTGTTCAAGGACTTACTTTAATTCTGGGCTCCCAAAGGTTGCACCAGGCAGGCAGCTTCTTCAGGTCCGGTGTTAGTTATCTCACTATTTACTGTGATGGTATGGAGAAACCAAACATTTTACCCTAAGTCTCATGTTAGACTTGGTGCATGGAATGCTTATACGTATTCTTAAAGCTATGCTGGGTCCTGAGAGCTCTTCGGCACTTGCCAATTTCCAAATGATTGCTTCGATTTTTTTTCTCATTGCAGACATCTTTATACATATATTATATATGTATTTTTTTTCATTTGAGAGGTTGGGGGAGCTGGGGGCCACACCTAGTTGTGCTCATGGATCACTCTTGGCTCTGTGCTCAAAGATCACTACTGGTGGGCCTTGGGGGGAATCATATGTGATGCCAGGATTGAACAGTGGTTGGCTGCATGCAAGGCAAGCACCTTAATTTCTGTAGTATTCTCTCTGGTTTCTATTTTATAGCCTCTAGATTAAAATGTACCTGTCACTGTCACTGTCATCCCGTTGCTCATCGATTTGTTCGAGCAGGCACCAGTAACGTCTCTCATTGAGAGACTTATTGTTACTGTTTTTGGCATATCCAATACACATGGGTAGCTTGCCAGGCTCTGCCTCGCGGGCTCGATACTCTCAGTAGCTTGCCGGGCTCTCCGAGAGGGGCGGAGGAATCGAACTCGGGCCAGCTGCGTGAAAGGCGAATACCCAACCTCTGTGTTATCGCTCCAGCCCGTAAAATGTACCTAGTTACCATAACCTTCATTTTACATGCCCCAAACAAAACCCCGATTTCCCCACTCCTGATTTCTCACCCAGTTCCTTATTACTAAACAGAGCTCTCTGCTAATTAGCTGTTTGGGGGGAGAAGCTTGGGGCTGATCGTCTTCTTGAATAAAGCACATCCTGTCAGTTTGACCTTCATTAGATGTTCGGAAAATCTCACCCTTCTCACTATGCTGTTACCTCCACCCACTTGTACTGTCCCATCACCATAGCAACAAAAACTCTGTGAGGGTATAGATCTTGTCAATTTTGTTTATGGTGGTGTCTGCTGGCATGTAGTAGGTGCTCAGTAGGTATTTAATGAGAAAATCTTTTGCTTAGATTATTGCAACACCCCTACCCCCGCTCTTTTCCCGAACTTTCTTGACTGAAGAACTATTATCTGAATAGTCCTCTGTTGTGGGGACTTACTTCACAATTGTTGTAAGATGGTTCAGAGCATCCCTATTTTCTAGACCTCTTGATACCAGCAGGACATTCCTCTTGCGCTCCAAAGTGTGAGAAACAAAGGTGTCCAAATTGTCCAGTGCCCACTAGGGGCGCAACCACTGCCAGAACTGTTTTTTCACCTTCATGCTCATGGTCCCATGTTTCTGGGTAGCCACAGAGATTTTCTAATAATTGAAAAAAAGGGGGGGGGGCTGTAGTGATAGCACAGTGGGTAGGGCGTTTGCCTTGCACGCGGCCGACCCGGGTTCAAATCCCAGCATCCCATACGGTCCCCTGAGCACCACCAGGGGTGATTCCTGAGTGCATGAGCCAGGAGTGACCCCTGTGCATTGCTGGGTGTGACCCAAAAAAAGCAAAAAAAAAAAGGTGAATGGGTTTCCCATTGACTGAGAGTCAAATCCAAATGGCTTCTATCACCTATAGGTATAAGGTAGTAGACCCTATACCTCTATATCCTTCTCCTCTCCTCCTGACATGGAGGAGATGTACAAGGTGGAGAGGCATAAGGAAAAGAGAGAAGAGAAGGGAATAAAGTATAAGGAGGAGAGGAGAAGAGAAGAAGAGTGTATACCTACATACTGATATACCTTCTTCTATTGGTGGTATAAGGCATTTGGATTTGACTCTGAGCAAAGGATAGGAGAAGGGTATACACCTAAAGGTATAAGGTGATAGACTTTGTTTCTCCTCTACCCTTGAACCTCCTCATTGCTCCCTCTGCCCCAGACACACTCGCTGATGGTCCGCTGACCATATACAGCATGTTCCTGCTGTTTGACTTCTGTGTTGCTCCTCCCCTTGCCTAAACATTTTGTCCCCAGATGTCTAGATGGGGGTCCATAAACCTGCGTCCTCCCACTCGTGGAATCTTACTGTCTTACTTCTATGTTTCTGTAGTGAGAGCCCGGCAAGCTACCGAGAGTATCCTGCCCGCATGGTAGAGCTTGGCAAACTACCCATGGCATATTCAATATGCCCAAAACAGTAACAACAAGTCTCACAATGGAGACGTTACTGGTGCCTGCTCGAGCAAATCGATGAACAAAGTAACTACAGTGCGACAGTACAGTGACAGCATTTTTCCATTATTACTTTTTTCCTATAAATTTTCTTCTTGTAAAGAAATTTTTATCTGTAAAATTTGTCATATTATTAATTTCTTTTTCTATAAATAATAATAAGACAAAATTCCCAGAGCCTTTCCAAGACTTAAGAGAATTAATGGCATATGTGAAAAGTCTGGGTGTGTAGCAAGCCCTGGATAAATATTTGTCAGTGTTATGAGTCTGCCTATATGCTGTTCTTCTTTTATCTTTTTAAATGTAGGATTACTGCTATTTATTCAGCCATTGATTAAGCTGATTGAAGTGGGTATGAACTCCACATTACTTAAAAATTTTTTAATTGAATATCTGTGATAGACCATTACAAAGCTATTCATAATTGGGTTTCAGTCATATAATAATCCAGTATCCATCCCTCCACCAGTGTCCATTTCCCACTACCTGTTTACCTCCCACCATTCCCATATACCCCAACCCCCATCCCCAGCTTCCCTCTAAGGGAGGCACTTTCCTTCTTGCTCCCTCTCCCTTTCCTTTTGTGCATTATGGTTTGCAATACAGGTGCTAAGAGGTCATGGTGTTTTTTCAGGTCATTCAGTATTTTTATCGGGACAGTAAGGCTGGAGTAGCTTTTTAACTGGGTCTGGATGTGACTGCTGAGGCTCCAGAAGTACAGGGAGGTGGGGGAAGTACACGGCTCATTCCGACCGTGAGGAAGCCTGGAGATTTCAGTCACATCACAACCTGCATACCAGAATTTTCAGCAGTTTATGTCTTGGTGAGGTCTGTCCTGAGGCGGTGGAGTCAGGCCACGGGTATGGCGACAATTTTAGATTGTGGAAGCAAGCGGGTACGGGGGCTCTGCTTGGGTGGGCCCCAGACGAACTTGCTCCCCTCTGATTTCCTCAGTCTCTTCAGCCATGCTTGGGTCCAAGATTAATTGTGGCTTTTGATCTCTCTCGAGATTAATTTATGGGTTTCTGAAATAAGGCCAATAAATGAGCTTGTATAGCTGAGCTGGAGGTGGTTTGTGGGCATGGCTCCCAAATACCTAATTTTTGGCTGTTTAATTTTCTGGTAAACATGGTCCCAAGTTGTTTGGGTCTGACCAAAGGCACAGTGACAATTTTGGGGTATCAGGAAGCCTGAAGTCACCATCAGGCTGCTGATGCAGTCACCCCACAAGTACAGGTTGACCTACAGGTGATACCATACTCCCATATGCTGTTTTTAATGAGGATATGGTACTTTGTGATATGATGTGTGTTAGAAGGTGTTTGCAATCCATTCAGTTCAGCAGTGTTGGCAGCCTGCTATCAGTTGCCCTGTACTAGGAACTGGGGATAGGAAATGGGACAGGCAAGCCCTGTGACCTTCAGTTTACATTACACGCTGAGTAGATATGGTTTTTGTTCTGATTTATTTTCTATTTTATGTTTCGGGCCACACCCACTCTACTCAGGGGCTCTGTGCTCAGCTTTTGCTCCTGGCAATGTTCTGGAGACGTGTCGTTCTGGGGATTGAACCCAGACCTCCCACATGCAAAACATGAACTCAGCTCATTGAGCTATCTCTCTGGCCCCTCTGTTGTGAGGATAGAGACAACAAGTAAATAAACACAAAATGATCAGATCATGATACATGTGAAGATAAAGAAGAAAGTGGGGTGATTAGATGGAGGTGGGTGAGGGTAGGGGATGAGGATGCTTTAGTTTCATTTTGTGGAAAAGCAGTTTTCAATGGCAACTTTTCAGTGTTTACTAAATCACAACTAGGCAGCATCCAGGCAACTACCCAGGACCCAGGATTTGCCAAGCAGAGTAACCAGCTGATGTAGTTACTCAGTAGGAGGCACTAGAAGCAGATGGAAGGTCACTGGGTCACTCAGGGGCTGGGAAACTGTCATCAGGGAAGGGCCAGGGGTGAGTCATGCACAGCAGAGAGTGAAGGTATAATGATGTCAATAAATACATGCCTATTATGTGTACATCTATTGTATAGGTCATGTGCACGTATAGTATGTGTCATGTATATTGCACATACACATGTATGCCATATATACATGCACATGTAACATATGTATGTATATGTCTATTTTATAGTGTTTATATTAGATATTACATATGGTACATATTGTAGATGTACACATTGTATATATATGCATGTATATATCTATATATATGTATGCTGGGGAATCACTGGACAGTTTCAAATAGCAAAATAAGATTTTACAAAGACTATTCTGGCAGCTGGGTCAAACCGAACTGCTTGATGTGCGAGTGTGGAAATGGGGAAACTTAGAGGAAAATCACAAGTGAAACACGTGGCCAGAGGATTGTTTATTTATTAGTGGTGCCAGAGAGCAAACTGAGAAACTCACTCATGCAAGGTACATACTCAATTGCCAAGCCACATCCATGACCCGAATGGATGGTTCTGTTGAAGGCTCTCTCATGCGGTGAAGCTCAGAGGCAAATGCCAGCCCTGCTGCTGGTGAGTGACAGGCAGCAGGACCCAGCAGCATGTGGCACTGGCTCATGGACCATCAGCCAGCCTTAGAGTAAAGGGTGGCTGCCTCAGCCCTTCTTACCATTCTCTAAGGAACTTATAATGAAAAATTGAAATGTGATTGGTGTTGGGCAAAAGGAAGGCCTTATTCCTTCTACTTCTAGCACTTTCTCCCGTGACTCTTAGGAATATTCTAAAGTTGAAAAAGAAAAACTGTCTCTGTACCAGGGTTGACCAAGAACTCTGTGTTGACAATAGATTGTATTTATTATATCAACTTTTGGGCAGGGACACTATATATGAACAGTATTTTAAAAATCTTGGGGAAAATATACTGAAAGTTATTCTAAAAGTTGAAAACACAAAAACCCCCTGTGCTCCCTTTCCATAAGTTCTATTATGAATGAGGGCATATGTTTTACATTTAATAGTTTCTCTGTTGGAAAAATTTCTTTTCTGGATCCAATGGACTAAAAACCAAAGGTGTTTCCCCCCCTTTTTTTTCTTCAGTTCTAATTATACACTATTTACAGACCTGCTATTTTCTATATTAGGATACTTTCTAAAACTCAGGGAAGAGGCCAAATGAAGTTTCTGGAGATCTACCTTCTGGTTATTCAGAAAAAAGCTAACCAATCACCTTGTGCTCTGAGCTTTTGGAGTTAAGTTCCCAAATGGAGTCTTTGATCAGATGTCTCCCCCGTGGCCCAACCAACAACATGTCTTGAAAAGTCTGGGTTAGAGTTGCCAGATCTAACAAAAAAAATTAAATTTAAATTTCAGATAAAAAAAAATGAACACTTTTGTGAACGTAACTATGTGCAAGGCATCACATGGGCAGGTATTGTGTGTTTTAAATTTAAGTTTTGTTGTGCACCTTGTTTTATTTGCTCAAGTGATGAGTGAAGCATTCCCAGTAGCAGTGGCCACTGGGCTTTGTTGCCACCCTGGGTCTGCTCATCTCTGGTCACTTGCTCCTCTCCATCAGCAGGACTTGTCAACATATAAGAAGGTACTGTCACTGCAGTTAACACATTCCTCTTTTTAGTTTCTAGGTGGGACTTCAACTGTCTCGTTTAGACTCTCATAGCAATATTCAGGATAATCATTCCTTTCTCTTCCCTATAATAAGAGTCACTATATACTGTCCATCTGTGTTCCATCCATCTATCTGTCAGTTCATGAATCTCTCACCCACTCATCCACCCACTCATCTACCATCCATGCATCTACCCACCCATCCACTCACCCACTCATCTACTATCCATCCATCTTGTCCATCCATCCATCCATCCATCCATCCATCCATCCATCCATCCATCCATCCATCCATCTGTCTGTCTGTAGATCTACCCATCCTCTGTCTGTCCATCCAATAAGTATTTGTAGAATATATTTTTCAGTACCAGACACCATGCAGCAATTTCATGATTTCCCTGGGAACATGTCACAAGAACAATTCATGTTCTGCCTTGGAACCAACTTCTTGGAAGCCCTCCAAGGCATAGGAAGCAGCTGTCACAATGAACAAAACAGCTCTGATCAGTGCCTCTCTGGACCCATTTAATTGTAACCTTTGTACCTCAAGTGGCTCCATTTGCTCTGAAACTCATTTTGACTTATGAGAAGTGGTGTAAGGAAGCTGGAAGCTCTGTAAGACTGGTCTGCTATTTAGTTAGGTGAGGTAATTGTGGTAACAGGCAGATTCAACAAGCCAATTTCACTAGACACTTCTTCAGATTATACTTCTGAGCCACTGCCCAGTAGAGGTTGGTCAGGTAATCTTCAATGCCATTATATAAGACTTTGGCTGATCAGTCATCTTCACCATGTCACTGATCACTTCAGATATTGATGAGAGGTAAGTAGAAGAGGATCAGAGTGTGGAAGCAATCATGGAAGCATTTTTTCCTCTCTGTTTCTTGATTCTTTTCAGAATCCCTTTGGTATAGACCAGGGCTTCTGAAACCTTTTCCACCCCAAATCCTTATCTGTTGGAAAATTTTTACATGGCTCCAGAATTTTTACGTGTGCAAATGAAACATATTTACTAATAATAAATCTTAAAATTATTTTAAAACAATTTTTTTTGTTTCTGGCCCATATCTGGCTGTGCTTAGGGCTAACTCCTGGCTCTGCATTCAGGGATTATTCCTGGTGGACTTAGGAGATATTATGGGGGGCTGGGAATTGAACCCAACTTGATTATGTTCGGGGAAGCAACTTACTTAACGTACTACCTTTCTGACATCTTCAAACAAATTTTTAAGATTATTTTTGTAACCTCACCCCCATTCTCAATTATGGGGTTGTGACCCTAAGAAATTGCTTGTCCTTCTACTAGAGTACAGGTGCTGATTCTTTTGAAGTTACCTCATAAATATCTTACATTACTACCGTTTATAAAAGCCATTTTTATTTTTTCTGGAATTTTTGAAAACTTAAGAATTTTTTTTGTTGATTGAGGTTCTGTGATTTGCAGTATTGTTACTGAGGGTTTCTGAGCAATAGCATAGGGGGTAGGGAATTTGCCTTGCACGTAGCCGACCCAAGTTTGATTCCTTTGTTCGTCTTGGAGAGCCTGGCAAGCTACTAAGAGTATCCTGCCCACATGGCAGAGCCTGGCAAGCTACCCGTGGCATATTCGATATGCCAAAAACAGTAACAACAAGGCTCACAATGGAGACATTACTGGCGCCTGCTCAAGCAAATCAATGAACAATGGCATGACAGTGCTACAGTGCAGTGCTATAATTCCAACATCACAGTCATCACCAGCACACCTATATTCTAACTTATGAATTCCACGTTCAGCCTTGCTAACTCTACCTTTGGAACCTCTATTATGTTTTTAAGTGCAATTATTACACTCTTTAGCTCCATAATTTCTGCTTTGTGTTTTCCTATTTTCTCTATTCTTGTCGGAATTCTCTTCCATTGATCTCAGTTGAGTGGGTTTTATTGGGAATACTGCTCTGAAGACATTATCAGGGAGGTTGTTTTGTTTTATTGCATTAGGAATTTCCCTCTGGATTTTGCCCTGATCCACCATTTGGGGTAGCTTTCTCAGTTTCCTCATCATATTTGATGCATTGTGCTTTATTTCTATGGTTTGGGTTGAAAAGCTTTGCTTCCCAGTCCTGATATAAAACATCTTGTGTTAAAACGGGAAGCTGCAGAGTGTTGACCTTGGCATTGGAGGTGGGGCTTTTGTGAGTACATGGTGAAGCTGGAGCCCAGGAGTTGGACAAGGTGGTGGCCAAAGGATTCGGCCTCTAGTGCAGGCATAGGCTGGGGAGATGGCAAGTGCCAGGGCTGCTATGTAGCTATGGGTGGTACAAGCCTTTCTGGGTGCTACAGTTTCTTGAGCTGGGAAAGGGCTCTGCAGTTACCAGCTGCTCCAGGCACCTTCCATGCTGCACTTTCTCAACAGCCTTAAACTGCAACTGGCGCTCAGGTGCAGTCTGACTCTGAGCTCAGCAGGGTTTAGATTCCCTCTCCAGGGTCCCATATGAAATGGCCTGGAAGGTGTCAGGTCAGATACAGAGAATAGTCCCACACTTTGAAAACAGGCTGCTCTGTAGGATGCTAAGCCCAAGCAGTGGAGGAGATACACCACTTCCAGCTGTTTGTCTGTCCACAGCATTTTCCCCAGAAGTATCAGTCTAGGCTGCTATGGGTATCCAAAATCTCGGAACAGAGGGTAGAGAAGGGCTGGTGCTCCCTGACTCTCTGCTTATTGGCTAGCACTTGGGACTGTGCAGAGGCTGGGGTACCAGGCACAATGCCTGGGGCTGGAACAGCGGATAAGGCACTTGTCTTGCTGAACTGGTTTTAATTCTCAGCACCCACATAAGGTCCACTGAGCCTCACCAAACATGATCCCTGAGTACAGAGTCAGGAGTAGGCCCTGAACATGGCCTGATGTGACCCTCCCAGACAAAAACAGAACAATATGATTATGGAAGGTGGCAAGATGGGGTCTTGTAGGGGCTCAACAACCCTTTGGACTCCCCAAAGTTTCCTGCCTTTCTGGATAATGTTCCCGATTTAGAACATGGGTCCTTTCACTTCTGGGTCAAATGAGCTGTTAAACTTGGTGAGTTCTCAAATGCTGCTTCTTAGTTCTCTACCTTCCCCTCCACTTTCCCGTGCTTCCTCCTCTCTCTTCTCTGGCTTTCACTGTTGAGGTTCCAGGGGTCTAGCTTCCACTATGCTAGTGTGTATAGAGTTAGGGTCATCCTCAACCCAGACCCCCAAGCAACACCTAGCACTTAGGTATCTCTTAGCTCTTCTTCCCTGGAGACAACATTCCTGCTTCTGTTCTCACCCCTTGCTGTGGAATTGTACTGCCCCTGTTTCTGGTCTGTGTCATATCTCTGTCGATTAATCCTTATCTGGGTCAAGATTTGCTGGGATGGCTGCACGCAGTTGGTGCAGATTCTCCCTCCCACCTTCTGCACTGGGATTCTCACGTGGGAGATTTTAAGACCAGGTCTGACAAGGAATGCCTTGCTTCCTCAAAAAAAAATCTCTGGTCAGTCCCATGGGCATTCCTCGGTGCAGGGAAGGCAGCTAATGCTTCCCCAGGAAGGTCAGAATGTGAATTTGGTTCATTTCTCTGTGCACCATTTCTCTGTTTTTGAAACACTCTCCACACACCCTCTAGAAGTTGATCAGTTCTCTGCAGGACCCACCACTGGCAGCCGGCCACGGTCGGCTGAGGACCCCCTTCAGCATCAGTCTCTTCCTCTCCCCCACTGTGCTTCCTTCCAAAGACAAGTGCACTGAGAAAAAAGATCTTGATCCTCTTCCTTTACCCATCCTGGCTGCTTCCTTGCCCTTCTCCCACAAACAGCCAAGTCCCTTCAATTCTGAGGATTTTCTTTTCTTCTTCTTCTTCTTCTCCTCCTTCTTCTTTTTTTTTTTTTGTGGGGCACACCCAATGACGCTCAGAGGTTACTCCTGGTTCTGTGCCAGGAATTACTCCTGGCAGTGCTGGAAGACCATATGGGATGTTGGGGACTGAACCCAGGTAGGCTGCATGCAGGGCAAGTGCCTTACCCACTGTACTCTGCGGCCCCAATTTCCTCCCAGGGTTTTTTCCCTTCCCATAAAGATTTCATTGCTGCTCTGAAGGTATTTATTCATCAGAGAAGCTGAAAGCAGGTAATCAAGCCCCACTGAAGCCTGGTGCCCATCTTCTGGCGTGAGGCTACTCTGAGGGATGGGCTGGTGGAAATCAGGACACCTGGGCAGTTTCCATGGCAGCATGCGCAAGGCTCTTGGCAGAGAGAGGAGGGGAGATGAGGGGCCCCAGAGGCTTTGTGAGGACCGGTTCCCATGGCAACTGCAGGGTGCCACAGCAGTTAGGGGACCAAGTGGCCCCACTAGGCACTCAGTGTGAGTATGTGCTCATTGCCCTGGACTTGCCTATGACTGCCACCTTTCAAGTGGAGGTGTTTCTTCTTGCTGACACCCCCATCTCCTACTGCTCTGACTCTATTGGACAGAAAAAAACATTTATCACGCATCCACATGCAGCATCCCAGTGGGGAACAGGAACAGAGACTAAGACAGTCACTAGCCCTTGCCTGGCAGAATTCCCAGCTCAGGGTGAGATGTCTGCATAGCACATGTCTGCACCACAGGGACAGCTTCTGCCGCCCCAGCAGGAAAGAGTTGTAGGTAAGGCTCCCAGGAAGGAGAGGCAGAAAGGTAGGAGCAGGAAGAGGGTTTCAGGAAGGAAGGGGAAGGTTTGCTTAAACAGTGGTCATAGCACCTGCATGGGGAGAGAGAGTTAGAGAGAGAGGGAGAGACAGAGAGACAGAGAGACACATAGACAGAGAGAGACATAGGGAGAGAGAGAGGGGAGAGAGAGAGAAGGAGAGGAGAGGAGAGGAAGAGAGAGAAGAGAGGGAGAGAGAGGGAAAGAGAGGGAGAGAGAAAGACAGCAAAGGAGAGGGAGAAAGGAGAGAGAGAGGGAGAGAGGGAGGAAGGTGAAAAGAGAGAGAGAGGGGGAGAGAGAGAGGGAGAAAGAGTGGGAGAGAGAGAGGGGAGGCAGAGAAAGAGAAAGAGGAGACAGACCAGAGCAGGGGATATAGAGAGTAGCTTGGTGAGCAATGAATCAGGAATAACCCAAAAACTTCAAATAATGTCCTCGGTAGGGGAATGTGGTCCCCTAAGACTGCAGAAAGAATTAGTGGAGAACCACGAGCCCAAAGAAGCCACATATCTCATCCTGGCTCTGCACTCAGGAATTACTCCTGGAGGTGCACGGGAGACCATATTGGATGCTGGGAATCAAACCTGGGTCCGTCTCATGCAAGACAAATGCCCTACCTGCTGTGCTATCACTCCAGCCCCAAGAAGTCACATATCTTTTCATGAATTGCTACTAGTGTTAAAAATTTCTTAGATTCATAAAAAAGGAAAGAGAACCCTGGGCTGTTTGGCAAATCCAACCCGTAGACATTTCCTGTCTAAACCCTCCAAATGACTGTGATTAACGTTTAGTCTGCAGCCCCAAACTGGGTTTTTGGAACAATGTTACACCCAAGGTACACTTGAACTTCCCTCCTGAGGTGACCACAAAGGAAAGGCTGAGTCCAGAAGTTCAGACTGTTGGCCAGTAGGTGTTAGTGTTAGGGGGGAGATTGTCTTTGAATCCAGGTCTGCTCTCCTTAGTCTGGACGTCCCTGCTGTGTGCTCTTCATCTGAATCTGAGTTTTGTCATCTGTTACAGGGGAACAATATCTTTTGGGGTTAGAAATAATATATGGAACATATGGAAATATATGGAAATAATATATGCCAAACAATCATCTGGGAGAATACTTATGCTATTTTCTAGAGGACAGTTTACCAACAGCAGCCATGTAATGTGGGAAAAAGTTGTATTGAGCTTTTTATGTTGAGCGTTGAGAACATAAAAGTAGAGCATGCAGCTATATAATATGGAAGTCTTACAGTTGCTACCAACTGATGATAGGGATTCTCTTCTAATGTGAGACTCTTCTGTGGCTCTTTCATTATGAACTGATTCTTTTTGTTTTTAATTTGAATTAAATTTTTAATTAAGTTTTTTATTTTATTAGTACACTGATTTACCAAGTTGTTCATAATATGGTTGTTTTAGGTCTCAAATGTTCCAACCCCAATCCCACCATCAGTGTGAACTTCCCTCCACCAATGTCCCCAATTTCCCACCCACCCCCTGGACCTCCCCCTCCTAGGCACAAACCTATTTACCTCAGATTTTTTGTTATGACACAAAAATGGGATTATCAAAGCTTAGATCAATAATAGTCAATTTGTGATAATTATTCTATTTCACGCAGTGTTTGTCTGAGAATCTGCCGTGCTGGTTAGTGCTTAGATGCTCCATTGAGTGCAGTGGGCTTCTCTGCAACTTTCTCATCAGATGTGCTGTGATCCTATTGGGCTCACTATAAAATTACTACGAAACTTTGAGATGTCACATGGCTACATACATGGTAGTGTGGTACAAGATCTATAGATCTGGACCAATTTGATGGCTTGGCAATTTGATGAAGTTCAGCTATGTGAAGTTGGGCTGTTTCCATGTTGGAGACTATTGTGTGAATTCAGGCAGAAAGGGGAATCTCTCTGTCCCCATTCTGAGAAGGGCCCAGAGTTCTCAGCCAGGACCAGTCTATCTGGGAAGATCCAGTGTTATATTCTTTTGGAGAGGTGGCTCTGAGCTGCAAGATTCTGAATGTTGAACTGTGATTCTATTGTAGAAGAAAAGGAAGAGTGGTAGGGCAAGAATACATTGATTGAAGCAGAGGCCACAGACACAAAGTACATGTCATCTTCAACTTCCATTCATTTTCTGCAGGGGCAAGCACCTGTAGAAACTATAGGTAGATGATTCAACAAGAATCCTGAATTAGAAAACTGGGCTCCTTAGCAGAGTATTCAGGTGTTCCAGAATTTTCAAGAAGTTCTAGAACATTCTAGGATGTTCTGGAATGCATTCTCTGTGAGCAAAGCTGAAGGGCAGAAGCTGATCATTGGACTCTGTGAATAGAAGATTGAATTTTCTGACTCCTCTGCTTTGGGGTGTCAGAAGGAAGATGGGAGCCGTCCTGTAGACACAGCTGAAGAATTCTGTTCCTCTACATCAGTCAGAACTCCAGAGAATGGAGATTTGCAAGGTCCAAAATATACCACAAATTCTCCTTCGGAAAGCCTGAAGAATATAAAGATGTGGAAAATTACTACCTTCTTCCTCTCTCGCTCCATACTGGATAGCTCCTTTTGGAAGTCATCTTTTGTGCAGAAACTGTGGAGACTGTTACCTTGATAGTTCAGAAATTGCAGCTCTTGGATGCCCATGAAGATCCCTGACAATGAGGTCACTGACCTTGAGATGTCTGTAATCTCTCAAGAATGAACACTCTTGTCTCTCAGCTCTAGTGACGACGGGAAAGATGAAACTGGCAGGAACAGCTGGATCTGGGCCTTCACCAATCCTACGGTCCAACATGGCGGAAGCTTCAGTAGCAGCCACAGTCCCTCCCTGGGTGTGTGACGAGGCTTCTTATTAATAATGGCAGGTCTGGATTTGCTGTCCTGGGAGGACCCAACAGATGCACTGCCTCAGCTTCTCTCTGCCATCATTCTACTACTTACCTGTGCAAGGGGGAGAAAGTCAGGGCCTTTAGCTGTTGACCCTCTACCTTGTTGGGATGGATGGGGGATGCTGGTTAATGCTAGTGACTTCTGGGTATGTAGAATATGAGCTCTCCGGAGAGCATCAGTGCACCCGAAGTGAGGGGCAGCAGTCAAGAGTGGGCTTTCACACACTCTACAGTTTCCTCTGCTTACTTTGTATTCTTAAAGAGCAGTTAATCCTTTAGCTGGAACTCCAAAATTTTGGCCCATAAATAATGTGTTTGTAATGGGGCAGCTCAAATGACCTGGTGAACTTGAGGTAGAAGGGCAGAAATTAATCAGCCCTGAGTTATCCCCATCTGATTGGAGGTTCCCATGGAGTGTTCTCTTGAATAAATGCTTTTCTCTCAAACCGTGAACCTGGAATGTGCCCTCTGTTGATGAACTGAATAAAACCACAGCAATTCAGTGAGAGGTTACATGGCAGAGATTGAATAAAGACATTTCCAGGGGCCAGAGCAATAATACAGCAGGTACAGAGCTTGCCTTTGCTTGCGGCTGACCCGGATTTGATCC
Source organism: Sorex araneus (assembly GCF_027595985.1). NCBI lineage: Eukaryota > Metazoa > Chordata > Mammalia > Eulipotyphla > Soricidae > Sorex > Sorex araneus. The sequence goes on along the minus strand of NC_073302.1, from coordinate 238,529,440 downwards.
CCAGCATCGAATAGTCCCAGGAAAATCACCAGGAGTCATCCCTGAGCACAGAGCCAAGAGTAAGGAATTCCTGAACATCACTGGATGTGGCCCCCAAAGTCAACAATTCAAAAAGTTAAAAAGCCAAAAAAAAAAAGATATCTGCTGGTCGAGGGAGACAGTTGCTGAGTCTCTCAAGTGTGTGTAGCAGTGTAGAGGCCTGGGGGTTGATTGTGCGCCGTGCCCTCCCCACTCAGCAACTCCAGGGGTAGCCCTGGTGGCCCTGAGCACCACTGGGCCAGGCTGAAAAATCAGCAGAAATGTCCCATCCTTTCCCCATTTTGAAGCTGGACAAATGCAGGGAGAGCAAACGTGATCTACTCTTGCAGGAGTAGTGAGTGTAGTGGTGAAAGACTTGGCTCCATGGAGGTCCATCCGCTCCACAAAGAAGCTTCGTGGGCTCCACCCTCCAACCCAGGCCCATTCCTGCTTCCTACTACCCAAGCAAGGCGAGGCGAACCTGTGCGGGACCCCACTGACTCAGGTACACTTGTGGAGTTCTGACGTCGGCTCACCCTGCCGAGTCTCCAAGCTAGGCTGAGGGACCCTCAGAACAGTGCCTGGAGCCCCCGCCCCCACCCGCCACCGCCGCCAGGGGCTGCTAGACAGCTGGGCAGGCCTTCTGGATCTCATTCAGCTCCGCTGCCTTGCAGCCTGGACACCGAGAACAGAGCGCAGGCCTGGTTTTCGTCACTCGAGTGTTGTTTCGGCCTGTAATCATCATCAGAGGCCACATTCCAGCTTCGTGGCCTAAGAGGCAAGCAGCCCTGCGCCTGCAATCTGGGAGCATTCTGCTCTGAGTGTTTAATGCTCCTGGGAGGCCTCACGTCCTTTCCTCCCCTGTGTGCCTCTGTGTGCCAAGGTCTGCTTTTAAAAGCAGGCCATCAGCGTGCCTGGCCAGGCACACAGGCCTCCGACTCAGGCCTGCGCAAGGAATGTGCAATGTGGCCAGATGTGAGCCGTGGTGCCTCCTCCCTGGAGAGGCGCTGGGCTCTGTGTCTTTACTGGAAACACCCAATAAACCCTGAGGCTTGAGGCGCTCTGTCGTTTTAGTGCCCCCTCCTCCAGGCTGCCTAGGTCCCTTTCCCCAAACTGCTGCTTGCAATCCCATACCGAGCGTGACCTCCTGAATGCTCAGCCTGCCCCCAAAGAGCCAGCTAAGACCAGCAAAGGCTCCATTTATTCTTTGCAGACAAGGGCAAATTCTAACTCACTCTCTTGTTGGTTTGTTCGGGGCCACACTCAGCAGTGCTCAGGCCTTACTTCTGGAGTGCTCGGGGGACTATATGGGGTGCTGGGGGTCAACCCAGATTGGCCACATGCAAGTCAAGCACATTCCCCACTGAACTATCTCTTTAGACCCCTAGATCACTCTTGTCCTCTGTGTACCAGGATGATGCCAAGGCCAGCTGTCATCAGGCAATGGGGAGGTGTGTCATCTGGGCTCTGGCAGGCACCCACATACCCAGGGGGCTTAGCTCAGTAAGGTACATGGTGGAAGGTAGGAGGTTGTCTGAGAGAGCACAAACATCCCCTTCACCTTTCTCTAGGTTCCAGGCAGTGCAGTCAGCTTACATCTGATAATCAAGGGCTGACAATGCTTCTATCAGCCAGATAAGTAGAAAATTAAGGCATCTGTGTTCAATAGCTTCACAGAGGAGAAAGCGTGTCTTTCAGCTCTGGGGAGGTTCTGTTGTTGCAGAGACTGGGAGGCCGCCCACTGGCCCTGGGTTTAGCTGACTCACAGTGGGAGGGCAGCCTTGGAGGCTGGACTCTGAGGATCTCAGGGGCTGGACACGTGCGCAGCTGGCTAGCACTGAACAAGCCTGTGCTGGTTCCTGGTGCTCAGGAATCTGGGGTCAATTAGAGATCAATGGACCCCTTGGAGTTAAAACAACTGCCACCAGCAAGGCAGGCCCCCAACAGAGTCCCCATAGCAGAATGAGGAAAACAGATACTATTTGTACTATTCTTATTAAATGAGCACTTGACCCCTGCTAGATCTCTTTATTTAAAAGAAAAAAAAAAACAAGAAACAAAGAGATTGTCCTTGGCCAAGATATATCTGGTTCAGGGCAATGCCATGGCTCTCATCACTTACCCTGGGCCGCCCCTTTGCTGTCCTGACCCTTGCAAGGCAAGTACCCTCAGTCACTGAGTGATCCCCAGGCTCACCCCTCCTGTGACCCCTTTTCTGTAATTCACCTCCCTCCCATCCTATCTTCTTTCCTTTCTTGTATTCATTAATTTCATTTGCAATGTCAAAGTCTATCATTGCTTTTATTTAATTCATGTATGTGTTTTGTCTATGTTCACCTCCGAGGGAAATGGTATGATGTCTGTTTTTCTGAGACTTACTTCACTGAGCATAATGCCCTTTAATCCATCCAGGCCAGCAAAATTCTGATGAGCCACAGGGCGGAACAGACTCTGGCGTCTCTAAGCAGTGGGCTTCCACGAAGCTGTGGTAGCAATGCCAGGTCTCTGTTGGGCCTCCAGACTCAATGCTAATGGGGTGGAGGTTGTTTCTCCTTGTAGGCATCAGAGCCCTCCTTCGCAGAAGACCTGTTGGGATGGCAAAGATGGTCTCCAGGAGGCAGAGGGATAAGTTGTATGATTAGTAGGAATTGAGGCTGCTGGGCTGAGCTAGAAATGTGGGCAGGGACACCTAGAGACCATGAAGTCTCTGTGATCCTCATCTCCCCCCACCTGCTTCAGCTGACTCCCATTCTCATTCCTGAGTCCCTACGTGATGAACCCCAATACACTCACATAGGCATGTGCATTATATGTGCACAGGCACACACAGATACACATTCCTCCATATGCATGCTTTATTTGCACACAATGCACACATGCATGTACACACTTGCATGTGTACATGCATATACACCCCTGCACACATTCACATACACACATGAACAACTTGAAAGGATGCTTCTTAGTTCTTAGCTTCTGTCTGTGTTTTGACTCTGAAAACAGGAGCCTGCATTGTGTGGTAAGACCAGATTCTGACCGGTAAAAGCAAATTCCTTGTTTTCTAGCCGGGCATGACAGGGTGGTTGCCCATGCTAACCCCAAATATTGGGGGCTGCCAAACTGAAGGTGTGTTAGTGGCCAGAGGTGGCAAAAATTGAGCATGAGAAGTAATAGTGACAATGAGATAGCAGCAGGCAAAGAAATGAGTATATTTGGGGCTGAAGTGATAGTACAGTGGTAGGGCGTTTGCCTTGCATGTGGCCGATCCAGGTTCAATCCAGGTTCAATTCGAGATTCCTCAAGCACTGCCAGGAGTAATTCCTTAGTGCAAAAGCCAGGAGTAACCCCTGTGCATCGCTGGGTGTGACCCAAAGAGAGAGAAAAAAAAAGAGTATAATGGTCAGAAACACAACTTGAATTGGGGTAAAAAGAGGCCTCCCCAGGTCTACAGGACCCACGGACAGCCAGAGTACCCCAGGAACTGGAGTGCAGACTCACTGGAGTAACCTTCCAGCCACTGTGGCAGCGTGCTCTCTGCATTCAGGACTCAGCGCCACCTCAGGGCCCTGTCCTCCCTGAGGTGGGAGGTGTGTTCGCTGACACCTCCCACCCTCTATTCCTTCCTGCCAAAGCAACAAATTCCCCCATAGTTGCCTTCACACTAAATTTCAAAGAGGGCCTGTGTCAGGCATCATCCCCTCCAAGGAAATATGACCAAGGAGCCCAAAGTGAAAAGATGTAGTGTGACAGAGGAGAAACAACATGAAACAGAGCAACAGCTTCCAGCTGGACCACACGACTGCAGTGTGTGTGTGTGTGTGTGTGTGTGTGTGTGTGTGTGTGTGTGTGTGTTCAACACTGTGGTATACCAACCAGAAACTGGAGAAGGTTAAAGGTGGCAAGGAAAGATAAGCCTGAGCCGGGTTGTGGTCTTTAGGGAGCCTGGTGGCTGTTAGCCCCCAGCTCCCATAAGTGAGCATGTAGGGTTCAGATCAGAGCACAGACAACCCCATTTTGCCATCCCATTCTCCAGACTTCAGATTAGTAATCCACGGTGCATACAGCCAGCCAGGAAAATCCATGTGCTTGGGACAGAACCAACAACCTTATGAGCACACTGGTCACTCCTATGCTCAGAATCCCTCCCCCTAACGCACCCTAGGCCCTGAATAGTTTCCCTGGTTGCATCTTTCAGGGTCCCAGTACCTTCCACACCTCACCTCTCACTCCAGATCCCCTTGAGCCCCATCATGGTTCTGTACTCTGCGAGCGTGTTTGTCCTCCACTGCCACCTGGAAGATGAGCCTTCACGCTGGTGGGCTTCCTCGGTCATTCCTGTCCTCCAGCTCTACTTACCTGGATCTGGATCATTCCCTTCCAACATTTATTTGTCTTTATTTCCTTTATTTTATATATATTGTGTGTGTCAGGGGCCACATCTGGGAGTGCTCAGGGTTTACTTCTGGTTCTGTGTCCAGGGATCATTCCTGGTGGTGCTCAGGAGACTTTATGTGGTGCTGAGATCGAACCCAGGTCGGCTACACATCAGACAAGTACCTTAACTACTATATGGTCACTCCAGGCTCCTGTCTTTTTTTAAAAATAGGGGTGCTCCTTGTGGGGTTCAGCCAGATGATCTGGACTCGATGATGCTTGGACAGCGAGAGGTGCGGACACGCTGTGCCAGGGAGCCGCCACAAGGTCTGAGGCAGGCTAACCATGAGCTCTACCACTTGGACAGTTTTCCTACAGGGCTCTCCATTAAAAATATTCAACTGGAGAGGCCAAAGAGATAGTACAGTGGATAAGGCACTTGCTTTGCACACATCTGAACCAGGTCCTATTCCTTCACCTCATATGGTCCCCTGAGCACTGACAGAAGTGATTGCTGAGAACAGAGTCAGGAGTAAGCCCTGAGCATAGTTGAGTGCGGCCCCCAAACAAACAAATCAGTTGGGAACTTATATGTTTTCAGCAGTGTCTCCATCAATTAACTGGTTATCCTTTTCTAGATTGCTAATCTGCCAGCATCTGTGTCTATACGGAAGATTTGGAAAGTGATATCAAGTGTGAGGGAAGAGATCTGGATTTGAAGCTTAGCTGTGGACTCCATAAGCTGCTCCTGTCCCTGTGTGTGTGTGTGTGTGTGTGTGTGTGTGTGTGTATGTGTGTGTGTGTGTATGTGTGTGTTTGGAGAGGTTGGGGGTGCCAAGGCACTGGTACATTTTGCTGACATGCCCAGCGGTCTCTGCTATCTGCAGTCCATAGGTTGTCTTGCCTCATTAGAAACATATCTGCCCTGCCAGGACTGGGAGAGAAAAAGGGAGGGGGGGAGGGAGGGAGAGAGAGAAGGAGTGAGACAGGGAGAGAAAGAGGGAAAGAGGGAGAAAAAGAGGGAGAGGGAAAGAGAGAGAGAGCTCACAGTGGGTGAGAAGCTTGCTTTGCATGTATTGGGTCTTCAGCACCACTTATGAGCCCTTCCAGGCTTGATCCCTAAGTGCAGAGCCAGAAAATAAGCCCTAAGCATTGCCAGATGTGCCCCCTAAACAAACCAAAAACTAAGCAAAAAGAAAAACTTCCCAGTTATTTCTCTTTCCCATCATGGCCATGTCCCTGACTGCATCTTGTCACGTGTGGTAGCTTGTCACGTGTCTACAGCTCTACCCACCAGGAACTCCCAAGCTCAGCACAGACACCAGCTGCTTGCATGCCAGCAGAGCTCCTAGAGGACCTGATGTACTGTGTGGTGGGCATAGCACTCATTTCACAGAAGTACAGATGGAGTGACCCTGCCTACCCCATAGGATAAGATCTCCTAAGTAAATGACAACTGAAAGAAACAGGACCACTCTGACTCCATTTTGGAAAGCCAGACTCCATTTTGTGCCTCAGCATCATGAGTTTACAACCTAGAAAGAAAAACATGCCAGACCCTAAGGACGTAAATATCCAGATGACTGACCACAGATAACAAGGATTATTCAAGTAAATGTAATAGGTTGTGTTAACCACTCGGTTTTTGCTTCTGTAAAGCTTGGACTGGAGCGAAAGCACAGCGGGTAGGGCGTTTGCCTTGCACACAGCCGACCTGGGTTCAATTCCTCTGTCCTTCTCGGAGAACCTGGCAAGCAACCGAGATTATCCCGCCTGCATAGCAGAGCCTGTCAAGCTACCCGTGGCGTATTTGATATGCCAAAAACAGTAACAACAAGTCTCACAGTGGAGACGTTACTGGTGGCCGCTTGAGCAAATCGATGAACAATGGGACGACAGTGCTACAGTGCTATCACGCTCCACTTGCTTGTTCAAAGCCATGAGAATGCACCTGGCAGGTTGTACCCTGACTCGCAGGCATGCATCCAGGCACACAGGCAGGAAGGCAGAGGGCTTAAAAACCTCTCCCGGAGGGCGATCAGGGTTCCAAGTCTCTTAGGCTTGTAAACTCTCAGCGCCGAGTCTCTAGTGCTCTGAGCTCCAAGTCCAGAGAGCAGCTGCAGCTTGTGAACCCTCAGCACTGAGTCCCTTGTATGAGTGTGCTGTAGTGTGTGAATAAACCCTTTAAATATCTGTCCTGTCTCTGTGTTTCTCAGTAGGGGGCCTGAGCTCAGGCTTGAGGCCATTTAACAACAATAAATCAATAATTCTTTAACAACACTATCAACTAACACAATGGCCTGCCTGCTGTGTGCCCGGAACTATTCTAAACTGTTGTCATGGGTCTTCATCATCGAGCACAGGCCATGCAGTAAAACAGATTTCTTCCACTTGGAAGATAAACTTATCTGTTACCTTTGTGTTTGTATTCATTTGCCAAAACCCGAGGGACTTAACACAATATGAATTCCTTATCCCACAATCTTGGATTTCAAAAGCTGGATGTGGCAGGGTCAGTGCATTTCATCTGGAGGCCGGGGTTCCCTTGGCTTGATTTGGGAGGGAGATGCCTGCATTCCTTCACTTATGGCTACATCCTTTTACTCCCTTGCTCCACTTCATAACCTGACTCTGGCCTTCCCACTTCCCCCTTCTCAGGACCCTGCATCTGACATTGGCCCACCTTGATAATACAAGACAATGTCCACCTTTCAGGTCCTTACAATCCCTTCTGCCAAGTCCCTTTCACCATGTCAAGTCACACATTTTCAGGTTCCAGGGACAAATATGCCAATATCTTTGGGAGCATCATTTTGCTTACCACCAAGAGGAGAAACCAATAAATGCAGAGGCAGTTCACGTGAAAGTGTGCTGAGATGCTTACAACACTCTACAATTAATTTCATAGCACCAAACACTTGGGGTGTTCAACGGATGCTTTTGAATCACTGAAGGGTTTCTTGAGAGGTGGCATGAACTGTCCCATTATTTATTCAAACGCTCTACTTGGAGATGAAAAAATATTGTTTTCCAGGGTACAGGAGGGTTAAGGTATCCCCAGAACTCAAAGACAATAACCCTGAAAAACAATATTTTTAATGTTTTTTCTTAGGAACATTGGATGATTTAGTTATTGCTTTTTCCTTGGGAAACCTCATTAGATATTTTCTTTGTTTGACGGCCATTCCTGCAATACTCAGGGGTTATATTTCTAGCTCTGTACTCAGAAATCACTCCTGGCCGTGCTCAGAGAACCATATGAAATACCAAGGATCAAACGTGGGTCGGTCCTGTCCAAGACAATCTCCCTTCCTGCTGTGTCACACTGCCTCTTCTCTTTAGGAAATCTCTCCAAGGCAGTCTGATTTTGCTATCGAAGCAAACAGTCATGCAGACTATCTTTGTATGAGAAAGCGCCACATTCAGTTTTGCAATGACAAAAGGATCAGAAGCTTCCATTATAGAGCAGGGATTGGAAATGCAGAGTTTCTGCTTCCAGTTCGCTGTCCATTCATTGTCCTCCATTTAGCTGCTAGTAAGTGCTCCCGACATGCAGACTCTGGTAAGTCCTGGGCTACACCTGAGGGAGCAGAGACAGATACAAGAGGGTTCACTCTCTGAAGAGCAGGCAGAGACATACAGTGAGGAATCCAAACAGGAGCAGAAACTTGGGAACAAGCCAACAGCTGGCCTTACCTCCTGGGACTCTTGGTGAGCAAGGAAGAAAGAACTCCTGGAGGCAGGTATGTCTTATGAGGTGAGGAGGATCGATGCCTGTAATGGTGGGGTGGAAGGTGACCTTTTAATACCATATAAATTGGTAACCTGGTGTTTCTCACTGGAGGGTGTATAAAACTTTCAACTTGCATTGTTCTATGTTTATGTTTGTTTTGGTTTTGGACCATGCCCAATGGTGCTCAGGGTTTACTCCTAGCTCTGTGCTCAGGGATCATTCCTGAAGGGACTTAGAGAATCATATAGGGTGCTGGCGGTTGGACCCAGGTCAGCCACATGCAAGACAAGCACCTTATCTGCTGCACTATTTCTCTGTAGCACTGCACTGTAGCACAGTTGTGAGTCTCCATTGTGAGACTTGTTGTTACTGTTTTTGGCATATTGAATACGCCATGGGTAGCTTGCCAGGCTCTACTGTGCAGGCAGGATACTAACCCCCAATTTTATGTTCCTTTGTCTTTGCCATCTTTTTCCATTACCCTAAGTCTTAATAGGATATACTTTGAGATAAGATAAAGGGTTACCCAGTGAGCATTCACAAGACATCAAACACTAACTGCGCATTGATCTAGCTGTGTGACCTGAAGTGGATCCCTGTCATTTTTCTCTAACCTGCAGGGTGCCCGGTCTTTGAGAACACAGCACTGCTACTGTCCAGGGAACAGCATAGACAACACAGAGATGCCTCAGAGGGACAGGAAATAATGCTCTGTAGCACTCATCCTCAGCGAAATGCAAGCCAAGCAGTGAGACAGCACCTCACACCACTGCGACTGGCACACATCATGAGGAATGATAACAACCAGTGTTGGAGGAGATGTGGGAGAAGAGGAACTTTCATCCACTGCTGTGGGAACATCAATAGCTTCAGTTCCTTTGCTGAACTCTATGGACACCTCTCAAAAGCCTAAGAATTGCACTTAAAAAAAAATTGAATCACCATGAAATACACAGTTACAAAGTGTTCATGACTGCCCTCTGGCTACTGATCAAGCTGCTTAATGGCCACAATCCCAGAGACACAGAAACAAATCTCGGAACCCAGCGGCTTTTGGCAGAAATGCGTCCGGACTTCGCATTAGGTTACTGGCACCAGGCCACTCCAGGTGGGAAAAGTTGCTGTCCCTCAGCCTATTCCCACTGGTGGCTTGTGGCCGCCATCTTCCAGAGGTCAATGGACAGTCAGGTATGGGCCAGCAGTGACAAGACACGCGGGGCCTCATGGGATGGGGGTGTAGCCGGCCCTTTCCTCCCTGCCCCATGAGACCCCGAGGTGCTGCCCACGAACAGCCTCTCTGGCTACTGATCAAGCTGCTTAATGGCCATGATCCCAGAGACTCAGAAACAAATCTTGGAACCCAGTGGCTTTTGGAAGAAATCCCTCCAGATTTAATTATTAAAATTTCAGAATTCCAAAATCTCAAGGCTGCTGCTGCGGCTACGAGACATCATATGCTATTCACAATCAGCAATAGAAAACAAAGTGTCTAATGTTGCCTTTTCGGCAGATCTAAGTGTTGGGGGAAAATCTCAAATAACAATTGTAGGTCTGGTGTTGAAATACTGAGTGTAATCAAAGTAGAGAGAGAGTAATATGGATATCACCTGCCACAGAGGTAGGGGGAGGGTATGCGATGGGGGGTATACTGGGGTTTTGGGTGGTGGAAAATGTGCACTGGTGAAGGGACGGGTGTTTTATCATTGTATGACTGAGACAAACCTGAAAGCTTTGTAACTGCTCTCACAGTGATTCAATAAATAAATTTATATTAAAAACATAAAGCAAACTCAGATTTTTCCCAACAACAACAACAACAACAAAACTGTAGCTAGGTACCGGTGGTCTTCAGCCGCTGGGAGCTCTGCTCGGAGTGGGGAGGGAAGCTGGAGCCCATCCCCTCTGAGGGGCCCCAGGGAAGACAGCCAGGCGTGCGGGCAAGAGACTCTCTGCAACAAAAATCAGAAAACCAAAAACCCAAAGTGTTCATGACTGGGTTTCAGTCATACAATGTTCCAACACCTTCACCAGTGTACATTTCCCAACATTAATGTCCCCAATTTCCCTCTCATCAACCATCATCTCCCAGCCTGCCTCTATGGCAGGCACTTTTCTTCTCTCTCTCTCTCTCTTTCTCTCTCTCTCTCTCTCTCTCTTCTCTCTTCTCTCTCCTCTCTTTCTCTCTCTCTTCTCTCTCCTCTCTCTCTCTCTCTCTCTCTCTCTCTCTCTCTCTCTCTCTCTCTCTCCTCTCTCTCTCTCTCTTTCCCTCCCCTCCCTTTCCTTCTGGGCATTATGGTTTGCAATACAGGTGTTGAAAGGTTACCATGTATATCCCTTTACCTCCCTTCAGTACTCAGTTCTTGTCAAGAGTGATCATCTCCATGTTTTATTTTGTTTTGAGACCACTCTCAGTTGTGCTTACTCCTGGATCTGTGCTCAGGGATCATTGCTGGTGGACTCAGGGGACGATATGGGGTAGTGGGGATTGAACCCAGGTTGGCTGCAAAGCAAGTGCCCTATCCACTGTACTATCTCTTCAACCCTGAGAATGTGATATTAACATATTGTACCCAAAAAAATCCTACCAGTATTGTAATCATGAGGCTTAATTTTTTTTAAAAAATATTACAAATTCAATACAAAAGAGTTGCCTTGATTTCCTTCCACCCTTGTGCTTCCTCCCACTCTGGCTTCATTTCTTAGTTCTGAGCGGGGGTGGCTATAAGAGAGAGCCGTGCATTTAACCTTTCCGAGTCTTCATTTCTTGGTGACAATAATAGTCTCTTCTCCAGCTGTTGAGAGGATTAAAAGATTCAATATATGTAAAGTTCTTAGCCCAGCACCTGGAGCATAACAGGCACAGAGGAAATGTGCCAATTCCCTTCCCCAGGAAATTCTGCCCAAGGGAAGCTTTAATTACAGTTGCTTTCTCTTCCTCTGAATTCAAGGATTTGCTTCCAAGACAATTAACAGACCACAGAATTCGGCTACCTATCAGCCGCTGGTCGCCAACAGACTTCCGTATTGGCATAAACACCACTCAGGGACTTAGGCAGCGCTGGTGAGTGACTCCCTCATTCCCAGTGGCTCTGGATCCGTGCTAGTTCCACAAGACCTGGGTTTAAATATTTACAATACTCAGAGTCACCTCATCCCGGTGGGGCTCTGAAGAAAACTGGAGAAGCAAGACAGCTTTGGCGCCCGCCACTCCCTGCGCGGTGAAGCATCCGTGTTGGTAGGAGGGACCCTCAACAGCCTGGCTCACCTGTTGATTCCAAAATCTAACAATTATCTCCACTGAAGCTGAGGAGCAGAGATCAGACATGACAGATCGCTTGTCGAGTGAACAATCAGAACGCGTCTCTGGCTCCATTTCCCTGGGTGTCCAAGTACACGCTGGCCCCCTAGGTGGCTGCCTGGTGAGGAATTCCACAGGTGGGTGGCGGGGGGGGGGGAGCTGGAGAAGGGGGGCAGATGTGTTTCAGGAGGAGCTGAGCACCTGGTGCCTTCTCATTACTGCTGCAGGCGCCTTACTGTCATTATTGTTGCTGTGGATCTGATTGCTGCTATGATTTCTTTTGTTTTTCAGGGTGGGGAGGGCAACACACCGTCACTGCTCAGGGCTTACTTACTCCTGGCTCTGTGTTCAGGGGTCATTCCTGACAGGACGCAGGAGACTATAGGTGGTATCAGGTATGGAACCTGGGTCTGCCGCCTGCAAGGCAAGGGCTCTACTTGCTGTGCTCTGTTTGACCCCACTGCTATGATTTCTGTTGCACAAATAAGGAGGCTTGGAGCTCAGAGAGGGTGAGTAACACCCCCACAGCTGCACAGGAATAAAAAGGTAGGGCTGAGTATGGCTGTAACCTCCTTTCCGCTGAAGGCTCTGCACAGAGGGAAGACAGCTCCTCGGCCAAGAGAGTTCTGAGGGGCTCCCAGGCAGTCTATTTTGCCAAAGGCTTGCCTGATCCTTGTGCCTCACTGTCAGATTTTTTTCACTAAAGATAGCTGGTGACAAGTGTCTTTCCAGGGGTGGGGCAGGATAGGGCTGAACGCAAATACCAAATGGGCAGTTCCGGGAGGACCGAGGTCATCTATCTCCCCAGAGTAACAGAAAGCCAAGCTGTTGGGGCCTTCATGGAGGGATTCCATCTTCTCTCTGGACACACACACACACACACACACACACACACACACACACACACAGCTGCATGAATGTGAAAGCAACACCAGTGCCCACCAGCTATTTTTTAAAATTTTTTAAATTTTATCACCATGTGGAAAGTTACAAAGTTCTCAGGTTTATGTCTCAGTTATACCGTATTCAAACACCATCCCTTCACCAGTGCCCATATTCCACCACCAAGATCCCCGGTATACCCCCCGCCCCCCACCCCAACTGTATAACTGATGAATTTCACTTCACCTTGATTACGTTCCATTTTTCAACACAAAACTCACTATTGTTGTGGGAGTTATACCCCCAAACAAGATAGCCCTACTAAGGAAGCATTTGATAATTAGTTTTCCATTAAAAGATTGTATGTTTTCAGGTTTTAGAAAAGGTCGCGGCTCGGATGTGTCCCAGTCCCGAATCCCAGAGCCATGTTAGTTGCTGCTCAGTGTCGCCAGGGCTCCATCTGGAGAAGGTATTGTGGCTGCACCTCCACCTTCCGGCTCCCCGGTGTTGTTGGCCCCAATTTGGGTCCGGAGCATTTTCTGGGCCGTGTTACTCACCAGAATGCCTGGCCGCTTCTCTGTTGATTGTGGCAAGATCCCACCAGCTATTTTGGACTCCCCTGACCACTTCCAATTGGGCCGCCTGGGGACCCGAGCAGCCTCCTGGGCCCCATAACCCTCTTGGTTGCCCAGAATATGCTCCCTAGTCCCTGCCTCCCCCTCTCGCGCCCCCCCCCCCCACACACACACCAGGTGTCTTCCTGGAGCATCCTAGGGAGCCTGGAAGAAGAGATGCAGGTTTCCGGGTACTTGGAAGGGAAGACTTTGTAGTCTGGTTGCTGTCATCAGAGACTTTCACCACTGTGCACAAACCATTTTGCTTTGTGAGGAGTGCTGCCATGGAGGGCATGGTGGGAGAGACTTCCCATTTGACCTGGAGGCCTGTGGGCCATTTTCATTTGGGGGCTGCTCTAGGCTCAAAGCTTGCTGAGCATCGGGGCTTGCTCCTGGCAGTACTCAGACCAGGCAGTGGAAGAATCAGACTTTGGATCTGGGGCTTCCTCAAGGAGAACATGTGCTCTAGCTCCTTGGTCCAGTTCCTTCGGAAAGCTCTCCTGGTCCATACAGTTTCACCCATTCCCCTCTAGTCAGGGCCAATCTGAGAAGCGTCTGGAGTCTCTGGGCATCCTCGAGAAAGATCTACCAATAGCAAAGTCAATAGGACTCCTAAATGGGGCTCCTGTGTGAGGGTTGCAGTGGCTCGTGAAGGCTCTGGGGTAGGGTGAGGTGGGGGGTCTGACATTTTTTGTAGGAGATGGTATGTCCCCAATCCACAAGGATGCTCCTCTCCAGCTGGCATGAAGGTACACAGAGAAATGGTGCTCCCCACAGCTCGGTGACTGCAGAGCTCAAGGAAGACCAATTGCAGTCCCTGGAAAATAGGACTTACCTGCCATCAGTTTGGAGTCCCAGGTGCCGGTGCCCTGGTGAGAGGAGCCCTCAGTTTCCAGCGGCCGCTGTGAACAGCTCCATTTTAGCTGTCTCCAGCACACTTTTAAAACATTCCTGCAAACACCTGGCGTCTTTTGGAGAATGGGAAGTTAACAATTTCCCTAAGGTCATAGGATTCTGCCCCAGATCTTGGCCAAAGGCTGCACTGATAGATTAAAAGGCCCTGAATTAGCCAGATGGCTCTGTAAAATCCTCGCATTCCCTGGAACATTCTTGTCACTTGACAAGTAACACAAGGATGCAGTTTTCCTATTAGAAACCCCATACCTAACTGAGCCATACCTAACTTAGTTCTCTAAGAAGTTCCTCCCTGGCTGAGGAGTTCACTTCTATTTTACTTTTTTCCAATAAGCTTTTCTATTTCCAACTTAGTCTGAGCATCTGTATTATTTAATATTTTCAAGAATGAAAATATTGAAGAACTTGGAAACTGTGGATGAACAGAGACATGCCCTCATCCTCACGCCCAGTGCTCCAGCATTGCTAGCACCCAGCCCTGCTTGTGGCTGGTGGGGGTGGAGAGGGGGGTTTGGGTGCTGTGAGCTCCCTAGCACTGCTGACCTGAACACCCGGAACAAAGAACCTTCCCTGGAGAAACATCCCAGGGAGGATTTGGGGTGGGGGTGGGGGAATCCTTCTTTTATTCTTTATTTTTGTAAGACTGGGAATGGAACTCCAGGAAAATGCTTTACTGCTGTCCCACACCCCCTTTTCCCAACAATTCAGAATATTCTGGAAAGGAAAATAAACAAGTGCCTCGCTGGAGGCGGGCAGTGATTAAGATATTCAAAACATTGCCCTTTCCAGCAGGCTAGGGCTCTGATGGCAAGAGAGGAGGGTGCTTTTGCAGCCTGGCCATTCTCACTTGCATCTACTGCTTTCTTGATCTTGCAGGGCTGTAGCTGTGATCTCAGTGACTACTAGAACACTCCATTGGGCCCTTGCTTTATGAAGGGAATCAGTGACTTTGAAATGTTAATGCTCTGGAAACCGAGTAGGGGAAGCATTTCCCCCAGACTCGGCGGGATTCCTTGGTGGTAGGAGAGGTGGGAGAGGGGGAGGTGTGGAGGAGTGGGAAGTAGGGGTCAGAAAGTCAGTGTCCAAGTCCGCTGAGAGATCCCTCCCCAGCACTGTGGGACTCTGGCAATGCCCAGGTCCACCAGGGGCTCAGAAACCCAGTAGGAGTCAAATAAAAGCAAGAAATGCAGCTGACAAGGAGAATGAGATGCAGCCATTTAGTTGAAAGAATTTAAGCCTTACTCCTGACTCTGTGCTCAGGAATTACTCCTGGTGGGGCTTGGGGGAACATATGGGGTGTTGGGGATCCAACCCTGGCCAGCCATGTGCAAGGCAAGAGCCCCACCCACTGTACTATCTGTCCAGCCCCATTGGTACCTTTTTTTTTTTTAAAGTAAAAATTTGTGTCCTTGGCAAGCCCAGACTGTAGCCTGAATTCGAGATATTAGTGGTTTATAGAGCCTAAGCCCATACTGGTCGTCTTTTTGTTCTTTTAAACTTTTAAGCTGGGCCCATGACTTAAAATCCTTGGGCTGGAAGCGCTTCTCAGGAGAGATACTCAGAAGCAGGCCAGGCACGGGAAGAGGAAGGGATGGGGAATGAGGATGCTGGTCCCAGTGCTGGCATCGGTACTTGAGGGAAGGGGCAAAGGGAGAGGGAAGGGTAGGGTGCATTTGATGATAAAGTAATGCTCAGGCCCTTCCCTAGGGCACCATCCCCTCGTGGTCTACCAAATGCTTCTTCAAAGCTGCCTTTTGCCTTTTCTAGAACACAGCCGTTTTACTTTTCAGGCTCCTTCTCCTGAGGAAACCACATGACAGACGTGTGGCACATCTTTTTAAAACTTATTTTTGAATATTATTTTCTTTTAATTTATTTCATTCCCAAATTTTATTTTGTAAAAACACCATAAATCACGAAGTTATTCATGGTTGGGTTTTTGATGTGCAGTGTTCCATCATTGATCTTGCCACCAGTGTTGATTTCTCTTCACCAGAGTTCCCAGATTCCCTCCCCCACCTGCTGCTCCAGCCCAAGCCGGATATCTTGACTGGTTTGGGTATTAAAATTTGGGTCACTTGATTTCAGTGTTATTGCAAGACTTCACAGCTTTGAAATGTAGCACTGGAGGATCCTGAATAACTAAACTGCCAGATCCTCACCAGGGAATTCATTCATTCTCTCCCAGTACCTTGAGTGGGTTAAATGTGCTAATGCACAAAACATTCAACAAACAGTGGTGAGCACCTGCTGTTTGCACTCTTGGAGCAAATCTTTGAGAGTTAGGAACTGAAATCTTGAAAACTATGTCAATGCTTTTAATAGCAATAGCAACTAAAAAAAGTATGTTATTTAGGATATCTGAAGTTTTTTTTTTTTAACAACTTCTTGTGACCTTCTCTGTGTTTCAAAGGCACCAGCTGCACCACCAGTGAGATGTTTTTGCTAGCTTGCAGTACCTGAGCCTTCCAATAGGAAAAAGGAAAAAATTGTAAGCTTTTTGTATTTAGTTATCTTTAATTTAAAGTTTCTTAGGGATAACTGGAGTGCCCAAAAACAGATGGCTGGTTAAAGAAACTTTGGTACATCTACACAATGGAACACTATGCAGCTGTTAGAAAAGATGAAGTCATGAAATTTGTAATAAGTGGACCAACATGGAAAGTATCATGTTGAGTGAAATGAGTCAGAAAGAAAGAGACAGACATAGAAAGATCACACTCATCTGTGGAATATAAAGTAGCAGAATGGGAGACTAACAGCCAAGAAAGAGTAGTAGAGATAAGAACAAGGAGGTCTGCCCCACAGCTTGGAAACTGGCCTCACATGCTGAGGGAAAAGGCAGCTGAGATAGAGAAGGGAACACCTAGCAGAGAATGTTGGGAGGACCCACTTGGGTTGAAAGCTGCCTGCTGAAAGTAGACTATAGACCTAACATGATGGCCACTCAATACCTCTATTGCAAACTACAACATCCAACAGGAAAGAGAACAAAAGGGAATGCTCTGCCACAGAGGCAGGGTGGGGTAGTGGGGGTTGGGGTGGGGGTGGTGGGAGGGATATTGGGAACATTGGTGGAGGAGAATGGGCACTGGTGGAGGGATGTAAACAAAATGCAAACATGAAAGCTCACAAGTTTGTAACTACCTCACGGTGATTCACTAATAAAAATTTTTAAAAAGAATGAAAATGAAACACTTAAAAAATAACATTTTTTAGGGGTATATATATTTGGCTCACAACTGACAGTGCTCAGGGATTACACCTGTTGATGTTTGGGCCTTATGTTGTGTCAGGGATTGAACTCAGGTCAGTCATGTGCAAGGCAACTAGTAGCCTTAACTCTGGAACTAGCTATCTGGGCTCCTGCAAGCCTACTTAAAAACAAACAGAAACAACTAAAGCAGCGATGTTAGTCCTCTGAGAAGTTAGAATATACTTTTGGAAGTCCCAAGTCAAGAGCAAAGCATTGTGTATTGCATGCAGAGGAGAAAGGCCTGAGAGGACCCACATGGGAAGTGCCTGAATCAAAGATGAACCAACTTTGATGGGGTTGGATGTTTTCTTCTTGTAGAGTTCAACCAGTGCTTTATATACCATTGATATCAACCCCTTATCTGATGGGTATTGTGTAAATATCCTTTCCCATTCTGTGGATAGTCTTTGGATTCTGGTCACTGTATCTCTTGCGGTGCAGAAGCTTTTTAGTTTAATGTAGTCCCATTTGTTGATCTCTGTTTTTACTAGATTGCTTAGTTCCGTGTCACGTTTGAAGATACCTTTATCTTCAATATCGTGGAGGGTTTCGCCGACCTTGTCTTCAATGTACCTTATGGTTTGTGGTCTAATGTTGAGGTCTTTAATCCATTTTGATCTGACTTTTGTGCATGGTGTCAGGTCAAGGTCTAAACCCATTTTTTTGCATGTGGTTGTCCAGTTGTGCCAGCACCATTTGTTAAAGAGGCTTTCCTTGCTCCACTTCACATCTCTTGCTCCCTTATCAAAGATTAGATGGTCATACATTTGGGGTTGTGTGTAGGGATATTCCACCCTGTTCCATTGGTCTACGGCTCTGCCTTTGTTCCAGTACCATGCTGTTTTAATTGTTACTGCTTTGTAGTAAAGTTTGAGGTTGGGGATGGTGATGCCTCCCATCATCTTTTTCCCAAGAATTGTTTTAGCTATCCTTGGACGTTTGTTATTCCATATGAATTTTAGGATTGCTTGATCCATTTCTTTGAAGAATGTCATGGGTATACTTATAGGGATCGCATTGAATCTGTATAATGCTTTAGGGAGTATTGCCATTTTGACAACATTGATTCTCCCTATCCACGAGCAGGGTATATGTTTCCATTTCCTCATGTCCTCTTTGATTTCAACAGAAACTTTACCAAGGAAGAAATACGAATGGCCAAAAGGCACATGAAAAAGTGCTCTGCATCACTAATCATCAGAGAGATGCAGATCAAAACAACTTTGAGATACCACCTCACACCACAGAGACTAGCACACATCCAAAAGAACAAAAGCAACCGCTGTTGGAGAGGATGTGGGGAGAAAGGGACCCTTCTTCACTGCTGGTGGGAATGCCGACTGGTTCAGCCCTTCTGGAAAACAATATGGACGACTCTCAAAAAATTAGATATTGAATTCCCATTTGACCCAGCAATACCACTGCTGGGAATATATCCCAGAGAGGCAAAAAAGTATAATTGAAACAACATCTGCACATGTATGTTCATCGCAGCACTGTTTACAATAGCCAGAATCTGGAAAAAACCCGAATGCCCCAGAACGGATGACTGGTTGAGGAAACTTTGGTACATCTATACAATGGAATACTATGCAGCTGTTAGAAAAAAGGAGGTCAAGAATTTTGTAGTCAAGTGGATGGGCATGAAAAGTTTCATGCTGAGTGAAATGAGTCAGAAAGAGAGAGACAGACATAGAAAGATTGCACTCATCTATGGTATATAGAATAACAGAGTGGGAGACTAACACCCAAGAACTGTAGAAATAAGTACCAGGAGGTTGACTCCATGGCTTCGAGGCTGGCCTCACGTTCCGGGGAAAGGTCAACTCAGAGAAGCGATCACCAACTACATTGTAGTCGAAGGCCATGTGGGGGAAGGGAGTTGCGGGCTGAATGAGGGCTAGAGACTGAGCACAGCGGCCACTCAACACCTTTATTGCAAACCACAACAGCTAATTAGAGAGAGAAAACAGAAGGGAATGCCTTGCCACATTCCCTTCTGTGGCAGGGTGGGGTGGGGGGGAGATGGGATTGGGGAGGGTGGGAGGGACACTGGGTTTACGGGTGGTGGAGAATGGGCACTGGTGAAGGGATGGGTTCCCAAACTTTGTATGAGGGAAGTATAAGCACAAAAGTGTATAAATCTGTAACTGTACCCTCACGGTGATTCTCTAATTAAAAATAAATAATTAAAAAAAAAAAGTTTTAACAGAAAAAAAAAAAAAACAAAGATGAACCAACGTTAAAGGTGGTAGTAAGTGGGCTACGTTGGAAAATTTGGTCAGACAGTCTGGCAGAGAAGTTTAAAATCCCCTTACCTGTAGAGGATTACAGGTAACATGCACCTTTTGCCCTAATACTTTGCTACAGAAAGAACATTTTTGAAGTCTGCTTTAGTTCATGGTTCTTTGCTTTGTTCTGTAAAGGATTTTAGGCATGATATTTATAAAGAGGCACAAACTGATATGCCCTCAATGCAGGAGAAAAATGAAAAAAGAAAATGAAAAAAAAAAGCACACGAAACACCACATAAAACAGGCAGGAATGAGCCAAAGAAACATTGTTTTCAGATGGTCTTTCTCGGTTTTGTGATTTCCTTCCAAGGGCTTTGCCTTGGCAAGAGGAGTGAGCAGAGATGAAACGATGAGTTCGATGGCTCAAAGAGCACTATTTTTGGAACCAAGGGAAGACGAGCATTCTCCTGGGAATCTTTCTGTGTCGTTTGCGAAATATATGAAGCCGTAACCTGAAGGGCGTTTCGTCTGGGATGATGGTGCTCCACGCAGCTTAGTGGTTAGAACCGGGGTCTCACTTCGGGCTTCAGTTCACTTCTTGGAGCATTGCCAGCTCCCGAAGATTCCACATCTGGGGACAGACTGAATCAGTTTTGATGGACACGGTGGACCCTCTAGAATCGGCCCTCCAGATCGAGCTAGAAAACAAACCCCGGCGACCCTTTTTTTCAGCGCCCACGTGGCAACAATGAGCATCCGGTGTTTGGAGTCTTTCAACAGCCCCCATGCAAGCCCCTAAGCGTGGACCAGCTTGAGGCGCATCCCTGACCCCATATGCCCACGACTCCATCCTCTCCCCGTGGGGCCCGGGCCAAGGGGTCCGACTGACGCTGCGTGGAAGCGCCTGCACGTGAGAGAGTGGGTGAGACGTTGCCGCGGGTGGCAGCCTGGAGCGTCCGGTCCACAGCAGCCTCTCGTCGTCAAAGGGCACTGCCCGGCGGCGCTGGTCACTCGGCGGGGTAGGGAAGGGCTCCCGCCCCACCTAGCGGCCGCGCGCGGGAGGACCCCGCCGGTGCTCCTGGCTCCCTGCGCACGGCACGCCGCAGCTCCACGCGCTTCTGGACCTCGCTTTCCCCGCGTGCAGGCTGCCAGCGCCTCTCTGTCGGCGCGGGCGAGACGCTCGCTGGAAACCCACTGTCTCACACAGTCCTTGCGCTGCAGAGCCTCCCGCCCGCGCCCTTCCCTCTGCGTCAAGAGGTCACTTGACTGCTCAAGTCCCCGCTTCCTCCCCCCAGCCCCAGGATGCTTCTGCAGGTTTTCTGCAGGGTCCCTGGGCAGCCTAGAGGAGCTGAAGCCAGGGTGCCCATTCTGCCCGCCCTCCCAGCGTGACTAGTACCACTTCAACGCAATTACGACTTTAATAAGGTCCACCTAGGTCCCCGCAACCCGGGACCCGCGCCCCTCAATCCCAACAGGATTTTCATGGGAAACTGCAAATTCGAAGCCATCTGAAGCATTAGGAGATTCCAGAGGTAAGCCGGCCCAGGTGGGGGTGCTGAAGCAACATTGTGAGCGTAGGAGCAAATCACAGCCCCCCATGGGGGTGCAGGAAAGGTTTCCCTTGTCTGTAGTTTTCTTCTGCTCAGCACCCACTTAATTCTCTTGCCCAGGTGAAGTGCAGGGTTGAGAGCTCTGGGACTAGGTACTTACCAAGTCAGAAATGAGCGGCCCTCATTTGTTTCTAAATCTCCTGGAGGGTTCTATCTGCTGGTGCCAGTCTGATGGCAGTCTGCCACCGTGCAAGTACACAGATAGGCTGGTTTGTGGAGGGCACACACTGGGGTCCCCATATCCAGGATGTGAGCACTGAAAGCCACTGCCCAGACCTTCTTCCAGGAAGGGCTGGACCCCTCATTTCAAGGAGTGGGGCTGCTGGCAGTCTTCAGTCATCAGCAGCTTCAGGATCTGCTCTGTTTTCAAATCCATGCCAGGGAATTTTTCTTAGCGTAGCCAGGCTGACCTCAGAGCAAGGCTAAGGTCCAATGTTCTGCCTTTTTGCCAACCCAACACCCCTCCACTGGGAGGTTGGCATCTGGGTTCCAGAATTTCTGGTCAAACATTCCTGGTAATGGCCTCCCTCTGATCCGCTGCCCCATGCTGGTTTAGTTCCCTTCCACAGAGATCCTCAACTACAGACTTTTTGCAATCTAATGCCATCTCTCCATCCATCACCCAGATCCCAGCTAAGTTGTCCAATGACTAACTAGTGCCTTTGACATTTTGGGATCATGAATCTCTTTGGAGCACAGGATTATAACTGTGATCTTCTCAGAATGAATGCATGCTCTCTCTCTCTCTCTCTCTCTCTCTCTCTCTCTCTCTCACACACACACACACACACACACTAACTCATACACTCATGCATTCACTCACACTCACACCTTCACTTACTGATACACCTTACTCAAATACTTATTCACACACTTCATCATTCACACATTCACTCACATACTTCACACTCATTCACTTTTATTCACTCACATACTTCACTCACACGCATTCATACGCTCATCCACTCACACTCTCACACATTCACCCTCTCATTCACTCACATTCACACCTTCACTCACTGATACACCTTACTCAAATACCCATTCACACATGCACTCACTCACATATCTCATACTCATTCACTCATTCACACACTTATTTACTTACATACCTCACTCACACTCATTCATACTCTCATTCACTCACACTCACATATTCACTCTCTCATTCATTCATACTCTCACACATTCACTCACTCACTCACTCACCTCATACACTCACCCACCTCACATACATTCTCCCACAGAGCAGAACTCTAGGCCACCTTAGGGATTTATGAATTAGGCTGAAAACCCTGACTTGAGGTAGGTAGACAGGATAGGAGAGCAGGCGGTTTGTGGGCCTTGGAGATGGGAGACAGTAACAGAGCTTCAGCATTTGGAGAGGAACGTCATTCTAATTTCTGCTTTAGCTCTGACCCTCAGCTCAGCCTTGAATGAGCTCATGAATTCTGTGAGAAAAAAATATCAGAAGCCAATTCCCTTAAGTGCTCTGCAAGGCCCTGCCAGCAAGCTGCCCGGCTTGGTCCCAGCTGGCTGCGGCACAATGAGGGCTCACAGAAGAGCCGCCTCAGCGGGGGAGGGCCAGGGCCAAGCTGCCCATCTGCCAGGGGCAGGGGTGAGTACCACATTATCTGGGGAGCCCCCAGGGTCCCCCAATCCCCAAGGTAAGCCTTAGGCACCTTTGCAGGCTGAAGAATGTCCAGCTGGGAAAAAAAGGGATGGGAGTCAAGTAGTGGCACTTCGCAGGACCTTACACATGGTTATGATGGAGGATTATAACTCCAGAAGATTCTTCTTCTGGAAATGACAGCTGCGGATTTATAGGGGTCTGGATGTGTTGGTTAGTAGGTGGGGCGAGGATGGCCAAGCAGGATTATGAGGAAATACAGCGCCCCCACAGCTGACACACGGTGTGTTTTTCTAACCAGGCACTGTTTAAGGGCTCATCTAGTGACTGATTTAATTTGTCCTTGTGACAGGCCCTAAAATGATTCCTGTTCTAGCCCAGACAATTGATACATGGAGAAGGCCACCAACAAAGTGGCATAGCTGAAAAGGAGAAGCGCTGGGAACTGCATCAAGAGTTTGGAGGTGACTCCCTGCCTTTTCTCTGTGTTTTCTGGCTGTCTGCTCTCTTACTAGGTAAGAGCTTGGACCTGGTGTCAAGTCACTCTGGATATATCTCAGCTATCTGTAAGATTTCAGTGAGCCCATTAGGTAAAGTGTTCTTGCTGGTACATGAAAAATACGCTAATGGGGCTGGGGCGATAGTACAGTGGGTAAGGCAATTGCCTTGCATGAACTAATTCAGATGTGTTCCCTGGCACCCCATATGGTCCTCTGGGCTCTGCTAAAAGTGATCCCTGAGTGAAGTGTCAAGAGTAAGTTCTGAGCACAGTGGTGTGGGCCTCCCTACAGTCCCCCATTAAAAAAAAAAAGATGCTCAAGCAGTCATTGAATGTATATAGTCTTTGGCTTATGCTATCCTCTGCATCCAAATCCCCTCAGCCCCTCTCTATTGAGGGGGCAAACAGGTGGTGCTCAGAAGCTACTTAATTAAAATTTTTTTTTAAATTTTATTAACTCTCTACTTCCTTAAGCATTCTAATGTTTAAAGGCTATTTATCTTGATTTGTACAAGTTTTCTCTCTCTCTCTCTTTATTTTTTTAACCCAGGTTCACTTTCTCCATCCCTCTCAGAGAGCCCAGCAAGCTACCAAGAGTATCCCACCTGCATGGCAGAGCCTGACAAGCTACCCGTGGTGTAATTGATATGCCAAAACCAGTAACAACAAATCTCACAGTGGAGACGTTACTGGTGCCAGCTCGAGCAAATTGATGAACAATGGGATGACAGTGCTACAGTGCTATTAAATCACCATGAATTACAAAGTTACAAAGATATTTATGATTTAGTTTCAGGCATGTATTGTTCCAATACCAGTCCTTTTCACCAGTGCCCACTACCCTCCACCAATGTCTCTAGTTTCCCGGCCATCCCCTGGCCTGCCTCTGTGGCAGGCACTTCCCCTCCCCCACTGTCCTGGTATTTCCTTCCCTAACTTACTCCCCCCACCCCTGCCCCAGTGCCAAGCTTCCTACTGAAGACCAGTTCTCCCGATCTTCTTTTCTATTGCCATTGGGACAGGGACTACTTTTGGTGCTGGCTCTTGGGGGTTGTTCCTAATACCACTGAGTGTTGGCAATCCAACATGGGCCTCATTTGTGTAAAGCCTGTGCTCTACCCTTTGAGCTTTCTTCAGCCTTCATGGTTTTTTCAATAAAGTTTTGCCCCCAAATCCCAGTTTAGCTTGCATGGGGGTTCTCAGACTTTCTGCATGTGACTGTCTGGTGCTCTCCTCTCTGTCTTCAAAGGATGGGGCTGCAGGACACCTAGTCCAGCATATTTTCCACCAGTGCAGACTCAGGAATGCTGTTGTCTCCCTCCTTATAGATGGAAATGCAGGGCGACATGGGTAAAGGCTGAGGTGACCTTCAGCTGCCAAGGAGGATGGAAAGCTGGAAAGAATGTGGGTGAGGCTGATAGGGTGCTGCTCTCCTGGGGAGGAAGCACCTGCTTCAAACCAGGGGTGTCTGGAATTGGGCCTTGGGACAGTGGGGAGGGGTGTCCTGTGCTTCCTGGCTAATAGGCTGCTCTTCCGGTGAGTGAGTTTACCAATTGGGATGATACAAACCTAACCAATATGGAATTTTCTGACTATCTCCTGTCGTGTCAAACAATAGGCACTCATGTTCAGAAATGCTGAGGGGTTTTTTTGCTTGTTTATTGGTTTTGGGGTCATACCTGGTGGTTCTCAGGGTTCTGTGCTCAGGGATAACTCCTGGTGGGCTCGGGAGGAGGGGGGACCATATAAGGGGTACTGGGGACCAAACCTGGGTTGACTGCATGCAAGCAAGCTCCCTACCTGCTGTACTATCTCTCTGGCCCTGAACATGAGTTTTAAAGAAAACGATTCCTCCAGGCATAAGGAAGAGAATCTCAGTTCTACAGACCTGGGAGTGTAGGGAAAGGGTGAGAGGAGAGTGTACTGCGTAGTAGGAGATGGGGCACAGGACAGAGGAGAGGGATGGATCTTTCCTCCCCAATTTTATTTTATTAAAACACTATGAGTTTCAACGTCATTCATCGTTGGACTTTTGACATACCATCACCGATCCTGCTGCCAGTGCCAACTTCCCTCACCAGTGCTCCGGGTTCCCTCTCTCATCTTTCATCTCATCTCACCTTTCATCCCCTCCAGCCCAGCCTGTCATCTTGACAGGCATCTTTTAAGTTTGGTTATTATTAAAGTTTGGGTCTTGTGATTTCAGTGTGGTTGACTCTGTGGTTTAGATATTTAGCTTTGTGAGTCCTTAACACCCCTGATGAAACTGAATCCTCTAAACCCCTGCCCCCATTGCTTCTCATTGTCTATTCTTCACTTACCCCTTATTCTAATTCTTTCCTGAAAAAAGGATTTTGGGCAAATGGATTTTTTTTACCAATATTTGATATTACATGAGCATATATTTTAAAACACAATACAGAATCATTATAAAGTACAATATAATTTCACTTTCCAATTTGAGTTCTAGTAAATAGGACTCCAATATCCTGAGACCTTCAGTGGAGGCTTCATTTTAAAGAACTGAAAGTTTTAGCATTTACTTCTTATTTTGAAATGGTTTCATCTCCACATAGGCTTTCCCTACCTGGCATCTCATGGCATCAAGAACCAGAATGGAACAACCCAACCAACTTATGTGCGTCATATGGTTCACAATAGCCAGGAGCTGGCAACAGGCCAGGTGCCCAATGACAGATGAGAGGATAAAGACATTGCAGTACATAGATGCATAATGGAACACTTCTCAGCTATGAGAAAAGATGGAATCTTGGCAGTTTGCTGCAACTTGGATGGAACTGAAGAGTGTCACCTAAGTGAAGTGCATCAGAAGGAGTCCAACACCAGATCATCTCATTCATAAGCTGAGAATAAAGAAACAAAGCAAGGACAACACACCCTAGAGCAATAGTACAGTGGATAAAGCATTTGCCTTGTACATGGTTGACATGGTTGACTGGGGTTTGAACCCGGCATCCCCAGAAATGGTTCCTCAGTGCAGAGCCAGGAGTAACCTCTGAGCATCACTGGGTGTGGTCACCCAAAAAAGATCAACAAACCCTGAGGTGTGGTCAATGGAATAAGGGGTACAAAGTGGTGGAAAAGGGGACCCTGGATTAGTGGTAGAAGGTTACTGACAAGAAAGTGAGGTGGGAAGACAGCATTGCAAGCCTAAAGTAATAGTATGGCAACTGTTCTAGACCACATTGTCACTGTCACTGTCACTGTCATCCTGTTACTCATCTATTTGTTCAAGTGGGCACCAGTGACTTCTCTCATTGAGAGACTTATTGTTAGTGTTTTTGGCATATCCAATACGCATGGGTAGCTTGCCAGGCTCTGCCGTGTGGGCTCGATACTCTCGGTAGCTTGCCGGGCTCTCCAAGAGGGGTGGAGGAATCAAACACGGGTCGACCACGTGAAAGGCGAAAGCCCAACAGTTGTGCTATTGCTAGACCACATTAGATCAATAAAAATAACTGGGAAAAAAGAGAAAGAAAGAAAGAAAAGAGTGTGCAGGTGTGGTCTTGTCACCTGCATGAGTGCTGGAGATCCCAGTTCTGTGTCCTCACCTAGGGTGGGTGCAGAGCCACTTCTTAGGACTTGCACAGTCATTTCATGTTCATAGAATCTGAACGCAGCTCACTTCACACCTATGCAGATATTTTTGTGCTACAAGGTTTTATTCCTTCCCAAATAAATTTGTGTAACAATTTCCCTAACAAACCATATTTACTTAAATCAGCAATTGTAATTGTACTGAGAGAAGTTATTGATTAAGGAGACACCAAAGTTCATTTTTGGTCTTGTTTGTTTTCTTTTGGGGCTATGTGTGATTGTGCTCAGGGTTTACTCCTGACTCTGTGTTCAGGGATCACTCCTGGCAGTGCTGAGAAGACCATATGTGGAGCTTGGGGTCCAACCCCAGTAAGCCACTTACTTGCAAGGCAAGTGCCCTACCTGCTGTCACTCCTAGTGGGGCTCAGTATGTGGTGTTGAGGATCCAACACCATTTACTATGTGCCCTACCTGCTCTACTATTGCTCTGGTCCTTTTTTGCACTCTTTTGACTACTGTTACTCAACATATAAGTCTCATAAGTTTGTTTATAAAGGTCCTCTATGGTCAAGGACTTACGGCCAAATAGTATGGGGAGAAATGCATGGTGGGTTGACTTAAAACAAGAATGGATTGGGATCAAAGAGATTGTAGAGAGGGTAGGACTTGTATGCAGCTGGTCTGGGTTTGACTCCCAGCACCCCATATGATTCTCCCAAGCCTGCTAGGAGAGATCCCTGAGCATGGAGCCTGAGTAAGCTCAGGAGTAAGCCATGAGCACCACTGGGTGTGGCCTACAAACAACAAGAGAAATTCAATGAGGGAAGTGAGTCAAGTCAAATGGGGCTCTCTGGGGCCAAGAGCCCTGCTAGAGACTATACATGGGGTGTAGGGCAGCCACAGAGTCAAACCAGAGCACGGCTGTTTGTTCACCCTTATAGAATAGCCAGGAAGTAAAAAATAGGCACAAAGGAAAGCATGAAGGAGAGCCGACAGTCCCACTAAGTGCTCTCCACCAGGGCCAGCATATCAGCCACTCAAGGGGAGAATTCACGACATGCATAGTGCTTCCCAGAGTCCTGCACTCACGTGAGTCTTTCAGGAGAGTGTGAGAAGTTTTAGGGTCGTCCACCCTGAAAGGCTGAGACTGGCTGCTGTGCCAGGAGACTCACAACGGTGTTGTCTGCCCACGGGGATGTCTGCTGTCACACACAGTGTCCGTGTAATCACCCCCTAGGTCTGGGTGGCAACTCTGTGTGTCTCTATTGACCGAGAGTGCCATGTGTCCAGTTGTTCTCTGTCCATCCGTGGTGACCTGGCAGGCCAGGTGTTGAGGATGTGAATGTCCTATGATAGAAGGATTGTGGCAGTTGATCTGTTCTGACCAACGTGATTGCCTCTTCTGAATGGCCAGCAATCTCCTAGATAAGTATAAAAACAACTGTTTCCCTCCACCCCCCCCCCCAACAAAAATAAAAACAATCTCAAATGGTCATTGAGCCTCTAATCAGAACCCTGGATTCGCCTTGAAGTGTGGGGTCCATTAAACAGAGGCACTTGACTATGCATGCCTAATCTGTGTAGGGGGATCAGCCAATATCCAGATGACTGAGACTGAGAAAAAAAAATTTTCATGAAAAAATTACACATAGTGGATCAACCACTCCTGGATCTCTGAGACTGAGTGTAAGAGGAGAGTGAGAGTCCTGAGTCAAAATGACCGCATTGACTGTTTTTCATTCTGTGAACCCGTTATGTGCACCTACCATGTGCCAGACACCCCAGTCAGGGCTGGAGACACTGTGGGATGTGTTTGCCATGGGACTAGCCCCAAAGGGAATGACAATCTAGTGGAGGGAGACATAAAAAGAGGAAAAGTGAGCAAGTGAAGCAAGTGACTGGAAAAGGGCGTAGCCTCAAATTGTATTGGGGTTCGGAAGGAGTAGGAAAGGGGGCAGGAGCTGAGAGAGTATCTTAAGGATAGTACAGGGGGCACGGGAGAACAGGCTGTCTCCAGGGTACTTGGCGAGAGAAGGGTGGACTCCAGGCAGAGGCAGGTTGAGGTCAGGATTAGGAGGGCAGAATCTTGAGAAGGGAGATGGGAAGCATTCCAGTTAAGGGAGAAGCAGCCTGGGCTAAGGCCCTGTGACTGTCAGGTGAGGCATGTGTAAGCATTTGCATACAGGGGCAGGAGATAAGAAAGAGGGAGCCACCCCCAGGTGGGCAGTTGGGCTTCCATTCTCATTTCAGTATCTCAGTGCTGCTCTCTCTGCAGGGACCCCCTTCTGCCTTCCTCTGCAAAGCTCTTTCCACTGGGGCCCTGAGCAGGAAAGGGTCTACTCCAGGCCAAGCGGGCCAGGTGGGCCCTGCTGGGTGTCCTCCTCCTCCAGTTTCCAGTGGAAACTCTGTCACCCAGAGGAACAGGGACAGGCTTTTTCTGCTTAAGGCAGGAGCAGTCTTGTCAGCTCACCCGACCTGTTCATCCCTGCTAGAATGTTCCATTCTCATCCCCCAAGAAGCCAAGTCTCTGGTGCTGGGAGCCTTCATGCTCGGTGTTTTGGGGATCAGAGAAGTGTCAGCCTTGAATGAAGTCAGCCAGGGGCTTTGACAGGGAAAATGTCAGGCCAGGGAAACCTTGATGACATTCCTAGGTGCCTTGAGCAGGACATTCTTTCTGCCACCAGCGTGCAGCTGCCAAGCTCTCCCATCTGGAGCATTGTTCCAAGCCTCCCACTCCCCCACACCCCCACCCCAGTAATGCTAGTCAGTAGCCATCAAATAGCCCACATGTGCAGGTGACAGGCAGCCACAGTAGGGCAAGCACAGACACAGGGGCTCTTTGCTGAAAGCACACCATTTTTCTTTCCTACCCAACTAACTTCTCAGAGACCCAGGGTGAAGGACTAGATTTGTCACGGGAAGTGACAAGATGAAAATTTGTGGGACTGGCTGCCACTGAGCCAAGGATCAAGGCACTATTTCCCAGTGGGTCATTTGCATACTTTGCCTGACTTCAGCAAAATTCCACAGCAGAGAACCCCAAGCCTCTGGAGCACCTGCGAAGAGAAGAATTTAGAATCACAAGTAATGGGTCTAAATTGGCAGGCTTTCACGTGAGCGCCACCCGTCCCCAAGTATACAGCTGCCACGGGTCACGTCAAAATGCACATAGCTTTAATATACAGTTTCATTTACTTGAATATCAGCCCGGGTGCAGATAATCAAAGAATGGCTCGGGGTGGAGAATTTAATATGAGAATACATCCAGGGTTGGCCAAGCCATATATGTGCTAATGTTGTCATTTCAACCCGAGAGTTAAGGTCAAGATTAATTTAGTGAAAAATATTATTTCACAATGTTAGAGACACCTTCGGAGCTGGAGAGCAGACAGAGCAGGGGAGATGAGGCAGTGAGGGTATCTGTAGCCAAGTGGCCACAGAGAAAAGAGGGACAATGGAGAACTATCTTTTTCTTTGCTTCAACTGCTCAATTTTCCTGCCAATGCACAGAAACCCAAGTCTGTCTAGAAACAGTTTTTCTGCATTTTATTTGGGAACAATAACCCTGAACTCCATATAATTTTCACACATTGTAACTTTTTAACTTAGTTTTTTTCCCCATTATTTGTTGCTTACAAACAATGCAAAAGTGAGTTGTGGCTTGTTTTGGGAGCCCCAGATGGCTTTTAACTCCTTAAACGGTATATCAGGGTTATTAATACCCATTACCCAGATTCAACAAAAGTCAACTCACAGTTGATCTATTTTCATTGTTCCCTGATCCCCTTTTCTCTGTCTCGGTTCTGAGAGCATACCCCAAACAACAAATGAGCAAATGATTTCATCTGTGTTCATATTTCAGAATGAATCCCTGAAGAATGACACTAATACTTTAAATAAATTACAGAAACATCCTCACATCTAATATTAACAGTTATTCCTTAATATTATAGAATATCCAATTCATATTCAGTTTTCCCAATGGCCACAAAAAAGTTTATTATTATACATTTTGAGTTTCCTTCAAAACTAGTTGATCTTAATCTAAATAAAATTCATTGCTTTCAATTATTTGATAGTCTCCCTAATGTCCTTTAATCTATGAATGGCCTTCTATGTCTATTTTTGTTTCCTTTAGAGATGGTTTGTTGAAGAAATTGTATGTTCCGTGGGGTTTCCTTGTTCATCTTTAGCTAATTTTATTTCATTGCTGTTATTCGACATATTGCTATGTTCTCTGTATTTTCTATAGCTCAATGGCATTTTCCTGACAGTTGGAACTTAGAGTAAAGATTGATGAGATTCGAGGTTTCCATTGTTTTGTGGTTCGATTACTCTCTGGGTGGGTATTGAGTTCCCCCACGAGAAGACGCATGAGTGTACTTGTTTCCAGTCTCAGACACTGGCAGCCATTGGTGATTATTGCTGAGATCAATTCCTTTTAAACAATCAACGGCTTTACATTTAAAAAAATTTTTTTACATCGTTTTATACCTGTTCTCCACAGTTTCCCCTTTCATCAGCTGTAGTTGATGGGCCAATCACTATACATGCATTCTTTTTTATCCATGGTTTAAAGCAGAGCTCATTTCTGTGTAAAATTCTTTGGTTTGACAAGTAAATCATACTGATCAGTTTGACTGTGCTGAAAGCCTTCTAGTTTTTGTTTTATAATCTCTATTTTCTTCCCTAATTTTTTTTTCGGTCACATTTGGCTGTGCTCAGAGCTTATTCCTGACTCTGTGCTCAGAGATATCTCCTGGCAGGCTTAGGGGGCCATATGGGATGTCAGGAATTGAACCTAGGTCAGCCGCATGCAAGGCAAATGCCTTACCTGCTGTTCTGTTTCTCCAACCTTCTCTCTAATACTTGGCAACTACTGATCAGTTGTCTGCATGCTTTTGCCTTTTTCAAAATGACACATTTTGGAATCCTAGTCATATTACTTATTTTTATCGTTTATTTTTTATTTTTATTTTTTTAATTTTATTATTTTTAAAAAAAAATTTTATTAGTGAATCACAGTGAGGTACAGTTACAGACTTACAAACTTTTGTGCTTGTGTTTCAGTCATACAATGCTGGAGTACCCATCCCTCCACCAGTGCCCATTTTCCACCACCCATGATCCCAGCATTCCGCCTACCACCCCACCCCATGCCTCGACCCCACCCTCTGTTGAAGGGCATTCCCTTTTGTTCTCTCTCTCCTTTT
Source organism: Sorex araneus (assembly GCF_027595985.1). Lineage (NCBI taxonomy): Eukaryota > Metazoa > Chordata > Mammalia > Eulipotyphla > Soricidae > Sorex > Sorex araneus. The sequence continues at coordinate 238,497,606 of NC_073302.1, read as the reverse complement.
GGGTGTTGTGGTTTGCAATAGAGGTATTGAGTGGCTATCATGTTTGATCTATAGTCTACTTTCAGCGCTCATCTCCCATCCCAAGTGGGTCCTTCAACCACACTTTACCTGGTGTTCCCTTCTCTATCTGAGCTGCCTTTTCCTCCAGTATGTGAGGCCAGCTTCCAAGCCATGGAGCAAACCTCCTGGTACTTATCTCTACTATTCTTGGGTGTTAGTCTCTCATTCTGGTGCTTTATATTCCACAGATGAGTGCAATCTTTTTATGCCTGTCTCTCTCTTTTTGACTCATTTCACTTAGCATGATACTTTCCATGTTGATCCACTTATATACAAAGGTTATGACTTCATCTTTTCTAAAATCTTCATAGTATTCCATTGTGCAGATATACCAAAGTTTCTTTAACCACTCATCTGTTCTTGGGCACTTGGGTTTTTTCCAGATTTGAGCTATTGTAAACAGTGCTGCAATGAACATATGAGTGCAGATGTCATTTCGACTGTACTTTTTTGCCTCTCCGGGATATATTCCCAAGAGTGGTATTGCTGGGTCAAATGGAAGCTCAATTTCTAATTTTTTGAGAAGCGTCCATACTGTTTTTCAAAAGGGCTGAACCAGTTGGTATTCCCACCAGCAGTGTAGGAGGGTCTCTTTCTCCCCACATCCATGCCAACACCGGTTGCTTTTGTTGTTTTGGATATATGCCAGTCTCTGTGGTGTGAGGTGGTATCTTATAGTTGTTTTGATCTGCATCTCCCTGATGATTGGTGATGAGGAGCATTTTTTATATGCCTTTTTGTCATTTGTATTTCTTCCTTGAGAAAGTTTCTGTTCATTTCATCGTCCCATTTTTTAATGGGGTTGAATGTTTTCTTCTTGCAGATTCCAACTAGTGCCTTGTATACCCTTGATATCAACCCCTTATCAGATGGGTATTGGGTGAATATCCTTTCCCATTCTGTAGATTGCCTTTGTATTCTGGTCACTGTATCTTTTGCTATGCAGAAGCTTCTTAGTTTAATGTAGTCCCATTTGTTTATCTGTTTCCATTTGGTTGGTCAGTGGCATGTCATCTTTGAAGATACCATTAGCCTCAATATTGTGGGGGGTTTTGCCGACCTTGTCTTCTATGGACCTTATGTATTGTGGTCTGATGTTGATGTCTTTAATCCATTTTGATCTGACTTTTGTGCATGATGTTAATGTCTTTTTCTTGCCTAGGTGCTATTGCAAGTACTTCTAGTACTATATTGAACAGAAATGGTGAGAGTGGGCATTGTTTTCTTGTCCCTGATCTTAGAGAAAAGACCCTTAGCTTTTCCCCATTGAGGATAATGCTTGACATAGGTTTGTGGTAGGTGGCTTTGACTATCTTGAGGAAAGTTCCTTCTAATCCCATTTTGGTGAGAGTTTTCATTATAAATGGGTGTTGGATCTTGTCAAGTGCTTTCTTTGAATCTATTGAAATGATCATATGGTTTTTATCTTTACTTTTGTTGATATGATGGTTTATGTTGATTGATTTTTGAATGTTAAACCATCCTTGCATCCCTGGGATGAATCCCACTTAGTCATCATGTATGATCTTTTTGATGAGTTATTGCATTCTATTTGTTAATATTTTGTTGAGGATCTTCGCATCCGTGTTCATCAGGAATATTGGCCTGTAGTTTTCTTTGTTAGTGGTATCTTTGTTTGCTTTTATGTGCCTCAGAGAAACTGTTTGGGAGAGTTCCTGTTTCTTCAATTTCCTGAAAAAGCTTGAGGAGAATTGGCAACAGGTCTTCTTTAAATGTTTGGAAGAATTCGCTACTGAATCTATCTGGGTCTGGGCTTTTGTTTTGGGAAGACTTTTGATTACAGATTCAATTTTATTGATATTAATGTGTCTATTCAGGTATTCCAAGTCTTCTTCGTTCAGTCTTGGGAGATTACAGAAATCCAGGAATTTATTCATTTCTCCTAGGTTCTCTTGTTTCGTGGCATACAGAATCTCAAAGTAGTCTCTGATGATCTTTTGAATTTCGTTGGTTTCTATTGTGATGTCCCCCTTTTCATTTCTGATTTGGTTTATTAGGGTTCTCTCTCTCTTTCTTTGTGAGTCTTGCTAGTGGATTATCAATCTTGTTTATTTTCTCAAAGATCCAGCCCTTGGTTTCATTGACCTTTCACATTTTTTTTGGTTTCATGTGATTAATTTCTGCTCTAAGTTTTATTATTTCTTCCCTTCAGTTGGGTTTGGGTTCCTTTGGCTGGTCTTTTTCTAAGATCTTGAGCTGTGAAGTCAAGTTATCTATGTAGGCCCTTTTTTCCTTCCTGAGGAATGCTTGCACAGCTATAATTTTCCTCTTAACATGGCTTTAGCTGTGTCCCATAGGTTCTGGTAGCTCGTGTCTTCATTTTCATTTGTTTCCAGGTAGGTATCTTTTGATTTCTTTCTTGACTTCCTTTCTGACCCACTCATTGTTCAACATTGAGTTGTTTAATTTCCAGGTGTTTGATTTGGTTCTCCACATCTCTGTGTGATTAGCTTCTATCTTCACCACATCGTGATCTGAAAAGATATTTGATACAATTTCTATCTTCCTGATTCTATCGAGGTTTGTTTTGTGACCCAGTACATGGTCTATTTTAGAAAATGTTCCGTACACACTGGAAAAGAATGTGTATTCTTTCTTTTTGGGGTATAAAGCCCTGTATAGGTCTCTTAGCTCTCTCTTTTCTATTTCTTCCTTCAGAGCCAGTGTTTTCTTGCTGAGTTTTGTTCTTGTTGATCTATCCGGAGGTGACAAGGCAGTGTTTAGGTCTTCGACTACTATTGTATTGCTAGCAATTTCCTCCTTAATATCTGTTAGCAGTCGTTTTAAGTATTTAGCTGGGCAGAGAGTCTCTTGCCAGTGTGCCTGGCTGTCTTCCCTGGGACCCTTTGTAGGGGATGGGCTCCAGCTTCCCTCCCTGTCCCAAGCAGAGCTCCAGGTGGCTGAAGACCTTCGGAGCCTAGCCACAGCCATGCTCAAGGCCCCTCTCCACACGTTTGGACGAGCCTCATGCATGAAGGTACCAGCAGAGGAACCCAGGTGTGTGAGACCTGGGGCTGAGACCTCCAAGCCTGCTCGGATCGGGACTAGGCCTCTTCTGCCCAGATTTCCCATTTTCTAGTAGCTAGGCAGTCACACCCAGGGACTGACCCCCGTGCCATGTAATCTCATCAGTAGCCAACATCCAGAGACTTAAAAGCAAGCGCCTGGAAGTGTGTGGCTGCTTTGCGACCTCAAGATATCTTATAGCCTACTACTCTCTCTTGGAGAAACTGACAAGCTACCGAGAGTTTCCTTCCTACATGGGAGAGCCTCGCAAACTCTCCATGGTGTATTCATATGCCAAAACCAGTAGCAAGCTGGATCTTATTCCCCTGACCCTGAAAGAGCCTCCAATGTGGCATCATTGGGAAGGACAAGTAGAGAGAGGCTTCTAAAATCTCAGGGCTCAGACGAATGGAGATGTTACTGAGACCGCTCTGCTCAAGAAATTCGATGATCAATGGGATGATGATGATGATGATGATGATGGTGGTGATGATGATGATGGTGATGATGATGAGCTGGTCCCTCATTGGGTGTGTATACATTTAAGAGTGTGATTTCTTCCTGTTGTACATATCCTTTGATAAATAGAAAATGGCCTTCATTGTCCCTTATAATATTTTTCAACCTGAAATCTATGTTGTCGGATATTAATATGGCCACCTCATCTTTTTTTTTTGGATTTTATTTTATTTATTTTTTTTTACAGTTACAGATTTATGCATTTTTGTGCTCATGTTTCTCCCTTACAAAGTTTGATAACCCATCCCTTCACCAGTGCCCATTCTCCACCACCAGTAAACCCAACATCCCTCCCCCCTCCCCAGTCCCGTCTCCCCCCACCCCACACTGCCACTATGGCAGGGTATTCCCTTTTGTTCTCTCTCGCTGATTAGGTGTTGTGGTTTGCAATAAAGGTGTTGAGTGGCCATTGTGTTCAGTCTCTAGTCTATTTTCGGCCCGCATCATCTTTCCCCCACATGACCTCCAACCACATTTTACTTGGTGTTCCCTTCTCTGAGTTGCCCAGAATGAGAGACCAGCCTCCAAGCCATGGAGACAGCCTCCTGGTACTTATTTCTACTATTCTTGGGTGTTAGTCTTATAGTCTATTATTCTATATTCCACAGACCACCTCATCTTTTTTGAGGGAATTGTGTACTTGCAGGATATTTTTCCATCCTTTAACTTTGAGTCCGTGTTTGATCTGATTGTTCAGATGTGTCTTTTGTAGGCAGCAAAATGTTGGTTTCAGTTTCTGGATCCATTTTGCCACTCTGTGTCTTTGGTTGGTGCATTTAGACCATTGATATTGAGTGAGATTATTGTCATGGATTTTGTGCTATCTTTCTGTAAGGGTTTGTTGTGCTTATGGGTGTTTTCCTTCTTATCTTACAGAAGCCCTTTTAGTACTTCTTTTCTTTTCTTTTCTTTTCTTTTTAAACTTTTTAATTAAATTTTATTGAATTGCCGTGTGGAGGGTTACATAGTTCTCAGGATTATGTCAATTATACAATACTCAAACACCCTTCCCTTCACCAGTGCCCCTATTCCATCACCAACCACCCCAGTATACCTCGCCCCCCCACCCCCCCCCCGTCCCCGCCCTTGTAATTGATAAGTTTCACTTAGTTTACACTTTATCTTGGTTACATTCTGTTTCAACACATTACTCGCTATTGTTGCTAGGGTTTCAAGCAAGTCCCATTGTTTGTTACATGACTTTTCTATTTTTTCCCCCCTCAACCCGCGCCACCGAGTTCACGCCTGTTTAGTATTCACCACGCAGCCTGACAAAGGAAAAAAAACCGGAAAAGATGGTTATTTCCTGTCATCAGCCGGCGTGGGGCTCTGGCTTAGTTAATAGTCTGGTAGAAAGTCTGCAGTTTCTGGAACCAAAAGTAGTGTGCTGGTATCGGCCCCGGCTTGAGATTCCACCAGCATCCCGCTGTTCCATGTACATAATACTTTATTCCCTTGTAACCCATTCCCATGCCACCAGGTCCGTGTCAACTTAATGGACATCATACTATGGTCAACGCCACGCCGCGTTTCTTCCCGAGAAAGAAGGGTATTTCTTCTCAGCTGGCGTGGGTACATGGCTTAGTTCAATCTAGAGAGATGGCTACCACTTTGGTTGCCTTCAATATTTCAACAAAAAACTTACTATTCTTGTTAGGGTTTTCCACCAAAGTCCGACCCGTTAAAAGGGAACCACGTCATATTGCTGATGATTAGATAACATTAGGTTGCGCGGCCGCTGCCGAGGCTGCGCGGTTTTGGGTTTCTGTATAATGTCCAGGGAAAATTCTGCCTGAAATTCTATCACTACAATCTTTTACCCTTTTATGGTGCTCATAAGATGGGAAAACCTAGAGAAATACCGGGCCCCCCGAGCGGCCGGAAGTGGGAAAGCTCCCTTGTCCTCCTCAGTCATACTGGGGCTGCGGGCGCGGCGAAGTGGGAAAGCCCACGTGGCTGCACTCTCTTTAAGTGTCCGAAGTGGGCGGAGACCGGTACTTCCCCACCCTCGATCTCCCGCCAGCCGCGCCGCGCATTTGGGTGCGTCTCTCCACTTTGTGCTCAGAGAAATGGGGTGGAGGCTGTGCTGTGCCCAGGAGAGGTTGAGGGAGAGAGAGAGATTAGAAGAAAAAAAAAAGAAACGCCGGGCCCCCGCATGGGGGGCCTGGCGGAAACGCTCAAATCACATACTGCAGGTTGCTGGCGGGCTGCTGATGTCCAAAGCAGCTCCCTTGTCTTCCTCAGTCATACTGGTGCTGCGGGCGGTACTTCTTTTAGATTTGTTTTTGAGTCTATGAAGTTCTGAGCTGTTGTTTATCTATAAAATGGTGTATTATTCCATCGAGTTTGAGTGAGAGTTTAGCTGGATAAAGTGTTTTTGGTGAGGTGTTCATTTCATTGAGTTTTTTCACTATATCCCACCATTGTCTTTGGGCCTAGAGGGTTTCCTCTGATAGGTCTGCTATAAATCTAAGGGGTGCTCCTTTGTATGTGATTTTCTCCTTTGACCTTGCTGCTTGCAGTATTGTGTCTCTATTCACGGCATCCATCATTCTGACTACTATATGCCTTGGTGTCTTTTTATTAGGGTTTCTTTAAGCTGGCACCTTCTGGCTCCTTGGATCTGGATGTTTGCATTCTCTAGCTCTGGGAGCTTTTCGGTAATGATTTCTTTAACTGTGGCTTTTTCATTGGAGTTGCTTCGCTATCCTTCTGGTACTCCGATGATTCTAATGTTGTTCATCTTTTTTTTTAATTTATTTTATTCTTTAATTAGTGAATCACCATGAGGTACAGATACAGATTCACACATTTTTGAGCTTGTTTTTCCCTCATACAATGTTTGCAAACACATCCCTTCACCAGTGCCCATTCTTCACCACCAATAAACCCAGTATCCCTCCCACCTCCCAATCCCATCCCCCCCCCCACCCCACTCGGCCTCTGTGGCAGGGTATTCCCTTTTGATCTCTCTATCTCCAATTGGGTGTTGTGGCTTGCAATAGGGGTATTGAGTGGCTACTGTGTTCAGTCTCTAGTCTACTTTCAGCATGCATCTCCCTTCCCGCGCAGGGTCTCCAACCACATTTTACTTGGTCTTCCCTTCTCTATCTGAGCTGCCTTTTTCCCCAGCATGTGAGACCAGCTTCCAAGCCATAGAGCCATAATGTTGTTCCTCTTGAAGTCATCCCCTGGGTCTCTGATTCGCCTTAGAGATATTTTGAGGTCTTTTCACATTGTTTGTTGTTGCCTGTACGATTTCTGCTGTGCATCTTCAAGCTCACTGATTCTGTCTTCAGCTGTAGTCATTCTACTGTTGAGGGCACCCACTGAGTTTTTAATTTCATCTATTGAATCCTTTATTTGTGACACTTCGTTTTGTAGTTTTCTTATTTCTGTTCTCATTTCTTCCTGTATTTTCTCGGCTATCCAGTCCTCTGTTTCTTTCATTTCTTCCTTTAATTTTCTGCATGTCTGTTCTATTGATTCTTTGAGTTCCTTGAACATCCTCAGCATTTCATCTTGGAATTCTTTATTGGAGAGACCATATTTGTGGGTTAGCCCTGTTGAGGATTCGGGACTCTTTTCTTCATCCTCTCCTCTTAGTGGAGATTTGCGCTGTTTCTTCATGCTGTTGTGGTTGTATAGAGGTAAAACCTTCAAGTTCACTAGCACTGTTCCCTCTAATTGTGGGAAAGGATTTTGAATAAGCTTGGTTGATAGTGGTCACTCTTCTCCCCTTCTATAATACTTCCTTCCTCTCAGATATCATTCTGTGACTTATGATAGGCATCTAGTGAAGCAGTGGAGGAGGTGCTCTTTTATATTGGCTTGTACAGCTTCTTGCATACACTGGTCTTTGTTGGAATTGGAGTAGGTTAGGGGATTATTGTTGTATTGTATTTGATGTGGCCAGGACATTTTCCACAGAATTAGGTGATGAAAGTTGGGATGTGGGTCAAAAGTGCTGCTCCCGCCACACAGAAGGCCACACCCACTTTTGAGGAGGCCACATCCCTTCACTGGAGGCCACACCCCCAGCTGGTCCAGATGCTAGTTCCTGGGCCCACAGACCTGCTTAGAAGGGCTGCGGCTAGTTGGGCAGGCACTGGCAGCGGAAGTCTGGGCAGGTATCCCCAGGGCCGGTCCCAGTGGCTGGCGTTGAGGGGCACAGGGCTGGATAAAGAGAGGGCGCACAGAGGGACACACAGACCTATTGAGAAGAGCGGTGACCTATAGTTTATGTTTTATTTAGAGAATTTTTTTTATTGAATCACCATGAGATATAGTTACAAAGCTTTCATATTTCAGTTTCAATCATACAATGATTGAATACCCATCTCTTCTCCAGTGCACATTTTCCACTATTAATATCCCCAGTATCCACCCCCCCATCCCAACCCTCTCCCTGACTCTATGGCAGAGTGTCCCCATACTCTCTCTCTACTTTGGGGCATTATGATTTGCGATATAGATACTGAGAGTCTATCACATTTGTCCTTTATATACTTTCAGCACACATCTCCCATCGCGAACAATCCTTACAACCACATTGACTTAGTGATCCTATCTCTATTCCAGCTGCCTTCTCCCCCAGCTCATGAGGCAGACTTCCAACTACGGAGCAATATTCCTGGCCCTTGTGTCTACTGTCCTTGGGTCAGTCTCATATCATGCACATAACTCTTTTTGATTGGCTTCCTTCACTTAGTATCATGGATTAAAATTTCCTCCATGTCCTTTTGTGACCTGATGTCACATTTTCTTTTTATTATTGAATAATTTTCAGTGTATGGATGTCTGTGTCACAGTTTGTTTATTCATTTACTTACTGCAGGGCATTTTGGTTGTTCTAATTTGGAGAAATTATGAATTAAAAACTACTATAAACATACATGTGCAGACTTTGTGTGTACATACACATGTTCTCATTTCTCATCTCAACTGTAAAGAACAAGTGTAGGATATCATTGGTTTGTCCTTTCTCCCTTACCACAAAGAGTTTAAGTTTATCTGGTAATACCCACCACAGTGCTCCTGAGGCACCTTCATTCCTCTGTGTTTATTGGAATGTAGCTCTAAACATTTTAGGACAACATTGATATGTCTTGTTCCCCTTACCACAGGAGGCTTAGGTTTATCACAGTGCTTCTGAGACACTTCCATTCCACTATGTTTATCTGTAAACTCCTCTCTATGCTCTCTTCCACAACTGGTCTCTCACCTTTCCCCCCTAACCAGACTCTGTTAACTCTTAAGGCCAGATTCCTCAGAAATCTATGATTTTATATGTATGAGTGAAATACTGCCTTTCTCCTCTCTTTATGTCTTTTGAATAGTTTACTTTAAAGCAATGTCCTTTTTGTATAGACCAGGAAGATAGTATTATACTTTTGTAACTTGGGATTTAATTGGCTTTGAATATTATTCATTCCCAAGCATCTGCTTCTTCGACTTAAGCCTCAGTTGCCCTTAGTTCCTAGCACTCCAGAAGCAGGATGCTGACGAGGGACTGAGTGGACCCAGGGCAAACTGTGAGCTACCCTGGAATCGAAATGGGCCATGTCGAAGCGTCATGATACTCAACTATAAGTTGAGAGCTTGGTCATGGACAAATGCTGTCATGATTCAAGAGTATCGATGAGATAAGGACCCCTGAGCACTGTAGTCTGAGATCAAATGGCCCCAGGTTAATGTATCTCCTACTGTGTCCACACAAAATTATTAATATTATGAATGTTTATATGTTTATTGGACTAAGGAGAGGACAAAAACACCCATATTTGCCTTTAATCCAGTCATCTTGCTGGATAAGAATCTCTCCTGGAAGTAGCTTCCCCTGAGGGAAGGACCTTACATCCGATGATCGTATGATGATACCTATGTTGAAGCCCCAACCCCTCATGCTTTGGCATTTAACTAGGCTGTGAGTGGGCTGGGGGATCCAGAACCAGAGCCAGGAGGAGAAGGAGAATGAAGGGAGATTGAGAATGAGAATAAAGTAGCATGGGGGAGGGAGAAGTAAAGAGAGAGAGAGAGAGAGAGAGAGAGAGAGAGAGAGAGAGAGAGAGAGAGAGAGAGAGAGAGAGAGAGAGGGAGAGGGAGAGGGAGAGGGAGAGGGAGGGAGAGAGAGAAGGGGGATAAGATCGGAATAAACGACAATTGAGACCAACCAGCCTGGCCTTCATTCCTTCCTTCACCTGGCCCTCACCATCGACCTCCCCAGGGTGAGGGAAGTGGCATGAGACTACCGAATCCGAACGGCGGCGGGAGAGATATAGAGCGCTGCTGCCCCTTTTGTGTTTATACAAACAAGGGTTGCTGCATTGTATAGCAAGATTATGTTTAGTATTTTAGAAACTGCAAAATTGTCTTCCAAAGACAATTTTTTTGTAAAAATGGTCCCACTTTTATATCCTCCAAAGGATGAGTGAGAGTTCCTGTTTCCCACATGCACACCAGCATTTAATATGGTTGGTTTGGGCATGTGGATCCCTGTGATAGTGTGTAGAGGAATATATTTGTTGTTTCATCCCAATTATCTAATGACATGATTTTGACCATCTTCTTATATCTTTGTTTATCTTCTGTATATCTCTATGAGCTGTCTAATCAGATCTTTTGTCCATTTTTAAAATCGCCATTTGTTCATTTTTAAAACTGGGTTGTTTTGTTGCACTTTAAGAGTTTATTACGTATTTTGTGTTCGTGTGTGTGTGTGTGTGTGTATGTGTGTGTGTTGCAAATATTTCTTCCTACCAGGGGTATGGTGTCACCAGCAGGTCAGCCTGTACCTGCAGGGTGAGTGCATCAGCAGCCTGATGGTGCCTTCAATCTTCCTGATACCCCAAAATTGCCGCTGTGCTTTTGGTTGGACCCAAACAATCTGGAGCCAAGTTTACCAAGAAATTAAATGGCCAAAAGTTAGGTACATGGGAGCCACGCCCACAAATCACCTCCAGTTCAACTATACAAGCTCATTTTATTGCTCTAATTTCAGAGTCTCATAAATAAATCTTGAAAGAGATCAAAAGTCACAGTTAATCTTGGACCCATGCATGGCTGAATAGACCAGAGTAAATTGAAGGGGGCAGCTTGGCCTGTGCCCGCCCAACTAGAATCCCTGGCAGCTGCTTGTTTCCACAATCCAAAATCACTGCTATACCCCTGGCCTGACTGTACTGTCTCAGGATGGACCTCACCAAGATATAATCTGCTGAAAATTCGGGTATGCGGATTTTGTGACTGAAATCTCTAAGCTTTCTCGGGGTCAGGATGGGCTACCTTCCCCAACTCCCTGTACTTTCGGAAAGCTTTGGCAGTCACATCCACACTCCAAAGTGGCCACCCAGTTGAATAGCTACTCCAGCCTTATGGTCCCGATAAAAATACTAATTGCCCTGAATAAACACCATGACCTCTTGGCACCTGTATTGCAAACCATAATGTACACACACAAAAAAAAAAGAGAGAGAGAGGAAGAAGGAAAGTGTCTCCCATAGAAGGAGGCTGGGGGTGAGCGGCGGGGTGTTGGGGGATGATGGGAGGGAAACAGGGGACATTAGTGGTGGGAAATGTACACTGGTGGAGGGATGGGTGCTGGATCATTGTATGACTGAAACCCAATTATGAACAGTTTTGCAATGGTCTATCTCACAGATATTCAATTAAATTTTTTTTTAAAAAGTAACGTGGAGTTCATGCCCAATCCAATCAGCTGAATAAATAGCAAAACTCCTAAATTAAAAAAAATTCTTTCCAAACCAAGAATTTGGTTTGAACTTATATTCTTTTAACAGAATCTTTCACAGTACAGTTTTGTTTCTGTTTTTCAAATTTTGGGTCATTCCTGGTGGTGCTCAGGGATTACTTCTGGCAGTGCTCAGGGGAAAGCAGTTTTTAACAACAAAGTCTAGTTCATTTCTTCCTTTTTTATCTATCATGCTTATTGATGTTTTATCTAAGAAATAATCAAACTACGGTAATTTATATTTTTCCTTTTGTGATCTTGTAGGATTTTTCACAGTGTTGAATTTTACATTAGGTCCATAATCCATTTTGAGTTAATATTGGTGAAAGGTCTGTGTCTAGACTCTTTCTTTGATACATAGATATCCAATTGCTTCAATATCATTTGTATAAAAGACTATCCTTTTTAAAAAAATTGGACTGCCTTTGATTTTTTTTGTCAAAGATCAATTGACTATAATGTTAAGGGTCTATTTCTGTGCTTTTCATTCTGTTTCATTGATTTATATGTCTGTAATAAAATAATATCAGACCATCTTGGTTGTTGTAGCTTTATAATAAGTATTGAATTTAGATAATATCAATCTTGTGACATAATTATTAAGTATTTTATTAGCTATTGTTGATCTTTTGCTTTTTCATAAAACTTAAGAATAAGTTTTTTGTTGTCCACAAAATTGTTTGCTAGAATTTTTGTTGGGGTTGCATCAAATCAAGTTGGAAGAATTGATTTAGTAGTATTAAGTCATTGTATCCATGCTCATGAAATACCTTCCTATTTACTTAGATTTTAAGAATTTCTTTTGTAAGAGTTTTGTAGATTTTTCCATTTAGATCCTTTATCTGGCACATTCTCACTCCATGCATACATAATGTTAGGTTTGTATTAAAATATTGGTGTTTTGGATGCTGGTTGTAGTTCCTTTACTTTTTTCAGAAGCTACAGAATGATAATATTTCATCATTGCTTCTTTGTTATTTGATATACTTCTTTTTTATTTTTGGTTTTGGGCCACACCCTTCAGTGCTCAGGGTTTACTTTTGGGTTTGTACTCAAGGATCACTCCTGGCAGGCTCCAGAGACCGTATAGGATGCTAGGTATGAAACCCAGGTAGGCTGCATGCAAGACAAACACACTATCTGCTGTACTATCATTTTGTCCCCTGGGTGCAATTTTTTTTCTTTTTGGGTCACACCTCGAGATGCACAGGGGTTACTCCTGGCTCATGCACTCAGGAATTACTCCTGGCAGTGCTCGGGAAACCATATGGGATGCTGGGAATTGAACCCGAGTCGTCCACAAAGCAAACACCCTACCCACTGTGCTATCACTCCAGCCCTTGATACACTTCTCCATAAAAATTTTCACTCATTAGTATTGGATTTCCAGAGGTATGGATTATTTAGGAACAGTGTGTCTTTTCTCCAAAAGTGTTGAATTTTTTCTCTTAACATCTCCAATGTTGATCAATGAGTTTTTCTTTAAGCATCATTACAAAGAACATCTTACATGTCACAGTCTATTGCATCTGAGTGATATTACTGGTGCTCAAACTGTCCCTTTGGCAATGGAGGTTGGGTGGGGAGGGAGCTAATCAATTGACACCTGACAGTATTCTGTGATCTTTGAGAGTCTTTGTTTTTATTTGAACCCTGTGATTTACACTAGTGTTCATGATAGGATTTCATGCATACAATGTTCCAACCCCTCCCACCCCTGAGTGTCTGCTTCTCTCCACCATTCTCTCAAGATTCTTCCCACTTCCGCCCCTCTCAATGGTAAGCTGAGTTCTGTTGAGGCAACACTGTTTATAGCACTGTAAATGCTTATACATTTTAGCACTGTATTATCACACAAGAGTACCAGAATTCTCCACCACAGTTTTCTGGACCCCCTTCTGTCCCTTTAGTCCACTCAATCCTCCTTGAAATTTCAGTTCTGTGGTCAGTGTAAAGATTTGTTTTCCTGGGACTTTATCTGTCCCCTCACTTTGTTTTTTTTTAATATACTACCTGTGAATGAGATCATCTGGCATTTGTTTTCCTCCTCCTAATTTATTTTATTGTGAATCCCTTCAGTTCTATTCAAATATTCCATCCAAATTTTGCAAAAATAAATATTTCATCTTTTTAAATAACTGGGTTATATTCCACTGCGTTTTGCCACACATTCTATTCTTTTCTTTTATATTAAATTTTTTTCTGTAAATTTAAAATTTTTATTAATTTTTTTGCTCCTGGTTCTGCACTCAGTAATTACTCCTGGCGGTGCTCAGGGGACCATTTGGTATGCTGGGACTAGAATCCGGGTCTGCCGCATGCAAGGCAAATGCCCTACCTGCTGTGCTATTGCTCCAGTCCCTGGTTTTGTTAAGTAATAGTGATGAGGATAAACAAACTCATCTTTTGCCACATCTTAGAGAAAATGTTTTTCAGCTTGAATCTTGTTGAAAGCTTCTTATGCATCTTGATATGAACCTATAATTTATCTTTCTTTTTGGTATTGGCATATTAGATTGACATGTTGAACAATTTTAACATTTCTGAAATAAATGCAACTTAGTTTAATGTATGATGCAGTTAATGCACTGGTGAATTGTTTGTTAAGATTTTATTCAGGATCTGGAAAAAAACCTAAGTGCCCAAGAACAGATGACTGGTTAAAGAAACTATGGTATACAACACAATAGAATACTATGCAGCTATTAGAAAAAACATACTGTCACTGTAGAAAAAATAAAGTCATACAATTTGCTTATAAATGGATGTACATGGAGATAGTCATGCTGAGGAAATGAGTCAGAAGGAAAAGGGATATGTATATAACCCTTTTATATATAACATATATTATATATAAAACACATATATAGTCTGTACTCAATTGTAAGAAATAAAAAAATAGTATGAGATTAATACCCAAGCCCGGATAGGGGCCAGGATGACTGTAATGGGAGGGAAACTGGGGAATATTGGTGGTGGGAAATGTACCTTGGAGAAGGAATAGGTATTGGAACATTATATAACTGAAACTGAATCTGAACAACCTTGTAACTGTGCATCTCATTGTGATTCAATAAAATATATTTTTCAAAAGATTTTATTCAGGATCTTTACATTTATATTCATTAGAAATATTGGTCTGGATTTTATTTTTTTGTGATATTCAAAGATGTTCTAAAAATTCCCTTGTGGCCAATATTTTGGCAATAGTTTAAGAAACATAAGTAATAAGTTTTATTTAAAGGTTTGATAGAACTTAATAATAAAGCCACCTGGACCTGGATTTTTGATTTTTTAGTTTTGGGGCCACTCCTGAATATGCTCAGGTTACTCGTGGCTCCACACTCAAGGGATCAGTCCTGGCAGGGCTAGGGGGACCATACGAGATGTTGGAGTTCCTGGGTCAGCTTCGTGCAAGGCAAGCACCTTACCCACTGTACCATCTCTTCGTCTGCTATTTTGAGGAAAGCTTTTATGACTGTTTTAATTTTCTTACTCGGAATTGGTTTGATTCTGCTTCCCATTTCTTGGGATGCTGGATGAGTCTGAGAATCCATCAATTTCTTCTAGGTTCTTCAAGTTACTTGAAACTGTTCATAGTAGTGCATTATGGTCCTTTATATTTATGTTTTGAAATTACTTTAAAATTTTATTTCAAGTGGAGAACAACTAGATAAAGTAATATGCCAGTGACTTTATGTACTTCAGCAAAAGTTAAATTGAAAAAGCCAGACACTCCATGGTCTCTCATCTTCATGTGGTCCTTAACAACCTAATTCTCAGCAAGAACTCTTTGTGCCAACGCAACAGGATGGTACTTTGTACTGCAATATCTATTATAATCTCACTCTTCTTTTTTTCTGGTCCAGTTTATTAGGATAATCTTTCTGATTTTCTTCATGAGCCTAGCTAAGAATTTGTCAATTCTGTCTAGACTCTTAAAGAAAAAGCTCTTGATTTTACTGATCTTTTGTATTATGCTTCATGTTTCTATTTATTTGTGCTCTAATTTTATTATTATCCTCTTCTACTTACGAACAAATCAATGAACAATAGGACAACAGTGCTACAGTGCTTTCCAAATAGCACACATCAAATCATTCCCTGTTTCGTTGTTTTAGCTTTTCTTGTTTATAGTTTCTTATGTTTTAGCTTTTCTGAAAAACTGGTATATTAAGATGCTGATAATCTCAATTGGTATTAGAAAATGGAAGTATGGTTTATTTTCTCTTTGATATTTGTAATAAGATGAGGAAAACAGGGCATTAGTTAAAACTTGAAGTAGAAAATGAAGTTTTGCTTGAATTTGAAGCACAGTCAACTTGAAGTTTTTGTTAATGCTTTTTTTTTTATCATTTTCTTACATCTGGGGAAATGCTTCAGTAATCTTGAAATTTTACCTGATTATTATGAATGAACATAGAAATTAAACCCAGATTCTTTTTTTCTTTTTTGATCTTGGACCACACGTAGCAGTGTTCAGGGCTTACTTCTGATTCTGCACTCAGGAATTACTTCTGATAGTGCTTGGGGGGATCATATGGAATGCCAGGGCTCGAATTCCAGTTGGCCTTGTGCAAGGCAAACATCCTACCTGCTCTTCTATCACTTTAGCCCCTAGCCAAGATTTTTCTGGTTCTCTCTAAACCTGTGTACTGATCTGTAACAATGGGAAAATTTTCATTAATATGAAAAAAGTATCACTTTGAAGAATGTATGTATCTAACAAACTTCAGTAAACCCTGCTCATGTTCTCCTTTCTCTGTATTGCTTGAACGACATTTGTGATTATGTAGCTACATAATGAGATTATTACTTCTGGAATGTAAAACGTAAAATACTTAAATTCATCGATTTTTATCATAGTCACTTTTGGGGGGTTAACTTTCATTTTTGGGAAAGGGAAATGGAAGACAGTAAGCTATTATATTCTTTAAGATAACAGAATATCACCTTGTCTCTCAAAAAATAAGAACAGCCAACCCTCATACACATAACACAGAACAAAAATTCAATGACTGGAAACTGGATTTTTTAATGATCATTTACTTAGACCAAAAGTATCAAGAAAAGTACCGGGCTGGAGCTATAGCACAGCAGGTAGGGTGTTTGCCATGCACGCGGCCGACCTGGGTTCGATTCCTCCATTCCTCTCGGAGAGCCCGGCAAGCTACCAAGAGTATCCCGCCCGCAGGGCAGAGCCTGGCAAGCTACCCGTGGCATATTCGATATGCCAGAGACAGTAACAACAAGTCTCACAATGGAGACGTTACTGAGACCTGCTCAGGGAAATCGATGAACAACGGGATGACAGTGACTCTGGATTATATTTGCTGTTCTTTTTCTGGCTCCTTAAAAAAAGAAACTAGGGGCTGTTTGTAATTTTTTTCTTGTTTTCTAATGTAAGCCTGCGTTGCCTTTGCAGTTCCCCATGTGTTCTCATGTCTCATGACTTCATTCCTGTTTATCTCCAAGAAGAGGTAGTAAAAATTTCCTCCACATTTCCCCCATTGAATCAATAGTTTTTCAATAGTATGTTGTTTAGTCTCTGTATGTTTGTGTTATTTTTTCTATTTTTACTTTTGATTGATTTCTAGTATAATCCATTATGATCTGAAAAGATACTTGATATGATTTCAATCCATATCACTTTATTGAGACTTATTTTGTGTCCTAGCATGTGGTCCAGTCTCCAGAATGCTCCATGCATAGCAGAAGGGAATGTGTATCTGGTTTTCTTGTAGTAGAAAGCCCTCTCATTATCTCTTATGCCGACCTTGTTCAACTCCTTATTTAAAGCTGTTTGGGATTGTCTGACAAGGCTGGTGGCATCAAGTTCAAGTGAGCCTGGACAGCAACAGGTCACCAGGGTCATGACTCATCTATAATGGTAGTATGCAGAGTTGAAACAGGTCAACAACCAATGGTACATGGAGGCACATGCCCACAGGCACCTAATAATTGAGTTTGGTTTTTGTTTTGCTTTTGGGTCACCCCCAGCGATGCTTGGTGCTACTCCTGGGCTGCACTCAGTGCTAACTCCTACGGTGCTCAGCGGACCATATGGAATGCCAGATATTGAACTCAGGTCGGTCACATGCAAGGCAAACACCCCTACTATACTATCTTTCCAAATCCTATGGATTTAATATGAGTAGGCCTGCTTAATAACCAGGGATTGCTATTGGCCAGCAACGCTAGTCTGATATGGTCACACAGACATAGATGGTGGTTGGGAAATCTCTGCTTAGTGGGTTTCTAGGATGCTGGACATGCAGGGCTGGCCCAGGGCGAAGTCTGACCATCCTGGAGCACAGCAGGAATTGGAGTCCTGCAGGCTGCCTATGCTTTGGGAGGTCTACTGGGTGCTCTCTGGTTTAGGGGTGACACTTGCTCTAAGGGTGAGACTAGTAGTCAGATGTGGACTAGTATCAGGGCCCAGGTCTGTCTGTCGCTAGATCAAGAACTATTTTTTTTTTTTTTTGCTTTATGGGTCACACCTGGTGGTGCACAGGGGTCATTCCTGGCTCTGCACTCAGGAATTACCCCTGGCGGTGCTCGGGGGACCATACGGGATGCTGGAAATCAAACCCAGGTTGGCTGCATGCAAGGCAAACGCCCTACTCACTGTACTATTGCTCCAGCCTTGGAAAAAGCACTCTTGATGATGATCTTTCTCACTCTAGCTAGCTCAGTTCTTAGGTGTGGCTGGAATTTTAATGTGGAACTTATATTAAGAGTTCATAGTTCTGTTCCTATGGAGAATAAAACCCACCATGGACACCAGAACTGCTATCAGTAAAGTTCTGAGAAGTCACCAAGATAGCGCCTTACTTCCTGCTTCCACTTCCAGTGTTGTACACACAGGATTGTCGAATTAGGGAGCTGGCTGATCATTTCAGTACACAGCCTTTCCAGAGCGAAATGCCCCATATTAAAAATGTTTTTCCCTCTGCGGAAGGATTTCCTCCTCCTGAGAGTGTCTCTGTATTGAGTCCATCTCTGTGCTCTCCCGTGTCCTTTGCTGTCCAAGCTTTGTTGAGGTTTCAGCTCAGTTTCTGTGTGGCCTAAAGGGTATCTTGGTGTAGATTTGCTGTGGGTGCAAGAGAGTTTTAACACAGGTTCTCTTTCCTTGCTCAGTCATCTTGGGCCTATCTCAATAGCTATTATTATTATTTTTATATGAAAGGTGGCCTAGGGTCATCTTGTACATGTCCTTCTTCTGATCTGAGACCAGCCATTCTCCAGAAGCTCCTCGTTTTTTCAGTAGGAAGTAGTTTATTGAAGCCAGTAAAATACACATTGCTGTCTTTGCCAAAGCCTGAGCTAAGAATTGTACGTTTTATTTATTTACAACAAAATACATCCTGTGTTTGCACTGATCTCTTGAATTTAGACTTGTGATATCTTTTCTTAATAGCTTAGTAAAGTTTTTGTTTTATTGCCTGCTAAAATGATTTTCACCCACAGTTCATCTATAATGATCTCAGAATAACAATATGAATGTCACTATCACCAGTGTTTATTGAAAACAGTTTAAATCTGAAATTTCTCTATCCCAGTTCTTGGCATTTGACCATATCCTATCAGCAACATACCATAGCATAATGATCTTAAAAAGAAGAAAATAAAGTTATCTGCTCTTGTCCCTGTTGTTGTGATTATGCCAGTAGGCAGAGAGTTAAGTTTATTTGTTTCTATTTGGTTCTTCTTTAAATTTTTTTAGGCATTTAAAAATAGTGACCTGCATTTGTCTTTTCATATTTTTGCCAGCTTATTTCTGGAATGAGTTCCTCGAAGTGGGATTGCTGCCTCAAAGGGCACATGCATATGTAATTTTGCTTGCTATTGCCAAATTCCCTACTGCAGGGGTTGTGCCATTTTACATTTTTTTCCTGGCAAAGAGAGTCTGATTCCTCACCCTAAAGGTTTTTCTTTTGCATTTGTAAAGTATGTTAGGAGTTGTTAAGTATTTTCTTAAACCAATCTCATTTTCTCTAATAGCTGTAGGGACTAGGGAGCATTCTTACCCGTACATTTTGGATTCAGAAGAAATTAATACTCAAGGGACTGAAGTGTCCTGCCTTAAGAGACCAGTTGATTATAGCCCCAGTTCCAGACGTGGCCACAAAGGACCCGTTGACAAAACTCTGTGACTGGCTGCTTACCTGACTCTGAGTTTTCTTTGAAGCTGTGGAAAATCACTGAGTCCATCCTGGTGCAGTTTACAAGTATGGGATTGTTAAATGCTCTGGGCCACCCCACAGTAAATGGGGACAGGTGTTCCCATCCTGCAGTGGTACAATCTGTGATGTTTTTCATAATATTCATTAAGGATCTTTGATGAGGTCATCTGAAGTCTGTGGGCCTCCAACGGTGGCTTTTGTGAGGCAGAGAGGAGAGAGACAGTCACTTTTCCCCCAATCCTTCTCTGCCACCCTTGGACTGGCTGGGAAGGTAGGACTGATAAAGTAGGACTGATAAAGTCTGCAATGAGCTCCTGAGTGGCATGAACCAGAGCCTCTCGCCGCCCCCTCTCCCAGCCCCCAACAACCCCACCAGGTGACCATCAAGCCACACTTGATGTCTGCTCCATCTTTTCGGTGTGGGAGTTAATCCTCATGGACTCGGCTAGAGCGAGGAATCTCTCTTTTCAGGAAGAAAAAGTCAGTCCTAGGCCTTACACAGGCCTTCTGGGTCCTTGTCCTATCTCACATAAAGGAATTTCAGGAGGAGACAAACAGTGATGTAAAAACAGATTTTATTTGGAGATTTTGAGGAAGGGGAAGGAGGGAGATAAAAGTGGGAATAAGCGCTCAAGAGAGAACATGGGCTTCTCCAAGGAGAGAGAGCCCCAGTACATATCCCAAGAAGGGAGATATGGGTGACACATGTGCTTGGGCACACGTGTGCTCAGCCACATGGACACAAGCAGCACATGGGCTTGGGCAGCATATATGTGTACTTCCTTTGTTCAAGTTCCTTCTATAGGGTTTTTCCTGAGCTTCCCTACATGGTGCTCTCTATCTAGCAAAGAATCCATTACTAGGATTGTTGCCAAGGTGGGTAGTGTTGGGATGGACTTCTTTGAAACACCTTTTCTTAATCTTTATTCCTTCTGAATCTTCTCTTGGAGGGTGGTTCCAGGCTTTTCTGGTCCGGGCTAGCTTCAGGTAAAGGTCTTATGCAGTCTTAACTGCTGTAGCCCGAAGGTGGGTCTTGAGGATCTTAGGGCTAGGTGGTTTATGCTCCCCAGGAATTCCATTGCCTGGTTATGTGTGTGTGTGTGTGTGGGGGGGGTGCTTTCCTAATCCACCTGCCAACATCAAGGCTAATCACTCACGTTTTCCTGTCTATTCCTTTCCGTCTGTCTCATGCTCCTGATATCCAATGTGTTTTTCCTGGCATCACCATCCAAATTAATGGAACTGAACCCCAGATTCTGACTCTGGCTTTGCTCCAGGAGAAACCCTAAGAAGTCACATAGTAATGCCAGTTAGGTTGGAACTGTGCTGAAGTGTGCTTATTCAACTTCTAGAACCCAGAGGGACTCCAGCTTTCCGGACTACATCTCATGCCCTTGGAATCTAGCTTAATGGAGGTCACTTCATTCAGGGAGGAGCGATTTCTCAGGGGGACCATAGTCTTCCCTTCTTCTCTGGAATGCCTGGTCATCTCCCTTTAACACTACATGCCCAGGTCCTTTGTACTGACATGACAACTCTTTCACCTAGAGCTTGTGAGGCATCTTTTATTTTGATTTTATTTTGGTTTGATTTGGGGCCATATCTGGGCAGACACCTGGGTGAGGCCTGGCTCTGTGCTCAGGGATCACTCCTGGTTCAGTGTTTGGGGAAACCTATGCAGTGTTGGGATTGAACTGGCAATGAACGTGTGCAAGATAGGACCTTAACCCCTCTACTATCTCTCAGGTTTCTCACTAGACATTTTTTATCCTCTCCTGCCCACCCTAACCAAATCATCCACTGAAAGACCAAAGTTCTTGCTGGAGAGCTTCAAACTCAGTCCTCTCCACCCTTTGGTTAGAAAAGGAGAGAGACGGGATTATGAGGTGCAGGCTTTTCACTCAACAATCATCTCTGGGAATTTCTTATCTTGGGTTTCAGCTGGATCATCCCCTGCCAGGGTAGAGAGGTGAGGGTACAGCCATGGCTGGGTCCCTGTCTATTCAGTTTGTTCCTTCATGTTTTAAATAAATGGCCCCATTCGTGATTCTTGGTGGTGGAATATATGCATTGGTGAAGGGATGGGTGTTTGAGCATTGTATAACTGAGACTTTAACCTGAACGCTTTGTAACTTTCCACATGGTGAATTAATAAAAGAATTTAATAAATAAATAAATAAATAAATAAATAAATAAATAAATAAATATATGGCCCCAGGCAGGAGGCATGAGACAGTGACAATGATACACAGTCAGTTCCATGTTGACCCACCAAGAATTTATGGTATGAATGAAGTAAGGTCACAGCTACTGCAGTGGGTTGTGGTGGGGAATGGAGCTATGAGAGCACTGTGGGAGGAACTTTCAAAGAGTAAGAGAAGGTGGCAGGTAAATTGAGGTCTGGAGGGGTGAGATTTAAAAATGCCAAGAGGAGGGAAATGAGTATTCTGGACAAAGCCATATTTAAAAATTGAGGGACTGGGATCAGAACAAAGTGTATTAGGTAAGGAGCTTGCCTTGCATGTGACCAACCTGGATTCGGTGCCTAGCACTTCATATACTATATTCACCCATATACTAGCTCCATCAGGAATGATCCCTGTGTGTAGAGGGAGGAGTAAGTTCTGATCACTGCCTGGGGTGTCCCCAAAACAAAGAAAACAAACAGAAAAAAAGCTCACAAAAATATAGAGGCAGGTATTGGACTAAGAGAAAGAAATCAGACAGTCAGAGATGAATAGTGGAGTTTCTTCGTGTCTGGAATCTAAAAAAATAATCAAAAAGGAACTGAACTCGAGATAGAAAACAGACTGGTGTTGCTAGATTGAAAGAAGACGAGGTGGTGGATGAAGGGGATGATGAGGTAGAATTTCCAGATGCATAGCTAAGTCATGGAGATGTGACAGACTTTTAGGGAACTATAATTATGGTTATGGTGTTGCAAATATGAAAGTTGTTAAGAAAAGATGGTTAAGTAGATTTAGAGTGATGATCCTTTTACACTACGTAAACATCAACTCATTATATAGGACAGAGCTCTAGAAAACATTTCCACTTGTAATACCTTTTTACTGAAGAGGCAAATAATTTTTTTTGTTTTGGGGGCCACACTTGTTGGTGCTCAGAGCTCACTCCTGGCTCTGCCTCAAGGGTCCTGGCAGTGCCTGGGGGACTGCATGTGGTGCTAAGGATTGAACCAAGATCAATCATCAGCAAACTAAGCACTTTAACCCCTCTATTACCTCTCTGCTAGTGCTCCAGAAATTTTTATATAACTCTTGGTGCATGGGTACACAAAATTGGTATAAAAGTCATATATTTAGTGATGGTAAGTGTGGGCCAGAGAGATAGTACAGTGGATAAGCTTCTTGCCTTGTACGTAGCTGACCCAGTTTGGATCCCCAGCACCCTCCAAGTTTCCCTGAGCACTGCTAGGAGTGATGCCGCAGCACAAAGCCAAGAATAAGCCCAGAGCACAGCTGGGAGTGGCCCCCTCCAACAAAAACCAATAACAACAAAAATGAAGTTTATTTAAAAACAATTTTAAAAGATTTTTCTTGATCCCCACTTTCAGTTACATCACCCACGGTTTAGACAACGAGGTGAGTACACCTGAAACTGAAAAATATTTACTGCAATTATACTTCAGCTTACAAAACAGGGGGCTATTTCCCAGGGTGCTCAGGGGACCATGGGGTGTGGGAGATCAAACCCAGGACTCCTATATGCAAAACAGTGCTCTCCAGCCCATTGAGTTATTAAAGACTGGAAGTAAAGAGGAAAGTTGTCAATTTTGTGAGAACACAGTGGAGAAAATCAACAGAATCAGCAAACTGAACGTCTGTACCATATTTTATTAAACCAATCTCTTATTAATGGACAGTTCAACTGATGTTTTGCCATTGACAGTCATATCATAACAAAGTTTTTAAAATCTGGAGGCAAGGAAAGAATTTGGCACATTGGAGACATGGAAAGGACTTCTAAGGAACTCTGGACTCAGTGGTTTTATGTCATAGAACTGAAAATGGGGTTCTTAGAAGCCCGTAACAGTGAATGAGGTTCCAGCTTCTAGAAAGCCTTATATGTGATGCCATTGCAATGGCCTTAGCTCCTGCCACCTGTTTATGGTGCTATACAAGAATACTTGTGACATAAGGTAGATATAAGTTTCTCTCAGGGTCTTTTGTCTACATGTTTTCCTCCTTTTAAGTTTCTAGAGACTGTGATAATAGATTTTGAATGCTGTCTTACCAGTTAAAGGCAATTAAAATAGGTAGATTAAAGTGACTTGGTTCTAGAAAACTATATCTGGGGAGAGAAAGGAAGAAATGTTTTTCAAGAGTTTTCAACAATCCAAATTTGCATTTGTTTACTAAAAATAAGAAGTTGGCTGGTGAGTTGATGATGGAATGATAATTACACTGTACAGCGATCAACATGTTCTGGGGGCAGGTTTGGGGAGGGGGCAAAGCTGATAAATAAAAGTAAAGATCTTTGTCCCAAGATCAAATATATCCTGGACCTGCTTGATAGAGGTTAATAAAATTAGTGAGCAAGATAAATGAGCAGTGAGACTTGAGCTAGTTTCTCTGATTTGGTAGAAGCAAGTCATGAAAATAAAACTCCAGGGGCCCATTCCATCTTAATCACAGCAGACTCCGAGGCTGCCTTCCATTTTGCTGCGTCAGCCCAGCTGCTCTGAACCATCTAGGGCCTGTGTAAGCATATTTGACTGAAGCTTTGTGATAAATGGCTTTTAAAAAATTGGGATTCTTTGTTATTGGTTGCTTGTACTAGCTAAGCTTTGATTTGAAGTTTTCTCATTTGTAGAAAATAGTAGTAACTCTTTAATCGAGCTGGCATAGTCTTCCATCAGTTGCCTAGAACAAAGAATTCATGTGGATATGAAATTCAGGAAGATTCATTTGAAATTACTTGACTCCTATTATCTCCTCACTGCAGAATTGTTTTCCAGAAATGTGAGGCTAATTCTGTTCTTTCTCATTTATGCCCATGCCATGACAGACCACATAGATTAGTTTCCCCAAATGAGTTATCTGTTCCAAACTTCCCCAGGGGTGGGGAGGGGGACTGGTCACTGAGAAGTGGAGGGGAAGTCCGAGATCTCTGGTGCAATTGGGGGAAACTTTCTGTTTATTCATCTAAAGAAGGTATATTTCAGGGGCACAGGGGTAGCATTGAGTAATTCTTTTTCTGTAAAGGAGAAAGTAGGTCAAATACATTTGTGAGTCTCTGATCTAAACATTGCTGCTGTCTTCTTTCTTCTTCTTCTTCTTTTTTTTCTTTGTTCTTTTTTCTTTTTTAATCTCTAGTCTTCTGGGGCCAGAAAGATAGTACAGTGAATAGAGTGATTGCCTCACATGTAGATGATTTAGGTTTGATCATCAGCAACCCCATATTGGTCCCTCTGAACCTTGGCAGGAGTGATTCTGCCAAGTTAGGAGTAAGTAACATAGTTAGGAGTAAGTTCAGAACACTGCAGAATGGCCCCATGAACATAAAATTAAAAAAAATAAACTAGTATCTTGTCCTCATCTCTCATCTGCAGGTATGCAAAGGTGGTTTGCAACCCACCTGGGTAGCCCACTTTTGGTGAACAGCATCAGTTTTCAAGCTATGTATCTCAAAAGTGAGGAGGTCTTTCTTGACACATTCTTTCTGAATCATGAAATTTTATTTTCTTTTTTGGTGCCAGGAATTGAACCTAATGCCTCATGCATAATGAGGTATGGACTCCACAGCTGAGTCATACCTTGGGCCCTGCATATTTTTTTGACTATCCCACCTCACCCCACTATAGTCATACCTAATTTTATGATACTTTCACTTTATTGTGCTCTGAATATTGCCTTTTAAAAAAATTAAAATATCTGTGACAAACCCTCTGTTGAGCAGTTTATTGACACTATTTTTTCTTCAGCCATACAATACTCATTTTGTGTTTCTGTGTCACAATTTGATAATTTTCATAAAGTTTTGGACATTATTATTGTTGTTACAGCTGCTATGGAGATCACAAGTCCATAGTAGCTGTAATCTCTGTTATCTGTGATATCTGTCCTTGATGTTATTTTTGTAATTGTTTTGGGACTCCATGAGCTGAGCCCCAATAAAAGATCAAATTAATTGGTCAGCGCCGTGTGTGTCCACACCGCTCCTCTGACTTAGTGCCCCTGTTTCTCCCTGTACTTCATCTTTCCAATTTGCTGAAACACAATAATGTTGAAGTTGGCCAATGAAGAACCCTACAATGACCTCTAAGAATCAAAGTAGAAGGAAGAGTCACAATCCCTCACTTGATGAAATGATGAAGCATAGTGAGGAAGACAAGTCAAAAAGCATGATAATCCCAAAGAAAGGCCTTTTGCTCCAAATGTTAAGTTGTGGCTACACAGGAAAAGTTCTTAAAGGAAAAAAAAAGTGCTATTTAGTGGAATGTATGAATGATACAAAAGCAAAAGAGGCTATTTGCTGATTTGGAGAAGCTTTTGTGGTCAGGACAGATGATCAAATGCAACACAGCCTTCCCTTAAGCCAAAGCCTAAACCAGAGCAAGACCATAACTTTTCAATTCTGTGAAGGCTGAGAGAAGTTAGTAAGTTAGTAAGCTGCAGACTGAAAGTTTGAAGATCAAAGAGTTCAGTTTATGGAGTTTAAGGTCAGAAGTAACTCCCACGGCCTCAGAATGCATGGTGGGTAGAGCAGCACTGCTGAGATAGAAGCTGCAACAGGTTATCTGGAAGATCTAGTGACGCTTGTTGATGAAGATGAGGACACACAACACAGCAGGATTTCCATGTGGACAGATCCTCATTCTATTGGAATGAAATGCCATGTAGGGCTTTCAGAGCTGGAGACAAGTCAATGCCAGGGTCCAAAGTTTCATAGAAAAGGCTGACACTCTTGTTATGGGCTCATACAGCTGATGACTTCAAGTGAGAGTCAGTGCTCATGAAGCATTCCAAAAAATCCTAACCATGATAGGGCTCCTGGCCTGGGCATACAGGGTCATGCCAGGGCCTGTGGGTTCTGTCTTTTTGTTATCCATTATGGAACACTTCCTGCTGGCACCAGATAATCTCATCGGCCACCCTCCAGAACTCACGGCTGCTTCTCTCGGAAGGGAGCATACAACGAGGCCCCCATAACCATGCCACAGGACTCCACATCAGGCTGTTTTCACCAGGGTGCCCCAGAGGGTAGGAGTCCTCCCCACCCCAAGGGACCCAGCCCCCGCAGCTGAGCTGCATGTATGAGTGAACATATTTGTGACTGCTCAACACATCATAATACACTCCTTACTCATCTTCCATAATTACCACACCATATTTAATTGGAGGCAAGGTGGCGCTGCCACAGCCCGAACCCTTTGTGCTCTCCCGAACCCGGCTCACCATCTCGCCTTAGACAACGTGCAGTTCAGCACACCAAGCATGGAACTCTCTGGAATTCCTGATGGACATTGCTGGCTGTTTTGCAAGATTTGGACAGAATGGCGTCGGCGGGGCATGGAGAAACTGCAGTGGTGGCTGCAGCGTCGCCGCCTGCCCCGGCCTGGCTGAGTCGAAGCGCTGTTGGACATAGAGCTGTGGCGGCAGTGTGTGCAGGGGCTCATCCACTGTGGGGTGCTGTCAGCCAACCACCGGGTGACCTGGGATTCAGCGCAGGTGTTCGACCAGGCACAGACCCTCCGTGATAGGGTCCTGCTCTGCCAGATGCTGAACAACCTCTGGGCATACTCCATCAACCTCAAGGAGATCAACCTAAGGCCTCACGCGTTCTAGGTACTGCCCAGAGATACAGGCAGGTGCATGTTTGTCAGTGTGCAGATAGCTACAACATGCAAGTTGACCAAAAGCTTACATTCAGTAGACTGGGAACACCTGTAAAGGTGATTAGGGGCCGCCCCAAAAGACTCTGTCCCTCTCAGAGAGCCCTATAAGCTACTGAGAGTATCCTGCCTGCATGGCAGAGCCTGACAAGCTACCTGTGGCGTACTTGATTATGCCAAAAACAGTAACAACGATGGTCCTCATTCCCCTGATCCTGAAAGAGCCCCCAATATGCCATCAGGCTAAACTAGCACATGACAGGGATGAATGGAGAAGTTACTGGTGCCAGCTCGATCAAATGGATGAACAAATGGATGACAGTGATACAGTGATACAGTGATGGAACACCTTGTCTATTCTAGGTATCTGGGTCCAGAAGTTGAAGCAGGAAAAGAAGATCAGCCATGGAAAGGTACCCATGCTTCTTTATGTGGAGTTCTGTAGATGCCAGCAGCTGCCTGATTCCTTGGGACTCTCATTGTTCTCTCCTAGAGCTTGATTAGAGCTTGATGCTCTTAGGGCCTCATGCTGGGTTTCAGGACTCTCCTGGGAGCATTGCCCTTGGAAGGTTACTGCTTTTAGTTGCAGCCTGCCTTTTCTCTGCTTCTACATTAGAACTGGAGAGAGAGAGAGAGAGAGAGATAGAAAGAGAGAGAGAGAGTTGAGAGTTGTGGGTAAGGCACTAGGTTTGCCATGAGGAGAATAAACTAGGACAGGTAAGAGAACACTACAACAAAGGTGGAGGGAGTGGTCAGATGGGAGGAGGAAGGAGTGGTCAGCCAGGGGAAGGACGGGGTGCTGAGAGGTGGTGAAGCATAATGCATGAAACCCTATCAGTAGCAGTGCTGTCAACCACAGCCGAACATTTACCTAAGATGCCTGCCATATGTCATAGAGGAAGACTGGTGGACAGGAGTGAAACTGGGGACACTGGTGGAGGGAAGTGGACACTGGTGGGAACACTGTATTCTTGCAACCCAATTTAAAATTTACAGTGATTACATAAAATTTATAAAATAATATTTAAAAAAGAACATTTCTCCCACAGATTGTGTGACCAGGGCAGCAGCAGTGTGACAGCACCTTCCTTCACAATCATGCCCCCATAGTTTGTTCTCTCCCTGCTCTTCCTACCTGCCCAACCTTCCAAGGAGGGGAGCAAAGTTGGCACAATGCCACGAAATTCTTTCCCTACAAATGCTCAAACAGCCACATATTCAAGTGATCAAAGACTTTTTTTGGATCATAATTCCTTTCCTAGTGTCCTTGTCTTCAAGGTCCCACATTTTGCCCCAGAATCAAGGACTCATTTCCATCCCCTTACAACATGCCGTCAGGTTCATAGATCCTTTTTACTTATGGTTATGGCCTAATAATGGTAAGAAAAATCTCACACCTTCACCAAAAGACTTCTAGTCACTTAAGAATTTTGCCATATCTGCTCTTGTATCACTTGTCATCCCGTTGTTCATCAATTTGTTTGAGCAGGTGCCAGTAACGTCTCTATTCATCTCTGTCATGTGCTAGTGTAGCCCAATGGTGTCTGCTCACTCCAGGAACACGAAGAACCTCAAACCGTTCATTCAGGGTATTAACGAAGAAGTCTGACCATCTTGTAGATGGGCGGCCATGCAGTCTTTTGACATCCCATGGAATCCAGTCGGTAACAGCTCTAGTCTGGTGGTCATCTCTGAATTGCATTACATGTCTGGCCCATCTGATTTTCGACACCTTGACAAAGGAGACAAGCGTCCCTGATTCTTGATCATCAACAGAGGTCGGAACTCCGGATTCCTTCTCTCACTTGAGTGAAAAGGGATACTCCAGCCCCCGCGTCCCGTGCCCGCCCGCGGCAGCGGGACAGCTCGGAGCACCCCCTCCCCGCCGGGCAGGTCCCAGTCATTCGCCCACCGCGCCTGATCCCGCCCTCCCGTGTCCGACAGGTATATTGGCTCTTCCCCTTGGAGACCCTGTGCCACCTGGAAAAGCGCCCCCCGCGTCCCGTGCCGGCCCGCGGCAGCGGGACAGCTCGGAGCACCCCCTCCCTGCCGGGCAGGTCCCAGTCATTCGCCCACCGCGCCTGATCCCGCCCTCCCGTGTCCGACAGGTATATTGGCTCTTCCCCTTGGAGACCCTGTGCTACCTGGAAAAGCGCCCCCCGCGTCCCGTGCCGGCCCGCGGCAGCGGGACAGCTCGGAGCACCCCCTCCCCGCCGGGCAGGTCCCAGTCATTCGCCCACCGCTGATCCCGCCCTCCCGTGTCCGAACAGGTTAGGGGCGTGTCCTGTCATTTGGGGGCGTGGCCTTAAAAGTGGGCGTGGCCTGTTTCCGGAGCGGCGGCTGCTAACGCGGCCGCAGATATTTTTCCTACCATTCCACACATTGTCCTTTGGCTACAATTGATTGAACCCATTTCTCCGAAGAACTCCCTCATTATCTTAGTTACTATATGTTGATACTCAACTAACCTAGCCTATCCTAACTTCACAAAAACTGTCAATGAACACATCAACTTGCACAGAAAAGTACTTTGTCAAAAGAGCATAACCAAAAATTTTTAGTCGAGGTTCCTCCCAAGTTAACGAGAGCTCCAGATAGTAAAGCCCATAACAACATGAAGAAACTGAGAAAATCCCCACCACTAGGAGAGAGCCAAGAAAATATCTCACTAACCTCAGCAGCGACCTCCCAGAAATACACCCTCCTCTCAGATAGAGAATTCAGAGAGGAAATTGTGAGGATGATTCATGAACTCAACACAACTATGGAACGAACATCCAATAAATTAAGGGAGGATATGGATGCCGCGTTGGAACGCTCCACCAAGATAATCCAGGAAGAAATGAGAGCAGAAATTTCAAAGCTACGAACAGAAGTCACACAACTAAAAGAATCAGTAGATGAAATGAAAAACTCCGTAGGAGCCCTCAATAGTAGAATGACTACAGCCGAAGACAGAATCAGTGAGCTTGAAGATGAGCTGCACAAAGCATATAGACAACAGCAAATAATGGCAAAAGACCTCAAAATGGCTCTAGAGCGAGTTAGAGTCCTAGGGGACGACCTCAGGAGAAACAACATAAGAATCATGGGAGTGCCGGAACCACACGGAACCAATCCCAATGAAAAAAACACCATTAAAGACATCATTGCTAAAAAATTCCCAGAGCTAGAGAATGTGGACATCCAGATACAAGGAGTCCGAAGGGTGCCAGCTAAAAGGGACCCAAATAGAAAATCCCCAAGGCATATCATAGTCAGAATGATGGATGCCGTGGATAGAGACACAATACTGCAAGCAGCAAGATCAAAGAAGGAGATCATATACAAAGGTGCACCCCTTAGATTCACAGCAGACCTATCAGAAGAAACCCTCCAAGCCCGAAGACAATGGTGGGATATAGTGAAAAAACTTCATGAAATGAATGCCTCACCAAGAATACTCTACCCGGCTAAACTCTCAGTTAAACTTGAAGGAACCATACATTATTTCATGGACAAGCAACAGCTCAGGAACTTCATAGACTCAAGACCAAATTTAAAAGAAGGACTCAAAGGGCTACTATAAGACAAGGAAAAAGACCTATAAGAACAACAAACCCTACAGAAAAATGGCACAAAATCCAATGACAATAATCTCTCTTAATGTTAACGGGCTAAATGCACCAATCAAGAGGCATAGAGTGGCAAAATGGATTCGGAAACTAAACCCAACCTTCTGCTGCCTACAAGAAACACATCTGAATAGCCGGAACAAACACAGACTAAAAATCAAAGGATGGAAAACAATCCTGCAAGCAAACAGCCCCCTCAAAAAAAAAGCAGGGGTGGCCATACTAGTATCCGATAGCATTGATTTCAGGCTGAAAAAGATCAGAAGGGACAGCAAAGGTCATTTTATATTCATCAAGGGATATGTGCAACAGGAAGAAATCACACTCCTAAATGTATACGCACCTAATGAACGACCAGCGAAATACTTAAAAGAACTCCTAACAGAATTTAAGGAAGACATAACTAGCACCACGATAGTAGTTGGAGATTTCAACACTGCCTTAAAAGGGATACTCCAAGCATAACTCTTTCAATTCCTTTTTGGGATACCCAAATAGCCTTCTCATCCTGTTTTCTTAGGGCCCAGGTCTCTGAGGCATATGTTAGTGCAGGAGGAACGATGGAGTAAAAAAGATGTGCCCAGAGCTGGAGGTTCTTCATCTTTTTTTTTTTTTTCTTTTTGGGTCGCAACTGTCCCTGTTCCATTGGGACAGAACCTTGCATTTGGACAGGTAGCATGTGAAGAGCCAAGCCAGCACAGGGATTACTCCTGGCTGTGCACTCAGGAACCACCCCTGGCGGTGCTCAGGGGACCATATGGGATGCTGGGATTCAAACCCGGGTCAGCCGCATGCAAGGCAAACGCCCTACCCGCTGTGCTATCACTCCAGCCCCATTCTTCATCCTCTTAACCGCTTCTTTGACACTCTTGAAGGGGTTCCACGCTGCTCTCTTCCTCCTGCAGTTTAGGTGCCAGGTCGTTTGTCATGTTGAGTTCTCGACCTAGGTACACATAACTGCTGGATTCAGAGATGTTTATTCCATCGAGGACAAATGGAACATCAGGAACTAGTCTGTTTCTCATGAACATTATCTTTGTGAGATTCAGCTGCAGTCTGGCCTTTTCACACTCAACATCAAAGTCAGCCAGCATTCGTGCCACTTGGCTGATATTGATGTTATGAGAACATCAGCAAAGCAGAAGTGGTGTAGTTGCTGACCATCTATCTTCACTCCCATTCCTTCCCATTGCAGTCGTCACATGATGTTCTCGAGGGTGGCACTGAAGTGTTCCGGTGAAATGGTGTCGCCCTGCCAAACCCCTCTCTTTAAGTTGATAATCACTAATTTGTAGAATGGTGAGATGCTGGTGGTGAATCTGTAATACAGCTCCTAGAGGATCCTGATGCATTGAGTTTGAACACCCTGTTTGGCTAGGGCTTTGATGACCACTTCGGTCTCAACAGAATCAAAGGTCTTCTTTAAATCAATAAACATTAGATAGAGCGCCTTCTTGAATTCTTGCGAAACCTGAATAAGCTTGGTCACCGTGTGGATATGGTCAATCATGCTGAATCCTTTTTGGAACCCGGATTGTTTGCATGGTTGTCCTTCATCTAGTGTTCTGCCAATCTGATTCATGATGACTTGAGTGAATAATTTGTAGACGATGGACAACAGACAGATTGGGCGATAGTTGCCAATGTCGTGGATGTCTCCCTTCTTGTACAACAGGACGATCCTGCTGGTTTTCCATTGGGACAGAACCTTGCATTTGGACAGGTAGCATGTGAAGAGCCAAGCCAGTGTATTGATGAGTACTGGCAGTAGATTCTTCAAGTGTTCAGGTCTGACCTTGTCTGGACCAAGTGCTGTACACTTCTTTACCAACAAAATGGCATGTTGGATTTGGGAAGGAAGAACGCTGGGAATGACATATCCATCCTGCAGAATTTGGTATGTGGGCATGTGGACGTGGTTGTCAAAGAGATCAAAGAGTAGAAGTCGTGGATAATCTTTTCCATTGCCCTTCTGGAAGATGTGATAGATCCATCAGGATGTCGGAGGCAGTGATCTTGTTCTTATAGTTGGCGAAGGACAGGCGGGTGTTTCGAATACTTTTCCCAACTTCTGCTGCATCGGCCAAAACTGCTGCTATTCTCTCTTTGAGGTCTTCCTTTATCGCTCCTCTGCACAGCTTTGTGAGCTCAGATGTCACTCAAGTCACCTAAGGCTTGCGCCAGACCACGTTGGCGAATAAGCTAGAGAGTTTCTGAAGACAGGCGACTTTTTGTGGCTTTCTCTCTCTGCATTCCTCGCACAATCATGGAGGTGTTGAACCAGTCGATCGTATTCATCACTGATGTTATGACGGCATCTTCCATATTGCTGCAATAGTGCCAAAGAGCTCCTACTTGGTGGTCATTCTGGGAGTTCTCTTCTTAAACTTTGCAGTCCTTTATCCCCACTCCATGAAGTAGGATTTCGCACGAAGAGGATGGTGGTCTGATCTCGTCCAGAATTTTGGAACAATAGCAACATAGGTCAGGCAAAACTGTCGATTGAATATGATGTGGTCAATTTCACTGTGGAACTGCCCACTGGGAGACTCCCATGTCCAGGGTTTAGATTCCGCCTTCTGGAACTGCAAATTACCATGTATGATCTTGGTCAACATGATGAACTCAGACAGTCTCTCACCCTGTTCATTCCATTCTAGGCATGGGTCCCGATGTGGAGTTCTTCGGGTGACCTTCTAGATTCTATCTTGGTGTTAAAATCACTGACAATGACCTTGTAGAAGGTCTGGTCTTTTTTATAGAACTTCTCCAGCTCCATGTAGAACTTCTCATTTCTTCATCATAGTTGGATGTTGGTGTGTAGACAACGAAGACAGAAACTGCCAGCAACGAGCCACATCTGTACAAACGTAAGTGTCTGATTTGGGTTGTTAACCGTTCAAGCGAATCAAAGCTCATGGCCAAGTTTGTGTTGACAAGGACACCAACACCATCAATGCGTCTACTGTTGCATATTCTAAGGAACAGTTCTTCTCCAGTGTCGAAAACACGTGATGTCTTTGATGCCTTCTTGTCTCGGTCAATCCAATGATGTTGTACTTGATCTACCATGCTTGCACCATCAGGTCCTCGATGAATGCTTCTGATGCCAGTGTATGTGCGTTAAAAGTGCGAACAGTCATTTAGTCCTTCTTCATTTTAGCAGCCTAGTTCAGCCCTGAGATTTTATGTTGTTACTGTGTTTGGCATATGGAATACGCCATGGGTAGCTAGCCAGGCTCTGCTGTGCAGGCGGGATACTCTCGGCAGCTTACTGGCTCTCTGAGAGGGATGGAGGCTTTTAGGGCAGGCTATGATCACCATTATAGGCGTTCTGATGGTTCACACCATATTTGAACCTCATCAAATATTGTTGGTGTACAACATCCCATAATCTCAGGCCTAGTTAGGCTTGGATGTAAACATTGTTTTTCTGTTACTGTTACTTTAACAACTATACTTCCAGTTGTATAACTGACTTTAATACTGTTGACTAAGCTAATTTGCATATTCTGCCTATGTGGCTGAATATCGTTGGTTAAAACATCAAGCTAGTTAATAAAAGGGGGCTGAATAGGCTGCTCTCCAGCAGGCCGCAGCACAAAAAACTCCAGAGACAGTTATGTGATCCTCCCAGAAAACGTATATTTCTTTCGCGTGCATATCTTAAATGCCTCAGAATGTCTAACCAAACTTACTACAACATATGTTGCAACAAATAAGGTGCAGTGATGATGGAAAATGGGTAGGAAGTGTTTATGATGTGTCCGGAAAGTGGACTGGAGCGTGGTGACAATTGGGTAGTGGAGGTCGGCCGATGAAGAATTTATCTGGTGCCCGAAGGGTGGGTCTTCTGGGTGTGACTCCTGGGTCGCTGGAGATTGGTGGAAGCAGGCAGAGGATCTTTGTTTCCGGATCCCATTGAGCCTAGAGTCCAAGGTCACAAAGTTCCGTATTACCTGGTTCTGTGGGACTTCACTCATGTGTGAGGCTCGGCCTGAGCGTCTGGAAAGCAGCTTGGAGTGTGGCAGAAGTTGGCAATATGATTACTTACAAAATGATTAAATTTTCAAAAACTTGTTTTAAAGTGGACAAAAAACACAACTATTAATGCGATTCTGAGTTGAAATTGATTAGATATCAAAGCTCCAATATTAAAATCAATAAATATAAAAAATCAATTTTTATGTGAAAATTGTTGTATCTCATTATGGGGCTTTTAAGTCTTTGTCTAAGAATTTATTAAGTTGTTTATTGCTAGTTGAGCCTTCTGTGTTATTGTTTTTGTTGAGTTTAGTTGCTTTGATGTTACTTTCCCATCTAATTTATTGTGCTCCTA
Organism: Sorex araneus; assembly: GCF_027595985.1. Lineage (NCBI taxonomy): Eukaryota > Metazoa > Chordata > Mammalia > Eulipotyphla > Soricidae > Sorex > Sorex araneus. The sequence continues at coordinate 238,462,256 of NC_073302.1, read as the reverse complement.
CTGGGATTTCAGCACTGATAAATTAGGAGGTGTTGTGTGTGGCCATATAGTGGCCACACAGCCCAGAAACTTCAGTATCTGTGGTCTGCACCAATGTATCAACATGGCTGTGGGCTGTGGGAGGTGGGTGTTACTGTGGGGCTTTTGGGACTAGGGAGGCCTGGGGGGAGGCTGCCCACTCCAACTCGGAGAAACCATAGTTCTCAGCGAGGGCACCAAGATATCTAAGGTTATCCACAATTTGGTGTCTGCAGAAAACATTCACGAAGCAGTGGAGATGAGCCCTTACAGTGACTTCAGTGTTGTTGGGATGTGGGCACAGCTGCTGGGGTTTCAGCAGAGCATGAACTTGGCCCACCTCCTGAGAGTGCCCTGGAGTTTTCAGCCATGGGACTGGTGTTTCCATAAATTTGAACTGCTTGGTGTGAATCTGGGAGATTTAGTCGGGAATTGGTAGAACAAAGTGAATGAGTCAACTTTGCGGTAGTTGTAGTAGGTGGACTGGCTGCAGGGCTTCCAGAAGTATGGGAGGGATCTGGGGGGGAGAGGGCTGCCCACCCCAACTCTGAGTAAAAACAGAGCTCTCAGCCTAATATGCCCATTTTTGAGACCTACTACTTAGGAAAATATTCTTCAAGATATCACATCTCATTGATAATGTAACTGGTCACCCAAGAATTCTGATGGAGAAGTGTCCCATGGATCAAGAAGTTGTTTTGGAGAGCCACACTTGACAATGCTACAGGCTGTGCCAGCGATTGAACCTAGGCCTCCTGCCTGCAAAGTATAAGTTCTAGCCTATTGAGTTATCTCTCTGACTACTCAAGAAGTGATTTGGGAGCAAAAGTGATGGTCTTTCATGTGGCCAACCCGGTTTAGTTCTCAATACCTTACATGGTCCCCTGAGTCCTCCAGGAGTGATCCCTGAGTTAAGAATCAGGGGTAAGTTCTGAGTACCACTGGATGTAGCCCCCAAATGAAACAAAACAAAAGAATAAAAGAAGTGATTTGGTTTTTCAATGTCATTATTTAAAGGATAATTTCCTAAGGCCACAGTGGCCATAGAGGGAGATTCCTCTAAGGAATCTGATTAGTCAATTGAAAGCCTTCTGGAAAGAATTAATCATGCTAGTTGTTATTAAGAACATTGATAATTCTTGGAAGAAAGTGAACATATCAGCACTAGCAGAGATTTAGATGAAGTTGATTCTAGCCTTCATGGATGACCCTGAGACACTGAGTGGGACGATCACTGTAGATGTGGTGGAAACTGCATCTAGAGAACTAGGATTAGAAGTCAATCTTCAAGATGCAATTGAATGATCTAAATTCCATAAAAAGAACTTTAACAGATGAGGAATTTCTTCTTATGAATAAGTAGAGAAATTTTTTTTTTTTGCTTTTTGGGTCACACCTGGCGATGCACAGGGTTTACTCCTGGCTCTGCACTCAGGAATTACCCCTGGCGGTGCTCAGGGGACCATATGGGATGCTGGGATTTGAACCCGGGTTGGCCACGTGCAAGGCAAATGCCCTACCCGCTGTGCTATCGCTCCAGCCCCAGTAGAGAAAATTTTTTCCTGAGATATACTCACAGTGAAGATGCAGTGAAAACTGTTGAAGATATAGCTATCACAAATCACGAAATCCTGTTAATCACCAATTTCTCGGACGGGCTCCGTAACCTCTCATTTCATCCTTTCCCTGAGATCTTAGAAGTCTCTCTCGGCTAGGCCCTCCCAATGATGTCACACTGGGGGCTCTTTCAGGGTCAGGGGAATGAGATCCAGCTTGTTACTGGATTTAGCATATGAATACACCATGGGAAGCTTGCAAGGCTGTCCCATGTGGGCAGGAAACTCTCAGAAGCTTGCCAGTTTCTCTCAGAGGGAGAAGTAGGCTACAAGATATCGCGTGGCTACTTTGTGGCCGTGTGCTTCTGAGAGCTTGCTTTTAAGTCTCTTTCTCTGGATGTTGGCCGTTGATGGGATTACACACACCTGGGTTCCTCTGCCGGTACCTTCATGCATGAGGCCTGTCCGAACATGTGGAGAGGGACCTTGAGCATGGCTGTAGCTAGATTCCAGTGGTCTTTGGCTGCCGGGAGCTCTGCTCGGGGTGGGGAGGAAAGCTGGAGCCTATCCACTCCGAGGGGCCCCGGGGAAGACAGCCAGGCGTGCAGGCAAGAGACTCTCTGAAGTATCTTGAAGTCTCTCTGAAGATATAGCTAAGGACTTAGAATATTATGCAAACATAGTTTATAAGCAGCAGCAGGATTTGAGTGGTTTGATTCCCACTCTGTTATTTTGGGGGGCTGGGGGGCCATGCCCAAGAGTGCTCAGGTTCTCCTAGCTCTGCACTCAGGCATCACTTCTGGTGGGGGACCATATGGGGTGCCAGGGATTGAACCCAGGTTGGATGCATGCAAGGGAAGTGCCCTACGTACTGTACTCTCTCCAGCCCCTTGATTCCTGTTCTGAAATAAGTATTGTTATGGGCAAGATGCTATCCAAGAGTGTCACATGCTACAGAGAAAGCTTTCATGAAAGAGTCAATCTGTGTGGCAAACCTCATTCTTGTCCTATTTTAAGATACTATCTTAGCCAGCCCAACTCATCACAACTGCAGTCCTGATCAGTCAACAGCCATCAGCCTGGAGGCAAAAGTCTCCACCAGCAAATGGTCGTGTATGATATAATGAACACTCATAATGGGTAGGATTTTTTAAAAACCAATACAGTCTTTATGAGTTAAGATATTTTTAATATCTTAAAGTGTTTTAAGTGATTTAGTGATATAATATCATTGCATATTTAATAGATGTAACTTTTATAAGCCCAGGGAAATTAAAAAGACATCACATGACTACTTTATCACAATAGTCTTCATACTCCAGTGATCTGGAATGGAACCAGTCATATCTTTGAGGTGTTCTTGTCTTACTTTTGCCTTTCTCTACTTATTTCCAGTTTCCCACTTTCCTATCTCAGACATCAAATTCTCAGACTCACATTAGCTTCCTAAAGTAGTTTCCATCTTCCTCTACTTTGCCCCTTTCTCAGCCTGTCCTCCACATGACCACTTAAACATTTCATTCTGTGTAAATTTAATGGTATCAGTAAAACCCTTGATAGAACTAGTTTCCTTTAGATTAAGAACTACATACTTGTAGGGCCTCCTCCCAAGGCTCTAGGATGTCAGAACCCCACTGTGTCTATCCTGGCACACTTGTCTCCTTCACACAGAACTTCACAGTACTGTGTCCCTGCTACACTGGTTCTTTGCACCGCTGTGCTTTTGTCCTTCCTGACTTGTTCATCTCTCATGGCTCTGCTCAGACACATCTTTTTCATAATTACACCTTCTCTGGCACCCAGCTGAGGCCATGTGCCTTGTCACCTGCTCTCAGAGCGCTGCTCTTTCTGGGCTAACAAGCAGAGGTTCTTTCTAATATATGTTGATTTGTGTCATTATTTGACCCCCTGAGACTAGGAACTTTGTTTGTATCCTCAGCCACTGCATGGTTGCTGCTCAATGAGTGGATAAACTAACCCAATCACCTCCAGAAGTGGCCTTTGATAACTCTGCCAACTCATCTCAAGAATATAAAATAGGCCGCTCTGGAAAACAGTATATGTTTCATGCCGTGAAAAGAAATTCAAACAAAGGAAAGCTCTGAGGAACAAGGAGATAGTATCCAGAATGAATAGCTTGTCAGTTTAATGATTAGTTTGATGTTTCTTTCCTATAAGATTATGGTTAATGTAACATGACTGCAGTCATAATTAGCTCTAGTGTTTGTGCTTTTTACCTTTTGCACTTTTCAGGTTTCATGGGAGTAAATCTTGACTCCTAAGCTGTCATTAGGGTGGGCGCTGAAGCAGCAATGACATCGTGGCGATGAAGGTGTGGAGGATTTATAACTGGGCTTTTGGTATTTGCATTTGTAAAGGTTTCTATATTCAGTGTGACTTTAACACCATGATAAGTATCATGCTGATTATTTGTTAAAATAATATATACATAAATCTCAGGAGAGAATTTGATACCTTCTAAGCAGAGAATGATGAGTATGTTGACATCAGCTCCCACTGATTCAGAACTGATGCTGACAATAATAAAGTAGGTCATGCTATTAGGTTTAGAGATAATCAGTACATTCTTTGAGCCAATAGGACCTCTGAAACCAATACTGCTTGAGAATAGGAGAAACTAGTTAATTTCCATGTACTATGATGACCTCAGGGAACCTCCATCAGATTTTAGAAATGCTACAAAAAATTGAATGATTATGTTCTGGATTTAGCAAGGATCGGGAGAGAAGGGAAGGAGTGCACTTTTATTGTGTATGTATGTGTGTGAATGTGTGAGAGAGAGAATGCACAAGTATGTGGTGTGTAATATATGTTTTTGCGAAGAAAAAATTTGCAGGTATATTTTAAGCATGTGCCTCCCATTGACAGTAATAGGAATTGAACACCTTCATCCTGCCCTCCCCACCCCATGCAGGCCAATCACCAGTGCAGAGTATAAATTAGCTACATGAAAGAAAATGGAACCAGTGATTTGCTAGGTGAGACTGAAAAGGAAGAAAAAATATCTTGAAGCTTTGATAAGCATCACCTATTTAAACCTTGAGAGGTTGGTCTAAGGAGAAGGCTCAAAAAGACCAGCACACATGCTTTGCTTGCTGGAGCTGGGATTCCATCCCAGTGGTACAACGTGGTCTCCAAAGTACTGCAGGGGAGAAATGAACTCACCCCTGTCCCCAGCAACAGACTGGGAGTTGCCCTGAGCACCAGTGGTTGTGGTCCCCAAACCAAGACAATCAAATTAGTGGGGACAAGAACGAATCATGGTACATGAAAGTCAAAAAAACCATCTCTTGGGCTTCTTATAGCTCACAGGTGGTGTTCTACTTCAAAGAATGACCCAAGGAATAGGCTCTTCCTGATCTGTGTGATTCGATGTCCACAAATGGACATTTATTTTTCTGGAATTGAAGACATACACTGGCATAACTAAATACAGTGAGTCCATTCATCTGGTTAAGTACCAATTCACTAACAGCTTCACCTTCCTAACGATTTTAAATAAAAAGAAAATATCTCATTTTCATTCATCAGGTTGGGTCTATGCCACAAAGGCAAATTTTAATGTTTTGCCCAGATTTGGGCTATTTTGACTCATTTAGGAGGTCAAGTAGAAGTAGAGTATGTTAGATTGATCTATTTCCCCTGTGAATTCTCCAGGTTGCCTATTATAAGGATTTGTAGACACAAGTCATGCTTATGCCCTTGGTTATTATATGCCTACCCTTTCATCCCAGAAAAGGAATGTCTTTGAAATAAATCTAAGAGGGGAATTCAAACAAAGCTGATTAATAAAGCCACCTGGGAACCTTTAAAAACATACCGGCTCCTGGATCTAATCCCAGATCTATAGAGGCAGAAGCTGGTGGTGAGGCCGGCAAGAAAGTCCCCAGGAGACTGATGCAACACCCTGGGCCAGCAGTCAGAGAAACCTCTAGCTTCTCTCCAAAGAGAGTGAGTAAAATAAATAATCACATAGCATATTTTGACTTTTAGAGGAAGAAAAAGTAGTCATTGTGGCAGGAAAACTAACCATCATTGCCAAGTTCAATGAGTAAATCTTTCAAGTCCTTAAAACATTGTCCAGTTCTTTACTTGGGTGCAATTTGGGTTCATGAATACATTCAAGGGGTGGGTTCCATTCCTTTTGAGCAGATCTGTGTGTGTGTGTGTGTGTGTGTGTGTGTGTGTGATAATGGGGGTGGAATACAGGGTCCCATACATGCAAGAGGAGTGCTCACCTCTGAGCTACATCCTGAGCCCCAGTTTTTGTTTGTTTGCTTTTCACAGGGGTGACCACCAGTGGTAATCAGCCTGGCAACCCAGTGGCTGGTAATATGCAATGCCCAGGGGCTCCATGTGGTGCTGGCAGAGAGATTGGGCTCAGGGCCTGGCAAATGTTAGGCATGTGTTCTACCACTTCTGATCAAAGTTAGCACTTTATCCTTCAGTCTGCAATTTTATCCTGCTCTGCCTTCTCTGATCAGACCATCTCAAGGCCCAGCGAAAGATTTCTCTTGTTCATGGAACACAGCAATGACTACGTTAGCTTCTTCTCCCTCTGACGATCCCCTGGGTGCATCAGAGGCATACAATTTATTACTTAATTGTTTTCTAATTGCTTCTGATCTATTCTGCTCCCTCACCCTATTATAAGCAGCTCAAGGGTGGAGATCATGGTTCTCTTGCAATGTCTTTAGCAAGACTGGTAGCCTGCTGTCTCTCCACTATGGTCCCTGAGTCCCAAACTAGCATGGGATGGCCCTTCATGAATATTTGTTGAATTAATACATTTATTGATGGAATGCTTGTGGGAATGTTTAGGCAGAAAATCATGTTCTGAAAATAAATAATCCCATAAGGTGCCTCATTCTCTTTCATTTAACCAACAATTTAATAGATTATGTGCTCAATATCTCCTGAGTGCTAGACTTTGTCCTGAGTGCTGGAAGCAGGGCACAAGCTGCCCTGCATAGGCTGCTAGCTTCCATCTGACTTTATTTTCTGTATTTTTAAATTTTTTAAAATAAATTTACTTATTGAATCACCGTGAGAGCAGTTACAAAGCTTTTGGGTTTAAGTTTCAGTCATACAATGATCAAACACTCGTCCCATCACCAGTGCATATTTTCCACTAGCAAAAATCCCAGTATAACTCCCATCCCACACCTTCCCCCTACCTGTGTGGCAGATGACGTCCACATTATTCTCTCTCTACTTTGATTACATTCAATATTTTGACACCGGACCCACCATTGTTATTTGAGATTTTACCCCAACACTCAGATCTGCCGAAAAGGCAACATTAGATACTTTGTTATCTATTGCTGATTATGGATAGCATATGATGTCACGGCTGATATCGATTTTGGAATTCTGAAATGTTAATAATAAAATCTGGGGGGATTTCTGCCAAAAACCGCTGGGTTCCGAGATTTGTTTCTGAGTATCTGGGATCATGGACGTTAAGCAACTTGATCAGGAAGGAGACAGAGAGGCTGTTCATGGGCGGTGACTCCGGGTCTCACTGGGGCAGGGGAATAAATGTATTTTCTGTATTTTTTTACATTTTATATTATGGGAGGCAGTGTTAGGAATCTAACCCAGGGATTCTGCATGCAAAGCATGTGCTCTACACTTCCAGATACACTTCTAGGTGATCTCCCCAGTGAGTCAATGCTAACTTTTAAAGAGAGAACAAAAAAAAATAAAAACTTTGAGAACAGAATTGTGCTTCCAGGTCCTGGAAACAAAGAAGTTACAGCTCAGAAACCAATGATAATATACAGCTCAGAGATCAATAACAACCCAGAGAAACATAGAATAATCGCAGCACTATTCATAACAGCCAGAATCTGGAAACAACCCGAGTGTCCGAGAACAGAGGACTGGATAAAGAAACTATGGCACATCTACACAGTGGAATATGCAGCCACCAGGAAAATACAGTTGAGAAATTTGCTTATATAATGTATGACATGGAGCGTATCATGCTGAGTGAAATGGGTCAGAAGGAGAGGGACAGACATAGAACGATTGCACTTGTTTGTGGGATATAAAAAACATAGTATGAGACTATTACTTAAGGAAAGTAGAAACTAGGGCCAAGAGGACTGGCCCGCAGTTGGAAATTTGCCACAAGTGGTTGGGAAAGGGTAGTTAGGATAGACAAGGGGCCACATGACAATGATAGTTGGAAATGATCACTCTGTACTAGAATTGAGTGCTGAAAGTAGGTAAAGGGACAAACATGATAAACGTCCAGTATTGCAAAGCATAATATATTGCAAACCATAATGACCAAAAGGAGAAAGAGAGAGAAAGAGAACAAAAGCAAAAGTGCCTGCCACAGAGGCAGGCTTGGGTGGGGGGATGGGAGGAGGGAAACTGGGGATATTGGTGGTAGAAAATGTGCACTGGTGTGAAGAGACGGGTGTTGGAACATCTATGACTGAAGCCTAGTCATGAACAGCGTTGTAACTGTATCTCATGATGATTAAAAAAATACTGAAAAAAATAAAAAAAAACATAGAATGACAATTCAGTGCCTATAGTTGGGTTCTGTAGTACTAGAGCTCAGGTCAGCCAATAAAATGAATAGAGCCCTGTAAGGAAAGGTTTTATTTCCCTCCAAAACTTTCCCAGCCCGCTCTTAGGCATTGTGACTCGTGTGACATTTTCTCTCTATGTGGGAGGTGTGGTTTTTCATGGCATGAGTAGAGGGCCCAAGTCTGGGCTCCTCTGGTGCCTCTGCCTCATATCCCAGAGTTCTCAAGCCAGCCTGTCATTTCTCACTCTAGGTAAGCCTGTCTGAAACCATCCAAGTCTTGGCAACTTGGGGTGGGGGGGCGTGAGGTTTCCAAGTGGTCCTCAGGAGGCCCAGGTGGGTTCAATGCAAGGGCCTGAGGTTCAGTGTTTCTCTGGCCCTGTGCTGCCTGGAATTTTCTGGGTCACTTTGGCAGTGTTCTAGGGACTCACCCAAGGATGTTTAGGGCACCACGTGATACCAGGGATTGAACCCCAGTTGGGTACATGCAAAGCATGTGCCCTAATCGTTCTGTGATCTCCTGGCCCCAAGAGTTGGTGATTTTCTCTGAAGGAATAGTCATCTTAGCTTTGCAGAACAAGCTCTCTTTCCTTTCAATGTCACTCGGGGTTTTAGAATGTGAGTCTGGCTGTCCTTCATGTTCCACATTGCACCTGGGTGGGTTATCCTGCTCACACACCAAAGGAAGATGCAGGCATGGCAGTCTGATCTTATACCACCCTTTTCACACAGAACTTCAGCTGTGTGAACTCCTGGTAATTACCAAATGATGTGATTGCAGGAGAAGCAGGCCACAGAGATTCCTGCTGCCATACAATTAAGGCCTGAGAAGGCCCACAGATTGTTACTGTCAGTTTTGGGCAGTGGGTTTTATAAACTCTGTGGCAGGCACTTGATCCAAAGTCCCAGGTCTTTCCAAGTGGGGTTGAATATCAGAAACAGAGGCACAGGAAGTGAGACATGACTGAGACGCAGGACTCCTTTCGATGAATCCAATTCAAAAGAAGGAAAGGTAGAAAGAAACAGAGAGAGTCCTTGTTTGGAGGTGGTTTTGTATATCAGAGTCTTTATATCGACCGGCTTTTTTTTTAAACCTCCATTATTCTCCCTGAATAAGGGAGTGACAGTTATGCAGGAAGGCCACTCTTGCTAGGTCAATGCTACCTAAAGGTCATCACCAGTTTGTTTCCCTTAGGCATCTCTTTGTAGGTGCCATTTACTCGAATGTTTCCCTTGAGCCCCTGGACTCCAAGTCAGGCTTCTCAGCAGAAGGCATCTTGGTAAAATTCTGGTAATTATTTTGAAGCATTAGTGAGTGGATTTCTTGTTGATTTAGTGGCCTATCCCATAATGTAGGATAAGATGGAGGCAAGAAGCAGGGAATGATTTGTTTGTCACCAGTGTGCTCTAAATAATTTACAATCTATGTTCTCTCTGGTTTATTCGAACAGCAGTGCCATCAAACTGTACATGGCAGATATGTCAGAGTTGCTGGGCAGAATCCAGTGTGAATCTCTGATTTTCTATCTACCCATAATCCCCCGACTTCCTGGCATGAATATTTTTGTAAGAGTGATTATATAATAAATGAGACAAAATAAATAAGACTTGTTATGCCATTATGAAAACTTTGTGATAAAACAAATCAGAGAAATAAAGCAATGGCCGTCTGTGTTAACTTTTGTTTTAGAAACTGGGTCACGCTAAAAGACCCACCCCCCAATTGATATCTATGGATCCATCAGTTCATCAGTCCATTTAATCTATATCTGTCTGTCCCTATCTATCTTATCTGTCTATCTATCTATCTATCTATCTATCTATCTATCTATCTATCTATCTATCTATCTATCTATCTATCTATCTATCCATCTATCTATCCATCCATCTATCTATCTATCTATCTATCTATCTATCTATCTATCTATCTATCTATCTATCTATCTATCTATCTATCATCTAACTTTGTAACCTGGGTTTCCTCACTGTTGTCTCCCTGGGTCGTGGGAAATTCTGCACCATGTCCTCAAATCGCATCTCAGAGTCCAGTATTGGTCTGTGAGCCTTCAAATCAGTCCTCATACTGTGAACAGCTTCCTCCATGCTTAAGTCTCTTGAAAATTATGAAAGTTGAGGCCAGCCAATCAGCACCTCAGTGAGAGTTATGCTAGAATAGGCTCTGTTTGATTTGGTCACTGTAACATGTTTCTGCATGGCTTTTTAGTTCCCCAGCTTGAAAACACTTGAACTTGCAAAGACTCTGCCTGCAGGCTATTCTCTAGAGCAGTGTCAATTGCAGAGACTAAGTGACCCTCAGGGGCTTGAGGGCTGCTCTGGAGGTAAGGTCAGTCCCTGGCATCACAGGATGATCTAGCTGGGGCCAGACTCTGTAAACCAGAGAGAACTCATCCCTAATGCTCCCCAGGGGCTTTCTACTGACTCAGAGACCAGGTATCAATAGGCTTGACTTCCCAACACACCATGGGCTCCTCTGGGACGAAACTTGATTGATTTCTCCTTATCTTTTAAAGACCATCACAACACTTTGGTTTGAATCATATATTGGTTAGTACTAGTCACATAAACAAAAGTATAAGTGAATAAGGTACATAATTGGATGGTGTAGTCATCACTCTTGGTTCTTGAGTTTTCCCCTCTTCTGATCTATGATCAGTTCCCATTCAGTGGTTACAAACTTTTCTTCTTACTTCCACCTCTCCTATTCACTCTTGATCTTGTAAAAAAGAGTCAGGTGAATACTTGTGTCAGTGACAATAGACAAGTTGCTCTATGGTTACAAAGAATGTCCCAGTCCTAGAGCTGAAAATAGCACAGTATTATGTGTGTCTCTAACTCCTTTCCTTAAAAATATTTTATTTTTTAAAATTTGAAGTTTTATTGCCTTCTGACATTATATAGATTTCAGGTGTGTATAATTGAAAAGGAATCTGTTGGGGCCAGAACAAATAGTACAGGGGGTAGGATACTTGCTTTGTATGCAGTCAACTGAGGTTTGATCCTTGGCATCCCATATAGTCCCCTGAGCTCAACAGGAGTGCAGAGCCAGGAGTAACTCCTGAGCAGTGCCAGCTGTGGCCCAAAATTTAAAGAAAAAGAAGGAAAGGTAGGAAGGAAGGAAGGAAGGAAGGAACAAAGGAAGGAAGGAAGGAAGGAAGGAAGGAAGGAAGGAAGGAAGGAAGGAAGGAAGGAAGGAAGGAAGGAAGGAGGGAGGGAGGGAGGGAAGGAAGGAAGGAAGGAAGAAAGAGAAAGAAAAAAAGAAAGAAAGAAAGAAAGAAAGAAAAAAAGAAAGAAAGAGAGAGAGAGAGAGAGAGAAAGAAAGAAAGAAAGAAAGAAAGAAAGAAAGAAAGAAAGAAAGAAAGAAAGAAAGAAAGAAAGAAAGAAAGAAAGAAAGAAAGAAAGAAAGAAAGAAAGAAAGAAAGAAAGAAAGAAAGAAAGAAAGAAAGAAAGAAAGAAAAACTCCTTGTCCTGCTAGGCTCTCTTCCCTCCTACTCCTAGACCTCAGTCTGTGTCTACTCTTGCTGCTGTTGTTCTGATTGCTCACTTCAGACATTATCCCTGGTAGGCTGCAGCTTTTCTCTGAGTTCTCGTCTCTCTGGGACCCAAGTGAGAAAGAAGCTTCCATCTGAGATAGTCCCGAAAACACCTATAGTGACTCACTCCGTAGAATTGTCTCTTGAAGTTTTCTCACAGCTGTGACACCGACAGTGTTCACTTGTATGCCATTCTCCACTCAACTCAAGCCACATGGTGTCTGGTCCTTGGATGGAGGCATGGACATGTAAAAACTTGAGAACCACATGCCTGGGAGGAAAACTGGAAAAAATTTTTCCAGTTTTTTTTTTCCTTCCCCCCAAAATGGTGGATGATACTAGTGATTGTTACAACTCAGAAAGAGAGTGGGCATGATTAAGTGCATACTTGCAAGCATATAAGGGGTGCGAGGGGGAAGAAAGGGAGGGATCCCCCCATTTTCTGTTTTGCTGAATTGCACCTTTCCAAGCTGGGACCCTCTCTAGGTTACTTCCCCTCCCCCTGTATATCTCCTGCTTTGAAAAGAAACTCTAAACGAAGACTGGGATTCCAAGAACCCCAGACCCTAAGAATCAGCATGTACATGAGCTACCCTAACCTTGCTGGGTCAAGGCAGGAGCTGGGAACAGGGCCTGGGGGTGCAATGCAGCCTCAGTGCTTGCCACTCCTAATTGCAGCCTCTCCGTGGGGGTCTCCCCCATTCCTCTCTTAGTTTACTTCTCAGCGCATCATCCTGAATTGACTTCCCTGCCCCAGAAATGTTTGGGGTTTCATGATTCCCACCAACTCTATCACCCCGACCCCTAAACCTCCTCCAATAAATCACAATAGAAATGAAAAATGTTCCATTTTCTCAGAAGTCAACACCATAAGAGACTTCTGCTTTTAAGGAAAAGATTGAGGCAATGTATTTGACAATAATGTTAATATTGGACTTTTGGGGTGTTTAAAGTCACTACAGCTCCACCTCCATCAAAACGCTCAAGACACATCACCACTGTCCTAAAACTTTTAGGCATCCTGGCTCTCCCTAAACCCTTCCCCTGCATGATACCCTCTGTTGTGTTGTCAGTGTCCAAGGATTTGTTCTCAATGACCATTGTCCATTCTCTTGTTTTGTTCCTTTATATACCAACCATGAGTGAGGTGAACGGCAATTGCCATAGCCGCTGACTTCTTTTGTTTAACTTCACACCCCCAAGTCCATCCAAGCTGTAGCAAAACACAAGATATTATCTTGCTTATCATTGACGGTAATCCATCCTTCCTTCCTTCCTTCCTTCCTTCCTTCCTTCCTTCCTTCCTTCCTTCCTTCCTTCCTTCCTTCCTTCCTTCCTTCCTTCCTTCCTTCCTTCCTTCCTCCCTTTCTTCCTTCCTCCCTTCCTCCCTTCCTTCCTCTTCCTCCCTCCCTCCCTCCCTCCCTCCCTCCCTCCTCCCTCCCTCCCTCCCTCCCTCCCTCCCTCCTTTCTTTCTTTCTTTCTTTCTTTCTTTCTTTCTTTCTTTCTTTCTTTCTTTCTTTCTTTCTTTCTTTCTTTCTTTCTTTCTTTCTTTCTTTCTTTCTTTCTTTCTTTCTTTTCTTTCTTTCTCTTTCCCCATCTAGATATGCTGAGAATCAGTTCTTGATTCCGTGTTCATAGTCACTCCTGGCAGTTCTTAGGGGTTATATGTGGAGCCAGAGGTCAAATCTGGGTTGGCCACATGCAGGGCAAGTGCCCTTACTGGCTATACAATCTCTCTTGCCCTAATCTGCAGTTTATTTATCCACTCACCTTTCTTTGTGCATTTACATTATTTCCATACCCTGGTTATTTATATTCAGTACCGCAATGAATACAGGTGAGCATACATCTTTATGAATGAAGTTATTTTATTTTTGGGTGATAGAAGCCAAGGAGTGGACTCACTGGGGCATATACTAGGGCAAAAATAGTTTGTACTTTATTTTTCATCTGTTTGGGAATTGTGATACTGTTTTCCATAGAAGTTGAACCAGATAGCATTCCTACCAACAGTGAGTGAAGGTTTCTTTTTCATTGCATCCCCACCAACACTGTTTACAGACTCTTTGATACATGCCATTCTTATTGGTGTGAGATAATTATCTCATTGTTTCAATTTCTAATTCTCTGACAATTAATGAGGATAATAGACACTATTCATTGCCTGTACATCTTTTTATTATTTTTTTGAGGAACTGTCTCTTTTTATATTCCTTTGATGGGATTATTTTGTTGTTTCTTGAGTGCTTTCTGTATCCTGGGTATTACCCATTGTCAGGCGTATGGTGTGTAAGTATTTTCTTCCACTCAGTAGCTGTGTGTCCCCATATTGCCCCTTGTGACATCACAAGCTCACAATAATTTTTTGCGAGACAGTGACACCTTGGCTTTTTCTGGAACTTTCTGGAACTTCTGCGTATAATCTGGGAGGTCTTAGGGTCCTGATCCCATTCCTCATCCTGCCCCTGTGTTGTGTAATCTGCTCCTATGGGACTACAGAGGCAGTGAAGGCTGGACAGAGACTCTGACAGTTGTGTAGTCCTGAGAGAATCTATCTTTTCTGTGCTTTTGTTTTTGTTTTTTTTTTTTTTGGTTTTTGGGTCACACCTGGCGATGCACAGGGGTTACTCCTGGCTCTGCACTCAGGAATTACTCCTGGCGGTGCTCAGGGGACCATATGGGATGCTGGGATTTGAACCCGGGTCGGCCGCATGCAAGGCAAACGCCCTACCCGCTATGCTATCACTCCAGCCCCCTTCTGTGCTTTTGAAGACACTCTAAGCCAAGGAAGCTTCTGGACGAGTCCCACAAAGAGCAACAACGGCATGTCTGGGTAACCACCAGGCTTAGAAATTGGCCAGAAGATGCCAGGAGCAATGTGACTTAATTTTTAATTAATTAATGAGGATCCTGGGTATTCAGAGAAGCAGTTACTGAAGACCCTCAGGGACCCTAGGCTTCCTCAGTGCACTCTCTTGAAGGGGAAGTGATCCTGATCCACTCACAACAAGAGTCGGGGTGTACAAGCTCATGGCCCAAGAAGCCAGGAACTCTACTTAACATCTCAGTCACTCTCTAGAGTTTGGGCACTGGAGTCTTTTGGCCCCACAGTGGGACCATAGTTCTGTCTCTATGTGGACAGGCCTGGGTAGGCTGGTGTCTTTCCTGTCAGCTTCTTCTCATTAAAATGGAAAAGACCCATTATCCCTCAGAAACAGCTTGTTTTCTAAAAAGGAATTGAACTGGGGCTGGAGAGATGGTACAGCTGGTAGGATGTTTGCCTTGTACGTGGTTGAATTACCAGTATCACAGATGGTGCCCTGAGCACCGCCAGAAGTGATCCCTGATCCCTGAACACAAAGCCAGGAGTAAGCCCTGAGCACAGCTAGGTGTGGCCCCAACAGTGCCTCCCAATTACACCCCCCAAAAAGTAACAGAAATGTACAGAAAGTAGAAATGAATGCATTTTTTTAAGCTAAAAGGGATTTCTGTGTAATCCTTCCCTCCCCTTCCATGAGTCATAGTCTCCACAGAAAACAAGAGATAGTCTCATATCTAGCCATTTTAGGGGGGGTGGGGGCTACTTACAAGTGATGTGGGCAGGATGGGCACTCCCCAAAGGGAGGTATAGAGTCCTGGCTTAGTAACAGCCACATTTTCATCATTCACAGTCTTCAGGACAGACAACAGGAGTCGTTTGTAGAAGCCATGAAGACAGGGTGTGTGTGTGTGTGTGTGTGTGTGTGTGTGTGTGTGTGTGTGTGTGTGTGTGTGTGTGTGTGTCGGGGGGAACACAGCCGGCAGGAGTCTTTCTGGATGCAGGACTGAGAGTCTGTGGAGTTCAGCCAGCGAGTAAGTAAGCTTGGGAGGTGAGGACCCCCCCCTTCTCCCTCTTATTCCTTTTGGTCTCTCCCCAGCCCCCACTAGCCACACTTCACAGAGACCAAGGGGACAGGGAGCTTCTTGGGGCAGAGCAGGGTGCCAGCGGACGGGTGCAGGCAAAGACCAGCATGGGCCTTCTTTGAACAACTGGGCTGCAGGTTCAGGTCACAAAAAGGAAACGAGTGAAAATGTACTCTTTGCTCATCCACTTTGCAAACATTGTTTGGTCTTGGCACAGTGCTAGGCGCTGGAGATACAAAGATAAGAAAGTGGGAGCTTTGCTTGTAGCAGAAATTCCCACTTATGTCAGAAAAAAATAAGCAGCATGCCTGGAGAAGTGGGAAAACACTGTTTTATTATGCTAGTGGACACACTGGAGCTTCATGCTCTAGGACTGGGCTCCAAACAAAGGCAAGAGCTCTGTTTTATAGAATATCTGATGGGAGTGGGGGGGGCGGCATTTGCAGGCAGCTGGCAGGAGAGTACAGAAGCAGACAGTTCCAAGCACGATGTTTTGCAAAGCAAGGTCTGGACGGCCTCAAGGACATGAGCACATTTGGAGTGCATTCCCAGGTTACCAAGGTTACAAGGCGAGATTACGGCTGTCTCAAGGATATCCTGATTGCAACCGTGGTTATGATGTGGGTGGGCCCTATCAATGGCTTTTGTGAAGCGGGGAGGAGAAAGACAGTCACTTTTTCTCCATCTGCATCTGCCACCTGGGACCCAAGGTTACTGGGTTCTTGTCTTGCCTCGCAGTAAAGAATTTCAGGAGTAGATGAGCAGTAAAGTAAAGCAGATTCTATTTGGAGGTTTTTGAAAGGGAGGAAGGAGAGAAAAGTGGGGGGGAGGGGAGAGAAAGAGTAATGCGCTCAAGAGGGAACCCAGGCATCTCCAAGGGTGGAGAGAGCCCCGACATACATCCAGCATTAGATATGGAAGCAGGAAAGTACACATCTCAAGAGGGGAGATGCAGGAGACACAGGTGCTCAGGCACTGCATGTGCTCAGCCACGTGGGTGCAAGCAGCACATGAACTTGGGCAGCATATGCGCACCCTTCCTTTGTCCCAGGTGGCTTTTATAGGGTTTTTCCAACCTGTTCCCATGTGGGAATTCTACCTAGGTAAGAGTTCCTTGCTAAAGGGGTTGCCAAGGGGGTAGGGTTGGGAGTGGTGATGGTCTTTGAAATTCCTTTCTTGCCTTTTGTTTCTGCTAAAACTTCTCTGGGAAGGGGGGGTCCAGCCTTGTGCCTCGGACTGTTGCTGGCCATGTGAGAGTCTTATCAGGCCTTAGTTCCTGTTTTCTGCAAGGCCGGCTTTCACAACTTCAGGGTTATTACTTCCCATGAAATTTACTGTCATTGCATTGGGAGGAGGGCTTTCCTTTCTGCCTGCCTGCCGACATCAGTTGCATCACGTCGCCCAGACTCAGCTGCTTCTGAGAAGCTCCTGTTCTCTGGTGTTAGACTGCTGGAGGTCAGCTTGTATGACGTGTAGACCTGGGTCTCTTTTCCTCATCACTCTCCTTGTTGGGAATTTTGAGTAGGACAGGGGGCCCAAGGTGCTGCGATGTTCATTTCTATGCACAGCAAGGTCTGAGCACCTTGTGCATCAACCACTGCTGGTAACCATCATGGGTTGACTTTCCTGAGAGTCAGCAGTGGGCAAATCTGTTGCCAGGGGTGGAGGCAGACAGAATTGAGAGAGAGTAAAGCTGGAAGCCAGAAATCTTAAAGGCTAGTCCAGCACTGGCTCTGTGGAATAGAGAAGGTTCAAGAACCCACAGCAGGTATAAAGGGAAGAATGAAAGGGAGGAACAAGAACTTTAGATTTTTTTAGAAGATTTAACTGTGCTTTCCATAAGTACTCTGGACTTCCCTCAAGGGCCCAAAAGTCCGTCACGAATTGCAAACAGGAGCAATGGGCTAGGGTCCTAAAGGGATATGGTTAAAGATGACCGGTTGTTTGCTTCATGTACTTCTGCTGGAACCACTTTTTCTTGTTTCTGTAACAATGCTTGCTTTGCTATGCTTGTGCGAATTTATCAGGCGCCACGATGTGGACCCTGGTGGGCAAAACAAGCTTTGCAGATGCTTACAAAAGTGCTTGGGGCACCAGGACGAGATTTTTCCTAGTAAAAAGCTGGTGCTTCTCCTGTAAGGCTGCCAGCCAGTGTCAATAAAGACTCCTCCAAATTCGAAATTCGACTCTCGTGGTCTATCGATTGTGGTCCCACAACACAGGTATTGGGATCTCACTGCTGCCATGGCAGGTGGGGTGAGAGGCCCTGTCTGCAGGAACAGATGTTTTGGAGGCAGATGACCCTGGACCTCACTGAGAAAGCTGCTGTCTTGTGTAGCAGGGACCCAGGGTGATGTGAGGAATGACCACACCTTAGGTTCCACAAATGCAGGCTGACTCTTTTATCTTAGGTTCTGTTTTTGGTGAATTGTGAATGCTTTGCTCCAATGTCATTTAGAAAATATGGTACTTCAGGCTTTGGATATAATTCAAGAGGTCATGCTTAGCAAGGCTGAGGACTGGAGCTTGATCTCCAGGGTATCATGGTCCTCTAAGCACCTCCGGGGGAGATCTTGATGGCCCCCAGGCTCAAGTTGGTCAGCTTGGACCCACATGCTGAAACCCCAGGTCAAGTATTGCCAAGAATGGCCTGCCTTCCTCCCCAAAGTAGAGGGTGTAGCCTCTACTTTTATTTCATTAATTATGAGGAAGCAGGATCATTTTAGTTAAACTTATTTAGAAAGATGTGAGCGGAGAGAAAGGGAGAAGTGGGTGCTCAAGAGAGAACACAGACTTCTCCAGAGTGGAAGTAGGCAGGCAAAGAAATGCAGACACAAGCAAGTGAGACAAGTGTTCATGGTAGAACACAGGCTTGAAGAGCAAGCCATGGTGGCCTCTATCTTAAAAAATATCGTGTGGGACAGACATAGTATGACTATACTCATTTGTGGAATATAAAACATAATATGAGACTAACACCCAAGGACAGTAGAGTCAAGGGCCAGGAAGATTGTTCTACGGTTGGCAGCCTTCCTCATGAGCTGGGGGAGAATGTAGTTGAGATAGAGAAGGGATCAATAAGTCGATGATGGTTAGAGGGATCACTCGGGATGGGAGTAGGTAAAGGACAAAATATGATGGCCTCTCAGTATCTGTATTGCACAGCATAATACACAAAAGTAGAGAGAGAACAAGAAGAAAATTGTCTGCCACAGAGGCGAGGGGTGGGGGAGTGGGATGAGCATGGTGGGAGAGACACTGGGGACATTGGTGGTAGAAAATATACACTGGTGAAGGGATGGTGTTCGATCATTGTATGACTGAAACTCAATAATGAAAGCTTTGTAACTATATCTCATGGTGATTCAATAATAAAAAGAAAAAGAAAAAAATTGCTTTGCAATAGCATTTGCTATGATTGCTGAGACTATCACCACAAGGCACTTCACTCAGGTTGGCACCGGAAGCCAGATGGATTCACCTGACCCTGCGCTGGGGAAGGGAAGTGTCAGGTACTATGGCAGCCCTGCCGGGGGGCAGCGTTAGGACACTGGAGGCAGGGTTGGGGTGCAGCAGACCTGGAGTGGGTCCCAGCCTTGCTGCGTGAGCTGGCATTGCTCAGGAACCTCGCTGATTCTCTGAGTCCTGCTGACTGGAACCTGCTGGTGCCGAGGGTGACGCCAATGCCGCAGGTGGCTCAGGGTGTAGACTAAGAGTGCTCAGGAAGAGGCAGCTGCTTGGGGCCACTGGGCACTGGCCCAGCAGCCTGAGCCAGGGGCAGGTTAGGGGGCAGGCAGGTAGGGGGACCTTTGGGGCGTCCCCAGCGCCATTTGTTCCCTAAGGGCTCAGGTTCACTTCCTTGCCAGGTGAGAGAGACCCAGGGCCCTCCAAGGACGGTTCCGGTGTCCCCTTCCATCTGGCGACAGGCAGCTCTCCTGCCCCGCGCTTCCAGCTCCGACACTACTGTCCCACATGGTTCAGGGCATCTTGTCCCCTGGGCACACAGAGGCCACTTTGTCTGCAGTCCACACCTGACAGGGGTGCTGCTACGGTAGTGACAGGGTCTAGGGATGGCAGCAACCATCAACCCTTCCAGCAGGCTCGAGCATGCCTGGTGGGAGTTCATGTCCTTCCCTGTGGATTTCCAGCAGGCACTGCCCTTTGTGCGCCATCAGAGTCTGGGCAGTCAGGGGCCTTGCCATCCCTTGGCCTAGGGGTGTCACTACCCCCAGTTCCATGCCTGCAACTGCCCACTCCCCACTCAGAGCTAGACTGTGAGCCGCCCACCCTCCTTGAAACTTTGCCCTCAGCATTGCTCAGGTACCCAGAATCCCCCCTGAGGCAGTTCATTTGCTCTTTCATGCCCAGACCAGGAGGCTCCGGGGCCCTCTCTTCCCCTCCTCTCCCCTCCCCTCCCTTACCAACACCTCCTGCCCTATGCCCTCTTTACCCGCTTTCCACCCACCACAACTCCAACCTACTCTCCTTGCTCCTGCATCACCTGCTGCTGCAGCAGAGTAGCTGAAAATTCTAGGGTCTGAGATTCACCATGGAAACGGGGGAGGGGCAGGTTTCCCCTTGAGCCACTACTGTGGATCAGCCTGGTGACAGGCTGAAGTTTTGAGAGCCGCCCCATGATTGGCTGACAGAGCTTCCTGGCAATCCGTTGCTCCAGCTATGCTGAGACGAGGCCACCTGCAATCGGCTAGCAAGCATGTGATTGTTGCCTGGTGATTGGCTGTCCCCTCCTGGAGCACTGTGGGCAACACCTCAGGCGCTGATTGTTGAAGCTACTGCTGATGCACACAACAGTCCAATCCACAGGCCCTTGGACTACTCCAGGTCCTCCGCCGTGAGGTGATGGCGTGGTGCATGAGCGCGTCCAGCCTCCTACAGCACTTTCTTGTGGCTCTCCTGCTGGACTGGGCATCACAGAAGGCCAGGATGCCTCAGGATGGGCATCTTCACCCTGCAGCTCCTGCTGTCCAGCAGCCCCACCAGCGGCCTGGCTGGCACAGGCCCATTCAGACTGGAGTGGGAGTGGACATCTGTCCTGAGCCTCACAGGTGGGTCGGTCAGTCTGTGAGGCACGTGGGGCCTGAGGGCTGAGGAACATGAGTGGAGAAACATACATGGAGGAACATGAGTCCAGAGAATGTGCTCACGTGCTCAGGGCCAGAGGCCATCTCCCCTTCTCCCACCTTCCCTGAATATCCAAGGTTGGTTTTGTTTTGTTTTTGTTGGTTGGTTTTTGGTCCATATCTGGTGATGCTCAGGGCTTACTCCTGGCTCTGTGCTCAAGGATCACTCCTGGCAGGCTCTGGGACCCGATGAGGTACTGGGGATTGGACCTGTGTCAGCCTGTGTAGGGCAAGGCCCTCCCCACTGTACTATCTCTCTGGCCAATTTTTTGGTATTTTTAGGGAGAGTGGTCCATACCCAGTGTTCTCAGGGGTTACTCCTGGCTCTGTACTCAGGAATCACTCATGGCGGTGCTCAGGGGACCATACAAGAAGCCAGGGATTGAGCCTGGGTCAGCCGCATGCAAGGCAAACACCCTTCCCTCTGGACTCTTGCTCCGACCCTGCCAGGCTGCTTTCAGGAGGGACCAGAACAGAGGCTGCCACCACCCCCGGGTGGAGGCCATAACAATGTGACAGCCTGAGGGAATCTCCTTCTCCAGGACTCTAGGGGCTCCTGAGACTGGGGGTCCTAGGCAATTGGAGAGGGATCTCCTGGCATTGAGATCTGGAGCAAGGTCAGAAGCACTGCCAATGGAGTGTGTTGGCCCTGCTGGCTCAGGGTCTTCCCAGGGGTGGTGTGTTTCTCCTTCCCTCCAAGGCACTGGGCAGGCTGGCACTGAGTCCTGTCAGGGAACCGGGGTTTCCGGGGAAGCACTGCATTCTCTCCCTCCCCTCTGCCGTGGCAACTGCAGTTTCCTGGAGAGCAGTCTGTCCCATATTCCTAGGCCCTCCCTGCCAGAGAACTGGAGATGCCGACATCATTCCCATTGGGGGACCCATTGGCCATCGGATGGACATTGGATCCAACCTGCCCCCTGCAGCTGCTTGACGGCCCCTGGGATCAGGCAGAAGTCACACTTTCGGTGCCCTTGCAAGCCTTTCTTTATGTGTGTGGGCAGGGCGGGGCCTCTGAGAGGATCTGGAAGGTGTGGGCAGCTGTGGCTTCTCACATGCTCACCTGTTGCCCATCTTTGAAGACACAGATACAACATTATTTACAGTGTGGAGTTTTCCATGACCCGGATAGGCACATTTAGCACATGAAAACCCAGGACTGGGACTGGGAAGATAGCAGGGGTTGAGGGTAATGCCTAGAAATTATGGGATTTATTATATAAATTATAGGATCCCTGGCACCATCTCATCTTCCAGGTTTCCCTGGGTGTGGTCCTGTCCAAGCCGGGCACACCCTTGGGCCCTAGTGCAGATGCACAGGCCCAGTTTGTTGAATATTGTCAGAGTGGTCTCCAGGCTCCCCTGCCCCTGCAAATAGCAAAAACAGAACTAAACTGAGCTAAAACCCATCTCACAGATAAATTTGAATTTCAGATAGACATTGCATATGTTGCAGTATAATATGTCTCTGAAACACAGTTATCTAAATATCTTGTATTTTCTCTGGAATCCCTATTTCTCTGGACACCTTTCTTGCCTCTAAGCAGCAGTGCGTTTTAACTCTGCTCATCCCTTTATCCCTGCTATGGGACTAATTATGACCTGCTTTCTCTATCCCAGTGGACTTGGGCTTCTGGAGGGCACCCCCTACTCTGTACTCTTCCGTCTGCCCCCGCCCAGCCTCTTTCACCTAGGTATCCATTCAATTAAAATGTTGGTTGTTTTGTGCCAAGAGACCCTAAAAAAAAAAAAAGATATTTTTTTTTAAAACGAGGCCCCTGTTCTCAGTGAAGAAAAAGAAAGCCAAAGTACTAAGTTTTAGACACTTATGTTCTTTTTCCCTTTTTTCACTCTTCCCAAATTTGATTGCATGTATAGGAGAACCTGCATGGCAGAGCCTGGCAAGCTACCCATGGTGTATTCGATATGCCAAAAACAGTAACAAGTCTCACAATGGAGACGTTACTGGTGCCCGCTCGAGCACTGATGACAATGGGATGACAGTGATACAGTGATGTATAGGAGAAAGCATTGTTTTGTATCTGGCTCTGACTATGGTTCTAGTGGGAGGCATGGAAAACCTACCTTCTTTTTCAGGGCCTGCTCATTATTTCCCAGCAGGGCCTTTGTGGGGGCGTAGAGCAAGCAGTCTGGGAAGGTGTCCTTGGAGCTGAGGCAATGTGTTTCCCAGGGGGCAAATGTCATATATAAAGGGCTTAAAGAGAGCTGCAGCCCTGGCTTGCTGCCTGTGCCCCTCTGCTGGTGCAGGTTCTGCTAAAGTTCCATAGGAGTAAAGCCCTGGACGATCACCAGGATGTCTGCCGGGCCTGGTTGTGGCTGCGTCTCCCAGGACTGCAGTTTCTTGGCGGGCAAACTACCCCTTTTAGGCTTGCAGACCCGAATGGGAGTCACTGTGGCTTGGGCTTCCTCCTGCTCTCTCAGCACGTGCAGCACAGCTGCCCGCCCCTTCTCCCTGCCAAGACATACTGAATATTGATCTCACCCTTCCGTCTCAGCCTGGGATCAGGGAAGGTACATATGCTTCATCTAAGCCGGGTCAGTGTCCACGATAGATTGTGGTGGCTTGAACTAGGACTGAGTTTCCCCCAGCCCTCCCCTTGCACATCCTGCTCCCGGGGCTCTTGGGATATTGTGGGGTAAGGCAGAAATAAACCTGGTTTTTCAAATCCTGTAAGGCTCTAGGCTGCTGCTCCTGCCAGTAGCAGCCAATCTGCTCACCTCAAATCCAACTCAAAGGAGTAAACTTTCACAAAAGCACAGGCAAATCAATGAATGGCCCTAGTCACAGCATTTTCCACATTTTTTTTCCAGCTCAATTCTCCCCATCCACATGGCACTTTCTATACCAGAATACATACAGAGAGATGCCATGAGCAGTGAAAGAGTGGCATGTTGGGAGAAGAGCATATCTGGCAATGCCAGAGCTTATTCCTGGCTTGGTGCTCAGGGATCACTCCTGGTCGTGCCCTGGAAATACTTAAAATGCTGGGGACCTAACCAGGATTGGGTGTAGGCAAGGTAACATCCGGCTGTCAAGTCCCTGTTCTTAACATTTATTTATGGAGTTTTTTTCCCTTCCTTGTGACTTGCGTTTAGCCCCTAAATGGTTCTGAATGGGCACAGGGCAGTGTGTGAGTCTTCATGAATATTTCCCAACAACTAATGCCCGTACCTTTTGCAATCATGTGAGCACAGGCAAACAGGAGTATCCATAAGGAGAACGTGGGGAAGGACCAGAGTGATAAAAAGCAGCATTAATGGTATTAGCACAACATCACTTCCCAAAAGAACCAGAGGTATCATTCAAGGGACTTGAAAGGGCCTTGGGTGGAGTTTTCTCTGCAGCAGAGGCAACACCCCCACAAAGACCCAGAGGAAAGCATTCAGGGGGCTCTGGGACCCACTGCCGGGAGGAATGCAGGAGCATGGGTAGAGTAGGGCCCAGGGTAACACTCAGAGGTGCAACATATAGTGCTCAGAGAGACAGGGAGGAATGAAGGATGCACAACTCCCCTGTGCTCCTTGCCGCCCTGGAATCACCTTCCAAGCTTGGAGCAGCCCCGGGTGGGAAACTGAGGGACGCGTGGGACAGCACCAAGGATCACCACCCTGCCTTGGATATTCCAGATCTTTCCCCACTCAGGTTTCCAGTTTCAGTTGAATTCTCACTTTCCTGCTTGCCTCTTGGAAATCTCTGTTCGTTTCTCACCCCGGAGTTTCCTCTGTCCCGGCCTAGACCCACCCCCTGCTCAGTGACTGGCTCTACAGGGCGCCTCTCCTGGAGAAGAGAACTGACAGAGCCGAAGGACAGAGGTGCACACACCTCACAGCTCCAGTTCCTGGCTTCTTGTGGCTCTTTCCACCCACATCAGCTGCAGTCTCCCATACTGTCATTTTCTGCTCCCCCACGTCCTTTCTTTGAACCCTCAATTCCTGCTCTCAGGAAGCTGGAACTGCAGGGGCCCACAATAGGGCTTCTGAGAGCCTGATCATATCTGATGCCTTGATTTTGGTGATGGTACCTGGGTATTTACTATATATACATATATATTCATTTATACATATTTACACACATATGCATATGTGTATATATGCATGTATCTCTTAAACTCAGCACATATGGTTGAATATTCTACAGATGTGCTATAATTTACTTTTAAAAATAGGGGTTAGGCTTTTGGAAAACAGTATGGACATTTCTCAAAAAATTAGAAATTGAGCTCCCATTTGACCCAGCAATACCACTTCTGGGAATATATTCCAAGGATGCAAAAAAGTATAATAGAAATGACATCTGCACTCATATGTTCATTGCATCACTGTTTATAATAGCCAGACCTGGAAAAATCCCGAGTGCCCCAAGAAAAGATGACTGGATGAAGAAACTTTGGTATACATCTACACAATGGAATACTATGCAGCTGTTAGAAAAGATGAAGTCATGAAATTTGCATATAAGTAGATTAACATGGAGAGTATTATGCTAAGTGGAATGAGTAAGAAAGAGAGGGCCAAACATTGAAGGACTGCACTCATTTGCGGAATATAAAGTGACAGAATGAGACACTAACACCCAAGGATAGTAGAGATAAGGACCAGGAGGATTACTCCATGACTTGGAAGCCAGCTTCACTTCTGGGGAAAAAGGCAGCTCAGATAGAGAAGGAACCACCAAGTAAAGAATGCTTGGAGGGCCTGCTTGGGATGAGAGATGTGTGCTTCAAGTAGACTATAGACTGAACATGGTGGTTACTTAATACCTGCATTACAAACCACAACATCCTAAAGGAGAGAGAGTAAAAGGGAAAGTGCCTGCCACAAAGGCAGGGGAGGGGAGGATGGATGGGGGGAGTGGGAGGGATACTGGGAACATTGGCGGTGGAGAATGGGCACTGGTTTAGGAATGGGTACTCGATTTTTGTATGACTGAAATGTAAGCACAAAAGTTTGTAAGTCTGTTACTGTACCTCACAGTGATTCATTAAAAAATATTTAAAAAATTTAAAATTCAGTGTTTTAGGTCAACTAGAAAAAAATAATAAAATAAATAAAAATAGGGGCTAGAGGTTGTATAGGAGGTAAGTCACTTACCTTGCTATGCAGACAGTCCTGGTTCAATCCCAGGTGTCACATTAAGTTCCACCAGGAGTGATCCCTGAGCACAGAGCATGGAGTAAGCCCTGAGCACCCTGTGTGTGGTCCCCAACCCTCCATGCCACAAATGCAAAAATAAAGAAGGAAAATATTTTAATTGTTGTTATTTTTGTTTGGGGGTCACACCCAATAGTTCTCAGTTCTTCTCGCTGTGCCGAAGGTGCTCAGGGGACCATATCAGTGTTGGGGGTGGAACCTGGGTCAGGTGCATGCCCTCCCGCCTTGTACCATCCCTTCATCCAGACCATTGTTCATTTTTAAATGTGATATGGCCTACCTAACTCTTATTTATTTCATTCCAACTATTTAAGACTTTTTTTGTTGTTCCAATGCAATTTTCTAGGTGTAATGCTAAGCACTGGCGTACTTGCCCTAAAGAGGATCTCTTAAAGATAAAATTCCCTTCAGTGGGCACTGTTCGGTTTCTTAAATTGCCAGAGCCCTGTGTGGCCTGATGCTAGGTGTGAACAGCAAGAGGAAAATCATAGGCGGAAGGTCTGTGGGGGGCTCATCTGCAGGGAGCTCAGGCTGCAGCTTGTGTCTAGGGGTCAGGAGCTGTGTGGCTCGCAGACGAGCATGCACAGTTTGACAGGATCAGAGGTTACCATAGCAAGGGATGGGCTCGGAGCTGGGGGTCAGTTACGAGGGGATACAGTGAGCACAACACAGGATTTGATGGCAGGTTCCGGGTGGCACGGATGGGAGGGAAATACTGTCTTATTTGTAGCTAGAGGGGTCTGTCTTCTCACTGTCTCAAACGGGAAAGAAGGAGGGAAGCAGACCTCAGTGGGCTAAGCTTCTGACAGCACCCTCATGCAGAATGAGAACAGGATTCCGTTAGGACCCCAAGGCAATGCCAGTGGAAGCAGACATGCAGCTGATTTTTCTTCTTTCATCTAGAATTAACTTCCCAACAACCGATATCTTGGTTAGTCAATGTGGCAAATAAACAATCTCAACCTTTGAGATTTATGACTAAGGATGAGCTGTTCCTTCACTGGGAGCATCACATCCTACGCAGGAAGTGGAAAAAAGTATGGGAGAGAGAGGAGAAAAGAAAGAGGAGAAAGAGTAAAGACAGGGGAAGTGGAAATAGCAAAGAATGCAGGAGAGGAAGAGGAGGATAGATGAATGCATGAGGGGTGGGGGCAGGGGAGGTGGACTAGGATGCATATCCTTTATTCAGAGTGTTCATTCATTCATTCATTCATTCTGAAAGTGGTTGGTTTTTTGTTTGTTTGTTTGCTGTTTTGAAGCCACACTCAGTTGCACTTAAGTCTTCCTCCTGGCTTTGTATAATTCTTGGCAGGGCTTGGAGGGACAATGTGGGATTTCAGGGCTCAAACCCGGGTCAGTTTCATGCAAGGCGAACACCTTACCTGCCATACTACCCTTCCATCCCCTGCAGAGGTGTGCTTGAGTGCATACTAGGTAGAGTCTGTACACAGGGTCATCTGGGAGCATGTTCCAGGGAAACAGATCAGTCCTGGTCCCTACCCAGATGGAGTTAATAATCTGGTGGATTAGGTTAATCATGGACAAATGAATGAATACATCTTAAATACCTAATTATGTATTGTGATACAGATGCTTAGGGCAGTTAAGAAGGCACTGAGAGAATAATAAGGGGGTGGGATTGAAGGGTCTGCATCCTCTAAGAGACTCCAAGAAGTCTTTAGAAACGGATGAAAACCTCCCAGCCAGGCTGTGCAGGCAACATAGGGAGCAGCACCAAATCCTCAAGCCCCACCGTTTCCTCACTGCTTTTTATTCACTCGTGTCAATTGCAGAGGGTCTAGCAGCCTTTCAGAGCAGCTGCCCTCCACATGTGGCTCCTGGGCACAGGGAGCTTTGATCTCACAGCACCTCCACATTAACTTGTCATCTGAGAGCACCCAGCAGGGAACAGAGCGTGGAGGAATGCACTCCTGTTCCTAATGCCTCTGCTGGGAAGTGACACATGTCACTTCCACTGACATCTCACTGGCCAAAGAAACTCTCATGGCCATGCCTAATTTCAAGGGCACACGATTCCCAGAAGGAGGGAAAACCTGACATCTTGCTAAGTGCAAGTAATGACTATCACACGGGCCAAGAGTAGGAAGAGGGCACTGGGGGTGGGTGCGGGGGGAGCTCAGGAAATGTGGAGTGAGCGAGCAAAGGTAAAGTGGTGACAGTTGATTGAAGAGGTGTCGAGGGCTCAGAAATGACCCTAGAAGGAGTATGAATTCTCCTGAAGGTTCAGCGGAAGGTTTTAAAGCACGGGCGTCAGGGTGTAAAATTTGTCATTGAGGAAAGGTGCTTGGAGCTATTGGATGGAAAAATGGATGAAGACTAAGGAGATAATAGGAACCAGAAGTGATTGTGGCCAGGCTTGGGTTGGGAGAGATGGAGGGAAATGGTACAACTGAGAGAGATCCTGGTGGCAACCTCGATGGGGTTAAAGGATGAAGGGAGGGCAAGCAGCAGAGGGAGGAGGGTGAAAGATGACAGCAAATCTTCTGGCTCAAGCAGCTTAATGGATGGAGATGCCTTGCATGGGGGAGGGAGGCTGGGGAGATACAGTGTGATACAGTGTGCGTGCGTGTGTGTGTGTGTGTGTGTGTGTGTGTGTGCTTAGAAAAGAAATGCTGAAATGACAGCTTAGAAAACTTTTCTGTGGTCCATGCAATTGAGAGAGTCCAACACATGTGACTCCTAACATCTGCTAGTCATCTGCAGGCGAACTACATTTAAAAGTGGGTCATCTAGATCTCCAGCTCCCCATACACGCATGCATGCATGTGCCCATACACACAAACACATGCATTACACACTTGCACATGCATACACATACCCACATTCACACACATCCTGCTATCCAACCAACCTCTCTCTTGACCTCAGAGACCCTGTACGTAAAGTCAGCATGGGCCATAACCATTAGAATGGTGGAAAAGGCTCAGATTTATATTTCATTCTAATGTGCTCTTCTGAGAAGTGTCACGTTTTCCTGAGAGAGATGGGTTGCCAGGGAGATAGGACTCTCCGGCCAGAATTTCAGTTGTCTGCACAGTAACGCAGGCATTATTTTGAAAGTGATTGCAGTGAGGAAGGGATTGCAGAAGAAACCGTTTGGAGCCCTGGAGATGGAGGGGAGGCGGTGGCACACCCAAGAGCCTCCCTGCACGTTCTCATTGTCTAGGCCAGTGAGGATTGTGCAGCTTTGGATGCTGAGCCATTTCCGAGCCTCTAATGCAGACAGCTAAGTAGGTCGAGGTGACCGACACAGCCTGAGACAGCCCGAGACCGTGCTACTCCCTCCGGAGGGGAGAGAGAGAAGCTTGCTCTGCTGTTGACTATATACAAGGCTCACCCAGGGCCCAGGGCTCTGGTTTTCTCAGCTGCTCTACACACTCCCGGAGCACAGCTCCCTCTCAGGCTGTATTGCTCCATGGGCTTGGGGAAGGGCTGGGGCCACTGTGCTAATATAGAAGTGAGATCCATGTGAACAACTGAGTATTTGCAATCTGATTTAGGAGTCTGAGAACTGTGATAGTGCACGAGAGTGAACTCCTGCAGTGCCACATGTCTGTATATAGAACACAGCTCTTGTTCTCAGTAGAAGCGGTATGTGGTGCTGTGAACTGAAGGGGCCTTATGACTTGAGAGAAATCCGGTGGTGTCTACTTCAGCAAAGGGACACCAGCTTCTATTTCATCCAGGCATTATAAGCTATTGCCTGTAAGATGACATTAATCCCAGAGAAAGAATCCCATGTTCTTGGATTGCCCCATCCTCCTTGAAGCCTTTCCTATCATTAAAATGCTCCCATCAGATTAGTGCTGCTCTGATTTTAAAATGGAAATGTCTCTAGCAAGAAGGGGTCCTGGGAAGAAAGGCATTCAGTGCAAGAAGGGTCTATGGCAATTTTCCTGAGATGAAACCTAGTTTTGGACTGGGAAATCTGTTCCAGTGGATTTCATTGGAAACCAGAGAGGGCACCTTCCCACAGCTAGCCCCGTGCTTCCACCCACAGGGGCTCTCAGGAGAGCAACGGTGGTGGGTGAATGGTGGCAAGTCTGCAGCTACCCCTTCCTCCCTGCTGTCATTCAACAGGGACGCAGACTCCATCACCAGGAGTGAAGAGGACTTCCTGCTAAGTGTCAGCTGAACACACACACAAACTGTCGGTTGCTCAGTTTCCTTCGAACGCAGCTCCAAAGCACCATGTTCTCTCATAGTGTTTGTCAACTTGGTGGGGATTTAATGATAGTCAAAGAAACTCAGGTCCCACATGAAGGGGTGATTCACATCTTTTCCCTTGAGCATACTCCATCCCAAACTGAGCAGAGAAATGAGTCTTCATGTGGTTCTTCTTCCCAAGCTCAGGGTGAGGGCAGCCGATGAGTACCCAGTTTATCCTGGGTGCTCTGGCTAGTTGCCCTAAGCAGTAAAACACAGAACAGCAAAATTCTTGTTAAGGAGGCTGTGAGTCTTAGCAGGGAGTCCCCCACTGATGGGTGAGGGTCCTGTTCCTGATTGTAGACTTTGGCCGCACTTCTGCGTGATTATGACACCAGGACACCAGGGTACACTTGGAGTCTGACTTGGGTACAAATCGCACCATGAAATGCCACACTCATGACCTAAGTAGCTCCATAAGGGCCCATCTTTTTAATATCTTCCTAGAGCTTTGGATTTCAACCTATGAATTTGTTGGGGGCAATAGACCCAAATATTTGTTGAATCACAGTTATTGACAATAGGATGGCTGAGCAGGCAGTCATTTTAAGCATCTTTGGCAGAAAACAAAACAAAACCCCCACCCCCAAAGCTCTGCAGCCTGCCCTGTAGCCGTTCTTTAGCTGATTGTCGGAAATTGGAATTGCAAAATGCAAAGAGAACAAGTCTTGCTATTTACACGACTTTAAAAAACATGCTCAAAGCCACACACAAGGGGACAAGCTGGAAATGCACCGCCTGCCCCGTGGGTGCACGCCCGCCTTCCCGGCAGACTGTCTGTCTGCGTTGTTGTTCTTTTTCTCTATTCTGGTGTCTGTGTCCCCATACTCTCTGTCTCCCACTTTGTTCTCCTGCTAGGACCTGGCTTCCCTGTTCTGTTCTTATTTATAGCTCTGATTTTCATGGCTCAGTTCCTGCCAGTTGATCCATTCTAATATCATATGTGTTATAATGAATATGCTTTGTTATCAGTCTTTTCCAGCTAGAAACTAGACTTTAGGCTAGGGGTATGCTCGAAGGAGTGGAATACCTGTCTTGCATGTTCAAGGTCTTGAGTTCAATCCCTGGCACCACATAACTTCCTGGCACTGACGGGTGTGTTCTGGTGTTTCCCCTCCCACCCTCCCCCACCACTGCCTTGCTGCCCTTAACACTGAGCTGACAGACCTGAGCATCCCCAGGGGTGAACCCCTGGATGTGGTACTTTTGTATTTCATGGGCTCATGGAAATTTTGTTTCTGTTTGCCACCATAGCCTCAGCTCTTACATCATCAGAAACATCAGAAACACTCAATGGATACTTTACAAGGGAATTCATATTTGTACATATTGTTCTTTTCCCCTTTCCATTTGGATAGTGCTGGCAGAAAGCCCTTCTGAATGAGTGTAGAAATAAGAGCTTTCTTTAGGGTTCAGAGGTCCCCATGTTCAGTGATGTTCCTATGGATAAATTTCCTCTAGTTCAGTATTTTACTTTCTGCTCTCTGATCTATTTCTATGGTGGATGTGGGTCAGCTAGTTGTTTTGGGGTCAAGACCTTTGTTATTTTTGTTTGTTTGTGGATGACATCTGACTGTGCTCATGGCTTATTCCTGCCTCTGTGCTCTTACTTAATTCTGGGGATTGAACCTGGGTTGGCAGCATGTAAAGCAGGTGTCTTGCCTGTGGTACTATCTCTCTGGTTCCCAAGGTCATTCTGAAGTTGAATGAGACCACCTGGAGTACTGACTGCAAATGGTAAGTAAATCTGACACCCTGGGGGGCATTATAATGACATTGTGACTCTGTATCCTACCCCTGCTATGGTGTTGGCTCTGCCTTCACATCCTTGTTCTACTCTTGGGTCTGTGGACAGACCCAGTCTGAGTCTCAATTGCTTCCTTCCTGCTTAGGCAGAAGTTTGTACCTGCTGGATTCACTCCTGCTAGATTGTGCTCTTTCGTTTGAGTGGAAAATATTCTTATGTTAGCTTAGGTACTAGAATGTCACCATTCTCTGCCACTCATCCATGAGCAGATCCCTGAATCCAGGCCTTTCCTAGAAGAATCTTTTGTCCCTGCATGATGGCTTTTGATTTCAAGCAAGTCTAACTGCCTTCCACACATATATACATACATACATAATAAAAATATTTGTACCTGTGTATTTATATGCTAAGTATTTGCTTTCATCTAACAATAGAGAAACCATGTACAACAGGGTCTAAAGATGACCTCTGGGCTCTAGTTTAAAACATAGAAAGGAAAAGAATTTTTGTTAACATATATTTCTATGTCCATTGTTTCCACAGCATGGCTTAGTTTTGTATGTGTATATAGGGTATGTGTGTGTGTGTGTGTGTGTGTGTGTGTGTATGTGTTTATGTGATGAAAGGCTAGTCTACCTCCAAATACTATTGGAGGCGAATTCATAAGTAAAATTACTTTAATTGTATGCATCCCTGAGCTTTCCAGTTTTTATCTCTACCTACAATCAAAAGTTTTTCTAATACTAAAAAAAAAATCTACTGGGCAAGAAGAAATGAGATCAGGTGACTTTTGAAGGTTTTGAGGAACGATGCCCCATGTCCATGCTAATGAGGTCTGGGTTAGAAGTAAATGCACTGGACCGGAGAGATAGTACAGTGAGTAGGGCAGTTGCCTTGTGGAAGACTGACCTGGCTGCAGTTCCCAGCACCCATGGGACACATAGTTGGGAGTAAGCCCTGAACACTGCTGGGTGTGGCTCCAAAACAAAATAAGTAAATAAATAAAAGCACTCGTGTTATTTTTGATACATATGGAAAATATGGAAAATATGATCCTAGATTTGTCAACTGTCTGCAACTCTGGAGGAAAGAGAGAAAGAGATCCTGCGTTTCTGGCGGATGCATTTCGAATGACCCTAGGCTCCATCTCCATTTTCCACTTGTAAAATGTGAGTCTTGGAAGGGTTGAGGTGAGGGAATTTGCTCAAAGTCACACCAGCAGTGAAAGGCCGCGCTGGGTCTGTCTGTTTTCTCCAATTTGTGTTTTCCAGGCCACTGGGCCTGTGTTTTCAGGGAAGCAGAGAGGCAAGAGACCCAGGGGTCCGGCAGAAGTGCAGACTAGAGTGTGAGCGGGCTCCAGAGTCATTTGCTGAAGGGCTCCCAGGAGCTTAGTGCCAGACGTGACTCCGTTCTCTGAACAAGCATTGGCTTCTCTACCAGCTGACATGGCTAATGAGCCATTTCTGGTCACTGTGTGGGCATTTCCAGTCTTTCTCTCTCAACAAAGTTAACCTTGCATGTATTCTGGCCAACTGGATTTGTCAGCCGACGCCCTCCAGAACGACCTGGTTGCATGTGCCCTAACCTGCTTAATATTTTATTATAAGTAAAGTATTTCCTTGCTTGTATTGTCTGTCTGTATTTAATTACTTACTTGTCACACTACTTTCTTTCTTTCTTTCTTTCTTTCTTTCTTTCTTTCTTTCTTTCTTTCTTTCTTTCTTTCTTTCTTTCTTTCTTTCTTTCTTTCTTCCTTCCTTCCTTCCTTCCTTCCTTCCTTCCTTCCTTCCTTCCTTCCTTTCTTTCTTTCTTTCTTTCTTTCTTTCTTTCTTTCTTTCTTTCTTTCTTTCTTTCTTTCTTTCTTTCTTTCTTTCTTTCTTTCTTTCTTTCTTTCTTTCTTTCTTTCGTGTTTTGGGGCCACATACAGCAATCTTCCTGGCTATGTACTCAGGGATGGCTCCTAGCAAAAGGCCCTCTACAGTGCTGAGGATCAAAACCAGGTTGGCTGCAAGGCCATTGGCTTGTCTGTTGTACCATCTCTCTGACCCCTTTTCATGTTTCTGTGTTGACACAGATCATGGGTTTGCCTTGCGTTCCGGTCAGTCCCAGGCACGCAGCTCAGAGCTTAGCACGTACAGGGATATGATCAGCATGTTGGGAGGAAATTACAGAGGGCGGGGGGGGATGCATCCTCTTGTGGGGGCTTCAAACAGCTCTCCAGCCTTCCTTCTGGGGAGTCTGCTAGAAGGATCCAATAATCCCATGACCTGAAGTCCTTAGAGATCTATGTCTTAGCTCTTAGCTGTCGGCTTAGCTACTGATGAATGCGTAAACAACTGACTGCCCAGGGTGAGTGAAGGGCTTTGCCTGGGGCCTCCCAGCCCTGGCCAGAACATCAATTATTGCTCCTGGGTGGTCTTCAGACAGGAAACCTGGGCTCACTGTGTGTCCCTTAGCGCCTGCTGTCGGAATCAATAAGTGAGGGGTGGGCTTGCAAAGCCCCCACTTACTGGCTGCAGAACGAGAGCAAGCTGCAGAAATTGAGCATTCCTTTCCCTGCAGGTCACCTCAGCAGGACACATGAAAGCTGCCATCAGGGGCAGAGTGAGCTGGACCAGGGAGGGAGGGGAGTGGAGTTGGAGTATTTGTCACAGGAATGTCAGGCTGTTACCCTGCATCCACTGCGGAACTCTCACGCTGACCAGGCGTGACATGTCAAATTATGATAGAGTGAAAGGAGCCCCAGCTTGGGAGTTCGTGGGGCTGCTCGGGCCCTTCAGCCTGCAGGCCTTAATTTTGATACTGGGGTAATCAGGCTTTCCTGGACCTTAGGCTAGAATGACCTTGGGCCTCCTGAGTTAGGCTGAGTTGGCACCAAATGAACTAAGGTGCTGGTCCAGAAGTTAGCAGGAAGGGGAGGGGTCCACCTTCTCCTTACTCCTAGTGTTCTGTTCTTAAAGGAGCTGTGAAGGAAACACAGGAGCCTCCCCACATCCTTGGCGATCAGCAGACCTCCTCTGCACCCCTGACCCCTATCATTTGGTATAATGGAACAAAGAAGGGCAGCTGACCAAGACTCGCAGTCTCTCTTAACTCAGGCCAGCGAGGCTGCCCTCAGCCCCTGGGAACTGGGGCAGGAGAGTGAGGTAGAGGGCAGGCAGTGGGGACCAGACAGCATCTGCATGAGAGATAAAAAGGTTATCTGCTCCAGATGAGCGCCTTTCAGCCTCGGCAGCGGAGCGCGCTGAGTCAGCACCTGCAAGTGGGGCGCAGTTTGACTTTGCTCTGAGTTCCCCTAGAGCTGAATTCCCAGCCAAGCAGTCAAATGAGAAAAGGTGCAATTAAGCAAATAGAAACAAAGGGAGGAAGCAATGACAGGCTGGCAGTGAGTTGCTGAGGGCTGCCTGCCTTCCAGAACATTTCTCCAGCTGAGTACACTGGGCATTCATTCATTCATTCATTCACTAACTCCCCCCATCACTCACTCATTCAGTACATACTTGTTGAGATCCTTCTGTGTTATCACCCCAGAGCTGGTGGTGGGATACACTGAGAAACAAAGGCTGACTGTGATCTTGTCCTCAAGAAGTTTACAGTCTAGGAGAGGAAACAGAAACCAATGGCAGACATGGGAAACTTAGAGCTATGGCTTCTGCCCTGGAGCCCCTCTAGCCTGGTTCTTCTGCACCTTATCACCTAGGCCCCTACCTGGGTGCCCTCTCTGTCTCTGTTTCTACACGTGGTGCAATCTCAGCAAGAATCTTGCTAGTTAACTGGTTCACTCAGAGAATCCCTCCACTCTTGGTAGCTGAGCCTCTGACTGGCTTTCAGCAAGAGTCCTGCTCAGTTGGGTAAGCCAGAATCCCCTTGCTCTGGATGGCTCCTCTTAGTAGGTTTTCATCCTCTGACACTTGCACTCTTCTTGTTGACTTTAAATTCCCTCTGATCTTCATATTGGGAGTTGAATCCTCTCTCCCCAAACTATTGCAATAATCCTCCGTACAATCTTCCTTACAGTTTCAGCAAGTTTCAGTGTTTACTTCTTTAACCTAGCTGCCTGAGGAGCCATTATTTTTGTTCTGTTTTGTTTTTGTTCAGGGGCCATACCCAGGGTTAACAGTGCTCAGGTCTTACTCCTGGCTCTTTCTTCAGGGATTACTCCTGTCAGGCTCAGGGGACCACATGGGGTACCAGGAATCTTACTGGGGTCAGCCATGTACAAGGCAATCACTGTGCTTGCTGAACTATTCCTCCAGCCTTGAAGCAGCCATTCTTGATTCCAGGGAAGCAAATGAACTCAAAAAAAGCTCTACTGAAGAAATGGTGCCGGAGCTGGTTAAGGCAAAAGGGAAGGTGGGTGTTTAAAGTTATCTAAAAGCTGGAGGGATTGTACAGGGGTTAAGACTCTTGCCGTGTACGTGACCAAGTCCAGTTTGATCGCTGGTACCATATATGGTCTCTGAAGCCACTCCAGGAGTGATACCTGAGCACAGCTAGATGTGCCCCCTAATAAATGAATTTTATCCCAAAACTTAGAAATAAAACAAAAGTATGATTACATGACCTTTTACTGTCACATTGAAATATTGATTGAAAAGGTGGGATTCTTCCCGACCTTAAGAGAGAATTAATCTAGTATGGGTTTTCAATGAGGATGTTAGCTGTGTGAAGTTAGATGTTCACCTGTGGACAACTAGAAAGTAGAAAATGATTTTTTGGCATAGTAGAGGTCCAAACATTGCTGTTAGGTTGTAATAATAAGCTAAAAGGTCATAGTGGTGCTTCCCTGTAGGATATTAACTTGATTTGTATCTAACTTAACAAACATTTTTCAACATTCCTTTCTTGAGAAAACATCAATATCTTCCACAAATGCTCCCAGAATTAGCTCTATCACTTTACTGATCTCATTAGTGAGTGAAATAACTTTTTATTTTGTTCTGTTTGGGGGGATTTGCAGCTACACCTGATGTTTTCTTGAGGTTTACTCCTGGTTCTGTGCTCAGGGTCACTCCTAGCAGTACTGAAGGGGGATGGGATGCATATATAGTGCTAGGGAGCAATCTGGGATTGACCTTGGGCAAGACAAGAGCATTAACCCCTGTACTTTCTCTGCAGTCCCTGAAGTGATTCTATAGTGGGCACCAAGCATATATTTGATTCAAAATCATGCTCCCAATTATTTGAAAGCTTAGTTGGACTGGAGTGGGTGGAAGATATCCAAGAAGCGTGGCTAGAATGGGGCTGGAGCCATGGAGCAAGCAGGTAGAGCACTTGCCTTGCATGCAGCCTATCCAGACTGGACTCCCAGCATCCCATAGTCCCCCGAGCACCATGAGGAGTAGTTGCTGAGTGCAGAGTCAAGAGTAACCCCTGAGCATTACTGGGTGTGTGAACAAAAAGGAAAACAGGAGTGTGAATGGGACTCACTTACTGGGGATCCAGCACCTGATCTTTGAAGGGATAAGAAAAGCTGAGAAATTCCAGGTGTGGAATTGCAGTCTCTGTGTTTGGGGGTGTTAGGACTCATGAGTCAAAGGCATGTTACTGAGCAGTCAGCTCAGAAAGATACCTCAAAGCTCGAGTCACACTGTTCCCCAGTTAGTGAGGGCTCCTGGCCTGCAGTGACACCAGTTTCCAGGTGCCCCCAACTCTCCTGCCTAATCCCACAATGCTTTGCTCTTCTTGTCCCTGAGGCATTTTTTCTCCAACCTCCAGGTTCAGAGCCTCCATAACCTTGGGCGGTCCTCCTCCCCTTCCTTGACTACCAAATCACTGAGTTCTGTCAATGTTTCCTCCATCCTGTAGCCGGATCTGTCTCTCTGTCTCTGTCCACTGGGGCCACCACCCACTCCCAGCACTGGGGTCCATGGGGCCTGTTATGAGATCCTTAGGCCTTTTCCAGTGTCAAGTTCTTCCTTGCAATCCGCTCCCTCATGTTACTGCCAAGCCATGTCTTCCTCATCAGAAGGCTGCCTCTGCTTGGCGCGCCTGGGAGAGAGCCGTAAGGTACCTGCAGATGTCACTGAGATTCACTTCCAGCCTGTCGGAAGCATGATGTGGGAAAAGGCAAGCGAGGTGCTGGCTGGTTGCATTTTTCTCCTTCTGGGATTCTCCTCAGGGCAACCCTGTCCTCCCCCCACCCTCTGCCTCTGCCACCCCACAACTCCCCAACCAGAGGGAGT
Organism: Sorex araneus; assembly: GCF_027595985.1. NCBI lineage: Eukaryota > Metazoa > Chordata > Mammalia > Eulipotyphla > Soricidae > Sorex > Sorex araneus. The sequence continues at coordinate 238,424,194 of NC_073302.1, read as the reverse complement.
TTGCCAACCCATGAGCACCACCAGCAAATGGATGCAACTGTGAATAGCACTGGGCCACCAGCGAGGTGGCCTGAGAGGAAGATGGGCTCAAAGGAACAGAGGAGGTTGGACAGAGGCCACTGGACCTATCTCAGCCTCCAGACAAGCAGAGGGAGCCTCAGCAAGGGGCTGGGCAGGCGTCTCCCGAGATGCAGAGCTGGAGTGGCGGCTGCAGGGAGAAGGTGGCAGCAGTAACAGGGCCGCCTGCCTCTTGTGTGATGATCTCTTGGCGGATTCTTCATGTCTTTTATTTTTCAGGTTTGACATGTTGAACTACTCACCCCTGAGGGCCCTTTCTTCCCCACCAGCTGAGAGGGCCTGTGAGAGACTCGCCAGGGCCATCCTTCTTGAAAGCAAAGCAGCCCATTCTGGGTGTCCACTGTCCCCAGCCCTCCTGTGGGCTTTCCCGACCAGCCCCCCTCCCTCCCTATTCTCGTCACCTCAGGGCCACACATCAGACCACGATGAACAGACTTTATGCTTCAGAGCCTGTTGAATTTATCCAGACATATCTATCCTAGACATGTTCATGCTAAGTCTGCTCACCTGCTTTGCTCATTTCTTCCCTGACAACCCCCACCCCCAAATTCCTTGCCTCTCCTTGTTCCTTCCTCCCGCTCCCTTCTGACCAACTCTGGTGCTTCCTGTGTGGCTCATGTGGTGAACCTCCTCACTGTATGGTGAAATCCCTAACTGATAGTGAACTCTCGAACCCCGCAATCTGGAATCCTCTTACTGTGTAGTGATCTCCCTAACTGCATGGTATCACTTGTATCATTTATATTCCCGTTGATCTTCGATCTACTCGAGCAGGGGCCAGTAATGTCTCCATTTGTCCCTGTCTCGTGCTAGTGTAGCCCAATGATACCTGCTCGCTCCAGGAACAGGAAGAGCCTCAAACCATTCATTCAGGGTTTTGATGAAGAAGTCTGACCATCTCGTTGGTGGGCGGCCACATGGTCTTTTGACATCCCGTGGAATTCAGTCTGTAACAGCTCTAGTCCAGTGGTCGTCTCTGAATCACATTACATGTCCGGCCCATCTGATTTTTGATGTCTTGGCAAATGAACTGCATGGTAAACCCCTAATTGTTGAATGAGCCCCTTTATGGTATGGTATGGCTCACTCACAATGTGGGAACTCCCTGACTGTAGAGAACCTCCCTCATGGTGTGCTGAACCGCTCATGATGTGGTGAATCATTTTCCCCCTCTTGGGAACTACGAGTGACTTCCTGTCTTTTCTACCACTATCATCTTTTATCACTTGGCCTGACTCTCTGTCACCTTTCCTGTCAATGATCAGTGTTTTCAAGCATTTAATCTCCTCCTGCCCTCCTGTCTCTGTGGATCTTGGATGGGTCACTGTCCCTACTATTCTCAGCGGTGAGAAAGGCCTTGGATGCCCCTTTCCTTCCCACATATGGCTCAGATTCAGCCTCTGCACTTGAGGTAAATCATGCCACTCTGTCCCTGGTCCAGGGATTGAAGATGTGACTTTTCTGGTCTTCTCCACCATCCCTCTCTCTTCCTGGGAGCTTGAACCACACAGGGCAGTTTCTTATCCCAAGTGTTTCTGTTTTCCAAGTTTCCTTCCAGAACAATCTCCCTTTCTTCTTCTGATGGAAAGTACTCTTCCTTGGAGTCTCAGCCTTCCTCTGAGGTGCCCACACAGTGGGCAGCACTCTGTGCTCTCCCTGGGGCTTTGCCTCCTCTCTTTTCGGGACTCAGCATTGGGTTTTGTGAGCTGACAGGAAGCATCTGATACCAAGTCCCTCTTCGACACATTCCTTTTCTTTCTTTCTTTTTTTTTTTTTTTTTGCTTTTTTTGGGTCACACCTGGCAATGCACAGGGATTACTCCTGGCTCTGCACTCAGGAATTACTCCTGGCAGTGCTTGGGGGACCATATGGGATGCTGGGAATCAAACTCGGGTTGGCCGTGTGCAAGGCAAACGCCCTACCCGCTGTGCTATTGCTCCAGCCCCAGTTGACACCTTCCTTCTTGAGTGGGCACAAAATCCTCAGATGTGGCAACAGCAGCAGGGTCTGACCAGGAAGGCAGCCAGCCTTGAGTCTTTGGATTCTCGAGATGAACTCTTTAGTGCCATGTCAAAAGAGAGGTGAGAGGAGAGAGAGGAGGCACGAGATGATAGCTGCAGAGCAGCATGTCCTGTGAGGAGGCCTGAGAGGAGACTGGGAAGTCAAACATTGCTTCACAGTTTTGGGCCCTCCAACTGACTTGTTTACAATAAAAACATTTGGTTTGACCTCCACTGCCTGCAACCCATGATGCTGAGGCGTTTGGGGCCACATTCTTTGCCGTCCCCAGAGAAACTCTTCTCACAGAGCATGCAGGGTGGAAAGAAGCAACGCCTTGGAATCATCCCCAGCCTGAGGCGTTGCGCTTCACGACCATGCAAATATCTCAGATGCTGAAATTCACTGCCCTAAATGTGCCTTGCAAAAGACGTCTCTGTGTCCGAGGAGAAAGACAGTGTCTCTTTAAATGTGCTTTCCGTTCCTCACACACATTGTAATCAGCAGATGGCCCTACCTCCCCCCACCGCTCCCCCTTGAAACAGACCCTTCTAATAGCTAATATCCTGCAGTGACCAAAGCCATTAGGAGGATGAGGCCATTACTATACTCTCCTGTCCAGCAAACACATAATGCTCACAGGGGATTGCTTCCCCCACCACCCACCCCTTTGCTTGTTGTTTTTGCGGATGAATCAGGGGCCAATGGTTGGTTAAAAAAAACAAATGAGGAGGGCTGAGGGTTGTGATCATTCTTTTCAAGGACACCTCCCAAACAGCTTTAGGATTTAAGATTCCTTTTGTCAGAATGACGGCAGATGTTAGCTTGGGGGCCAGAGCAAGCTCTGCAAGCATACAGACATTACGCAGGCCTCTGTCCCTCATCACCGTCCTATTTAATACTCCACTTCTAAGCGCGACAGCCAGTCTGCTTTTGCCCTGCTGCTTTGCACAGCCCTGTTTGTGCTGTAAAAGACAGCCCAGCCCAAAGCCATGGCTCCCAACGCCTTCCGGAATGTTCTGAAACACTGCCACCTAGTGGTGCTTCAGAGGCATCACAGCACACGCTGCTGGGTCGGAGAAGCCAGCTTCGTAGGCGAAAGAACCAAGAGAGGCAAGGGGAAGCTTGCCTAGAATCCTCCCTCTGGACTGGCTAAATGAAATAGGTGGCAGAGCCACAGAGAAAGTGGCTGGGATACAGAGAAGCTTAAAAGTGATGGCAGGGGACAGATGTGCAGGCTTTTTCTCAAGGGAAGAAACGCATATTTTTCTCTAGGGAGAATGTGAGTCCATGAAATCCTTTGGAGTCGGCCTCAATGTGGATGACTCAGACTGTCACATGTCTGAGTTTCCAGGAGACTTGAAATCTATGGACATTTCCAGATGTCAGTGTCTTCCCCTGAAGGGACTAAAAGAACCCCTTAGTCTCCATTTAGCCTTAAGCATAGGATGTGATTTGATCAGCCAAGTCACAGCAGGGACCAGAAGCTGTATGAGCTGAGGGCAATCCTGATTTCACTAGTATTTAACCGCCATGCACTGCGGGCAGAGCCACAAAAACACACCATTTCCACCTTCATGAGTCTTGAGGGCTGGACTAGGGCAGGAGGAGAGCCATGCAGGATGTGGGGGATTCCCAGGAAGAACCTAGGAGTGGAACTTCTTCATCAGCAGAGGACATCCCATTCCCATAAGGAAAGCTTCCAGCCCTTTCTATATGTGTGTGTGAGTGTGTGTGCATGAGTATGTGTATATCTGTGCATGCATGTGTGTGAATGCATGTATGTGCATGATTTGTATGTGCATGTATTGTGTGAAGGTGCACGCATGCATTTGTGTATGTGCATGGTTTTGTGTCACCATTGGGGCTGGGAGAGGGACAAGGAGGGAGGAGGCAGGAGGCTGTTCAAAGTGAAGCTGACCCAGACACATGGCGGTTCATCATTGATTAGACCCCCCCTTCACAGTCACTATTTCCATTTTTTTTTTATAAAGAAAACTTCTGTTAAAGGGCAAGTCGTTCTGTAGTAGAGATTAACTTCTGCTGCTTGAAATGTAAGTATCTGGATGGTTACGAGAGGAATCCATTCCAGGCTGCTCCAGGCTTATCTGATGGCTCCCAGCCTGCCCCTGCCGATGTCAGTACTTCTCGGAGAAAAGCATATGTGATCATGGTGTTACAGGCTGTTACCATCACTCTCAGGTCAAGGTCTGAGAGAAGGTTTGGTTTTAGGCTCCTCTCCAAACAGCCTGGGTTGTCCTTCCCCTCCGCATTTGGGGGTCTGAAGCTTCAGCTTATCTGAAGTGCTCACATTGCAAACAGGAGCAGCGGAACTGGGGATTTCAATTCTGCCTTGATGGGAATTTGCACTGGAATACTCTGCCCACCACCACTTTATAAGCCGAGAATCATCAAGCTTGCTACAAATACCTCGAGGGGTCCTTGCCGTTGCTCCACATAAATCAGCAAAATGACAGGCAATTGACTTTGAAGACAGCTCTCACATGGCTGAGTGGCTGGAGCTGCTGGAAGCAGATGAGGGCATTTTCCTGTAAACATGATTGTGATTAGCACCAGAGTAAACAGCCCATCAGGCCTATCTGTCAGGCCCCAGCCTGTCCGGCTTCTCAACACAGCAGAAAGCCACACGTGACTCTGCTGGCAAATCCAAGAAAATAAGCTGATGTTTCAGTACGTGGCACATTCTTCTGATTTCCCCAGAAGGTAAGCAAAAAGAGAACTGGATTCGGCTGTGCTTTTATGACAAAATAAAGAGAAGGTGGGAACCAGAACCTTGGATTGCCCAAGCAATCCGGTTTCTCGTTTGCATTCTGCAACTGACGCACCACGCTGATTCTGGCAAGGTGGAAGGGGGCACAGAGGAAGGTGGGTCTTACTCATCCCATCCGAGGTCACTGACCACATGCCCAGAGCAGCGAGGCAGACTGGAGGGCCTGAGGCCAAGTGGAATGCACAGGATCTATCCCAGGGGACAGACTGACCCAGGGCCAGTGCTTGCTGGCACCAACGGGGACAGAGAGCCAAGGTTGTCATGCCAACTGACTTTTCAAAAGAAGTCAGAAGGCATAATTTTCATGAAATACTCTGTGTGCCAGATCAAACAGGCTGACAAGCCAAAAGCAATGCTGATAGGGTGTGGTGGGGCTACCTTTGCAATGGATTTCTCTAGTCCTGTTCCTGCCTTCCTGGTTCTCCTTAGAGCTATTTGAGAGAGAGAGAGAGAGAGAGAGAGAGAGAGAGAGAGAGAGAGAGAGAGAGAGAGAGAAAGAGAGAGAGAGAGAGAGAGAGAGCCCCTAGCAAAGAAGTGCCAAGTTTACCAGCACCCCAATTTTTGGAAAGTTCTTGATTTTTCAGAGCCAAGATCCTCTCGTGCTGGAGCTCAATTGCCTCCTATTTTGTTCTTGATCAATAGAAATACAGAATAACCAACACCATTGCTGTTTAATCTCAACTCACATAAAACTTGGAAAGCCACTGGCATCTATGAGAAGGAGCCCCCAGAATAAAGGCCTGGAGCCCAGCCCCCTGAGAAAAAGAGTGGCCAAGAGCTTAGAGCCAGTCACAAGTTGCCTTGAACCTCAGTTTCCCCCCATGCCCAAAGGCTGATTTCTTCTTGGGGCACTGTCCTCCTTGGGAAGGTTGACTTCAGGAAGAGGTGTGTGTGTTCTTCTCTCTGAGTGTGAGGTCAGAGATGCTGCTGGTGTCACGGGGACCACTCTCCATCTCCTTTATGTCATCTCTTCTAGTTAGAGACCATCCTGAGTGTAGTGAGAAGCAAGCGCAGAGCTCAGAGGCCTCAGCAGAGGGCCTGGCCAGAGTCAGACCTGGAAGGTGCAGCTCAGTGAACATCCAGGTACAGCCTGAGTCTAGAGAAGAAGGAGACCAGGTGATTTCCAGTTCTAAGGAGGCTGTGCAGAGCAGCTCAGCAGGACCCTGGTGCCAGGGGAAGCAGGGCTTTGGGAGTCAGGGAACCTGCTTTGACTCATGACAGAGAATCTCATCTGCCTGAAATAACTGGACTCCCTGGAAGCTGCTCTGAGATGTGAACTCTTGACTGAAGATATTTTCTGTTGGTGCTAAACCAGGACGCTAGGACGAGCCTCTGGACACCGACCTACAAGCAGAAAGCAGAACCAAGGCCCCACTTTTACATTAAGTGGACAAGCTAAAACTTGTGAGTCCGATGATTTGGAGAAGTACAGCATGCTATCACACACACCCCCTGGTCATACATTATCTTGGCAGAACCAGGCAGCAGTTTCCCCCTCTCTTATACATCCTTAATCTGGTTTGATCTTCAAGTATCAGTATGAGCCTTCTCTTTGCCCTAACCAACTACAAGAATGCAGGGGATGTAATCTATTGAGCCTACATGTCCAACTCCATATCTTCCTCTGACGTTTTAATCATTACAACATAGCTCTGACAAGACAATGCATACCCTGATGTTCTTTTGATGAATGCTCATCCTAAAACTGTTCTTACTCATGTTAGTGATTTTTTCTCTGTGATGAAGTTATTAGGATGCAACTGATAAAAAATAGAATAAAAGGTGGCCTCTAGCAGTCTCTCTTTGCCTTGAGCCAGATTGATGCCTTGGCCGTCAGTGCTCTCTACATTCCTCTCGCGTGTCATGTTTCTGCGCCTCCGAAAGAATATTCATGCAACAAGTTTCAACAGTGTGCACAAGGCTGTGCGGGTTTCAGAGGAGCAGGGCTGAGCTCCCTGAAGCAGAGCAGTGGGGGTCAGGTGGCTCCATGTCTGTAGAGATGGAGCGGGAAGGGCTTTCTTGTGGGGTGAAGAAGACGCTGTCGAGCGCTCCCATCTCTCTCTGTGGGATTGTGGAGGGGAAGCCCTTTGGGGACAGGGACAGAGAGACAGCAGTGGTGTGGGGAACCTGCCAGGTTCAGTGTTCTGCAGTGTTGTGGGCTGCAGGGCTTCTGCAAGGTGGAGTCTAACTCATTGTGTTGTCACCAGCAGGTGTATGGTCCTGAGTCTGCCTGCTCATTCGAGCCTGTGATGGACATGGACACTACGGGCTGCCCACAGCATATGCCATGGACTGAGAAGGGTGCAGGGGGCAAGGGGACAGATGGAGTCTGAAGAAGGCAGAGAAGGCTGATCCTAGCAGAGGATAGGAGAGAGTCATAGGGAAGCAATGCTCTGGAGTCACCCAGGAGGCCAGTGTACATTCCTTTTTATTAACTTATTTAATTTTTTTAAAAAAAGTAAATTTACTTCTACTTTTTAATTTTTCATTTAAAACATTTCAATTAAAATATTTTTTTACTTAAATACTTTTCTATTAAGAATCAGATAGGAGGGGCTGGAGCAATAGCACAGTGGGTAGGGCATTTGCCTTGCATGCGGCCGACCCGGGTTGGATTCCCAGCATCCCATATGGTGCCCTGAACACCGCCAGGGGTAATTCCTGAGTGCAGAGCCAGGAGTGACCCCTGTGCATCGCCAGGTGTGATCCAAAAAGCCAAAAAAAAAAAAATCAGATAGGAGTGATTAGGGTGTCTCGAACCTTAATCACACAGAGACATTAGTCATGAATTGTACAGACTCCAATCATCTGCCCTCTGCATAGAGGGGCAGGTAAGGATAATTCTACCTGACGATTGCTGAGCATTTCTGCTGAAAGGGAAGGAGCATGTGGGTAGTGCTGCCAGCTACAGAGGGTCCCGGAGGGCCCAGGGGTATGTGCCCACTGCTGGGGGCTCACCCCTGCTCCGGGCAGGAGTAGCCCGTAGATATGGTGCTATCTCGGAGATCCAATGCACTTCGTGGGCTCTGCCCTGCCTGGCTCTGCCCAAGGGGACAGTGACAGGGGACAAGGCAAGGCATGCCTGTCCCTGAGACAGAGGGACCCAGGGTGGGCTTCAGAACCTGTCTCTGCCCTCTGCTTCCCAAGGCCCCCTATGCAACAGGTCATGGCTGTGGAGTCCCTGGGCCAAGAAGGCAGCGGCTGCCACACTGGACGGGTCAGCCTCAGCTTCTCTCCCCAGACCCAGAGCTCGGGGCGCTGCCGCCCCGTGTCTGCGCTGTTGCCAGTCTCCCTTTCTCTCCGTCAACTTGCTCGAGAACCACGTCAGCTCCAAGTTCCAGCGCGGAAAATATAGCAGCCTACAATATGTTGTTCTGGCAGAAAGTGACGGATTCTAGCCGGGAGTGTCTGTCACGGGCGCCCAGGCAATTAACTCACTTGTCGGGAAATCAGAATTACTAGTTGGGAGCAGCCACTGCAGCTTCTGCTCAGGCCTTTCTTCCTGATGGGCTTGTAGGGGATGGGGGGATATTGATTTGGGGATGAGCTGGGGTGGGGGTGGGGTACACATCTTGCCCTGATTCTGACCCTCTCCTGCTGGGAAGATGGGATGGTGATTTGCAGCCATGCTATAACGTCTTGTGGAGGAATCCCGGGGTGGGGGGGGGGGGGTCTCAGGCTTTGTTGGGGCTTGACTCAGCCTTGGCCAGACCTCCCCAGTCTTGCTCTCTCCCAGGGCTGCTACTGTGGCTGGCAGCAGGCTCGGGCCCCACAAACGGGTGGAGGGTTCCTGGGGTAAAGCCAGTTCTAGGAGCTGGGGTGTCTGTGCCCTGCACCCTGCAGCAGGCTGGGTATGGGCTTTGAGGCAGAGCAGGGGGGACCAGCATGCACGAGCCTTACTCAGCACCCCTTCTGCTGAGGCCCTGGAGATGGGGATGCGGAGTCATAGGGAGGGCACTGTCGGGGCTCTGTCTGTCCTGCACTTCTCAGGGGCTTTCCCTACTCGCACCGGGCCATTTCAGAGCCACCAGCAGATTCTATCTGGGCCCCCAGGACTCCTGTGGGGAGCTTCTTCCCTGGCTCTGTCTCCTCAGCCTGGCTAAGGAGATGGAACCCGAGGCCTCTCTACCCCCAAACGAAGGTCTTGGCTCCTGAGGCCCTCACTGCAGCAGTCACATAGGTGGATGGGGGCACGTGATGGGTTCCTGTGTTCTACCCTCTCTTTTTCTGCTGGCAAAGGAGCTCCTGGTCCCTCTTGGTGTCTTTGGGTGCTGGAGTGGAAACAGGTAAAAAAAAAACAAAAAACAAAAAACCAAGTAAAACACCTGGAGGGCACGTCCAGACTCCTGGGCTCTGCACCTCCCGTTTCTTTAATGAAAGATTCCCTGGGCTTTGCACCTCCTGCTTCTGCAATGAAAGATCCCCTTCCAAGGCGATGGTGACCCCTGGGCCTTTGTTCTCCTAAGTAAGTGCCCCCAATAAAAGGGGCGTGGAGGAATGGTGTCCCGCCTGCTTCACGCCGTCCCTCCAAGGCCCGGGCAAGGCTGCCTGGTGCTTGCTCCAGGGCTGCGGCCCCTGGCTTTTGTGGGCCCTGCTTCCACGGCAAAGCCTTCAGCAGCTCCTCTGAGTCATTCCTGGAACCTCTGGGAGTCTCCATGGTGACAGGCCTGAGGGGGCTGGAGCCACTTCCCAACATCCCTCTGTTCTCATCCCCCTTCGCCACGGAAGCTGGAGTTGGGAAGCTGTCACTGTTCTGTGTTTTTGTTTTTAAACAAATTGCAGAATGGAAACTCCCAGGGCTCCCTTTCTAGGTTTTCTAAAACAAAACCAGGCACCCCCCCAAAATATATATTCTAGTATTTGCCTGACTCTGCTGAAGCCAGGCAATACAAAAATGATTCTTTCTTTCTTCCTTTCTTTCTTTCTTTCTTTCTTTCTTCCTTTCTTTCTTTCTTTCTTTCTTTCTTTCTTTCTTTCTTTCTTTCTTTCTTTCTTTCTTTCTTTCTTTCTTTCTTTCTTTCTTTCTTTCTTTCTTTCTTTCTTCTCTTTCTCTCTCTTTCTTTCTTTCTTTCTTTCTTTCTTTCTTTCTTTCTTTCTTTCTTTCTTTCTTTCTTTCTTTCTTTCCTTCTTTTTCTTTCCTTCTTTCTTTTCTCTTTTTTTCTTGATCTCCCTCTTTTTTCATTTTCTTTCTCCCTCCCTTCCTTTCTCCCTTACTTCTTTAATTCCTTTCATTCTTTCTTTCTTTACTCCTTTTCTCACTTTCTTTTTTCTTTCTCTCTTCCTTCTATTTCTTTATTTCCCTCTTTTTTCTCATTTTGTTTCTCTCTCTTCCTCCTTCCTTCTCTTCTTCCTTCCTTTCATTATTTTTCTTTAGCTCCTTCTCTTTCTTTCTTTCTTTCTTTCTTTCTTTCTTTCTTTCTTTCTTTCTTTCTTTCTTTCTTTCTTTCTCTCTTTATTTTCCTCTTTTTCTCATTTTCCTCATTCTCTTTTTCTCCCTTCTTTTTCTCTTTCACTATTTCCCTCTTTTTCTCATTTTCCCTCCCTCTCTCTCCTTCCTTCCTTCCTTTCTCTCTTTATCTCCCTCTTCTCATTTTCTTTCTTCTTTTTTCTTTTTCTCTTTTTTCATTATTTCCCTCCCTCCCTCCCTCCCTCCCTCCCTCCCTCCCTCCCTCCCTCCCTCCCTCCCTCCCTCCCTCCCTCCCTTCCTTCCTTCCTTCCTTCCTTCCTTCCTTCCTTCCTTCCTTCCTTCCTTCCTTCCTTCCTTCCTTCCTTCCTTCCTTCCTTCCTTCCTTTCTTTTCACTTGAACATGGCTTGGAGTCCCCAGGTCAATGAGGCACTGCCTACTGCACTTGACAACTCAGTCTTAGCTTCTCTTCCCAGACTCAAAGCTCAGGACGCTGCTATCCTGTGCCTGTACCACCTGACACAGGGTCTGAAAATAGTGTGCTATCATATTCCTTGGAGCTGGCCGCTGGATCACCTGGCACTCTTCTTGTGCAGAGCAGGTCTTCACATGGAAGTGCGCTGCGTACAGCAGGCTTCTCTGGACCCATGTGGATGCAAGCGATTCCATTACTGTGCCAGTTACAGGAATCTCACCATGAATTTCAGGGAGTTTTTGCCAGCAGGATTAAGCATCCCAGTGTGTCACTACTGTAATGAGAAATGCAGTTACGGAATCTGGGGGATACAAATCCTCAGTTATAACAGCATGACACCCAAAGGTCACCTTGTCTGGGTGTTAGAAAAGAGTTTGCACGACATTAGAACTGATTTCTGCTGACTCCTAGATCTCTCCCTGCAAATCCCTGGGCATCTCCATGGTGCCTTTGCACAGTGTGGCAAACCTTTGCAGGCTGCTGGGCAGAGGAATGGAGTACCTGGCTTCTGTGTAAGCCTTTCCCCAGTAGCTCACAGTTTTCTCTGGGTTCCACTTCCCCAGGCTCCCTTGGGTGGACCCTGAAGGATGCCAGCAAATCAAACTCAAAAAGCCCCACATCTTCTGACTCAGAACACTTGCTTTGACAACTGGGTCTTGTCTAATGGCTGTGCTCACTGAGTCTTCAGACACAATTTTTGTTTTTGGGGAGGCCTCCAAGCAGTGGGGGGTGGGGAGTGCATGTCACTTCCTGGGAAATTGGGCTCAGCTATTTGGGACTGCAAGTTCAGTGCCCAGGCCACAGCAGTGTTGGGGGCGGGGAGCATGCACAGCAGTTCTTGGGGAAGGGAGTGCCATGCACTGGCAGGAAACAAACCCAGTCCTGGTCCATGTGGTTCCAGCCCATTGAGCCATCACCCAGGGCCCAGGAAACAGTTTCCTTACTTTGGAGTAGGGATCACAGAGTCTTTCGTAAAGGTGATAAGGCCCATGAGTCCTTTCTGAGAAAAGTGCCTACACATGGTTGCATTTCACAGATAAACTCAACAACAGGCTGTGGGACTTAGAAGCCACAGCCTGGGCCTCCGGTCAGGTCAGAATCCTGCATTTTCTCTCCTGTATGCTCTTAGTCCTGCTTTGGCCTCTGGTCTAATCTAGCTCACCAGGTGTGTGCACATGTTCAGGTCCGTCCAAGGCCCCATTGCAAGTGCAGCCCAGACTGGGGGGCCTCACACCAGGTATAAGGATTTTTGATCCTCTTCTTCCACATCTGCTGTGAACACATAAACACACTAAAGAACAAATCTCTTTTAGTTTAATGTAGTCCCATTTGTTAATAAACTAAAAAGCTTCTGCACCGCAAAAGAAACAGCGACCAGAATACAAAGACTATCTACAGAATGGGAAAGGATATTTACACAATACCCATCAGATAAGGGGTTGATATCAAGGGTATATAAAGCACTGGTTGAACTCTACAAGAAGAAAACATCCAACCCCATCAAAAAATGGGGCGAAGAAATGAACAGAAACTTTACCAAGGAAGAGATGCGAATGGCCAAAAGACACATGAAAAAGTGCTCTACATCACTAATCATCAGAGAGATGCAGATCAAAACAACCTTGAGATACCACCTCACACCACAGAGGCTAGCACACATCCAAACGAACAAAAGCAACCGCTGTTGGAGAGGATGTGGGGAGAAAGGGACTCTTCTACACTGCTGGTGGGAATGCCGACTAGTTCAGCCCTTTTGGAAAACAGTATGGACGATTCTCAAAAAACTTGAGGTTGAGCTCCCATTTGACCCAGCAATACCACTGCTGGGAATATATCCCAGAAAAGCCAAAAAGTATAGTTGAAGTGACATATGCACTTATATGTTCACCGCAGCACTGTTTACAATAGGCAGAATCTGGAAAAAAACCGAGTGCCCTAGAACAGATGACTGGTTGAAGAAACTCTGGTACATCTATACAATGGAATACTATGCAGCTGTTAGAAAAAATGAGGTCATGACGTTTGCATATAAGTGGATCAACATGGAAAGTATCATGCTAAGTGAAATGAGTCAGAAAGAGAGAGACAGACATAGAAAGATTGCACTCATCTGTGGAATATAGAATAATAGACTATAAGACGAACACCCAAGAATAGTAGAAATAAGTACCAGGAGGTTGTCACCATGGCTTGGAGGCTGTTCTCTCATTCTGGGCAACTCAGAGAAGGGAACAGCAAGTAAAATGTGGTTGTTGGTCATGTGGGGGAAAGATGATGCGGGCCAAATATAGACTAGAGACTGAACACAATGGCCACTCAACACCTTTATTGCAAACCACAACACCTGATCAGAGAGAGAGAACAAAAGGGAATACCCTGCCATAGTGGCAGTGTGGGGTGGGGGGAGACGGGACTGGGAAGGGGGGGTGGGATGTTGGGTTTACTGGTGGTGGAGAATGGGCACTGGTGAAGGGATGGGTTATCAAACTTTGTAAGGGAGAAACATGAGCACAAAAATGTATAAATCTGTAAATGTACCCTCACGTTGACTCACTAATTAAAAATAAACTATAAAAAAAAGAAGTAAACTTAATTGTTTAATATTTGCTAGTCACTAGACAAGGAGAAAAGCAGTATAGATATCCCTGAGAGACAGAATGTCTCCTTGAGTTAATCCCCCTAAGAGAATTGTCTCAGTCAAAATGCTTTACCTCTGTGAATGATCAATCATACCTACGTGCAGCCCTATACCTCAAACCCACTCAGATGTTCTATAAGTATGCTAACAGCTCTGCATTAAATGGGCCACTTTTTACTATCAAAAAAAAAAAAAAGAACAAATCTCCACACAGTCTGCTTCTCTGAACTCATCTGTGCTCAAAGAGGCCAGATGTCCCACACGTGCCACTGAGGGTTGGAGGGTCCAAAAGATATTGTTTTGTTTTGGTGCCACACTCTAGGGTCTCTCCAGAGGACCACATGAGCCTAAGCTCTTGAGCTATTTCTTCGGTCCTTGACTCAGATTGTTAATAGTCATAAATTAATCAAGTAATTTAATCAACTAATTACAGGTTTGGTATTTGAACCAAGAAGTACCAAGCAGGATTTTGTCCTGGCTCGGGGCTCAGGAGACCATTTATGGTACAGGGATTCAAACCAGGGTTGGCTACATGCAAAGCAAGTACCCTAACTCTGCTCCGTACCCTCTCCCCAGCCCCGAACTTGGACTTTTATTAATCATTTTAATTAATTATTTTCAAAAGTCACAATTGCAATTATGTTGTTCTATTTTTAAGTCTGCTGTTGTTCCTGTTGGGGCAAAGCCCCGTCTGTAGTTTGTGTAACCTTTGTCTGCGTGCATGTTGCCCTTAGACTTCTAAAGGTTGGGCTAGCCTCTGTGTTGGTTGCCCAGGGCTGTGAAAACAAACCACTACAAACTTGGAAACTTCAAACCACAGCCATTTATTTTCTGGCCATTCTAGAAACCAAACTTCTTAAATGAAGTTGTTGGCTGGGTTCAACTCTCTCTAAAGGCTTGAGGGTAGAATCTTTTCTGGCTTCTCTCAGCCTCTGGGAGTTCCAGATACTTCTTGGTTTGTGGCTACATCACTGACTCCAGCTGTCCCCACCATCTTCTCTTCCCCCCCCCTCTCTTTCTTTCTCTCTTGCTCTTGCTCTTTCTCTCTCTCATGCTCTCTTTCTCTGTTTTGGTTATTGGACCACATTCAGCTCTGATAAAGACTTACTCCTGGCTCTGCACTTAGGGATCTCTCCTGGTAAGGCTTGAATGATCACATAGGGTGCCAGGGATCAAACCTTGGTTGGCCAGGTGCAAGGCAAGTGCCTTACATGCTGTACTATTCCTCTGAACCTGTGTGTGTGTCTTTTTAAGACACTTATCATTGAGTTTATGGACCACCCAGCTAACACAGGATGATTTCTTTGAAAGAGCTTTAACATGATCATACCTGCAAAGACCCTTTTTTCCAAACACCATAGGTTCCAGGTATCGGATGAAGCCAAATGTTTTGGGGAGACACTATCTACCCCACCTCTGTTACCCCCAGATTCCAACAGTGACTGACAATCTCTCAGAGCTCATGCATTTGAGCATAAGGATTTGGAATTTAACCTCAGAGCTACATACTCTGTCTGCTCAGCTCTGAATAAAGGTGGTATGTGCTCGGAATTAGTCAGACATATTCACCATATTCACCAAGCATCACTTGGCTCTTGAAAACAGCTACCAGACTGCGTAAATTGTTTCTTGCTTTCCCTAGGGATTTCTGTTGAAGCATTTCATGACATTGTTTTAACTTACCACATTTTAAGTATGCAGAAATTATTTAAAAATTAAGCAAATATGTATGAAGGTCCTTTTTCTTCTTTAAAGGTCCTTTTCATCTTTTTGCAGATATTCAGCACCTGAGAATAAGTTGTATTATATTTGTGGGATAATCTCTAGTGTATATAGTTCATAATATTTTTTAGGATAAAAAGTTCACATTTATAAGAGCATGGCTAAATACTTATATATAAGTATTTGTGTATAAGTTATGTGATTTTCTGATACCTAATATCAACTTGCACTTGTTCATTTAGATGATGTTTTTAGGAGGGATGAGATCCTTTCTTCCTTCCTTCCTTCCTTCCTTCCTTCCTTCCTTCCTTCCTTCCTTCCTTCCTTCCTTCCTTCCTTCCTTCCTTCCTCCCTTCCTTCCTCCCTTCCTCCCTTCCTCTCTTCCTCTTTCTTTCTTTCTTTCTTTCTTTCTTTCTTTCTTTCTTTCTTTCTTTCTTTCTTTCTTTCTTTCTTTCTTTCTTTCTTTCTTTCTTTCTCTTTCTTTCTTTCTTTCTTTCTTTCTTTCTTTCTTTCTTTCTTTCTTTCTTTCTTTCTTTCTTTCTTTCCTTATCTCTCTCTTTCAGTCATTTTACTGTATTTAGATACAAATTGCTTACAAAGTTGGTCATAATACAGATGTTTTAAGCAGTCAATGTCTCAACACCAATCCCACCACCAGAGTCACCTTCTCTCCACCATTATTCCCAGTTTCCCACCACCCACCAAACCTGACCCTTTATCAGGTACAAAATAATTTATTTCATATTGCTTCTTACAACAAAATGGCTAAGAGAATTATTGAAAAATACTTCAGTAAAAGAACATTTGTGAAAAATTGTTATATCTCACTATGGGATCATTAAAGTCATTGTCTGAGGGTTTACTGAGCTGTTTGTTGCTAGTTCAGCCTTCTGTGTTTCTGTTTTAGTTTACTGAGTTTTGTTGGCTTCTATACTATTTTCCCATCTAATTTGGTGTGTTCCTACTGGGCTGTCAGTATTATGGAATTTGGAGGTATTGCATGGCCATGTTTGTGGCCACATGCTCCAGGAATTCCAGGAACTGAAGAACTGGGCCAATGAGGTTCAGCAGCTTGACTCGCATCTCTTCCAAGATGACAGGTGAAGCTGTGGAGCTGGGCTGTTGCTTACATGGCAGCAGCTTGAGACATGTTCTTTTCATTCGTAAGGAAAAAAAGCTGGTATTGGAGCTGTAGTGATAGTACAGTTAGTAGAGTGCTTGACTTCCACACAGCCAACCTGGGTGTAATCCCCAGCATCCCAGATGGTCTCCTGAGCACTTCTAGGAGTAATTACTGAGCACAGAACCAGGAGTAATCCCTGAACACTGCCAGATGTGGTTCAAAAATGAAAAAAAAAAAGCTGGTTCAATAGCCCTAATAGAGATATAACTGGTCTCCCTTTACTCTGGAGTGCGGATTTTATGTTTTTGTATTTAAATGCACCAATCTCACTTTCTGGATGGTTTTATTTGACAAGGTTAAAAGTGGCAACAAGAAGTCTGGCTTTGTCAGCAGGAACTTTCTAAAACAACCATAATGTGTATGTAATTCAAACGGTACATGCCTTGCAATTTCATGCTGCTAGTCATATTTTATTTATGAAATGTTTGGAAGCTGGAATCCAAAATTAGGGGAGGTCTAAATTCTTTGTTCCCTATTCATAGTGCAAATTAGTTCAAGTTGTTATATTTTCATTGCTTTTCTTTAAAAAAAAAATCACATTCTCTTACATATAAATCAGGGAAGGGTGCTTAGTCATACTGTTGTGTCTTTTTAAAATCATCATTGCCATTTTCAAATAAACAAGTGATAGAATTAGAAGAAATCCAGAGAAAAAGTGGGTTTCTTGTCTGCAAGGCTCAAAGCATGCCATGAGCACTGGGGAATGGCAGAAACATACAAGTGAGAGACCCAGGCAATCAAAATTCACCACCCAACACATGCTTATGTGGGAGTGTGGTGGTGAGACCTGAAGTTTAAGATGCGTTAACATCAGGTCTTTCAACTTCGGAGTAATAAAATCCAGCAGCAAGTCAACATCAATCAACTCCATGGGCCCACGGGAAGAGCCCTGTGGACAGATCCACCTCTAAGTGGAAAGGACAGTTAGAATTGCCTCCTCCTTGTCACGCTCTCAGTTCTGCGAACATTTTGCAATTGCCTTTCTTTCTTGCATGTCTTTCAATCCATTTACAAATGGGCTGCTGGCTGGTCTGCGGAGAAAGCTGCTGACGTATCTACCACAGAGCTAGTAAGTCTCATTGTTTCAAAGGACTTCGTGCTTGATTTCTAAACTCCCTGACAACCCTGTGTGTTTTTAATTAGCTTGTTTGAATTCAGACGTTTTAAACTCAAAGTGTTCCTGGATGAAGATTACTTTTATCGCTTTGTGTTAGTGTGTGTTTTAAGTCTGTGTTAAGCTTTTGTCTTACTCAATGCTGGCTGCAGAGAGCGGGGAAATCGTTATCTAAGGCTAACTTCTCTACATCACTTCGTGGTAGAGGCCGAACAAATCATTTTTTATACTGTTCATTGAAACCTAATTAGGTGGGGGATGTGTGTGAAAAGAAGGATATGCCCTTCAAAACCAACTGTGGTTTCAAGTACACACAAGAGTCAAAGGTGTTGTCGTCTCCATAGCTCTTAGCATTGCAAAGAGGCTTTGGAAAAACTGCCCTTTTGGCTAGAGAGATAGTGCAGGGCTAAGGCACTTTCCTTGCAAGTGGTAGATCTGGGTTCAATTTCTGGCACACCATATAGAACTCTGAGCCCTAATGGGAGTCATCTCTGAGCATGGAGCCAGGAATAAGCCCTGAGCACCATTGGCTGTGTGTCACCAAAACAATACGAAACCTCCACCACTTCTTAAGTACCTCTACCACATAAACATTGGGCCTTACAGATTCATCATGTACAGCTGACAATACAATCTTTTGATTGACCATCTAGAGGTCATAGAATTTATCATACTTGAGAGTTGGCAAGGGTGTTAATAGGATAGGATGGCAGGACCACAGGTGAAAACCAAGATGTCACAGAAAATAGACATAAAATTTCTTCCTAGACAGATGGAATTCTCTTTTGAAGCTCTATGTGTGCTGGGAAGAATTCTGAACTACAGTGCCAGGCATGGTTTCCTTTTGGCAGTGTTTCCTCCTTGGTCCAGTCTGTCTCCACACTCTCTCTGGACCCCTGGGCTCAGTAGGCATCAGTCCTTGCTCTGCCTACTAAGCTGCTATTGTCTTTCTGTCTTCGCCCATGAAGACCCTGCTGATGTTTCATGCCACTCTTGCCCACCTCTACTGTGGAGAGAGAGCAGGTGGGGAAGCTTTGGACACAAAAACTCCCACAGTGCTGCATGTAGAACCTTATGACTCACTTGTCTCTGTTTTGTAAGATTGCCTCCCCTGCACCACTCAACATCATGTTACTGCCCATGTCTCGGTGTAGTAGTACTCAGGCACAAGTACTCCAGTGTAGGATGACATTACTTTGTCCTCTCCCCACTTGCCATGAGTAGCTTGTCCCGGTTTTTCCCAGAGTTTAGGCTTACCCCAATCTCACCCATCAAGGTGTTCCCGAATCTCTTCCATCCCTTTGTTTAGCTGTAATCACTTCTCTATGCTCTCTTCCCCCAAAACAGTTAATCAGCTTCTCCCCCTAATCTGACTCTGCTAATTTATAAGTTCAGACCTTCCTAGAATACTGAACTTATATTATAAGTTAATATTACCTTTCTCCTCTCCTTATGCTTTTTGAATAATTTATTTTAAAGCAATGTCCTTTTTGTATAGACACAAGAAGACAATATTATGCTTTTGTAACTTGGGACTTAATTGGCTTCGAATATTATTCATTCCTGGGCATCTGCTTTCTCCACTTAAGCCTCAGTTGCCCTCAGTTCCTACACCCCAAAAGCAGGGTTCTGACGAGGTACAGGACAGATCCAGGGCAAGTGGTGAGTTATGTGCTACCCTGGCATCGAGATGGGCCTGGCCAAGGTGCCTAATTCTTAACTATAAGTTAAGAGCTTGATCATAGAAAAATGCTGTCATGATCCAAAAGTAATGATGAGACTAGGACCCTGCTAGGGATAGGAAAGACTGATCTGGCCTGAGCACTGTAGTCTGAGATCGAGATGGCCCCAGGAGAGCAATTCTATAAGCTTTGATGCATTTCTTATTGTGTCCATACAAAATGATTAATATTATTAATGCTTATATGTTTGCTGGGTGAGGAGAGGAGAAACACACTCATGGGACTCAGCCCTTGGTGGATCCTCCTGCTAAAAGAGAATCAGTCCTAGGAGAAGCATCCCCTAAGGGAAAGGAACCTCACCCCTATTGATGTTGACCACACCTATGTGTATGCCCCAACCCCCTCATGCTGTGGGGATTTAACTAGGCTGTAAGAGTGGGTTGGGGGGCCAGATCCAGAGATCCTGAGAGAGATCCAGAGCCGGGAGAGAAGCAGAGAGAGAGAGAATGAAATAAACTGATCGAGCAACCAATTTGGCCTTTTTCCTTCCATCGTCTGCCCTTGACCAACAGTCACACACAGCGGTTCCAGAGCACCGAACGCGGGCGGTATGACAGAGCCACCCGGAGAGTCCTCGAGTGCACACGCCCATCGGCGAGCCTTAGTTTTTCACACTCCAGTACCTATCAGTCCTCATTGAATGTGAGCTCTTTGTTTCAGCAATGTCCTCGAGCTTATATTAGTTCTGGTCTTTTGGGTGCATTCTTTTCCAAAATAGGGTAGGAGGCAAGTGCATTAGACTTGGAAGCCTTCTTATGTCTGAAAGGCCCATACTACAGCTGGAGTTGAATCTTATCTTCTCCAGTTAATTGCTGTGAGATCTTGTGCAAGTAACTTAACGCCCCTATATTTATAAAGTGGAAAGAACAATAGTCCCTACTTCTGAAGATCATGAGGACTGTGTCCTCACACTATAGAGCACAGCTATATTAAATGATCATGGTCAGTGCTTATGTCTTCCTTTAAATTCTAGTTCCTATTGCTGAACTTTTGTTAATATTTTTTAATTACATGACATTATGGCACATGTAATGCAGACAGGCCTGCACACCCAAATGTCAGGCATACAGGTAATGTCCTCTGGAGAACTCTTGCCTAGATGACTCAAGACACATGGGACATGCATGGGGATGAACTGATGAAGTGAGGATTGGTTACTGATAGAATCATGAAGTCCTCTTTTTCAATTTTATTTTTGCTTTTAGAGCCACACCAGGAAGTGCTCAGGGCTCTGTGCTCAGCTATCACTCTTAGTGGGGCTGGGGGACCATATGGGGTGTCAGCAATTGAACCTGGATTGACCAGGTGCAAAGCAAGCACCCTATCTTCTGTAATTTTGCTCTGGACCCACGAAGTCCTCTTACCCTTGACAAGCAGACAAAGACACCACACATCCTTCAAACCCAGGTCAGAGTCATGTTGGGGGACTTGCAGTTGTTCTCCTCTGTCAAGTATGAATTATATGCCCTCTCCCTCACAGCATTAGCATAAGATCATAGTTACAGATGGTAACATGTGACCAACATTCATGATACTATGGGGAGCATGCAACCTGGTTCTGACAGGGTGACTAGCCCTTGGCACAGAGCAGCAGTGTTGATGCTCCTGTCCTGGAACATGATGGGATGACCAAGAGAAGAGTGTTAGGCATCCTGGGAAAGCTGCTGCGTAGTTCCTTCAATAATGGGGAAACAGTGGCATGCATAGGAGATTCGGTCCTGCTAACAGCAAAGATGCCAGGTATCTTCCTTTCCTTAAAGAGGGGGCTTCTCACTGTTCACAATAGCCAAAATATGCAAACAGTCCAAGTGCCTGAGAACTGACGACTGGCTAAAGAAACTTTTGTACATCTACACAATGAAATACTATGCAGCTGTTAGGAGAGATGAAGTCATGAAATTGCTTATAAGTCGATAGACGTAGAGAGTATCATGCTATGTGAAATGAGTCAGAAAGAGAGACAGATATAGAAGGACCGCACTCACTTGTGGAGTATAAAATAACATAACATGAGACCGACATCCAAGGACAGTAGAAAAAAGGGTCAGGAAGATTGCTCCATAGTTGGAAGCCTGACTCATGAGCAGGCCAGGAAAGGAAAGATGGAATAGAGAAAGGATCACTAAGAAAATGATGGTTGGAGGAATCGGTCGGGATGGGAGATGTGTGCTGAAAGTAAAGGACCAAATGTGATAACTTCTCAGTATCTGCATTGCAAACCATAATGCCCAAAAGTAGAGAGAGTATGGGGAATATTGTCTGCTACGGAGGCAGTAGGAAGGTGGGAAAAGTGGGGTATACCTGGGGATATTGATGGTGGGGAATGTGCACTGGTGGAGGCATGGGTGTTTGATCATTGTGTGATTGTAACTCAAACATGAAAGCTTGTAACCATGGTGTAACCATTCTTACGGTGAATCAATAAAATTGTTTTAAAAAGAGGGAGCTTCTCCCCTCTCTTAGGGTGCTTAGAACAGGAAGGCCAACATCCACAGCTGAAACAAGCAGGTAGTTACCAACACCACAATGAACAGTAGCAACAGAAGTGGCATGAGTGAAGGTTACTACGTCACAGGCTGGGGAAAGACAAGGAATCCCTAGGACAAGAATTGTCCAATACTTATCCCTTCCCCCTCTCCTTTTTTTGACATGCCTGGCAATAATCAGGGTTTACTCCCATATGAAATGCTGAGAATTAAACTCAGGTTGGCTGAGTACAAGCACCCTACCCACCATACTATTGTTCTAGTCCTGCTTCTTGCTCTTGGATTTACATGCATGAGAAACCATTAGTAGCAGTGTTGTAAACCATAGACTATCAATCAGTAAAAAACAAAGAAAGAATCTTGCAGAAGAACAGCATCTACAGGAGAATAGCCAGGGGAAAGAAGGCTGGGAGCACCCACATTTCCTCTGGGTGAGGGGATCCTTGGAACCAGTGGGTTGGCCTTGGCATGACCATTGTATCCTGCACTTCTAGTCTGGCTCAGACTGGAGCCTCTCCTGGTAGCCTAGAGCTGCATCTCAAACAGCACAGAACCCTGCTTTGTGGGTAGAAGTTGACTCGTGTTCAGCACATCTGCCTGTCACCAGTTCATCTACATTGTGCCAAAACTCCTCCAGGAAGGGCAGGCACTCCATCCATTTTTCTTTCCACTTGATGCTAATTGTTAGCAATGTTTGTGTCTGTTTAAGTGCCAATTCCACCCTCAGCCCATGTGGGGAGAGACGGCCAAGGGGCTGCCTTCTTCCCAAGCCAGTGAGTCTCCGATTCTCCTCCAGCTCAGCTGCCTTCAGTTCATTTGCATTTAGTGATGAAACCCTCCGAGTTCATTTCCTCTTGGATTCTGCCTGTTCAAGGAGAACGAGGATGGTGTGACCTTTCAGCAGGCAAGGCTTGTGCTCCACCCTTTCCCCTGGGGTCTACTGAGCCCTGCAGCGGTTTCTGCAACATCCTTCTTTCCAGTCTCTTTTCCCAGCAAGGGGATGACTCATGTGGATCCCCCACATGACCATGAGCTTTGCACAACAAATGCTCATTTGTGCCATATTTTCAAAGAGTAGAAGCTGAGCTGTTCTTGCAACTTAGGGGGCTTTGAGCAACAAGTATTACTTCTCCTCCAGCCCCTAAAGGTGAGGTTGTAAATGAAAGGAAGTTCAGAAATGACCCGTCCCCATGATGAGCCTAGATTCCACTGTGGTCAGAAGTGGGCTGGCTTTATGATGGCTCTAGGTTCTGTGGAGGCCAGGGATGGCCTGGCTGCACGCTGAGTCCAGGCTCTGTGGGGGGGTTTGGGTCTGGAACATTCTGAGCAGGGGGAGGTGGTAGAAGGGGGATTTCAACAGACTTAGGCTAAACTATGGCTGCCACCCACGCTTTGGTTCGGGTAAAGTGACTTCAGTGTAGCGCAGGCAAGGACTGCTGTGGGAGATGCGGCCAGTAGGGAGAACTTTACCCTTGTCTTCCAAATATCTCAAAGCATGCTTTACTCCATGCTTGGGAAGCTTATGATCAAGTAGGAAGCTTTTCTCCCGCACTAAGCAGAGTTAGGCCTTAGGTGCTTGTCTTGGGAATGGGAACGAGCCCTTAGATTAGGCAAAATAGTGCAACCTTGGGAACGGGGCCCAGAGAAAACAGGGCCAGCTTGAATAGTGTGAATACCTAAGCCTTACAAATCCCCCTAGGGGCCAGAGAGAGAGCACAGTGGGCAGGGCATTTGCTTGCATATAGAGGACCCAGGTTCAGTCCCTGGCATCCAATACGGTCACCTGGAGCACAGGAGTAAATCTTGAGTGGAGAGTCTCCCCCATGGCTCCTTCTTGACCTGCTTCCACTCCCCACCCAGACACTCCCAAGGAAGGGGCAGGGATGTGGTCAATATCCTGGGTGTGCACCAGAGGGAGTGAGAAGGAGAAACCTCAGATGATCCCATCACTGTGAGGGATGGTGTTCACAAACCCACAAATACACAAGCCCAAGGACCCCTGTGTCTTCCCCCAGAGAAGAAGTCTCTTTAGACTGACTCCCGGTCAAATGGTGGACGTCAGGGCTAGAGGCAGCCAGGGGCAGGGAAAGAGAAGCCCAGCAGAACACAGCTCAGTGGGCAGGAGTGGAGCAGGCAAGAAAATCAGAGGGCAGGAAACTCTCGGAATGTCTATAGCATACAATGAATCTGAGAGAAACTGAGAGAAATAAAGACAACCTGAGAGAAATATTGGTGTTAGTTCTCAAGCCCTGTGCTTGGCTGTACTGACTCTGATTAGGGTCATGCTCGGCAAAGGCCACACCGGGAGCCAGGTGATGGGTTTGTTCCTGTCCACGAGGCCCTCAATGCCCAGGTAGACCTGGGGTGGGTGTTCCCTGGCCATTCAGTTGCAATCACATTAAAAAGAATAAATAGCTGAGGAGACCGTGGGATTAGGGGTGAATTTGCAATGGTGAGAAGTAGAGGCGGTGGTGTGGAGATGGCACTGGCTTCGCCATTAGCATGTTTTCTGTGAGTTTCATCATCTCCAGTCAGGGAAGCTGGCGTCTTGGTCCCCTGGCTGTCAGGGGGAGGGTTTGTGACTTGGGTGTCCCACAGCTGTCTGTTGTTAGCAACAAGAAATGGGCGGGGACAGGAAAATGCATACTACATTTAATGGTATTTTAAAAAAAATTTTTTTAACAACCAATTTTTGTTGCTGGCAACTTCTTCCTGGGAGAAGACATTGATTCACTATGGAACGAAAGCCTTGTGTCTGTCTTGGAGATTCTCCGTTGGTATCTGTTGAAAGGAGTGGATGGTTTCCACAAACGATTCCGAAAATGGCTGAGCGGGCTCAGAGCAAAAGAAGTTAATGTTTTCATGTCTGTCTCCTCCTTCCCACAGATGAGTTTGAAATCCTTGCTGCAGGCCATATGGAGTGGATATTCCAGAAGGAAATTATATCCTGTTCTCTGTTTCTACTCAACTGCTTTTCACTTTGTCAAGTGGATCCTTTGAAGCAGCCCTTTCCTTACCTCAGTTTCTGACATGAATAATTGTTTAATTGCCTCTCAGTCTACACCCGATAAGGAACCATGTCTCAAAATTGTATAATTCTCTGAACTAAACAATAGTGGAACCACCCAGAGCAGTTTTCAAAGGAAGAGAAGACTGCCTCCCATATGTTTAGCATTTTACTGTTTTCAAGTGCTTTGTTTGCTCTGTAGCATTTCATTAAATTGGATCATGCAGAGGAAACACTGTAAATTGGATCATGGAGCCCCAAAGTAAGATTTTACAACAACTATTGGTTTGATTTTCCAAACTAGAAAATGGGAATTCTGGAGAGAAGTTGCAGCACAAATCATAGCAGGTAGGTGGCATGTATTCCTATGTGGGTGGTGGTGCTTTGCTAAACCACATGGTGGTCTGTGTTTTGCTTGGCCCCACCAATGTCTGCTTCAGACCCCACCTCAATCCCTATGGCTCTGCTGAGCCCCCCAGCAGAGACCAGGGGCCACCTACTACCACATTAGAGGTATCTAAAAGAGATGGGGACAAAAGGTGTGTTTCCCAGTCTGGGTTACTGTGCATTGGCTGCAATGTCTCCCCTCAAAGATTGGAGGCAGAACGTGCCCTTTTTTTCTTGGTTCTGTCACTGCCAATCACTCCAGCTGAGTTTTTCTTATAGACCAGGCAGATGAGTGATTGTATTCCCTAAATGTAAAAATATATCTGTGGTTACTGTTTCTTGGTAAAAACCAACAATATTGCCTTTCAGAGAAGCTCACAACCCATTCCTCTCTGTACATTCTCCACTATTATCATATTCTGTGGGCAGGTTGTTGGCTAACATCAGGTGTGTTAGAAGATGGTCTGGACAATACTGCTGGGGGTGGGTGGGTGAGACCACAGAGGACTTACAGCTCCCACCATTCTCCCATCCCCAGCCTGGATGGAGCCTCCCCTGGGGGACACAGCTAAAGAAGTGCCTTCTACCACCTGCTAACTTGGGGAGGGGGGTTGTAGGAAGGGATGAAATTGGTGTAGACTGAAAGGGAAGGTTCTTTGTGTATCAAAGAACATAATATGCAGGGTATAAAGGCAATTCATAGAGTTGGGGAAAATAGTTATGTTATATGCTGTAGCAGGATAATTGTATGATATTATATTTAATAGATATATAATTAGATACAATATCAATTAGACAGTAATTATAATGGATTAATATTTAGAGTAATAAGTTTATAGGGCTGGAAAGATAGTACAGTAGGATGGGTGCTGGCCTTGCATGCAGCAGATGTGGGTTCAATCCCTGGTGCCATATGTGGCCCTGTGAGCAGGCCAGAAAAGGTCACTGAGCACAGAGTGAGGTGTAATCCCTGAGCAATACCGGGTATGACCCCCCCCAAAACAAACAAAAAGAATAGTACATTTTTTGTTTATTTATATTGGTTTATGGACTACTCCTGGCTGTGCTCAGGTCTTATTCAATGCTCTGTACCCAAGAATTACTTCTGGTGGTACTTAGGGGGACCATATGTGGTACAGGGGATTGCACCTAAGCCAACTATGTACAAGGCAAGCACTTTAACCTCTGTCCTGTCTCTCTGGCCCTATAGAACAATTGTTTTTAATCTCTAGTCCTTGGACCAGTCCCAGACCAATCTCTTTATTCATAGACATAAAGAGATTGAAACCCATTGATCTGGAATATACATTTTTTTAAAGTTTTTATTTTATTGAATCACCTTGAAAAAAGTACAAAGCTTTCAGGTTTAAGTCTCAGTTATATAATGATTGAACCCCCATCTCTTCACCAGTGCATATGTTCCACCACCAAGAACCCCAATATACCCCCCTCCCACCCAGCCCCCACCTAAGTAGCTAATGATCTTCACTTTATTCTCTCTGTACTTTGAATACACTCAATATTTCAATAGAGAATTCACTATTATTGTTTGGAATTTCCCCTCAACAATCAGGCCTGCTGATAAGGCATCATTTAATAATTTCTTTTCATTGCTGAGAATGAAGACCCTATGAGCTCGCACGGTTTTGGATTTCTGATATTTTAGTTCAGTTCACAGTCTAGATGCATTTCTGTAAGAAGCCGCTCTGGGTGCCAAAACAGGTTAGAAGACCTCTCAGATCATAGTCTTTAGGAGCAGAGGGTCCTTTTCGAGCTCGGCAGCTCCAGATCTTATCTGGGCCAAGGGCGTGCAGGTAATACCCCCTTCCCATGATCGCCTATGAGCCACAAAACTGCAAAATTCATACCTTTGGGTTGGGAGTCTTAGAAGGTGGCTCTTGCCATACGGATGTTGCCGCCGCCACCATTTTCCGTGCAGAAAAATGGGGTTGAAAGGAAAAATCCATTCCCGGGCAGCGTGGAGTTGTAGCACAGCTCACAGTCTAGATGCATTTCTATAAGAAGCCACTCTGGGTGCCAAAATGGGTTAGAAGACCTCTCTTTAGTCTTTAGGAGCAGAGGGTCCCTGGAATATACTTTTAAATATACTTTTAAATTCTTCAAAACTCACTAACAGTAAAACCAATAACTAAATTAAAAATGGGCAAAGAGGGGGTGAGGATGTGCTCGGTGGTAGAGCACATACCTTGCATATTTGAAATTATGGATTCCATTCCAGGCTCCACAGAACAAAAACATGAGCAAAGGATTTGAAGAGATGTTTCTCCAAAGAATACATAGAAATGGTCAATAGATACTTGAAAAAATGCTTAAGATCATTAACCATTAAGGAGCTGCAATTCAGTCTAGCTATTATAAAAATAAGTAAGAGCTTTCCTAAACAAGACAATGACAAGTGTTGGTAGCAATGTGGAAAAACTGGAACACTTGCATGTTGCTGGGGGGAATGTAAAATGAGGCAGTCATTATGGAAAACTATATGGCAGTTCCTCAAAAAATTAAACAGAATAATTACATGGTCTAGAAATTCTGCTTCTTAGTATATGCATAAAAATGTGAAAGCAAGAACTCAAACAAAAACTTACACCCTAGTGTTCAGAGCAATGCTATGCATAATAGCCAAAGATGTAGGCAAATTAAATGTTCATTGACAATGAATTAATAAAAATATGTTGCATGTATGATGATATTATATTATTCAGAAAAATGAGGAAATTCTGGCATAATGTTATAACATAAATTTATCTTGGAAACATATGCTAAGTGTAATGAGACAGAGTCAAAAGCCTGATGCGAGTGGGAAGGCAGTCAGTTCAGTTGTATGTGTTTTGGCTTCAATCTTCAAAAAGAAGGGTTCAAATAAAATCTTACATAGAAGTTAGGACATAAAAGAAATAACATAACTTCAGAAATAACTTGCTTCACTTTTGTTGAAGCAAGTCCAGAGACCCCAGAGTCTGTTCCCCTCCCTCTTCATAATGGCTCATGATAATGGGACAAAAAGCAACCAGCACTATAATTCTGTAGGCAGTGGAGTAAAAACCACTCACCAACTTTCAAATCATGATGGAGGGTCAGAACAGCACCATAAAATCCTGAGAACCTGTTCCGTCTGACAGTAAATGACTATTGTTTTGCCATGAGACTTCTTCTGGACCAGTTTTGAAAGTCTAGCTTTTGGTTGTGCAAGGAAGGATGTATAGCTAATTTGCAGAGAATTTTCTCTGAACTCAATAACTTATACCATTGTCACTTGTGTTTTGGATACCCATCTACTTCAGATTCTCCCTGATGACTTAGTAAAAGGTGGCATAGTACAGAAGATAATATGGTGGGCTTTAGTTATTCACTTACGTTGTCACAAATATTTATAACAAGCCATATATAATGGTTACAAGTCTTACACATGGAAGAGATGTTTAATATTTATGTGGAATTTTCCTGGTGGAGATATGACCGACATGCAAGAAGCACACGAGGTGAAATCTCCATCTGTTCATTCCATGGAGCTGAGAATGGTTGAAGGATTTTCTTAAATTGCTCTGCATAAGGAATTCTTTCAATTCCCTTTGGGCTTGGGGGCCACAGCTGGTGGTGCTCAGGGCTTACTCCTGACTCTGCACTCAGGAATCACCCTGGCAATGCTCAGGGAACCAACCATCTGGGGTGCCAGGGATCGAACTTGCATCAACAGAGTATAAAACAAAAGTCTTAACCCCTATGCTATGTCTATGAAAAACTTTGTATCACTGAAAAAACTTTGATTTGAATCTTATTTTCTTATGAGTATATCATTGTGTAAGACTAGCTAGGGATGTGAGCCAACTTTATCCAGGTGACTTATTCATAGGTAAAAGGAATTTTTATCTCTTTAAAGAAATAGGAAACATCATATATGACTACTGACTTGGAGAAGATAATTTAAACAAGGGTGGGGGACTTTTAATTTGTAAAGGTACCTATCATCAGACTATTGAATCCATTTTATTTTATTTTTTAAAAGATAAATCAAACTTTAGGGCTGAAATAACAGTACAGCGGGTAGGGCGTTTGCCTTGCACGTGGCCGACCTGGGTTCGATTCCCAGCATCTCATATGGTTCCCTGAGCACCACCAGGAGTAATTCCTGAGTGCAGAGCCAGAAGTAACCCCTGTGCATTGCCAGGTGTGACCCAAAAAGCAAAAAGAAGGTAAAGATAAATTGAACTTTATAAACATTTAAACATGCTGCTATCAAGAGTTATTGTTAAGAAGCTAAATTGTGGAAAATATAAACAGAAAACATAACAGGTAAAGGACTTAGAATTATAAAGAACGTATAGCTTAAAATGTAACAAATAACTAGAAGAATGGGGAGATTTGAATGGACACTTACCAAGGAAGTTTCAGTTGCAAACATAAAAGTATATTAAATATTATTAATATTGGGAAAATAAAAGAAAGCCATGCATTGCCATTTCATAAACACCACACTGACTAAAATTGAAAAAAAATGATGACCCTCAGTCATGGTAAGAATGCAGAGTAACTGAAGGCATTATCAAGAAAACTGAACACATTATGTCCATATTAAGACTTTGGTTTTCATAGAACCTTTATTCATAGTAATTTTAACTTGAGATAACCCGTGCTTTTTAATGAGTGAATGGGTAAGGAAATTAAGGTAGAAATATACCATACAGAATGTATGTGTGAATCCATTTAAATTTTTCCTGGTAATTTATATATGTATATATACACATAGATAAACACTACATGACCTTACCCAGATTATCAGTTATTCTGTTAATTGTCTTATTCTTAAAATACTTATGGTACAGAGATTGCCAATTTATGTCTTTAAATTGCCCAAGTATTGAGGATTTTCTAGCTTTGATAGAACTAAAAACTGGATTTTGGGCAATATTATGTATTAATTGACTTAAACACAGCTAATTGGGTAGTTTACTGGTTGTGTACTCCTCTTTCCCTTCTATCCTTATTCTCTTTATTAGGCAACCACTTTGTCCTGAGAAATTCACAAGATTCCAGGGAAGTAATCTTAACCCCAGCTCCCAGGTTGGGTTATGCCATCTAGACTAAACTAAACGGTGTCTTCTGTGCCACTGGATACAGTCATTGGTTGCCGAGTGAGCATGTGACACATGGGGGTGGCAATCAAAAAGAAACTAGGTACTTTCTTGGCTAGACTGGTCAGGAGACTCTCTCCCTGCTGGAGTCGAATGAGGAAGTACCAGCTGAGAGAGCTTCTGGAAGCCCCAGGGGACCTTACAATGAGGTGAGTCTTAGAATCTGATGCTAAAAAGAACAAAATGAAGAATTGGAAAGAGACTGGATTTTAGGTGACAATGTTGAGCTCCTGGATCAAGCCTTATCTGAAACTGTTTTATATTTTAGCATTTTCAGTTAATTGAACTATCAAATTGCTTTAATGATGTAAGCAATTTTGTGTGATGCTTTCTGTATTTGTGTCCTGATATTGCTTATCAATATCATATTATGATGCAGTTTAGTTCCTTATAAACCATACTTTTATACTTCATTTTCACAAAAATTTCCCTGCAATATTTATCAAAGCTGTCATTCATCCTAGATTATATGAATGAAGAGACTATAAAGACATTGCCATAGGTTAAACATATTGGTCACTAGAAAACTTATTATGTGAGGACAGAAATTATGAACATATTTTAGAATAGTATTTTCATCACTTTTGACTTAACTTGTCAACTATCCGTAATAAATGTTTGTTGAATGAACAATTAACTCGAAGGATAGAGCTGGAATAGTAAAAAGAGTAATAGATTTTATTATTTTAAATTTTATTTATTTTTTAATTTTTTTAGTGAGTCACAGTGAGGGTACAGTTACAGATTCACATCTTTTCGTGCTTGTTTTTTCCTCATGCAATGTTCGAGAGCCCATCCCTCCACCAGTGTCCATTCTCCACCACCAATGAACCCAGTATCCCTCCCACCCCCCTCCCATCCCCCCCACCCCACCCCGCCTCTGTGGCAGGGCATTCCAATTTGTTCTCTCTCTCACCTTTTGGGTGTTGTGGTTTGCAACAGGGGCATTGAGTGACCATTGTGTTCAGTCTCTAGTCTACTTTCAGCATTCAAGAGTAATAGATTTTAATTTTAGTGAATTGTCCAACATTTTTACCAAATTCTTACAAAGTACTGGGCATCAGATTTAAGTGTTGAAATTAAATTTTCTTTGTGCCTGTACTTCTACTGAAAAATAAAACAAATATAAAGAACACTGCTGATGACCTGATTTATTCTGCTTGCTTAAAAGTTTAAAACTGTTGATATTTCCTTTCTTTTCATTTTCTTTCATTTTTGTTGTAGTCACAGTACCCAGGGATTGTACCCTTGGTTGTGATGCTTGACATTCTTGGTTGTGATATGTTCACACCTGTGGTGCAGATCTCACTGATAGTGCCAAGGATCATATAGCATTGTGGAACAGTGTTGGGGACCAAACTCACTATTGCACACATGCAAGTCAAGTGCTATCCTACTGAGACATGTTTCCTCATACATGGGGTTATTTATGTCTAAAGTTCTGCAATGGTTGATAAAGAGGATACTTATGAATTACTCTTTATTTTCCTCCCTCCCTCACTCACTCCCATTCTACCCTCCCTCCCTCTCTTCTTCCTTCCTTCCTTCCTTCCTTCCTTCCTTCCTTCCTTCCTTCCTTCCTTCCTTCCTTCCTTCCTTCCTTCCTTCCTTCCTTCCTTCCTTCCTTCCTTCCTTTTGACTTTCTGACTTTCTTTCTCTCTTTTTCTTCTTCTTTCTCCTCTTCCTTCACTCTCCTCTTCCTTCTTTTCCTCTTCTTTGGGCTTATTCCTGCCATTCTGCTCAGGGATTACTCCTGGATGTGCTCTGGGGACTGTAAATGGTGCCAGAGTTGAACCCAGAGTGGCTGCATACAAAGCAAGCACTCCATCTGCTGTGCATCTCTCTAGCCTAAGATTTTCCTTTGTATCAAACATCTATGCTTCTGTCTTGTTTACCTTGAGAATAGATATTTCTCAGGTATGAAGCGACATTAGTCAGTGTACATAGTAAGTGCTCGATGTGGTCTGAGTACAATACAAATATTGAGCTATAAGCTTCTCCATGTCTAAGTGTCTCTCTGGAAACATATTAGGAGACCCACTGATTCAAATTTCTGGGTCACTATTAAGAAGGGATTTTTTTTATCTCAGCAAATATCATAGTAGATAAAAGAAAGCCATACCTCACAAGTGAGGGCAATACTTAGATTTATTACTCTAATATATAAGAATTTAGAGTAACAAGTAAGTAGACAGAGTCACTCTTGTGAGAATGAAATACTAGCCAAGTAGTTAGAAAGGAATCTGGGGAGCAGAGAGACAGTACAGCAGTTAAAGCTGTTGCTGAACATGACCAATCTGAGCTCAACCCCTAGCACCTAACACATAGCACTCAGTCCCTAACACCTAGCACTCAATCTCCCGACCCCCGCTGGAAGTGATCCTTTAGCACAGAGCCAGGAATAATCCCTGAACATTGCTGGGTGTGGCTCTAAAACAAAAGTTGAGAAGAAAAGGAAGGAAAGGAATCTGAACTGTAATTTCCCAGGGATAGAATGTACGACTGAAAGAGGACACAATTGAAAAATTAAAATCTTTACATCTAATAAAAATCTCAAAAGAATTAAATTCATAGAATTCATAGAATGAAGAATGGAAATTCTTTCAATATGTAAAACCTCAGCAAGATGCTGTTTGCTCTTTTCTTGTCTTGCATGAGAGCAGAGGGAAAAATGAGAAATGCATTTTGGATGAGTTTTGAAGGTCAAATTTGGGAAAATCAGTCACGAGGAATAGAATGAGCAAAAACTTGGATTCAGACTGAACAGAGTTCCAATCCCACCTCTGACAATTTCAGCAACTTACTTCATCTTACTGAGATTCATTTCCTCCCCTGGAAAACCGTGCTAATATTTACATCAATAGGAATTGCAGCAATTAGATATGTGTATATAAAGTGCCTGGCATATATCAGGCACGGAGGAGATGACAGCTGTTATTTTGTACTTTTTATGTAAGTAGGACAAACTTGGACTCATTAAAAAAGTGTTCTCACACTTGTTTTTTGCTTCTCTTACAAGAAAAAAAAAAAAGATGTTTCTTCCGAAAGTGGCCAATAGCACAGAAAGGAAATAGCAAACGAAGAACACATGGCACTTTTGAAAGAATCAAATTTTCTTACTCAAAATTCAGTGACAACGGCATAATGAGGCTGAAATATTGCTCTCTTGTATCTCTTATTGCTAAATGTACTCAGATTCATCTAAAAGAATGAGGGAGGCTTGAGTGAACATCCTTGAATGCCCTTTGCAATGTCTCACGCTGATGATGTTTGGCCGGACCTTGAGTAAAAGAGGGGAATGAGTGTGGATTGTTTTGCAGATTCTTGGAATTGCTTTAAAACTTAAAAATAAACCTGACAGTTTCTTAACTGTTTGTTCATAAACGTGATGCTGGGTCCCCTTGGGTAATGGCTCTCATTGTTAAGGTTGAGCTCTCAACATCTGTCAATGTTCATCATTTGGTCCTTCACTTAAACAAGCTTTATGATGTTAATAAACAAAAGAAGCGGAATGATGGGTCTGATGGGTGACTGTTACCTGCCAACATCACCTCCTCCAGCAGTGGATTAATTGTGTATCAAATCCCAGTGCCAGATTTTGGGTGTGGGTGGAGGTAGCCCAGAAAACATTGTAGTAGGAGATAAATAGCCTGGGCAACCACTTCTGACCTACTTCTTATCTACACTATTCTGGTTAGGGAAAATAACAAGGAGAAAGTTGGCAAGTTGTATATAAAGAATTATGGATTGCACAATACTAATAAATTCGGCACAAAGTCAATGGAGAATCAAAACAATTTAGAAACAGCAACTTTTTTCATCTGAAATACTTGATAATTTATTGCTTCCTTTTTTAGGATTATAGAAATTAAATTTAAAACATAGAACAGGACCTTCTAAAACATAAATATATGTGTGTATGTATATACATATTGTGTATATGTATGTGTGTGTATATATATATACACACATACACATATATATATACACACACACATACACATACACACATGTATGTGGTTTTAGGGGCACAACCAGCAGTATTCAGGGGCTACTTTCTGGCTCTGCACTTAGGGTCACTCTTGGCAGAGCTCAGCGGACCATATAGAATGCTGGGGATCAAACCCATTTGGCTAAGTGCAAGACAAGCACTCTTCTTGCCTTACTGTCTCTTGGTTCTAAAACATATTTTTAGTCAATATTATTTTGTTATAGTGTTGATATGAAAAAACTAACACCTAATGACACTGAGTGAAGGAATTTATTCACCAAGGTATTTTCATTGTATGTTGCCTTACTTAAAGACAGCTTCTAAGAACCTATCCAAGACTTAGAACCTATCTAAGATTGAGGACTTAGGATAAAAGTTAATTCTGTGATATTGCTAAAGGTATAAAGTCTTGTTATATATTTAACCATATTGGTTAAGTTGCCACATATATAAGTTAAAAAATGTCAATGGCAATGATTTGGGTGTTCTGGGTTATTATTTTTAAGCAGGGGTGTTGGGCCACACCCAGCAGTTCTCAGGGCTTTCCCGGGGATGCCAGAAATTGAACCTGGATAGATGTGTGCAAGGCAATTGCTCTACCTGCTGTACTCTCTCTCTCTCTCTGCTGCTGCTTTGTCTAACTATGGCAAAGATTTTTAGAACAACTTAAATATGGAATTATCTGCCTATGTTATAATTGACCTATAAAAAGAAAATCTGCCAAGTACAGGGATACTTTCATGCAACTTCATTACAGCAGAAAGCATATACATTAATTAATACACATATAGCACCATTTCTGTTCATTATTTGACATATAATTAGTCACAAATCAGGAAAACTGAGGTAGAAGGAAGGAACACCTATCTCAAGTCACACAAATGGCAAGGGCAGAGCTAGGGCTCAAATCCTTGCAAAATTATCACACACATGGTCTTCCTTCTTACACTGGTCCAGCTCTCCTCATGCCTATCTCTGCTAATTCTTTCATTATAAAACCACACAAAAACACATAATGTGTTGCCTTAAGAAAGAAAAAAGAAAGATATTTTTCTGAACATTCTGTGCCTATGATTTTTTTTCTCTCAAAGGAGTATCGCATGATTCTCAACATTCCAAAGGCCTGATGTTGGGCTCAAGCATGTGGGCCCCTCACGTGAGGCCCCTCTCTCCAGCACCCTGCCAATGTCCTGTTCTTTCTGCTAGCACTTTGTCACGACCCCAAAGGAACCTGGTATAGGAAAATTCTTCTTGTTTTTTCCTTTTTATCCTCTGACTCAAATTATTTTTGTTCTTGGAAGACCAAGGGGACTAAAAATAGTATAACTTTTCCTGGCATTAAGTTTTCAAAAAGTGATGATACACGAGGGTCAAGGAGGGGGTGTACTTCTAAAGTTTCATCAACTTGATTGGCCCAGAATAAAGCCTGGTTAGATTCTCCAAAACCAATAGTGATGACAACAGTTAATAATTCTTTAAGGGTTAGTTCTCTGCCTTGCCCTGTGAAACCCCCTTTGCACACAAGACTATTATATTTTAACCTAACAGAGATGGGCAGGATGTAAGAGCAACCCCTTTCCTTTCGGAATTTCATAGTTCAGGCAAGTTTCTGCATGCAGTCAGAACTCAGAAATACAAGCGCCAGGATCTGAACTCAGAGTCTTCCAAGTTCAATGGCTGTGTCTGCCTATCAAGTGGAGCTTTAAGACCAGAAGTAACTGTTGACTATTCTGTTTCCCACTCTCTCACCCTGGCAAGCGTATGGGCCAAGGGGCGGCACCAATGCTCTTGGCATGAATAAGCACCTGGGTGAACATATGAGCAGAACTACTGTTTATTTGGTGCAGAATAATTTTTTTAAAAAACGTAAGCAAAGTAAGAATTTTGTTTGTTTGTTGAGAGGGGAACTTGGGAGTACTGAGGGTCTGAGTGTTTTGGGGTGACTCTGATTCCCTCAGTCTGCAGTTTCTTACGTGGAAGGGAACTTGAAGCTCTGGGAAACCAGGGGGCAGAGTTTTGCTTAGAGACGAAAGCAGCAGTGGCGAGGAAGCTATTCTAGGGGCCAGTCCGGGCTCTTGGGCAGGCAGAGACATAGCTGCCTTAGGAAGGGACACATGGTCAGTGTTTCAAGCTTCAAGTGTGGACATCAATCCTGCTACTGAAGCACAAGAGCAGCCATTTCTTAGAAAATGTGTGAGGCTGGTTTCAGGCCAACTTTCCTTACAGGCAGTGAACTTATTTGTTTGTCTCTGACTCTTCTATCAGGTCCCCTCTATGACCCCCTCTCCCAAGGTAACCTTGACTCACTGTCCTCTGCTCTGCCTCTTTGTATTTATCTGTTTGTCAGTTATAGCCTGTATTTATGAGTGAAATTGCTCGATCATTCAGTTAGTGCAGACACCGAACTTTGAACTTCATGTAATTTTTTCTTGGGGGGGGGGCACAGCTGGCGGTGCTCAGGGCCTATTCCTGGCTCTGTGCTCAGGGATCATTCGTTGGGGGACTCAGGAATGCAAGCAAGCACCCTGCTGACTGTACTATTGCCCTAGGTTGAAAGCATGCAAGGCAAATCCCTACCTGCTGTACTGTCAACACAGCCCATTCTTCCACTCTTACTGAGGTGATATGATTAACGACACTATTAATTGTAGTTTCATGCACACAACGTTCTAATGCTACAACCCCTGCTAGAGCATCTGCTTCCTTCCACCAAAGCCCTATGAACCCCTCCCATCTCCCCCAGCTCTGCACCCAGCAGGAAAGTTTAGTTATGTAGACAAACTTTCAGGTTCTTTTGCTTTTGACCATTTTTGTTACTCCCTTATTATGTATCTATGTCACACATATGAGAGATCATTCTGTGTCTGTCCCTCTTTTTTTCTGATTGATTTTACTCAGCATGCTACCCTTGTTGTTCCATCCTTGTGGAAAATTGCATGATTTTGCCTTCTTACTGCTGAGTGATTTTTCATTGTGTGTATATAATAGCTGTTTTGTTGTGTGTATGTATTTTTTTTTAAATCTCATTTATGGCTGAACTGAAATGAACAGCAGACTGGTCCCATGGACTGGTATTTGCCCTTCCTGCTCTAGAGTGCTGGCCAGTGAAGAGTGAATCCTTCCATCCTGGACTCAGTGCCTGAGGCCAGAAAGGGTTAGGAAAATAGTGTTTTCTTTGCAACAGCTGTACAGTGTGGAGTGAGTCACTGGAGTTCTCAAGTGCCTCTATTTCTCCTTCCACAAAATGAGAGAAAGAATAGTCTGAGATCAGGGGAGTGCATAAAACAATGTTCTGAAGGCACTTAGAACAGTGTCTGGCCTAGAGAATGCTCACTAAGCACCGATCAGACCCTATGGCTATTGCATGGCCCCTGCTGCTATGAATGGGGGATGATGAGGAGGAGGGGAATGCAGGGAAGAAGGATGTGAGAGCCCAGCAACAGTGTGTTGTGCTTGTTCCTTCAAAACCAACATTGATTTTAAAGGCATTAAGGGGTTCGCAGGCCTATTGCCCCCTGAATCAGAGTCTGCTCATTTTAGATTAGCAAGAATTTTAGTCAGAAGGTCTCTCAGTCCCGACTGCCACTTCCCATCCAAGATGAAATTCTTACCTGCAGGGCCCATTAAGAGCCTTCAAAAGAGATTTCACTATAGCTCCGTAGCACTGTTGTCCCATTGTTCATCGATTGGCTCAATTGGGCACCAGTAACGTCTCCATTGTGAGACTTGTTGTTACTGGTTTTGGCATATGGGATACACCATGGGTAGCTTGCCAGGCTCTGCCCTGCGGGCGAGATACTCTCGGTAGCTTGCTGGGCTCTTTGAGAGGGACAGAGGAATCGAACCTAGATCGGCCGCGTGCAAGGCAAACGCTCTACCTGCTGTGCTATTGCTCCAATCCGAGATTTCACTATATCCCCTTCAATTGAGATTCCATTACTTCAAACTGTGCTAACTGTTCTGGAGGTAGGAGGCCACTGCCGGTGGTATGTAAGCAGCACTTCTGTTCCTGGGCTTTTGTCACCTGCCACATAACAGCGGCTTCATGTTTCTCTCTTTCTCTCTATGTCTATACTCCACTTCCTCCTCCCACAGTTCCTGGATACTTGTAGGCAGCTAGACTTGAGATAACCTGGAGGCAAGAAGTAAGTCTTGGGCATCTTTGTGACCCAAGCATCAGTACGAGCATCCACTCGCCTGTGTGGCACTGAGGCCAACCTTTGTTGCCATACTCAATTCTCATCAGTAGACTAGATGCTCTCCACACGCTTCAGGCTTCCAGCCACAGTTGTCTCACCCACATTTGCTTCAGTGCCCACCAGATTCTGAGCTCCACCAGGAATGGGAGAGGTTAAAAACTCAAAGGTCCAAAGAAGGTTCCCGGCCCAGTCACAGGGGCTCCCACTGAGAAGGAGTGTTTACTTGAGCTGACTGGAAGTGGTGAACTCAGAGAACAACACAGCCAGAGCCCAATGAGGTCAACACAGAAGGAAGTAAAATTTTCCATTTGAATTCAACCATGACTAAAGTTGTTAGAATCAGTGCAAAGACTAAACTTTTCAGTTGATTTTCCTAGGTAACT
This sequence comes from Sorex araneus, assembly GCF_027595985.1. Taxonomy (NCBI): domain Eukaryota; kingdom Metazoa; phylum Chordata; class Mammalia; order Eulipotyphla; family Soricidae; genus Sorex; species Sorex araneus. The sequence continues at coordinate 238,385,445 of NC_073302.1, read as the reverse complement.
TTCTTTGCCTTTCTAGCCTCTTATTTTCCTATATGTTCCTATTTCAGCTCACACAAGCCTTCAACAGATGCAATTGCAGGGAAAAAATGATCCAAAGCACGCATTGTATATTTTCGTTCATTTATTTAATAAACACTCAATAGTGCATATTATGTATTAGGTACTGTTTAAAGAACTTTCTATATAACCATGATATTATGTTGCCTTTATTCATTCAATAAAAAGAAATTGAATCGCTCCTCTGAAACTACTTTGTGCTAAGCGTGAAAAGGCATAAAAAATAGCATTTTCCCTCTCCTGGGTATAGGGGGAGAGACAGACAAGTAAATCAACAACACGGATTCTGTAATAAGGGCACACAGCATATATCTTTAGTCCTCTGGGGCTAAGAGGAAGAACATGCAGCTTGGTCCCAGTCAGTTGATGTTTAAGTGTCTTCTAAGTGAGTGAGTGAGACTGGGGTTGGGTTGCCTGTATGTAGCATTGAGATCAAGATAGCCTGCACCTCAGGAAATGGTAGGCCTGAAGCCTGGAGCAGAGCTTGTATATGAAGAGAAAGAGGGTCTTAGTCTGCTCATGTTTCCTTAACATCTTTGCCTTGGAGCGGGCAAGTGAGACAGCAAACATGTCCTTTTCCCATAGCTCTGGAGACTGGGCATCAAAGTCAAGTGCCGACAGAGCTGCTTTCTCCTTCACTCTTCTGGCCTGGCTTGTGGGTGGCTGCTGGCTCGCAGGACCCTCACATCATCATGTCTTTGAGTCTCCCTCTTCTGATAGCCATGCCAGTTCTATTGCAATAAACTCACCCTCAAGGCTTCTTTCAACTGAATTACTTCTGTAAAGGTCCTGTTTCCAAGTACAACCTCTTCCTTTCTTCCACATTGGGAGGACATTTTGTTTTTAATCAAAGCTCTGTGATTTACAAAGTTATTTATACTTTTTAGACATACAATATTGCATGGTTCTCACCAGCCGTGTCAATTTCCTTCCACCAATGTTCCCAGGTTACCTCCCACATCTCATCCCCCTCTCCCAAGCCTTCCCTTTCTAAGTTTGATTGTTAAAATTTGGGTCTCTTGATTTCAGTGTTGTTGACTCTCGTTTGGATATTTGGCTCTATCAGTCCTTAACACCACCTTAACACCACCGGTCCCCATTGCTTCTCATCTATCTCTTCTCCCTCTCGCCTTCACTCTTTCTTTTCTTTTCCTCCCTAAACTCTGAAGCCAAGGTTTATCAGGGCACAGCCTTCCCCCCTTAAAACACTGCATTCCCTTATCCAGTTATTCTAAAACCACAAACATGTGATATCACCCTCCAATACAAACTTCTGTGATACTGGGGATTTATGACTTTAACAAATGACTTTGCAATGGGGGATACAACTCAGTCAGAAGTTATGAAGAGGGGGGCTGGAGGAGGGCAGAGCAGAAATGACAGCTGCTGAAAGAGTTGGGAATAAGGCTGACAGGATCTATGGCAATTGGGAACAGAGGGAAGGGGGAAGTAAAAGATTCCTTAGCTTTTTGGATGGAGGGAGGCGCAGGAGGAGGCAGCCAGTTGGCCAAGAGGACCGGGGTGGAGGGACAATGGAGGAGTGTGGGTGGAGGGGAAAAGGAGAGGCTGCAGTCTAGGATGACTGGAAAAATCTGGCTGCATGATGACGATGCTTGACTGGAATGAGGGACCGAGGAACAGAAACACATCTGGAGGTGGGAGGACGATGACTAGTGATGCCAGTGGAAAATCACTTGGGGAAGAGCAGCAGGAACTCCGGCTTGTTAATCTGAGAATTGGAAAAGAAGCCTGGCTTTGCATGAGAGATTCAGGAATTATCAATTTATTATAAAGGAATCGTTGGAGCTAAGGATTAAGACAAAGTCACCCAAGGGAAAGAAAGGGGGCCATGGACAGAACAGGAAAAGGAGAGGTCTGGGAAGTTGGAGGAAGATGGGGAGAATGCAGGGAGCTGGAACTGATTAAATGAGCATTGACTAACTTGCCAGTCACGTGGCTGGCGTATCATTTAACTCTTACAGGAGTTTCAGCTGTAAACACACAGCAAACATTCTTATCGCACTTAATCTATGCCAAGCAGTGCTTAAAGGACTTGGTAGTAACTCAATAAAGCCTCACAAAGCCCCACTATTTATGCATGAGGAGCATGTATAAATATAAACCACACACCAGGGAGATGAGCTGAAACTGCAGAGCTGAAACACTTGAATCTCAAAGCCAGCTGATAAGTCTTCGAAGCCTGACTCTTAACCAAGTTGTTGTTCCATCTCTCCCGGTGTTGTGTGAGGTTTAGAGATCAGAGACTCCAGATTCAGAGATCAGAGACCAGAGATTCAGAAATTTTGCCTTGGGGCTGAAGAGATAGAACAGGGCTAAGGAGCTTGCCTTGCATTCAGTAGAGGCCTTGTCAATCACCAGCAGCACATATAGTGCCCAAAGGCACTGCTGGGAACGACCCCTGAGCACAAAACCAGTAGGAAACCCTGAGTACCAGTGGGTGTGGTCCAAAACCAAACTAAAAAACAAAACAAAACAAAATAAAAACTAAAAAACTGAAAAACTAAAAACAGTAAAAGGAATAAAACAGTAAAAGGAATTTAGCTGAAAATTAGTAGTTTGCATAGTATCAGGTATTTAGATTCAGACCTTTGCAATTTTCACTACACTATGAAGCTTCCTCATAAGATAAGGGAGGGGATACTTATAAGGACAAGCACCCTTTCACGAGCTAGAGTAGAAAGTGTCCTTGGGAAGGGACTGGAGCAATAGTACAGTCCAGAGGGTGTTTGCCTTGCATGTGACTGACCAGGGTTCAATCCCTGGCAACCTCATATTGTTCCTCAAGTTCTGTTGGGAATGATCAGTAAGTCCCGAACACCGTCAGGAATGTTCCCCCCCCACACACACCATGAAAATATTTTAAAAAGAGAAAATATTTTAAAAGAGTAGTACCATGGGTAGAATACTTACCTTGCATGTGGCCAACTTGGGTTTGATCCTCAGCACCCCATATGGTATCTTGAGCACCACTAAGAGTGATTCCTGAGTGCAGAGCCAGGAGTTATCTCTGAGTATTACTGGGTGTGGACAAAACAAAAAAAATTTTCATAAGAAAGTTCATGTTGGAACCAGAGAGATAGCACAATAGGTAGGCAATTGCCTTGTACACAGCTGGCTTGGATTCCATCCCTGACACCTCATATGTTCCCCAAGCCTCACCACGAATGATCCTTAAGCTCAGAGCTGGGAGTAATCTCTGAGTATAAGCATACGTAACTAAATGTGGCTTCTCCCAAAAAACAAAAAAGAAGAAGAAGATTTAAAGAAAAAGAAGAAAGTACATGTGACATTTGGCCAACAGAAGTGCCTAGGCATAAGGTAAGGTTGTTTTATCAGTGTGACAGAGCAGAAGTCAGATCTAAAAGTCCTGAAGAATGATTCTTACAGGGAGCTTGACCATGGAGAGGAGAAGACGGGGAACAGCTTAAACATGAAGTGTCATATCAAAATGCTTGCAATTAATAAAAAAAATTGTGGACTGGGAGATATTTCAACTACCCGAGTGCAGGATGCGGAGGCCTGTGTCAATTTCTGGCACTGGATGGCACACCGCCCCACCCCCAACCCCCGCCGCACCAGTAGTGCTGGGCCAAGCACTGAGCCAGAAAACGCCCCCAAAATATGGATGGCTGTGATCCCAAGTCTCCACCTCACCCCCATTTCATTTTTCTTTAAGAGGGAGAAGAATCTATAAAAATTTTATATTAACAGGAAATCCAAAAGTGGGGGTGAGGGTGGAAAATTACTTTGTCAGTCTATTGTAAGTTGGGTTAATATATAAGCCTGGGTGTCTGATGCTGGCCGACTGGGAGACATCAAGCTGAGAAACTGGGCCTATCCTTTGCTTCAGTCACAGAGCCTCTAGTGCAGGCACATGGGGACTGCAAGACTTGATCTTTTCCTGTTTTAACTGCAATTGCTACAAATTTACAGCACTGTAGCACTGTCATCTCATTGTTCATCGATTTGCTTGAGTGGGCACCAGTAACGTCTCCATTGTGAGACTTGTTACTGTTTTTGTTTTTGGCATATCGAATATGCCACATGTAGCCTGCCAGGCTCTGTCATGTAGGCAGGATACTCTCGGTACCTTGCGGGGCTCTCCGAGAGGGATGGAGGAATCGAACCCAGGTCGGCCACATGCAAGGCAAACGCCCTACCTGCTGTGCTATTGCTCCAGTCCACAAATCCACAGAAAGATCATTTTTAATTTATTTTTGTTCTCCTAGAAACAGTCCTAAATTTAAATCTGAATGGTAACATCAAAGCTAATTGAATTCTTATGTTTGTAATCTATGGATTATCAACAGCCAATGAGGTACCATACCTCTAGTACCAATGATTTAAATCCATGAGAATTTGTTATAATGAGATGACAATTTGGTGAAATTCTTTTGGAAAGCAGTGGTATATTGTCAAAAATTTTAACTGATGTGGTGTTGCTTGTCTTAATTCAATTTCCAAGAGTTTAGATGCAGAATAAAATTAATGTGCAAAGATGTTCATTGCAGTATTGTTTACATACATGAGATAATACATCAAGAATAAAGAAACTGTACATGTGCTTGATGGAAAATAACAGTAGCTTAAAATATCATTTTTTGGAAATTTGATATGTGTGTATATAGAATTAAGTAAGAAATGCAGAATGACATGAAATGCCTTTGAAATATGAATAGAACTGTATAAATACGCCAACAATGTTTTTAAAAAGACTGAAAATATCTCCACTACTGGTGATTATGTTTGCTGGTTGGTACTTTGGTAATGAAAAAGGAACTAAACATGAACCAATCTCTATAGCTCTCCACTGATTAGCAATGGTTAACATTACAGTGAATTGTGTTCTTTCCATTCACTTTTCCACATCTTTCTCTGGTATCTTGTTGGTACATAAATTATCTATAAAAAAATGCAGGTGTTTTACTGGAAATGCATCAAATGAAACCTCTAGATAGCATCCCAAGAATTCATCTTTAAAACATTTTTATGATTCTTGACATCATCTTTCTATGCAAAAGAAAACACACTTATTTGGAAGCTACAGAAAAATGGTAAGATCAGAGAACTATGGAGAAGCAAAAAAAAATCTTATTCATCTATACAGATAATAAATGTTGCTATTGTGCTGTCAAGGAAACAAAGTCTGTTTCCTTAACAGAAAGGAGAAACTACTACATTTATCTTTATTGATTGTATAAAAATTCTCTGAGCGTTTTGGGGGGAGGGGGTGGACACTGGGATTACACTCCTTGATGCTCAGGGCTTGCTTTTTTTTTTTTTTTTTACTTTTTGGGTCACACCCAGTGATGCACAGGTGTTACTCCTGGCTCTGCACTCAGGGGACCATATGGAATGCTGAGAATCGAACCCGGGTCAGCCACGTGCAAGGCAAACGCCCTGCTCTCTGTGCTATTGCTCCAGCCGTCTTGGGGCTTGCTTTTGGCTCTGTGTTAGGGATCACTCCTGGGGGTGCTTGGGGAATCATAAGCTGTGCAAGCAACTGAACCAGGGTCTGCCAAGTGCAAAGCAAGCTCCTTATCTGCTGCACTCTCTCTGGCCCTCAAAATTCTCTTATTTTACATTCCATCCTTCAAAGATCCAAGGTATACGTAGGCTGCAGAGTTTCAAGGACTATCCACACACAAACTGAGCTTGATCTGTAGGGAGCTGGATGAAGAATTGTGTTGGGTTCTATTTGTGGCAGGGAAGGGCATAGCCTGCAGTACTTGGGATCTACGTCCCACATGATCTCTCCCAGAAGAACTTAGGGAGTCATGAGGCGCTCAGGGAACCAACCATGTGGTGCTGGGCATTGCACCAGGACCCTTAGAGCAGTCCCTCTGACTCCGAGAAGATCCACATTAGCCCTGCTCTTCTTGAACTTTCTCAGTGTGAAAAGAACTTTTATGCTTGTTAAGAGCATGTCCTATCGGTAGATCAAAGATATGCTATAGACAAAATAGAACTAGATTCCAAGAACAAGTCTGGCCATGGTGCCAGGCAACTGTACCCACCTTATATCTCAGGGGCCACTGCTTGAGGACAGGATCATCGGTATTGACCACTGAATCTCTAGCAACTTGGCTCTGAATAATTGCAGGTGTGTAATACAACATTTGCAGAAATAAAAGAAAGGCTCATGTTCAACTTCCTGCCCTTTCACATATTAGCAAGATCTTCTCATCTACTCCTGTGTTTGAGCTAAGGACTAGCAAATCTCAATTATTAGCCCTGTGTTTGCTCCAAGTACTTCAACCCAGCTAAGTGCTTTCTTTGGATTTATCAGGGATCAGTGCAGACTGCATAGATTTGATTTGTTCAGAGAGACTCAGCAATGGGCATGGATCCTGGGGCAAAGGGCCCCATGTGGGGTGTGTGTGTGTGTGTGTGTGTGTGTGTGTGTGTGTGTGTGTGTGTATGTGTGTGTTGGGAGGGCGGGGGGTAGTCAGGGATAGGATTTGTAAATGGAACTTATTTATAGCCTGTGATTTAAAAGTGAAATGCCAGCATTCTTTAAGACCTGGATAGATCTATCTAAGCCCTGGGTGCATGGTGGAAACATAATCACAAATGAAACATATTCTCTAATTTATAATCTTCTTTCAGGCCAAAATTAGGGTTCAACTAAAGTCCATAATCACAACATTCCAGGAGTCTCTGCCTGGACTTTAAACCTGGCAGCATTCTCCCCTAAAGCCGGGTTGGTCTGTTGGAGTTTTATCTTTGAGTACCTCGTAGCTGTTGCAATGCTAGCAGACCCTCCGCTTCCCAGAATCCAACCTGTCTGCTCGATGGGAAACATCTACCATTGCAGTAGAAGGAAACGGTCCTTTCAAATCGCAGGGGTGTACTCCTCTGATGCACACATGGCAGAACAAACACACTCTGGGGCCTGGGGACGCTCACCTATTAGGGAGCAGGGGAAGAGGAGGCCTTCGAGGGCTTTTGGTCCCCACTGCTCTGAACGCTGGGGCCTGTGCTCTCTGCAGAAGCAATGGGAGGGACCCACGGGATGCACGCACGGTTCTTGGAAATGGAAATACATGTTCGTGTGGAAGGGAGTCCAGAACAAATTCTGAGGGGAGGGAAAGGCAGGGTATATTCTGGAACTGAGAAACAAAACGGGTGAGGCACAGGGGTGGGGAAAGGGCTCCAGCTTAGTTGGAGATCTCAGAGGCTCCTGAATCCCAGGTAGACGACGGACGAAGGGCAAGAGAAAGGCGCTTCTCGGCAACGGGTGACGGGTCTGCGGTGGGTTCCCCGCGAAGCCTCGGGGTGCTGTACCCAGACCCTGCCCCCTGGGGCGGACTCTCTTCTCCGCCCCGGCAGTGCGGTCCAGGCAGAGGCGGGCGGGCCGGGGTGGAGGACGGTCCCGAGGGGGGTGAGTAACCCTTGGCGGCTGCGTGCCGGCGCCGCCGGGCTGAGCGTGCCAAGTGCGCGGAGCCGAGGCTCGTCCGGCCCCGGGGTCGTGCCCGCGGGCCAGGAGGGGGCGCGGCGGGCGCCGCTCCGAGGGCGCATAAAAGGGCAGCGCGGCGCGGGGCCCCTTTTCTCCGCGCCGAGCCTGCAGCAGCACCGCGCGCCGAGCCGGCCTGGCACGCGCGGGACCATGGCCACGACGGCGAGCGCGCCGCCCGCCCGGCCGAGCCTCACCTCCATCTCGTCGGGGGAGCTGCGCAGCCTGTGGACCTGCGACTGCGAGCTGGGGCTCCTGCCGCTGGCGCAGCTGCTGCGCCTGCAGCCCGGCGCCTTCCAGCTGCGGGGCGACCAGCTCGTGGTGCCGGGCCTCCGGGAGCCCACGGCGGCCAGCGGGGGCTTCAACGTCTTCAGCGACGGCCTCGTGCGCCTCGACGGCCAGACCTACCGCCTCAGCAGCTACATCAAGAGGTGGGTGGCCCCTCCGCGCGCCCCTAGCCCCAGCCGCCAGTCCCCCCCACCCCCGCACCTCCCGAGGCTGGCCCCTAGCTGCTGTCCCCGGGAGAGTGCGGGCTTTCTCTGCGCCCTTTACTCTTTGCTAATCACGCCCAGAGCTGCAGAACTCCCTCCCAGAGCTGCGCAGGCGGCGTGCACCTCGCTGGACCGTGCATTTCCCTTTATGTCTCCATGGAATCAGATGAGTACAAGTTGAGGACACTCTCTTCTGGGGGTGTTTACTGAGTCGCACAGCTCGGCTTTAGATAAAATGCGAGGTGCTATAGCGGGGAGCGCACTTGCTTTGCACACGGCTGACCTGGGTTCGATCCCCAGCATCCCATATTGGTCCCCCCCCTCCAGCCCTGCCCTGAGCAGAGTGTGCCCCCTCAAACGAAAGAGAGAGACAGACAGAGACAGAGAAACAGAGAGAGAGAGAGAGACAGAGAGACAGACAGAGACAGAGACAGAGAGAGCTAGCTCAAAGACGAAGCTCAGATCGCCAGCCCTGCCCTTCCCTGACACCCTCCTGGAAAGTCAGGTTCTGGGAAACCCAGGGCCACAAATGGAGCTTTCAGCACCTGAAGAGCCTGGGACGGAGTTTGGACCAAACTAGATTTGATGGAGGATGCCTGATATTTAACTGCTGTGGCTGGATGACCTGACTGTTAAAAGCTCTCATCCTTAGGGTAAAGAAGAGGGGACTTCAAGCCTGTGCATCCCACTCCCACCTCTCTGTTTCTAGCTTGCTTGCCTGTGTGTGGGGGGAACCTGTCTCCTCAAGGGGGTTGTCCTATGATTGTGTTGAGTTCCAGGAAGTAGGCAAGTGCCATTTGATCCAAGAACTGGCAGGTAATTACAATCTAAAACCTGTGCAACTGGAGGGGGCAGCCAGGCCAAGGCACCCTGTGAGTGGGATAGGGTCAAGAGGAGCAAGGGAACAAAATGAAATATTTGAAATGCCTTTTTCATAGTTGTTGGGGAAAATCTTGCTTTTGCTCATCTATGAAGGCCTGAAAAACCATCCCCTAGTCCCAAGCCTTCTTTTTGTATTGAAATGAAGGTTCCTACCCTTACCTAGAGGATGTTGGGAGGAACTGAGTTAAGACTTCAGACTGGCAAAGTTAAAAACATGATAACCATTGTCTTTGAGAACAGAGAATGAAAAATAAAGTCAGCATTACCTGAAACTCTAGGTTAGACTTTTCTGTGCTCTGCCCCAGCCTTTGCAAACAGTGCGGAAACATTTAAACGTGGGGGGTTGGGAGAGTGAATTTCAAGTCGAGTTATTAAATTCTTGCTTTGAACATTTATGTGGACGACAGTTAAGCAGCAGTGATCTCCTGATAGTTTAGTGTTCAAAGCAATGAGCAGGCACAGACCAGGGTGCTAGTAGGAATCAACTCGTGCCAGTTTCTTAGGGTCTAAACAACTGAGTGAGGGTTTTGCTTCCCAGAGAAACGGCACAGAGGCTCTCAGAAACACATCAGTGATGGAAGGAATGATTAATCTTCCTTTCAGGGGGAAGTACTGTGGTGGGGAAGGGAGACTTTTATAACTGCATGTAGAGTCCTTGCTGACAACTGAGAGAGACGTGGTCTGAATGGAGAGAGCCTTCTCCAAGAGCTGCGTTCTGGGTAGCAGTGAGAGGTTTTGCCCTCAAGGGTCAGAGAGTAGGTATCATGGTTGGAATTCAGTCCTCTGATATTGCTGCTTTGCAGATTGGCTGATGTCTCCAGTTGCCTCTGGCATTCTACTTTCACTCTCAAATGATGCTCTAAAAACAGTGATTCCACACTTCTTTCTGCTTGGATCCAGTTTAGGAATCTTGGTTATGTTAATTAATGAGGCTTTTTATTCAGCAGATATTTGGGGTGGGAGATAAGTCCAGCGTGGGAGTACAGTTTCTTTTTTGGCCTCAGAGGTATTTGCTGGAACTTTCGCAAAGTCCTTTCCCAAAGGAACCTAAAGAGCTATGGAGCTATGAACTCTGATAGTCACATGATTTACATACTTGGAGACTTGTAGGACAACTCAGTGACTCAATTTACTCTACTTTGTATTTTGCTCCTGAACACTTTGACAAATGCTTATTACTAAATGAATTTCGCATGGGGAGATGGTTGTGTGATGGCTACTATGTACTTAAAAATGCCCACAAAAGTCCGTTTTAGAATGATTTTTCCTACATTAGCAGATTTATGACAAGATTGTTATTATTTTTCTTTCAAGGTAAGAATTTTTATCTATGTTAAAAGCAAAATCTACTAAGGTCCCTAAGTATAAATCACTAATACTAATTGTCTCTGTCTCTCTGTCTCTCTCTGATGCACACACACATACACAGACAGACAGACAGACACACACACACACACACACATACACCCTTCCTCTATAATGCATCCCATTAGTGAAACGTCATGAGCAAAGAGGAGCTCCAAACTTTCTTTTCAGTGGTCCTAGAGAAAGAAGGAAAAAGATCTAGTATCTCAAATAAATGCACAGTAATAATGGTGGTTACTAATGTTTCCTTGAGTCCCAGGACAGTGGGAAGTATTTCATCCCTCTTATCTCATAAGATGGTACATGTTGACACTGTTGTTGTTTCCTCCTTTTCAGCTGGGAAAATTAGGACTCAGGTGAGTGATTCACATGACCATGGTGCTATTGAGGAGTGGCCAGGGACTCTGGGTAGCTTCTACTCAGGAGCACTGTCTTATGAGGAACCTATGCCTTCAGCAAAACTTCTCAAGCTGGAAATCATTCCAGCTGACTGAGACTCTGAAATTTTCTCAGAAATGTCTCAAATCTACAAATAAATAGCTGAAACAACATGAGCCAGCATGCATCTCCTAAGAAAGAAGGTCAATCCAGTGGTTTGGATTGGCTTCCTTAAGGAAGCCACTAGAAGCTGAGAGCTGAGACCCTGACTCTATGCCCACTCAGCTATGAGATGGTCACAGTCTTACCTACATCCTGGGACAAGAGTTGGGGGGAGAAGGGAGCAAGAAGACTTGGGGAAAAGTGAGGACTAGTGAGGTTTGAACTGGGAGGTTCTCACCTTCCTCCTGCAGCAGGCAGTGTCTGGGTTCAGTCTGTCCCTGAGCCCCAGCCCCTCAGAGGAGACCTTGATAGAGGTAGAGAGGTTGATCTTCTTGTTGTTTCATACGCAGTGCGTAATGCTGTCGTCACTGCTGCTGCCATCTCCTCAGGCTCCCGTCCAAGTGATGGGCCCACCACTCTGGTTCCCAGATCTGAGTCTTAGATTTGGTAACTTTGCCAGGACAGCAGCCCCTTAGCAAGACACACGGGAGTCCTGACAAAGTTGCTTCTCCTGCATCGGTCTGTGATCTTTGTGGGATCCCATCTAGAGTAAGTGTGAACCAGCCTGACAACCAATAGCAGAATCCCTTGATTTGAATCTGACTTCTGTATCTCAGTAACTTGGACAGTGGCTTCCTATTCATCGCCTCCACTGTCAAATGGGAATGACCAAATAGCAGCCACTTTACGGGGCTGTTGCTAGGATGAAAGCATGCAAAGCCCCAGCGTCCAGTGAGCACTTCTCATGTCAGCTTGTTATTATTAAGCCACCCACATAAGCCAAGTGTTTCACATCCAGTATTTTATCTTTCAGTCACCTCACACGGCAACTTCTGTTAGATTTTACAGATGTAGGAATGAATTTTAACATGACTTAGAAAAATTGATGAGCTCACAGGGATAAAAATCAGAGCCAGACCTGAAGATTTTGAGGTCCTAAGTCTACCTTCCCCAGGACTTCCGCGCACATCTGCTCCACCCCTCCTCTTAACTCACTTTCCCAGTGCCCCACTTTTAAGGCTGTGACTTTCTCTGGAGTCTCCAGAGCCCCTCTGTTTTTGTCCAGCTCTTGACAATCTGTTGGCCCAACAAAATAATCTCTCTGGTAATTGTCTCAGCCCAGTAAATGGTTGTATTTTACCATTTCAAGTGAAAAATTGGGGTTCAGGGACAGACAACAAACACTTCCCGCTGCAGGAGGAAAGTGAGTTCCCCAACCCCTCACTTTGCTCTTTTTATTTAAATGACTAGGACTTGGAACTGGACATGAGTGCAGACAGATATGCTTTCTTCTGGCATGTCTGCGTTTGCATGGTTAACTAATATGTAGACCTCTGAAGAGACTATGCTTTAGACCCGTGCTTCTCAAACTTTAAATAAGCTTGCAAGTCTCTTGATGGACTTGTTAAAATTCAGATTTGCATAAAGAATAAAGCTGCAAAGAGGCCTTAGATCCTATCAGATCCTGCAGTTTTACAAGCTTCTTGACGATATCAATGGGGATAAGTCTAAAGATCACACTTTAAAAAACCAGTTTTATTCCTTCTTCATTTCCTATTTAAACGGTGCATTTTCTTCTCTATTTCTCCAATAGACTCTGTTTCTTGAAAGAAATACTATTTCCTTTTTCATGTTTGTGTTCCCAATGATCAACACATAGTAGGTGCTTATAAGACTTCCTTCCAGGAATGAATGAATGGTGAATGAATGAAGTATTCTTTGAGTACTCACATTGTTTCTCGTATGCTGAGCATTACTAATTGTTAAGAATGAATGTGTGCAGCTCTGATTGGGGTCCCAGATATTAGAATGATAAACCTGTGAACTTTGCTTAATTTGGAGTGGAACAGGAGGGAAGGTAGTGAAAGAGAAGAAACTGCATGAGAAATTAGGACAAACTTTGCTTAAATTGGGCAAGAGCAGGAAGGAAAGTGGTGAAAGAGAAAGAACTGCTTGAGAAATTCAGATGAGGTTCTACAGAAACCTCAATTCCCAGCAAGCACAATCATCTTGCTTGCTCCAAAGGACAGAATGACTGTCTCTGCAAGCTCTTGCTTAGTGTCAAAGCAAAGGATTATGAAGAAAGAAAGAAATTTCTGAGACTTCTGCCTAAGAATTTTTCCAACATTACATTGCTCTTTTTCTTGGTGACACTTTCCCACATTAAAAAAAAATTTTAAACACAGACTCAGCCTCAAATGAAAGGCGGCATCTATTTGACTTCTTATTTGTCTTTGAGCCTCAAGTTATCAGAGCTAAGGGGAGTTTGGGGTGGCCAGAAATGATGTAAATGTTAAGGAATTTCTGGAGAACTGTATGTACTCTTTTAGGTCTTGCTCATTTGTTTTTCAGATATGAATGTCCTTGTTATCTGGTAATTCAAATAGACACAGCTCTGGGGTGTTTCATAAACTTCTAGAACTTCTCCTCATGGCTAGCAGAGTTGGCCAGGATTACAGATACTAATAATGCTTGTCAAGTGTCTCTTCTGTACCATGTGTGTATATGTCTTGTCCCATGGCCTGGATGGGCACATTACATGGGAAATAGGCTTGTGTTGTTCCTTTTAAAGATGAATGAGCAGGTTCAGGTGCTTTAACTAATTCCCTCAGAGTCATGGTGAGTTGTGGTGCTAGACCGAGTTCACATGTCCAGTCAGTTAGAACATGAACCAGATCTTCTCATTTTGAATTACTCTGCTTTACACCCCACATTGTTCTGCCTTTCAGTTTGTTTTTTTTTTCCGGTTGAAGCCAGATGTATGTAGATAGTCTTATCCTAAAAGCATTATTTTTGGCCAAGGCAAAAGCAATGAAGAAATGAGTTGATTTTATTATATCTTTGGTTTATTTTGTGGGAGGGGGGGGAGAGCACACCTGGCAATGCTCAAGGTTTAGTCCTGGCTCTATGCTCAGGGGTCACTCCTGGTGCAACTCACAGGACCATATGTGGTATTGGGATCCAACCCTGGTCAGCTGCATGCAAATACCCTACTTGCTGTACTATGTCTCCAGCCCCTGAAATTAGAGCTTAACAAACTATCTTTAACTATTTGCTTTTTATCCCTAATGATACCCTCAGCAAATGTAATAAATATCCAGCACACAGAGGCAATATTTGTAGTAGTAATTCAGAAATAGGCATGATTGAAGAGGAAATAACTAGACCTGCATGTAACCTCAGTAAGGCTCATTTTGAAAGGAAGCCGTGATGGAATGTCAAGTGCTGAAATAAATACCTGTGATTTAACAGGCAAGTACGCAGTCTTTTTGTGTCTTAGTGACTTACTTTTCCAAATTTAGTAATACTAAATTCGAAAGGGATGCTTATGCTTATTTTTTCACTGGCATTTTGAATTGTTAAACACGTAGCTCAGAACTAGTCAGCTGGGAATGGATGGGTAAAGGTTGCATTTCTTGTGACCTGGCTGAAGTGGAACACTTAGTCAGGAGGGATCTTTGCCTCACTCTTGTGTCTGAGTTCTCTATCAAAACTCTCATATAGGCCACACCCCATCTGTCAGCAGAACAGTAGTGACAAGGAGGCACTGTCACGAGCTTTTCAGACTGGTTAATATCCTAAAAGTGCCTCTAAATCATCAAAGGAAGATTAAATTTCAATCATTCAATTATGCTGTGCATCGTTTATTATTCAGAGCATCCTAGTAATTCAGGTTCTAAAATAGATGACACAGCTCTGCATGTGAATATCCAGAACTCCCTCTCACAACACAAGCACACACACACACACACACACACACATATTTGCCTTCTTGATCATGCCAAATAACAGCATTTTTTGAGCACTTTAATATTCAACAAAATCTTGCATAGAATTCTGGGGTGGGGGAGACTGATTATTTTTCCAACCAGTAATCATTTTGTAAACATCTTTTTTCCCCTATAAGCTCTAGATTCACTGGAACAAGAAAATCTCCCAATTGCATATCAATTGATTTTGCAGGGAAGTATTGTAGTGCCGTTTGTGTCATCAGAAAAGTAATCAAACTGGGATTTTCTGGGTGCCATGTATATATTCCCAGAAGAATGACAATTAGGCTGTGGGTACTGAGAGACCAGGGGAAAATACTAAATACTCATGTAACTGCAGATTAGCACCATGGTAAAGCAGGTAGGAGAATATAAAACCCCACCTCATATAGAAACAGGTAGCAGCCCAGTCCTGCCCTGGCATCCTGCATGCATCTGTCTTTTATTTTATTTTATTGGTTTTGGGGTCACACGGCAATTCTCAGGGTTTACTCCTGGTTCTGCACTCAGAGATCCCTGGTAGGTTCAGGGACCATATGGGATGCCGGGAATTGATCACTTGTTGGCTGAGTGCAAAGCAAGCGCCTTCCTGTTGTACAACCACTCATCTATCTTTTGTAATGCTTACCTCAGTCGACCTTCCCTTTTCCTCTTCTGTGGAGGCAAGGGCTCCCACCCCTTCTCTCTGTGCATCTTCCTGTCCCCAGGCCCTTAGGACCTATAATATCTCTCGCCTCTCTTCACCTTATCCCCAGGCTACCTTTTCGTTTGCTCTTGGGCCACTGAGCTCCACTGAGCACCTGGTGCTCAGGGCTTACTTCTGACTCAGTGCTCAGGGACCACTTCTGGCAGGGCTTGGAGGATCATATAGTGTGCCAGGAATTGAACCCAGGTGGACAGTGGGCAAGGCAAGTGCTATATCCATTGTACTCTATCCAGCCCTCCTCAGGCCACTTTGTCTGTCTGTACCAGGTCCTCAGCAGAGCAAAAGGTCTGGGAAAGCACAGGGTTCTTTATCGTGTCCCCCTTCTATCCTATTCTCATTGTGTCAGTACCAAGCTCCTCAGATAGGATAAAGCACAGTGAATGTCTGCCTGGGGCTGTTGGCACACATCAATGGGGGTGAATGAATGGATGCATGAAAGGGCATGACCCCAGCACACTGTGGTTTCCCTTCTGCTTGGCTTCCTTCTTCCAGGGCCCTTCTCCAGCAGTTAGTCCAAGAAGAACCAAAATTCCATCTGCTAATATGAAACACAAGTCTCTCTCCTACAGTTCCTCCCGTCCCAAGCACCCCTCCTCCCTTGTGTCATTCTCATTCCATTCTGTCCTGCTCAGTGAGAGAATCCCCATCTGCACACTCAGCCCCATGCCTGTGACACCCCCAGGCCCTCTCCATCTTCCTCTGCCCTGCTCCTGTCCTTCCTGCCTATACTCCTGAACATCATGCCTGCTGCACCCCTTTTCCTTCCCAGGAAGGAGCCAGCCCAGAGCCTCCACCCCTCCGCCCCTGCTTCTGCAGTCATCACCACGTGTCCCAAGCTTACGAGGTTAAGAGACTACATTAAAAGGCAGATGAAGTAGAAGGCAAGAAACATATTAAAGATGTCACCAGGGGTCAGGTTTTAAAAGCTCTCCAAATCAGGTCTGACAAACCCAAAAGGAAAGAAAAAGATAATGACATGGATTACTAAGAAACCAGGCTGAGAGAAAGAGGAGCAGAAGCTGTGTGTTTCTGACCTGGGCGATGGACTCCGAATCAACTGTGGCGTATGCAGGCACCTCGGAGAGGGTTGTGGGTAATGAGGGGTGGAGGGACAGAGTGATGGGCATGAAGCAGACTTTGCGACCCCAGCTGGCCTGTGCAGCTCTCTCAGGCTGTGATTTTTATGTCAAACACCAGAAGGACAATAAGCAGGAAAAAAAACAACATGGAGTTTCTGTTGTTCCTGATTAGATGCAAGAAGCAAAAACCTGGCAGTGTAGCCAAAGCAGCTCGGGCGATCCACTAGGCCAGCCTAGTCACCTTTGCGTACACTGTGTCTTTTCAAGGGGAACCAGCTAGAACTGATGAGGGATGGTGGCAGGTGAATCCTTCCATCTTCTGGGGCCTTTCAGCTGACCTAACAGTGGGTCCTAGTGGCCTCAGAACTTGAGTTTGGGTATGGAATTGAGTATCGTCAAGGAAGCCAATTTGCTCAAGGCTCTGTCTTTTCATGATCTACACGGGGAAAGCCAATAGCATGACTGCTTGAAAAATTTGTAAAGTAGGGAGACAAAGCTAACATGTTGGATGACAAAGTTAGAAAGGAAAATAGAGCTTCCCCACCTGGAATCATCACTAAGCCCACTGTGACTAAACTTAATAAGGCCATGAGCAGTATTAGGGGTGTTCCTGTGTATATGTTATCTATGTGTGTGTGTGTGTGTGTGGGTGTGGGTGCATTTAAATCTCACTAGATCTAGATCGATGAGATATGAATTAGTGAGCATTCATGTGATAGTGGTTGTGTGATCTAAGGAGGGAGGGACTAGGAAGGGAAACAAAGAGAGAAGGAAGGGAAAATGTTCAACCTGCTCATTTAGGATATGTCATGGAGGAGACCCGTTAATTTCTAGTGTTGAGTGTATTCTATTGATAAGTCACAGAGGCTTTATAGTTTCAAATGGACTCGTGTATCCCCAAAGATAAATGGTGTTGATCATCATCTGAAAAAGCTACTTCTAAGAGGTGCATGTTAGCCCCAAGGATCTTGACTGTTTCTCTAGCTTACATGCTGATCTCTTGGCTGGTCTGGGAGAAGGATCTGTATATTGTATAAAATGAGGATGACTCCATAAAAGCCGTTAGGGATTTCCCTCAAGGGACCTTCCTATGAAAGGCACCGTTATATCCATTTCCTGACTTGGAAGATGGAAGGGTACATTCTATTTGCCATTATCTCTGCTATTTTTATAGATATGTGGAACTGACCAACTACTGCGATTATAAAGACTACAGAGAAACTATATTGAGCAAACCTATGCTGTTCTTCATTAATGTTCAGACCAAAAAAGACAGCACAAAAGGTAGGTCTATAAATGCTTTTGTTTCTGGTACTGCCTTACCAGGATTTATGGCATACTGATGAGGTGGAAGTTAGGCCTAGAGAAATCAGGGTGTCAGCTTGTGACAAGCTGAGAGGGAGAAACCTGGCATGTGGGCTTGTGTAGCATGAGCCCCCAAAACAACCTCTGACTGAGCCTCAGGCAGAAGCTGTCTGTCTGAGTTTTCTTTTATACTTCCTGTCTAGACAGGAAGTGATCTGATGTTTTCAGCCTGCAGGAGTTGCCAAAATAACTGGAGTTATTAAGATATTATTTAATATTATCTACCACATATTAAGCACTTCCACATGTGAGGCATACACTCATGTCATTCACTAGCACAACAGCCCTTATTGTAAGATTTATCATACAAACAGGTTTACTTCTGAGTATAAAAGTAGGTATGTTAATCATACAGTGACTGAGTGTATAAACTAGGATGCATGGTCCTTTACCTCTGTGTACTTCCACTGTTCTCATTTTGTAGACAAGGATACAATGATAGAGGAAATAAATAGTTGCTGTACATGCTTTTATATTTCAGGCTATGAACATCAAATAGAAACTTCAGGCACATCTTTTCATTATTTTTTCTAAGAAATCTGTCTAACAATAGCTATACTAGCTCATATTCCAGTGTCAAAATAATCTCATTTTTCCTTTTTCTTGCTTGGAGGTTTATATGGGGAAAATCCTGGACCTAAGGTTTTGTGAATTTTCTTAATCTTTATTGATTGAGGTACCTCAATTCTTTTAATGATGGTTTCATGGGCACATAATTCCAACACCACACCTATCACCAGAGCACCCACTTCCCTTTTCCAAGGCCGGTAAGGGCCCTCCCTCTCAATTCTTGCCAGCAAAAACAAATTCTTAAACTCCTAAATAATGCTTTTAAAATGAGTCCAGGATCCTAAGAAATATCTTCAGATTCCTAAGAGATGTCCTGAAATAGTCACCTTCATTTTACTTTTCTGGTCATTTCATTGGGAATCATTCGGATCCTCTGCTCACCTCTGATGTGGAGTCCAAGTGCTCCAGGGAGGTCCCGGCAGGAGGCTCGGTAATAAGCCATGCTCATTACTGCCACACCCTGATTTGACTGGATGATGCCAGGTAGCCTGAAACTTCTCTTGGAATGCAATTCATAGAGATATTCAGTACAGCCTCAGCTTCCATCTCTTTGAAAGAATTTAAGAAAGACTAAGAGGCCTCTCCATGTTAACACTTTAATGAAAGAGCAGAAATGATACAAAAAGGTATTTGTACCTGACTACAAAAGGCACACATTTTATGACAAATAATGTGGAAGGAGGTGGCAGAAACCCAGGACTGTTGTTTGAGGAAAGCATTGAAATGATAAGACTCTGTAATACAGAAATTTAAGACAGTCAAGTTTAAATTCTGAAAATTCTGATGAAGGCAACATGGATAACGTTATTTTAAACTGGACTTCTGTGTAAATTTGAAAAAAAACAAATTTACCACTAACTCATAATCATTCATTATGTCTTCCCAGTAATTAATCACAATAACGAGACAAAGATACTGTCTATAAGAGTGATGAAATGCAGGGTTGGGGGAGGGGATCTCTTAGTTGTGCAGTGCACAATCTCCCCAACAGTACAAGTATGGAGTGCAGTGGTCTGGCCTCTAAGGACTTGGTTTGTGTGAAAGTTCATTCAGGTTATCAAGTTGAGATATAAACACTTGCTACCTGGCTTTATTTATCTATGTCAAAGAGAATATAGAAAGCTTATATCTAATGTGCATCCTCACCCCAAATCAATAATTTGGGATAAAGGAAACAAGAATAAGAAAAAGAAGATGATAAGACTTAGTCCACAAATTCATTGAAAATGCACTCCTGAAGGGCATAGCACTTGTCGAATTACCTCCTCGCACATGGTGGACTATAGGTTTGACACTTACAGCCAACACAAAAGGTCCAGTCTTCAAAGATCACATGTCTGTCTGGGCCATGCCCTTTATATTGAGGGTGACAAGCTATGTGATACTTGAGTGATTAGAGCTGTTGGTCTGAGAACTGGCTGTGTTGGGGGCAGAAAGGGAAAAGATCATTTTCAAATTGCCTTGAGGTCTAGACTGGCCTGTTAGCAAGAAAAAAAGCTAGGTCACTGGGGGACAAGGCAGCAAACTCTGGTGAGGAAAAGAAGACAGGGAATGAGGACACGTTGGTGGGTGCCAAGTTGCTGTTTAAATATTCAGCGAGGCAATACATGAAACGCAGCCAACTGAGTTTCCACTTTAGCTGGATGCGCACCCTGAGGCCCAGGTCTCATCTGCAATCATTATCCCAATGGAATTTTGATTTCTGAGAGGGCAGCGACAAACCCCACTCCCAGGACAGTTGATTTCTTCACCTGCTCTTACCACTCCAGAGTCTACAACCATTTTAGAAATCTTGCCTGACTTTTGCTCTTTAGAAATCTTGCCTTTTCAGGGCTAAGAAACCAAGGAGGTGAGTTTCAGATGAATAAATTAACAGATGAATGTATAAACTATGGCATCTCAATCAATGGCATAAACAAAGAAAATAAAAGAGTTACAGAGGAATGGAATGTCCAAACCAGGTGGGGTCACAGCTTGATCAAATGCTGAGATGCATGTTTATGTCACATATACACTCATCTCTATGGATTCTGCTTCCTAATTTCTAGAAAGGACATACGCGTTTCTTGTGAATACAAGGCACCCCAAGATAAGAAGACAGATAGAGCAGGGGATGGACATGGTCATTTCCTCTGTGATCGGAGAAAGCTACCGGCTCCAGGTAAGCCTTAGCTTGTCTGAATTCAGGGCTATTCACATCATTCTGAGACCCGGACTTAATGATTACTTAACTATTCCTAGACATGTTGACTTTCTATGGCTTCATTAGCACTAGCTGTAGAAAAAGATGTTCCTAGCAATTAGAAATTGCTTTCTAGGATTGGGGCTAAGAATAAATTTGACTTTGACCAAGTAGCTCAAGATCATGTTATATATATGTAACATGTTATATATGTGTAACATATGTTTGGTTTGGGGTCCACACCTGGTGGTGCTCAGGGCTTAGTCCTGACTCTAAACTCAGAGATAACTCTTAACAGGGGACCATTTGTAGTGCCAGGGATTGAACTGGGGTCAATTGCATGCAAGGCAAGTACCTTAACCCCCTGTAATTACTATCTCTCTGGCCTCAAGATATTTAGGTTAGCACTGTTGCACTGTTGTCCTTTTGTTCATCGATTTGCTCGAGCAGTCACCAGTAACATCTCCATTGTGAGACTTGTTACTGTTTTTGACATATCGAATACACCACAGGTAGCTTGCCAGGCTCTGCCATGTGGGTGGAATACTCTCGGTAGCTTGCTGGGCTCTCCAAGAGGAACAGAGGAATCGAACCTGGGTTGGCTGCAAGCAAGGCAAGCGCCCTACCCACTGTGCTATCACTCCAGTCCAAGATATTTAGGTAGAGATGCAAATAAAAATTCTGTCTATAAAACTCAAGGCAATTGTTAAAAGATGTCACAATGAAATATAAGAGAGATTTGATATTTTGAATATTTGGGTAGTTCATAGCAATACATGATTTTAAAAGAAAAGGTTATAGTTTTATTCATGAAATTAATTAATTAATGCTTCTCTCTTTCAGTTTGATTTTCAAGAGGTAGTAAAGAATTTTTTCCCTTCAGGACATGAGGTGGTTAATGGAGAAAATTTAAGCTTTGCCTACGAGTTCAAAGCTGATGCCTTATTTGATTTCTTCTATTGGTTTGGGCTCAGCAATTCCACTGTCAAAGTGAACGGAAAGGTTTTGAACTTGTCAAGTACAAGTCCAGAAAAGAAGGAGACAATTAAATTATTTCTGGACAAAATGAGTGAACCACTAATCCGAAGGAGCAGTTTCTCGGGCCGGAAATTCAGTGTGACTTCCAGAGGTAGGTCACTATACCTAGCTGCCTGAGCTTGCCAATTACATAAAAGGACCGAAGAACACATGGGAGGAAGAGGGAATCCATGGAACAGTCAAGCTCTCTTGATAAACAGCGCAGAATTCAGAAAAGTCAGAAAGGAAAAATGTCGAGCACTGACAAAAACTTAGGGCTTTTCCTTTTAGGCTCCTTAAAGTTTTCTGGTACTGTAACATTTAGGGCAACACATCCAGAAAGGAAATCTGAAATGCATAATCTAAATACATATTGGTGCTCATTGAAATCTTATTTTCAGTGCTTTAACTATTATGAATAAATGAATGCTTCTTTCCTAAGGTGCATCTTCAGTTTTAGTAACACAGAATGTTGACTAAAGGTTCAGTTCAAGGAATCTGTGTGCTATCTCTCTTGCAAAATATTTGACAGGGTTCCACAGTTTATAGGGCCACAAAAGAATTTTTTTTGTTGGTTTGTTTTGGGGAGCCACACCCAGTGATGCTCAGGAACTATTCGTGGCTTCTCACTCAGGAATCCCCTTGGCCATGCTCAGGAAATCATATGGGATACTGGGGATTGAACCTGGGTCAGCCAAAAGGAACTCAAGCACCCTACCCACTGTACTGTCATTCTGGCCCATAAAAGAGAATTTTTAAAAATATCTATTTTATTTAATTAAAGAAATGTGATTTACAAAGTTACTGGTAGTTGGGGTTTAGATATACAATATTTTGACATTATTCCTACCAGCGCTGTCAACTTCCTTCCACCATTGTTCCCATACTCCTTGACTCCTCCTCCTCTGCCCCCGCCTCACCACCTGCCACCTTTTGACAAGCACATTTCAAAGTTTTGTGGTTGTAGTTCATATCTCATGTTTTCAGTGTTATTGAGTCCAGGCCTTGGATATGTAGCTATTGCCCTCTCCCACATCACCTGGACACTAGGGCTCCTGACCCTTGCTCCCCCATTACTTCCCTTTCTCTTTTTCTTCCTCCCCTTCTTGATTTCTTTCCTTCTTTGTCCTTCTCCTCCCTTTACATTGGGATGAAGGCTGATTTATGCATCCTCCCTTTTACTACACTACATCTCCTCATCCAGTTATTTTATATAACACAGATCAGTGATATCATCCTGTGTTTGTACTTCTTCTTTTGGCTTACTCCACACAACATGATATTTTCCAGTTCCAACCAGGTTGTAGCAAATTGCATGATTTCATTTTCCCTTGAAGCTGCATAGCATTCCATTGCAAATATATGTGTATATACATATCATGCTTAATCCATTCATCTGCTGTTGGGCACCTAGGTCAATTCAAGATTTTAGTTGCTGCACTAAGTGCTACAATGCATACGGGTGTGCAGATGTTCTTTTGAGTGAATGGTTTTTTGAGAAGAATTCACTTCATTGCAACTTATAGGTGGTTAGTTCTGGGTCTTAATATCCAGTGCCTCTCCCCAGGAGTTGGCCTGAATTTTCAGTCTGGTGTGCAGATGGCATCTATCAACACTTGCCTGCATTTGTTTTTTGCTGAGTCTACTCTCTGGCCCACAACTAGTCTGGGCTGGTTGATTTACTTCTCCTAACTGCTCACTGTAAAACAAAAATCAGGCAATAAAACCACAAAACAACAGTTTATGGACCTGCAGTTTTTAAAAAAATCACTCGCAAAATTATCTTCATTACTTGCATTTTATTAAAATTACTTCCAATGTTTGTAACAAAACAGTGTTTAGTCCTAGATATTTCCTAACCTGAATGTGATCAGAGGTGCCCTCTTTCCCCTTTGCCATCTTTCTCCTTCTTTTCTTTCCTTCTTGATTTTGGGGGAGAGTAATGGCTCAGAGTGGGGAAACAGGGGTTCTGGCAGTTTGAACCTGTCAGGTGCATAGGTAGTTTGGTGGCTCACTGGTTTGGTGCTATGGGTTATAGTGCTTCATGCTGCAGTTTGAGTGCCAATGCCATATGGTGCTGGGGATGAGACTGGGCCTCCACACGTAGAACATGTATTTCAAACTATGAACCATCTCCTACCCCCATCTTCTTCTTTCACTCTCTTTCCTTCTCCAAGTTATTATTACTATTACTTTTTGGTTTGGGACCACACCTAGAAGTGCTCAGGGTTTATTCCTGGCTCTGTGCTCAAAGATGACTGCAAAAGGGGGATTAGGGGACTCTATACAGTGCCAAGGATTGAACCCCTGTTGGTTGCATTCAAGACAACTCCCTCCCTGATGTACTATCTCTCCAGCCTCTACTCTTCTAAATTATTTTAGCTTTCCCTACTTGCCTTTCCACATGATGCTCTTCTGAAAGTAGATCCTGGGAACAAGATTGATTTCCCCTGTATTGGTTCTACCCTGGATGTCTAGATCCTTCCTCTGACATCTGCTCTGATCAGGCAGAGCAGGACCCATTTACCATAACTGATCTCTGCCATGTAGGGTCCCCAGTAGGAGGTTCCAGGCTGAGCTCTTCTGGCTCTGCGCTGCTGAACCAGTTAGCCTACTTCATCCCCTCCTCACATACTGACCTTTGTTCTAGGCATCTGTTCCACAAGTATGGACCTTTTGCCACCCAGTGTGAAAGGGTATACACACACACACACACACACACACACACACACACACACGGCATAGCTACCCCGCCCACCGGGAAGCACAAGTCCATTGTCCCATGGAACACAGCAGTGGCTTTCTGCTTAGCTTTGTGGATTTTTCTAATCACTTTAATTCGTTATTAAAATGGTTATGTTATACCTGTTCCAAAGGCTTTGCTTTTTCATCCATGGCTCTGATGCATGCCCCTATTTGCTCTTTTTCAGGTTCAATAGATGACGTTTTCAACTGCAATCTGTCACCCAGATCATCTCTGACAGAGCCTCTCTTGGCAGAGTTTCCATTTCCAAGTGTTCTGGAATCGGATGAGACACCCAACCAATTTGTCTGATCTAATGGAACATTTTGCAGTGACTCCTACACCCCAGACCTGTGCCCAAACTGGAAGTTGACAGGACAAGGAGGTGGAAGAAAGACCCTTTTCTCCACCTGCCAAGCCCACTGGCCCTCCTTGACTCCTATGAAGGCCTCCTCTCCTCCACTTCTGTGGGCAATGCTGCTGCAGGCCTACTGATGAGCTGACATTAGAATGGGGACTTGGTCCTATGTCCTGGGAGGTTATTCTCTTTTTAACACTTCTCCAAAGAGGCAGAGGGAGCAGATTTTTGCCACTGTGAACACTTTGCTTATTAGCCTGGAAACCCAGAAGTGCCCTGGCAATGTTTGGGGAACAGTCAGACTTGAGACTCATAAATAAGGGTTTGGTCCTCTGCTGGGAATATCCTTACTTGAATCCATCATGTCAAGATAAGGTTAGCACTGCTGTTCTCTTGAAAACCTGAATGGAGAGAAGACATAGGGCATCTTTCGCTGGAAGTCGAGAATGATTTTCATTTTTCCACAGAAGGAACATTTGGAGTAAGGTTTCTTGAGGGTTGATAGGACCTCAGTTCTGTCATCCAGCCACTGCCTGAAACTCATATCCCTTGGCGTCCTTAACAACGTGGCCTGTGTAGAAAGAGGCCAGGTGATGTGGTATCAAATAGCGACAGGATAATGTATGCAGAAATCTTCCTTTTATTGAAAGCACATATGTCAGTTGGGTATCTTAAGTAAGCTGTTAGGAAACCTAAAGCTAAAAGCAAAATAGGAGAAAGCTATAACATTACCATAACACATTGTTAGCCCCATACATTTTCATCTAACAACTACAGTGCAATTTTTCAAAAAGAAAAAAAAAGCATCTTATCTTCATGTAAAAATCTGTATGAATGAATTGCTACATAGTTATATAATGAGGATGATTTATGGGTCCTGGGTATAGTTTTTCTGTCCTTTTTATAAAATTAAGTGGTCTTGTATTATACCTTTTGATAGCACTACTGATAGTCTTTTCATTTATTTTTGAAATATCATGCTACATTTGTACAATTAAAATTTTTCTAAAGATTCAAGATAATTGATTAAATTTGGAACTGTGTGTGTATGTGTGTGTGTGACCTGTCTATCGTAATTTTCGAGCAGTGGTTGCCTTGTAACTTATTCAATTATAGGAATAATTGTGATTTTTCACAGTCACTTTTTAAAGAGAAACTGAAAAGCAAATTTCTAACATATTTGGAGAACAGAAACAATTTCATAATGACCTTTCAAAAGGGAAGGGGTGGTTTTTAATAACAGAAGAAGATGAACACATTTTATACAACTCAATGAAAAATGAGCCTATTAACAATAAAGTTCTACCACTAACAAAACTTAAGATAATATACAATATTAAATTCTTCCCCAAGGAAATAAAAAAAATCTGCACATAAAAATTGACAGATATTTTTAGAAAGTGGCTAACTTGAGAAAAATCATCAATAATCACTCCAGGAATGGACTGAGTAGTTGTAATATTTCTTTTACTGTTAAAAACTTCTTTTCAGGGCCCAGAGGAATAGCTCAATGATGGTGAGCACCTGCTTTTCAAGCATAATATCATGAGCTCGAATCTCCCATGTTCCTCATGGCCGAGCTTCATCCTGGCAGCTATGCTGTCTTCTACAATCTCCAGCATTGACAAGTGATTCCCAGGAGTTCTATAGCCAGCGGTGTGTGTGACTGTGTGACTGTGTGTCTGTGTGTATATGTGAACCCCACAACTGAAAAAGATACAGAAGTGTCATAGCATGGAAGTCCAGCTCTTGTGGGTCATGTGGGTGAGCACAGCTAAAGGAGTGCAAATCCCTGTAAACACCAAGGCTGAGTGTGCAAACTTGGTGATCTAGTGTTCCACTCTGGTGAGAACAACAGCTACATGTGTTACCAGTACATCCCAGCATGTGTGTACACATCAAAATAGCAGCAGTGAGGGAATTCAAAATAAAATATGAAACATTTTCAGTTAACTCTGAACCAAATGCACTCACTCATTCAATATCATACAGCAACATTTTATCAAGTGTCTATTAGGATGTAGTCACTATGCTCGTGTATTTTGTCTATTTATTTTGGTTTGGGGCCACACCTGGTGATGCTCAGGGCTTATTCTTCGTTCTGTGCTCAGGAATCACTCCTGGAAGGACTCAAAGGAATGGATTCGGGATGCCAGGAATAAAATCTGGGTCAGCTGCAAGGCAAGCATCCTATCTGCTGTTTTATTTTTTTAATTTTTAATTTTTTAATGAATCACAGTGAGGTACAGTTACATACTTACAAACTTTCATGCTTACGTTTCAGTCATACAATGATCAAGTACCCATCCCTCCACCAGTGCCCATTCTCCACTAACAATGTTCCCAGTATCCCACCACCACTCCCGTTCCTCCCACCTCTGTGGCAGGCAGATTCCCTTTTATTCTCTCTCTCCTTTAGGATGTTTTGGTCTGCAATGCAGGTATTAAGTGGTCATCATGTTGGGTCTACAGTCTACTTCTGTCACACATCTCCCATCCAGAGCAGATCCTCCAAGCATCTTTTACTTGGCGGCCCCTTCTTTAACACCCAAGGATAATAGAGATAAGGACCAGGAGGATTGCTCCATAGCTTGGAAGCCGGCCTCTGCTATTTATTGCTCCAACATTGCTGCTGCATTTTATTAGCAAATATATTGGATGCGATATTGGGAAAACTTTAAAATTGATTGTAATCGGGGCTGGAGTGATAGCACAGTGAGTAGGGTGTTTGCCTTGCATGCGGCCGACCCGGGTTCGATTCCCAGCATCCCATATGGTCCCCCTAGCACTGCCAGGAGTAATTCCTGAGTGCAGAGCCAGAAGCAACCCTTGTGCATTGCTGGGTGTGACAACCCCCTGCAAAAAAATAGCAGAAATATCTAAGAATTGGTTGGGAGATAACTCAAGTAGTAAAGCACATTCCTAGCATGTGTAAATCCCTGATTTTTGTTTGTTCGTTTGCTTGCTTGTTTGTTTCTGGGCAACATCTGGCAGTGTTCAGAGCTTTCTCCTGGCTCTCTGCTCAGGGATTATTCTTGGCACTTCTCAGGGGACAATGTGCTGTGCCTGGGATTGAACCACATGGAATGCAAGTGCCTTACCCTTATACTGTCTCTCTGGCGCTAAGACCAATATAAATTTCGGCACGATATTATTCCTGTCTCCAACATTACCAGGAGTGGTCCTGCAGGTCCCAGAGGTACTGGGGGTGGCACCTTAAATATATGTAAGGACTGAACACAGCTGACCCTGATTTGATCCCCAACAATTTATATGGTCCCCCAAGCACTGCCAGAGCAGGAATGATTGCTGAGCTCAAGTCCAAGAATAAGTCCTGAACACTACTACATGTGGCTCAAGAAAAGAAACACAACAACAAAAAGTAAGGATCATATGGCCAAGTGACTGATTTACTAAAAAGCTTTCAGTAAAAGACTTACCCAAGAGACTTATTTATTCCAGCAAGAATGCAAAACCCACCTCATGATTGTTCTCATTACCTCATGAGTTTGATTTTTGGTTAAAGGACAGTACGGCCCAACTTGATCACTTACATTATCAGTTCCAATATCTTTTAAAGTGTTCATTTAAGAAATTCAAACAAATGTGCAGCAGTTTGTGAAAGAATTTTCTAAAGAATTTCAAAAATTTGGGGTGCTACAGCTATAGTACAGCAGATAGGGCACTAGTCTTGCAAGCAGCTGATTCGGTTTCTATCCCTGGCATATCCCATGGTCCCCGAACCCCTGAGTGGTGATCTGAGTTTAGAGCCAGAAGAAAGCCCTGAGTATAGCCTGGTGTGCCCCCAGAATAAATATAAGAAAAAATAATAATTAAAAAAATTCTAAATATCAGCAGTGTCATTAAAATAAATTATTACCTAAAAGAAGAACATTAATTTGAATAGGTAAACTCTAACATTACATTCAAATGTGTTCACTCCTTGAATGAATGTGAGGAAATGAACAGAGGAGTGTGTTGGTAACTATCTGTATTCCGTAATTTTACAGATCCACACACTGACGTTCAGAGAAGAGTCTTTACCTCTAGATCTCCTGGTATATGGTACAAGAAAATCAGTGAATATCTCAACCATTTCACAGCCTAAGATGAGACAAATGTAAGATATTAATAAGATGCACTTTTTAACATTCTACATAGTCAGTACTCCATTTAAAAAATATACTTCTCTTCAATTATGTTATGCTAATTAGTGCTACCATTTTCAGACAGTAATCTGTTATTGGGTGTTACTTTCTTAATTTAGCCACCACTACTAAATCCTAATTTTAGACTCATTTCTTTTCATAGCATTGACAGAAGTTGATACCTTCTCATAGCTTCCACCATTCAAGACTTTACAATCTGAGTCTAAAGTGTGTCATATTCATTCCACTGTATAGCTAAGCATCTGCTCTCAGAAAGTTTAGCTTCATCTTTTTGGTTTTGTCTTTTGAACCACTCCTGGCAGTACCAGGGATCAAACTTGGGCCTCTCATGTGCAAAGCATGTGGTCAATCTGATGAGCAACCTCTGGTGAGCTATGACACTACTGGGATAGAATGTCAAGGGATCCTCACTCTGATACTTGTTCTGTCTCCTTTGATAATCTCCCCTTTTATTACACTTCACTCTCCACTGAGGGCCCTAAGTCTGTGTAGGGATACAGATTGTCCTGAATTGCATTCTAGACACGGTACTTACAGTTTCCAATGTGCATCTACTGGTTTCTCTGTTCATCCAGTGGGCAATGGCCATGCCCCAATCTGGACACATTCATTATTACTAAGCACCTATAATGAGTTGAACTAGTGGACAGTTTGCCCCCAAAAAAGGAAGGTCATGAAACCTCCAATGATAGTGGAAAACAAACACACAGGGACACAATTTCCCTCCAACAATCATGGAAAACAAACACACACCATCTTACTTTGGGTGTAGGAGAACCATTAAAATCACATTCACAAAGCACCATGGTGGTGGCAAGGGACACATGGTCTAGAGCGGAGACTCTCTGACATCTTCTGTGAGAGGTGCCCAGAAGGCCTGCTGGATAGCCAGCTGAATACCTGGGACTCTGCATTCTGACACTGGTTCACTTCCACGAGATTGAGATTCAGATTCTGTCCCGCTTGCTTTCTTTCAAATTACTGTCAGATCCCACACCTCTGTTCAGTTCACCAAAAGTGAAAGTCAGGCTGAGATGAAAATTTGCAGTTGGGTGTTCTGCGCCCCCTCCCCAGTCCAGAAAATACACAGGAAAACTCATTTCACAAACAATGCAAACACCCCAAGTCTGGTGTTCAAACGATGAGAAAAGGCGCTTTTAGCTCTTCACCCGGCGACTTAGTGGAAGACTCCCCTATGCACCTTGCTTCACCCGGAGCAGCTAAGGAACCCTCATCTCTATGGTGATGCGTCACAAAGCACCTCTATCCTTAGCGCAGTTCAGCTGGTTCCGGGGCCCTCAAGGGGCCCGCGAGGGGCCCACGGGGCCCAAATGGCATTGTCTGGGTCCAAGAAGGTCCGGAGTTCTCCAGGCTCCGGCAAGATCCCAAGTGAGAGTGGCAGCAATAGTGGGGCAAGCGCTAGAGATGGGGGCCTTGATTCCCTTGTGAGGGGCGCGGGGAGATGGGGTCCGTGCTTTCCCGGGGAGCGGGTACTGCTTGGAGCATGTCTGCCTCACTCTAGGGCCGGGCTCTGCTTATTTCTTTTTTGTTTTTGTTTTGTTTCGTTTTTAGGTCACACCTGGCGGTGCTCAGGGTGACTCCTGGCTCTGTACTCAGGAATCACTCTTGGCAGTGCCCCTGGGACCATGTGGGATACGGGAGATTGAACCCGGCCTCGATTTAATGCGACTCCTGGAGTCAGGAAAGATGTTCCTGCCCCTGCCCCTTTCCAGACCGTCATCAGGAGTCCTGCCAAACCACCCCCTAAAAACACTTAAGCATTCGCCCCTGCCCTCCCCCCGCCGCGCCAAAGGTCTGGCTACACACTTGAATAGATTGGAAGAATTGCCTAGTGCCTTTCCGGAACTAGCCTAAAGTGGCGAGGAAAGGGAGAGCAGATGAGCATGCTCAGGGCCGCTGGGGAGTGCTCGGGGTCTGAGTCCTGGGTGGGGAGAGCTGAGCGGCCGGAGCCCACCCGGACCTGGACCCGCTCAGGCGGGACCTCAGTGGGCCGGAGAGGAGGCTGGGAGCTGGGCTGGCAGCGCTCTCTTCTAACCTTTGCTGTTTTTTTCTTTCTAAGTGATTTGTATTTCCCAGATTTAGTGCTTTCCGTACAAATTTTGTATGCAAATGCTGCAGATTTACTAACTCAGCTTTTTGCGGCGTTGGAGAGTTTCTTCTCCCCGTGATGCTAGTGGCGTGATTACTGCGCAGTCAGCTCCACCCGGCCTTTCTCAGAGCAATAATAACCCGCTGAAACCTTGTAGTTGGCTAATTGTTCCGCAGAGGGATACAGAGCAGCGGGAAAGGCTCAACTGTAAATTCCCTAGAATTGCTGCCCTGCCAGAATGAATGAAATGCGTGTTTCTGTTCCAATCACCCCACTGTATGAAGAATAGAAAACAAAAATACTTAATTGAAAAATTAAAACCAGACAATGAATGCAGGCATCAAGGTGATTGTCTTGCATGTGGCACACCCCGGTTCCATCTCTCATATCATGTAGGGTCTCCCAAGCACACCCGGAATGACCACTGAGCACAGAGTCCCGAGTAACACCTGAGAGTAGCTGGGTGTGGCTCCCCAACCAAATCTAAGAAAACAAACCCCTTCCAAAAGAAACAAAATGATTTCAAACACTACTTTCTGTCTGATGGCAAGCAAGAACCAAGGCAAAGAATCTCCCCACAATTTCTTCTTCCCTGCTCCTTCGACACTTTGCCTTGGAGCTCCCTCATTTTGGGTTTCCCTAGTCTCCTCTCACCTTTGGTTAGAAATGTGGGTATCCTCCAAGTTTGACCCATGGGGGCTCATGTGCTCTAGGGGTAGCCATGTCCTCTCCCAGGGCTTAAAGTTTGCAAAATAGCTGCAACAGCCCTCAGACTTTAATCTCTAAGCACTCCTTCCTAATTTTCAGATGAAAATGCTATCTATCAGACTGTTCTATTTGGATTTCATAGAAGAGCCACAATGCAGCATGTACCAAATTATGTCCCTATACTTTTTCCTCCTATATGTCACAAGCTCAGGAAGGTCCCAGTTATTCAAAGTGGAAAGGAAGACTGCTTCCTCTGAACCCCAGGCTTCACTGATTCTACCTCTGAAATTCCTTATCCCCTAAGTGAGTTTGATTCTTAACATTCAGCCTTGGAATGCCAACAGCCAGTCTGTGCTACTCCAGCCATGCACTGTTGCTATCAGTGTCCCTCTCTACAGGTGGGTCTGATGTCTTATGGCTTTCATTCAGAAATACAACATGGTGAACAGCTGCTTCGCAATGCCTCTGATGGTCTAGGAGACAATCTTCTGTTTCCTGTTTCTGCTTGTTGTGACCCTTAGGGTTCTTGGCTGTGGCCTCGTCTTAGTACTCCCTGCTTTCTCGGTGAAATTGCTTCTTCTCTGTGCCATGTCTCTCCCTAACTCCCTCATTGATACTGACATTGAAATGATAGCCAGGGTCCGCTGGGTAACTTAGAATGATCTGATCTCAGCCCTTGACTACATCTACAAAACCTCCTTTTCCAAACAAGGTACTGTCTATAGATTCTGGAGATTAGAACAAGCAAGCACATATCTTTTGGGGCTCCAATCACCCAGCAGCAAATGCTTTAAATTAATCATCTGTATGCTGGACCAATAGTACAGAGGTAGGGCATTTGCCTTACACGCAGCCAACCCAATTCTATCACCAGCAACACACATGGTCCTTGAACCCTGCCAGGAGGGATTACCTGAGCACAGAGCCGGGAGTAATCCCTGAACATTGCCAGGTATGTATAAAACTGAAGTAAATTAATCATGTGTAATCCTTACAGCAATGGTATGAAGATAGAATTACTATGTAATGGGTCTTTCTATCGATTATTGAGAGGCTAAAATTAGATGAAGTAGAAACACTTTAGTGTAATATATGCACATTATTTTATATTTTAAAACATAATAATAAATGTTCACAATTGCAAGAATTGAGTTGTTCAGTAAAAAAATTCAAAGATGTAGTAGGACAAAGCTGTTCACTGATCCCTACCATTAGCCCTTTCCCCCTCAGCTTTACTCCTACTGGCTGCTGGTCATGTCTCCACTTTTCATACCTCATACTACTTTCTTCTTTGTTACCTTGTCAAATTTCTACTCGATTCATACCCACTCCTGACTCCGTCTGTTCTCTGAAGTCCTCCTTTTCCATCCTCTCATCTAAGCAGAAAGAATTACACCTCCTTTGGGGTTCCTCTGCCACACAGAGCATCAGTATTCCTATAATCTTGTGTTTATTGATCAATTATTATCTCCTTCACTAGCCCATGAGTTCCCCAATGCCAGTACCAGGTGTCTATGTCTAGGGGCTACCCAGATACCCCATAGAAGGCACTCAGGGAATGTTGATTGAATGAGTGGTGACTGAAAGAAGAAAGAGGCAACAGAGAGTCTTAGACCCCTGGCTCTGTGCTCAGGGGTCATTCATGGCATGCTTGGGGGACCTTATGTGGTAGGAGAGATTGAACCTGTATGTACCACATGTAAGGCAATCACCTTAATGCCTGTATTCATTGTCTGACCTGGTTTTTTCAATTAATTAAATATTTTTTAAGTTTTCTATCCTTCATTGACAATGGGGATTGGAACAGAAATATTCAAATGTCACAGGGTAGTTGGACCCAATTGCAAGAAAAACACTGAAAAACATAACAAGAATAAAGGCAAAAGAGTCAATGACTTTAAGAGAACACATTTGAGACATTTTTTAGAAGATCATAATACTGATGATGCTAAGGATCAATTCTAAGAAAATTTTATTTTCAGAAGTTTTGTCAATTGAAGAAAAAAGCCTAGAAATACAGAACTGACAAACATGTGTTGTAGTAAGAATAATCATTTCTCATGAAATTTGGGGAGATACATTGGAAATGCAGAATCTCCTGCCCCGCACCAGCTGCTCCACTGGGGCCCCCTTGGAGGGGGGCAGTTTGAGTCTCCCTCCCCACACCAAGCAGAGCCCTGGCAGCCGAAAACCTCCAGAACCCAGCCACAGCCATGCTCAAGGCCACTCCACATGCTCAGACGAGCCTCACCCATGAAGGAACCGACAGAGGAACCACAATATGCAGGACCCGTGGCTGAGATCTCCAAGCCTGCTTGGATCGAGACTGGACCTCCTCCACCCAGGTCCCCAGTTTTCCAGTAGCTTGGCAGCCATACCCACAAACTTCCTCCAGCGCCAGGTAATCTTATCAACAGCCAAGATTCAGAGACTGTAAATCAAAGTTCCTGGAAGTGGTGACGCAATTTTTCCTGGAACTCTTTATTTTTATTTATTTATTTATTTATTAACCCGCATGGCAGAGCCTGGCAAGCTACCTGTGATGTATTTGATATGCCAAAAACATTAACAACAACGTGCTCTTTATGTTCTTGGAGTGAGCAGACGCCATTGGGCTTACACTAGCATGAGACAGGAACAAGTGAAGATGTTACTGGTGTCCACTTGAGCAAATCAATGAACAATGGGATGACAGTGATACACTGTAAAATCAAATGTGCACTGATATCAGTATTATATTTTTAAATTTTTTAACTTTTTTTTGAATCACTGTGAGATAGTCTATTACAAAGCTGTTCATGATTGGATTTCAGTCATACAGTATTCCAACACCCATTCCTCCACCAGTGTACGTTTCCCAGCACCATTGTCCCCAGGTTCCCTCCC
Organism: Sorex araneus; assembly: GCF_027595985.1. Taxonomy (NCBI): domain Eukaryota; kingdom Metazoa; phylum Chordata; class Mammalia; order Eulipotyphla; family Soricidae; genus Sorex; species Sorex araneus. The sequence continues at coordinate 238,350,970 of NC_073302.1, read as the reverse complement.
ATCACTCCTCACCCCCCGCTTGCCTTTTTGGCAGGTGCTTTTCTCTCTCTCTCTCTCTCTCTCTCTCTCTCTCTCTCTCTCTCTCTCTCTCCTTTTGGGCATTGTGGTTTGCAATAGTGATACTGAGAAGTTATCAAGAATATCCCTTACCTGCTTTTAACCCTCAGTACTTGTCCAGCATGATCATTCCCAGCTATTATTGTCATACTGGTCTCTTATCTATCTTATCTATCCTCAGCCTCACACACACTTGTGATTAGTTTCAATCATTACCAGTCCTCCTAACCCCTGTTTTCCCTATAATAATAAAGAATATTATTATTCTACTATATATATTTTATATACCACAAATTAATGCAGTCATTCTATATCTGTCTCTTTCCTTCTGACTCATTTCACTCAGCATGATACTCTCCATGAGCATTCATTTATAGGCAAATTTCATGACTTCATTTTTCTTGATAGCTGCATAATATTCCATTGTGTAGATGTGCCATAGTTTCTTTATCCAGTCATCTGTACTTGGGCACTCAGGTTGTTTCCAGATTCTGGCTATGGTGAATAGTAGTGCACTCTTATGTGTGCAGGTGGTGTTTCTGCTGTGTTGTTTTTGGCCCCCATAGTATATTCCTAGAAGTGATATTGCTGGGTCAAATAGGAACACAATATCTAGTTTTCTGAGAAACATCCGTATTGTTTTCCAAAATAGCAGGACCAGTCGTCATTCCCACCAACAGTGAAGGAGAGTCCCTTTCTCTTCATATCCACACCAACACTGATTGCTTTTGTTCTTTTGTGGTGTGAGATGGATATTTGTATTTTAGACACCCAGGTGGGTGAGACCTAGGAAGCTAGTGGAGAGGGAGGTCTGATTGGTATCAGGTTATAGGAGCTGGCTGTGTGTTGTTCTGCTCCGTGCAGCTTTCTAGAACATATACTTAGCACCAAAGACCTGCAGGTTGTTCTCAGAAGGAGAACAATCCCAGTTAGAGACACTGCATAGTTCATTACTCTCCCATCTGATTGGTTGAGAGATGATGCCTGGGGAGCTTTTTGACCAAGGGCCTTGCGGCATTTTAGGGCCTAATAGGAAAGTGAACTATATTAGTGTTGTTTGTCTTAAGTACAAGACGGAAAACTCATGTGCAGAAGATTCCATCTGGGCCTTCTGGAATAGAACTCATATTCTAGTAAAGTTTCTATTAAGAGCTAGACAAACTCATAATTCGTTTCCACTGACTTGTCATGGCATAAATTCTCTTAAGCAAAAACATTTAATTCTACAGTTTGAATAAGTTTTTGAAAGCATAAAGTGATTCCCACTAAATCAGGAAGAGACAAAGATAATATAATTTCTCATAGAGAGGATCCAAGAGTAGGTTCAGGGGTCTGTTGAGGTGCGAAGACTGGAATTGGACTGAGACACAATGGATGAAAAAGGAAACTCAGTTTGTGAAGAAGTAGCAAGTATATAGTCACAGAGAAGAAGGTCCAGCTGCCCAGCCAGATCCCAGGGCCCATTCTATGAATAACACAATTGGGTAGGGAGAGGTGACATGAACAGTAAGGACACAGATGGCAAAAGAGAAATGCTTCTTAGAGTTCTATATGTCAATCAGAGACATAGCAACTTCAAGACTATATGGAAAATAGACATATATGAAAAAGATTCTTGACAGCAATTGTTTTTAGGCACATGAAGAAAGGCAGCCTAAATGAGGTGGCTAGTGTTCTGCAGTCATCGACTTCAAATGGCAGTTTATTCAAACATTTTATCACGTCAGTGAAATGTAAAAAACAAAAAATCAAACAAAACCCAGATATTTCCCAGAAATGAGGAATAAGAGGATGAATTAGCTTTGAAATATCTATTCCTCAGGGATTTAATGATTCTCTGTTAGCAGTGATATGGAAGAGCTGATTGATCTGTTGCTGTTATTTAAGGTGATGGTGATTTTCCAGTTCTTCTGGATCTGACCTGGAGCATTTGGCATCAGTGATCCCTCCTTTCTCCTTGGCCACTTCCTTGACTTTCAGGATGCCATATATGCTTGGTATTTCTCCTTCCTCACTGAATACTCTTCTCCGCCCCTTTAACTGACTCTTTCATCTCTCTGACTTCTGAAGTCAGTTTGTCCACTTTTTTTGGCCTTTGTACTTCATCTCCTCTATGTCCCCTCCCTTCTTCTTATCTACTCTGACATCTAAATCGCAAAATCTTACACAGATGTTACAAAGAATGAATAGATACTACAGCAGATGTGTTGGAGGCACTTTCCATATGGCTGTTAGAGACAGGAGAAAAGGATACTTTGAGTCATCTGAACCCATTTTTGTAAAAACAAAATGGTGAGATGTAATAACCAATATGCCAGTGTTTGTATGGGTATATATTAATCTCTATGTGATTATATCAGTAGTTATAAAAGTATGGAAAGAAGCAGCCATGTACGTTACCTGCATGGAATGGAGCAGAGGGGGTCATTTTAATAGGGTGATGACTCTACAACTTTGGTGTGGACGTTATTCTTACAAAGATATAAAAAGGTGCACTGGGAAAATGTTAAGGTTTTCTAAACCAATGTTGAATTAATGAAACTTGTTTAAAAAATAAAATCATTGGGGCCGGAGCGATAGCACAGCGGGTAGGGCGTTTGCCTTGCACGCGGCCGACCCGGGTTCGATCCCCGGCATCCCATATGGTCCCCCAAGCACCGCCAGGAGTAATTCCTGAGTGCAAAGCCAGGAGTAACCCCTGAGCATCGCTGGGTGTGACCCAAAAAGCAAAATAAAAAATAATAAAAATAAAAATAAAATAAAATAAAATCATTGAGAAAATAAATAAAAAATAATGGTCATGAAAATTTGGTCATTTAAACAACAGTAGTGAACATTGTGTTATGATATAATTCAAATAGGCTTTTAGCTTTATGTATTTTGCTTGTTTGCTTGACGGTCACATCTGGTAGTTCTCAGGGGTGACTTCTAACTCAGTGCTCAGGGGTCTCTCCTGAAGGTGCTCAGGGGACCACAATACCAGGGACTGAACCGAGACCTGCTTCACGGAAAGCAAGCACTCCAGCCTTTTTTATCTCTCCAGTTCTCTGTTTTATATTTTTATTTATTGTTTGTAGGACTTCTGAAGAAAAACAATGGACTTATTTTAATTTAGGAGGGATACTCAGATAATTGAGGTTACCCTCTTTCTTAGCTACAACTGGCTTTATTTCTTTAGAAACTAATTCCTTCCCAAAATGCTTTTCTACTGCAAAATACTTTTCATTATTAAAACATTGGATTTAAAATTGCTTTGTTATGGCTTTGACAGGGACTGTCGACTGGGATTCCTATGCTACCACAATGAGGACTGCATTCACACCCAAGACAGCACAAGTACCCAGTTTAGCTCGGTAGGTAGCTGAGCCCTACTGCTTACAAACTTTTATCTGTTCACCTGTGTTTTGTTATTCAGAATCCCAAGCCAATAGGAAGAGTTATCAGAGTAGGCATGTGAAATATAAATAGTCTCTGCCACAAATAGGAAAGCACTCCCCTAATTGAAATAATATGCAAACCTATCAGAAAATGAAGAAATTCAACACCTGGATTCTTTATAAAGTCACTGTGAATCAAGCTTTAGTTTTCTTGGGGAAAATCTTCCCAGTAGTGTTTGTGTGGGGACCAGGGTTAACCCTATCAGTACTAGGACCAGTAGTCTCTGGGTCCAACAGATCTTGGAGACACCAGGTTGCTAATGGAATTGAGTGTGGGCCTTCGTATAGCAGATATGAGCTCCAACCCTTTGAACTATCTCCCTATGAATACATTTTAAAATAGAACTAGTATATGGTTTAGTAGAACTTGACTCTTAAATATGGGGCCACTTAAATTCAGTGTGAACTCAATTGATTATTCGGTATATTAGTCAGGCAATGGCAATTGAAGAGATGAACCAAGAGTTGTTAGTAAGTTTGCCACCAAATTGTGTCTAGAAAAAGCCCCCAGTCCTCTCTCCCTAATTTCTCTTGTCTAGTTCTTGCTTCCTAAAGAAACACTTGCTTGTGACTCCTGATTCCTCCTGACCTGTGGCAGGAATTCCCATACCTCTATCAGCAGCTTCCCTGAACTCACTGATGGATGAGCAAGTGGGACAAGCAAAGAACTGTCATCTTCTGTGCAGCACAGAGAAGCTTGAGTTGACTCCAAGAATTGTTTTCAATATAGAGGGTCTTTTCCCCTTCAAAGGTCAAATGACTGAGAAGTCAGCAGTCAAGATTGGGGCTGTAGATGGGTGAAATGGGTTCCAGCCTTGGCTCTCTTTTTGCCTCATTGTATCTGCTACCTGACAGGGATTATAATGCACTGTGCCTTAGCATCTTAGTCTTAGATGAGAGGCTCATGATTTCTGCCTGAGATCATTACTCTACAGAGGACAGGATTAAAGCACCAATACAACAACTAGCATCCAAGAGTTACTCAAACAAATTTTCATTCATTTTGCCAGCATAATATACTACTGACTTCGAAAAAGTACAGGGCTGTTAGATTCCTGATGTCAAGATTACCTCCCACCAAGGCAAACTAAGTTTCCTTAACTGGGAGATTTATCACCTGACTACAATGATTACACAAGCTTCCCTGACGGGAACAGTTGTCTCGAAAAGAAACACTTGGGCTAAAAGCCAGAAACAAATGGATGCTAGGAGACTAGGTCAGTGCTCTTTAAATTCACTCATATTTTAATTTCATAGAAAGATTTTCATTATAAATTTAAATAACTACAAAATATAAGATCCCCAGCTCACCCTAAATACTGACATCTTAACATGAAACAGCTGTTTTTAAAAAATATAACTGACAGGCAAATATAAGTACCTTGTCAAATTGACATTCAGTGTGATCTTAAGAACACACAAACAAGCCTTTTTGATCATCTACTCATTCCTTTTCCTTCCTGAGCTCTTTTTTCTCCCACTACTCTAACCTCATTGAATTTTACCCTGCTGTGTTTGAAAGCAATTTATTGATCACTCCATTATATTCCTTTGCAACTATTTTAGCATATTAATTGAAATTAATTTTTAAACATGTTAATGTGGCCCTCGGTATCAAATTATCAAAATTATTTTTAGTACACAGTTTCCCAAAGCAATAAGCACATTGCAATATAAATGATTTCTAAATGCAAGTTATATATTTGCAACCATATCTTAATGAGGTAAATGTGGTTGTTTTGTTTCCAATTAGTTTATGCAATTTAATTATTATTATTATTACAATGAGACTGCATTCAGAATAATTGTTTTCTGCCCCCAATTTGCCCCCAGTGCTGGGACTTGAACTCAGGGCCTCAATCAAGTGATACATGTGCTCCATTGCTAAGCCACATCCTTGGCCCCTTTGTTCTTCATTTTTAGATGCTAATATTGAGAAATTTTGTTCACATAAATTAATAGATGTGAATCGAAAAATTTTAGCATAGCATTGTCTTACAATTCTCTGATCATTTTTTCTGAATTATAAGTCAAAAATCACAGGTTACTTCTAATGATTGATCATTGGCAACTTGGTTTGGTAGTCCTTCAATTTTATTGAAAGCAAATATTTAGATGAATTGTCATCCAGTTATTGAATTAGTCTTCTCTAATTTTCTGAGAAGTATACTAAGGACAAAAGCATGTCTTTAACAAATGATTGTTAAATTATATGTTGCTTTTCCATTTGGAAAAAACCTGCTTAATATACTATACCAAACTGGGTTTAGAAAATTAGAAACATTAATTTGAATGAATTGTTTTCCAATGCAATTTTTGTATAAACTATTTTCTCATTTATTATATATTTTCCTTCTATATATGCACAAATGTGTGTGCATATATATGTATGTGTGTGTATATATAATGTGTGTGTGAATGGCCAGCCCTCCTGGTGATTCCCAGACAACCTGGCTGACAGTTCAATACAAGGGTCTTGCGAGGCTCTGGGTTACCCAAGCCATCGCCAGTGGTGCTTGCAGGGCCTCAAGGGCTAGCAAGCACTTCATGTATTGTTAAATGTTTTTCAATGTGAAATAAGAGATGGGCTATGTTGAAGTATTTAATAATATTTTAGGGTTATGTAAATACGTATCAAATACCTTACTTAATAATGAAACAAATTCAGAAATAATATTTTTTTATCAGTTTCATCCTATGCATCTTAAAAAGGCAGAGCCTGGCAAGCTCCCCATGGCATATTGGATATGCCAAAAACAGTAACAACGAGTCTCACAATGGAGACGTTACTGGTGCCCACTCAAGCAAATCGATGAACAACGGATGACAGTGCTTCAGTGCAGTCAATCTTTAAAAAGTTGGTAGGCTTCAATATGATTCCAGTTATATTTAAAAGAATCAACTTTTCCACCTGTGATTACTCATCTACTCAGAGATACATTTCTTTCCACCCTAGGGATTAACATAATTTTTTAAACAATTAAAACTGCCTCTTAGCTAAACAATTAAAGCTGTGTCGTGGTTGGGTATGAATCATTTTAAGTACTCTATATCCTCTGCTTTTTTCTCTGAGGTACCATCTTGGGGAAAGGGCGAACATTTTGATTGTTAGGAGATGGATAACTAGACTTTATTCTGTTATGTTGCTCTCGATGTATAACAATCCCCCCTTACCCATGGGAGAGATTCTGGAAGACCCTTCAAAAATGAATGCCTGAAAACAGATAACAACACACCCTTCATATGCTGTGCTTTCAGCTATACACACAGACCTATGATAGCATTTTATTGTATACTAAGCACAAATGAGACTAACAATAACTAATAGTACAACAGAACAATTGTAACAATGCACAGGAGCAAAGCACAGATGTAAAAAGCCACCCAATCTTACCCTAGACCATCTCAGAAGTTTCTCTCACATATGTGGGATATAAAGAAACTTCCTGGGGGAATATCAAATGCTCAAGCAAGAGAATTGGTCTTCAGTAGGAAGCTCACCACTGGAATCGGGGTGAGGGTGGGGATATGTTAGGGGAGGGGACAGTAGGACAATGGGGGAGTGGAAATGTTCCTGCCATAGCCTTGGGTGTGGAAGGGAAACTGGACATGTTAGTGGAGGATATAGAAAACTCTGGTTTAGGGATTGGTGTTGGAACATTACATGCCTGAAACTCAATCACAAATAGCTTTGTAACTTTGTAGCTCATGGTGATTCAATTAAAAATTATTTATTTAAAAAATAAAGATAATACATCAAGGTAGCAATTAAGGCAACAAAATGGGAGAACTGATTAACACTATTGATTTGGGGAGATGAGAGTGAGGGGTCTTGGGATCCTCGGGGGATGGAGACGGGTATGCTGGTGATGGGCGTGGTGTTGGAATCGTTGTTATTAGTTTTGTTAACTATAGAATCTCAATTTAAAAAGTATTTAAAGAAGTATACAGTGCAAACCAACAGCATGTCCTGAGAAAAAGAATGAAATTTGGCTTTGTAGGTTTATTCCCCTGAAATAACCCTGACAGTGTTCCCCCTCCTTTCACCTACAAAGTACTGACTTATACTGAGATGAAAGAGACCTTAGTGAAATCCTCTATGAAGTGAGGGAGGGAGTTAAGGGGTGAGAGATAAGGGGCCCATCTGGATGCACAGAAATGTTCTCAGGCAGATATGTGTCTAGAAAGAGGCTGCTAAGAAATGGAGATCTGAACACAGGTTTTTTTGATGGCTATTTAGGAGGATGACAAATTCTGAATGATGTGGCTCATCTGTGGTATACAGACAAACAAAACAAGAGGGTAGGCAAAATTGAATGAGGCCTTTGATTGAAACCTGAGATTCCTAAGCAGTGGGGGAAGAAGTGGAGTCTTGAACACATTGGTGTGAAGATGCAGTAACTTTGTTCTAGAAATCAAGAATGTTAACACAATTTTAACATTGTTACTGAAATTACAATTTTAAAAGTCAAGATGAAATATTTAATTTATTAATTATTATTATTTTCTGCACCATACCTGGTGGTGCTCAGTGTTTACTTTAGTCTCTGCACTCAGGGATCACTCCTGGCAGAGCTCAGGAGACCACATGTGGTGCTGGGATTGAACGCAGGCTGGCTGAGTGCAAGGCAAGCACCCTACAACCTTTACTATCTCTCTGGTCCAGGATAAAATATTTTAGACAAATACAAAGGCCTATAACAATGAATCTCTAGTTATCTATCCACCTCAGTAACAGAAGCACTTGAATATCTCTAAGGAGCCTTCCCACTGGATATTATTGAAGTAAACTTCAGTCCATCTGTGCTAATTCTAAATAATTTTCATTTATAACTAAATAATAAGAGCTACTCTAGAATAAATAATAACCCCAGTTTTATAAATTCCTTATTTTCTATAGCTAATCAGTAAAAGTCTTGTAACTCTTATCATTTAAAATTAATTCAAAATTGAATCCAAATAACTTGTACATGTTATATTTGTTGTGTGATTGTTTTGTATTTTTTTTTGTATTTTAAATCTGCAGGTGTCCCTTCTTTTTTTCCTTTGTTTAATATGTTTTCTCCTTTTTTTGCTTCTGTTTTGGACCCACATCTGGCGATGCTCAGGGGTTACTCCTGGCTCTGCACTCAGGGATCTCTTGGAAGACTCAGAGTCCCATATGGGTTACTGAGGATAGAAACTGGGTCAGCCATGTGCAAGACAAAAGCCCTATCCACTGCACTATCATTCCAGCCCCATTAACACTTGTTATCTGTGTTAAAAAACATCACTTTTCTGGACTTATTTGGTTTCCTTCCCATCATGTCATTTAAAATATTCCCCTTCGGGGCTGGAGTGATAGCACAGCAGATAGGGCATTTGTCTTGCACACGGCCGACCCAGGTTCGATTTCCAGCATCCCATATGGTCCCCTGAGTATTCCTGAGTGCAGAGTCAGGAGTGACCCCTGTGCATCGCCAGGTGTAACCAAAAAAAGCAAACTAAAATAAAATAAAATAAAATATTCCCCTTCATATATTTCCTGAAATCTAATGTCCAAAGACTTCATCCATCAGGCTTGGTAGTTTGACCAGTGGTCTTGTGTAAGCTTATCTAGAGTATATCTTTTTGAACTGTGAATAGTGACTGCTGATTATTGGCTTAATAATCATTGTGTTATTTCATTAGGAGCTTGTGAATAAGTAATATCCTTTTGCTAACTGAAAAACTGATAATTTTTCTTCATAAACTAGTCATACTAAAGTACTACTTATATAGTAAAGCACTCAGCTCTAAATTTTTTTAAATAATGAATTTTAGACTATTTTTTAATTATATTTTAGATCTCCTATACCTTTGTTAGTAATCCTACATTACAAGATTATTTCTTTTCAGGGTAATCTGGAATTTAAGTTATTTCTAAAATTGTCTTAAGTCAGTCAATTTAAAAAAAATGTTAACAAGTAAGATTATTTGACATGTGAACTATTATGGAATTTGGCATTTAATTCCTAACTTAAATTTCCACTATCTTTTATCTAGAAAAAAATGTCTGAGAAGTTCAAAATATACATATTCACCTGGTGACCCTGTACATAACCGGACACTGTACAATGATGAGTATGTTTGGAAACCATATTCTAAAGAAGCTTCGTACAGACCTATAATGTCAAGAGGAGCTGTATACTACAATATTCAGCCCAGTAAAGTAAGATAGCATCCACATATATGCTAGATTAAATATTATATCAACAGCCCACAGAATTAAAAATATGTTTTCTAAAGAATGTTCATCTTCTATAGTTATGTTCCTTTATTAGGCTATTTCGTCATCACTGTTGCATTTGTTTCCAAATACTTCTCCCTTCTCCCTTAGGTTGTTTCTTCTTTAATTTTTAAAAACAAATTCACATGGCATAAAATTAATTTCAATATGAACAATCAGTATCAGCTAACTAGTAATATAATATTGTGCAACCACTGCCTCTATTTCATTCCAAAACATCATCATCATTCCAAAATTAAGAAATTACTCCACACTACCTCTCTGGAAACTACCAACCCCCTTCATATCTTTCTGAATAGATTATAAATAGTGGTTACTCTATATGCAGATTAATACAGTATGTGACCTTTAGTGTCTGGATCCTTTCACTTAGCCATGTTTTTCTGAGATGTATTCATGTTATAACATTTATCAGCAATTCATTTTGTTTAGTGACTGTGTCATATTTTATGTTTACATCACAACTTTTTATAAATGTATTCACTGATGAACATTTCAGTTTCTGTAATTTGGCTATGATAAGTACTGCTGCTGTGAGCAGGGATGCACAAATAGTAGAAACTGTTTATCACTTTGTTGACTATCTAGAACAATGTTTTCCAACTTTTACCTAGCCGTGGCCCCGTTCTGATTTCCTTTCCTTCCTGTATCTTCCTTCTCTTCCTAGTTGACCCCTTAGACTCATGTCTAAGGTCCCCTATTTACATCACTAACAGCTGTGGACCCTTGGAATACTTGGGGGCCCACATGGGTCATATGACCTGAGATTAGAAATGCTGATCTCTGAGCACCCCAGGCTTCCCTCCCCTCCGGACTGCCGGCAGAGTGGCCGGCACGCTACCCCCAGCCGGTTGACCGCTGTAGGGTTGTGGGAAAGGGGCGTGCCCTAATCGTCAGGGGCGTGGCCTAAGAAAAGTGGGCGTTACCAGCCGGCCAAAGCTCACTCCGTGGCAGATGGTTTCCTCAACATCCTATCCAAGACTAACATCCTAGCTATTCGCAAGCAGTAGGACAATAAAACACAAGACTTCACATAAGGATTGAAGGAACATCTCAGTAGGAGACCAGGTTCTACAACCGGCAAGTAAAAAGGCAACCACTATTAACTGAGCCTACCCACAATCCTTTTTCGCAACAAAAGGAAACAGGGCTACTCATCTTCAAGGGCCCTCTTTCATACCACCACAACAACATGAAGAAACAGCGAAAATCCCCATTGCAAGCAGAGGACGATCAAAGGAGTCCGGAAACCTCAATGGGCGTTTCCTACAAACTTGACCTCTCTGATAAAGAATTCAAAGTTGAAATCCTCAACATGTTCAATGAACTCAATGCAGAGATGGACAACTTCAAGGAAGAACTGGCAGAAACAATACAACAGACAGCCGACAAAATACGGGAAGAAATGAGAGCAGAAATAAAAAACCTTCAAAAAGAAATGAAGGATTCGGTACATGGAATCAAAAACTCTCTGGCTGCCCTCAACAATAGGATGACTGCAGCCGAAGACAGAATCAGTATGCTTAAAGATGAGCTGCAAGAGGCCTACAGGCAACAACAAACCATGGCCAAGAGACCTCAAAATAGCTCTAGCCAGAATCAGAGTCCTAGGGGATGATTTCAAGAGGAACAACATTAGAATCTTTGGACTACCAGAACCACAGGGAACCAACTCCAACGAAAAAGACACAGTCAAACAAATCATTGTGGAAAACTTCCCACAGCTGGCAATGCGGGCATCCAGATTCAAGGTGCCCGAAGAGTGCCAGCTAAAAGAGATCCTAACAGAAAAACCCCAAGACATATCATAGTTACAATGATGGACATCATCCAGTGTTGGAATATTTCCCCTTTTCCAGCTGCCTTCTGGAGTTTTGTTACAGAAACCTTTTGTCACAGAAACCTAGCTGATCTTTGACCCCCGCAGATCTAAGGTGCTAGCCAGGTTTGATTTGACATTGTAGATTCCAGGCTGCAGCCCAGCCTGGTCTTTGGGATGTAAATCCGAGTGCTTTCAGCCCAAAGAAGGCTTCCCTTTTGTTTTTGTATCTTCTTTCCGGGGGGCCTAGATTAGCAGGCCTGCAGATACAAGAGAATTATGTTGCCTCAATGTTCTTCCTGTAAGATCTTTTGGTGCTTTTGGTGACGTCAATGTATTGCGCCCTTTGGAAGGGCCATGATCAATAAAAGGGGTTTGGAGAGAAGGTGAGGGGGCGGAAAGTGTATAGAGGGCGGACAGGTGTAGAGAGGATGGAGAGTGTATAGAGGGAAGACTGGAATAAACTGCAAGTGAGACCAACCATCATGGCTCCGTTCCTTCCTTCGCCTGCCACATCTTCGCCATCAACCTCCCCGGGGTGGGGGAAGTGGCTGGAGGCTACCGAACTCGGGTGGCGGGAGAGACAGCTGCTGCCCTAGGCCCTGTGCCTGGCTCGGTGCGGTGAGGCATCCCTTTCCTCGCCCGCGCCTTTTATTTTTATTTTTACACAATCCAGAGAGATACAATACTGCAAGCAGCAAGGTCCAAGAAGGAAATCGCATACAAAGGAACACCCCTTAGACTCACAGCAGATCTATCAGAGGAAACCCTCCAAGCTCAAAGGCAATGGTGGGATATAGTGAAAAAACTCAATGAAATCAATGCTTCACCAAGAATACTTTATCCGGCTAAACTCTCATTCAAACTAGAAGGAATCATACACTACTTTGGGGATAAACAACAGCTCAGGAACTTCATAGACTCAAAACCAAACCTAAAAGAAGCACTAAAGGGGCTATTACAAGAACAACCCCTACAAGCACAACAAACCCTTGCACAAAGATGGCACAAAATCCCAGGGCTATTATAAGACAAGAACAACCCCTACAAGCACAACAAACCCTTGCACAAAGATGGCACAAAATCCCATAACAATAATCTCCCTTAATGTCAATGGTCTGAATTCACCAATTTAGAGACACAGACTGGCAAAATGGCTTCAAAGACTGAACCCAACATTCTGCTGCCTGCAAGAAACACATCTGAATAGTCAGAACAAACACAGACTCAATGTCAAAGGATGGAAAACAATCCTGCAAGCAAACAACTCCATCAAGAAAGCTGGGGTGGCTTTACTAGTATCGGACAACATAGACTTCAGGTTGAAAAAGATTAGAAGGGATAGTGAAGGCCACTTTTTACTAATCACAGGATGTGTACATCAGGAAGAAATCACACTCCTAAATGTCTACGCACCCAATGAGGGACCAGCTAAATACCTACAACAGCTGCTAAGAGACCTTAAGAAGGACATCTCGAGCAACACAATAGTAGTTGGAGACTTCAACACCGCACTGTCTCCTCTGGACAGATCAAGAAGATTAAAACTCACCAAGGAAATACTGGCTTTGAAGGAAGAAATAGGAGAGAGAGGGCTAATAGATCTATACAGGACTTTATATCCCCAAAAAAAGGAATACACATTCTTTTCCAGTGCACATGGAACATTTTCCAGAATAGACCACGCGCTGGGCCACACAGCATACCTCAACAGAATCAACAAGATAGACATTGTACCAGCTATCTTTTCAGACCATGATGCACTGAAGATAAAACTTAATCGTGGACAGATGCAGAAAACCAAATCAAACACCTGGAAATTAAATAGCTCGATATTGAACAATGAGTGGGTCAGGAAGGAAATCAAGGAAGAAATCAAAAGGTACCTAGAAACAAATGAGAATGAAGACACGAGCTACCAGAACCTGTGGGACGCAGCTAAAGCCGTTTTAAGGGGAAAATTTATATCTCTGCAAGCATATCTCAGGAAGGAAGAAAGGGCCCACATAAATAACTTGACTTCACAGCTCAAGACCTTAGAAAAGGACCAACAAAAGGAGCCCAAACCAGGCAAAAGGCAAGAGGTAATAAAACTTAGAGCAGAAATTAATAACATGGAAACCCAAAAGACAATCCGAAAGATCAATGAAACCAAGAGCTGGTTCTTCGAGAAAATAAACAAGATTGATAAACCACTAGCAAAACTCACAAAGAAAGAAAGAGAGAGAACCCTTATAAGCCGAATCAGAAATGAAAAGGGGGACATCAAAACAGAAACCAATGAAATTCAAAAGATCATCAGAGACTACTTTGAAAATCTCTATGCCACGAAACAAGAGAACCTAGAAGAAATGGATAAATTCCTCGACTCCTATAATCTCCCAAGGCTGAACCAAGAAGACCTGGAGTACCTGAATAGTCCAATTAACATCAAAAAAATTGAAATGGTAATCAAAAGTCTTCCCAAAAGTAAAAGCCCAGGTCCAGACGGATTCACTAGCGAGTTCTTCCAAACATTTAAAGAGGACCTTTTGCCAGTCCTTCTCAAGCTTTTCCAGGAAATTGAAGAAACAGAAACCCTCCCAAACAGTTTCTATGAGGCTCATATCTCCCTAATACCAAAAGCAAACAAAGACACCACAAAAAAAGAAAACTACAGGCCAATATCCCTGATGAACACAGATGCAAAGATCCTCAACAAAATATTAGCAAATAGAATTCAACAACTCATCAAAAAGATCATACACCACGACCAAGTGGGATTCATCCCGGGGATGCAAAGATGGTTTAACATCCAGAAATCAATCAACGTAATCCATTATATCAACAAAAGAAAAGATAAAAATCATATAATAATATCAATAGATCCAGAGAAAGCTTTTGACAAGATCCAGCATCCGTTTATGATGAAAACACTCGCCAAAATGGGTATAGAAGGGACCTTCCTCAATATAGTCAAAGCCATTTATCACAAGCCTATGGCAAGCATTGTGCTCAATGGGGAAAAACTAAAAGCCTTCCCTCTGAGAACAGGGATGAGACCTCCATCTATCACCATGTACAAAAATCAGATCAAAATGGATTAAAGATCTCAACATCAGACCAGAATCCCTGAAGTACATTGAAGATAAGGTCGGCAAAACCCTCCACGACATTGAAGCCAAAGGTATCTTCAAAGCTGACACGCCACTGGCCAAGCAAGTGAAAACAAAGATAAATAAATGGGACTATCTCAAACTAAGAAGCTTCTGCAACTCAAAAGAAACAGTGACCAAAATACAAAGACAATCTACAGAATGGGAAAGGATATTTATGCAGTACCCATCCAATAAAGGGTTGATAACAAGGATATACAATGCACTGGTTGAACTCCACAAGAAGAAAACTGCCAACTCAATCAAAAAATGGGGTGATGAAATGAACAGCAACTTTTCCAAAGAAGAAATCCGAATGTCTGAGAGGCACATGAGAAAATGTTCAACATCACTAATCATCAGGGAGATGCAGATCAAAACAACCATGAGATATCATCTCACACCACAGAGACTGGCCCACATCCCAAAAAACAAAAGCAACCGGTGTTGGCGTGGATGTGCCGAGAAAGGGACTCTCCTTCACTGTTGGTGGGAATGCCGACTGGTTCAGCCCTTTTGGAAAACAATATGGATGATTCTCAAAAAGTTAGAAATTGAGCTCCCATTTGACCCAGCAATACCACTCCTGGGAATATATCCCAGAGAGGCAAAAAGGTATAGTAGAGATGACATCTGCATTTCCATGTTCATTGCCACTCTGTTTACAATAGCCACAATATGGAAAAAAACAGAGTGCCCGAAAACAGATGATTGGCTAAAGAAACTCTGGTATATTTACACAATGGAATACTATGTAGCTGTCAGAAAATATGAAATCATGAGATTTGCATATAAGTGGATCAACATGGAAAGTATCATGCTGAGTGAAATGAGTCAGAAAGAAAGAAACAGATATAGAAAGATCGCACTCATATGTGGAATATAAAGTAGCTGAGAGGTACAAGCTTACAATGTTGCGATTCCTGGCAGACATTTCTCTGGACTTAGTTACTAAAATACTAAAATACAGAAATCCAAAACTATGCTGTTGCTAGTGCGGCCTCCTGACCTCATATCTCTTCATTCTCAGCAATGGAAAACAAATTACCAAATGCTTTCTTTTCAGCAGATCGACTTTAGGGGGGAGAAACTCCAAATCAATAATAGTGATTTTTTTAATTTAAATATTGAATGTAATCAATGTAAAGTGAAAGTAAAGTGAAATTTACCAGTTACACATGCGGGGTGGGGGACTGGGGAGGTGGGGGGAAGGGGGGAGGTATATCGTGATTCTTGGTGGTGGAATATGTGCACTGGTGAAGGGATGGGTGTTTGAGCATTGTATAACTGAGACTTAAACCTGAAAGCTTTGTAACTTTCCACATGGTGAATCAATAAAAGAATTAAAAAAAAAGAAATGCTGATCTCAAGTGAATATAATATATATCAAAAACTGCTAGATTTATGTCTAGTTTTATCATGAAGTCTTTGGGGGTATGAAGAGAGAGGATAGCCTTCCCACTCACCTCATTCTATAGAATACTGCTAAGGGCTCTGCATGCCAGGTAAGTATCTCAGGTGGGAATTCCCAGGGAAAATCAGAGCTTGTCCATTTGCTATGCACACATGGCCTGATCTCTAAATCACATGGATTATCTTTTCCTCTGGTCCTGTCTGGAAGAGATTTCTGGTTGATTCCAGTATAACCAGAAAATTCTGGTATATTTCCAATATAGTTGTACATTCCAAATAGCACGTCTTATGTCATCAACATAAGACATCAAGTAACCAAGTACCTGTGTCATGGCTAGGTAAACCATGGTCCACACTGGCACAGCCCTGACAACTGTGGGGTAGCTACATAACATAAAGGATTCAAAAGTATTTGAAATTATAACCATATTTCATGAGCCCCTAAGGATAGCACTGTAGCACTGTCATCCCATTGTTCATCTCTTTGCTCGAGCGGGCACCAGTAACATCTCCATTGTGAGACTTGTTGTTACTGTTTTTGGCATATTGAATATGCTATGGGTATCTTGCCAGGTTCTGCCGCGTGGGCTGGATACTCTTGGTAGCTAGCCAGACTCTCTGAGAAGGACGGAGCAATCATACCCGGGTCAGTTGCATGCAAGGCAAACGCCCTACCCGCTCTGCTATCGCTCCAGCCCGGATATTCTTGGAAATTGTGTTTGTCTTGATAGAACTTCTTTATCTGGACACCACCCATAAAAGAAGTAAAAGAGAATTATGACCCTTGGAAAGACGATCCTTCTGCAGAAAAGGTTAAGAAGGCAGTGACAAATCTGTTTACTTCCATCAATAAGAAAGATTTTAAAAGCAGAGAGCAAGGTAAGCATGTTTGCCTACCAATCCCCTTCCCCAGTAACATGCTGAGTACTAGGATTTCCCCGAGAACCAGCAAAGATGTGTTCCTTCTCTTGGACTACAGAAAGACTTGAGCCAGCAGGCTTGCACTGTGAAGTATGAAGAGGTGTTTGCTGTGGGTAAGATGGGCTGTGTATGTGAGTAACGTGTGCATTGGGGAAGGAGCCAGGAGAGATCTTGTTGGCCTGACGGACAAGGAAAATTCACCAGGCACAGATGAAGGATTTGGAGTTAAAAATACTGCCTCCAATTCTTAAATACTTTTTGTGTGTGTGAGTGTGTGAGTTACACTCGGTGGTGCTGGCCCTGAGCAGAGGGATCACTCTGGCAGTGCTTGGGACTATGTGTAAGGGGTGTCCAGGGGATCAAGCCTGGGTCATCCTTGTGCAAGGCAAGAGCCTTAATCCCTATATTATCTCTCAGTCCTATTATTTTCTAAAATTAAAGCCGACTTTCACTAAATTAATGAATGTGTGTACTTAGCTACTTTAAAGGGCTTACGATCAAATAATTATGATTCCTTGATCCAGGGCTCTTCACTCCCAGTTTTACTCCCCACAGGCAATTCATTTTACTCTTTTTAACTCTTTGTTCTTATGACCTCTCCCATATTTGTAAAATTAAATGCTTATGCTGCTGTTTTTGATTCCTCAACATTAAGCACTATGATTTACTTCCTATTATGATAATTGATGATTTGCCTCTTATATTTTCACTCTCCATTTATCTTCAAAATTCTATTACACATTGTTTGTGTTTATGATTGTGCTGATTTAATATATTGTGATAATTTAACTATTTGGTATCGTACTATGATCATATAAGCATTTAGTGTCAAGCAAGGTAATATTGTATTATTGGCTACTTTTACTTTGCTTTCCTTCATTTGAGATTTTATAATTGATTCTTTTTATATGAATATCTTTCTCTGTGCCTATCACTAATTTTTAAAAAATATTATTCACACAGCTATCAAGTGTATTTTTCAAATATTTTTTTAAACACTCCACTAGCTTTAGTGCTTTCCCTGGAGATCTTTATGGGAAAAATCTGGGAAATGTCCTCCTTTATTTTTGTTTAATATGTCTTTTGTAGGTTTGTTGCTCAGCAATGCCCTGGGATTTCATTTTTGTTGTTGTTGCTGACATCCAGGGAATTTCTTTGATTGCCTTTTTTATCCTTGTCCTCTCCCTCTTATTTAACTGAAATGTCCTCCAGTAGCTTCCAAGAAATGTTACAGGGAGGAAAAATTTAAAGTATGTTATTCCAGGTCTGAAAATGTTCCCGTTTCTTCCTTACAGTGGCTTGATATTTTGCTTGGATATAGAATTCTGAATGGCACATACAATTTTTCAACATCTATCCCATCACCAGTGTCAACTTCCCTCCACCAATATCCAAATTTACCCCTCCCGGTCCCACCCCCGGCAGCCTCCTTGATTGGCAGATTTTTGAGTTTGATTATTGTAGTTTGAATCTCATACTTTCAATTTTGTTGGTCCTATGGTTCAAATGTATAGTTAAATAAAACCTGTTCATCACCAGTGTGTTTAAAGTTTCTTCCCCTGTTGCCTTCCATCTGCCTCTTCCTTCCCCTCTATAATTTCTTTTTTTCTCTTCACTCAATTCTACAGTCCAGGTTTCCAGCATAATATAGGGATCCCTCTAATTAATTGCTTTTCCTTTTCCTATTATTCTATTTTAATGGGTTCAGGTAAGTGAGTCAATCTGATATTTATCTTTCTTATTCTGACTTACTTTGTGCAACATGATACCTCCAGTTCCATTCAAGTTGCAATGAATTGCATGATTTCATCCTTCCTTGCAGCTTTGGTATTACATTGTGTACATATACAGCTGGTATTTTTGTTTCTAACTATCAGCCTTCAGGGGAAAAAGTATTGGAGAAACAGATAAAAAGTAATTACCTAGTATTGATAAGTGCTTTAAAAATATCGATTAAAACATGGGAAGGCCTATCTATACTAACTTGGGGCATCAGAAGGAGATACCTGGGAGATACATATACTTTACACTTAGACTTAAATGATTATTATACATTAGCCAAAAACTATGTATAGATATATATATACACAATATGAAGGGTATATATACACACAATATACAGGGTATATATGATTGTATATATACATAAGATCCTTTTCTATAACCATTGCATTGTAATTGGAAAAGATCCTTGGTATGATTTTAACCTTCATGAATTTATTGATACTTATTTTATGATACAGCATATACATATATTTATCTTTCTTATTCTGACTTACTTTGTGTAACATGATAACCTCCAGTTCCATAGGATTTTCTTCAAGTCCTATAAGGTATTTTATAACTAATTTCTCAACTCTGGCCACTATATAGATTGTGTCCTTTATCTAAAATATTCTTCTCTAAGCCCTTTCTGTGGTTTCCATTTGTTGTTCTTTAAACCCCAGCTAAAATATTACCTGACTTGAGAGACCTTTTCAAATGATTTTCTCTAGTGAGGCATAACATCAACCTGCTTCCCTCCTTCTAGAAATTTCCATTTTTATTGTTTTACTGAGTTTTGTTTTTGTTTTACTCCTCATTGTTGTAGCCCATAGGTCCCCAAAGCTCTTCATAGGTAACTGAAACTCTTCCGTGCCACCCTCGAGAACATCATGCGGCAACTGGAATGGGAAGGAATGGGAGTGAAGATAGACAGTTGGCAACTACATCACCTCGCTTTGCTGATGACATCGTTCTCATAACGCCAAACATTAGCCAAGTGGCACAAATGCTGGCCAACTTCGACCTCGAGTGTGGAAAGGTCAGACTGCAGTTGAACCTCAACAAAGACGATGCTCATGAAAAATGAACTAGTCTCTGATGCTCCATTTGCTCTCAATGGAACGAACATCTCCGAATGCAGCAGGTATGTGTACCTGGGTCGAGAACTCAACATGAGGAACGACTTCGAGCCAGAACTGCGCAGGAGGAAGAGAGCAGCTTGGAACACCTTCAAGAGCGTTAAAGAAGTAGTTAAGAGGACAAAGGGGGCTGGAGCAATAGCACAGCAGGTAGGACATTTGCCTTGCATGTGGCCGACCCGGGTTCGATTCCCAGCATCCCATATGGTACCTTGAGCACCACCAGGAGTTAATACCTGAGTGTATGAGCTGGGAGTAACCCCTGTGCATCACCTGGTGTGACCCTCCACCAAAAAAAGCCAAAAAAAAGGGGGGGACAAAGGACCTCTGACTCCGGGTACATCTTTTCGATTTCACCGTTCTTCCTGCACTAACACATGCCTCAGAGATTTGGGCCCTATGCAAACAGGATGAGAATGCTATTCGGGTATCCCAGAGGAATAGAAAAAGCTATCTATGCTAGGAGTATCATGTCTCACTCAAGTGAGAGAAGGAATCCGGAGTTCTGACCTCTGTCAATGGTCAAGAATCAGGGATGATGTCTTGTTTGCCAAGACATCAAAAATCAGATGGGTCAGACATGTAATGTGATTCAGAGACGACCAGTGGACTAGAGCTGTTACCGACTAGACTCCACGGGATGTTAAAAGACCGCATGGCCACCCACCAAGTAGATGATCAACTTCTTCGTCAAAACCCTGAATGAACAGTTTGAGGCTCTTTCTGTTCTTGGAGCAAGAATTTATCATTGGACTACCCTAGCATGCGACAGGGACAAATGGAGATGTTACTGGCCCCCGCTCGAGCAAATTGAAGATTAACGGGAAGACAAGTGATACAAGTGAAGTGATACTGAGTTTTGTTTTGTTTTACTCCTCATCGTTGTACCTCATAGGTCCCCAAAGGTATTGGGGACCTATAACGTCTCACAATGGAGACATTATTGGTGCCTGTTCCAGCAAATCGATGAACAATGGGACTACAGTGCTACAGTGCTATCCATATGATAAAGGGTTAATAGCCAGGATATACAAGACACTAGTAGAACTGTACAAGAGAAAACCTCCAACCCCATAAAAAAATGGGAAGAAGAAATTAACAGAAACTTCTTCAAAAAAGAAATACAAATGGCCAAAAGGCACATGAAAAAATGCTCCACATCGCTAGTCATCAGGGAGATGCAAATCAAAACAACAATGAGATATCATCTCACACCACAGAGACAGGCACACATTCAAAAGGAAAAAAGCAACCAGTGATGGTGTATATGTGGGGGAAAAGGGACTCTCATTGTTGGTGGGAATGCCAACTGGTCCAGCCTTTTTGGAAAACTATAGGGGCATTCCTTCAAAACCTAGAAATTGAGCTTTCATATGGTATCATATGACCCCATAATACCACTTCTGGGAATATATCCTGAGGGTGCAAAAAAGCACAGTAGAAATGACATCTGTACCTGTATGTTCATTGCAGCACTGCTCACAATAGCCAGAATCTGGAAACAACCCAAGTACCCAAGAACAGACAACTGGTTAAAGAAACTTTAGTACATATATACATTGGAATACTATGCAGCTGTTAGGAAAGATGAAGTCACGAGATGTGCCTATAATGGATAGACATGGAGAGTATCATGCTAAGTGAAATGAGTTAGAAAGAGAGGGACAGACAAAAAATGACTGCATTCATTTGTGGAGTATAAAATAACATAATATAAGGCTGACACCCAAGGACAGTAGAGACAAGAGCAAGTATTGCTCTATGGTTGGCAGCCTGCCTCATGAGCTGGGGGAGAAGACAGCTGGAATATAGAAGGGATCACCAAGTCATGATGGTTGGAGGGATTGCTCGGGATGGGAGATGTGAGCAGAAAGTAGATAAATGACCAAAAGTGATAGCTTCTCAATATCTGTATTGTAAACCATAATGCCGCAAAATAGAGAGAGAGAGAGTAGGGGGAAATTGTCTGCCATAGAGGCAGGAAGAGGGGTGGGATGGGGGGAATATTGGGGACATTGGTGGTGGAAAATGTGCACTGGTGGAAGGATGGGTGCTCAATCATGGTATGGCTGAAAACTCAAACATCAAAGCTTTGTAACAGTGTCTTATATGATTCAATAAAAAAATACTTTTAAGTTTCCAAAGTTGACTTTTCAGCATGTATAAATTAAATTACTATTTCCCCATGTGCAGATAAAAACTGAAGTTCTGTCATGACATCCTCCTAAACCTCTCACTCCATCTGCTTCTCTACCTGCCCACCACATTCACTACATTAATTCAGGCTACCTAGGTTTCTCCCTCAGATGACCTCTAATGCAACTATTGTTTCCATTTTGTCTTCTATTATCCACTGTTTATACTATAGCTATAGTGAGTTTTCAGATGTGTACATTGATGTTGCCTTCTGACTTCTACTTTAATCCCTTTTAATGACTCCCTCCTGTCCCCAGGTTAAAAGATAAAATCTTAACACCATCTTAACAAGTACCCTGTATAATCTTGTCCTTGCTCCAACTCTCTCCCTAAGTGTTCCATGATCTCTATGTACTGATGAATTTTCGTCCTTTATACTGACCTTGCACCCTGCACCATGCTTCACTTCTTTGAAGTGAAACTTCTCCCTCTTCCTTTTTGGCCATGTATAGTTGTAGTTTAAGTCTAAGTTAACTTTATCTCCTATGTTTCTTTTCTGATGGCCTCATCAGGTAATATCTGAAGTAAGGGTCAGTGCACAAATTTTGCAAAAAATTACCAGGTAATCCTGGTGTCTTATCTCCATGAGAGAACCACAGTTCATGTTACAGTTCTAAGGCATTATATTCCATATCTGTTTGCCCTACACGTAATCACACTAGTTCGAGATTGACTTAAGGCAGAACAATAAAATAAAACATATTTGACTGTAGCACAGAACAGAATATAGGAATTGAAATATTTGCTATTAGTTGGTATAAATGCAGATCAGGGCTAGGCATGAGAAATCAAGTGTTTCAACAGAAATTTGCATTTCTTTTGCAAAGCCACTAGTAGCGCTGTAGCACTGTAATCCCGTTGTTCATCAATTTGCTCACGTAGCCACCAGTAACATCTCCATTGTGAGACTTGTTACTGTTTTTGGCATATTGAATATGCCACGGGTACCTTGCCAGGCTCTGCTGTGCTGGCAGGATACTCTCGGTAGCTTGCTGGGCTTTCCGAGAGGGATGGGGGAATTGAACCCGGGTCGGCCGCGTGCAAGGCAAATGCCCTACCCGCTGTGCTATCACTCCAGTCCCACTAGTAATCTGTGGCAATTTATCACAATAAAGCAAATCAGATTGGCACCTTTGACCTCCATCCAGTGAGGGGTAGGTGTCACAGTGAATGAGAAAAGCAAGTACACAAGGACCACTGAAGCCTCCAGATAGCCAGGGCAGCCATGAGTAAGCTCACAGCCATCTGTTCAATAAAATTATCTCTCCCCCTCCCCCAGTTCCCAATATATGAGGCATTATTTATGTTTACAGAGACATTGAGGACTGTTAGTAAGTACATAAACATTCAATGGGTACAAATTTGAGCAGGCACCCCAAAAGTATAAAGAGACAATTTTATATTCTATTTTTGCCTATGTTGCCCATTATAGATACAAGACCCCAAACTGTTTTATCCTTTCCTGGGCATGTACTTGCTGTTTTGTTATATTCTGAAAAATCTAAACTGTTTTACTCAGGGCACAATCCCAACCGCAGGGTTTTTGTTAGGGGCATGATTTCCCACAGTGGTTTACAAGGACCACATTATAGATGGTTTGCAATAAAAATAGTGTCAGATGACTTTTCCAAAGTATTTTTTTAGAATATCATGACGTTGTGTGTTGGAGTTTCCTTCCATCATTAACCTTGTCTTCTTGGATGTTTTATGAAGTCATTGGGACTTCATAAAAGTATTCAGGTATTGAATGTGGGTATTCAGGCCCACATCCTCTCCTTCTGAGTTATCTAAATAAAGAGGCAACATGTAGTGAAGCCCTTTTGCCCTGTGCTGGTCTAGACAGAGACATATTTTATTTTATTTTATATTTTTAATGGGGCTGGAGCAATAGCACAGTGGGTAGGGTGTTTGCCTTGCATGAAGTCGACCTGGGTTTGAGTCCTCTGTCCCTCTTGGAGAGTTCAACAAGCTACTGAGAGTATCTCGCCCTCACGGCAGGCCTGGCAAGCTACCCGTGGCGCATTTTTTAAATTTTATTAATTTTTATTATTTTTTTAAATGAATCACTGTGACATACAGTTACAGACTTACAAACTTTTGTGATTATATTTCAGTCATACAATGATCTAGTGCCCATCCTTCTACCACTGCCTTTTCTCCACCACCAATGTTTCCAGTATCCCTCCCGCCACCCCCACCCCTTCCCACCTCCTGCCTCTGTGTAAGGCACATTCCCTCTTATGCTCTCTCTCCCTTTGGGTGTTATGGTTTGCAATACAGGTACTAAGCGGCCATCATGTTTGGTTATAGTCTACTTTCAGCATGCATCTCCCATCCCAAGCTAGTCCTCCAACCATCATTTACTCAGTGGTCCCTACTTTATCCCAGTTGCCCTTTCCCCTAGCTTGTGAGACCGACTTCCAAGCCATGGAGTGATCCTCCTGACACTTATCTCTACTATCCTTAGGTATTAGTCTCTTATTGTGCTACTTTATATTCCACAAAAGAGTACAGTCATTCTATATCTGTCCCTCTCTTTGTGACTCATTTCACTTAACATGATACTCTCTGTGATTATCCACTTGTATGCAAATTTCATGATTCAATCTTTTCTAACAGCTGCATAGTATTCCATTGTGTAGACATACAAAGTTTCTTTAACCAGTTATCTGTTCTTGGGCACTCGGGTTTTTTTCCAGCTAGAGATATATTTTAAAAATCAACATGAAAGTCTTTTGAGTGCCATTAAGTGACATCACAAATCTTTTGATATACAAGATATATTTGAATTTATTTGGAAAAGACACATATTGAAAAACTAACTTGGAAAACAATTGATTTTTGTATCTATAGAAACTTGTGCTAATAGGACAATGCTTGTGAAAATAATGCTTTTAAACATATTCATGTATAATTTTGGTATTAAATAATGTGCCTCTGACCCAATTCTGTATTGACCCAATATAATATCACTCCCTCTACCCCAGTTCCTGACATGTAAGCCATTGTTTATGTTGACAAAGACATTAAGTAAAGTTAGTACATACCTCAACATTCAACGAGCACATTTTGAGTTACATATTCTGTATTTCACTTAGCCAAGAATTTACAAGAGTTAGAGATGAAATTATTCTAAAATAAATAGCTTGGGATTTTCAACTAAAACCAGGTAGTGCTTACACAAACTGGCATTTAATAAGTACTTGTATATTTCATGTCTATGTACTTAATAATTCTTTGTTAGCAGAGTTGTTTCAAAGAAATAGTGATACTATTGTTTTCTAATAATAAATAATGTTACTGGGCCTTCCATAAATAAAGGATAAACTTCAAATGACTTTTTTTTTCAGGAAATGGGAATGAAATGTGCTTTCCCAAAGAGGGCTGCTAGCTTTTTCAAATAAAAATGTAGGATATACAATTATATTTGAATGATGATATTCAGTAGATAACTAATGTGCACATGTATTTCCACTAACACTTAATTGTTTATTAGAAATTCAGTTTTAACCAATGTGCTATGTTTAAATGACAATCCTAGCCAGACCTGAAATATTTCACTTTGCTTCTACCCTGTCCACTGAGCAGAACAAAAGGCATTTCTAATGGGTATATGATCTCTTCATTAGAAACCACTTCTAATAATTTGAGCTACACTTTCTGTGTCTGACAAAGCAGAAAATCATTTCTTGGTTGAAATATTCATAAAAAATACTTTGACCATGTATTTTAAATACAAGTAGTAGATTTTAATGTGATAAATGCCAGGAGTAAAATGGATGGAAATATAATGTTATTTAGAAATAACTTGTAAGGCTAATTATTTTCTTCCATTTACAATCTTATTCCAGCTCAGGAGATTAAGGAAAATTATCAGATGACTTCACAGAAAGAAACATTAGTTCCCCAGCGTGCAGATACTGAATTCCGGCAAAATTACAAAATTCCTGTTAGAGTTACAGAGCTTAGGGATTTTGCCTTTAACTATGGATACTGTTCAAAGCTGCCAGCTGCTCAGGGTATAGGTAAATATACCTGTTTCTTTTTTTTTAAAAAAAGTTTACTGATCCTATGAAACTGCTCCAAGATTCTTTAGCATTTAGCATCCTGCTAGGTAATCTTGATTCTAGGCATGGAGATGGCCAGTGAACCTTGCCTAGACTCCATACTCCCATAGCGCCTAGCCTCAAAACCTAGGAACAAACAGATCATAAGAAAGCTGAACTTATGCATGTAATAAGTACATTATCCTTCTAGAAGGGCAGTTTGGGGGTTGAGGGACACTTCCACCGCATAAAAATTAAAAGATAGATTCAGTTACCATAGAATAATAGAAAAAGAGGTTATGTGGTAATCAAATTAGATTTGTCCATTGTCGACTTAAAGTTTAGCCACATGGAACACCCTTCAAGCAACTACAGATATATTTTTTAAAGAACAGAAGGGTTTTATTTTATTAATTTGTTTCTTTGGGGGCCACACCCAGAGGTGCTCAGAGGTTATTCCTAGCTCTGTGCTCAGAAATTACTCCTGATAACTACTCCTGGGGTACCATATAGAATGCCAGAATTAAACCTGGATCAACTCATGCAAGGTAAGTGCCCTATCTACTGTATTATTGCTCGGGCCTGCAACTACAGATTTCGCATCCATTCTATTTGAGTACTTTTTCATATTACACTGATTTCTATTGTTTTCAACAGGAAAGCTTTTGAAAGTTCCATGACCAAACTACCTCCAAGCCACTGGGTTGGAGGATAATATGGAGGCAGTGTGACATTGGGATTTATTATCATAGATAATAAATTATCTATGAATTTATTATCATAGAACTATCACTAAGTATTGCTTGTCTATGACTTAGCGGAAAAGATAATGGAATTAAAGTTAATTGTCTTGGCATTAGAAAGCAGCTTAGAAGTTTCCTTGTCTAGATCTTTATGGAGAAGAAATTCTCTCTATTCTCTCATCCTTTCCAAAGGCTAATATTTTTCCTATATGAATTCCTCAGGAGAATGCCCCTTAAGCAAGGCAGTCCCTTCATTCTTAGATACTCCAACTATTTAAAAAATTCTTAACATCAGCACTAAAGAGAGATAGTGAAGTGGGTAGGGCACTTGCTTTCATGTAACCAACCTGAGTTCAAACCACTCCATATAGTCCACAGAGCCCTCCAAAAGTGATCCCTGGGCTCAGAATCAGGAATAAATCCTGAACACTGTTGAGTGGTGCCCCCAAAACCAAAATATTCTCAACAGCTGGAACGTTCTTCACTAAGCTTCTATTGGTTCTATTTCTTCACAAGGAGGTTAACTAGTATATTATTCTGTGAAAATTTCATTATATACCACTAAGTTTTCTCTTCTTCAATTAAAGAATTTCCAGACACTACAATTACCTTACCAGGATGTAGCATCAAATTCCCTCACCAACTTGGTTTTCATTTGGTGAATGAGTGTTCTCTTTTTTTAGAATCTGGACTTGCTTGAAAGACTGAAAGCAGTGTTTTTGTTGATTGCTTTTCTGCTGTTTTCTTTCACTAAATTTATTTACTACAGTTTATGTCACATGATTATAGTAGTGTTAAAATTTAACGTTTGATATACACATTTACCACACTTCAATACCACAAGGCTTCCCAAGCTACTCCACAAATGTATTTATTGAAAACAGTGCTTATAAGGTGTTGTTGAGGATTTATCAAATGGATCAAGTTGTAGAAAGTAGGTTTTCACTTCATTTCTTCATTTTTTTTATGATAACATCATAGAATCAGAATCCACACTAAATAGCATTCAGTGATTTTGGTTTTGTCTGCTTCTTATACTCCTATGAATCTGCATGGACAATGAGAAATTACCATAGTATCATTGTCCTTCCAAGTGTTTCTTCAAGGACCCTTAGTGCCTAAGGGATGTCTCTGAGCGTCTGTCGAACAGGTCCTCGTTAGTTGGTTCAAGTCTAAGGAGACAGTAGTCTAAAGTGAAAAGAAGCTTCTTATAAAAAGGCATTTGTTTATTGAGCACATGGTGAATATTGCACTCTAACATGCTGGCACACAGAAGAGTCCATTTCAGGGAAAACTTCTTTTCTGAGGCTGGATGGCAAGCTCAATGACCTTCTATTATCTTCAGTCACTCCCAGAGGCAGCCAACATCCATGAAATCCCTGAAACTTTGCAAAGCCCAAGTCATGGGAAGAGTCACTTCATACTGTTGGATACACTCAGTATCCAATATCTTGAAGTTTTCTGATTCAGGACGAGCCAACAAATAAGAGGAAGAATCCCATGCTCAGAGATAGACTTACATTTTCTTTTCTCTTGCGTTTCCTAGTGCCTGCTGTGCTGCTCAGTCAAGTAAGTGACCAGCGGTGCAGAAAGTATCAGTCTATATACCAAAGTGATTATGGGAAATCTGCCTAGCTTTATAACAGTGTTGAACTCATTCCCTCCTGCTCAAGTCTACAGTTACCTTCAGAGTGTTTCCCAAAAATGTAAGTTCATTTATAATCCATCTATATGAGTGAGTTGTTTAATGAAACGGCAGATTATAATGTACTGTTGTATGCCAAATAAAAATGGTTTTAACTTCCAGTAACTGGAATGTCCAGAAAAAGAAAAATATGTCCTGAAAAACAAATCCTATAGTTTAGGGCAAAATTCAGCCTCCTTTGAAATTCTCTTTACAAAGCTAACTATATCCCCACTCACTGCAAAGAAATGTCCAGTCCTTACTTCATTTCTCATCCTGAGTTTGCTGCCTGCAATTAAATTTCTCCAGGATGACTTCTTTTCCTATTACAACTAATTGATTTCTCCAGGGAATGTCTATATTAGCTCACAGTCTTGTTTTATTTTCGTTAAACTTTAGTTCATATTTGGTGTTACTTCTTTTGTGACAGAATTTTCTAGAACACATAATAATCTTCATGAATCATACATCCTCAAAAATAACAATGACATTGTGGGCTCATTTCAGAGCCTGGTGATTGGAATCAGTTTGGGAGCATCTTAGTACAACCGGTCATCCTGCGCATGACCGTATCAGAGAATTAATGTTGGCAGAGAGGAAACTGACCTTTTTCATCAGCTTCTTTTCAGCACCCAATTCTAGAATCACACACAGTATTACTCCTCATTTTGGAGGCAATGCTCCTATGTGGATGGATGTATTTATTTTAAAAAGTGTTGTCATAAACCACTAAACTAATAGGTGCATTACAAAAAAATGTTTAAGGAAAAAGTAAAAAGAAAATAGGAAGAGATATATAGGAAGAGATATTCTAGTTTCTTAACCAATCTTCTTTACCCTACTTTGTATTCTAGGCTCACCATTATGGGAGTTACTGTCTTGTTTTGTGTCCTGTGTCATCCACCAAATACTCTTCAATTGTAATTTTTCTCCTACCCAACTCTCTGGTCCCTAATCTATGTCCCCGGACTCAATAGGAAGGGCTTGATCTTCTGAAATTCTTGTTTGAAGCCTTTTCAGTCTGGCATCTGTTGTTCCACATAAGATTGAAACCTTCCTGCAGGGAAGACTGGAAATGGTGTGTGTGTGTGTGTGTGTGTGTGTGTGTGTGTGTGTGTGTGTGTGTGTGTGTGTGTGAATTCATGCATGTTCAAAGTCCCTTAGAAGAACTTGAATATTGAGTTTCAAGTCAGTACACAAAACAGATGCTTTGCTTCATGCCCAGGCATACACAGAAGTCTGTATTCTCCACTGGGAGACTTGTTCCTCTCAGCAGATGCCTCTAGGCCAGTTTGACACTTCAGAAGGAAGCCAAAGCTCCTTCAGGTCTACTGGTCAGATCTTCCCAAGAGACGGAACAGAAGTTATACGTTCCTTTCCTGAGTGTTAGTTCATTTCTATAAAGCCATCATCTGCAGTTTATAAGGTACTCTTTCACCTTTCGGAGCAACATCTGTCCGACCCTATAGAATGAGTATTTCAGTCTTCCCAGAGCATCTGCTCCCACATGCCCAGGGACTCATGATACAGATGGAGCTGTCACTTCTCTGCCTGTGTAGAAGCCATGGTGGTGGTTGGACACATCTCTTCCTCTTGTTTTCTCTGTGCTATTTGCAATCTGAGCCTTGGCAGAGTCCCCTGAGGGTGAACTGGGGACTCTTCAGAGTCCTCTAGCAGTCATTGCTCCACTTGGATCCACTTACTCCAAGATTCCTAGAGTAAGCTGATTCTTGGCATTAGAATAATGTTCAACTAGTTGACCTTTTATCAAAGCTTAGGCAGCTCAGACATGATCTCTGAGCTAACAAGATAAATTTAGTGCCAGCTGAAACTAGTTTCTTAGCTTTCCTGGCTTCCGTTAACAGGAAACTAGTGTAGGCAAGAATTTCCATAGGTCTGCCAGATTGCACTAATGGGTGGATGTAGGGTCTGCTGTCAGAGTGCAGTTTCTCTCTTCTTTCTTAGCTTTAGTTCACTCTTCGGTACCAGTTATGCTAAGGGCTGACAAGTAAGAGGCATAACATGTGTATATATGTATGCATTCATCAAGTGTCTATTAATTATATTTTTATATGGAACTGCTTTGTTGATAATCTTTTCCTCTATATTTTATTCTTTTGACCTTTTTCATGTATGTGGATTTGAATTGCATTTTATTTATTTTAATTTTTAATTGAATCACTGTGAGATAGATCCTTACAAAGCTGTACATGATTGGGAGTCAGTCATACAGTGTTCCAACACCCATCTCACCACCAGTGTACATGTCCCAGCACCAGTATCCCCAGTTTCCCTCCCAACACCCACCACTCTCCCTCAGCCTGCCTTTATGGCAAGAACTTTTATTCTCTCTCACTTGCTCTCACTCTTTCTCCCTCTCTCCTCTCTCTCTCTCTTTCTCTCTCTCTCTCTCTCTTTCTCCGTCTTCCCCCTCTCTCTCCCTCCCTCCTTTTGGGCATTGTGACTTGCAATATAGATACCAAAAGGTTATCAATAATATCCCTTTACCTATTTTAACATTTGGTTCTTGTCCAGCATGATCATTTCCAGCTATTACTGTCATACTTGTCTCTTTTCAATCTTTCCTACACTTCTCTACCTTACCTGCCCTGAATTACGTCTTAATTGATATTAATTTCCATTCATACTGAATTGGGTTTTTTCTCCTTTGCGTTTGCTTCCTATCTTTGCCTTCCATTCATTTATTCCTTATAATTTTATCAGAAATATTCTATACCTGGTTTTATATTATAACTGATATAATAATTTTAGTCCTAAATAAAAAATAATCTGTACAGTAATTACAATACTGCACATACTTGGTTTTTTTTTGGTTTAGTTTTGATTTGGTTTTGAGCCATACTCAGCAGCACTCAGGGCTTACTTCTGGTTCTGTGGTGAGGGATCATTCTTAGAAGGATTTGAACAGTGAAGTGCTAAAGATTGAACAATGGTTGACTATATTCCTGGCAATCACCTTACCCCTGTACTATCTCTCAGGTCCCCACACTTTTTGTAGTTGTTGTTGTTGTTTGTCATTCTTTGTTTTATTCAGTTTGCTTAGTTCTAATTTTCCTGATATTCCTCATCTCCTTACCCCCAAACCTTTTGTGGTTTTGCTGCTGTATGGCGTGATACTAATGATTTTAACTGATAAATATCTCAGCAGAGCTTGTTTGTGGCAAGACTGAGAGAGTAAGCAAGAGAATGAAAAACCTGGCAGATATATTAGGATGAATTGTTATTACCTCATTGTTTTGTTGTATTTTCTTCTTAAACAGGTGAG
The DNA here is from genome assembly GCF_027595985.1 of Sorex araneus. NCBI lineage: Eukaryota > Metazoa > Chordata > Mammalia > Eulipotyphla > Soricidae > Sorex > Sorex araneus. Next base: position 238,319,063 of record NC_073302.1, on the reverse strand, counting down.
GAGCCCAAACTGTTAGAGTCTGTGTGAGAGGGGAAGGAGATGGATCAGCAGAGTGGCCCAAGAGAAGCAGCTGGGGAAGGCAGGATAGAAATAACACCAGGGAGATAAAAAGTCAAGCTAAGGAAGAAAGAAAGAAAACAGCAGAGGATGTCTTTTGTTCTATTGACTCTGTTTCCCTGTTTGGTATTGAGTTTCTGTATTTATAACTTGAATAAATTGTTCTGATGTTTTTATTGGTTACTCTTTTTTAAAATTTTTATTAATTAATACTTGTTATTATTTGGTACCATGGTGGTTCTCGGGAACTACTTCTGTCTCTGTTCTTGGATCTTCCCTAAGGGACATTGTGGTGCAAGGGATTGAACCTGGGTCTCCTGCATATATAGAATGAACTCAGCTTTTAAGCTATCTTTCCTACCTCAGTGGCCATTCTAAACTCAAACATAAGCTTAGGAGGCTGGAGAGAGAGTACAGCAGTTGTCTGCACACAGTAGACCTGAGGTCAATCTCCTGTACCTCATATGGTCCCCTAGGAGCCCCATCAGGACTGATCACTGAATGCAGAGTCAGAAGTAATCCTGTGCATTACTGGGTATGTCCCCTAAACAAAACAAAACAAAACAAAACAAAATTAAACATGGCCCGAACCCTGATGTTTCCTTTGTGCATAAACTTCCATACTTGTACTTGAAGCCCTTCTCTTTCTGGTGAACTTCTGTTCTCTCTTGAATGCATTTTTTCATTCTTTTCCCTTTTAACAAAATGTCTTTACTTCCAAAAAATGTGGAATCATAAAAATGAATAAACTTAAACATAATTAGAGATAAAAACAGGGACACTTTTTTGTCTTTGTCTCCCGTCTCTCCTCTATTCTCTTGTCTCATTCTCTATTCTTCTCTCTCTTTTGTTCTCTCTCACTCACCTCTCTCTCTCCCTCTCCACACACACTTGGCATTTGTTCCGGTGCACATAATGTCAACATTGAACATGATACTGTTATCCCTCTCCTCCTCCTTTTTTTAGGTTTTGCTGCACCAATGACAATTGCTAACAGTGAGCAAAGTTCCACAGATCTGCTCTGTATTATTAAAACTGTATGAGTTAGATAAGGCAACCATAGATTTTTAGAATCAGACAAGACTACTTTGTTTACAAATGAGGAAACAGGCCAGTTCTCATAGGACCTTCTCTCCACCTATTACACAGAGGTAGGTGAACAGCCATGACCTCAGTGAAACTTTTGAAATAATAAATCATTTCTATTGTTTGTTTATCATAGTTGTTACTCTGTGGCTGGAAACATAAAGATTAATCTACAAAACAGGGATAACAAAGTTGCATGCAATGAGGTGGACAGGTTAAGAACCTGTGATAAAAGTAGTGGAGGCGTTTTAGCATCCTCGGGATATATTCCCAGAAGTGGTATTGCGGGGTCATATGGAAGCTCAATTTCTAGTTTTTGAAATTTTTTTTCCATATTGTTTTCCAGAAAGGCTGGATCAGTCAGCATTCCCACCAACAAGGAGAGTCCCTTTTTCCCCACATCCATGCCAGCGCTGGTTGCTTTTTTCCTTTTGAATGTGTGCCTGTCTCTGTGGTGTGAGATGATATCTCATTGTTGTTTTGATTTGCATCTCCCTGATGACTAGCGATGTGGAGCATTTTTTCATGTGCCTTTTGGCCATTTGTATTTCTTTTTGTAGGAAACTTCTGTTCATTAGTAGAAATGACATCTGCACCTATATATTCATTGCAGCACTGTTCACAATAGCCAAAATCTGGAAACAACCGAAATGCCCTAGAACAGATGACTGGTTAAAGAAACTTTGGTACATCTACACAATGGAATACTATGCAGCAGTTAGGAGAGATGAAGTCATAAAATTTGCTTATAAAGGAAGAGATCTGGAGAGTATCATGCTAAATGAAATGAGTCAGAAAGGGAGGGACATACATAGAAGGACTTCACTCATTTGTGGAGTATAGAATAACATCACATGAGGCTGACACCCAAGGACAGTAGATACAAGGGCCAGGAGGTTTGCCCCGTAGCTGGAAGCCTGCTTCATAAGCGGAGGGGAGAAAGCAGATGGAATAGAGAAGGGATCACTAAGAAAATGATGGCTGGAGGAATCAGTTGGGATGGGAGATGTGTACAAAAATAGATAATGGACCTAACATGATGACTTCTCAGTGTCTGTGTTGCAAGCCATAATGCCCAAAAGTAGAGAGAGAGAGAGTATGGGGAATATTGTCTGCCATGGAGGCAGGGAGAGGGTGGGAAAGGAGGAGTATACTGGGAATATTGGTGGTGGAGAATGTGCACTGGTGGAGGGATGGGTATTTGATCATTATGTGATTGTAACCCAAACATGAAAGCTTGTAACTATTTCACAGTGATTCAATAAAAAATTTTTAAAAAGTAGTGGGAGGTGGACACTCTAGTGGATGGTGTAAAGTCAAAATGTTAGGTGCATGAAAGCATAAAACTCTATTGTGAACAATACTTTAAATCATGTTGCAGTAAATAAAGCTCAAATAAATAATTAAAATGTAAAAGGTAAGACTACATTATTTTCTTAGGGGTTGGGGATGTTGATGCACACTCAGCAGTGCTCAAGGCTTTAGTCCTAGTTCTGCACTCAAGGGATCACTCTCAGTGGGGCTCAGGGGACCAGGGATTGAAACAGGCCGAACACATGCAAGGTAAGTACCTTATCTGCTGTATTGCTGCATTATCTCTCTAGTCCCTGTTTACTAAGAATTATTGTTATTGGTTTTTTCTAAGCATGGTTTTATTTTTATTTGTTCACTTTTCTTCCCATTTTTAATGAATGATCATTCTTTACAGTATTGTTCTACCACTAGAGCGCCTATTTCCCTTTGCCACTTTCCCTAGGAGGGAAGATTCCTTCTCCCTCTCCTCACCCCTACCACCCCCCAAATAAACTGTAGACCAAGTCTCCAGTTCTGTTACCTTTGGCCCTGTGTTGCTCCCTTACTATCACTGCATCACTGTCACTGTCATCCCGTTGCTCATCGATTTGCTCGAGCGGGCACCAGTAATGTCTCTATTGCGAGACCTTTTTGTTACTATTTTTGGTATATTGAATACGCCACGGATAGCTTGCCAGGCTCTGCCATTCGGAAGAGATACTCTCGGTAGCTTGCAGGGCTCTCAGAGAGGGGCGGAGGAATCAAACCCAGGTTGACTGCGTGCAAGGCAAACGCCCTACCGCTGTGCTATCGCTCCAGCCCATCCTTACTATGTCTCTTTATATTTCACATACAGCCCAAATAAACAACAAATGAATGGATAAAGAAATTGTGCTATAATGCACAAGGGATGTGTAATGTGGGATATGTAATGTCTTTTATGGACAAGACACTCTGTCCATTCCAATGACCGTGTAAAGTACGCACTGTTACCTATACTCAAAAATAAGGAAAGGGATAAATGCAAAGGTAGAATGACTTGACAATATGTGCCATTGATGAACTGAAACCTTCAGGATTGTTTATTCCCCAAACTCACAATCCTCTTGGTGACTTTCTTCCTTAAGTCTTCCTGATCCTTTGAATGTCAAGTGAGCTCTTTTCAATCGGTAGCAATACAATCATGCTGTCTCTTTTTTAAAAATTATTAGACATATTATTAGACATAGTATTCATTGATCATTTTGGTCTTATCAAGTTTGTAGATAAAGTATTTTGTAAATGATCAGAAATTGTCTAGAATTTCTCTCATTTAATACTTAGAGTTTATATGAGATTTTTCATCCTGTTTGCCCTATCATTTAAGAAGGAAAATTCTTGATTGTTTTGTTTTCTCTCACTACAACATTGACAAAAAACAACATGAAAAAGGAAAATAATTCAAATGAAGACAATCTGAAAATCAGTGGGAGCACTAGAGACTTATGGTTCATTTTTTTCAATAATCAAGGGGAAATATGATGCATATTGGTTCTAAATGCGATGTGATATTTATGTCGGTGTCCTTTTTAGCCATACCAGAGATTTAGCCCAGGTCTTCTGGATGCTAGTTATGCTTTATACCACTAATCCACATCCATAGACCCTTGTTCTTTGTTTTAAAGTAATAATAGTTTTAAGCTATATACCCCTACTCACTATTGAGATTTACAATATCATCAATTTTTGAATTTTTTTCTACTCTACTTTCCTTCTCTATTAATTTTTTGTTTGTTTTTAGTTTATCTAAGAACAGGAATCATAATGAAGAGGCTTCTAATTTTTCCACTGATTACAGGACTTTAAAAATCTTCTTGTTGATTTCTCATTTGAAAGTGGGGAAAAGATCTTTGCTTTGGAAAAAGTGAGCAGAATTTAATGCTCAGTATATGATTAACCTGTATGTTCTGTGAACAGAAGAAATAACATTTTAGCATGTTTATTACAGTATTTATTTCTCACCATTCCAAGTGGTGAGAACTGAACCAGGCTAATCACATGCAAGGCAAGCACCTTAACCCCTATACTCTCTCTGACCCTATTGTAGTTTTTAATTCTCCTATATCTTTGACTTAATTTGTATAATTGATCTTGTAAATTAAAATAAATGTTAAAAATATCTCACAATAACTAAGCGAGGGTAATGTTACTGTAGATTTAGGATTAGGGTTGGGATTGAGGTTGGGATTAGGGTTAATTTTTGAAATAGGATTGGGATTTAATTTTGGCAGTTTTCAAAATTCAACGTCAGTATTATTTTTAAGATATTGTTAAATTTTGTCTAACTTGCAGGTTTAGACCTGGGCTAGAGTAAATAAAGGTAGAGTTAGGGTTAAGGATATCAATGGGGTTAGAGTTAAGAAAAGGTTTTTGCCAGATGACGGAGGATTAAGTTTAGTTGTATTTCAATCTTATTTATAGGACAATTGTGAAACTTAGGATAGCAAGATGTTCAGACCTAATCTAGGGTCAGGTTAAGGTTAGTTAGCACTGGGGTTAGGATTGGAGTTAGGTTTAGCCATGTTCAAAGTAAAAAAATCAAGATTACTTACAGGACTATTATCAAATTAAGGCTAATGGGATGGTCGAACTTAAGCTCTGGTAAGGTTAATGTGCTTATGGTTAGGATTAGCCTTAAAGTTAAATATTGCAATACATTGTGGGTCCAGTTTGCTTTTTTCAAAGTTAAATATCAAAGCTGTATGCAGGGGAATTGTTATATTTAGCCTACTTTATTGGTGTAGATCCAAACTCAGGAAATATTAATGTAGACTTTGGGTTATGATTTGCATTGTCATTAGGGTGGGTTTTAAATAGAATTAGGTTTGATGTTTGGTTGTTTTCACAATTAATTACAATGTTATTTGTAGGATAATTGTTAAATTTAGGTTAATTCCAGTTTTTTCCCTAGGCTAGGATAGGGTAGATTAGAGTTGGGTTGAGGTTAAAGTTAGCACTGGAATTAGGGTAAAGTTTTGGTTTGTGTTAGGATTTAGGATTTAGGTTTGGCTGTGTTCAAAGTTAAATATCAATGTTATTTATAGGGTGATTATCAAATTAGGTTAATGTCATGTCCAAACCTAGGTTAAGGTAAATCTACTATAGGGTATGGTTATTTCTAACATTGATATTAGGTCTAGGGTTTTGGTGGGTTTGTTTTAATACATTTAGGGCATATGTTTGCTTATTTTTGAAGTGAAATATTAATGTTATTTGTAGGGTGATTGTTATAATTATTCTATTTTGACCTAAGCTAGCATCACTTTAATGTAGTATTAGGGTTAGGGTTAGAGTTAGCATGGCCGTTAGCATTAGCATTAGGGTTAGGATTGCAATAAAATTAGGGTTTAAATTTGACTGTTTTCAAAATTAAATATCAATGTTATTTGTAGGCCAATTGTTAAATTAAGTCTAACTCGTCGATTTAGACCTAGGCTCAGATAAAGTTAGTAGAAGGTTCGGGATAAGTTTAGCATTGAAATTAGGATTAGGGTTTGATTTGTAATATGATTAGAGTTTATATTTGGTTATGTTAAAAAGTTAAATATCAATGTTGTTTATAAGGTGCTGTTAAATTTTGGCTAATGTTCAGACCTTAGCTAAGATTCAGACCTTAGCTAGAGCAAAGTTACTATGGTTTGGGGTTAGAAACAAAAACATCCCACAATAAATGTAAAAATACTTCATGTTTCTGGTATTTTAGAAATATTTATATAAGTCTATTTATATAGGTTTATTATATATAACTAAATATATAGTCATTTTAAATCTAAAAATACTCAGTGTAATAATATTTATATAATGTTATAAATACTTATGACATAAATGTTATTACATTCAGATGCTGAAAAATTGTCAGAGCAACATAGAGAATAGAATCATTGGGATTTTTTGGAGAGGGGTGTGGAGGTGGGGCTGTTTGGGCCACATCATCTCTGGCCAATGCTTCCTCCTGGCTCTGCACTCAGGGATCACTCCTGGAAGAGCTCAGGGGACTGTATGGGGTGCTGGAGATAAAATATATGTCAACTGTTTGCAGCTGACATTGCTTCAGCCCTAGAGAAGCATTGATTTTAAAAAGGTGAAATAAATTTCCTGAAGTTAAAGATGACAAATGAAATAGGACAAAGCCTTAAAATTTAGTGTATTACTTCAAAACTAAAAAAAAAGCAATTGTACATATTTTTAGAGGATATAAAAGGGGCATCAATTATTGTTTTAATTCAATTAGAATAGTTTTACATATTACACCCTAAGGTCAAATATAGCACAAGACTACAGAAGATTGATTTGGGACTAGAGAGATAGTAGAGTGGATAGAGCGCTTGCCTTGCATGTAGTGTACCCAGGTTTGATTCTGAACATTCCATGTGGTCTGGTCCCCCAAACACTGCAAGGAATAATTCCTGAGTGTAGAGCCAGGAGTAATTCCTGAATATCGCTGGGTGGGTGGCCCAAAAAACAAAACAAAACAAAAAACCATTAAGGCTTATCGACACTAGCAAATGTGCAATGCATAAATAAAAGGTTCATCTTGTAAGATAGGAAACTATAATTCTGTTTTTTTGTACTTTAAAATCTGCCAAATAGACACTTTAAACATTGAGCACTTCAAAGGTTCTCATGAGGCCAGTAGCCACTGCTCATTTTAATGTGCCAAAAAATATGAATGATAGCTTTAATGTGATTTCTTCTTAGAGCAGATTGTCAAGATCAGATAAGTCAATGCACTTGACTTGAGTTAATTATGTAGTACTAGTACCTCTATTATGTTTCAAAGAGAGCAGTCTTTCAGCACAGATCATGATTCTGAATATTTTTCGCCATGATATTCCCTGATGGCTTTTTTATTTCCTTTTTAACCTCCTACAAAACTGACTTTTATACACACATCCACTCCAACAAGTACATATAGCAAATGTCAAAGCTTACAGAAACATCTGTTCTTTGTTTTTAACCTCTTAGAGGAAATACACAAATATGTTGAAATTTGCTCTATTTTGCTAAATAGAATCGATTTATGAATGGAGAAATAGAAAAATAAAAATCACATGAAGCTGGGTCCGGAGCTACAGTACAGCATAAAGGGCATTTGCCTTGCATGCAGCCAACCCAGGTTCGATCCCTGGCATCCTGTATGGTCCCCCAAGAATTGCCAGGAGTAATTCCTGAGTGAAAAGCCAGGAGGAACCCCTGAGCATTTCTGGGTGTGCTCACACACAAGAATCACATGAAGCTAAAGATCACAAGAATTTGTAAAAAATTAAAATGTAGAGATCACAATGCATTATGTGTCTTCTTTTTATACTGAAATCTCCTCTCTGTGAGGGGAGATTTATTTACACAAGAACAATGATTTTCAGTCTTGATTTCTTAATATCATGAATTGGAGAGATTTAGAAATCCCAGTATTTGAGGCAACTTTCCAGTTAATTCTATCAGGGTTTCTAGGGACAGAATTACAGGCAGTGTCTATCCTAAAATTTCCCAAGTGGTGGCAAAATGTAGCAAGAAGAAAACTCTTTGACCTAGGGGAATGGTTTTATAGACAATTACAAATGCTAATGTTATTAGTTCATTGGGGTCTAGGTAGAAAATACAATGCACCCCATTTGTTTCAAATTTGCACAGGTAATGTGAAGTGTGGAGAAGAGAGATGACAGTCTCAAGAGTGGAATCTGCCACATCCCCCTCTACCCACCTTGATAACTTGGGAGAAGAGATTGGGGAAATCTAGTACTGACAAAAGTCTACGATGAGCACCTATACTGAAAAAAACCTTATGTCTCACCAGACCCAGCAGGTGGTCATCAAACTGCATTTGGGTCCCACTTAATCCACCCATCATGGGAAATTATCTCTGCCACCTGATTTCTCTGGGAGCTGTGAACCCAGGCTGGAGCAAGGAAAGCCAGGCTGAAATCTTACCTAGGCTTTCCAAGTCTGTCATCTAGCCTTTGAAAAGTTAATTTTAAAGGTTTCCTTTTCAATTTCCCACATCTGGAGCTTTCTACAAGGATAATTAGTTGCTATGATGTCAATGGGAAGAGCTTGGAATTTTTGGTGTCCATGTTCATGTCTTAGCACAATCCTTTGTTTCTACTGGATCTTCTCTCTGGAATGAGACTACAACCATGCCTTTGCCTGAGCTGGCACTAATTAGAGTCTTATCAGAACTCAGTTCCTGTGTCCACAGGTGGGCCCAGCCATAATGTATTTCCTACTTTAGGGTTAATGACACAGTCACTTCTTTGAATGCAAGAACTCATTTTAAGGATTCTCCCATCTCACCCTCCAGTCTACCTGCTTCAAAATTATGCGCCTTAACTCACAGACTGCTTCTGAGGGTGAGGTTGGCTTCAGTCAGAAGCCACTGCCATATCTAGATCTGAATGGAAAACATGGCTGGAGCCCAGTGAAAGCCAGGAGCCATGGTCCCCTGGGAACTGAGGTAGAGGACAGAGCCACAGCTAGAAACAGGAAGCAGAGTGGCAATAAATGCTTCCCTTTTATGTCCTCCTTCCCCCTTATGCATTTTGTGGGCCTCTCAATGACTGTCATCACCTGTGTCCAGTGAATACTTACCAAGTATCCATGTCCAGTGGGATAGTTAGAAGTTATTGGAAAGGATGCAGCCCACGGGTTAGCACAAAACAGAGAGGGACGTGAAAGGAATGTTGAAGGCCAACTAATTGCCCTCAAAAAAGTCAGCCCTACTGAACCCCAGCCAAGTGGAACATAGGAAGCCACTTCATAAGATGTCTGAATGGGGGATGGAGCAATATACAGCAGGTGGGGCATTTATCTTGCATGAGGTTGACCCAGGCTCGATTCCCAGCATCCCATATGGTCCCCTGAGCAATACCAGGAGTAATTCCTGAGCGCAGAGCCAGGAATAACTACTGAGCATCGCTGGGTGTGACTCCAGAACAAAAAATGATTTCTGAATGTAATTTTATGAAACACTCCATATCTATAAAGTGAAAATATTCATTTAAAGAATTTATATCTCAAAGAAAAATAACATTTCATGCAAAAGCAATTGTTCACAGAAATCCAAGTAGCTTGCTTGTTGAAAATATAAAAGTTATCCTTCATTTAATATGTATTTGATGATGTTTTAAATTTTATGTTATACACTTTGTAACATATGCCTCAGAGACCTGGGCCCTACACAAACAGGATGAGAATGCTATTAGAGTATCCCAAAGAGGAATCGAAAGAGCTATGCTGGGAATATCATGTCTCACTCAAGTGAGAAAAGGAATCCGGAGTTCTGCCCTCTGTCAACGGTCAAAAATCAGGGATGCTGTCTCATTTGCCAAGGCATCAAAAATCAGATGGGCCGGTCATGTAATGTGATTCAGAGATGACTGTTGGACTAGAGCTGTTACCAACTGGATTCCACGGGATGTCAAAAGACCACATGGCTGCCCACCTACGAGATGATCAGACTTTTTTGTCAAAACCCCTAATGAACAGTTTGAGGCTCTTCCTGTTCCTGGAGCGAGCAGGTATCATTGGGCTACCCTAGCACGTGACAGGGACAAATGGAGACGTTACTGGCGCCCACTCGAGCAAATCAAAGATCAATGGGACTACAAGTGATACAAGTGATACACTTTTTTGTGCTAAGGTACAGAAATTGAAGACAGGGTCTATTCCTTTTTTGATTTAAAGTCTAGGGGCCATACTGGCAGTATGGTGGGTAGGGTATTTGCCTTGCATGCAGACGAGCCAGATTTGATCCTTGACATCCCATATATTCCCCTGAATCCTGCCAGGAGTGATCTCTAAGTACTGCTGGGCATGGCTCCAAAACAAAACCCAAAAGAATATTTAAAGAGTATCATGCTAAGTGAAATTAGTCAGAAAGAGAGAGACAGACATAGAAAGATTGCACTCATCTGTGGAATATAAAATAACAGAGTAGGAGACTAACACCCAAGAATAGTAGAAATCAGTACCAGGAGGTTGGCTCCATGGATTGGAAGCCGGCCTCACATGCTGGGGGGAAAAGGCAACTCAGATAGAGAAGGGAACACCAAGTAAACTGTGGTTGGAAATCCCGCGTGGGAAGGGAGATGCGTGCTGAAAGTAGACTAGAGATTGAACATGATGGCCACTCAATACCCCTATTGCAAACCACAAACCCAAAAGAAGAGAGAGAACAAAAGGGAATACCGTGCCACAGAGGCGGGGTAGGGTGGGAAGGGATAGGATTGGGGAGTGGGAGGGATACTGGGTTCATTGGTGATGGAGAATGAACACTGGTGGAGGGATGGGTTCTTGAACATTGTGTGAGGGAAACACAAGCACAAAAATGTGTAAATCTGTAACTGTACCTTCACGGTGATTCACTAATTAAAAAATAAATATATTATAATTAAAAAAGAGTAGTGATAGATACAATGAGTAGGTTCAGTGTTTTATCATCTTTCAGCAGTGAGACCCACCTTTGGGGAACGTCTCTAAATCCAGCCCCCTGTTTTTAGTGTGAAATGAAAACTCAATGTACCTGCCTCGGTCAGGTCAAGTATGGGACGTCTCTCCTCTGGATAGGCTCTGGGTTCAGTCCTAGCTTTTCCTCCAAGGAGAAGGAGGTAGAGCACTCTTTTCCTTGACAGTTGAGACTCATTCTAATCCAGCCTATAACAGCAGGGATCTTAGCTGCCTTTCTTCCAGCTTCCAGGAACAATTAGCCCAACAGGAGACCGAAAGGGATGCCTGAGAGAGGGGAGGGCCTCATCTGACTGTAGAGTGTGTCCTTGCTGCCAGCTCCTCCTGTTGCCTTGAAAGTCAATTCATTCCTTGTTTGACTAAAGCTGAAGTGAGCTGCACTTCTGCCACTTGAAATCAAGTGTTCTGATACAGAAGTTTGAATAAACTCTGAAGAGAGGGATGAGTCATGTCTAGGATATTAGAAGATTTCTGGGACACTTGCCTCATGTATGATGAAGTGTCATATAAATTTTCCTAGCAACACAGAACTTGTCTTTTTTTTTTTTTGAGAAACTGGCACTCTGCTATTTCCATAAGCAAGAGTCTCTAGTGTGATGCTTACAAGTAACCTAAATGCAGGAAGTTATGAAACTATAAGGACTATCGTGAACTGGAACGTGGAAGCCATATGGGTAAAGAGCTGCTGACATCCTCACTAATCAATAATTATCCTATTAGATTGTATTCTTTATATAAGGTTTCAGAAAAATGCAGAGTTTTAAAAGTATATGCAATCCTTTTTTTTTTTATATTCCACAAATGAGTGCAATCATTCTATGTCTGTCCCTCTCCTTCTGACTCATTTCACTCAGCATGATACCCTACCTGTCAAAACAAGGGCCAGGAGATTTGATCCATGTTTGGAAGCTTTTCAAGTGCTGGGGAGAAGGCAGTTGGAAGAGAGAAAGGACCGCTAGGACAATGATAGTTGAAAATGATCACTCTGAATAAGAACTGAGTCCTGAAAGTAGGTAAAGGAACAAATATAATAGCCTCTCAGTATTAGTATTGCAAACCATAATGCTCAAAAGGAGGGAGTGAGAGAGAAAGAAGAAAAGTGTAGGCTACAGAGGGAGGTTGGAGAGGGGAAAACCAACCGGGTGGCAGGGGGAAAACTGGACACAATGATGGTGGGAAATATACACTTGTGGAGGGATGGGTGTTGAAACATTGTATAATTGAAAGCCAACCCTGAACAGCTTTGTAACTGAGTATCTCATGATGATTCAAAATTAAAAAATAAATAAAAACTGTATACCATGCTTTCACTCTTTTTGGTGAACAATGTTACAGATTGGACAACTGCTCGGAGGATTACACCCACCACCATAGTTATGACACAGAAATGTAAGATCCTGGTGTTCATGCCTATACTTTTGCTTTTTCTAGAATGTCACAGAAATAGATTCCTACAATATCTAGTTTCTGTATCTGGTCTTGTTCATTTAGAAAAAGGAATTTGAGATTATTGTTCTTGTTGTATCAAACTAGTTCCTTTTCATAGCCAAGTATGAATGTATCATTTATCTAATTTATCTATCTGAACGGCATCTGGATTTGTTTCAGTTTTTGAATATAGTTGCTGTGAAGACAAATTTGCATTTCTCTTCCATAAATACCTGGGTATAAATTGACATATGAATGTTCAGCTTTATATGAAGCTATCAGACATTTTCAAATGACCATACTATGAAAGTTACATTTGGTCCATTTCCTCACCAGCAGGCTAATATATATATATATATATATATATATATATACACACACATATATATATGGGATCTTGGCATATAATAATGTTTTCAGTACAAAACTATCGAGAGAAAACAGCTAATCAAATCAGCATATTGGAAAAGCTACTGAGAGCAACCTCAGAGGTTTCTTGGAGCCATCCTTCGATCTGGCTGATTTCATCTGCATTTCTTGCCACACTTATCTTGGTCTGCTTTAACCTTCTCTGAAAGCATGTGAGACTGCCCTATTGCTTCTCCCTGGGTGGCCCTTCCTCCAGATATCCAACAGTCATCTTTCAGTATCATCTGTAAATAGCAATGCCCAATGCTTCTCTATCCTCAGCCTACTGCGTTTTCCTCCATACTCCTGATCTCAACACTTAGAGATATATAGTATATATTTACAACTTATAGTATATATATGTATATATATATATATATATATTGTATATATGAGACTCCAGACTCCGCACCAGGCTGTTTTCACTCGGGCATCCCAGAGGGGGGCGGGTAAGAACCCTCCCGGCCCCAAGGGACCCAGCCCCAGCAGTCAACCTCCACTACCCAACCACCACCATGCTCCAGGCCATTTTTCAGATGTTCCGGCCAAGCCTCATGCATGAATAAAGTCTCACTGAACCTAGATAATGTGGAACATTGTGACCTTGGACTCTGGACTCGAGGGGACCCGGAAGCAGAGATCCTCTGCCTGCTATCCCCCAATCACATTATAAGACACTTCCTACCCTTTTTCCATAATTACCACACCATATTATGTTGTGGTATAACAACAACTCTCGGAAAGCCCGGCAAGCTACCGAGAGTATCCTGCCCACACAGGCAGAGCCTGGCAAGCTACCCTTGGCGTATTCTATATGCCGAAAACAGTAATGATAGGTCTCATTTCTTTGACCCTGAAAGAGCCTCCAGTCTTTGGGAAAGACAAGTAAGGAGAGGCTACTAGAATCTCAGGGCTGAGTGTAATAGAGACGTTACTGGTGCCCGCTTGAGTAAATCGATGAACAAACAGGATGACAGTGATACAGTGATACATTTTATATAAGAAATATTTCTGAGATTTCTCACTATGTGAAAATGAATATTCTATGAAAAATTCTGTTGTTGTTTTTTTTTTGCGGGAAAGGATATTCAGGAGTCCTGGGGGGTCCCATCTGGTGATTCTCAGCCTGCTGGGCTGGTGATTCAATGCAAGAGCCTGGGAGTGTTGTGCTTTTCAGGCTTTGCAGTGCTTGGAATACCAGGACCACAACTAGCAGTGCCCAGGGGCCTCCTGGACTGTATATAGCAGTGCTCTGGGGAGCATGTGGTGCTGGGAATTGAACCTGGGTGGGGCACATGTTAGTTATGCTCCCTGACTACTTCCCAGGCCCTCTATGAAATCTTTTTAAAGGCAGAAATGGCATAAAGTGAAGAATATATTACTATTATTTTATATGGAAAGATTTTTTTTCAGATTTCCACCCCCCTAATATCAAATCATACTAACAAACAAATACCTAACATAACACTAACATATAGTAAGAATAGGAATTCTAACTCTAACACATAATCGATCTAAGCAGTCCTCAGGGAAGGAGCTTATAAAATGGAGCTTAAATCGTATTTTCACTTTTAGATTACTGGCTAAAGGCCAAAATCTTCTTCCAATTTCTTTTGGTTAGCAAAAACAGATACTAATATAGGTTTTTAGGTAAAGTTAAGTGGCCTAATCAAAATATTGGAATGTAGGGGATACCTTTGTATTACATGTATGTTGTTTTCTTCATGCTGTTGTAACTATCATACATTTTTAGTTTATTAGATTCTAAAAATTAAAATCTTGCTTTAAAATTAAAATTTTTAGAAAACTAATTTTGAATTTATTAGTTTTGAGTTTATTAGTTATCAATTTTCTTCAGAATATAAACTCTACATAAATTTAATCTCTTTACCTCAGAGTCCAGGTAACTGAGCTGAGAAATGTACTTAGTGATTGAATAATGAATGAAATACATTTTTTAGCTTGCTAATTTTTCATTTACTTACTCTTTGAAAAAAACCTCCTGAAGTATAATGACCTTCAAGTACTTATGGAAAAAGAAGAGCAGACAAGTTGTGACTCATCTGAGCTTCCATAGTTACTACTTCAGGTGGGTTACAGCCATTTCTGTCTTGTGAAGTTCCAGCTGGGCTCTCTATCCTGGAGATGAGGTCCTTTGAAACTTCATTGCAATTGCTCCAGGTGGGATCTCCCTGATTTTTTATAAAAGTATGGAAATGTTCCAGTTTTCAGTACTGGGCTGGACACGTAATGCGATTTGGAGACAACCGCTGGATAGAGCCATTACATACTGGATTCCACGGGACGTCGAAAGAATGCCTGGCAGCCCACCTATGAGATAGTCAGACTTCTTTGTCAAGATCCTGAACAAATTTTTTAAAATTTTTTTTTATTGAATCATCATGTTGAATGTTACAAAGCTTTCAGTCTTAAGTCTCAGTTACATAATGCTCAAACACCCATCCCTTCACCAGTGCATATATTCCACCACCAAGAGCCACAGTAAACCTCCCTCAACCCCCCCCCGCCCCGCAGCCCCCCACCCCTGCCTGTGTAGTTGGTAAATTTCACTTTACTTTCTCTTTACTTTGATTATATACAAACAAAAAAACTCACTATTATTGTTTGGAGTTTCCCCCCCAGAGTTGGACCTGCTGGAAAAGAAGCATTTGATAATTTGTTTTCCATTGCTGAGAATGAGGAGATATGAGGTCGAGATATGAAGAGATATGAGACAGTAGCGGCCGTGAGGTTCTAGATTTCTGTATTTTAGTATTTTAGTGACTAAGTCCAGAGGACTTTCTGCCAGAGGTTGCATCATTGCTAGCTCTGAATGAATGTTTTGATGCTCTTCGTGTTCCTGGAGTGAGCAGACGCCACTGGGCTACACTAGCACATGACAGGGATGAATGGAGACGTTACTGGCATCTGCTCAAGCAAATCAATGAGCAACGGGCTGACAAGTGATACAAGTGATACAATCGATAAGCTATCACCCAATATACAACTCTGAATATCTATTCCTCTAGATATACTGTCTTGGACTGGACATTCACATATTTTTATCTCCCATTTAAGTAAAGGCCTATAATTGGATATAAATGGAATAGCATTATTTTGTAATTCCCTTTCGTTTACTTAGCAAGTTACCTGGATTAAATTACATCCAATCAATATAGGCTTAATTGTGTGCATGTTGTTCCATTCTAACTCTCCATAACAGTCCCTTATCTCTGAATTCAGAGGCCATTGATGTATTTGTATAGTTTTATGCAGTGCTTTGGTTCTAAAACAAACTGGGCATGAAATTTTTCCCATTTGTGGAAAGATCTCATTAAGGTAAATCCATGAAAGCAGACCTTGGAAACATGTTGTCAAACTGAGGTCATGCTGGACTCAGTTGAGCTCAATTCCAATCTGACTAGTGTCCCTACGGAAAGAGGAAAATTGGGAGACAATCACAGAAGGAAGAGGGATGGTTGTGATGACACAGACAGTGGGGGCTGCAGTGTGACAAGGAAGAGATTGAAGTGATGCACCCATATAGTAAGATCACTTGGGACACCAGAAGCTTAAGCTGCTTGAAAGGATCCTCCTCCACTTTGGAGAGTGTGGCCCTACCAGCATTGCCACTACTGACTTCCAGCCTCCAGAATCAAGAGAAGACATTTTTATTGTTGAAAGCCACTCAATTTGGGTGATGTTGTTAAAGCAGCAAACTCTCTCCTAACCACACACAAGAGTGTCTTTTCTCCCTTCATCGACATTGTTTAGTTCATCTATGCAATAGAACAGACTTTTGCCTATTTTTCTATTGAGGTCTTCACTAATTTCTTATTAATAAAGATTACAATATTTGAATACACCGCTACTACATGTGATACTAATTTATTACTGGTGATACTAATCATTTTACAGTTATTTTTAAGGGGTATAGGTGCTTTTGGGATTTATTTGGCCACTGAAAAGATTTTACTTTTTAGGTAGGCAGCATTACTCATCATTTTATTTTAAAATCTGGCTTTTGCAACTTACTCAGAAAGGGAACCGAAGCACAGATTGAAAAACTTCTTCTAACCCCCTTAGCCAGAGAGATGGTACAGAGGGTAAGGATTACCCAGGTTCAATCTCCAATGATCCCCTGGCCATTTCCAGGAATAATTTTTAAATGCAGAGCCAGGAGTAAGCCCTGAGCATCACCAGGTATGGCCCAAAACCAAACCAAAAAAGTTCTTGTAAGGGTGAGAGAGCTAGTTCATGTGTTAGATGACTAGAATGTGTACAGCCCTGTATTTGATTCTTGCATACCTAGTAGTACTACATACCCCTTCAGCACCAACTTCCAGACTTCCACACTAGTATAGCATTATTCACAGGTGCCCAAATCCTTACTTGGAAGTACACCAAGTGATCACTCCTGGTGGTCTTCAGGAGACTGCATGTTGTGCTGGGGATCAAATCTTTGTCAGCTGTGTGCAAAGCAAATGCCTTAATCACTATACTATCACTATAGCACATAATTTCATATTTTGAAATGTTTTGCTTTGATTTTTTCCCAAACATCTGCAATTTTTTAATTAAGGAGGTGATATCTAGAGTCTTTAAAAAATTTTTTCATACTTAACAGAGACCAAAAATAGGTGACAGATGTCAATAGCTTTGAATAAGATGAGAGGCATGGCAGGGTTTTTAGTACAGGCTGATATTTTAGTATAGTCTGATATTATCCAACTTCTGCTTTTGGAAAATTCCTCTCAATCTAAAGTCATTCTTGGGAAGCCAAAACTAAAACAGAGAGACTAACCAGGAGGCTACTACCTAAAACCAAGCAAGAGATACATGCTTGTCAGTGAAGAGTGGCTGGGTTCTGAAAGTACTGCACAGATATATTTGCAATTCATTGGTGAATTGCATATATGTTTGGGAGAAAAATAGGGGAGAGACATGATACAAAGGATTTTTATCCTAAACAATTGAAAAATAGAATTGCTAGCTGAGGGGGAAAAGTGGTAATGGCATTGGCTTTGGTAACCTAGGGTTCCATTTTGTAAAGTTACAATCCAATTACAACTATGATTAACTTCACCCTGACTGAGACGATGAGACAGCTTTTAACGCCAGATATTTTCCTTTTTGTCTACTCTTAGGCACCTTTTTCTGTCTCACCTTACAACTTCTTGTCGGCATCAGTTGTCTCCTGTGTAATGGGGTTAATGCTTTTGGGGAGGAGCAGAGGGAGGAAGAGCCTACCTTGATACTCCCTTTACAAACTCTGGCTCAGCAGGAGGCAGATCACAACAGTGAGTAGAGCTCGCCAACACTGGCCACATTCAGCAAGAAAAACGACAAAGTTTTCTTCCTGTGGCACCTCTTTAACCATTAGCGAATGCTGCAGGGGACCAAGTGAACAACCCTGATCACTAGCTGAGGATCTCGAGAGGTTTTACTGTCTGATACCCCGATACTATGGAGCATAGAAGAGGAGCAGGTTCTGCTTTGGGAAGGTTGGAAAGAGCTTATGTGAAGAGGTAGGAGAAAATAGCCTTCATTCCTTTTTCTATTTGGATCTCAGAATTTTCTAGAAATCTGCTTGAGGTACAAACAAAGAGCTGTTTTCTGTCACAATGAATGTCAAACAGTAACCGTGTGCATTGTCCAGGAAGCAGAGGAAGGGAAGGGAAGTCTGTGCTGGCTGGTTGTGCATTCTGACCACACTCCCCTGCCTGACGTGAACGCGCAGCAGTGCTCGGGGACCTTGTGCTCAACCAGCTGTTGCTATGGAACATCGCCCCTGTAATCAGAGCCTCTGTCTTGATAACTTAATTGCACTTTTTTAAAAAGACAACCTTGAATTTGAGTAATTTTTTAGAATATCATGAGGGCTTTTGATTAATGTAAAATTAAGGCTTTCTCAGAAACATTAATTAAATTAAAAAAAAACACTGTTCAAAGCGCTATAAGGATATCCTAGACCATTTGAAGATATAGGCTTTATAGTCATTATCTTCAAATCTGGGTAATTAAGGTACTTAGTGTCATCAAACGTTTTGACTCCAGGGTATTTTATTTATATTTAGACTTTTATCTAATTCTCTTGTTGTCCTTACAATTGGGTATCTATTTTTCCCCTTACATTGCCCTATGTGAATCTTTCTCTTTTTCATATTAGAAACATAAGCCCTAGGCTCTTTCCAATGCTTTCTTTCAATCCAACCTTCTTACCAGCCAAGTGTTACTAAAATGCTATAATTAAAAGTGATACTTTGTTTTATCTGAGGTGATTAAGATAAATTGTGCTTTTAACTTAGAAGAATTTAATTTGGGTTTTTTTAATGAGGCAAAAATGGGCTTAATATAACGAATTCCATATCAATATGATACAGGTAAGTGATACATGTAAAAGATTAAATACTTTATATTCCCTCAAATAAAAGAAACTACTAAGTTATGCGCTGTTACCTTCAAGCTGTGGCATGATCACATTGCCAGTATGAATGTTTTTCCTTCTTGCTTTGCAGAACCACACATACCAGTTGGGATACTTTGGGCTAAAATTCCTAGACAACACAAGTTCCTAGCCATTTAAAAAGTTTAATATCTTATATGTTTAGTGGTAGTGAGTTCTCCAAAGGTGTGACTTTAGGCAAATATTCTTTCCGTCTTCATTGTTTCATATTTTTGGCATCTATCCTGGTTGCAAGAATGCTACAGAACTCTTATCCGGAGGCACCATCTCAAACAGGAGGGAAACCCATTTTCTCCTTTCCTTTGCTTTCTAAAAGGGTGGAAACCTTCCTCAAGAGACATCTAAAATTGACAGGTCAAAAGCAGAACTTATTATTTTCCCCGAAACCAGCCTGTCACTAGGTTTTTCCATCTTAGTAAATGGCACCTCTCCCTACCAGATATTTCAGAACAAATGTCTGGGGTCATCTAGACTTACCTGCCTTAACAACCCATCACAACCATTTTCCTTTGTTTCAACTGGCATCTCACATGCCACTCTGCGGTCTCAGCGCACAATAGAAGATCAATAAATATTTGTTGAAAATTGACTGGATGTGCTGTGTGGCACACACATAGACTAGAGAGAGCAGAGAAGTTAGAGGAGTTTGCGGGTAATAATGCAGGGCATGGTGATAGAGGTAACCTCTCTGAATGAATTGAAAGAAACATTGGCAATATTCTCCAAGAGATGTAATGCTCCCTTCCTCCCCAATTCAAACATAATTCCAACCATCTTTTGATAGGGTGTAATGGACACTAAATGAAGGGTAAAGATAGAATCTTGCAATTTGCTTGGAGCTCCTCTCAGATGCTCTGGCCTCTATGGTGCTCCCGAGGTCAGGGCCATGTGTGGTGGCATGATGCACCATGAGGGCCCAATGTGATTTAAATCATAATGCATGACCTCTATTTTCTCTCAGTGAGATTTGTGATCATTCACTGCTAAAGTGGAGAGCTGAGGGTTGGAGTTCTTGTCTTTTTCATCTTCAGAGCCACTGATTGCCGTGATGCTGGAAAGGTGATTATATGAGTCAGTAGTTGCTGCATAACAAATGTCTACAAAACCTTGGCAACGTACAGCATGAACATTTTTTCCCCATTTATGTGCACTTTGGCTGAAATGACTTATCTAGGCGAGGCTACCTCTGGGGTAGCCACCTGAAGTGATTGTTCTACCTGTGCTTGTTGTGGGGAGAATTTCCTCCACATATACTCATGTTGGAGGGCCAAGAGCTACTTAAGAGAAGTTCCTCTTATAATGATGACAAAAGGCAAGTGGAAACATCTGAAAGTTTCTAAAGCTTAGGCAATTGATAGTCTCTTTGACTAATTCACTGTATCACTGTCACTGTATCACTGTCATCCCATTGTTCATCGATTTGCTCAAGCAGGCACCAGTAATGTCTCCATTGTGAGACTTGCTGTTACTGTTTTTGGCATATCGAATATGCCACAGGTAGCTTGCCAGGCTCTGCCGTGCAGGTGGAATACTGTCAGTAGCTTGCAGGGCTCTCTGAGAGGGACAGAAGAATTGAACCCGGGTTGGCCACGTGCAAGGCAAATGCCTTTGCTGTGCTAGTGCCAGCTTTGGCTAATTAGTAAAATCAAGTTGTAAAATCCAGCCCCAAATAAAGGATAATACAAGGTACATTTTGTGGGTGAATCAACAGTAAAAGGCAAGGAACAGTGATAAGGAAAGTGTGAAAAAACTAGAATATTTCAGTTTGCGTGAATATATACTATACATCAAAGAAAACAAGAGAGAAACTGGTAAGCCTGAATTGAGCAAGGGCAGGGTGGGGCTGCATCCTCCACTGTATTTTGTCTGCCTGTCAGTGTCATTCTTACTGCTCCTTGTGGTCCCTTTGGAAGAGTCTGCCCAATCCCACTCTCCTCCCAAATCCATTCCACTTGTTATCTATTCAGTAGAGCCCAGACTACTTTCCGGGCCGGTGCCCTGGATGTTGATTCCTCTACTATGGTTGTTATGGGAAACATTTCATTTCACATCTGCTGACACAATTTGCTGTCTCTCTAAAATATTTTTTTAAGAACAAGACAGAGAGAGACTCATACTCTGATGGCTGGAAAGGATAATGAGTAATTTATTCAGAGCTATATACAAATCAGGCTATCGTCTTGCAGACAGAATCAATAATATCATTTTAAGCCCACACACATTTAC
Source organism: Sorex araneus (assembly GCF_027595985.1). Classification (NCBI taxonomy): domain Eukaryota; kingdom Metazoa; phylum Chordata; class Mammalia; order Eulipotyphla; family Soricidae; genus Sorex; species Sorex araneus. The sequence continues at coordinate 238,297,600 of NC_073302.1, read as the reverse complement.
AAATGCTAACACTTCAGTGCAGCTGGGTTGCTATGGGCAACCAGGGCATGCCAGCTCGGGATCTGAAACAGGCCAATGTCTCCCAGCCTGCTAAGCACGTTCTGCAGACAAAATAGAGGGAGCCAAGGATGTTAGTGTTGGCTCTGATCTGCCTGCCACACAAATGCACCCCTGTGATGGTTTGGATTCATTTTTGTCTGAACTCTCAGCTTTTAAGAACTCTTGTTTGCACAGGACTCGTTCAATATCCCTCTGTGCCTGCATTTAAGTGGGGTGGGGGATGGATGAAATAGATGGGTGAAGGAGCTGTGTGTCCTAGAGCAGGTGACAAGAAATTCCACTCATAGCTCTCACTCTCAGGGCAGTGAGAGCGGTGCTCATGGCAGAGGCCCTTGGGCATGTTGGTAAACTAAAAAGGAGGCTCCAAAGAGTCTTCTCCAAAGGAGGAACTATTCACAAGTTGGGAGCTGATGAAGATCCACTGAAACAGCAAGAACAAAAAAACAGGAAGAGGTAAAGGGCAAATATAATCACTGAGAGTGGTCTGGGGGCTAAGAAGGTTCTTATTAGAGGAATAGTCAGGGGTACACATGAATCACTCATAATGTTTCCATTAACTATGCCCATGTAAACCTAGATTCACTGTCAGAGAATGTGTTCAGGCTGCTAGAATAATATAGCAGCAACTGGGTGGCTTAAACTACAAATATTTGTTTCTCAGTTGAGAGACTGGATGCTCAATTATCAGGGTGCCTTTGAGTTGGGATCTTTGCTGAAGGTCTTTTTGGGGGGATGATAATTAGCCAATTAGCCAATTCCTCCATGTATCTGCACAGCTTGAGAAGAGGTGCCCCATGCCTCTTCTCCTTACAACTCTAACTCCATTCACAAGAACTTCATCCTTGTGCCCTTATTACCTCCAATACCCCATCTCTGGGGACCATATGGGATGCTGGGAATGGAACCTGGGTCAGCCGCGTGCAAGGCAAACGCCCTACCAGCTGTGCTATTGCTCCAGCCCCATCAAGACCCCATCTCTGAATGTCATCATATTGAGAGTTAAGGTGTCAACATATGCAATTTAGTGTGGGGCAAGATGCAAACTATGAATATGGAATATTCTTGGTATGAAGCCATTGATATTCATGAGAATTATGTAAATAGTAAACAAACAACAAGGGCAATCTTTAACTATACTGTTCCATGACCTGCTTTATCCCTCACTTATCCTTGGTGCCAACCCTTGATAAGTCATTAAGAAGAGCAGACTGGAAGAGAGAGCTAAACATTAGTGCTGTGCCCATCACTGGAAAGTGTATGCTTTTTCAAAAAAATTATTTTACTTTTATAAAGTAGTTCACAATATTTGATTACATTTAATATTTGAACACCAATTCCACCATCATTACACCTTCCCACCACATTTTGGATGTTTCCATTCCAAATCCTAACCCCTGCCCCAAAGCAGGACTGAAATAATTTTGTATTGTTTAATATAAGTAAACCACTGAAAATGCTCCAAAAACCTTTCCTTAGAGGAGAGTGTTGTGAAGATTGTTGTGTTTCACCCAGAGGCCATTAAGCCCTTCTATAAGAGATTACTACTATGTTGTTAAAGGTTGAGCCTTGTGTGCTCAAATCAAATGGAGTATGAGTGGTGTGAGGCATGAGATGTCAAGGAATAGGTTTATTCATGGGTGAGGCTCAGCCTCAGTGTGTAGAAAGTGGCTGTGAGCATGGCAGCGGTTGAGGTTCTGTGATTTACAATACTGTTGGTGATGGTTTCCCTTGCAAATAACTACAAACACTACATTTATCACCAATGTACCCATCCTGCTGTTCTAAAAGACAACAATGTCCCTCCCTTTCAATCCCAACTCCATCTCAGTTCTCCCATCGTGATGCCTTTGGCCCTATTTTGCTACCTTGCAGTGCATTTTTAAGTCTCAAACACGAGAGATCATTCTGTACAGAAAATCCTACTTTAAACACAGGAAAGACTCACATCGACCAGTTTATCTCTTCACCAATACTCAGTTTGTTGAATGTCTTTTGAAACTTTGCCCTATTAGCTGTGAGCAGTGGAATCAAAGATACTTAATCAGTTTCTTATAAAACAGGAATATGTCAGGTAGGTCACAACAACAACAAAAATAGCAATAAGAATAGCATGAATGGCTTCCTTACTCTATACCTTGCACGGCTCTTAATTTCTGCCCTATGTTATAGAGTCTAAGATTACTGCCATTTTACAGTTGGGGAAATTGTTATATCATTTAACCAGATCTTTCACTCTTAGATAAAAGACTGTCTGAAATGCTCCCTCTCCTGCCCTCCCCTCACTCATTTCCCTTCTTCTGGAAAAGACCCAGTGCTCTTGTTTTAGGTGCTCATTGTGAGTTTTTATTGAATTCTCCCTTAGTTAATATTTTTGTCCCTTTGCCCCAATCAGAAATTTCCTCTTTCTTTTAGTTTGTCTTCCAGCCCTCCTCCCTGACCTCACCTTACCCTCAAAAGTCTGATTTGGCTGTTTTTCAGGTAGGATCTGTCATTACTAGAGGGTCCATTCTTCCAGGATAAGTTATGTTCTTTTGGTGCAATGAAATTAAATACCTACACTAAGAAAGTTGAAAATCTCCAAAGGTTTTCACAGCTTTATAGAGTCAATTCCCACAGACAACTTCCAACAGCCAGGGTGGTCTAAAGCAATCCTGAACCCTACAGATGTTGATACTTTCTGCTTCTTGGGGTAGGAGGAACCAGAGTCTGCACTAGAGTTGAAAGCAAGGCCTGTGAGTAGGAGAGCTGGTCAACCTTCTTGTGCCTATTTCCAGAGTCCACATTGTGTCATTGCCTATCAAGATTAATAGATGTCATGAACTACTTTTGTCATTCTTGGGAACATAGTAAGGTATTTCTTCACAGTCTCTCTGTTTCAAAAAGATCCAGTAAGCAGATTATTAAATGAAGGACACTTATGCCAGGATAGTGCGGCTCCTCTAAGTATAGGTATCAAAGAGTGCTTAAAAAAATTAAAATCTATGATCTGATTTTGCCTCTACTTCCTTAAAATGAAGACACTTACCTGAAAAACACAGCAATCTTAGTTTCCACTGGGGACTTTCCTGAGCATCCCTCATAACATTGTTGTTAAATTAATTGTAATTAGGATTATTGCTTAAACAACTTGTCATTTATATCTAATTACCATGCATTACAATAAAAATTATCATGACAGATTCACTTTGTGGCAGGCTTTATTTAATTACAATCCTTCATTTCCTTGAATTTTGTCTTAATACTTTACTGCTTGTTATATTGTCTGTTGAGAATTGGAAATATCTAAGAAACTGGTAGTTCTGGGTCTTTTTTAGGGACCCTTATTTTTTTTAACAAGCAGAATGGAAGGGGCTCAGTTTGATATGTTCTATCTCTGGCAATGAAGGCAGCCATCCTACTTATGTATATCCTTCAGAGCCTTTTAACTCCCTCAACTGTCCTTTCCGCTATCTGGTGCCATCGTCATGACGGTGACCTCTTAGGCTGCTCGAATCTGTGGAGTGGTAGGGAACCTCGCCTCCTGGGCAGTGGTAGGGGACCTCGCCTTCTGACCAAGGCCCCTAACAGATCTCTATCTCTGGGCTTGTTCTGGGCAGCTTACTGAATGTAGCAGCGACCATGGGGCGACCACGACAGCTGCGGGCTCATACCTGTCCAGCTGTACGTCAGCCAAGTGAGCAAGGTCGGCCACGACCTGAGCCCCCCGTCTGGCGCCGGATGCGCAACCCCTCCATGGGAATAGAGCATCTGGCCCAAAGCGTGACGTCACCCCACCACTCGGACCTGACTCGGAGCTGGCGTGGGGGAAAGGTAAGTGGGCAGGGCAGAGAGTAGACCCCACCATCGTGGACTGTGGCTGCTTCTGGGTCTGCGCTGGGTCCTGGGGCATGGAGTTCAATCTTCCACCAACACCTAGTTGACGACTAGGATCCGGTATGAAAGTCCCATCCATATCTGCTCTGCTCTGTCACTTCTCACCACACCCTCCGCATGCCGATACCATTCCCTACCCTGGCTCTGGGCTACGCTTCCCTCTCCTTTCCGTCCCCAGCAACGTTTTTCTTATGCCTGACACCTCTCCCAGCACCTTCTGTGTTTCCCAGGGTCACAACTGGTGCTTTGAATAGATCAGATTCAGGCAATATGTTACAGGCATCAAGCAATGACAGTCCTCTTCACTTTATTTCAATTAGGTAAATAGCTTATGGAACAATAGCATGGATCCATACTAGTCCGAGAGGAATTCAAACAAAATTAAACCTCTCAAGATTGTGCACAGACAACAGATTTTCCCTTAGAGGAAATATTTAAGATGATGACATCATGTGGTTTAAAATTTTTTATTAACTGCATTTATGGTAATTGACACCAAAAATTTTAACAACCACATAAAATAGCAGATCTCATTCAGTGATGTTCCTGGCTCTGCACTCCAGGAATCACTTCTGGTGGTGCTCAGTCGGCCATATGGGGTGCAGGATATCAAACTCAGGTTGGCTGCCTGCAAAGCAAGGGTCCTACCTGCTGTACTATAGCTCCAGCCCAAATTTTGAGCATTTTTTAAAATGTGCCTATAGGCCCAAGCAGTGCACAGGGGGACCTTCAGAGAATTCCTGAAGGAATTCCTTCAGGAATTCCTGGCCAACCACTTGGGGGACTCAAGGGGAGGACTCAGGGATACAGTATTGCTCAGCCCTGTGGTGCTGGGTTTGTCTGATCCACCTTGGCAGTGCTTCAATGTCCAACACTGTGCCTGGCAATGTCCAGGACCATGTTGTACCAGGATCAGGCCAGCGATTAGTAGAAGGGTCTAGTTTCATTACTTGGTAAGTGGCTGTCAGTTTACCTATCAGTGATTGAAAAGACTTTCCATTGCATATTCTTTTTTTTTAAGATAGTTTTTATTTAGATACTGTGATTTACAATACTGCGAATATCAATGTCTCAAGGATACCGCACTTCTTCACCACATCCACCACAGAGTATCAGTGTTCCTCCACCACTTCTCTCAGTTCTGTCTCGTTCCCCTACCATTTAGAAACCTCAGTCTGTAGGCAGATGGGGGGGCTTATTACCATTGGCCATTGTTTATTCCTTTATTTAATAAGTATGAAGCATGAAGTAAGTTTCCTTACGCTCCACATATGAGTAAAATCATTTGATTCTTGTCCTTCTCCCTTTGAGTCTTCTTAGCATTATTATTCTCCAGAACAATCCAAGTTGCAGCAAAGGTCAGGATTTCATTTGTCCTTTTAGTTCACTAGAGTTTCCATTATGTAGACATACTACAATTTCTTTATCCACTTAACTGTCCTTGGGAGCTTGGATAATTTCCACATTGTGGTTACTGTGAATAGGTCATGTGTTTGTGCTCTTAGTGTAAATATCAAGAGGAGGAATCACTGGGTCATATGGAACTTCTAGTTAAAAGAAGTCTTCGTACTGTTTCCATAGATGCTAAGCCAGACAACAGTTCCACTACAATAGGTGTGGGCTCCCTTTTCATCACATTCTGCACTGTTTTTTTTCTGGTCTTTTTAATATATACCATACTCATTGGTGTGAGGTAATTGTTCGTTGTTTTGATTGACATTTTCCTGATGATAAATAATAAAGAGTACATTTTCATAAACCTACTTGCTATCTTATTTTTTGTTTGAGGAAATATCTGCTCAGGTCTCTTCATATTTTTGATGGGTTTGTGTATATTTTGTTAATATTAAATTTCATGTGTGCTTTATATATTTTCTCTTTGTCATATGTATGTCAAATGATTATTTTTGCATTCATTATGTGCACACTCATTAGGGTCTCTTTTTATTTTAGCAATTGTTTTTTTTGCAAGAAGAACACTTTTAGTTAAGTGTAATCTCATCTGTTTGTTTCTTTTGTTTTCATTATCAATAAAGTTGAATCATTGAAGAACCTTCTGATATAAATATTATTAAAAGATCTGCCTATGTTTTCCTCAATGTATTTTATAGATTTGATATTGTTAGTGTTCGTAACGATATTGTTAGTGTGAAAGCAGATTTTCCTGCGCTGGTGTGTTCTTGAGAAGTGTATGAAAGATTTGCCTACAAAACTCAGAAGATTGAAAGTTAGTTTATTGTACAGAAAAAGTATATGGGTGCAGGTACCTCTCCAGATGCTCAGGCCTTTCTTTTACCTATGAATGATGTCACCAATTCTGTCCCTGATGCTGCCTGGTCTCTGAATGATTTCCCTGTCTGGTCCCACACAGTCTACTCACCTCCTGTGAATGATGGCCAGGTTCTGTCCCTGAGCCGCTCTTTCTATCCCATGTATACTTTCCCCAATCTGGCCACAGCCACATGAAGGTGAGTGAGATCCCTGTGCTCTGTACCCATTGCTGGGCCTCCCAGTTGTATCCCAGAAGTACCTGTCATCCTGTTTGGCTTTCCTAGTCTTTGGCCACAACCCTGTGCACATGGGTGAGATTCCTGTGCTCAGTACCTTGTCACTACCTGGACATCCGAGCCCTGCCAGTATCCGAGCTTTCCTGGGTAACTAAGCACTGCCTGTGTTCTGCCCCTCTCTAGGCCTCAGTGTCCTGCCTGTACAGGACCCCATGACTGGGCACAACCCTACCTGATCCTGAAGGTCCTGAGAAAGTTCAGAGAGCCTTGTGGTGAAAGGAGAGAGAGAGAGAAAATGAGAGAAACAGAGAGAGAGAGAGAGGAGTGGTGGCTTCTTTTAATCTGCTGCCAAATCCCATCCCATTCTACATTCTATACATTCTACATGGATCCATGTTCCATGTTCCATTGGTGGAGATTTAAAGTGATCTGGCACTCTATACTTCTGCTACTGGTGTATCAATATCAAACTCTTTTCTCCTTTTTGAAAGAACTTTGATGTATAGTTTGAGATAGGGGTCTAGATTTTCCCCCCTCTACTTGTCGTTAACCAATTTTCCAAACACTACTTGTACTTGTTGAGTTTTTCCTTGTTCTACTTCATACTTCAAGCTCCATTGTTGAAGATTTCCACATATCTAAGAGCTCATCTAGGGGCTCTCAACTCCATTGATTGCTCTGAGAATCTACCTTTAATCTACCTTTATTTTAAGCACTACACAGTTTTGATTACTATAGCTTGATAGTAGATTTTTTAAAAAAATTTTATTGAATTACCATGATATAGTTACAAGCTTTCACGTTTGGGTTACAATCACACAATCATCAAATACCCATCCCTCCACCAGTGCACATTCCCTGCCACCAATATTCCCGGTATATCCCCCCTTTCCCACCCTCCCCCTGCCTCCATGGCAGACAATATTCCCCATACTCTCTCTCTCTACTTTTGGGCATTATGGCTTGCAGCACAGACACTAAAAAGTCATCATGCTTGGTTCATTATCTACTTTTGGCACACATCTCTGATCCCAACTGATTCCTCTAGCCATCATTTTCTTAGTGATCCCTTTTCTATTCCATCTGCCTTATCTCCTCTGTTCATGAAGCAGTCTTCCAGCTATGGAGCATCCTCCTGGCCCTTGTATCTACTGTCCTTGGGTGTCAGCCTCATGTGATGTCATTCTATACTCTACAAATGAGTGCAGTCCTTCTATGTATGTCCCTCTCTTTCTGACTCATTTCACTTGATAGTAGAATTTTTAAAAAGAAGCCTGTATTAAAACCAAGCTCACGGAAGTATGCGGCCATGAAGCGCACATCATATAGCCTAGTTCTCTCTCTTGGAGAACCTGGCAAACTACCGAGAGTTTCCTGCCCACATGGGGAGCCTGGTAAGCTCCCTGTGGCGTATTCATATGCCAAATACAGTAACAATGATGGGTCTAATTCTTCTGACCCTGAAAGAGCCTTGAATGCAGCACCATTGAGAAGGATGAGTAAAGAGAGGTTACTAAAAATGTCAGTGCTAGGATGAATGGAGATGTTACTGGGCCCCTCGAGCAAATCGACAATCAACAGGATGACAGTGACAGTGATATACAGTGATTGTCTGACATAAGTATGACTGTCCTGTCTTTTTTTCTTTTTTTTGGCTGGGGGGGGTGATGGAGCAGTGGCTACTATTTGCATCTTTTCCAGCCTTTCACTTTGAATTCATATTTATCATAAACATTTTGGTATACTCCTTGTAAACAATCAGCAGAAGGTTGGGTTCAGTTTCCTGATCTATCCTGCCACACTTTAGCAATTCCAGGCCATTAATGTTAAGTAAGATTATTGAAATGAAAAGATCTAATTCCACCATTCTGTATGATTATAAATGTTTATGAAATTTATCTTTGCTTCTTTGGCATCTTTTATTTTTTCCCCTGTACTTTTATCCAGTGGTGTGATTCCAATATCCTCTTTTTGTTTGTGTCCTCAAAGTATGTTTGCCTTGAGATAACTATGTACCTTACCGCTGAAGTTATCTTTTGTGTGCACTTGGCTCCTTTGTCACAAATTAATTGTTTACACACATGAGGATTTTTTTTCTGGGCGCTGGACTCATTTTATTAGTCTGTGTGTTTGCTTTTATTCCAATGTTACTCTGCTTTGATAACTATGGTATAAAGGTTGCGGACATAGAGCTTCTTATTATCTTCTCAGGATTTTTTTGTTTATTCAGGGATTTTTTGGTATGTGATTCCATATAAATTTTACCAATATCTATTCTATTTTCTGAAAGAGTGCTACTGGAATTTTTCATAAGGATTGTGTTGAATCTATGCAGTTTCAGGTAGGCCATTCTAGCTGTTAATTCTTTAAATCTATGAACGTGAGAGAGCCCCGTTCCCTGTGCCTTCTTCTACTTTTCTGAAATATCTTACACCTTTCAGTACATAAATCTCTCACACCATTTTTGTTAAATTGATTCTTAGGTAATAGTTTTGATCCCCTTATCAATGTTGTTGTTTTCTTGTTTATCTTTTAGTGTATAACAGATTTTTGTCTATTGGTTTTGTAGCCTATCTTTTTACTGTATTGATTTATGGTTTCTAATAATTTTAGGTGCAATTTTTACGGATTTCCATGTATAGTATCATGCAATATGCAAATAGTTTAATTTCTTTTTCAGTTTGGATTCAATTTATTTCTTTTTCTTGTTTAATTGCTCTGGCAAGGGCTTCTAGTACTATGTTTAATAAAAGTGGAGAGTGATTGTTCCTAATCTTAGAGGAAAAGTTTCCAGCCTTTAATCATTGAATATAATGCTATTATGGTTTTGTCATATTAGATCCCTTTTTTTAGTTTTGGGGACACACCTTGTGATGCTCTGGGTATACTCCTGGCCCTGTGCTCAGGGGTCACTCCCAGAGGACTTAGGGGACCATGAAGGATGCCAGGGATCTAATACAGGTTGGCCACATGCAAGGCAAGCTCCCTCCCCACTGTACTATCTCTATTATGTACTACCAACCATGTATGTGACCTTTTAAAGTGTGTCCTGGCATGTGAGACTGTAGCACAAGTTCCACTGACCATCACATCCAGATGGTCAGTGTCCTCTTGGGAGGCAATCATCAAAACCATGTTTCCAGGGGAATGTGGAAGAACCTTTCTGGCAGAGTCTGGCTAGCAATAATGAGAGAGTGGGAGAACAAAAAGATGGTGTTGCTTTGCTCCTGGAGAGCATCTCCATGGACACCTAGATGTGAGTCAAGCCAGAGACCTGACATTCAGAACACAGAGCCATGACCAGCACATAGACCTCCTTCACATGAAAGCTGGAAGATTTGTTGTTGTCTTGCAGCCTGCCAAAAACTGTACCTTTGTGTGTTATGCCTCTGTGGAATCCAGAAACATAAGCCCCCCTGACATCCACAGCCAGATGAGGATAAGGCATTTTCTATGTGACTGCCACATAACCCAGAGCACCACAGTGGCTTCCCTTCAGGAGTATTCTGGAGCTCAACAGAGCAGGGCTTATGGCGGGATTGTGATGTAGCTTATCTCAACCACATCAGTGTGGCTTTTTTTGATTGTTGATCCAATGCATAGGAGTCACTCAGCAAGGCTTGTTGGGTCAGGGTTTTTGGATTATGGTGAGTTTGGGGGTTTTTTGGTGTTTTTTTTCCCCTAGAGGAAACTGTTCCAGATGTAGTAGTAGGTTCCGTATGTGTCGGTGGAGAAGGTGAGTTCAGGATTTTTCTACAGCATCACCGTCTTGAACCAGAACACCGCCTGCATTGTGTTTCTTTGCTAGTTAACCAGTCTGGGGACTGCAGTCTCCCCAGTTGAGTTTCTAGAGACTGAGCTGTGCTTGGCAGGCTGCCTCGGAGGCCTGAGACACTGCACTGCCATCTTGGAAGAGACAGAATCTGACGCAGCTGGTGTGAAGAATGTGTGGGATGGTGCAGAATCAAGGCTACGCAGGAGGATGTGAGATGATGCCACTTCAACGTGAAAGGGGTGGCCTGAGAGGCACATCCTGGAATTAGCTCTGGGAAAACAAGCACACAGCAGCTAATTTTAATTTGTGTTAGATACTACAAAGCCAGCATTGCTCAAGGGATAGAAAACTGGCTTGGGATGTTGGAGATGAAGCTTTTTTTTATTCCTCCACTAACTGCGCTGACAGCCCCCCAGAAAAGAGTCCAGAGAAAACTGCAGGTTGCCGGGCAGCCCATTATGAACAGGTTCTGTTTCACAGTGTTATCTCCAGACTCATCACATCTTTGAAGAATCCAATCTTAGATCTGCAATGTCCTAGGTCAAATTCTGGATATAATCTCTTAAAGCCTGACCTCATAAAGATAGATATTTATTTCTCAATAAGATATAAAACTGATCATAGTCTAAACTCATCTTTGCAAAAGAATAGTATTTGAGCAAAGCTGGGTTTCTTAATGTGGACGAAAAAACTCTAAATGAACTCTCAGCATTGGGCAGGGAGTGAAGCATCTGTCAGGGCAATGGACATTTCTTGTCTTGGTTGGGAACAGCATCTTGGTGACAGCCTTTCCCACACACACCTACCCAGATTTGGCAAGAATTATCTAGAATAAGATTTTTTTAAAGCTGGAAAGCAGCTTATCAGCTTTTCTTCCTTTAGAAATAAGGAAACATGGGCTAGAGGACTGCAGATAGGGAGCTTGCCGTGCACACTGATGACCCAGACTCAATCCCTGGCATCCCCTATGTCTCTTAAGCATGCTAAGAATGATTCCTAAGCACAGAACCATGAGTAAGCCCTGAGCACTGCCAGGTGGGCCCTAAAACCAGGTGATGATGATGATGAGAATGATAATAATAATAATAATAAGAAGAAGAAGAAGAAGAAGAAGAAGAAGAAGAAAGAGAGAGAAAGTAAGAAAGAAAGAGAAAGAAAGAAAGAAAGAAAGAAAGAAAGAAAGAAAGAAAGAAAGAAAGAAAGAAAGAAAGAAAGAAAGAAAGAAAGAAAGAAAGAAAGAAAGAAAGAAAGAAAGAAAGAAAGAAAGAAAGAAAAGAAGGAAACAGACACCATTGGGGCCAGAGACAGTACAGGGGTTAAGGCAATTGCTTTACATGCAGCCAACTTTGGTTTGATCTCTGGCACCACTATATTCCTCAGCACAACTGAGATCTTCTAAGCACTGCTGGGTGTGATCCAAAACATTACATTCTCCTCTCTGCAAGAAGAAAGGAAAGAAGGAAGGAAGGAAGGAAGGAAGGAAGGAAGGAAGGAAGGAAGGAAGGAAGGAAGGAAGGAAGGAAGGAAGGAAGGAAGGAAGGAAGGAAGGAAGAAAGGGAGGGAAGGAGGGAGGGAGGGAGGGAGGGAGGGAGGGAGGGAGGGAGGGAGGGAGGGAGGGAGGGAGGGAGGAAGGGAGGGAGGGAGGAAGGAAGGAAGGAAGGGAGGGAGGGAGGGAGAAAAAGAAGTTGATTCCTAGAGGAATGAAGTAACCAAGTAAAGCTTAACACATTTTTGAACATGCACTGTGCTCCAGGCACCACACATAGCCTGAGAAAAACAAGACTGGCTCTGCCCAGGGGAGCTCCCTTCTCTCCGTGATAGCTATGCTGCGGAGGGACTCTTCTCTTCTTCGTGTCCCACAGTGGGCCTGTGAGTAGGGAAGACACAGCACCAGGATGAGCAATCTTGGTGGGAAGGTGTTTAATTTGACAGATCTATGAATGGAGATGCATAGGTAGTTTTCAATAAAATAAGAACTAGAGGTTGAAAGGCCCAGAGCAGAGCTAAATGAAGAGAGATTTCCGAAAGCTACATGAGCAAATTGTTCTGTGGCCACAATCTTGAGAAAAAGGTAAGGTGCAGGAAGTGGGGGCTAAGGATGCACATCTGTGTTCTGTAGCTATACATGTGTCTCAGTTGAATTGCATTCAACCAACATTTGCTGAGTGCCTCTCCGTGCCCATTACCGAAAGAATTACCAAGAGTACAAATATGAGTGAGATCCATTTTCTAACATGAGAGAGCCTTGTGGTAGAGATGCTATGATTTTCAAATGGCATATCATGTCCTGTACGTGGGTTATGAAGTCAGTTTCATGTTTCATGTGTATGTATGTATATATATATTTGTATAAACATATGCATATATATACACATATATATGTGCTCATATGTTTGTATGTACAGTTTGTGGAATATATAATATATAACATGCATGTATATAATTTTTAACAGATTTTTACTGAATATTATAATACAAAATAACTCTTGAAAGTTGTGACTTACAGTACAAAACCCTAGGAAATGGCATTTCAGGGGTGTCTCTCTGGAGGAGTCCCAACCCATGAGTAAGGGAATAGACAGAGTATCTGTTATTCATCCCCAAAGTGATGCTGCATAACAGGAAACCACAAAACCTCATGTGACAGTGAGCATTGGTTTCTCTTGTGCTTGCAGAGGCAGCTAAACAGCTGTATGAATTGTGGGTGACTGGTTCACACATCTGGAAACCAGTAGGTTATTAGCTGCTCTTGCTTCCTCTGTCTCTTGTCTTCCAGCAAATTAAACTGGCATGTTCTCATGCTGATGGCAGAGGCAAGAGGACATACTCAAATGTGCAAATATCTTTTAAGTCTCTGATCATGTTTCCTCATTTTCCATGAATGAAAGCAAGTCAGCTAGACAAATCCAGACACAATAAGGAAGGCATTATGAGTTCCTTGGCAAACAGTGGGGACCATTTTTATGGTTTATCACACAATGAGCAATAAGGCTGTATATACTTTGATCTCATCCCCTGGCTATTGACCTTCCCCTTCTCTGATCTTAGTTCTCAACATCTGGTGCCTAGTCCTCCAGGAGGGGTGCTGACTGCCCCTTTTCCCTTTATGGACTAACAGGTAGGAGAGTTGCAGGTGGTAAACAAGGAGGTGCCTTTGGGAGACAGACTAGGAATGACACGAGACTAGAGACCTGGCATCCTTAAATCAGGCAGGTCTGAGTAGGAAAGTGGCTGGGACACGGAGAGGACACAGGAACCCTGATGATGTCTGGAAATGGCCCTCTTTTTCCAGATCTGTATACAATTCAGAGGAAAATCCCAATCAATCTTTTTCATGATGGGTCAGTTTGTCCCCTTTCTAATATAGAAAGAAATCAGAGGTCTGGAAGGATAGTAGTTATCAGAGCACTTGCCTTGCACAGACAGATCTGACCAGGTTTCAATACCCAGCACCCCATATCCCATATGGTCCCCCAAGCCCTGCAAGGAGTGATTCCTGAACACAGAGCCAAGAGTAAGTAAGCTTCAAACACCACCAGATGTGGCCTAAATTTTTTTAAATAATGAAAATAGAAAGAAATTAGGCTTATTGTGAGAGCAATAACTAGTTATGTTACTTTAAGCAAATTTCTCACCTTTTGTATCTTTCCCCTACTGTGAAGAGATTACTATATGGACTCGAAGACATCTCCAACACAGTGCTTAATCCTCAGTTTGGCATTTTCCCTGCCAACAGTGAGTGTTGTCAATCTGTGCACACATGCAAAATATCAGCATGGCCATGCTTATTTGGCCATTCTCTGATCTCTCTCTCTCTCTCTCTCTCTCTCTCTCTCTCTCTCTCTCTTTCTCTCTCTCATGCTAGGAAGCTATGAAATCTACCCAAACAGCTGGAAGAACTGCAGTATATTCATTTTTAGATTAATTTAGGGAATCAAACCTAAATTAATTTAGGAAATGCTTGGGCAGCTCCTTGAAACACCTTTACACCCTTGGATCACCTTAAAATCTTACCTCACCTATAAAATGTGCATAAGTCTTTAATATTCACTGAGGGAAGAGAGGACGTTTGCCTCTTCAAATGTCACCATTACTTTTAATCAGAAATAAAAAAGATGGACAGTGAGCTGGAGAGATAGTACAGGGGTTTAGGTGCTTGCCTTGCACAAGCAAGGCTGACCCTGGTTCAAACCCCCAGCATCACATATGGTACCCTGAACTCCACCAGGAGTGATCCTTGACCTCAGAACCAGGAGGAAGTCATGAGTCCAGCCAGGACAAGGTAATAACTACCTCTATGGAGAGGAAATTTAGAGCTCCACTTTAGAAAAGCAGTAACTTGGGTTGCAACAGTCCACTCTGATGTTCAGCCTCTCCAGAGGAGGAGAGACATGAATGAGCGGCATTAGAATCTCACAGCTTACCTGTGCTTCCTGGGGAACTGGCACGAGAGCTGGCCCTGGGCCTCTGACAGAGCCCTAACAACAATTAAAAGTAAAAACTTGTGGTGTTTTCTGGTGACTAACATAGAGATCATGTTTGGAATTTGTTTTCAGCTCTTTTTTAGTTGTGGGATGTTGGACATGTTAATTGGCCTCACTGTGCCTCAGTCTCCTTATCTGTAAAATGGGGACCATAATAGTCTCTCCCTTACAGAACTGATGGGAAGAGTGATGAAAATATGCAGGCAAAGTACCAGTTTTCAGCTCTTTTTTAGTTGTGGGATGTTGGACATGTTAATTGGCCTCACTGTGCCTCAGTCTCCTTATCTGTAAAATGGGGACCATAATAGTCTCTCCCTTACAGAACTGATGGGAAGAGTGATGAAAATATGCAGGCAAAGTACCAGTGGCTGGATCTAATAAAATCAACAAAGGCTAGATGGTGCCCGAGAGATAGTCCAGGGGTTAAGATGTTTGCCTTCTCTGTGGCCAACCCTAGTTTCATTCCCAGCACTACGTATCCCATCCCCAGGACTGCCAGGAGTGATTCTTGAGCACAGAGGCAGAAATGAGCCTTGAGCACTAATCCCACTCCTCCAAATAAAGAAAGGTTTAGCTATTCGTGTTGGGGGGCTGGAGTGATAGCACAGTGGGTAGGGCATTTGCCTTGCATGCAACCAACCCAGATTCGATCCCCAGCATCCCATATGATCCCCTGAGCACCACCAGGAGTAATTCCTGAGTGCAAAGCCAGGAGTAACCCCTGTGCATTGCCGGGTCTGACCCAAAAATCAAATCAATAATAATGGCAATAATAATAGCAATAATAATAATAATAATAATAATAATAATAATAGCTATTCGTGGTGGTGCTCTGTAAGTCTGCATTAACCACTTTATTTTATTTTATTTTACTTTTTAGTTGAATCACAGTGAGATACACTCAGTTACAAAGTTGTTCATGACTGGGTTTCAGTCACATAGTGTTCTAACACCTACCCAAGGCAGTGAGGGGAGGGGGGTAAGCGGAAGGCTGGACCGAAAGGAAAACTGCGGGCATTGCTGGTGGGCAATGTACACCAATGTTGCATAACCACTTAAAGCAATTGAAGCCCCCATTTTTACCTTCCAAACGTAGATAAAAATATCTACGTTATTCTTGCATCCTCAGCGTCTAGGTTTGGAAGCCTAGGCAGAGTCACCGAGGCCAGCTTGGGTCTCCTCATTCCCTGGTATTTAATGATCTGTTTCATAAGGTGCTTTTCACCTGAGCTCCAGGCTATCTCTACTCTTTCCTCTTTATCAGGACGTTCTGTCAAAAGCACACCTAAATTTCAACCTGGAGAACACCCCAAACTATCCTTCGAAGTTACTGTGTTTTTTAAAGAATTTTTTTCTTTTTTTGGGTCACACCCAGCAGTGCTTAGGGTTTATTGCTGGTGAAGCTTGGGGTACCATATGGAATACCAGGGATCGAACCCAGGTTTGCTGTATGCAAGACAAATGCCCTACCAACTGTACTATCGCTCCGGTCCCCTCTGTTAAAGAATCTTAAAATCCCAGGATCATATCTCTCTCTCTGAAGCTGAAGAGACAAGCACTCAAGGAATGCATTTTCAAAGGAATACTATATTCAATTAATTAGTCAATTCCCTTGTAGATGTGAAATTATCCCTAAACCATCAGACTAAGGAGACTCTAACAATGAGAAGCAAAGAGAGGTTGGGTTGTAACAATAGGAGAGCTCATTTGCAATGCAAATGAGCAACCAGCAGGCAAATGAACCCTTATGGGAAAACCACTCTCATCATAAAAACCGCTTTGCTTTGGGAAGACTGCAGTGTAAGGACAAGTGGAATCATTGCTCCATGAATCCTAATACTGGATATTAGAATTATCCAGATAATTTTCAAGGATATTGCATTTGAATCAAGCAACCTGCATTGCTGGGCAGTAGATAATATCTTTAAAAACTGACTCCACTGTTGTAGACTGAATTATTTATGACTGTCACCATAGCTCTGATAGTTTGGAAATAAACTAGTCAGGCTTTTCTCTCTGTTTTTATTTGTAGGAAAACAAGTCATTCAAGCTTTTTAGTGATACAATGTGACTTGCTGTCGAACGCAGTTACAAATTTTCAAGCCCTGCCAAGCACAGGAGTCCCCAGAAGGGACATATGTTTTCTCTGCTTTGTGTTCCAAATTTGCCTTAAAAACATGCAATTATGTGAAGGCCTGATTTATATTTTCAAGGAAAAGCACAATAATGGCTCTGTTTTGTAGCTGTGTTTCTCCAAAACGTATTGATATTGCTGCCTTTTCAAACGAAGTTGGCTAATGATCACTGGATGTTCGCTTTCCATCATGACATATGAAAATTTGATGAGCTCTGTGAGATTAACAACCGATTTCTTAAGTGCAATGGAAATTTAGTTAACACAGTTTTGTAGAGCAAGCCTGAATAATTTCCTGTAGTTACCTTTGATCCATTTTATTATTTTTGTGAAGGGTGGGAGATGGAAGGGAACATGCAGATTTATTACCAAGAAGCAAGGAGAGACTAGGAAGACCAGGATGAGGGAGAACAAACCTTGGAAAGTATAAAAGTCATGACTTTAAGCAGAGGGGAGGGTGATGTAGAATATTTATTGGGAATAGAGGCATACTCTGGGCAGAAGCAGGGAAGAAAATGTAGCTTTTTCTTTGCATTTTAAGCTTAAGTGAAAATTACTGTAAAGCTCTTTAAATAAATTATATACTCATACTGGCTTTAGATTCCATGCCCTTCATTACTGTTATTAATGATGGCTTTTATTCCACGCTCAGCAGTCTTTCTAGTAAATGGACTGAGAAGATGCGTCTGTCTCTTTCTGGACTGGGGAGCCCCCTCCTGGGAAGCTGAGCAAATTTTTCTGTTTGTTCTTTTTCAGTAGTAGGGGGAGAGGAAGGTGAAAGGTCATTCTGGTATCAACAGGTAGCTAGCGAACAAATAATTATCACAGTATAAAATTTCAAATTTCAAAGCTAAGGAAAAAAGGGGCTATAGAAAGAGTTTAAGATAAAAATGATGTATATATGTATACATATATATATATACATATGCAATTGTTATGAGTGCATCAATTTAAACTCTATTTGTTTAGGGAATTTTACACTTAATATACTTATACATTAGAGTTGCAAAGACATTGCAAAATAAAATGTATTTAAAAAATAACCATGTCTGCGGCTGGAGCAATAGCACAGCTGGTAGGGCGTTTGCCTTGCACACAGACAACCCAAGTTCGATTCCCAGCATCCCAAATGGTCCCCTGAGCACTGCCAGGAGTAATTCCTGAGTGCAGAGCCAAGAGTAACCCCTGTGCATTGCCGGGTGTGACCCCTTCAAAAAATGTCTTTCCCATCAATTTTGAGTCTTAAAGGAGGGGATTTTCTAACTGCTTTACCTCCCTGGAACTTACAATTAGGGTACAGGATGAGAAGACACCATCTTCTAGTCAGACATCAGATTCAAATACATTTTTTTCCATATTGTTTGTGTATGAGCATAGTATAAGCCTGATAAATGCTATTCTGCCTGATTTATGGGCTAGGGGTTTGTCCCAAAACAACTTTGAGTTGTCAGCGGTGATTTCCTTGGGGTAAAGGCATTGCCCTTCCCCAGTTTAATAGAATCATTTCTCACAAGTATTTGTGTTTCCCCCCACCCCTGCATCAGATTTTTACTTTTTACTTTCTGGGTTATGTCTTGCCAGAAAAAAAATGTCATATGGGAAAATTTAAATATAAACTTCTGAGGGTTCTTCTTTCATTCTAGAGCTGGGATTGTAATTTTTGTTCCTCAATAACAAGCAAATTGAAAAAATGATTATGAGGGAGGGAGTCGAGGGTTTGACAAGAGTGGAAGAACACAGATTTATCTTGTTCAGGGTCCTGAGTTCAGTTCATGGCTCCCCCCAGCATTGCCATCCCCAGAACCACAGTAAATGACCCTATTGGCAACCCATGATGGCCAAGGATGGCCCCCATAAAAGGTGAATTAATAAAATAATATAGTGTAATTATTAAGTCATTATAAGTCATTATCTCTCCTCCCTCCCTTCACCCCTACCTCTCTTTCTCTCTCTCTCTTTCTTGGTAGCTTGAGAGAGAGGTAGAGTATTCCGCCCACACGGCAGAGCCTGGCAAGCTACCCATGGAGTACTCCATATGCCAAAAACAGTATCAAGATGGTCCTCATTCCCTTGATCCTGAAATAGCCCTTAATATGCCATCGGGCTACACTAGCACGCGACAGGGATGAATGGAAATGTTACTGGCGCCCACTTGAGCAAATCGATGAACAACAGGATGATAGTGATACAGTGATTAAGTCATTCAAGATAGAATTTAAAAGGTGCTTCTTCAATTTAACAGAATGGCAAATTTTCCAATACCTTTGACATCGGCCTGATTTTTATGGAAAGACCATTTTGGTGACTGACCACAGAGACTTCAGAAGAAGATCTTAGTGGGAAAATTGCCACTATCTTCTTTTTGCTATCTTCCTCAGGCCTTTTGAGATGAAACAAGAGTATCAAAAGCGTAGCTTGGCTTCACCCACTGGCAAGTGCATTCACTCTATCTAAGGCAGAAATGTAGGGATTTTCATGAAAGGAAGCTAGTTGCTGATAGAGCAGCTAAGACATGAGGTAGGGGAGCATTCTCTGGTATATTGATCTGAGGAAGCATGATTATGAGATACCAGTTTCCTGTACATCAGCTTGTATACCAAGAGCACAAGCTTCTATCATGGTTTCAGAAAACTTAGCCCAGGAAAGAGATCATTGATTATTTTCTCCAAACCTCTCCAGACTCATATCAAGGAGAAATGGACCTGGGATGACTTAGTAGAGACAGCTCTCATGCACAGGAGCCAGACGGGGAAGCCTATGGAACATGAAGTGGCAAAATACTGTTGGATCACTTCTCTCCTTTCAATTCAGATCCCGGGCTTTCTCTGCTAGTCAATGAATGTCCTCTCTTCCCCTCCCATCCCTTCTCCATCTCTTCCTTCTTTCCAGCCCAGCACTCAACTCAGCCCAGAATTGGGGGTCTGAGGAATTAGTTGAATTGGAATGAAAACTAGGGGGGTGAGATTTGCAGTGTCCTAGGTGTTTCTTGGAGACTCCACCATCTCATTGTTCTCCAAAGGAGAGAAATTATAGGTTTCAAGAAATTGCATCTGATAGGCATTGCTATTAACATGATAAGTCTTTAAGTTATTTTCTTTTTGTTTTTATGAGATTGAACATCAAATGACCCTTGAAGACCTACAAAACATAAACACACTTTTTCAGGTAGGACTCAATTTTCTAAATATTCATCTGAGTAATCTGATTCTCTTTTTAACTTCTTTTTTCACTGAAAAGTATAGTACTTTTAATAACTGTCTGAGAGCAATAAAAATAAATTTGAATTGTCATTTTTAATGAAATTAGAAACAAATTGTGGATGCATTGGAGAAATTAGCAAAAAAGGTAACATGCTAAAAAGTATACAGAATTTAGGTAAGTCAATTAGACATAAAATTATTTGTACTCTAGCACCTAGACTAAACAAAACGCAACTATGTTCAAAACTAACTCTTCTTTTATACTTCTAGGAATATGAAAAGAAAGGAAAACAGCTACTGGATGTGGAAACTTTCAAATGCATAATGAAGCAGAGCATGAGGTCACAAATTGAAGTAAATGTGTTATGTATTCCAGTGTGAGAATGTCAGATCACTGAAACCACAGTTGAAGCTTTAGCCATATGAACCAATTAGGGTTTATGATCTATTTGCAAGATCGCTTTCTAAACTCTGGTTTCTACTAATATCCATCTGATTACTCAGCAGCTTATATGGACAAACGTCTTTGAATTACTTGCACCTTAGTGACTAGTAAAATGTTTGAAGATTTTTCTTGAAAAATAAGATTCCTTATTGTTTCTGTATGTGTCGCTTCTAAAGAGTTTGAGCTTGTCTCCCACTCCCAGTCTGCTGGAATTTTAGCCATCTCTCCACCATCTTAGCCTAGAGCTGAGACTGTGAAATATTTTTCCTGGTTTTTTTTCTGTTTGTTTGTTTGTTTTAGGCCATACCTGGCTATGATCAGGGGTTACTCCTGGTTCTGCACTCAGTGATCACTCCTGGCAGTGCTCAGGGAACCAGATGGGATGCCAGGGATATAACCCAGGTTGGCCACGTACAAGGCACGAAGCCTTCCTGCTGTGCTGTGCTATCTCTGTCCCCTAGACTATGAAATCTTAACGAGTGCCTGAGCTTGTTCAGACTCCTCTCACAAATCAACATAAACTGGAATTATGAGGTAGGATATAAAAGTCAGTTATTTCTCAGTGATCTGAAATCTAGGAGCTGAAGTATAGGATCAGGGGACTGTCATGGTTTGGTTGGGACCTCTTTCATCTTTACAAGAATACGTTTGCTGACTTGTTCTTGAAATCTCACAAGGATGAAGAAACTTAGGGTACTCCAGAGTTTCCTTTATAAGAGTTTGAATACTAGGGGACTGGACAAATAATAAAGTGGTAAGGTGCTTACCTTGCACACAGTTAAGCAGTTGAAACTAAGTTTGATCCCTGGCACCCCATATAGTTCCCCAATATCCCCAGGACTGATCTGTGAGTGCAGAGGCAGGAGTAAGCCCTGAGCACAGCCAGGTGTGACCCCCCCCACAAAAACAAAACAAAACAAAATCCCAATGTTAAGGACTCCATCCTCATCACCTAATCACCTCCCAAGACGCAGGGGTCAGTGCTGTCATGCGGGGTATTAGGATTTCAACATATAAACTGGAGGGGATAAAAGTATTCAGGATATAGTAATTATAAAAGTTATATTCATAAAGGATAGGCTGTTTACCTTCTGTTTGCAAAGTTTCTATGACTATATCCTAAATTAAAGAGATAAGTACTCAAGCTAAAACCGTGCACCCTTTTATCCTGAACAAAGACAGGGCTTTGCAAAACTGTAGGTTGAGGCAGCCAATTGCCCCTTCCAAGTGCAAACCTCTGAGCTTCGATGCTGGAATTTTGGATATGTTTAGATTTTTATCCACTGTTGGAAGTGATTGTTGGAGAACAGCTGTTTTCCAGAAGTTTCCACTTGTTTGTACAATACTAAACAAAGAATTTGCTGTTGGAAAGAAAGAGGAGAGTATTTAAGTGTGTAAATTATTAGGTGTTTTACTAATATCACTGATATTTTAACTAGAACAGTCTAATTTCTAATTGATTTTATTATTAGAATTCCTATCTGTCTAGACCCCTACTTATTCCCTTACCATTTAATTCCTCACTCAGTATTTACTAGACAACACTCAGTAAATATTTTCTAAGGTTTTTATCTTCATCCCTGTGGCTCACAGCATCAGACAATTCAGTCTCTGATCTCAGGAGATTGGTACAGGGTTAGAATTAAGCACAGACATTCTGGGAGTGCGTAACTAGACCAGGAGAATGTTTCCTCCAGGTTGGATGAAAGTTGGGCTGACTGAGGGGGATAGAGGTAAATGCTTCATAAAGAGGAGGGGGAGTCAGGCTTCCAGGCCATTTGCAGAAGAAGCACAGAGAGCAGATGCAACTTGACATCTGTTAACAAATCCAGGGGAACATGTGTGGGGGATACAGAGAGACATGAGAGAATTCAGGGCCGTTTAGATTAGTTTAACTCCCTTAAATATTATCCATTGCATATCCATGAAACTATTTCTTCATGCATGTTTTACCAAAAAGTTATTGATTTATGACTATACACTCCATTGTTTTAAGGAATTTATGTATTTTATTTCATTGGTGTCCAAACTAGTGGAATAGCTCTGTTCAGAAAACATTTTTTTCTTTTTTATTACTGAAAGAAAACACAGAGGTTTAGAGAATCTGTATAAGTTCACTGTTATCAAACTTCACTGGCTTCTAAATAATATATTTGGAATTCAAACTCTGGTCTGATACTAACATTCAATATATCAGTTCACCTGCAAGATGACAGAAATCCCTAAACCACAGACTGGACCAAGATAGCTTTTTTAAAAAAATCTCATCTAAAATGTCAGGGTCAAGTAGTTTATGAAATTATCAGGTAGTCATCCCTCTCCTGCTTTGCTGCTCCCTCATCACCCTCATAAGGATTTCTACTAATGACTTCAAATGGCTGCTTGGACTCGAACCATCATGTTCTCATTCCAGAGAGCAGGAAGGAGGGAGTTACAAGAAATGACTTGCCCTTTCCTTTCAGGACTATTCCCAGAAGCTGCCACAAAAACTTTCTACTTGTTTTTCTTCTTAAGATGGTAGCTTACAAGATATTTTTAAAATATATTATTTCACACCTCTTCAAAGTATGTTACCACAGCAAAACCACCACCAAAGTACTAATGTTTCTCCTTCCCTTTCTCCTGTTCCCTCTGCCTACCTAATTTTTGCCATGAAAGTTAATGGTTTTGTCTGTTCCTGTGCTGTGTTGCTTCACATATGAATGGGTTACCTGATTTCTTAAATTAACCATGGTCATATCTAGTTGTAAAGGAATAAAGTCATTATGGTCTTTTCTCTGGAGTTGCTTGTCCAGATAAAAGTTGGACACTCTACCAGTAAGGAAACATGGCTGAGAGGAGCAATATCCCATGCCTTTTCTATTATCCCATTCTATTATTACATATTACATATTGTTACATTCTATTATTCCATTTCTATTATTACATTCTACTTTCTGAGAGCCAGCAATTACTTCCTTTGCACTTTTGAGAAAATGTTGACCTAGTCGAAATCTAATGATCAAAATGGGAAGGGCAGGGGTGAAGAAGAAGAATGTTCAGAAAGTGAACAATGATTTGGGTTTTTCAGCCATAGATGGCATCAAGAGGTATATGTGTGCATGTTCTGAAGCACACCCAACCCTATACTTTGCTTATAGAGCAAGAAGGTGTAACCCTGATTTCTCATTTCCATATCTTTGCATATGCTGTTCCCTATGCCTGGAAATCTCTCTTCTTTGTTTTCACCTGAACCATGCTGCTCTTTCTGGATTTTGATACTTCTTTTTATTTCCAGAATGTAGGTCCATATTCAGTGCATATGAGTGCCTAATAAATATTATCAAATGAATGACTATAAGGCAGTGTAACCACCATAAGCAGGAAGGAATCTATACTAACTTTCCCAGAAAGAATTTGCTCTCCCTCCAACCCAATAATGAGCTGTAGTTACCAGCAGCACAAAATTGATCATTTTCCATTACATTGTTGGTTTGCTTATCTGTCACCTCTCTGGACAATTAATTCCATAAGGGCAAGGAAGATGTGCTTCAGCTCTAAAGCCTAAGCTTTAAAACCTGAGCTCAGGGCTTATCCTACTCTGGGAGTTCAAGTCTATATTTCTTTGGTGTGTGAAGTAATACATCCAAGGTCCCTCAATGTCTCGCATAAGCATTCTGAGGAGACAGCACCTACAGCAGAGGCAGTTGATGAGGAAACTGCAGACTGTGTGTAGGCCCAGGGAATGTCCAGGTTCTAATGCAGGCTGACCATAGTTTATGGTGTGAGAGATCCTTGCCACCTTGACAAGAATACCAGTGTGCCACATAGCTCCCAGATTCTGTTTCATGGTGCCAGGCATAGACCAGGTAAGAGTTGTGGTAAGTTGTAGTAAGAGTCCCCTCAGTGAGCATCCAACTCTGAGCTTTTGCATTTGCCATACCATCTCTGGTCTAGGATCTTGTGGAAACCCACCTTTGGGTATTTGGGTTTGTTGGGACATTCATTTTCAATCTATTTGTCATGTATTGTGCTGTACATGGTGTTGTCTGGCTACCATGAAGAAGTCCGCTCTGGCAGCTCTGCCCTGGAGTGTGAAGCATCCCCTAAATGACTGAGAAGGACCTGGACTGCATTTAGTCCCACAGTCAGTCTCTTTTGTTTGGGCCCCTCCGCTGCTGGTCTGGAAGGAGGCAGGGGTAACACCATGGAGACCTGGAGATCAGGCTTCATCTCATTTGCTTTTATTTACAATCACCACCTGCATAAAGATAAATATTCATAACACTTATGCCAGAGAAGCTAACATTTTACCCTCAAAAGCAGATATCATAACCTGCCCATCTCTGTTGATTGTCATTTACTGGAATCGTGGGATATTGGGGTTTGAAATGACTTTAAAGATCTCTTGGGAAATAATCTTTTCAATTTTCAAGTTTTCTTTTTTGCTAAACCATAAGCCAGCGTGGGCTGCTTGGTTTTAGTTAGAGAGAATCCAGTCCTTTATAGGAACGTCCACTTCCAGCTGCTATTAGAAATGCTTTCCCTTGTGAGATGAAATATGTCTTTCTTGACATCTTATGCATTAACTAGATTTCAATACTATGAAATAGAATCTGAAATTGTTATCCATTTGTCCCCTAACAAGCTGAACACAATATACATTTAAGAGCACATAGGTTTTGTAACATGAACCCAGCCTTGGCTTAGCTAGAGTCCCTGGAAGGCATCTCCAAGGCTGCATCAAGGAGTTAGCACTGCTGGCATCTGAAATGGCATCTGAAATGGCATCTGAAGTTCTGCAAAGGAAGAGTCACTTCTTCAGGTTCTTGGTTGCTTTCAGGTTCTGTTCCATGTGGGGGATTGTGTCTAGGGCCTCGTGACATACTGGTTGTTGGTCAGGGGCCATCCTCTTTCTCTAGCAGATTTGGATCCTTTTGTGGAGGCTCCATTAAAACCACCAAAAGAGTGATCCTGTTAGTAAGAGAGAATTAGGATCGCATGTACTCTAACCGCAAGATAACGCAGGGCAAGAGTACCAAAAGGCCAGGCAGTCTCAGGAGCTCATTTTCTTGTCCACCTGCTTCAGCCACATGGAAGAAATTTATATACTTTCCTTCCACTAAGGATCTTTCTAATATTCAAAAATAATGAATTCTAATATTCTAATATTCAAAAATAATGTTGATGACTTGCACATCTTTTTTGTATCTTGCTCTGCTCATGGGAGCACCCTCACTCTCCCTCACGTCTCAACCATAAGGGCTGCCCACAGCAGCTGCTATGCGGTTTATCTCAAAGTAAAGCTCTGAGACTCAGACCGGTCTTGAGGTCAGAAGTAAGCAGGCTCGGTGGGCCTGCTGGGAGCATGAACACTCAAAGGCACACAGCCTCTCTGCCAATTAAGGTTGGGTTTCAAACACATAAGTCCTAGGAGTCCCCAGCCCTCACAGAACAAGAGTCACTGTCAGTGTACCAGATTCAAATTAATAGTCCTATTAAAGTTTTGGAGCAGAAGTTCTAGATATCACTGGTATTAGGCATTTTATACCAAATATATGAATTAGAGGGGGGAAAAGTGAAGATTTCCCCCCTTCCTCCTGTATTCTCTTTTCCAATAATCTAGTGAATAGTTTACTCTTATGAAGTCTATAATCAGTTTTTCCTTTCCAGAATATTGAACACATAGAACAACTTTTCATGAAAATCGACTATGAAGCAATGGGCAGAATCCAGTGGGTAAGCTGGGTTTCACCAACTTGGGATCTTTATAAGTCAAATTTGTAGTCAGTAAGGGAAACATGTAAATTGTCTGGTTATAAGACTGTTGCTTTGTGGAATTTGCCTGGCCCTCAGTAGTACGTCTGACATTGTGAAACAGAATGAAAGGTAAGTTCACAGTTTTCAAATTCTTGCCATGTCTGATTAATCTTAAAACTTGTTTAAGTCAGGATTTTTCAGCTAAGGGAAGTTCCAGAAAAGATAACCTAAAAGCAGGGAATGAAGATGCATTCATCACCTTATCCCAAAAGCAAAAGTAGAATACCAGTACACTAGAAAGCTGATGTATCAATGACAAATGATGACAACCAGATTAGTTAACACAGAGACATTCACAGAGTAAATTCTGAACAAATATTGCCATCATCATTATTTTTAATATTATTCAGTTTTGGCTCTATAATAAGAAGCAAAGACATGTGCTTTTAACATTCTTTGCCATTGTACCTGTCAGTGTCCTATTGTTCTAGGATGAATTAAGTTCTAAGATGACAAATTGAGCCGTCAGGCACTCCTGGGCCAATTCTACAACCAAATCAAACATGTGTTTTCTGTTGCCATTTGACTGAAAAAGGAATAGTCAGGATCCAAGGCCCAAGAAGAATCTTGTGAAGTAGGTCTTCAGGGGAGACAGAAAACAAAACTGCCCCTGGATCCTGTGGCCCTTTCAGCCTTTCCTTCAGACTGAGGAGCAGCTTCCCAGGCACAGCCTGGAGAGGGGCTACAGAACTATCCAGGGGCACTACAATCTTGCTTCCAGTCAGTGATGTTTGATCTTAAGCTTTTTGGTTTATTTTCTGTTCATTTTAGGGGGCCACAGTTGGTGATGCTCAAGGCTTACTCCTGGCTCTGCATTTAGGCTCAGGGATTGTGCCTGGAAGGCCCAAGGGACCATATGGGAGGTGCCAGGATTGAACCAAGACAAATAACTCATCTGCTACTGTACTATCACACCAGTCTGATCTCAAACCTTTTTAAGCTTTAATTTCCTGATTTATGGAATGGGGAGGACACTAGTTCTAGATAAATTATCTCACAAGTCATCATGAAAATTAAATGCCGTCCCATATTGCACGGAGTGTGGTTTGCTCCCCATCATCATCATTCTTCATCGTGCTCTCCATTATACTTTGTTATCATCATCACCATCATTTTGGAGAGAGACTGGGAGGAGGAAAAGAGTCTAGAAGCTGGATAACAGACTTCAAGCTTTTGGCAACTAAATTTATACCAACAAACTGATTTGTCCTCACTATCATGTCCTGGGCAGGGGAGATTGCTGTCAGGGCTGAAGGCCCTGCTCGGCATGTGGTCGCTCTGGGTTTACTCCTCAGCTTTGCCTGGTGCCCAAGCATCCCCAGGAGTTTGCTCAGAGTTTTCCCTGAGCACTGTAGTAAAAATAGTCCTTCTGCAATACAAAGTGTGGCCCCCTAGTCAAAATGATGATGATGATGATTTGTCCATGAGAAGGCTTGCCATGCTCACAAAAGCATGCTTTGTAGCCAGAGAGATGGAAGAAACTTAGCGAATTTTCCTTTATTCTCCAGGACAGCTTCTGTACGTATCTGCAGCTAGAATACTCGAAGCAAGCTGATGCTTTAGCCCAACAAAAAGAGGTTTCCTTCCAGCTGCCTGCTGTGCTGCAAGCACTGTCATTTGGGGGTCCCGTGCTGCGCGTTCTCTCTACGCCTGATGACACCTTAATCATGATCAGAGAAGATGGAACGATTTATTTCTGGTCCCTGCAGCTGAAGTTGAAAAGAAGAAAGCAGGTTTTTGTATGTGATTTTCATTTGATAAGGATGCTGAGTGCTCCAGTTTGATTTTATTTGCTATTTTAAACTGCTCCTCAAGTGGCATGATTACAGAAATTGTGTCCTTGAATATAATATATTCATGTTGGATTGTGTGAGTTTATGGAATGCAAATAAAATATGATCTCTGTATGTAGTACAAGATAATACTTCATTTTGCTTCTAAAATCAGATGAAATGATGAATTACACATGATTCCATCATGTAATTGATCATATGTCTTAATGAATAGAAAATGAAAAAGAATTAGTCATCCCCCTTACACACACACACACACACACACACACACATACACACACACTGTTAGTGGTTATTTCAGCTTGGAAAGCAATGTTAGGGTTTCTCTTTAAAGAACGAAGAACAGTGCAAGAAGTTTAGAAGGCAAAAAGTACTTTTAAAGTAGAATTAGAATAGACACAACACCACCAAGTCCATTTCAGAACACAGTATAGCTTTAAAACCATTCTTCTGGGACCAAAGCGATAGTACACTGGGTAAGGTGTTTGCCTTGCTTGTAGTTGATCCAGGTTTGATCCCTATCATCCATTATGGTCCCCTGAGCATTGCCAGAAGAAATTCCTGAGCTCAGAGCCAGGAGTAACCCCTGAGCATCCCCAGTATAGCCCCCAAACAAAAAATAAATAAATAAATATATTTTTAAAACTATTATTTTACCATCTCATTCAACAAGTTATTGAGGACCAGATATGCAGTCTCTTTTATGGCACCCTGGGGATATAGAAACTCTCTTGGGGCTCAGGATGATCACCTACATGAGAATTTACAGTTCTCTGAAACTCCTTAGGCCAGGGAAAAATTCCTTCTTGAAGAAAGGAAACAAAGTTGACTCTTTGCATCTAGATAGCAAATTCTTTACAGCTTGAAGGGAAAACCAGCAAAAGAAAACTCTATGATGATAAGTAGTCATATTATGGACTAGAATGGCTGGGGATAACTGAAGTTGTCTTGTCACTTAAAAGAAATATGCTTGTTCATTTGCATCTTTCAAATCCCTTAGCACAAGTCCAGCAGTCGAAAGCCTAGGTGGGTGACAGATGTCGTCAGCATGCCGCAGTACAACAAACTGATCATTGGCACTGGGTGAGTGCCTGCAATTCTTCTGCTATTAGGAAGCATCATGTGGGGAACTCATTTCTGTGTGTGGGTTTACACAGATACATACATGCAGTTCAAGGATAAAGTCATGAAATGATCATTTTGGACAAGAACTGAGTGCTCAAAGTAGGTAAAGTGATATACTTGATAACCTTTTAGTACCTGTATTGCAAATCATAATGCCCAGAAAGAGAGAGACAGAGACAAACAGAGACAACTAGAGAGAGAGAAGAAGAATGCCTGACATAGAGAAAAACTGGGGTTGGGGGGTTGGCAGGAGGGAAACTGGAGACATTGCTGGTGATAAATGTACTTTGGTGAGGTGTTGGAACGTTGTATGACTGAAACCTAATCATAAGCAACTTTTTTTTAATTTATTTATTTTTAATTAGTGAATCACCGTGAGGGTACAGTTACAGATTTATACATTTTTGTGCTCATGTTTCCCTCATACAAAGTTCGAGAACCCATCCCTTCACCAGTGCCCATTCTCCACCACCAGTAAACCCAGCATCCCTTCCACCTCCCCAGTCCCATCTCCCCCCACCCCACCCTGCCACTGTGGCAGGGTATTCCCTTTTGTTCTCTCTCTAATTAGGTGTTGTGGTTTGCAATAAAGGTGTTGAGTGTCCATTGTGTTCGGTCTCTAGTCTACATTCGGCACGCATCACCCTTCCCTCGCATGGCCTCCAACCACATTTTACTTGGTGTTCCCTTCTCTGAGTTGCCCAGAATGAGAGACCAGCCTCCAAGCCATGGAGCCAACCTCCTGGTACTTATTTCTACCATTCTTGGGTGTTAGTCTCCTTCTCTGTTATTCTATATTCCACAGATGAGTGAAATCTTTCTGTCTGTCTCTCTCTTTCTGACTCATTTCACTTAGCATGATACTTTCCATGCTGATCCACTTATATGCAAACTTCTTGACTTCATTTTTTCTAACAGCTGCATAGTATTCCATTGTATAGATGTACCAAAGTTTCTTCAACCAGTCATCTGTTCTAGGGCACTCGGGTTTTTTCCAGATTCTGGCTATTGTAAACAGTGCTGCGATGAACATATAAGTTCAGATGTCATTTCGACTATACCTTTTTGCTTCTCTGGGATATATTCCCAGCAGTGGTATTGCTGGGTCAAATGGGAGCTCAACTTCTAATTTCTTGAGAATTGTCCATATTGTTTCCCAAAAGGGCCGAACCAATCGGCATTCCCACCAGCAGTGTAGAAGGGTCCCTTTCTCCCCACATCCTCTCCAGCAGCGGTTGCTTTTGTTCTTTTGGATGTGTGCTAGTCTCTGTGGTGTGAGGTGGTATCTCATGGTTGTTTTGATCTGCATCTCCCTGATGATTAGTGATGTAGAGCACTTTTTCATGTGCCTTTTGGCCATTCGTATCTCTTCCTTGGTAAAGTTTCTGTTCATTTCTTCGCCCCATTTTCTGATGGGGTTGGATGTTTTCTTCTTGTAGAGTTCAACCAGTCATGAGCAACTTTTTAACTGTGTATCTCACATTGATTCAGAAAGAAATGAAAGAAAGAAAGAAAGAAAGAAAGAAAGAAAGAAAGAAAGAAAGAAAGAAAGAAGGAAGGAAGGAAGGAAGGAAGGAAGGAAGGAAGGAAGGAAGGAAGGAAGGAAGGAAGGAAGGAAGGAAGGAAGGAAGGAAGGAAAGAGAGAAAGAGAGAAAGAGAGAAAGAGAGAAAGGAACACTATAAGGGAGCAGGAAGATGCTCACTGGTAGAGCACTTACTTGCCTTGCATGTGTGAAGCTCTGAGTTCAATTCTTAGCACCACCAAAATTAAATAAATGTAATGATGGGGGGGAAGTACTGTAGGACTGAAAAGACTGGGTCTCCAGCACTATATATGGTTCCCCACCCCCAGCACTGCATGTGGTCCCCTGAGCACTACCAGGAATAAGCTCTGAGCATAGCTGGGTATGGCCTCCCAACCACAAGTACTACAAGTCATGACTCAATCAAAGCTATTGTGAAAGCTGCAGAAATGATGTTACTGTTGCCTTAAAGGAAGGTACTCCTTTGGAATATTTCCAGGACAAAGGTATAAGGAAGGTTGGTGGGAGATGGTGGGTGGGACAATCTTGTTACTTGTTGCACATTATTTTAGAGTCAAAATTCACTGTATCACCGTCATCCTGTTGCTCATCGATTTGCTCCAGCGGGTACCAGCAACTTCTCCATTGTGAGACTTGTTGTTACGGTTTTTGGCATATCAAATATGCCACAGGTAGCTTGCCAGGCTCTGCCGTCATGCGGGCGGGATACTCTCGGTAGCTTGCCAGGCTCTCTGAGAGGGGCGGAGGAATTGAACCCAGGTCAGTTTGCCTGCAAGGCAAACGCCCTGCCGCTGTGCTATCGCTATATTCCTATTTTATTATCTACCAAAATTCAGACCAAAGTGCACCAAAAATGATTCCAAAAGCACAATCTACAGTAAAAAGAGAAGACTTGCTGATGATGGGCTTTTAAAAAATGTGTTCTCAGTCCATAGAAATAGTACAGCAAGTATGACACTTGCCTTGCATGTGGCCCACCAAGGTTTGGTCACCAGCACCACATTTGGTTTCCTGAACATCCCTGACAGTAGAACGACTCACCTCAGGGTGAGCCCCAGCACAGAGCCAGGAGTTAGTTCTAGGAATGACAGGTGTGACACCCCCTGCTCCCATGAAAAGTAATCACACACACACACAAATATACACATACATATTCTCTATTTTGGAAGGAATATCCTAAAGGCAGGATTTTCATCAATAGCAATAAAATTAAAACACATGTCCAGATCCTTCATGCTGTTTGATTGCCCTCAATAATTGACTGCAAAGAACTACAACATGGTGAGAAGCATGAAGTTAGAAAATTTCAAATCAAGGTGGAATCAAAGCAAGCTCAACATTAGAGGGGTATGGGCTGTGAGCCCCAGGTGGAAGTTGAGGGATTCCTCGGGTCTTCACTGGCTGAGGGTGTAGCTAAAAGGGGCGTGGCTTAAGGGGTTGACATAGTCCTGCCTACAGAGGCTCCCACTGGACTCCTCCCAAGCTCTAATCTTTCTTATTCCTTACTGTTTTCCATTAGCAGGTGGAGGTTTCTAAAGCTTCAGCTCCCTGAAACTTCAACCAGTTTAATAAACAGTTTTTCTAACCTTAGGTCATCTGAACAATTAATTGTAATTAAATTTAATGTTGATTAGCTATTTAAATATATATATTAGAGAGTACTTTAATTATATGCATGTATTGACATTGGTGTTTGTTCATATAATTACTGCTCTTAATAAGCAATGCATATAAACTGAGCTAGTTTGCTTTTGAAAAACATCCTCACATACACACAGTTCAGAGGTTGAAACAGTAACTTAGAGGCTCTCTTAGCTGATGAAACAGAAGCGGAGGCAAGGTCTATGACACCTGGAGGCAGGTGCCATTCTTTTTTTTTTTTTTATTAAGTTTTTATTTTATTGAATCACCGTGAAAAAAATACAAAGCTTTCAGGTTTAAGTCTCAGTCATATAATGATTGAACCCCAATCCCTTCACCAGTGCACATGTTCCACCACCAGAAACCCCAAAATACCCTCCTCCCACCCAGCCCCCACTTAAGTAGCTGATGATCTTCACTTTATTCTCTCTATACTTTGAATACATTCAATATTTCAATAGAGAACTCACTATTATTGTTTGGAATTTCCCCCAACAATCAGGTCTGCCGAAAAGGCGTCATTTAATAATTTGTTTTCATTGCTGAGAATGAAGACCCTATGAGCACGCACGGTTTTGGATTTCTGATATTTTAGCTCAGTTCACAGTCCCAATGCATTGCTGTAAGAAGCCACTCTGGGTGCCAAAATGGGTTAGAAGACCTCTGGAATCAAAGTCTTTAGGAGCAGAGGGTCCGTTTCGCGCTCAGCAGCTCCGGATCTTATCTGGGCCAAGGGTGTGCTGGTAACTCCCATGTCCCATGATTGCCTATGAGCCACAAAACTGCAAAAACCGTACCTCTG
Organism: Sorex araneus; assembly: GCF_027595985.1. Classification (NCBI taxonomy): domain Eukaryota; kingdom Metazoa; phylum Chordata; class Mammalia; order Eulipotyphla; family Soricidae; genus Sorex; species Sorex araneus. The sequence continues at coordinate 238,264,418 of NC_073302.1, read as the reverse complement.
GGTTAGGAGTCTTAGAAGGTGGCTCTCGCCACGTGGATATTGCTGCCGCCTCTATTTTCCGTGCAGAAAAACAGGGTGGAGAGGAAAAATCCATTCTTTTACTTCATGAACATCAAGAAGGAAGTGAGAAAAAGATATTCCATGCCAAAGTAAAAGCAAAAGCTTTAATATTTAAAAAGAGACCCATGTGTTCCATGCAAATGGGTTAAAGCAAAAAGTTGCTTTTTTATTCTCCACATCTGAGCTAACCTAGAAGGGGGAAGTCCAGGGAACTGTGTAGAAAGATGGGAGTAGGGTACAATGAGTTAACCAGAGTGCAGAGAGAGCACTTGTCCATCATTTTTTTAAATCGAGTTATCTCTACATCAGCAAACACCAGCTCATGTTCCCGAGCACTAAACATACTTCAGGGACTGAACCAATGAGTTTTTCATACATGCTTTCATTTACTCCTCTCCAATAAGACGGGACATGTGAGGATTCTCTTGATAGATGAGGGAACCCAGTTATGAGACTTGACCTAACATCCCAACCAGTTGGCATTCTGGAACCCACACCATGGAAAACAGTACCAGTCTCCAAATGGAAAAGGAGGGGTCTGTTAGCTATTCAAAACCAGGCAGAAAAGAGGTTGCTCAAAGGATGAAATGATGAGGGGAACTCAAGTTCAGTGACTGGGTGTTGGCAGGTGATTCACAGGCTGGGTGGAGCTCTCTGGTTTTTGGAACCCATGAAATGCAGAACAAGTTCTAGCAAAAGTATGGTGGGAGTTGATGTTCACTCAGCATGTCTTAATCTGTGAACAGAAACCGAGAACTCCAGCTATATGAAATCTCTAACTTGGAGCCGTACTGTCAGATGGGTGGCCTGGAAGCTGTCCCCCTGAAACTGGACTACTGGTAAGAGCACTCAGGGCAGATCCTCACTCATCTGTGGCACCTCTGCACTGAGCACCAGAAACTTCCTTCTCTGTTTTCGGGCAGCTTGGTTCACTTGTGTTTGGGCAATACCAGCCAGGTTTTCGTGAAGCCAGTATGGTCCACATCAGTCCCCTAGAAAGAAGACTTTTCATAGAAAAGGGAAACCCAGACGGTCACTTGATTCTCAGAGTCCTGGGACTGTGAAGTGACCTGTGTGTTCAGTGGGGTGTTTGAACCTTCCTGAAATGCATCTTTGACCTTGTCACTCTGCTTCTTGGCCCACTGCCATTTTCACTCCAGGAGTATCCACGCCTGTGGGGTGACACAAAGCCCCACCCAAGCCTTTCTTTCCCCTTCACTTCGTAGCCTCCAGGTAACCTGCTCCCACTGCTGGGTCTCTTCATCCCCCATGCTGCTCCCACCCGGCAGAACCTCCTCCCTACAGGGCTCATTGAGCACCCACTGCGTGGCCCACATCGCAGAGTATGGGGGTACACACATTGATCAGATGAGGGGCCATGGCCCTCAACTTCCTTCATAAGCCAAATGTCATCTCCATGCATTCCCCAGAATCATCTTCTTGCCCAGAAATCAACATCACCCCTGGGAAGGCTCTGATTATAGAGGTTCCCCGCATGATGTCACAGGTGAGTGGGCTCTAGTCACTCACCACTGAACACCTCAGTCTATTCCAGGTGTTCTCTGACACCTGCTCAGAGATAGTCCCTTTATGAGACTCTGAGACAGAACTCTTTTTCAGTTGTCCAGACATCCTGGCAAGATAGATCATACACACACACACACACACACACACACACACACACACACACGCACACGCACACGCACACTCAAACAATCATCAGAGACATAGTTCAGGGGTTAAGGAACTTGCCTTGCATTCTAGAACCCTGGTTCAAGTAATTCCCGTAACACACAGGTGGTTCTCCAGCCACATCAGAGGTGTCTCCTGACCACAGAGCCAGGCATAAACCCTGAGTATAGCTGAGCATGGCTAAAAAAAAAAAAACACCCACACAAACAAAAGATGGAGACTCCCATCAATTCTCTTCTCTCTGCTTGGTTCTAACTAGCCAATGGGAACTTCCTTTTCCATTCAGAGACTGGCAATATTTTCCAGTGTGGACTCAGTAAGACACATAATTGGGACTCCAGATCTCAGGTCCCCTCTCAGCTTCAGAATCTGTAAAATGGGAGTCTTCATGGTTCTTGTCTTATAAGAGAGCTGTGAGTGTTAAATGAAAGTGTATGGGGGAGAGACAACAGGTAGTGGGCCCACAGGAACATCTGTTGATTAACCGTGTCACTGTCTCTCTCTTTTATTTTTGGTTTTTGAGCCATACCTGGGTGGGAGAGATAGCACAGAGGGTAGGGTGTTCACCTTGCACGTGGCCGACCCAGGTTCAATTTCTCCATCCCTCTCGGAGAGCCCAGCAAGCCACCGAGAGTATCTCCCCGCATGGCAGAGCCTGGCAAGCTACCCGAGGCGTACTCGATTTGCCAAAAACAGTAACAACAAGTCTTACATGGAAATGTTACTGGTGCCCGCTGGAGCAAATTGATAAGCAACGGGATGACAGTGACAGAGACAGTGAACCATACCCGGAGGTGCTCAGGCTTACTCTGGCTCTGTGCTCAGGAATCACCCCTGGTGGAGCTGAGGGGACCATATGGGATTCAGGGGATCAAACGCAGGTCAACCTCCCATGGTGCCATTCCCCTGACCATTTAATCTGCTTACCCCACTAGCTAGAAGCACTGGAACGGAGCTGGGAAACCCTGGATATTTCCTTTCTCTCCACTCCAAGCAGAGCTGCCCATTTGTGCACTGGTGTGAAGGACAGGTGCTGATCCACAAATAACAAAGTTTAAGAATGCTGGCTTTAAGAGCCAGTATTAATTTCTTCCCAGGCCTGGAGTTGGGTGACCCCAAATGCAGCTGCCGTCTGTTCTGTTCTGGGGCGTGTGCTCTCCCTGGGCTGCACACTGCTGCCTTCCTGAAGTGTCTCATGAGCGTACATGTGAACTGTGAGAACAACTCTCTGGACTCTCTTCCTATAAGTACCCAAATCCTGTCATGGGAGCCCCAGAGTTGTGATTCATCTAACTTCAAACTAACTCCCAAGTTTTCCATCTCCAAGTATCTCCAAATGCTGTCACGCTGGGGGAACAGAGATTTAAATAAAGAACTTTTGGTGGGGTGAAGTCATGGTGCGGGGGCGGGGGACATCACGAATATTCGTTTCAAAACAATAAGTATGTAGACTTGAGACTTGCATGCTACTGCTGCACCTTCATTTGCCCAGAGAGTCACCTTTGGTGACATCAGCGGTAAATCTTCCCATGTGAGTCCCACCAACCAGTTTGGTGTGGATGCCCCCCTTCTCTGAACATCCTTTCTCTCCTAGAGGATAGTACCAAGGGCTAGGAAGAAGGTTTGGGATGTTTCTCTACTCTCTCCTCTGCCGTGAGCCCATTTTTTCTTTCTTTCATTCACTTTCTGATACCTAACTTCTGAACACATTCAATCAAAAGAAAACCTATTATAAATAGCACTTACAAGATCCCATTATAAATCCCATAGATGGGTGCTGGGGAGGAGTTTTTTATGTCACCTTAAAACCTCACTTAAGGATAGCTGGTTTGATTTCTTATTAATTTTTAGCTAAGCAACCAGGGCATAAGCTTTGCATTTTATCTCTGTTTCATCTCTCACACCGCCCTCCCCTTAACACCCAGCCTAATCACCTAGAGCAATGTTGGAATCAACATGGTATTTATCATAATAACCTGGGAGAGCCGAGTTCTAGTAAGTACAATGATAGCTGTTACAGGGACTGAATGCTCCAGGGAGCATTAATCATGGTGTCTGAGTGCATTTGTGGGAGCACATTGTAAACTAATTGCCATGTAGAGAGCTCACTCTATCATTACCTTTAATATACAATTTCACATACAATACCACTTCTATTTTGTTGCTTTCACACCACTGTAGGTGTGCCTACAACACTGTAAAATATGCCTCAGTCTTAAAAAATTTTTTTTGGATATAAAAATAAAACAGAAAGGCAACAAGAACATTTTTTATGAATGTTGCATGTGTCTCCCTCATAGATCCTTGAATCATAGCATCTGCAACAGCTATTTTTTGACTAAGCAAATAAATACATAAAAATAAACATTTTTATTTCAGTTAAGTCTTCTGCTAATTTGTCTGCAGATAAGGCTTTGCCTTGGTTGAATAAAAAACAAAGGAAAAAAGGAAAAAAAAACAACTGAAGGAGGAAAAAATAGCTTAAAAATATGACATCAACAAAGGACTTCTTGAAAGAAACTTAGAATTTTAGATTCTATGTTAAAATAATATTCTGGTAAGAGATGAAATAAAATTAACTTTCCAGATCCAGGGACCATAGTTTGCACTTTTATTGCCATGATCCTGAGTTTAATCCCAGGCATTGCATGAGCTGAGCATATATCTGTCTGATGCCTCCCGCCCCCTCCAAAGTTAACTCCCTTCATAAATTAGATATAGTTCTGTAGTATGTAAAAAGGATGTTTATGTCTTTTTTGAGGGGGAGGGTTTGTCAAGGTGGTGGGCCACACTGATCAGTATTCAGAGTTTACTCATGATTCTGTGCTCAGGGATCACCCCTGGCAATACTCAGGACCATAGATAGTTCCAGGACCTGACACCAGGTTGGCCACGCGCAAGGCAAGCACCTTACCTGTTGTACTATCACTCTGTGGCCACAGATGTTGATGTCTCAAATACAACTTCTTCGTGAAATACACTCTAAAATATAAAGTTTTTAAAATACTATTTTCTCGGGCTGGATCAATAGCACAGAGGGTAGGGCGTTTGCCTTGCACGAGGACAACCTGGGTTTGACTCCTCCGCCCTTCTCAGAGAGTCCAGCAAGCTACTGAGAGTATCTCAGCAGAGCCTGGCAAGCTACACATGGCATATTCTATATGCTAAAACCAGTAACAAGTCTCGCAATGGGGACGTTACTGGTGCCCGCTCAAGCAAAATCGATGAGCAACAGGATGACAGTGACAGTGACTATTTTCTCATGATATTTGCATTCTAGTGAAGGAGACAAACCAATCAACTAACATTTACAGTGTGAGAATTAAGTGATAGATAGGAGTATAAATTGCGATTGAAGGAGTCCAACTCCTTCAGACTTTGGGGCCAAATAGCAAAGGATTTGTGGGGGCATGACCTTGACGTAAAGGATAAGTGAATACTGACAGATGCAGGAATAGAAGGAATATTACAGTCCATGGGAGGTGCTGAATTTTTTTGAAAACAAACATATTTTGGAACAAAGGCTGCATTTTGAAGGAAAGAGAAAGAAAGAGAAACAGGAACTTATAGATAGAAATTTGCTAACAAAGAGTTATATATTCCTTGCTAAAGACTTGGTCTTACATCCTAAATTTTATGTGGATTTTATTTTTCTCTTGATAAATATTTAATAGTTGACTCTTATTCTGTCTTAGAAAAAGAAATAGAACATTGTATTATGTACTATCGCCAGCAATGTATTTTCATTTTTGTAGTTCCAAAATAGGCAACTAATAGCAATTTCTTATAATTCAACCTATAAAATATTCATGAAGCTCACAGAAGCAAATTATAAATTTGGCCATATAGATGTATTAGTTAAAACATGTTTTTAACTTTCATTTAATGATAACATTGCTTTCCTGATTAAGAGGCTTTGGGGCATAATTTGCATGATAGTCTAGGAAGTTTGCATTGCATTTAAAAAACAATTGCCATAAGAACATTTAACATATTCTCAACAAAATTTAAGTGTTTGATGCATTACTGCTAATTGCACAATGTTATACAGCAGATTCTAGAGTTTATCCTGCTTAACTGAAACTTTGCTGACATAAATTTTCCCTTAAAAAAGCCAAGTCTAAACTTTTTTTCCATTTTATTGATTTCATATCTAATCTTCATTTCCCTCATTTTGCTAATTTTGAGCTTAATTGTTGGTTTTCTTCCTTCTAGCTCCTTGAAGTGTAAGGTTAAATTGTTGATTTGAGGTCTTTCTTTTTTGAGAGAAGTGAATTTATCACTATGAGTGTGTCTGCTTTCAGCAGATTCCTTAAGTTTTGATACCTTGAATTTTTATTTTAATCTGCCTGAAGATATTTACAATTTATTTCATTTCTATTTTTTCACCCATTTGTTGCTCAAAATTGTTTTGTTTTGTTGTTATTTTTGCTATTTGTTATTTTCACATACTTGTAAATTTCTCAATCTTCCCTCTGCTGATGATATTTAAAATTTTATTCTGGTGTTGTCAGGAAAGATATTAAGTTTGATTACAGTCTTCATAAACTTGTTGGCTAGTTTTTGTCCTAGTATATCATTTATCCTGGAGAAAATTCCATGAGTGCTTGTGAAAAATGTATTCTGATGCTGTTGAGTAAAATGTTCCGTGTATATGTATACATTTTTTAATAGTGTTAAGCCCTACCTTTTCTTACTGTTCTTCTCTCAGTGTTCTTTCCATTATTAAAAGCGAAGTATTGAATTTTGTTACCTTTGCTGTTTTACTATTTAGTTTTCTACTCAATTCTGTAAATGTTTGTTTTCTATCTGTGAGTTAGCTAACATTGTGTGAATATGTATTTTATTATTATAATGTCTTCCTGATGGATTAATCCTTTTATCATTCATTATATATTTCTTTGTTCTTATGACAGTTTTTTAGTGGGTATTATTTTTCCAGTTAAAAGTTAAAAGAGTTTGGACTTTTCATGCCATAATAGTAATCCCTATGATGTCCCAGATAAGCCTTCTCACATAAGCCATAGGATCCTAGCTACCATTCAGTCCCTTCGTACAAGAAATACTGGTCACAAAGCAAGGTGAAGTCTATCATGCATCAAATAAAACTGGCCTGTGTTTCCTCCTTAGTTGGTTGTGAATTGTGGACACTGATGCTCCATTTACTCTTATTCCTAGAAAGCTATTGTCCAGAGGGGAAGAAGCTAACATCAATAGTTTGTGCAGTGGGATCTATTATCTGGCTTTTTTGGGGGGGAAGGGGGGAGCTGGAGCGATAGCACAGAGGGTAGGGCATTTACCTTGCATGAGGCCAACCCAGGTTCGATTCCTTTGTCCCTCTTGGAAAGCCCGGCAAGCTACCGAGAGTATCCCGCCCTCACAGCAGAGCCTGGCAAGCCACCCATGGCATATTCAATATGCCAAAAACAGTAACAACAAGTCTCACAATGGAGACATTACTGGTGCCTGCTTGAGCAAATCGATGAACAACACGACTACAGTGCTGCAATGCAGTGCTATATTTTGTCACCTTAGACAAGCACTGATTATCTCCTGGTGGACAGTTTCCATTGATCTCAATCTCCCATCACCCTTCCATAACTGGAATATAATTGTGTTTTCCATTTAAAATGGGAAAACCAGGATTTTTCTATATTTAATTGAACTGAGTTCTAGAGAGAAAGAGAAAAAATTAATATGGAAATAGAAAGATCATCAGAACTTAGAATAACAAAACTTGTCAAAAATAGATCCATTTATCATAATGCTTTGCAACTGAGATAAGTTTAAAGAGATAATTTGGAGTCCATCCAAACACTTTCAGGTACTCCAGTTTCCCTTCCTCTCGTGGCATATGCTAATTTTGCTGGGTCTGAACTCTGTGTGAGGATGTGTATAATAGCTTCAGGTTAATGAGATGTGACAAAAGAGCCTCAAGAATCCCTCAGCTCCATCTCAGTAGATGCAAATCTTTGTTACTTCTAAGTCCTGATTGATATGAGAGCTTTTGCTTTCTTTCTTGAGATTTAGATATGCAGATTAGCTAGGTAGATTTCTAACGAAGGACATGATTGGTCTTCATCTGGGCTTCTTTGGACCTCCGTGAGAAATCAGAGAGCCTCTGGGACAAACGCAGTCTTTCTAGGTTGTCACCAACTTGTCAACTGCAGTGGCTGCAACACAATGAAATGTTTCAGATGCCTTGGATCCAGGAATCTGGTCTCTTGCCAGAGCTGCAGAGTGATATGAATAATTTCTGGGCTCTGATACTCGGGATGGATGTATTTCTGGGATTTTTCTTTGGCAGAAGTCCTATTGGAGTCTATCTCTTTTAGATAGAGAAATTGGTGATTTCACACTTTGAGGTGGGCTCAGAGGTCCCTTTCAGGGAAAGCAACAGCCGAGAAGAGTGCTCTACTTAGAAGCAACTCTTTTCACTTTTTCAGCAATTTCGTTGCAAGAACACTATTCCAATATCCAGGCACAAAAACTTGTGGAAGATTTGCCAGGAATGTGGCCACAGTATGTGCCCTATATTTTAATTTATTTAGAATAATATCAAGAGTGTGACTCTCAGTTCACAATTTCAAGTATACATAAAATTTAACTGATGCTATTTCCTAGAACTCGAATTGGCTGTATTTTGAAATTCAACCACACACTGTAAATTGGTGGATTGAGGGATTCCTTCATCAAGCCCATGTCCTACTCTGGTCCCATTGGTGGGGTGCCATTTGGTCTTGATTCGTGCAGCCACATAGGATGGCAGCCATATCTAAGCCTTCTCAGTCTATGTTTGGCTCAGACATAAGACAAGACAGTCTACCCGTGGTATTGTCTGTCTCAAGTTCCATAAGCCAGGTTTCTCGCGTCTCCTGGGCGATATTTCTCCTCTGGCAGCCCATTAGAGAGTTGGCCAGGGATACCCACCACTAATTTCCTTCCTTCCCTCCTTCCTTCCTTCCTTCCTTCCTTCCTTCCTTCCTTCCTTCCTTCCTTCCTTCCTTCCTTCCTTCCTTCCTTCCTTCCTTCCTTCCTTCCTTCCTTCCTTCCTTCCTTCCCTCCCTCCCTCCTTCCTTCCTTCCTTTCTCTCTTTCTCTTCTTTCTTTCTTTCTTTCTTTCTTTCTTTCTTTCTTTCTTTCTTTCTTTCTTTCTTTCTTTCTTTCTTTCTTTCTTTCTTTCTTCCTTCCTTCCTTCCTTCCTTTCTTCTTTCCTCCCTTCTTTCCTTTCTCTCTCTTTCTTTCTTTCTTTCTTTCTTTCTTTCTTTCTTTCTTTCTTTCTTTCTTTCTTTCTTTCTTTCTTCCTTCCTTCCTTCCTTCCTTCTTCTTTCCTTTCCTTCCTTCCTTCCTTCCTTCCTTCCTTCCTTCCTTCCTTCCTTCCTTCCTTCCTTTCTCTTTCTTCCTTCCTTCCTTCCTTCCTTCCTTCCTTCCTTCCTTCCTTCCTTCCTTCCTTCCTTCCTTCCTTCCTTTCTCTTTCTTTCTTTCTTTCTTCTTCTTCTTTCTTTCTTTCTTTCTTTCTTTCTTTCTTTCTTTCTTTCTTTCTTTATTTATTTATTTCTTTCTTTCTTTCTTTCTTTCTTTCTTCCTTCCTTCCTTCCTTTCTTCTTTCCTTTCTTTCTTTCTTTCTTTCTTTCTTCCTTCCTTCCTTCCTTTCTTCTTTCCTTTCTTTCTTTCTTTCTTTATTTCTTTCTTTCTTTCTTTCTTTCTTCCTTCCTTCCTTCCTTTCTTCTTTCCTTTCTTTCTTTCTTTCCTTCTTTCTTTCTTTCTTCCTTCCTTCCTTCCTTCCTTTCTTCTTTCCTTTCTTTCTTTCTTTCTTTCTTTCTTTCTTTCTTTCTTTCTTTCTTTCTTTCTTCCTTCCTCTCTTCCTTCCTTCCTTATTTATTTCTCTTTTTTTTTGTAGAGGGCCATACCCAGCTGTTCTCAGGTCTTGCTCTGGCTCTGCACTCAGGGATCACTCCTGGCAGAGTTTGGAGGACCATATGTAGTGCCAGGGATCAAACCTAGGTCAGCCACATGTAAGACATGTAAGGTAATTACCTTACCCACAGTAGTATCACTCTGGCCTACAAGTTGTTCTTTCTAAGCCATTTGCCAGTTTGGCTGTGAGATAAGAGATGAGGATATGGCAGGGAAGGGGAGAGAAAGAAATGCTGCCGACACTGAAGGCACAAAGAAGGAGACAGGCAGTGTGCACATTAACAGACTATCAGAGGGGCCGAGCTAAGGAGAATAAGAACAGTGCAGAAGTGACTAGAAAGTGCAGGAGAAGGGCATCAGGGCAGGTACCCTTCACACCATGCAGGAAGAGACTCTGAGAACCTCAGCTCCTGGTTCTGGGCCCTTCCAGACCACTTGTCACGAGGAGCTGCGAGTACATGAAGCTCAGAATGCTGTGACTCAATAAAAATTAAAAAATTGAAAAAAAATTGAAAAAAAAACTTAAAGCAAGAATAAGTTATAATAAAATACATATAGAAGCACCATGGATATAGTATAGTTTCAGTAATTTTTAAAAATAAATTTAAAAATGTGTAGCAACAAAAAAAAAAGAATGCTGAACAGAGGATCCTGGACACTGCATCCTTGGAAAGATAAGTGTCAGTTTTTAGAGGCCCAACACTGATCCAGGCTTTGAGATAGTGAATTCAGACCAAGAAGCCCTTGTCCTCATGGAGCCCAGCTTCTAAACAGTGAATATGCACCAGAATATATGATCGCAGAGGACCTGAGAGACAGGTGTGTGTTACAGAAAATTAAAACAAAACAAGGGTGGGGAGACAGCTTGAGAGGCGCCTGCACCACAGGTGTGATCCCCAGCAGTCTATGTCTCCTACCCACAGCATACACAGCAGGGGTTGTGCAAGTGACCTCAAAACACTGGACCATCCGGTCTGACCACTGAGCTAAGAGTGGCCCATTTGATAAAGGGGGAGAATGAGGAAAGAGAAAGAGAGGAGAGGCAGAGAATGAAGAGGGAGAAAAATAGAAGAGAGAGGTGGAAGAAAGGAGAGAAGGAAAGAAAAGACACGAGAAGGTAATAAATAGAAGAAATTAAAAGCAAAGGAGGGAGGAGTGGGAGAGAGGGACAAAGGAAGGAGGGAGAACAAGATGGGAAAGAGAGAGGAGAGAGGAGAATGAGAGAGGAGAAAAAAAGAGTAGAGAGAAAAGAGAGGGAAAGGAGGAAAGAGGGAGAGAAGGAAGGGGGTAGAAAATGGAAGAGATAGCAGAGAGGAAGAAAAGAAAACACAGATTGAAGAGAGAGGAGAGGGGCCCAGAGAAATGAACAGTGGGTAGTACTTTGTACGCACCTAACCCGGGTTCTATCCATGGTATCAATCGTTCTCCTGAGCCCTGCCAGGAATGATCCCTGAACTCAGAGTCCAGAGCCAGGATAAGATCTAAGCACCATTGTGTGTGGCACAAAAACAAAAACATTAAAAAAGAGGAGAGATGGGGGGAGGGGACTGAGAGGAGGAGGAGGAGGAGGAGAGAGAGAGACAGAGTGGGGGCGGGGTGGGGCGGAGGGGAGGGCACTAGGCGTTCAACAGGTTCAGTGTGAGTGAGCTGGGGAAGTTATTAGTACAGAGAAACGGAGCTGTGGCCAGGGGCTGACGGACAGTGGCTCTCCTGCCTCCCTGAGGGCTCACTGGTTGGAGGTGAGGGCTGAGTCTGGGGCATGCAAGCTCGCCAGGGCCAGAGTCACGTGCTGCTGCTACAGCGACAAGCACTCAGCATTTGTACTGGCCTTGGCCACAGAGAGGTCACTGCAGCATTGCAGAAGGTGGAGTGAAAGCTGGGTAGAAATGTTTTCAAGTGGACTGGACAGAGAAATGGAATCGAAAAGAAAAGAATGTGGGCCAGAGCGATAGTACTGCAGGTAGGGTGCTTGCCTTTCATGCAATGGACCTGGGTTCAATCCCCTCCACCCCGTGTTGTTCCAAGAGCCGCCATGGGGTGCACCCTCAGTACAGAGCCAGGAGTAAACCCTGAGCACCAGGTGTGGGCCAAACACACATACACAACACACACACACACACACACACACACACAAAACGTATGTATTAGGATCCCTTGTTTGAAAGCTCTAGTGTTGAACTGGGATGTAGAGGAAATAACTGAAATATTAGGATGTTTGACATTGGAGAGTTCCAGTTATGACAAAATCAAAAGCAAGGTTGTGGTCCTGTCAGCAAGCAGCTGATACAGTAACAGATCATTTGACTCTGAAATTTTGCGGGAAGGAGGAGGTTGGACCATAGCCAGCAGAGCAGCAGCAGCTGGAGGGGTCCCTGGGGCCGCTCAGAACTCCAGGTCAGTGGGATGCTTTAATAAAATTTGTAAAAGAATTATTTTTTCCCATCATAAATATATGAACTTAAAATAATTTTGTTGTACACTTGAAAACAATGTTCATGCAATTATGCCTCAATAAAAATGAATTGTTTCTATAATAAAGTCTTTTGCAAAAACAGAATATAAAGGCTAATAAACAGATTTGACAAAAAGACCTGAGGAGTATATCTACATAGTAAGAGACAGTATTAAAGCATTCATGATAGGCAAAAATGCATGTATTTATGCCTTTCTTAAGAAAAGAAGATTTGAAGGTACATACAGGAATGACCATATAATGAAATAAAGGACAATAAATATGCACATGATTGACCACATGAATGGGGTGGAGGTAAAAAGAACATATAAAAAGAAAACCTATTCCCTAGTAACCTAAAAATAGTTTTTAAACAGTGTATTGCCCTTTGAACTACCTGGAAGTTAGGAAAAGGCGGGAAACAGTATCCACAGGCAGCTCCATGTAAGAGAGCGATCAAGGAAGGCATCCAGGAGACACAGATTTCTGATACTGACTCAAGACACACCATCTCTAGCAGGACATTTCTGTCTTTGGAACTAAAAGAGCAATAAATAAACTGATGAGTTATTCCTTAAATCCAATGTAGACTTAAAATGTCAACCAAGCCATTGAACTGTTATTTGATTATTTTCCAGATATTGGCAGAATTTAACCTTTTCCCTGGTTTTGACAAGCCCCCCACCCACACCTAGCTTTTTGGTTTTAGTTTGGCTTGGCTTATTTGGTCTAGTTTGACTTGGCTTGGCTTGGTTTGGGCACCACATCCAGCAGTGCTCAGGAACCAGGCGGTGCTGGGGATGAATCCAGGGCCAGCTGCGTGCAAGACAAGCACCTTCACCCCTGTACTAGCTCCCACCCGATACACCAAGCATGTGTGATTTGAATCAAGACTGCTAAAGGTTTGCAGGACCAGTAGAAAAGGCTGGACACTGGGCTTTGCCTTTTGGTTGCTCTCTCTCCCTACCTCCTCCTGGGTTTCCCCACTTTCTTGAAAATATTGGTCGATTGATTTCCTTGTTCCTCCTGGGAATCCAATATGGGTCTCATTCATGCAAGGCTGACTGTCTTCCACTCAGTCACATACGGCTGTGTGTGCTGACATCCCCAGAGGGTGTCAAAGCCTCGGAGTCAGAGCCTGCCCAGAGTCATAGAATGTTCCCATAAAAACCAGATTGTTTCGAGGAGAAATGTCTCACTCTCCATCACCCACACTAGATTGGGGAGCCACTCCCCCAACTCTCACCAAACAGGAGAGATTTGTGGCCATCCATGTCCCTGTCACCTCCTCCAGGCTGTCTGCTGTGGTTTGGGTGACTTGACAGTGGGTTTATTTGCCAGAATGCATCTCTTTACAGTGGCTCTCCCAGCTCCTGCACGAGCTTGGTAAAAACAACTGTTTTATTTTAATCACCAACCTGCGAAGAGGAAGTAGATGACTAAGTGAGGAGAATCTGAAATCACTTCTAATCTGGGTGAGGCAAACAAGTGCCTATTTCCAAGACTTAGACCCATGGAACGATGGGCATGACATCACAGATGTTTGTCACAAGGCCCACCCCCAACCCTATCCCAGAGCTACGGTGGCTCTTCGTGCCTGAAGATGTTTTCTTTTCATGTTCTTTGTTTTAGTTACGAGGAGCCTGACAAGTGCCTGGTTCTCTACGGCGATGATCAGGTAGGCTGGAAGGGCAGGAACAAATTGGTGGGCAGGAGACCATGTGCAGGCTTGCAGGGAGAGGGCAGGGGCAAAACTGAAGGGAGAGGACCCGTGGGTGGGGAGTTAGGAGAGTCCTGAGCACTAACAGGGAGGCAGTGCTCGCTGGTGCCCCGCACTTTCCCTTCGGCTCACTCTGCTACCCTGTGCTCATGGGATTATCGCCTGTTGGTGGAAATGGGGAAACTGAGGCACAGGGAAGTCAGTCAATTTGCCTGACAGAGGCAGCTGGTCTGGGCATTGAAGCCTGATGGGAATGTGTGCACTTAACCCCGCTGCTTTCTGCTGCAGCAAGGGAGTCACTCTGCCATCAGTCTCCTTCACCTCCTGTTAGCCGTGGGGAGGCTCCTGTCAATCGGTACCAGGAGGGAAGGGCCGGGGAGAGAGGAATCCTTTCTCTGTATTTTGCTTCCCAATAAGAAATTCCGTTTAAATGCCAAGCTCCTGGAGAGAGGGGACAGAAAACTGTAAACATACGTAATGGCGAATGGTTTGAGACCCTAGATTGCTTTTTGAAGAACCAGGGGAAAGGCAGACGATGGCAGGGCACCAAATTCCCAATCAAGGCCGGAGCAATGGTCCAGGGGGGAGGGCGCTTGCCTTGCACGCCTCTGACACAGGTTCAATCCTGGGCCTCCCGTGTGGCTCCCCAAGCCCCCGCCAGCAGAGATCCCTGAGTACAGAGCCTGGAGGAAGTCCTGAGAACTGCAGAGTGTTTCCCAAAAACAATCAAAAAAGAATTAAAAAAAAGAAACCTGAGTCACAGAACAAGACGGAGGAAGAAAGAGATGCAGCTGGTCCTAAACCCTCATTATGCTCCTTTTTTTGTCTTTTTCTAGGTTTTTCCCTAAAGATTTTCAATGTAGCTTTTTTAAGAAACGAGGAACAGCGGGGTAGAGAGAGGGAGAGCAGATGGACACTTCTGCCGCATCCTGCAGGCTGGGGACATCCCTTCCCCGCCCCCTACACACATACCACACATACCCCACGGTGGGCATGAGGGATGAACTACACACTGCCCTCCTCTAGGGAGCGCCACCCATACGGAGTGTCCGGGGGTCTGTAATGTCCTACCACTTCCAGGCCTGGGATTCTCCAATGGATGGGGGATGCAGGGCCCCGAGAGGTCTGCGAAGCACCCTGCCTTGGTCAGCTGTGCCCCTGTGATCATTAGCTCGAAGGGACTGATAAAGCGACTCCGGGCTCAGCTTCTGTTTCCTGTGGTCCCAGTGGGTGTGGCCCTTTCTGCGGGAGCTGACGCCAGGGCAGTGCCAGCGACACTGGCCTGTTGGTCAGCATGCACGTTCATTGCTACAAACGCAAGTGATTCCTCTGCTGTCTTCCTTCTGCCAGTACGCTGGGAGCAGTATCTGGCGGCTGCCTACACCTGTCAGTGCCGCAGCGCTGCTCACTTGGTGTGAAAGGCCTGCCACGCGCAGGTGTGTCTATAGCAACCTTCCAGAGCCGGATCCGACCCAGGGAAACGCGATCCTTCGCTGCCCCCTAGTGCACAGAATGTGGATGGGCCGCTGCCTTTTCTTTGGTTGAAGTGCAGCGCACATCAACCAATTCTGCATTTGGTTTCCAGAATCGGACCCCGGAGGAGGTCGGGGGTTCTGCTGTCAACTTTGTTGTGATTGACTTTGGTTCTGAATAAACAACACGACGGGGCTCAAACACAATGTCAGTCACAGGTGATTCTTCGGGCAGCTGTATTTGAATGTTTAAAAACACAAAAAAGAGGCATCGCATTTTTCAAAGAGTATTTGAGTCCTCATTTGTTGCTCCTCTTCATATGAAAGCGTTCTTTAGACCACAAGAAGGCTTCTGCTGAATGTAGCATTGATGAATACAAGTTGCTGCCTTGCCAAGTCGTGTGTGGTACCTGAAAGGAACACCAGTTGATTTATAAGTCAGAAGTGTTGACTTATCACCTCGTGTCACATAGCATCCTTCTGCAGCTTTCAGGCTTTTATACTCTGCACCCCTCTTGAATTCTGATCCAGTCACACTCAGCAGAGGGGAAATCAGCCACCCCATTAGCTTTTGAAGCCAAGGGGAACTTGATCTGCCAGTGGCATACCACAGGAATTCCCTGACCCATCTTGGGCTTCATTCCATTGTTGCATCAGCCCAAGATTGTGCACTTATAGATCACTTAATAATATCTGTCAGCATTACATTCAGCAGACTTAGAAACCTGCCTCTTTTTGAAAATTTTTTTCTTTTTGGGTCACACCTGGCAATACACAGGGTTTACTCCTGGCTCTGCACTCAGGAATTACCCATGGTGGTGCTCGGGGGACTATATGGGATGCTGGGAATTGAATCCGGGTCAGCCGTGTGCTAGGCAAACGCCCTACCCGCTGTGCTATTGCTCCAGCCCCAGAAACCTGCCCCTTAAGAAGGTCAATGATCTACTTTTAAATCTTTCTTGACCTCTCTTCATTGCAAGGACTTGAACAGACTTGTCACTATCTGAGCTCAATCACTTTATTGTTCTGATCTTTGGGTAATCTTACAATATTCTAGATACTAGAACAATTTCATGGCCTGAAGTCTGGCCATAAATATTTCCATCATCCGAGTTAATCGTGGTTAACCATGGCCCAAATAATCCCTGCGTATAGCTCACAAAAAGAGTGCTAGTTTTGTATCTTCCTTGGGAGAGTTCAGAAAATAGCACCCCAAATCACTGTCTGTGCAGGACTCAGGTGAAGAACACTGGCTTAGAAAGTTACAACAGGTTGGGGCCAGAGAATACAGCAGGCAGGGCACTTGCCTTAAATGCGTCTGACTTGGGTTTGATCCCCAGAATCCCATATTATTCCCTAAGCTCGTCAGGAGTGATGGCTGAGAGCAAAGCCAGGAATAAGCCCTGAGCACAGCTGGGTGTAACCTCCACACCAAAATAAACTTTTTAAAAAAGAATAAGAAGAAAGTTACAACAGGAGAGATGTCAGGTGAGATTCTCAGGGTGATTGTGTCTCTCTAGGGCAGCCTTGTTCACTTAATTCATTTATTTCATGAAACTACAAAGCAGATATATTCCTAATGAAAGGAAAGTTCTAAGGGTGAAAGACACAGAAAAGAAAGTTCTGGTGTGTCAGCACAGGATAAAATTCAAATTTTTCCACCCTTGTCCATCTTTAGAAAGTGAAGTGCTTCAAAATTCTTTCTAGACAAGTAGTAGTTTTCCTCCCAGAAGGTTGCAGGAAGTGAGGCGGGTGATTCATCTGTTTAAACTTTTCCTCCTGGGTCAGAAATAAACAGAAGCTTCCAGCCATAGTACTCTGGGGAACAAAATGCACCCACTACCTGTGGAAACTTTCAATGCAATAATAAGACTTAGGCTTGGGGCAGAATTTGCCAGAGAGAAAGAAGAAAAAGAAGTAGAACTGCCTTATGGAAGGTCCCTGACACAGTCCAATGAATTCCAGTGGCTATTGGTTTTATTCAAGTTGGGCAAGCTGTCCATCAAATAGCTCTACACCACCAGATCTAGTTTCTACCAGTAAATATATCTCCTTGACTCAGAAGCCTCAGAATAAACTGAGTGGTAATCTGGTCTACCCTTGGCTTCTGTAGCTTTGAACCATCATTTCTAGGGAGGTGATGAACTTAATGACGGTAGAACCAAGGAGAAGAAAAGGTAAGGGAGGTGTGTGCATAAAGCAAAGTAAATAAATAAATTCTTTTGTTGACTTTGGGAATCTTACAACATAACCAGCAGAGGAAAAATCAGGGCAAATAACACCAGAAATGGCTGAATTTTGTGCAGATAAAGAAAACACAATACAACCAGTATTTCAGTCATTTACCATGGCTTCATCCCAGTGAGCTCATCATGTAGCAGGCAGATAGGGAAGGACTAAAAGGAAAAAGTCCCTGTCCAAAACTGGACTTCATTCAGCCAAGAATATGCTTCCCTCAACATTCCCCCACGTTTATGCATGCTGCCACCTCCTCTCCAGCTGATCTGAGGCTACGCCATCTCGCTGGCTATATCAAGCATGTTTTATGTCAGGGTTTCAAAGCTGTTGCTGCTCTTGCTGCTGCAGTGGCTAGAACCTGGCCTTTCATGTCTCAGTCTAGACAAATGCATGACTGAATCAAGGATTCATCCAAGCCCCATGTCATACTGGCCATCTGGAATGTAGCCAACCACTCATTTAGCAAATTGCTCTGTTTAAATGCAGCTGCTGTGTCTCAGGGTTGAGGCTACCGAGACGGATCGCATGATTCCTTCTTCCTTCATTTATCTAAGCTGCTCCTCTCAGTCTGCCAGGGGAACTTTAAAAGGCTGTTAATGCATGACAAGGCACTTGACCCACATGATTTCTAAGCCGAAGAGGAGCATCTGTCTTGTGCTGGGCCGTCCTTTCCTCAAAAGCAAGGGCACCTTGCCTGCAAGCCCGTCTTAATGAAAGCTGCCTTTATTAAGAGTCCCATTAAGCTCCACGGTGCCTGCCATTCAGCACTGTAACTATCACCCTTAGAAAAGCATGCCTCGGGCCCACGCAGCCCTGGGCCGGGTGGTTAGTGCTTACCCCAGCAGTTGGGAGGGGACCTCAGACCTCAGATCCCTGTGGACAGAGGTGGTGCTTGACAGCATGGTGCAGCTCTCCACTCAGAGAGATGGATTACAGTCGTTAGCAGATAATGTCAACAAAGCCCTGAGATGATGTGAATGAAAGTCAGAAGCAAAATGCTTTCAGACTAGCAATGAGCTCCCAGGTTTTGTTTAGTTTTTTTTTGATTGGGTTTTTCATCTTGGTTTCCCTTTTTTATTCCAAAGGAATCAGAAGTAAAGGGACCACCAAGGACAAATTGCTAATTGTCAGAATGCCATCAGCCTCTTTGACCCGTACTCATGATTTTTTATTTATCAAACAAAAAATCTTGATGCTCTGAACAATGACTCAGTCGGGGTCACACAATTAAGTCTGGAAGTCAGAAGTCAAACAACATGAGTGTTTATGAAATAAATATCATATGCTGTAACCTTGGCTGAGCACTTCGAAAAATAAGTCCAATAAATGATCTTTCCCTGATATCTTTGGGGACCCCAAAAAACAACAAATACAGGATACAATGAATCAACACAGTAGGGAGATAAGTGGGAGAAAATATTGGAATCGGGCTTTCTGGGTTAAAACTCAGGCAATTCTGGGCAAAGAAACTTTTTGAAACTCAGCTTTTAGTATCTTCAAAATCAGGTGGATATTTGTCCCTTGGAATTATCACTAAGAGAAACTGAATCAGTGCCATACTTTGTACTAGTAGTAACACCCTCCTAGTTAAAGGATGTTCATAGTTGATAGAAAACACACTGTGTGAACTACAAATACCAGAGGGATTCAAAGGAAATAAAGGATGTTTTGAATTGGGTCACTTAAGGCAGCCTCTATGGATGAGCTGATCCTAAAGGAAATAGAAGCTCTGGGTAAGGGCTGGATATCTGATGGAGGAAACAAATATGAACAAGACAGAACTGGACAGGGGCAGTGCGGTAAGACTTAGGTAGGTAGGATGGAAAGGCTCCAATTCCTTAGTGCAGGAGAGGAAATCTTGAGCGAATGAGAACCCTACTAAAAGTTCTGGAAAGCCGAACTGAAAGGTTTTAACCTTTTAACCTAATTGGTAACAAGCAACCACTGTGATTTTTTTTTTTTAAGTGGGACAGAGGTGGTGTGAAGACCTTGGTTTCAAAACACTTGTCCTATATTAGAAGCAGGGAACAGGGTGGTTCACTGCACCAACTTGAGACTGGGAGACTACCCATGGCAGGCACTATACCAGCCTCAAAGAATGAGAATTCAGTAGCATAGCCCCAGGATGGACAGGATGTAATAAAGCTCATGCTCGCTTCCCTACTAGATAGACCGAATGGCAACATCAATGCTGGAGTGAGGTGGGAAGGGAGAGAAATAAAGGGAAAAGGAAAAAAAACCCACATTTTCCTTACCAAATATTGGAGTAGCTAGCTTCCTCGATGTCCTAGCTAGCTCCAAGCATAGGTCTCTAGGAGCCCAGGAGAAGCACGAAGTCTGGGATCCAAGGAGTTCTGAGATGGGTGCTCGGACCCAGTGGAGAGTAATAGACTTGAAGTGATACACAGTGAAAACAAAACAACATCCCAACAGTCACAGTCCTGTAAGAGCAAGGTCTGTGGAACGCTGCAGGTATTTGTTGGTCTTGGGCTTGGGGTAGAGATGTAGACACGAATGCCAATAGTTTAGGAAAGACAGCTCAGGAATAATTTAAAAATATTGGGAGAAGCAAGCCAAGGGCTGAGACTCCAAACTGGGAAGAGCAGGGAACTGAGAGCTGAAAGGAACTAGGAGAATCCCATGGAGGAGGGGCTATCCCAGAGGAAACAGCCCATCCCTAGCTGAAGAGGCAGGGAGCTCAAGGAAGATGAGATAAAATACCATTTGCTATATTAAAAATGAACAAACCCGGAGAGAAATGGCAGCTGGGAGAGAAACAGATGAGAGAGCGCTAAGCAGGGCACGTGTGGGAGTGAGAGGGTGAATGAGAAGTTACGGAGGGTAGAGGAATAGTACTGCGCTGACTCCCTGGGATCAAATTCATTTCTAAAACATCCTGTAATAACCTGAGATGGTGTCAGGACCTGCTGATGCTGAAATAATTCTCATTAATAGATCACACCCTGAAGGGTGGGGGGGATCTTATTAAGACACATGACTCAGAATTTTGGGTCTATGTCACATCAGGGCTAAAAGCAAACAAGCGCACCAACATTTCATCTGTATCTGGACTGTCACTGTCACTGTCATCCCATTGCTCATCGATTTGTTCAAGCGGGCACCAGTAACGTCTCTCATTGTGAGACTTACTGTTACTGCTTTTGGCATATCCAATATGCCACGGGTAGCTTGCCAGGCTCTTCCGTGCGGGCAGGATACTCTCGGTAGCTTGCCAGACTCTCTGAGAGGAGCGGAGGAATCAAACACGGGTCGGTCGCGTGAAAGGCGAATGCCCTACCACTGTGCTAGGCACCAAATGTTAACCCCACATACTGTGGATACAGCCCCAGTCATAGCTTGTCACACTGGTCCTGTCTCAGAGACTGCAGGACACTTAGCAAGAGCAGGACCTCCTATTCTGCAACTTTGATGTGCGTTAGTCTTCTCATCTGTATAATAGAAATAATAAAGTTGCTACCCTAGAGCATGTTTTTGTGGCGACTTAAAGGAACAGTGCATGTGAAACTGTCAGAGGGTGCAATATCTGGCATTTATCCGAGGAGATGCTCTCTAGCCATGCTGACACTGGAAAGCACTGCGATAGGCCATTTTATTTCCAGTGGCAGACAGTGGGTGTTGCTATTCCACTGCTCTGGCTGTGTTGCCAGTGGCTTCCTCCAATCAAATGCTGTTCTGGAGTGATGGGAAACCCAGGGGCACCACTGGGAGGGACTACAAGAACACCCCAGGGACCTGATGCCCAGCTTCAGAACTGCGGTCTGGCCAAGTTCATGTTCAACGCACTCTATTTGCTGCCCATGAAAGCCCATCTGTCTGGGGAAAAACATGATCCACTCCCTAGTAAATAAAAATTTTTTAAAAAATGCATGCTTTTGCTGAGCTTTGAGGGCACTGGAAATCTATGGACTATGTCGGGTTTTCCTGTCCAAAAGGAATTGACTTTTCTTTTTCAAACTGTTGCAGGGATGTGTGAACATTCTGGCTTTGGCTTCTGTTGGTGAACTACTGAGGTAAATATTGAAGTTTGAATCTAATTTCAAAAGAAAGGGAACAACGTTTGTTTAAAATATAATCTTTTGGATGGCAGAGAATACAGCAGGTAGGGCATTTGCTTTGCATGTGGCCAAACCAAAGCCGAGTAACACCAGGAGTAGTTACTGAGTGCAGAACCAGGAGTAACCCCTAAACATTGCTAGGTGTGCCCCCCCACAAAAAAACAAACTAAAAAATGTATAATATTTGTATGCAACTCTTGGCATGGGATAAGAGAATCAATTAAGAAAATGCTCTTAAGAGGGTATAGGTCTGTTTACTCTTTAGTTTGTACCTCCTAATTTCCTGTATGTGTTTTCACACTCACCATTTCCTGGCTCTGCTCTGCAGCCCCTCTTGGGGCTCTAACACCTCTATGGAACCTCCACCACTGCCACATTTGTTCATTCATTCAAGAAATATTTTCTGTAGTTAAAGCAATTTACTTGCTTCCGGAGATGAACGAGATAAGACAACTAGACACAGGAGAAGTCTGGACAACATTTCAAGCACACATAGAATGCTCAAAGGACCAGATATAGTATTAGTGGGACAGGGATTTGCTATAATAAACAACCCCCACAAGCAGTGTTTCTCAGAGAGAGTATTTCCTGGTCACACAACAGTTCATTGCACACATTTGAAAGGGAGCTTCCATGTTGTGATTTGGGTACCCAGTTCCACTCAGGCTTGGGGAGGAGATCTAAGTGAGGGGTATGTGAGAGAATTTCCAGAGGTTAGGCCTGGAAATACCATGGATCAGCACTGCTCACTTTCTTAGACTCCAGAAATACTTTTCACTTACCCTCATGGATGCAAGGAACACTCACAAAGGCACACACTCCCCACACATTTGCTGATGCTTTCACATTTAACCCCGGCATCCTCCACAAACCCTTCAACAAATAACCCTCAAATTCACCTTTATAGCCTCTACAAACCTTCTGCAAGCTTCCTTTGCAACACTTGCAAATGCACCTCCTTATGTTATCCCACAATCTCCAAACACAGACACTGGGCACCTTACTCTGTTCTCTGAAACATGCTTGAGCCTCACCCGACACTTAACCCCAAGTCCCCTTTACAGCCCCCCCACACACAAATATGGTAACCAGTAGATCTTGGGCCCACACAATGATATTCACAGCTATTGTGCACACATCCAGATTCCTCAAACTCACACAGTTACACACAGATCCTATGTGTACTCATTCACAGTCATACACAGATTTTACATGCACATTATACACAGGGATCCTCTATACAATCACAAAGAGATTCTATGCAAACACAGTCACACACAGATTCTATAAACACATGGTTTCATACACAGATCCAATGTACATGACAGAGATAAACACACACCTCAGACAAACAAGTACATCCACTTCTCCCTGCACAGGTGACCACACCTACACAGACTCATTCAGAAGCTATCACTTAGATGCCCCCTCACAGGAAGACTCCTCTGAAGCTTGTGAATAGATTCTCACAAGCCAAACAAAAACAGAGAAACACACACAGAGACACACACAAACAGACATCTTGGCTTCACTGCTCCAACTGGTCATTTCAGGCCATCTCAGTTCTTTACCACAAATAATCAGGAATATGGTGTGACTCAGTAGTCACAAGGGCAGAGCAAGGAGCACCCCAAGGAGCCCAGATGGTGTGATCACACTTTCCCTGGCCCTGTCTGGCACAGAGACAGCAGGGGGTCGGCTGGGCAGACAACTCTGTGAGTGCCCTTCAATGCTGGGGAGTGTGCCTGCAAGATTGGGGTGCACTTCCGGAACACGCGGCCTGTTTGTTCCCCCACATTCTCCTCAAGAACAGAGTCTGCTTCGACCCCTTTCACGCGGGAGGCTCTCCTCCTCCTCTCTGCAGCAGCTTGTGCTGGGTTTCCACACGATGCTGCTGGGTTTCCTATAATATAAACCTTAAAAATAATCATACATAAGAGAATGGCTGTTCCCCAAAACCCTATAATTCACTTAGAAAACGGTTGCTCCTAAAGAGGGGTGTAATATGGTGGCTGTTAGGAGAGAAGACTCTGCAATCAAAAAGAAAACCAAGAAGACGAATAAAGGGATTTGGATGCGAGAAATAGCCTGGGCCAGCTGGCGGCCATCTGGGAGCTGTGAAGAAAGGGAAGAAGAAAGTTACTGAGTTTCTAGCAAGTGGGTACAGTTTCTCATGAAGGAGGCCGCCACTTTGAGGAACTGGAGAAAAGCCAGAACCTTACCAGCTATTTTTTATAGTGGTTTCCTGAGGAATGGATTGCAGGGAGTGTGCACAAATCAGTAAATCAGTTATGGACATGATCGCTTTAGGAAAAGTCAGAAAACATAAGGTGTGGTGAACTAAAGCATCTCTGGATATCTGTGGATGTAGGTAACAGAAGAGTAGGAAGGATATTTGGCTATTCCTGGATTTTGTGTGTGTGTGATGTTAGGGTAACACATTTGATTTGCTCAAGGGGTACTCCTGGTCTTGTGCTCATGAATACTCCTGACTTTGTGCTCAGGGATCACTCATGGCAGGCCCAGGGGTCCATAGACAGTGCTGTGAATTAAACTGGGGCCTGCCACTCACAAGGTAAGAACCTTTGCCCCTGTTCTTTCTCTGACCCTATTCAAGGAGTTTCTTTAATGCCCAAATAAGACCATAAAGAAAGCCCATGTGTATGGGAGAAGCAGTGAATTATAATCAGTTCTTTCAATTCTAACCAAAGATAGGAAGAATGTTTTATGTACTTGCATAGTGGCTCTCTACAGAAAGAAAGGGGAAAAGTTGAAAAATCATTATGGCTATCATCATGTTTAGGGGTATTGTGCATCCTGAAATGGTCCCAACACATCGCAGCAAATCTGAGACAGCATCCAAGTTGCTTGTTTTTGTCAGCCTCCAGAGCTAAGTATCTTCTCTCTGGCTTAGACTCCAACACTGATGCTCCCATCCCCTTGTGGCACACCAGAAAGCCCATCCCACGGCATCACTCCCAAAGCCAATGACTGGCCTCCATTCATCAGGCCAATGACAGCCCTATCTCCTTAATGACTCTGACCTGCACTCTCCTTCCTCTCTTTTCCCCAGCCAACCTGTCCACAGGATGGTGACACACTCCACAATCCATCTAGCTTCAATTTCAAATCTACCCAGCATTTTCCCCATTTTCACTGGGCGATTTTGGGAAAATAACAAACCTAGAGCCTGTGAGGATGTGGCTCAATGGCTGAGCTACTGCTTCACAAGCATGGCGTCATGAGTTGCAGCCCTGGCATGGCCCCACATTGCTGAGTCCCAGCAGCACTGCCAGTATGGTCCCTGTTGCCACTCGTGAGTGCAAGCATGACAGCCAGGATGTGACCAGAACCCTGCAACAAAGTGTGAGCTTTAAAGATGGCAAGAGCAGCAGCAACGACAAGGGGGGAGGGAAGAGAACAGAAGCAACTCTCATCTCCCACTCATTCCACACCTGCTGTTGGGAAGTTACTATGAGGTGGTCTTTTTCCTTGATGGTTGGGACAAGTCCCTGAACAAAGATACAGACCCTCCTGGAGTCTAATGCTCTCAGGAGTAAAAAGTTGATTTACAAAATCAAAATACATCAAGTGATGTCTGAAAGTAACAAGTGTTATGAAATAAAGTGAAAAATAAAATGGGGTCTAGGAATCTATTGCAGTGTGTGTGTGTGTGTGCATGTGTGTATGCAAACACATTTGTACATATGTATAGTTTTAAACTGGGTGATCAGTGAGAGGCTGGCGTTTTCTATTGGAGATGGAAGAGACAGACACACAGATGTTTAGGGGGAAAATCTGTTCCTCAAGCCCTTCAGTGAACTAGTGGCTGTGTGGCTGGCACAAAATCAATGCAGGATGAGAGAGGCAGAGCCAGGAGAGATCAGGTCATGTGAGGTCTTCTATGCGTACAGCCCCTGCAGCCTTTTAGGCGCTGGATTGCATGCTCTGAGTATTGAACATTTGCTCTGGATATGATAGTGACTCAACCAAGTGGGAGCAAAGGGGAGGCTGAGAGTTGGTGATAACTCTGTGCTACCCACATTCTCAGTGAGTCTACCTTGTTTTGGGGCCAAATCTAAACTCTGCTGTTCAACTGAAGGCACAAGACACTTCAGGAGTTGGGCACTGCTTCTGTCTTCAGATTCGCTTGCTGGCATCTTCACACGGTGTTCTGAACCATGTGGGCTTCTGACAAGCCTCCTCTTCTCTTATGGCCCCGCTTGTCTGCATATGTAGCTTCCTCTGCTTGAACACTGCCTTCTGGGCCTCCAAGAAGCCTCTTCCCAGGGAAGTCATTCCTCTCCTCTCTAAACCACGCACCCAAAAGTAGTCCAGGCATATTTAGGATGACAGTTCTGAGCCAGAATGTTCTGTCCACAATCTGTCCCTTTCAAGTGGCTGGGAAATTCTAGCAGATAATAACAGAACTTCCCTGCCCCCAACTCTGAGTCCCTACCAGACATTGAATTGGTAAAGGGATGGACAGTTGAGTGGCTGAATGGATAGTTGAGTGGCTTGATATAGAGATGGGTGGATATATGGGTGGAAAGATGGATGGATGGATGGGTGGATGTATGGATGGATGGACAGATTCTTCCTCTTTCATGGAATCTTCAATTCAAGAGATTGTTGTTGGTTTGAAAATGAACTGCAAGTTCTTTTTATTTTATTATTTTTTTTTGCTTTTTGGGTCACACCCGGCGGTGCACAGGGGTCACTCCTGGCTCTGCACTAGCTCAGGAATTACCCCTGGCGGTGCTCAGGGGACCATATGGGATGCTGGGAATCGAACCCGGGTCGGCCGCATGCAAGGCAAACGCCCTACCGGCTGTGCTATCACTGCAGCCCCTGAACTGCAAGTTCTTAACTTCATTGTTAAGAACAATGTTAACTTCATTGTTAACTTCATTGTTAATTTTTGTTTGTGAACAAACAATATCCACAATTGCATGTTATGACTGCTTTGCTAGAGAGATTTTGATAAATGACATTTTATTTGCTATTAACAAAACATAATTTCAAATCTGCCTTTATTTACCTGATGTGCTATTCGACTAGTCATAGTTCATGCTACAACTTCACACCTCTTAATGTTCATCTTTCCTATCCACCTATGTCGGATATATCATTCAGCTTAAAGTTTGCCAAAATACTAAGAAAATCCTTTCAGAACATGAGGAATCTTTGTAATGAACAGATATCTCCCTATTTGTTTTGTTTTATTTTGTTTTGGGGCCATCTCTGGCAATGCTCAGGGATTACTCCTGGTTCTGTACTCAGAAATCACTCCTGGTAGTGCTTGGGGAACCATATTAGATGGCAGGGATTGAATCTAGGTCAGTCACATGCAAGGCAAATCCTCTAACTGATGAACAATTTCTCCAGCTCCTTACTTGTGTCCCACCCAGGGATGCCAGATATGTAAACACAAAAAAGGGGTGCACAGGGCAGTGACGCTCTATCTCTCCCCCCACCCCGCAGCTCTTGTTCGGTAGTCTCATGCCACTTCCACCACCCCCCCCCCCCGCCCCCGGAGGCTGATGGTGATGAGGAGGCGAAGGAAGGAAAGAGGGCCAGGGTGGTTGGTCTCTCTGGCTTAAAATCAGTAGGGAATGTTAATTCATCTGTGGCAGAGAGATTTTTGCTCTGAGAACGTGTTTGCACTGGAAATGCCTTGAGCTGCTTTTGGGGCTTGGGTATGGGAGTAGCCAAACATTGAGCATAGGGTTTCTTTCTAGGTTTGGGTATGGGAGGAGCCAAGGGTATGGCTCTCTCAGTAGTAGGAACTTTCTTTATTTCATCCTTATACTTAAGATCTTCTCTGTTTAACTCCTGAGGAAAGCCTCCCATAGTATATCTAACATCCTCCTCGGAGGTACCTTCCAAAGCCTTGAGAATGGAGTTAACAATTTCCAAAGTTACCCAGAATTGTTTGGGGATCTGAGCCCCTTATTTAAATTCCCTAAAGACATTTTCCTTAATCTTTTCCCAAACCTTAGGCTCCAAAGTACCCTTATCTGGAAACCAAGGATGAAATTTGTAGACAGTTTTTAGGCAGGACAGGAGTTGGTCCCAAGTTACACGATGTCCAGTTCTCTTTGCAAAATGCTTAATTAATAAATAAATTAATTGCAAAAAGCAATTAATAAAATGCTCAATAAAAAACTTGCGACATTCAGTTTGGTGTGAAAGATTTTGAAAGGGCTTCACGCGGCACTGTTTTTGTCCCATCTTTGTGGGGGAATATGGCTAGTATTTTAAATCAATGCACCACAAAATCCTGTTCTCCCACTAAACTTTCCTAGAGTGGGGTTCTACCAAACGCTGTTCTTACCTTTAGTTGCACGCTGGTTGGAGGTTAGTGGCCACCCAGGAATGCCAGTTGTGTAAACACAAAAAAGGGGTATGCAGGCACAGCGGGGGCTCTATCTCTTCCCCCACCACTCTCGGTTGGTATTCTCACGCCGCTTTCCCCACCCCTGGGAGGCCGATGGCGATGAGGAGGTGAAGGAAGGAAGGAGGGCCAGGTTGCTTGGTCTCAATTGCCGTTTATTCCAATCTCCTCTCTATACACTCCTGTCTCTCCCCCTGCTTCACCCCCGAGCCCCCTCTTTCAGCCTCATTAAATCCCCCAGCAAATGAGGGGTTGGGTCTTACACATAGGTGTGGTTACAATCAATAGGGGTAAAATTCTTTCTCTCAGGGCATGCTGCTTCTAGGACAGATTCTCTTTCAGCAGGACGAGCCAAGGGTGGAATCCCATGAGTGTGTTTCTCCTCTCCTTGTCCAACTTACACATATAAGCATTCATAATACTAATCATTTTGTATGGACATAGTAAGAGATACATTAAGCTTATAGAATTGCTCTCCTGAGGGCATCTCGATCTCAGACTATAGTGCTTAGGCCAGATTACTCTTTCCTATCCCTAGCAGGATCCTAGTCTCATCGTTGTTTTTGGATCATGACAGCATTTGTCCATGATCAAGCTTTTATAGTTAAGAATCGTGGCGTTTTGGCCTGGCCCATATCGATGCCAGCGTAGCTTACAGCTTGCTCTGGGTCCCTTCAGTTCCTCGTTGGGACCCTGCTTTTGGGGTGCTAGGAACTAAGGGCAACAGAGGCTTAAATCGAGAAAGCAGATGCCCGGGAGTGAATAATAGTTGAAGCCAATTAAATCCCATGTTACAAAAGCATGTTAACAACTGTCTTTCTTTGTCCATACAAAAAGGACATTGCTTAAAAGTAGACTATTTAAAACACACAAGGAGAGGAGAAAGGCAATATTAATTTGCAAAATTAATTTCTAGTGTCCTAGAAAGGTCTGACCTTAAAAATTAACAGATTCTGATTAGAGGGAAAAGCTGATTAACTTTTCTAAATATTTAAAGATATTTAGAAAATATAACTTTCTAAAGAAAGATATCTAAATCTAGGTTTTAGATATTTTGTAACATTCAGACAGGGTAACTTGAACACATACATCTACTTTTACTCCCTTCTAAATAACACTTGTCTCAAAAAAGGAAAGATATTTTTCACCTGTAGTTCTGATGATCAAATGCAGGGCCTAAGTGGTTGGGGAAGAGAGCATTGGTTACAGATAAACAAAGGAATGGGAGTGACAGGAGCACTTTGATGGGTGCGACTCAATAATCCTAAACTTGTGGCAAGGGCGAAATGACAAACCAATGTTAGGCCTAAAATATTTAGAGCTATATCCCAACATTTACTCATATGTTGTATAGTATTGTCATCATTCTGTTAGGTTTCAGGCTCTTCTCCTCTTGAGAAATGCTGGGACACAGCAATTGCATGTTTCATGTCAGTGGCAGATTTCTTCTCACCCTTCTGCTGTTTGGGGGTGGTGGGGGTGGTAAAAGAGGCAATTTTCTGACTATTAGCACAGATTGACTTATTACTTGCAACCTTTTGATGACAGAATCAGAAAAAAAGGAAATCTTCTCCACACTTCTCCACTATAGACATTCTTCCACAAAAGTCCACAGTGGGCTATAGAAAAATGAAGCAAAAATGAAAGCCCATCGTCTCAGGGGTATCTATCTGAACATCACTGCAAGCCAAGAGAAAGTTTAATGACACCATAGATTAAATGATAGGTTCGAAGACTTCTGAACAAGAAGGTCACAGCAGGCATCTCAGCTAATTGATTACTTTGAAGCTGAGATAAAGAGAGGTTGTCTACTTCTCACATAACTCACCTTCCAGAAAAAAGGAAGTCTCTATATTTAGGAGACAACTCCTTAAAATGTGGACATTTCCAAATATTAAAACATAATCTCTATGGGATTTCAAATAGGTTTTAGATATTTTGTAACATTCAGGCAAGGTTACTTGAACACATACATCTACTTTTACTCCCTTCTAAGTAAAACTTGTCTCAAAAAAGGAAGGGACTTTTCCCCTGTAGTTCTGATGACCAAATGCAGGGTCTCACACATGGAAACCCCATGGCATAAAATCCACAGGGATAACAGAGACCCAATTCAATTCATTATACAGCAACCCCAACTCACTCACTTTCCCCTGCTATTCAGGAAATAGCAACAAGAAAGCATTATTATGCTTGAAGAGATAAGATAAAATCCATTAAATAAGGGGTACTGTTAAAGGGAGGGTCACATAATAAAAAAGGATTATTAGAACATAAAATTGTGATGTAAATTTTTCTAACTCTATGGAAGGATTATAAGATAGTGCTCTCCCAGAAAATAGCAAGAAAACCAAACTCAAAAAAAGCAAATGAAATAAAATAAGAAAACCATAAGATCACTCGAGGAAGAAAACTGACCAAATACTAAGCATACCAAAAAGAGTAAAGAGAGGTACGGTAATAAGCCAATAAACAATTTGAGAACATTTTCCAAAATTTCAAGAGGTAAGAGAAATGTTCAAAAGGGTCCGGAGGAGGAAAAAAATCATTTTGCCACGATAGGACTGGGAATTGTGAACAAGTGGAGCATTGCCACGGCAGTGCTGGAGGCTAGGAGGCAATGGAGCAATCCCTTCCTCTGTTTGAGAACTTGTTGCTTTTTTTGCTTTGTTGCTGAGTGAAAAATCCAGATAAATGATTATAGAACCAGGAGTGTA
The DNA here is from genome assembly GCF_027595985.1 of Sorex araneus. Lineage (NCBI taxonomy): Eukaryota > Metazoa > Chordata > Mammalia > Eulipotyphla > Soricidae > Sorex > Sorex araneus. The sequence goes on along the minus strand of NC_073302.1, from coordinate 238,233,678 downwards.
GATCAAACCACCTCCAAAGAGGCAAAGCCTCAAAAATGTACCTACCATTTGAGTATCCTTCTCAGAGAACTACTGAAGATAATTCTGCATCAAGTGGAAGAGATAATGGAAAAGAGGAAGAATGGGTGCATGATACAGAAAACAAAATACAGGAAAAAAAAACAAAGGCACAAAATGCAGAAAAGAAGCATGACATTAAAGGAAAAACCTAGATGATAATCACATTGCAGGTGTAGGGTGACCAGGGCCTTTACAAGATGAAGCCAATAGTGGGAATATCTGGTAGGGTTGCACATCTTGAGAGATTTAGTGGGAGATGCCGCACATTGAAAAATTAGAAACAATGCAAGGATATTATTGGAGATACAAGATAGATACTAAAAAACTTCTGCCAGGGGCACCAGGGGAGAGCCCTGGAAGCTCTAACCATTGGCTGCCCTCGGGTGTTCAGGGGGTCAGTCCCGGGCTGCTCATCCAGCCGGATTGGCCCTGACCATGGGGCAGACAGGAGGAAACGAGGGCCAAGCCGGTTGATTGATCAGTTGCTGTTTATTTCATTCACTCTTGTCTCTCCCTATCTCTCTCTCTCTGCTTCTCTCTCAGCTCTTGATCTGGACCCCCAACCTACTCTTACAGCCTCGTTAAATCCCCCCAGCATGAGGGGGTTGGGGCTCACACATAGGTGTGGTCGCAATCAATAGGAGTAAAGTTCTTTCCTTCAGGGGATGCTGCTTCTAGGACAGATTCTCTTTCAGCAGGATGACCCACCCTAGGGCAGAATCCCATGAGTGTGTTTCTCCTCTCCTTGGCCAACAAACATATAACCATTCATAATATTAATCATTTTGTATGGACACATTAAGAGATGCATTAAGCTTATAGAATTGCTCTCCTGGGGCCATCTCTATCTCAGACTACAGTGCTCAGGCCAGATTAGTCTTTCCTATCCCTAGCAGGGTCCTAGTCTCATCATTACTTTTGGATCATGCATTTGTCCATGATCAAGCTCTTAGTTAAGAATCGTGGCACTTTGGCCAGGCCCATCTCGATGCCAGGGTAGCACATAACTCACCGCTTACCCTGGGTCCATCCCGTCCCTTGTGAGGACCCTGATTTTGGGGTGCTAGGAACTGAGGGCAAATGAGGCTTAAGTCAAGAAAGCAGATGCCTGGGAATGAATAATATTTGAAGCCAATTAAATCCCAAACTACAAAAGCATAATATTGTCTTCTTGTGTCTATACAAAAGGGACATTGCTTTAAAGTAAACTAAAAGACATAAGGAGAGGTAAAAGGCAATATTAACTTACAATATAAGTCCAGATTCCTAGAAAGATCTGACCTTACAAATTAACAGAGCCTGATTGGGGGAAAAGCTGATTAACTGTTTGGGGAAGAGAGCATAGAGAAGTGGTTACAGATAGACAAAGGAATGGGAGTGACTTGGGAGCACCTTGATGGGTATGACCAGGATAAACCTAAGCTCCTTGTGGCAAGGGGGAAAGGACAAAGCAATGTCATCCTACACTAAATAATTATCAATGATGTGGAAGGAGGAAGCCTTTGTGGTTAGAGAGTGGAGAGAAGCAAGGCTTTGAGACACAAAGCTGTGAATCTCATTAAGCAAGTGTCTATAACTAAGATAAAACCAGAAATGTTTAAAGATTCTAAAAGAAACTCAGTTTTTCAAGTGTTTGAAGATGACCTATCAAATTTTCCAGATAAACATTCCTGGTCTCCTGGGCTTGCCTTCAGTCGACCTTATTCTAAGGTGTCCATCCTATCATCCTCAATCTGTTCTGGACAACAACCTGAGTTTTCAGAGCTGTACAACGTCAGGCCCCAGATGGCCCCGAAGCTCTTACCCACTGACATGTTAGCTCCAGATTGAGCCATTCATGCCTCCTCCTTTCCCTATTGATGTTTAAACCTAAATTTGGGGCTTTTAATCTTACTACATTTCATCTTATTGATTTTTTAGTTCCTTTTTTGTGTGTTTAATATCATTTTAAATGCAATACTGGCCTCCAATAGATCCTCTTTCTGTCTATTTCATCTGTTGGAGTATGAATCCCACCTGCTGTAGCCCATCCACAGCCACTGAAACAAAACTTCTGGGAGTATAGGTGTGCAAGGAGGTTCCCATGGGCCACATGCAGGGTCCCACATAGCATCTTGGTGGGGAGGAGACTTAGGTCCCAATTGCAATGGTGCTTAGACAAGTGCTAGTTTATTTTTTACAAACTGAAAGATAAACTCCAAGGTGAACAACTGACTGTGACATCAATGTGTTCAAACTCATTAAATCAGCACCATGAAGAACTGTCACTCCAGATCTATCCAAACCAATGTCAAAGTAAATGAAAAGCAGATGCAGCAAAGACTATTTCCATTTCTCCCGTAGGTGCTTTCATAAAAGAATACCTTTTGTCATAGGTATCCCAGGAAACGTATCTACCTTCTGTTTCATGGAAATTTAAAGCACAGATCATGAGTCATGTCTGAATTAAGAAAAACTGGGGAACGGTGAAGAAATTATTCTCAGAATGAAATAGAAATTGCAATCAAGTTTTTATTTTGCAGACTTTATCCCTACCAATTAATTCATGTACATGATATTGAATTCATGTTTCTAAGCAATATTCTAAGAAGTTTAAATATTTTTCCCTAAATTTTTATCTCTTGAAGTGAGAATGAACCTTTGAAATCACTTATGATTACTAGTCATCATCACATTGTGAATGGGAGACCTTACCTGCAGCCAGAAAGAGAGAGACCCCCAAGTTGGCTTATATGAAGTGGGGAGGAGAGAGGAGTCAGGCTGGATAAATGAGTTTTCCACTCCCTTGTCTACCACCTCAGTCATTTAAGGAAATAGCTGGGGAAATCTAGAACTGATGAGAGTCTGTGATGAGCACATGCATGTTCAGGCCTCATGTCTCACCAGCTGGATTTAGTTGTTCCTGTTTGTTTTTTTTGTTTGTTTCCATTTTAAACAGAGTTACAAGAGGCTATAGAGATAATATAGGTTGCTGACTTGCACATGACTGGCCATAGTCCAATCACCAGCATCCCATATAGTCCCCTGAACCTAACCAGGAGTGATCCCTGAGCACAGAGCCAGGAGTAAGCCATGAGCACCACCAGTGTAGCCTAATCTCCTCCCCAATTTTCCAGTTATTACCAAAAGGAAAAAAAAAGATAATATTGAAAACTTCTTTAGGAGGGTAGCAATGCACTGGTGGTAGGATAAAAGTATGTCACTCACAGGCCTTCAGAAATACACAGTTGCACCAGTTCTAATATTTTCAAAATCATCTCAAAGGATTGTTCACAACACTACACAGTTTCACAGTTCTGTGATTCTCATCAAATCACAAGAAAACTCATGATAGACTACTATACTCAGTTCATTCATCCGCAAAGAATACTTTAAGCTGCAATTTGGGTTACCTGGGTTTGAATCCTAAATTTGCTCCTTGGTCACTTTGGAAAGTTAATAATAATAATATTAATAATGCCTAGCTCCTAGGATGATGTTGAGAAGTAAAAGAGTTCTCATTTATCAAATGTTTGGAAACAGTTTGGAACATATTGTGAGAAGTTCATAAATGTTTGCTACTGTTAAGTAACAAAAAGTGACTAGGGCAGGGTAATGTTTTGCTTTCAGTAACAAAAGGTGTCAGGATCTAGGTCACTGTGGCATTGGGATAGCTTATCAATGGCCTTATCAGGAGTCCTGTCACCATCATTAGCACATTGGGTTTCTGTTCTTTAGTCTATGGCATGGACTTGCAGGGGTCATATCTAGGCATCTCTCAGCTCAAAAATGTTAGCACCATTCCAGAAAAAGGAAAAGAAAAGAATGAAGAAATAACTAGGGAGCTAGAAAGACAGAGAAAAAAGGATGTCTCTTATGCACTTCACATGTTATGAAGGGAAAACTCTTCTTGCAGATTTTATCTTTTCTCATTGACCAGAAATGAGTCACTGGACACTCCTGAAACCAAGAAATTCTGACCGTAGGTTCCTTCCTTCCTTCCTTCCTTCCTTCCTTCCTTCCTTCCTTCCTTCCTTCCTTCCTTCCTTCCTTCCTTCCTTCCTTCCTTCCTTCCTTCCTTCCTTCCTTCCTTCTTCCTTCCTTTTTTCTTTTCTTCCTTCCCCCTTCCCTCCTTCCTTCCTTCCCTCCCTCCTTCCCCTTCCTCCTTCCTCTCTTTCCTCCTTCCTCCCTCCCTTCCTCCCACCCTTCCTTCCTTCCTTCCTTCCTTCTTTCCTTCCTTCCTCCCTCTCTTCCTCCCTCCCTCCCTCCCTCCCTTCCTTCCTTCCTTCCTTCCTTCCTTCCTTCCTTCCTTTCTTCCTTCCTTCCTTCCTCGCTTTCTTTCTTTCTTTCTTTTTTCCTTCCTTCCTTCCTCCCTTCCTTCCTTCCTTCCTTCCTCGCTTTCTTTCTTCCTTCCTTCCTTCCTTCCTTCCTTCCTTCCTTCCTTTCTTTCTTTCTTTCTTTCTTTCTTTCTTTCTTTCTTTCTTTCTTTCTTTCTTTCTACCTTCCTTCCTTCCTTCCTCGCTTCCTTCCTTCCTTTCTTTCTTTCTTTCTTTCTTTCTTTCTTTCTTTCTTTCTTTCTTTCTTTCTTTCTTTCTTTCTTTCTTTCTTCCTTCCTTCCTTCCTTCCTCGCTTTCTTCCTTCCTTCCTTCCTCGCTTTCTTTCTTTCTTTCTTTCTTTCTTTCTTCCTCCCTTCCTTTCTTCCTCCCTTCCTTTCTTCCTTCCTTCCTTCCTTTCTTCCTTCCTTCCTTTCTTTCTTTCTTTCTTTCTTTCTTTCTTTCTTTCTTTCTTTCTTTCTTTCTTTCTTTCTTCCTTCCTTCCTTCCTTCCTTCCTCACTTTCTTCCTTCCTTCCTTCCTCGCTTTCTTCCTTCCTTCCTTCCTTCCTTCCTTCCTTCCTTCCTTCCTCGCTTTCTTCCTTCCTTCCTTCCTTCCTTCCTTCCTTCCTTCCTTCCTTCCTTCCTTCCTTCCTTCCTTCTTTCTTTCTTTCTTTCTTTCTTTCTTTCTTTCTTTCTTTCTTTCTTTCTTCTTTGGACAGAATAGGAATTAGCCAATGCTCAGGGCTTATTCCTGACTCTGTGCTCAGGAATCACGGCTGACAGTGCTTTGGGGTCTGTATGTGGTGCTGGAGACTAAACCCATGTCTGATGCATGCAAGGCAAGTGCCTTATCCTCATGCTCTCCAACCTGCTGCCTTAGTATTATTGTCAAGAAAGAAGGAGGAGAATGACTACTGAGTAGACAACTATGGATTCCTCCACGACTCACCATTCCTCTGTTACAGGACTGCGTGTTTTGGCATCTGCCACTAGAAGGATGTTCTGTCTCTCTCATGTAAATTCATCAGTAATTAAGGAGCGTGAATCTCATGTGATGCCCCTCATGCACCTCTAAGTGCTTTCATCTGCCTCTATGTGTGATGCCTATGTTTTTTTTGAAGGACTGACTTAAAATACTTTCTTGTAGAAGGCTGCTCAAACCCCTTCTGAGCATGCAGGGACTTATGGGCACCGCTGGCTGCTAAGTATTGCAATCATAGTGAGTCTCTGCTCACTGTGGCCCTTCTGGAACTCAAGAAGAAGCTCCCTGGCCCCCCTGGTTGTGTACATCTAGGTGATAATATTAGAGCAACATATAGCAGGTATATCCTTTGTCTTCCTAAAGCCCAGAACAGAGAGACATCACATGGGCTAGCAACTACAGAAGGTACTGTGCAGACTTAGCAGTGCCACCTAGGATAAGATGATTTTGTCAGAGCAAAGGAGAAAAATGAGAGAATTTCTTCCCAGAAGAGAAAACCTGGTTTGGAATGAAGGGAAAGGCTTTCATTTTATCTTACTGAGTTTTGGGGTTTTTCGTCATAGAACTTGGAAGAAACTGCCCAAAGTGGACAACATACCCAACACTAGCATTAGTAATGCTGTGACCTCGCCAGACGTGAACTATGTCCGCTGGAAAGTGCATGGAGACTGGGTCACTCAGGTAAGCATTTAAAAAGAGAGAGAGATGATGCCAGAATAGATGAGTAGTATAATGGGTAGGTTGCTTACCTTGCACACAGCTGAGCCAGGTTCAGTTCCCTAGCACCCCGTGTGATCCCTTGAGTCCCGCCAGGAGTGATGCCTGAGGAGAGGTCAAGAATAAGTTCTGAAAAGAGAGATATAAAATAGGAATGCCCCACCACAGAGGCGGGGTGGGGTGGGGGAGATGGGATTGGGGGGGTGGGAGGGATACTGGGTTCATTGGTGGTGGAGAATGACACTGGTAAAGGGATGGGCTCTCAAACATTGCATGAGGGAAAAACAAGCATGAAAATGTGTGAATATGTAACTGTACCCTCACTGTGACTCACTAATAAAAAAATAAATAAATTTAAATAAAAAAGAATAAGTCCTGAGTTCCATTGGGTGTGACCCCAAAAACCAACCAAAAAAAAGCCACCAAAAGAGAAAGAGTGTGTATATGTGTGTGTGTGTGTGAGAGAGAGAGAGAGAGAGAGGGGAGGGGGGGGGTTTAACTGAAAGTTAATTGCAATTTAAGCTTTTTCTCCTACCTTTCCAAATCTATCACCCAAGCTAGCTAGCAGATAAGTAATGGAATCTACTCTTTAATGAGATCTACTAACTACTCCGCTGGTTTTGAGATCATTTTGTTAGCCAAATGAAAAAATATTAAAGCTGAAAAGATATTCACACGAATGACTCAGGAAGGTATAAAGAATAATAAACCTCTGGCTACTAGAAGATAGTGAATGAAAGAGTTAAAGTCTTTGACATGCTCCATGGACCCTCTCTACTCCCCAAGTATCCTATGGGTCAGGTCTGAAGGCGTTGGTGAATTTCCCTTCTTCTGGGAAGGATGGCGGTCAATAGACAAGAAGCTGAGGCAGCTTTCCTGACATTTCTATTGGTTCTGGGAAGTGAAAAACTAAATCCCCTTTGTCCTTTATAATGATGCATCTTGGGAGGCAAATGGTATGTGCCATTGAGAGAAGCAGAAAGTGGTTCGGCCACAACACCTAATCAGAGAGAGAGAACAAAAGGGAATACCCTGCCATAGTGGCAGTGTGGGGTGGGGGGAGACGGGACTGGGGAGCGGGGGAGGGATGTTGGGTTTACTGGTGGTGGAGAATGGGCACTGGTGAAGGGATGGGTTATCAAACTTTGTAAGGGAGAAACATGAGCACAAAAATGTATAAATCTGTAACTGTACCCTCACGTTCACTCACTAATTAAAAATAAACTATTAATTAAAAAAAATAAATAAAGTAAAAAAAAAAAAAGAAAGTGGTTCGGAAGTCCTTCAGGAGTCATTGGAACACAATTGGGACAGCAGACTCTCACCTGCATCTCTGACCTCTTTCTAAACACATTGTGCTTAAACTGAGTAGAGACTTTTTGCTTAAGATGTGGGCTAGAGATAGCCAGTTCAGGGGATAAGCCACTTGATTTATGTATGGATGATGCCTGTTCAATCCCTGGCACTGCATACCATCCCCTAAACACCACCAGAAGAGATCTCTGAGCCCAGAGTCAGTAGTAAGCCTTGAGCAGATCTGAGTGTGACCCGTCTGCATCCCCCACCCCAAAAACTAAGACATCCAGGAAACGAAAGTCAGATATATTGTTGTGGGAAAGGGGGAATAAATAAAACTAAACTTACTTGCTAAGTGAAAAAATATAGAACAACAAAATAACCTTTGTCTAAAAGATTAAAATAAATAAAATTTTCAGCACAAAGAAAATAAAATTCCAAACCTACAGTAGAGAGGAAATGTGAGTTAAGAAAACTACATAAAAAAGAAAATAAAAGTCTGATTAAATAGGCAGACATAAAATCTCTTTAATTTTTTGTTTCCCTGCAACATTGCTGCAGCCCAATTTAAATATCATAAATGCCCCCATTTTAAGTTCATGATCAACGGTTGTTGATGAAGTTACTGAGTTGTGCAGTATCACCATAATCCAGTTTCAGAGCATTTCCATCACCCCCATAAGAACACTCTAAAGCACAGATAGTTAACATCATTTCTGTCCACCAACCGCAGGCAAACACCAATGCATTTTCTGTCTGTCCAGTCACCTCCTCTAGCCATTTCATGTCTATGGTGCCACTCCATGTGTGGGCTTTTGTGCCTGGATTCTCCCGCTTAAGACAGAAAAGCCTTGTTTTTGCCAGAATGTGGGGAGTTGGTCCACTGTAACCACTAGCCTCAGACTCTCCTACCCTTTGCAGTTTCATTCTCTGTGGGGATTGGTGACTATCAAGGTCACTGTCACGGTCACAGTCATCCCGTTGTTCATCAATTTGCTTGAGCAGGCACCAGTAATATCTTCATTGTGAGACTTGTTGTTACTGTTTTTGGCATATCAAATACGCCATGGGTAGCTTGCCAGGCTCTGCCATGTGGGCGGGATACTCTCGGTAGCTTGCCAGGTTCTCTGAGAGGGACGGAGGAATCAAACCCAAGTCGGCTGCGTGCAAGGCAAATGCCCTACCCACTGTGCTTTTGCTCCAGTCTGACTATCAAGATAAAAGGAAAAATAGTTCCAAGTGCTCCAAGGCCAGAGCTGCCCAAGAGCAGAGTGCCAGGCACTGAGGAACTTGAAGGGAAAAAAACAAAGAGCATCAACACTAAACAAGAACTGAACTGGGGGATTGACCCTGGGAACTGACTTGGGGAGCCTGTTCCCATGGAGAAAAGCTGAAAGTTAGTTCTAATCATCCAAGGTTGCGTTGGCACCAAGTTCAGTCCAGCTGTCCTGAGCCGTGGTCCAGAAATCCTCTATCACCTCCAAAGTTACTTTTTGGGTTTTTTCGCTTGTTTTCCACACCCCGTGAGCCTTGGTGTCAAGGACTCTTCTGTATTTTTCTCTAGGCTTGGTGTCATGCCTGGCGGGTATATCATGCCATCCTTAGCAGCTAGCATCTTGCTCTTTCAAGACCCAAATGATTTTAATCCAATTTGCAAGGTTTTATTCTGTGGTAGAAGGGAGGGGGGGTGTCTGGAAGAAAAAACAGAACCCTTCAAACCCCACCAAATCTGGCTTCTTCTTGGCACTTGTGGCTGGGTCCTGACATTACATTAGGGCCCTACCTGCAAGCTCTGGTGCTCTCATTCCAGTATATCTGTCCTGAAGCTTGGCCCTCTATTTTCTTTTTTTTTAAATTTTTTATTTTATTTATTTATTTTTAATTTATTTTTTAATAAGTGAATCACCGTGAGGGTACAGTTACAGATTAATACATTTTTGTGCTCATGTTTCCCTCATACAAAGTTTGAGAACCCATCCCTTCACCAGTGCCTATTCTCCACCACCAGTAAACCCAGCATCCCTTCCACCTCCCCAGTCCCATCTCCCCCCACCCTACCCTGCCACTGTGACAGGGTATTCCCTTTTGTTCTCTCTCTCTAATTAGGTGTTGTGGTTTGCAATAAAGATGTTGAGTGGCCGTTGTGTTCAGTCTCTAGTCTACATTCAGCACGCATCGCCCTTCCCCCGCATGGCTTCCAACCACATTTTACTTGGTGTTCCCTTCTCTATCTGAGTTGCCTTCTCCCCAGAATGTGAGGCCAGCTTCCAAGCCATGGAGTCAGCCTCCTGATACTTATTTCTACTATTCTTGGTTGTTAAGTCTCCTACTCTGTTATTCTATATTCCACAGATGAGTGCAATCTTTCTATGTCTGTCTCTCTCTTTCTGACTCATTTCACTTAGCATGATACTCTCCATGTTGATCAATTTATATGCAAAGTTCATGACCTCATGTTTTCTAACAGCTGCATAGTATTCCATTGTAGAGATGTACCAAAGTTTCTTCAACCAGTCATCTGTTCTAGGGCATTCGAGTTTTTTCCAGATTCTGGCTATTGTAAACAGTGCTGCGATGAACATATAAGTGCAGATGTCATTTCGACTATACTTTTTTGCTTCTCTGGGATATATTCCCAGCAGTGGTATTGCTGAGTCAAACGTTGGCCCTCTATTTTCAAAGGCAGTGAAACAGAAGAGTTTGCCTTTCTTTGTATACCATGCTGGATAATTTTCAGTTAAATATGACTCCCACTCATATGTGGAGTGTAAACAAGAGATTAGACTGTCCCAAATGGAAATGACCTTGAGTTACAGTCAAGAGAACTGGGAGCAGAGGGTGCTGGGGGTAAGGGGGTGGGGGGCGTTTCTGGGCACTCTGGTGGTTGGTAGGGTGTAGCAGCACCACACACAGAACACAATATTAGAACTATTTTTAAAAGAGGCCAATAACAAATCAGTGTGTAGAGATAATAATGAAGTCAATACAGAAAAATAGAGACCATGGGAATGAAAACAAACATCAAGATTCTGCCTACAGTGGCTGGAGCACAGTGGGTAGGACATTTGCCTTACATGCCACTAACCTGGATTTGATTCCTAGCATCAAATGTTCTGTCAAGTGCGCCAGGAGAGAAGTGCGCCAGGAGTGATTCCTAAGTGCAGAGTCAGGAGTAACCCCTGAGAAGTGCTAAGTATGCATCCCCCACATCCCCCCCCCCGCCAAAAAAAAAGACTCTGCCTATAGACCTGAGTCTTCCAAGTGGTGCAGGGAGGGAGTGGCAGGGGTGAGTGGATGATGAGAAGGGACCTTGAGAGAGGGGTCAGAGGAGGTAAGTGTCACACTGGCGGTGGATGTGAGGCCCGAAACACTGATACCAAGATTATTGTCAGGCAAGATTCCTCCAAATAAAAATGAGTGAGAAATAAAGAATAAAACTAAAATAAACAAGTATGACTCTCAGTGAAAGAGGATTGGTTTTCAAATCAAAGCTCTGCAACTATGCAGGTTCACTCTGGGTTTCTCAGCTTCACCTAAAATAGAAAACCCCGAGCTGGAGAGATGGTGCAGTGGGTACAAATAGTACATAGGACACTTGCCTTACACGCAGCAGTTTAATACCATGAACCCCACATGGTCCCCTCTGCCTGGCCAGGAGTGATCCCTGAGTGCAGAGTCAAATGTCAGCCTTAAGAACCAACTGGATATGCCCCACCTCCCGCCCCAAAAAACAAAGAAGACAGAGGAAACCCAAGCAGGATCCTCAGGCAGGACACCAGGGAAGTATGTTCTGGGGTTAGCCTTGAGCACATGGCAAAGAATGACAAGCTCCATGTGCTGTCCATATAATGTGTCTCATAAAATGTGCCTTTGAAGTTGTAAAGATAGCACAGAGGTTAAATCATTTAACAAATAGAGGTTATATCTCACAAATCACACATACAATCCCCTGATCACTGCCAAGAATGACCCCTGATCACTGCTGGGCCTGGTCCCAAGACAACACAAAACAAATAAAAATGTACCTCTCTGGACAACCCTTTCTTCCCCTTTCAAGGAATGTTGAAAGAGTGCTCTGACTTTAGTTGGCATGGTATGCAACCTTTATATTAATGTGCATGTCCTCCTCTCTTATTTTCATTTCTAGTTGAACTACTACGACTCCATCAAAGCTGTCATTTCAAGCTGCAACCATGAGCCCACCGCTCTCGTGATAGGTACTACTTCCATTCCCCTAGCGTCTACAGTCATTCATTTCTCTGTGTGTTGGAACCCTCCTTGCACACCTCCCACATCGATCATTCTAGCATTGCAACAGACATCCCACACGCTGTGTAGAACTCATGGTACAGCTCAGAGTGGGCCACGATCCACAGTTTAGTCAGCCTCTGGGGGAGGCAGAGGGAGGCTAGGCCCATCCCCGGGCAGGTGAGAGCTAGATCTAGCCGTGCCAACAAAGCACAGACTGAGCATTCCATCAGAATATTTAGGAATAAAATAAGAGCAAAATCCACTTAAAGCGACCTCCACAGGCTACTGCATTTGAATGCCCTAAAGTATCATAGAAGCATATATACATAGTGACATCCACACTGCACTGTAGTCTTGTGGAACTAGTAAGCATGAAGTGGATTTTGGAATTTTGGAGGGGGCCTCCAAGTGGTGTTAGGGAGCCTGGGGCAAGCATATCAATGCTAGAGTCCTATAGTGTTGGGGGCCACCAGGGTCAGCCTAGGCAATGCTTTTGAGAGACCATGAGGCTGGGGATCAAAGCCAAGGTGAGCACCCTAACCCCTAAGCTATCTCCCCAGCCCAAAAACCAGGAACATTTTAAGAGTTCCAATGGCATGCTGGATATAAAAGCTTTCACTGGAGGCAGTGGGGAGATCCAGAACTTAAAGAAATTTAGAATTTTGAGAAGCTGAACTTGGACCCACTGAATTCAAAGAGAGGTCAAAGTAGAACCCAAGTCTCTGTCTGTCCCTTCCTCTTATGTATGGGATGTCCTGCTAGTGGACTAGACTAAGATGATCTTACATCTGTGGAGCAAGAAAGGGGTCAGGATGGGTCTGTGTTATTCACAGGGGAGCCATTTGGGGTCCGAACCAGAACAAGAACATATGTCCTGGTGCTGTGTGAACCACAAGATCAGAGAGGTTGGTTCAAATTTGACCCAGTTCTTTGACAATGGTCTATTGCCTTGATACCAACTCCTGGTTAGAAATAGATATAGGGCCAGAATAGAGTAGTACAGCGGGAAAGGCATTTGCTTTGGATGTGGCATTTGCTTTGGATGTGGCTGATCCAGGTTCAATCTCAGGTACCCTATATGGTCCTCCAAACCCCTCCAACATTGATTTCTAAGCACAGAATCAGGAGTAAGCCCTGAGTGCAGCTGGGTGTGCCCCAAACATATTTTTTAAAAAAAAACTTGCATCTCCTTCTCTCCCGGAAGGGAGTATAACATGACACTTGCCATAATCATGCCACCAGACCCCACACCAAGCTGTTTCACTAGGGGTTCCCCGGGGGTGGGGGGTGAGTAAGACCCCTCCCCGCCCCAAGGAACCCAGACCTGGAAGCTGAAAACCTCTAGAACTCAACTACTGCCATGCTCACAACCACTCTCCACACACGCAGGCCAAGCCTCACCCATGAGTGAACCTATTTCTGGACCCAGGGGCCGCATTCATGGCCGTGCGATACTTCATACCACATATCCTACCCATACTCCAAAAACATTTGGTTCAAAGTAGGAGGCAACCAATCTTAGAGGAAAATACTTTTTTACAGATATATATGTGTGTGTGCATATATATATATATATGTACATATATATATGCACATAGGCTCAACCTTTAACAACATGCTAGTGATCTCTTATGAAAGGGCTTAATGGCCCCTCGGTGAAATACAATAATCTTCACACTCTTTCCTCTAAAGATACTTTTTTTTGTAACATTTTCAGCAGTTTTTATGACAAGCAATACAAAATACATTATTTTGGTTGTGCTTTGGGGCAGGAGTTGGGGTTCAGGATGGAAACATCCAAAATGTGGTAGTGGGAAGGCATAATGTTGGTAGGATTGGTGCTTGAATGTTAAATATAATCAACTATTGTGAGCTACTTTATAAAATAAAAAATAAAAAAAATTTAAATGTATTTTTAAAAAGCAAAGAAAAGAAAAAAAAAGCAAAGAAAAGAAAGAAAAAGAAATGAATTTTTTTCATCTCTTATTGACCCTGGAGCAGCCTAATAGTATCTGGGCCTTATTTTTATTCTCACTTAACTGGTCTGAAACATGGGAATATTTGGAAACTCAAAAGCCTTTCTATGGGAATCTTTGAAAGCTCTCCCAGCGTGCTTTGCAGGTGCTAGGACCTGAGTTCTATCCCTGGCTCTGAATGTCCCCCACCCAACACTCCTGGGCCCAAACTGTACCACATCATTGCCTAAGCACTCAGGTCCACACAGCTGACCAGAAGGGTCCATCTGAGCTCTTCTGGGGAAACTTAACCCCTCAAATAAATGTTTTGAACATGAGGTAAAATAAAATAAGAGTAAAATTAAAGCTCTTCCAGGGAATCCAATAGTGTCACCCAAATTAAAAGTCACTGTCTGTGAGGAAGGCAACTTTCTGGATGTGTCTCAGTGACTTTAATTTGCCACCAGTGTTGAGAGCTGCTCTTTGTGGCAGCTGGGGCCAGAGGAGGGGAGGGAGCGGTGAACGCAAACTGGGAAGATGGGGGACTTGGTGTTTGTCTCAACTTGACTCTCTCCCTACCCAAGAGCTTCGCCAGCCAATGAGCTGGCTGGAATGATCTTCCTCTTTTTCTTTTGACCTTCCAGGCTGCTCTTGGCATTCTTCCCCGCTTACCCCTATCCTCTGCCCCACTTGTGGATTTACTTGGCCTGGGCTGAGATCACCAAGCAATGTTTGCAGCAAATAAAACATTTAGCATCTCTTTAAGCCTCTCATTTGTTTTATGCTGTCTTTCAGCCTAGCTGTCTTGAGCATAACTAAGCTTTAGGAAAGCTAAAATCCCAGGTTCTGTTTTCTACTTTTTTATCCATTAGTGTAGGGTACCAGTTGCCACTGAACATCATGAAAACTTAGCCATGAGTCATGTTCATGGTCTCCCCCTCCTGAGAAGTTTCAGTTGTTTCTTTCCTGACAGGACTCTGCACTAAGACCTCTTCCCCCTCTGTTTCATAGCCACTAAGTTTGTGTATTTTGCAAGGATATATCCTATATCAGTTTCATACTCACTGACATTTAAATCACCAAAGGAGCCAAAAGCCAGGCAATGGTTAAGATATTTCTTGAGAATTTTCATTAGGCATTCTTAGAACTAGGAAATGGTCTTTCTCTGGAACAGTGATGGGTATGAATCCTAAGAAACTGCAATTTAGTTCTTCAGAGACATAAGAAGCTTGAAATTCAGGGTTTGTTTGGAGGCAGAAGAAAAACAATAAACCCCAGCCTGAGGTTTCTGATTCTAACCCCAGCCTGGCCACCATCAGAGCTGTGACTCACATCTATTTCCTTTCTTATTCTGTAAGAAGATTAACTAGACCCTAGCAAATATTTATTTATTATTCATTCTGCTGATGTCTCCTATCCATCCTTTCTTCTTTCTCACATTATAGGATTTCGTACAACTCTAAAGCACTACAAAGTATCTCTAAAAGTCTAGACAATGCTAGAGAATCAACCAGGCCCTACTCAGCCCCAGCTCAATCTCATTGTGTCTCTGTTCTGAGACTTTGTGACATGCCAGGCCATATGACATGAAAAACTCAGGTGGCAGGAGAGATAGTAAGGTACTTGTCTTGAATGCAGTCAACCTGGTTATTCACTGGCCCTCCACATGTTCCCCTGTGACCCACCACGAGTGATCCCTGAGTGTAGAGCCAGGAGGAATCTCTAAGTACCAATGGATGTGGCTCAAATAACAAAACAAATAAAAGAAAGCTGATGCTTAGAGAGTCCTGTAAAAAGTGGCTTATTCTCACCCTTTCCAATACCTCTCCCCATTTTGTCCAAAACCAATCCTGGCCCAAGTTCTGGGGGAGAAGGCAGCTGGGATAGAGAAAGGACCGCTATGATAATGATGGTTGTAAATGATTGCTCTGGATAAGAACTGCATGCTGAAAGTAGGTAAAGAACCAGACATGATAACCTCTCAATACCCTCAATACCTGTATTGCAAACCATAATGCCCAAAATTGGG
Source organism: Sorex araneus (assembly GCF_027595985.1). Taxonomy (NCBI): domain Eukaryota; kingdom Metazoa; phylum Chordata; class Mammalia; order Eulipotyphla; family Soricidae; genus Sorex; species Sorex araneus. The sequence goes on along the minus strand of NC_073302.1, from coordinate 238,218,095 downwards.
GAGAGAGAGAGAGAGAGAGAGAGAGAGAGAGAGAGAAGGAAAGTAACTGCCATAGAGGCAGGCTGGATGGGGTGGGGCGGGGTGGGAGAGATTCTGGGGACATTGGTGGTGGGAAATGTACACCTGGTGGAGAGATGGGTGATAGAACATTGTATGCCTAAAACCTGATCATAAACAACTTTGTAACTGTGTCTCTTACGGTGATTCAATTAAAAAAAATAATTCTGGCCTTCCTCCAAGCCCAGTCCCCAAATCACTTCTCAGCCCTCTCACTCTCTCCAGTTCTTGGAGCAACAAATCTCTCCTCTAAGGAGACAGGAGAAACCCCAGCTGGTTTCAGTTCCGAATGACCATCATGGATTCATCAGTCATGAGTCATGGCCATGGTCTCAGCCTTCTGTGAAATGCCACCTTGATTCTCTCTAGACAGGACTCTGCCCTGCCTCCTTCTCTGCTTCCTTTGCTTGTTCTTCCATATCTTCATGAATTAACATTGGAGCCATCAGAGTTCAGTCCTCACATGTTCTCTGTTTCCTGTCTACATCACTCCTCTGACATCCCGCCTGTACCATTGTTGTCAGTTTCCACATCTGTATCTCCAGTCTACTCTCTGTCTTATGTCTCCAACTACCTTGGGTCTCTCTTAGAGACATTATCACTTGGGTGTCTGTCTCATGGATACCAATATTATGTTTCTGGGCCAGGAATATAGTCCAAAGAGCTGGTGCTTATGTTTCAAACCCTAAGTACCACATGTCCCTCCAAGTACTGTTGGGAGTAGCTCATGAACACAGCCAGGTGTAATCCAAAACCCAAACCCAAGCCAAACAAAAGAAAACGAAGGTCCAACATGAACCCAGATCTTCTCCCTCACACTGTCTTTATCACCTCAGTTGGCTCAAAGTCCATTTTTCCAGTTACTCTCGCCAAAACCTAGAAGTCATCTTTGTTCCCACTCTCTCATGGTCCACACCCAAATTGGCGCATCTGTATTCAAGGAGTACCCAGAATACTGCTGTTCCTCAGTCACTGCCACCACCTAAGGAGAATCACTTGCTTCCCTTGCTAGGAGGCCTTGCAAGTACCCAACTGTTCTCCCACCATCCGCCCTGCCCACTTAGTTAATCTCTATCTAGTGATCAGAGAGCACCTAGAAAACTGACATTCAGTTTTGTCCAGTTGCTCTACTTCACTCAGTAAAAATCAGGGTACTCCAGGGCACAGTGTGTTAACCCAACTCTTTTTTGGGGGGGGTCACACCCGGCGATGCACAGGGGTCACTCCTGGCTCTGCACTCAGGAATTACCCCTAGCAGTGCTCAGGGGACCATATGGGATGCTGGGAATCGAACCCGGGTTGGCCGCGTGCAAGGCAAACGCCCTACCCGCTGTGCTATCTCTCCAGCCCCTAATCCAACTCTTATGTTTTTGACCTGGGTTCTAGCTCCTCTCTTCCCACTGTTCCTGTCATACCCAACTCCTTGTATACACTGAGAACCTTTTCACTGGTTTTGTCTCTGCCTGCAAATGTCCATCACTTTCTCCCTAACATCCTAGCAATCTTTGAGCCAATGTCACTTCTTCATGATACCATCCTCGCTCACTTTTTTATGTATTAGAACAGCCTCACCCTGCTTCTGACATCCCTATCTCCTCTACTTCACCACTCCTCGCACTCAAATCTGTAAATCAAATCATCTTCTAGATTCCTTATAATTTATCTATTTTGCTATTTCTAGTTTCTCTTCCTCACAGAAGGCAATCACAGAAGGCACAGAAATAGGTGCTTTTGTCTGCTTTGTTCACCATTCTTTCCCAAGTGCTTAGAGTAGTACATGCCACATAATAAACATTCATTAAATACTTGTTGGATTGAATTCCTTATACATTCAGTGTTCCACACCTCTCTCCCAAAAGAGTGCTCCAAAGCAGAGCAGTTCAGGGAAATAAGAGTTTCATATGGGAATATTCAAGTGTTCTTCCATGCCTCCTCCTTCCTTTTTTCTTTCCACACCCCCACACCCCTGCCACATGTCCCCATGTTGCCCTTTGCCCATGTCATTGCTGCAGTTGATTTATTTGATCCTCTCTCCTCTCTCTCTCTCTCTCTCTCTCTCTCTCTCTCTCTCTCTCTCTCTCTCTCTCTCTCTCTCTCTCTCTCTCTCTCTCTCCTACAATACCAGCACTTCTAACCCTGAATGATCACTAGAGTATAACCCCGTCAAAAAACAGGAAGGATTATTCAACCTTTTTCATGACTTGTGTCAAATTGCTTCTAGCTTTTATTTCCAGGAAGAATTTTTCACAGCCCCTAGGGAATCCTCCTTCGGACTTCAAAATTTAGCTTCAGGCCACTAGTGTACTTCCCACAGGCTCGCCTCCAGCTAAAGGAGAATGTGACAGACCCAATATCAGTAGCCGAGGAAGGCTTCGCAGGGTGACCCAGACTCCTGTGCATATGGCTTCTAATGGTCGATGGTGGGAGTAGGAGGCCCTGGCTCCATCCTGATAAATAATGAACACAAGGCGGTGTGTGTGGGGGGGGGGGAGGGGTTATAGCACAGTCAACCTCTTGCCAACCTGCACTTATGACAGATCTGTGAGTTTCTGCTGTTCTGAAGTCACTAATGGAAAGAAAGAGTACGACATAGAAAGGATAGATAGGAGAGACCACAAGATCTCCCTTGAAACAGAAAAGAGTGAAGGTCTGAGTTGTAGGGGACCACACCCACCTCACTGCTGCCTCACAGGATGCTCTGAGCCCGTGAGAGAGGACAGAGCCCTGGGTCTGGGTCAACCAGCTTCTCCGAGCTACAGTGAACAATCAGAAGTTCAGGATTCACCTTCCTCTCGAACCTCTCAGACCTCACACCTGAAGCCTCTAGTTAGCGAGCTGAGAAGCCAATCTCTCCCCTCCCTTGAATCTGCTTTCAGTTTCCATGGTGATCACTTAAACTTTTCATCCTTCCTCTAGTCCTTGAGGGAGAGCCACCATCTCTGGTTTCCATGACAACCCTTTAAACATGTATCTCTGGCTCTGTGGGAAAGGATCTGCTAGTGAGCGTGCAAATGAACAGGCTGTTCTCCTTTGCTTTAAAAAAAAAATAATAAAAATAAAGTGACACACCTGCTTGGAAGTTTCAGCTCTCTGCTCATAACAAGCCAGGTGAAAATGTCAAGCTGGCGTTGGAGCAGCGTTTGCCACATTGCTTTGACACTTCAACTGCTCTCCCCAGTACTCAGGTGCATCTTGGACAATTATGTATGCTCAGCTCAGCACCACCCTTCTCGTTCCCTCTGCCTGGCCACAAAAGAGCTACAGGTTCAAGGCTATTTACCTCTTGCTGCATACCAAAGGAGGACCTTGCCAGAGTATGTAAGCAGCCGTCCTCCCTAACCCACTCCTGCCACCATGGCAGTGATGTCAGCTGCTGATCTCCCAACTCAGTTCTTAATAAACTTCCTGGAGACTAAGGTGATAGTCCCAGTAATATGAAAATCACATATCCCCATCTTTCACAAATGACTCCTCCTTCTCTGTCAGAATTCTGGGTCTGGAGAGTCAGTAGATGACTCAGAGGAACTCAGGAAAAGCAGAAAGATGAAGATTCTGGCCCCCTTCCCGAACTGCCATGTGCCCCGAACTATAGGTTTCAAGAGGTAGCAACATCACACACACGCGACTCCCCCCCCTCGCCCCCCGCCTCCCCAGCCACAGACAGATTCAGTGTGCTTCAAATTGAGAGTCAACATTTCAAGTGAAAGTATTCAAGGAGAATAAAGGATGAATACTTTTCCTTGGAAAATCAACAGACCAGCATGAGAACAGAACTTCCATGCAAAGAAAGCTCCTCTAGAGCTCAGTGGCCCAACTCCAGGAGGCAATTGTAAACTCTTCCTAAAAACAGTTGAACTTGCAATTTGCCACAGCAGACAGACAGTAACCCATCAATCACCAAAGCTGCCAATAATGAAAGAATAAATTATTACGGGGGGAGTGGAGGAAAGGAGCACTGAAGAGCCAAATTCTTTTACTTCACCCCCACCGCTGCACCCCACTTCCAAGGTCTTCAGTCATCTAGACAAGACTGAGACTGGAGGTCACAATAGGCCACCAGGTGTATGGGTGAGGGTACTTGGGGTTTTATTTATTATCTCCCACTGAAACCAGTGCCTAAGACCTAGAAGAAGGCCCGTGATCTTTCTTGGGATATGCTTCTATATAACGCTGCTATTTTGATTCTATTATCTGGCTTATAAACTACTATATAGTAGTTTATAAGCCAGTAAGTCATTTGGCTGAAAATTTCTGCAAAAAAAAATTTTGTAGGACAAAACTGGCTAGTTGAAGAAACTGACAGGTCAATTCAGGAAGCCCCAATTTTATCTAGAGAGTTCTGGTTTGGAGGCCTGGAGTCTTCTTCCTTCCTTCTTTCCTTCCTTCCTTCCTTCCTTCCTTCCTTCCTTCCTTCCTTCCTTCCTTCCTTCCTTCCTTCCTTCCTTCCTTCCTTTCTCTCTTTCTTTCTCTTTCTTTCTTTCTCTCTTTCTCTCTCTCTCTTTCTTTCTTTCTTTCTTTCTCTCTCTCTCTCTCGCTTTCTTTCTTTCTCTCTCTTTCTGTCTCTCTCTTTCTCTCTTTCTTTATTTCTTCCTTTATTTCTCTCTTTCTCTCTTTCTCTCTCTTTCTCTTTCTTTCCCTCTCTTTCTCTCTTTCTCTCTTTCTTTCTTTCTCTCTTTCTTTCTTTCTTTCTTTCTTTCTCTCTCTCTCTCTTTCTTTCTTTCTTTCTTTCTTTCTTTCTTTCTTTCTTTCTTTCTTTCTTTCTTTCTTTCTTTCTTTCTTTCTTTCTTTCTTTCTTTCTTTCTTTCTTTCTTTCTTTCTTTCTTTCTCTGGTACTGCTCAGAGCTCCCTCCTGGCTCTCTGCTCAGAGATCACTCCAGGAGGGGCTTGGAGACCATATATGGTGCTGGGGGTCAAACCTGAGTCAAGATTGAACCCAATCAGCTGCATGCAAGGCAACCATCTTAGCCACTGTTACTGCTCTGGCCTCTTTCTCTCTTTTTTCTTTCTTCTGCCTTTTTTATTCCTTCCTTCCTTCTTTTATAGGGTATTGTCCAGCGATGTTGGAGCACAGGATGAGATCATTCCCTATAGTGCTTAGCTGGGCAGTGAGTAAAGCCCACAGTTTAGTGCTCAGACCCACGAACCAATAGAAGTCATCAGTGCGCACAGAGGGGTTGAAGTGAGCCTCTCACACAAGCAGACCTGTGCTCTAACCTTTTAGCCACACGCCCAGTTCTTCACCATTCCCTTGATGCCCAGCTTCATAACTTCTCCAGAGGCATATTTTTCATCTGTAAGATGCAGACAAATATGTCCCTTTCACTGAGTTTCCACAAGGACCAAACAAGATCATGAATGGAAGACATTGACACAATGCCTGAAACTTGGGGAAATTTAATAAAATTGTTTTGCAGTGAGAATTCACCTTCTTCGTGGTTCCTCTCTCCCCACACAATGAGCCTTCTTGTCTCTTGTTTGAGAATCAGGGGCAAAGTCATGCTTTTCTTGTACACATCACTTTCACTTCTCAGCCTCAATGGCTTAATAACTGGAAGTAAGGGATGAAAAAAAAAACACGAAGAAATTATTGCTGAGCACAGACTTGGGCCCCAGAATAACCAGGCATTTGTCAGAAAATTGACTGATGACATTAGGAAACTGTCTTGGTTTTGCTTTTTGTGTATATGTGACTATTTTAGGGTGCACTATGGGAGCATCATATGTCCATCAAAAGATGAAAGATAACCAGGATGTTTGGGAAAACGTCAAAGCAAGAAAAAGCCAGGCATTCCTTGGTTTGCCCCAAAGGCGAGCAGAAGGGGATCATACAGTGTTTCACATCTACAAAGGAGTTAAAGCATTTTCATTCTGTAGAAGAAAGAACTTGCTGCTGACAGGTGGGATGGATCGAATCATTCGTGTCTGGAATCCTTATCTGCCAGGGTAAGTCTTCTTTCTCCCTCCAACTGACTGTGCCAGTGATAATAAGACCAGGGTAGGAAGAGACATGACAGCAGAACTGGAGATCACCATCCCCTTTTAAAAAAACCTTAGGAGTCTGTCTGAAATTGGTGTGTCTTACACACAACCTGTGAAATTGCTGTTTGTGACCATTCATTCTGGGGAGGGGAACAATTCACTTTAAATGCAAACACCTTACATAGATGAAGAGCCTGGTGTGGGCACCATCCTCCTCCCTGCACCCCCCACTCGACATGGTTTCCTTTCATCCGATCACTCTCTTTCTGTGAGGGGCCAGGACCAGCTGCAGAGAGAGATTAGGGAGGGTCTATTGCATAAACAATGTACCATTCTGTGCCTCACTCAGGAGTAAGTTTGCAATCATTTCTCCATGGGAGTTGCCCAGTGCCACCAGAATTGATGATTCTATCTCCTTCAAGAGACAATAGATGTAAGAAAACAGGACTTGTGCTCTAAAGCCTAGAAATGGGGCACTGGGAGGCAAAGAGTCTTTGAAGACACTTTATTATTGCATCCTTACTACATACTCTCTGTGCTGCAGAGAACCAGGCCAGAATGCTACTGTGCGTGTGTCCCTCTAAGGCACAGGTTTAGGGTCACTGTCTCCTTCACCAAAATGCCATCATTTTATTGAGCACCTACCTTGTACCCGGCAATTCACATAGATTATCTCTAATCCTCCCAATAATCCCACTGGCAAATAAAGATACCGAAGAGTTTGGGGGGACGTAGTGGCAGGAGCAACATTCCTATGCCTTTGAAACTGAGGTGTGAAAGGCAGTAGGGGGAAGGTAGGAAGTGCTTTTGCAGACAATGATGGTGGGGATGAGAGAATGACAGCATATAGTTTAGGAGTATTTAGGGAGCCTGGGGCAGGGCAGAAGGGGATTTGACAGTAGCAGTAGGCTCAGAGAAGGCCCGCAAGCAGGTGGGATCTGATCACTCTCTGGCTGGGAGATTTTAACCAGGCCCCTGTCTCAGGTTTATCTCTATGATGTTGATAACAGGAGTACCTGCTCCTAGGCAGGAATAAAGCTTCCCAGTGAGGTAGCCCACGGAGAGCACTCAACATAATGTCAGATGCCTAGTAAGTAAGAAAAATCATTTCCTTCCCACGTCTTTTCCCTTAAACCCCCGTTTGTCTCCTACTGAGCACGCTCAGCTTAATTTCTGGTGTTTGCTTATGAAAGAACTCTGTGCTGTCTCCTTCAGTCTTGGTCTCACCTCTCCTCCACCGCACAGTCCAGCCTGAGACCTTCAGCACTCTCTGGTCTCTTACAGCTCCTTAAAATAACTTAGATTTAGGAAGATATTTTTTTGTTTCTTTGTTTGGGGGCCAGACTCAGTGATTCTCAGGGGTTGCTCCTGGCTCTGCACTCAGGAATTAGTGAGTCCTGGTGATGTTCAGGGGACCATATGGGATGCTGGAGATCAAACCCGAGTTGGCCACATGCAAGGCAAATACCCTACCCGCTGTACTATGGCTCCAGCCCATAGATTTAAGGGCCAGAGAAGATATTACAGTGGGTAAAGTGCTTGCTTTACGTCAACCCCTGTTTGATCCCCAGCACCACCTATGGTCCCCCAAACACCAGGAGTGCCAGGAATAGCCCCTAAGGATCACTGGCTATGGCCTTAAACCAAAAAAATTAATAAAATTAACTTATCTTTAAAAGAATACCCCCACCCAGCTCAAAACTCTGTTAACAGCATCAAGCAACAGCCATGAAAATCTATTCCAGCCTGCCCTGCATGCATCTTCATTCATTCCTTTTATAGTGATGTTATCAGCAGTGGCAGAAACAAAGCCCTGGGCTTCAGCTCACACTGAGTTGTGTTGCTATAACTGGATATTATTTGCTCACTCCTTTTATCACACAAGACATCTACTTGTGTAATTTTGGAGGGAAACGTAACCCTCCTCCAGGCTGAATAGAACTGCCAGATCCGGGCCAAGTTTAGTCTTAAATTTTTATTTAGAAATAGCAGCTAGAACTGCTTGGTGCTCATCTGTTCTCTTTCCATTCTAGAAAACCAATTGGGCTGCTGAAAAGTCACACAGCTCCAGTGCTCTACATCCATGTGTCTGCTGAGGATAACAAAATATTCTCCATGTCCACTGACAACACAGTGAAGGTCTTTGCCCTCTTATGTTTGGAAGCATTATCCCTTATGTTTCACACCAAGACCATGTTCCTTTCGTGATTTCTTTTGTTTCTCTTTCTCTGCACCTTTAAATACCACTGCTATGGCAGATACTCAAATGTGTTGACACGTGTGAGTTTGCTTTGGAAAGGGAGTATGTGTAGATAATTGAAGGGTGGCATTTTATAGTTTTTTGTTGTCTTTTGGGTTCTTGGTTTGGTTTCTGGGCCATACCCGGCAGTGCTCAGGAGTTACTCCAGGCTTTGCACTCAGAGATTACTCCTGGATGGGTTTGAGGGTCATATGGGGTAACAGGTATTGAACCCTTGTTGGCAGCATGCAAGGCAAGAGCTCTACAAGGTGCTAACTCTCTGACACCCCCAGAATTTCTGTACCTGGCATTTCTTGCTAAGCTTGTTAAACTTGGTGTTTCTTATTAAATGTGCTAACATTGCAGCACAAAGATCCTACCTTATTTACTCTCTGGCAAAAATATGTTGCAACACATGGTGTGAACACGTGTGCTGGAGGACGGGGAAAAGAAACAGGGACATCCAGGAGGCATCCTGATGACCAGGATGTTTATCACCACACCTTGCAACACACTTTGGGCACATGAGCCCTTTCTAAAATGCTGTCTGCAAAGGCATCATATTCCAAAGGTTCTGGACCCATTAGCAAAACTATCACCATCTTCATTTTATTGCCTCACATACCTATCTTTATACTTAAGTTTCTGTCTACCTGTAAAATTTTCATTTCTTTATGATCTTTGTTATGCATACTTTTTAAACAAACAAAAAAAGGAAATCTTGGTTGTTCTGCTTAGCCCTCACTTCATAGGGTCTTCCAGTGACTGACAGGTATGAATGAGCCATTCACTTTTTCTGGACTGTCTTGAGGTTGAGGGTGAGAATTAGAAGCCCATTGAGCTAAATAAACTCTGGAATCCCAAAAGAGTGCTATCAAGTGTCTCTGTTTTGTACAGAAATAGACACTAGTGCACTGATGGTTCAATGATAGGCCACTAATAGAGATAATGGGCTGAGCCGTGTGTGTTCATGTTCATAATAGTGAAGTCTGAGTCCCCAGCACCTTGGAATGTGACTGCATTTGAGACAAGGCCTTCTCACATGCTATTAAGGATCAGTTAGTTCTTATGGCTCGAACCCACTGTGACTGGCATCTTCATTAAAATGTTTTGAAGTTAGAACATGGTAGTGGTTGCCCAACTCTGTAAACATGCAAAACAAACAATCAGAAAAGCAAAATAGATACTTTTTAAAATGCACATTTTTAAACTTTTTCTTGAATCACTGTGAGATAAACCCTTAACAAAGCTGTTCATGATTGGATTTCAGTCATACAGTATTCCAACACACATCCCTCCATCCTCGTTCATTTCCCAGCACCAGTGTTTCCAGGTTCCCTCCCATCAACCCCCACCCCCTGCCTGCCTGCCTCTGTGGCGGGTGCTTTTCCTCTCTCTCTTTCCTCTCTCTCTCTCTCTCTCTCTCTCTCTCTCTCTCTCTCTCTCTCTCTCTCTCTCTCTCTCTCTCTCTCTCTCTCTCTCCTCTCTCTCTCTCTCTCTCTCTCTCTCTCTCTCTCTCTCTCACACACACACACACACACACACACATTTCTGGGCATTATAGTTTGCAACATTGATACTGAAAGGTTATCAAGAATATCCCTTTACCTACTTTTAGTCCTCGGATCTTGTTCAGCATGATCATTCCCAGCTATTACTGTCATACTGGTCTCTTCTCTTTTTCCCTCTTCCCTCCCTCCCTCCCTCCCTCCTTTCCTTCCTTCTTTCCTCCCTCCCTCCCTCTCTCCCTCTCTCCCTCCCTCCCTCCCTCCGTCCCTTCCTTATTTCCTCCCTCCCTCCCTCCCTCCCTCCCTCTCTCCCTCCCTCTCTCCCTCCCTCCCTTCCTTCCTTCCTTCCTTCCTTCCTTCCTTCCTTCCTTCCTTCCTTCCTTCCTTCCTTCCTTCCTTCCTTCCTTCCTTCCTTCCTTCCTTTCTCTTTACATAAAAAAGCTGTTGTTTTATTTTTTTGAAAGAAGATAGCAGGGCAGGATGCTACCGAGGTTTGGAACCTGAGCCAAACTGAACCAAGGAGAAGGTGGTGAGAGTAGCTTGTCCAGGAGTCCCCATTGAGATGTGTTTGGTAGAATCCTCTAGAGTTGAAAAGGGTTAGGGCTAGAGATGTAAATTTAGAGGCATTAGCATTTAGATGAAACTTTAAGCCTGGGAGTAGAGGAGGCTGCAAAGGCAATCTGAAGGGACAGGAAGGATACTGAAAAGCTTTCCATACAGGGCCTGGGGCTCTGGGCTGTTCAGGGATTTGCTGTTGCTGGGGTCCAGTGTGGCACTCAGAGAGCGAGTTTAATGTTCACTATGGTAATGATGAGGATGTTTTATATAAAATTATCTCTGGAGAACCCATCCATGATACCAATAAGATCCTAACTCAATTCAGCTCTCTAAGGAAAAATGATGATTGAAATGACAGGATTTCTGAACTTAAATTGTTTTATTGATTTTGAAAATTAATTTCATCCAAAGGCAGTCTCCAAAGCCATGAAGTTAGACTTCATCGTTTTAATGAGCCTCGCTTTCCCCAAACTTGCCTGCATCTGAGAATCATATTTCGGTATGTGAGGACACGTCTTCTGCCTATTTTCTTTTCATGGAATCTCTCCATTTTCTTCCCATCTAAATTCATCATGACAAGATTAGCATCTTTCCTGTGATGATTCAGATATATTGAATCATTTTTCATGTGTGTTTAAAATATATGGAAATCCTATCTCGCAAATATGGTGTATAATTGATTTCAAAATAATGTTATTCCTATCAAATAAAAACTAATCAACTAAGAGCCAAACAGCTAAGTTTCTAGCAAGCCTGATCAGATTGTCTTCACTCTTTGAATTGATTTTTCAGCCCAAATATTTCACTTCTGTAAATCACGGGGATGCAGGCAATGTTTCAGGAGTCTGCTGTTTCCTGGCATTCTCTAAAGGAGAGCAAAATGACAGATTTGGGTTTCCGTTTTCACTTGCTATTTTTTGCAAATTTAATATTGCACGGCACAAAGAGAGCTGTTTTGTGTCAACAAGAATTAGGATGGAAAGAAAGTTCTTTCTTGGAAGGAAGGGAGCATGGTGTATTTGTTAAAGCAAGGCTAACTACTGACAAATAAAATACCTTCTATAGATTGGAAGCAGCAGTGCTCATTTCTATCTACTGTAACAAACCGAGAACAGTATTCCTGGCAAGAGACATTTTTTCTCCCTTTCAAGAACCAGGCTGACTCCATCTGCCAGTCTCATGCTGTCTAGATTCTTGCAGTCTTCTTCATCCAAGAGCAGTCAGGCAGGAGCATACTCACCTCTTCAATTTCTTAGTCACCAAGAGCCAGAGACATAGTACAGTGTATAGGGTGCTTGCATTGCACACAACTGACCCAGGTTCAAGCCCCAGCACTACAGATGGTCCCCTTAGCATCACCAGGAGCAATCCCTGAGCATAGAGCCAGGAGTAAGCCCTGCACACAGGTATGCCCCCTGCCCCCCTCCAAAAAAATTTAAATTAAGAACATTCCCATCCATAACAGAAATGCTTTTTGACTCATGCTCATTTTCTGCTGCTGATTTCACAGTCCTGGATGGAAGGAGAAGGAACTGAAAGCCCTTCATCACATATCACCCTGACTCATGGGTCAGCTGCTACCAGCAGCCATGTCACAGTAGGGCCAGGGAAGTTTGGGTTGTAAGGGAAATAAGACGGAAGCTCAGGAGATGAGACATGCAAAATTGGCTCCAAATTCTCTTTTTTATTATTTTTGACTCACACCTGGCGATGCACAGAGGTTACTCCTGGCTCTGCACTCAGGAATTAACCCTGGCAGTGCTCAGGGGACCATATGGGATGCTGGGAATCCAACCCAGGTCATCTGTATGCAAGGCAAACACCCTACCCGCTTTGCTATTGCTCCAGACCCTGGCTCCAAATTCTTGAATAAACACAGACTCAGTGAATCTGGATGGAATTTCCTGAACAAAGCCACTTAATCCTTTTGGTATGTCATTCAGTCTTCTGTGAAATGGGTTGCAAAACATTCATTTTGTAAATTCGTTGTGACATTTGGGGTAAAATGAAGGTATGGATAAAATACAAAGTAATTATGCTAAATTATATGTGTAAAGAAGTTTTGTCAATTATGCCTGGTTCATTTATATGTGGAATATGAAGTACTAAGGCAAACAAACTGGCATAAAATGGTAGTAATTACTAGAAGGAAGGGGAGGGAGGGTAAGGAACCAGAAAAAAGGCCTTTTTGGTGATGGGATGACCCCAGAAAATGGTGGTACTTCTTTGAATCCTGCACACCCATAGAGGTTTTAACTGTGCAGGAGTTAAACCTTTAATTCAACAATAATACAAACTAATAATGGCAGGGGGAAGTGGACATGCTGGATACTGCATGCATGAAACTCCAGCATTATCAGTAATGTAACCCTCAATGGCTCAAAGAACAGGGGTAGAAGAGGAAGAATGTTCCCCTGGGTCCTGCCCACTGCACCTCAGTTCTTATTTGTGTTTCATAGTGCACACAAGTTTTATTGATTCCAACTGCAGAGAAAGACTTTATCCTTCCAAGTTGCATCAAATGTAAATGCCGCAGCCTAAACTCGCATCCCAACTCCAGATTCACTACCAGTTCCATCAATAAAAAGCTGAGAGAGGAACTCTGCTTGACCAGGCTCAGCTCCTATGCTTACTCCTTGCAGATAGAGCTCTTTCTATTAGACACAAGTGCTGGGCCAACAAAAGACATTAAATAGATGTCAACGGACTCTTTTTATTTAGAGGGTTCCATTCAATTTGCTGAGTCAACCTCAACAACTCCAACATCAGAAAAAAGGACTGCTTCCAACACTCCCATTTTGTGAACCTTGATGGGGCCCCTTTAGAATCCCACCTCGATGACTCACCAGGTTACAGAACTACCTCTCTCTCTGTTTCCCCTACCCCCAAACCCAGCCCCTTGTCAAAACCCTGTTTCTAGGACTGAGGAGATGGCTCCAAGAACTGATTGCATGTTTTACATGTGGGAGCCCTGCATTCAATCCCTGTACCACATGATTCCCTGAGTTCAACTAGGTAAATGCCACAGCACAGCCCCATTTAAACACACACACACACACACACACACACACACACACACACACACACATACATACATACACGGCAAAAAAAACACCTTATTTTTTTTTAATTCAAAATTTTATTGAATCACTGTGAGAGTTACAAGCTTTCATGTTGGGTTACAATCACACAATGATCAAACACCCATCCCTCCACCAGTGCACATTCCTCACCACCAATATCCCCGGTATACCCCCCTTTCCCACCCTCCCCCTGCCTCCATGGCAGATAATCATTCCCCATACTTTCTATCTACTTTTGGGCATTATGGCTTGCAAACAGACACTGAGAGGTCATCATGTTTGGTCTGTTATCTGCTTTCGGCATGCATCTCCCATCCCAACTGGTTCCTCCAGCCATCATTTTCTTAGTGATCCCTTCTCTATTCCATCTGCCTTCTCCCCTCCACTCATGAAAAAAAAAACCACTCTTTCTCTCAGTAACATCATCTCATAAAGTAAAGAGAGAAATCAGTTAAATAAATGATTACTCTGATTCTTATATTACTTTTCTATCCAGGAAAGTAAGCATTTCTCTTTTGTAGGGAGAGAGAGAGTTGGGACAACACCAGGGGACTCTATGCAGTGCTGAGGATGGATTTGGGGTAAACTGCATGCAAGGCAAGAGCCCTGCCTTCTGTACTATCTTTCCACTTAAGCATCCTCAAATATAGCAAAGCAATATTCCAGGGGGCAAGGGTGGGACTTGAATAGGCAGCCTTGGTGATCACCTTTGCTATTATTCTACTTCACTGTTCCAATCCCTGTGCTGACCTCCCAGAAGCCTCATTTGAAGCAATCCCAGACACTTACATCCTTAGATTCTTCAGGGAATTGTTCGTGGGAGGCCTGAGACTGGCTCCAAGGATAACTACTCACTGAACTCGGTGAGTTTTTGAGAGCCGTTGAACTTTTTTGGGCAGAGTAGACAATGCCGACTTCCCTAAGTGGGTTTGAGACTATTCATTGTGACAAAGAACTACAAACAGGTCACCTGACCAACAGAAATACACCATCTCACAGTTCCAGAGTCTGCACATTAGAAATATTTTTTTTTGCACATTAGAAATAAAAGTCTAGAGCAGCGTTGGTTTCTTCCGGATCTGTGGAAAAGCACTAATACCTTGCTTCTCTCATAGCTTCTGACCTTTTGTGAGAAATCCTTGGGCTTTGCTAGCAATCTTTGGTGCTGTCTTGGCTCATAGATGTTTCACCCTTATCACCTTCATCTTCATGTGACATTCTTCTCAGTGTTCTCTTCTTATAAAAACCATACATGTCAAATCAGTTTTTTGTCTGACTCCAGAATGACCTCACCTGAATTACTTACAGTTGCAACTACACAATTTATGAATGCAGCCATGTTCTGAAGCACCTACAAAATGTTCTTCAACATAATTAATTGAGGAGCAGGGGACAATTCCACCTATAACAAGAATGAATGAAATGATGCATGTGAAACATTGAATACCAGTGCCTGGCTAACACAAAAAGCCCACTAAAAATGGCCACCTTTCAGATGATGGGGATCTTTCTGATTGGCTTATCCATCTGTTCCTTTCCAGAGATGCTGCCATCTTGTAGCTCTCATCCAATCTCAGGACCAGAAGATAATATAAAAGACAGGGCTAGGGAGATAGCACAGCAGTTAAAGCACTTACTTTGTATGTGGCTGACCCTGGTTCAGCTCCTGGTTCAAATCCACAGAACTATTTTGGTCCCTTAACACCCTCAGGAGTCACTCTGAAGCACAGAGCCAGGTTTGGTCCAGCCTTCCCAGGACAGGAGTCATGGCATAACACTTAATAAATGTTAACAGCAATATCATCATTCTGATCTGTATTGACATAAAGCATGTTCTAGCCACAATTCTAAGCACTCTTTTTAAAAATTGTCTTAGATCCTTAAAGCAACTCTATATGATTGGTATTGTTAATAGTCTCTCCCATTTTACAGCTGAAGAAACAGAGGAAAAGCAGGTATAATGATTTATCCAGGGCCACACAACCATTAAACCACAGAGCTGGATTTTACCTCAGGCTGGGGGAATTCTACATTCTCAACCAGCCCTGAGATTTATTCCTCACGGCCTCCAAATCTCTAGCGACTATTTCAAGAACCTGTGTTAAGACATGGGAACGGGTCCAGGAAGATGGTTGGAGCTCATGCTCTGCACGAGGGAGTCTAGGCTCCAATTCCTCACACACTGTGGGCCCCAGAGCACTGATGTAAGAGTAGCCTCCAGGCAGCACTGAATGTGGCCAAAAACCAAAAAAGAAATGCAAAAAAAAAAAAATGGGAACTCATCTTAGAGACAGAGAGAGGTATATGCTCTTAGTGGAAAGTCAGATCCACTGAATCAGCCTCTAATATGAAAACCAGATCTGTGTCGGGGCAGGAACTACTGAGTTAGCTGTGCAACTCCGGCCACATGAGCTTCCCAGAGGGGTCAGAACACAGGCCCACTTCCCACTTCCTTGACAAACAATAAAGAAGACAACACCGCTTGACTGTTATTAGTTTTAGGAAAGTGAAATAGTTTTGTTGACAGAGGTTTACTTAAAGAACTATGATGAGAGAGATACATGTTCCAGAGAGAACAAGGGCTTCTCCAGAGGGGGCAAAGCCAAGTGTGTGTATCTTACGTTCCTATGGAAACGCAACCATCTTCAGGGCTGAGAGTGTCTTTGCTAAGTTGGTGTCACAGTGGAGCTTCATCCAAACTACCTGGGCCTAGAGTTCTCTGCACACAGAAACGTTAACTTGGTTGGTGTCAAAGGGAAAAAGCCTTGAACTCATGATGGTCACTTCGATTCTCTGGAAACTCCTCCTTTTCTGAAGGACACCCTTCTCTCCTTCTATTTCGAAACCCTTTTGGGTGGTGGGGGAACGGAATGGTACTCGCCACATCCCCACAACAGGGATGCAGAATCACGGCACAGGGGACTGTCCCAAACTTCTAGTGACACCTCCACCCCTTTCCTCCTCAGATCTGGGACCTGGACAGCCATGACTGCTTGTTTTCTGCCTCAGCTAAAGCCAGTGGAATCACGGGCGAGCTGGCTGCCTGCCTCTACCTCCCCCACCTCAGAACCCTGTGCGTGGCCACCAATGCCATGGCACTCCTGCACCTGAGACTGAGGTACGGAGGTGTCTTTGACCCTGACCCACCTGCCCACTGGAGCTGCCCCCCACCTTGACTGAATCCTGCCAGCAATTTCTCTGAGAGAGCCCCCATCTCATGATCTGTGTGCAGAGAACCTCTGGAACATGGGCCTCAGGGAACCCTCTGTACCCAAAAGTCTGGAACCTGCCTCCTGAGTCCTGCCAACTCCTCAGGTGGAGTAAAGCACCTGACCGGGCCTGGGGGGGGAGCAATCAGTCAATGCAAAGGAGAACCCCCAACAGAGACCCCCATGTCTTAGGCTGGGGGAGCACTCAGGGGGAGCACGCAGGTGTGTGAATGACAGGTGCATGTGGACATCCCCTACTGGGCTCCTCCTGCCCAGGACCTTTTGGCCAGAGGGGTCCAGTGTCATGAAGATTCCTGACTCAGTACCTTGCTCCACTCCTCCTTGGTTCCTCTTTCTGTTGAGTCCTGTCCTACCTCCCCTGTTCTGCTACTCATTTGTCAGCCCCCTTTGCTACTGTCACCTCAGCAGGCTCAGTGGGGGTCCACCTCCCTGACCTTCCACATTCAGAAGGTCCCCTGACCTGCGCCTTCCCTTAGACTAATCCCAGGTGCCTGCAGCCCACCTGCCCAGGTGAGGCTGTCTGTGATAATGGAAGAGATCTGAGTTCTACCTGTCATCTAGGCTGGTGTTTCTTAGCCAGGGCCCATGAGGCCCCTCCCATGTGACCCCCAGGATAGTCCAAGGAGGCCATGGGTGGATATGGTGTAACTACGAGGTGGGACAGACAGCACCAGACTTAGGACCCAACAGGGTCAGGGACAGGGACCTCAGAAGAGAACCAGGGTCAGAGAAGAGGCAACACTGAAGTAGGACAACTCGGAAGCTGTGAAATGAACAAATGGAGGCCTAGACAAGGGATAAATTTCCCAGATCACAGCGAGAATTGGGAGCTCCAGAGGCACCCTGGATCCTGTTTGAGCCGTTGTTCAGAGCCTTCCCCTACATCCCTCTGAAAGGCTGCAGGCCTCCATCCGAGACCTCAAAAATGGAAATACACTCTGCATTTCAGACACTAAGAAGTGTCCTGGGCTAACCTGCTTTCCCCAGAGCCCACAGAGACCATCCTTCCCAGGGGCTAGGAGGCTCCTGTGGGGTAAGGAGGCCAGACGTCACTGCCCCTGGGACTAGCCACATCCAGTCAGGGGCAGGGCTTTTCCCACCGCCTGCCCTTGGACCATGGACCGCCTGTGTCTGGAAATAAGAGAGTTGTTTATTACCCTTCGTAGCTCAGACACAGTCCATTGTCATCTCCCACCTAGATGTCCCCCACTGGCTGCCCAGACATAAATTTATTTCTCAGCCCCCACCTGCAGCTTCTCCCCAGGGAGCTCCACAGGAGTCTCTGAGTCCAGGCAAAAACAAGCAGAGAAGGTTCTAGACAGAATACTGTGGTGGGCTCATTTCACATTCTATGAACATAACAGTGACTGAATTTCCTGAGTAGAAAAGTGATGGCATACAGTGGTGGGTGCCATTTTTATGAACAATTAAAAATGTTCGTAAAAGGGGCTAGAGTGATAGCACAGTGGGTAGGGCATTTGCCTTGCACGCGACTGACCCGGGTTCGATTCCCAGCATCCCATATGGTCCCCCAAACACCGCCAGGAGTGATTCCTGAGTGCAGAGCCAGGAACAATCCCTGTGCGGTTGCTGGGTATGACCCAAAAAGAAAGAAAAAGTTCATAAAAATCTTAATCTTAAATCCACCTGTTGTCCTGTACAACTAAGTCACATGTCAGGAATGAACGTAAGAAGCAGATAATACAGGGAGTAGTGCTCTTGTCTTGCTTTCAGCCAACCTAGGTAGATCCCAGCACCACATAGGGTCCTCTGAGCACTTCCAGGAATTGTCCCTGAGTACAGTGCCAGGAGTAAGACCTGAGCATTGCTGAATGTGACCCAACTTCCACTCTTCCCAAAATAATGTACTTACTGGAGAAGTCATCAGCTTTCATATCATCAGAACTATACGGAGAAGTAGCTGTCTGTTCCTGTAATTTCTCTTCTGAACTTGCCCACAGGGGCCATGGGAAAGGCTAGCCTGGATTGGAGAACAACTGTCAAATCAAGGGCACAGCCAGGCTGGCAACTCTTTACTCAAGATCAAGGCAGTCAGCTAAAAAGCAGGGACTTGAGTCTAGTGAAATCCCTGGATAGAACACACAGACTGCTTGATTGACTTTTTTTGTTTGTTTCATTAGAGTCATTGAAATTCTATCTCATGGCACAAACAGCCTCTGTTGCTAGTGCCAACAATTACTTGCAGAATCAGTCACAGCTGCCAGGTCCCTGCCCTGTGTGGGAGCTCTGAGCCTGAGCAAGGCTCTCCGCCACTTTCAACCCTTCTTTGGTCTCCTTGTCTATGAGGAGAGGAGGCTTGGATCCCTCTTCCCTGCACTGGAAAAGAGAGGTGAGGTAGGCAAAGCAGCCCTGGCTCTCTGCCCCAGTCCTCTCTCAGCCAGGCTCCTCCTGACATCCTGCCATCCCAGAACCATCCTGAGAAAACCCTCATCACCTCTGTGCTGGGTCCTGTTCATCTGGGAAGATGGTTCTATGAGGAGATGAGTTCAGGCTCTAAGTCTGAGGCTTCAGAACCTTCCAGATTTCTCTGGGAGCATTCCCACCTGGGCTTGAGCATTAGAAGGACAAAGGAAAAAGAAGAGCAGCAGTGTTGCAAACTGAGTCATTTATTTAGTATCCACTAGCTTTCACGTTCCTCTGACGTGACAAAGTGGCATTTTAAAGCCACTTCGTTACTCCCTGCACACATTTCTGTGAAGGATCCCAGTTGACAGATGACGCCATGCTTGCTGAGAGATAAGTGGCTCACTCGAGGCCTGTCCCATCAGTGTGCTGACCTCTGCATATGGATATATTAGGGCAAAGTTGGCATGCACCAGGGAGTCCTCTGGAACTGCTGGTGGGGGGGTAAGAGACCTGCAGGAGGCTCTTACCCCCCACCTGCCTTCTGGGCCCCCCAGAACCTGTCTTCTAAGTGAGAGAGAAGTGCTACTTTTCAGGTTTGAGAACTCAGAATGGGTTCATAGAATTGTGCTATTTGGGGGAAGATGCAAAGGAACAAGGAAAATGGTCCATTGATGTTTTCACAAACTCACAACCTAAAGAGACATGTGATGTGCCTATAATGTACATGTATGTGTACATGGATACTAGTATGTGCGTGTATGTAAGGTTCTGTGATAAGGACGTTATATGTGTTTTTTTCAACTCATCTCAAAACAAACCCTCCTGATAGGTATTATTAACCCTCTTTAGCAGATAGGAAAAATAGAGTTTTGAGTTTTTTTTTTTTTTGGTTTTTGGGTCACACCTTGCGATGCACAGGGGTTATTCCTGGCTCTGGACTCAGGAACCACTCCTGGCGGTGCTCAGGGGACCGTATAGGATGCTGGGATTTGAACCCGGGTTGGCCGCGTGCAAGGCAAACGCCCTACCCACTATGCTATCATTCCAGCCCCTGAGTTTTGAGTTTTTAAGCAATGTGTCAAAATCAGACAAATATCACAGACCCATCATCTAAACTCAAGCCATAGGGCAAGGAGCAATCTGGAGGGTTAAGGTGATGGCATGTAGCCAACCTGAGTTCAACTCCTGTTATTACTTATGGTCCACTGAGTTCTGCCAGGGTTGATCCCTGAGCACAAAGTCAGGAGTAAGACCTGAGCACCACCAGATACTAGAGAACCCCAAAATAATTATCATCATGACAATAAAATTAACTCAAGTTTAATGTCTTCACCAAGCTCTAATAAGACCACAGATGTCTCCTCCCAGGTAAGTATGTCGTTCTCATTCCTTCAGTTCAATAGTTGTGTTTTCTCACTGTTTTCTATGACCAAGATGTCCTTTGGAGCCTCACCTGGTGGTCTCCCACAGAGAGCCTGTGGTGTGCTGCAGGTACAACCCAGTCTTCCGGCAGGTGGTCAGCTGCTCAGAGGCATCGGTAAGTCAGTGAATCTGCTCTCTTTCCCAGAGAAGTCAGGATGAGTGTGGACCTGGCCCTGATATTCTCCCATAAAGCTGAACAGTGTTCTAAGGACATTCTGTCCTAGGGAGGGTCAGTGACATTGTTTTGATGCTCTTCTGAGAAATGTGTTTGGGAATACTCACAACTCCTTCAGTGGCTGTTTGGAAGAACCATCCTAGTACAGGCTGGAGACAGCACAGTAGCTCAGGTGCTTGCACTGCAACCCGGGTTCTATCCCCAGCATCCCATATGGTCCCTTAAGCCCCACTAAGAATGAACCCTGAGCTCAGAGCCAGGAAGAAGCTCTGAGCATTTCCAGTGTGGTCCAAAAACAAAAACAAAAGAACCACCTTAATAATAAGAACATGGAATAAGTCTTTTTTTTAATTAAAAATTTTTTTTATTAAATCACTAGTTACAAAGTTGTTCATGATCAAGTTTCAGTCATACAATGATCCAGCACCAGTGTATGTTTCCCACCACCAATGTCCCCAGTTTCCCACCTACATACCCCTCCGGAGCCTGCCTCTATGACAGACACTTTACTTTTCTCTCTCTCCTTCCCTCTCTCTCTCTCTCTCTCTCTGTCCCTCCTCCCTTTCCCTCTCTATAGCTCTTTTCCCTCTTTCTCTTTCTCAATGAGTTGAGTTCAGTTTGATTCTCATAGAATGTAAGATGATTACTACACCCCTAACATACCAAAACCCTTATCTGGATTTAAAGTTACAGAATATCGCATGTCAATTTATGCTTTCACAAGGGCTGATGAGCAAAGTTCTGGCTGTGTGAGCGGCAGTGTCCCCAGGAGAGGGTAAAGTGAGAGTGTGTGGATAAAGAGCAAGAAGAGAGAGAGTTTCCCACTTTTCAGGTTCTCCTGTCCTGGAACCAACAGGAGCACATGTTTCAAGTATACTGTGGGGTTGCAATGTTCTGAAATGTCACTAATGTGTCACTGACCTAGGCTCTGGTGTTACAAGCCAGAGCCCCAGACCTCCTGGCCAGCTGCCTTTCTCTTCTTGGGCCTTAGCCTACCTTTAGGAAAAGTAGATTCTGGAGCACCTCAGCTTTGACCCAACCTCTTCCTCGTCCCACTCACTATAGCTTTACTTCCAGTGACACTCATTTTCTTTCATTAGTGTTCTTGCCTCATTTCCACCCAGAAGATTAGTGATCACTATAATATCTTTTCCAGTATAAAAAGAAATAGATTAGCTGGTCTGTTGATCATAAAATGATTTTTTTCATGATGACTCAGGTTCAATTCACTTCAAAGGAGGTGGGTTTCTGCATAGCTCAGGTTCAGGCTAGTCACAATGCATTTGTCCTTCAGATTTATCAGAATCAACTATAGCTCCAAGGAAGCCAAACTAGTTTGCCTTCTGCATTTCTTAAATATTCCAGCCCTATGCTCTGACCAAGCTTTCCCCCATCTCCACCCTGGGATTTCCTGCCTCCTCCTTATCCCTACACATACCTTAGCAGTCCTTCAAGATCTGCTCATGAGAAGTCTTAGTGTTTTGTTTCGTTTTGTCTCTGGGCCACACCCAGTTTGTGCTCAGGGTTTACTCTTGCCTCTGCACTCAAGAATCATTCCTGTAAGGCTCAGGGTGCTGGGATTGAACCTGGGCTGGCCTCATGTAAAGCAAATGCCCTATCTGCTCTACTATCTCTCCAGCCTCTCACTAGGAGTCTCAGCTTCACAGACTGGCTCCCACTGGCTCCTCCCTCGTGTTCAGTGACCAGCGTGTAAGACAAGGCTGTGTTCTCACCTGTACTGTGCTGTTCTAACACTTGGTAGGAACTGAGGGCAGGGAATCAGTGGAATATCTGTGTTCCCCCTTCTTATTCTTCAAGCGCAAGTCAGATGTCAGCCTTTCTGCAGATACATTCCTAGATCCCCTCCCATATTCAGGCAGAATGAATTGTTCCATTAGTCTTGGGGGATGCTGAATCCATGTTACCATAATCGGCCTCCTTTAAGAGCCTTACTTTTGATCTGTATTCCTTTGGCAGCAGGTGGTAAGAAGATGTTGAATTGGATATAAGTACTTTCACAGCTATTACTGTATTAGGCCCCTTCTGGCAATAAACTCTTTAATACCTCCTGAGTTAAAGTATTGATTCAAGTACCTGCTCACCTTGAAGATTTGTGGCTGTGTGCAATCTGTCACATCATTATCCCCACCACCACCACCACCACCGCTACAGTCAGTCATGGAAACCTCATTGCAATCTTTATATCTGTTTATGAGAAAATAGAGCCCATGATCTTCATGAAACCTGAATTAATTGATGCCCATATACCACATTTGGTCCATATAGACAGAATACTAAGGACCAACAACTTTCCTTGACTCTGAGAAAGCTTGAAAACTGTATAACAAAAATGAATAAATGTTCGATTAAGTGCTTAAGCCATAATACATATAAACTAAAACTTAAAACACAATGGTGTATAATATGGAATGTTTATATATATAAATAAGAATGATTTGTAGGGGAATTCCAAGTGGTGCTCAGGAGGTCTGGGGGCCTCTCCAAGAAATCCTCAGCCAACTGGGCTGGTGCTTAAAAGCAAGGCCTGAAGATGTGGTGTTGTTCAGGTGCTGTGATGCCCTGATCACCTGGGCCATACCTGGCAGTGCTTGGAGGTCTCCAAAGATGTAATCTAGCAATGCTTGAGGGACCATGTGGTGCCAGGGATTTAACTGGGGTCAGCTGCACATAAGTCATATGCCTTAACCCCTGTACTTAGGATATAGATTTTACTAAACAGTTTAAAATCACATTTTCATTATTTTAATTTAAAAAATTTTGAAGAAGTGCTTCTCCCAGGGAAAACAGGGGCCGGACCAGGAGAACTGGTCAATTGTTGGAATCTACCACAGTGTGTGTGGGATTTAGGGTAGGTAAGATAGAGGAGGAACCAGTGTGACAATAATAGTTGGAAATGATCACGCTGGACAAGAGCTAAGTAAAGTGATATACATGATAACATTTCAACACCTGTAGTGTTAAACACAATGCCCTGAGAGAGAGAGAGAGAGGGACAGAGACAGAGACAGAAGAAAAGTGCCTGCCATAGAGGCAGGCTAGGTGAAGTAGGGGTTATGAGAGGGAAACTGGGGACATTGGTTTGATGCTGGGAAATGTACCCCGGTGGTGTTGGGACACTGTATGACTGAAACCTAATCATGAACAGCTTTGTAAGGGTTTATCTCACAGTGATTCAATTAAAAAAATTTAAAAAGAAGTGCCTCTCATAGAAGCAGACTGGTGAGTGAGAGGCAAATGAGGGTTGGGATGCATTGATGGACAGAAGTGGACACTGGTGAAGGGATAAGTGTTGAAATGTCATATGTCTGAAATTCAATCATAGCTTTGCAATTTCATAGTGACTAATCTTTTTTAAAAAATATATTTTCAAAGTTTTTTTAAAAAAAAACAAACACATAATTTAAATGAAGTGGTTGTACTTTATTTTGTAGAATTGGATGGAATCTCCAGAAGGAGGAATAATTGAGTCAATGAAGTTCTTAAAGGAGCCCAGCTCTGACATAAAATTCCCTCTAAAAACGCAATTAAATCTTTAGTGGTGGTGAGGTGAGGTCACCAAGGGATGCCAAGACCATAAATGTCAACACCATTATAAACAAATTACCTAAACTATAGTAAAAATTTTAAGTTACCCAAAATAGCTACTATAAAAATTTCAAGTAAAATATTCTTGAAAAGTATAAATAACACCTTTAGACTTCTGTGACATTTTACCCTCAGGCTATTTTTAAGATACTTTTCATTGCATAATCCAATCATTTTACTTTTATTACCAGTAGTGACAAATATAGTTTCTGGAGGGATTTACTTATTTACTTATTTATTTATTCATTTATTTGTTTATATTGAATCACTGTAAGATACAGTTACAGACTTACAAACTTTCATGATTTTGTTTCAGTCATGCAATGATCAAGCACCCATCCCTCCACTCATGGCCATTCTCCACCACCAATGTTCTCAGTATTCCTCCTGCCACCATTACCCCTTCCTCTGTGGCAGGCACATTCCACCTTACTCTCTTTCTCTTTTGGGGCGTTATGGTTCACAATACAGGTACTACAAGGCCATCATGTTTGGTTCATAGTCTACTTTCAGTACACATTTCTAATCCCAAATGATCCCTCCAACCATCATTTACTTATTGGTCCCTTCTCTTGACCAGCTGCCTTTTCCCTCAGCATGTGAGGCTGGCTTTCAAGCCGTGGTGCAATCCTCCTGGGTCTGTCTCTACTGTTCTTGGGTGTTAGTCTTCTATTATGTTACTTTATATTCCACAAACGAGTACAGTCATTCTATGACTGTCTCTCTCTTTCTGACTAATTTCACTTAGCATGATACTAAGTGAATTCCATGTCCATCCACTTATATGCAAAATTTCATTATTTCATCTTTTCTAACAACTGCATAGTATTCCATTGTGTAGATGTACCAAAGTTTCTCTAATCAGTCATCTGTTCTAGGGCACTTGGGTTGTTTCCAGATTGTGGCTATTGTGATAAGTTTATAATGAATGTGCTGATGCCATTTCTACTGTGCTTTTTTGAACCCTCAGGATATATTCCCAGGAGTGTTATTCTGGGTCACATGGGAGCTTAATTTCTAGTTTTTTAAGGATGCCCATATTGTTTTCCAAAAAGGCTGGACCAGTCAGCATTCTCACCAACAATGAATGAGTCTCTTTTTGGGGAGGGATTTTTGTTTTAAAGAAACAAGGGCATACCTGTTTAATCACATAGTGGAGAGGCAAGTTGTACAGGAAGTTGCCTTTCTTGGTGCAGACCCTGGGCTCTCTGCCAGATGATGATTTCTCTGCTCATCCTTCCATGCCAACAGGTACTGCATTCCATTTTGGACCTTATGACAAACGATTACATGTTGTATAACTTTGGGAAATCTGCACTTGGTTGAAACCACTCAAGTAAATCCTACTAACTCTAAATGTACACTACAACAGTAAGGAGAATTAAATGGAAGTTCACAATTGTGCCTTACCCCCAAAAATCAGGAATTTGGAAACAACAGAGGGAACAGTATATAGTACTGAACAGTGTAACAGTTATCAGTGACTTGAAATGAACTGCAGAGAGGACGCCTTCTGATTTGCAGTATGAAGATGCTCCCTATGGCAATAGAGCAACCTTGTGTACAGAATAAAGGGATGTTTGCTAGTTCTGAGCGAGAGCACTTTCCTACATTGTCACAACCTTTTATCTCCATACTCCAGAAAGCCTTCCCTGAAAAGTATCCTCCTGGGCCCTTACTCTCATCAGTCATGAGAGCTACCACTCAACTCCCTTTAAAGATGATTCTCAGAAAAAAAAGATGATTCTCAGAAAAAAGACTGCTAATGAGCTAAATGAATGTAGCTAGAACACCAGGACAAGCTGGACAGTGTTGAGTTTTAGAAAATGGAAGCTCAAAGCAAGTCATCTTTCTCACTTAGCTTTTTGCTCTGACAGGAAATGAATGTTCTGCTCAAATTTCAAACCACCCTCATGTTCGCTGGCCCTAAATGTCAGGAAATTTTTGTCCTAAGCTTTCTAAATCTCCTCCTCTTCTCACTGAGTACTATAGACTTAATTGTGCTCTCTCAAAGTTCATATGCAGGAAGCATAGCCCCGGAACCTCAGAATGGGTCAGTTTGAAGACAGAGTGACTGAGGGTAACTGAGCTTAAATATGTTCTCATTCATATGGCTGGATAAAGAGCATATTCAGACACCCACAGAGACACTGGAGTTCACACACAGAGAGAAAAGTCTGTGTGAGTGCACAGTGAGAGGGAGTCCATCTGCAAGAAGAAAGTAAACCCTAGCCACACCTTGATCTCGAACGTCCACCTTCCCAAATTTGGAAAAACAAATTTCTGCAGCCTGAGCCCCGAAGTCTATGACATTTATAGGGCAACTCTAACTGACTAATACACTTGGGTCAATTAAAGTATATAGAAAGTTACAGATACTTTGGGGTCAAGCTTTCTAGCTCTGACACTAGACAACTAAATGTGAAATTCCCTCTCCTCTGATAGCCAGGACCTCTCGGTCACTCTTTTTGAACTTCCTGGTGCAGGTGGTGAAAGTATGGGACTTTGAAACAGGAGCCTTGTCATCTGAATTCATTGGGGCTCATGGCAACACTGGAATCACCTGTCTGACCTTCGACTCCAGTGGAAGAAGGTATGTGCCTCTTCAGAATCCTCCAGCCCTGGGCAGCACGGGGGAGCCTGGAGATAACATCCTAACAGGAGTCTGTTTCCTAGGCTGGTCACGGGGGGCAGAGACGGCCGCCTGAAAATATGGAACTACAACAACGGGCACTGTCTCCACACTCTGGAACATGGCAAGTCAATTCACTTCACTGGCATGAAATCATGAAGCAAGAATATGCGTGTGTAGCGATCACAAAGAAAATTTAATTAGCTAGCATCTAGGATGCACAGCGTAATCTGACATCCTTCTTCTCTGGTATTTCACTTTGCCCAGGCTTTGAAACTTCCATTTGGCAGGGATTACTCACCAGAAATGTCTATTTACCTAGCTACGCCTCATGCAACTTTTTTATTGGAGGAGCTTTGGTTTTTTTATGTTTCGCAGCACAGTTTGATTGTTCAGCAGCTATCTGCACTACATGTGACCTCCAGCTAGTCTAGTTCTTAACGGTCCCTTAACAGAATCCTCTTTACCACACCGTTTCACCCTTTCCCTCTGTTGCTCACCATTTTGTTCTCATAATCCATGGAGGGAGAGTTGGTGGTGGTTTTATTTTATTTTATTTTATTTTATTTTATATTTTTAAGTTTCAGATGTACCACTTTATATTTCAGCATTTGTATAAACTACATTATGATCACTTTGGATGTTTTATTTCCCTCCAACACCATACAATGCACAGTTACCCATTTTACCTACACAATTTCCCCTTCTCTTTGGCTCTTACATTCTATTATCATAGTCAAAGGGCTTGGGGTGGGGGGGTTATTTTGGTTTTGAGCCACACCCAGCGATGCTCAGGGGTTGCTGCTGGCTCTACTCTCAGGATCACTCCTGGTAGGCTTGAGGGACCATATGGGATGCTAAGATTGAAGCCAGGTTGGCCACATGCAAGTCAGTCACAGTACCTGCTATACCACTGTTTCTAATTTTTTTTCTTATAATTTGTTTTATTTTGATTGTATGCTTTGTTTTCTTGTCTTTCAATTATGAGTGAACTCATACAATATTTATCTTTGGCAGGAAGATGCAGGGGGTTTGGCCATACCCAGCAGTGCTCAGGGCTTACTCCTGGTTCTGTGCTCCATAGTCACTCCTTGCAGTGCTTGGAGAACCGTACATATTTCAAGGGATCGAAATGGGGTTGACTTTATTGTGCCTTACCCCCTGAACTACCTCTCTGATCCCAATCTCTTGCCCAATCTAATTTATTTCACTTAGAAAATTCCACTATATCCAGCCAAGATCTTGCTGCAGATAGCAAGATTTCATCTTTTTCTCTGTAGCTGAACAGTATTTCACTATACAGACATGCCACATTTTCTTTATTCACTCATCCATTATTGTGTATTGTGCACACTAAGATAATAAAGGGAATTTTCCATAAGTAAATATAACAAATAATTTCCAAGATTGTATCTATTTTTATATTGTATCTATTTTTTATTAGTTTTTGGCAGTTCCAGGGATGGAGCCAAGGGCCACCTGTGCAGGCACATGATTGACCACTGAGCCACAATCTGTTTCCATAACATAGCTATTGTGATTAGGGGACACAGTGATCACAGGCTGACATGCATCTTCCCATAATAAGGCTGTCATCTCCTTTAGATAAATATCTAAAAGTGGAATGCTGAATTCAGATGTATGTCACATGTCTTTATTCCTTTATTACTTGGTATATATCGAGTTTCTTCCCTTTTTGGAAGGTGGGCTTGGGCCACACCCAACAGAAAAGTTAATCCCAGATCTGTGCTCAAGATTTCCTTTTGGAGGTATCAGGGAATCCTATGGTGGCAGGGATCAAACTCAGCTTCCAATATATGCAAAGCATGCTCAGCCCATCGAGTTCTTTCTGACTCCTAGTTTCTTTCTTTATTTTTTAAAATATTTACCTTTTCCATATATTTTGAAAATCTCCAGAGTAAAATCAAGGTTTAAAAACTAAAAGTTGGTCTCTTTTCTGCATTGCTATAATTTTATTTTCAAAATTGTTTACTCTATGTTCATTGTTATGTCAGTACTAGATAATACTCCTACAATTCTGGTCTATAAAACTGTAAGGAATGGGCCTGTACAGTGGTTAAGGCACATGGCCAGCATGTGCTGACCAGGGTTAGATTTCTGGCACAATACAGTCCCTAGAGCATCAGGCAGGTGCAATAGTGGAAACCCCATGAGCACTATTAGGTGTGATCCTGGAACCCCAACATTGGGTATAGTGGTTTGGGTATCTCCAGCTTTGCCAAAACCAAGCAGCATCATATCTTTGGGTCCTAGCACTGAAATGCCAGGCTAGCTAAGAATCATAGAAGGGCTCCGCAGGCCTCCTGCGTACTGCTTAGGAGTTCCCCCACCCTTAAAATAAAAACCCGAGGAAGAGGTAAATGTTCTTTAACTGCCAGCTAGTGTCAATGAAGCCAAAGGAAAAGTGACAAAAATCCCTGAAAGAAATGAGTGAGATTTGCCCCCCTGCTTTTGGCCTGCCTGTGTTTACTCATTCATGAATCTTCTCAGTGAAAGCCCGCCACTGTACAGGTCCCTGTCCCAAGAAGCTGAGCATCTTCTGGTTGGTGCAAGAGCTGTCCCAGCCTTTCAAGGTACAGGGAATTAGCAAAGCTTCAGTGTCATAAAAGATACCGAACTGGTGTCTTTCCCATTTCCCCCAGTCATCAACTAGGTGAAATCAATCTGTATAAGCTTATTCTAAAGAACTGATACAGAGTATGCTTTATAAATTGATGATGTTAATATCTTTCTAGATGAAAAGCAATGTGAAGTTTGTGATTGTGTCTACCTGGAAGTGAATCAAAATAAGTGAGTTCTAATCAGCTTAGTTATAAGAGGGACATCTGTTTTGGTATAAGTTTGACCCAAAGAAGGATACTAAAACAATAAAAGGAATTTTCCACAAGGAAATGTGACAAAGAATTTCCAAGGACTCCTCCTTATTCCCTGATAGTAACTTAAGTAGCTGGGCTCTGCCTGAGCAGCTGGAAGAAATTCTCCACACACTTTGATAACCATTTTGAGGCTGACATTCTGCACTGCTGAGCCATTCTCCCCTGATCTTTCAAGCACATAAAACTGACCCTGATTTATTGAATCACATTTTACCTTGATCTTTACGAAAACATTTTTGAACAAATGGAAAAAGTTCTTTCCTCACTCTCTTTATTTCATATGGAAATATGAAACAAATTGATAATGACAAAATTAGACCATGAATGGATTCATTGCAAAAATTAAACATATGATTGATACTTATGGAAATATAATCTTGTATTATTGTTCTAGGTGCATCATAGCTGTTGGATGGGACCGAAGAATAAATGTGTATTTTGTAAGTTAAACATACAAAATGATATTTCAAACCCTCCTGAGAATGGGCACTTTCTCTCTCTTCCCTCCACCCTCTCTCAGTCACAGGGGCCAGTGGTCCCAAGGATCAAACTCAAATCTTTTGCATGCAAAGCATGTGCTCCTGTCTTTTGAGCCACATTCCCAAGCCTGAAAGAGATGTCTATTTTGCAGAAGAGACAGTCCTCCCAAGCAGTGCTCAGGAGCCCAGGAGGCACCCCTGCTGATTCTTGACCTACTGACACATGTTTGGGTAACAGGCCATGAGGATG
The DNA here is from genome assembly GCF_027595985.1 of Sorex araneus. Lineage (NCBI taxonomy): Eukaryota > Metazoa > Chordata > Mammalia > Eulipotyphla > Soricidae > Sorex > Sorex araneus. The sequence goes on along the minus strand of NC_073302.1, from coordinate 238,187,613 downwards.
CAGTGCTTCTCAAGAGCGCAGGGGGTCTCCCACAGCCTTGCAGGGTCTCCAGGGCTATACCCAGTGATAACCACTGCACAGGTGGTGCAGGGGTCAAACTGGGGGTGGGTGCATGCAAGACATATACCCTAACCCCTGCACACCATCTACCCAGGCCCTAAAGACACATACTTCAAATTATTTTATGCTTTGTTTTCTGGCATAGGCAGGTCAATGATATATATTCCTCCGTCTCTTTTTTATTTCTTTTATGGGGGAGGGGGGAACATCCAGCGATGCTCAGGGCTTACTTCTGGTTCCATGCTCAGAAATCACTCCTGGTGGTGCTCAGGAAACCATATGAGATGCCAAGGTTCAAACCCAAATTGCCACGTGCAAGGCAAACATCCCTCCTGCAATGCTATTGCTCCAGCCCTTCCTCCTTATCTTTCTCCTCTCACCTTTCCTTGCCTCTTTCTTTTGAAAACATTCCTTTGAGCTTGTTTCCATTCCTTCCCTCTAGTTCTCTTCTATGGGAAGAAGTGCTAGCTAGAAAATCCTTGGGTGCAAAGAGAACAATGTCTCTGGGATCTGTTGGCAGCTCTCACTTTCGCCAGGTTTCCCCAGCCTTGGACTCCATTCTGCAGCTTGCAGGGGCTCAAGCTACATTTCCCGTGCACTCACCCCTATTGGCAAGTCAACCAGCTGTGCATTATCTGTCCACTCCCTTAACTGTTTAGCTGCTGTTGCTGCTGCTTATCCTCCTCCTCCTCCTCCTCCTCCTCCTCCTCCTCCTCCTCCTCCTCCTCCTCCTCCTCCTCCTCCTCCTCCTCCTCCTCCTTTCCTCCTTCTTCTTCCTTTTTTCTCTTCCTCTTCCTCCTCCTCCTCCTCCTCCTCCTCCTCCTCCTCCTTCTTCTTCTTCTTCTTCTTCTTCTTCTTCTTCTTCTTCTTCTTCTTCTTCTTCTTCTTCTTCTTCTTCTTTTTCTTCTTCTTCTTCTCCTCCTCCTCCTTCTTCTTCTTCTTCTTCTCCTCCTCCTCCTTCTTCTTCTTCTCCTTCTCCTCCTCCTCCTCCTTCTCATCATCATCCTTTTTCTCTTCTTCTTCTATTATTTTTCTTCTATAATTTCTTCTTCTATTATTTCTTTTTCTATTATTTCTTCTGTTTCTTCTTCTTTTTCTTCTTCTCCTTCATCTTCTTCTCCTTCTCCTCCTATTCTTCCTTCTCCTCCTCCTCCTTCTCCATCTCCTCCTCCTCCTCATTCTTCTTTGCCTTTTTGAGCCACACCTGGCAGTGTTTAGGGGTTACTCCTAGCCCTGTACTTAGGACTTACTGCTTGGGGTCCTTGGGGGAACTATATGGGATGCTAGAGATCAAACCCAAGTCAGCTGCATTCAAGGAAAAGTTCCTACCTACTCTACTATATTGCTCCAGACAGACTCTCCTTACTTTCTTCTGTCTCCTCCACCATGCTTTCATGCCCATTTCCCTCTAACTGGAAAAGGAAGATTATGTTATGCACATATAGCATTTCTAGCAAAAGAAAACTCTTCCTTTATGGCTTAGAGATGTGGAAGTGGGGTTGTGAGAGGGGACAGACTGAAAATGCTGGCTAAGGCAGGATTTTAAATCTACTTGTGGCATTTGATTTTCCCTGCTGGCTGTACTGCACACGCTCAGATTTCCGAAAGCCTTTAGACATCAAAGCACTTTTTTCATCCAAAAGGTGTGCTGTATCTCACAGTATAAGCCTTGCAGCTGCTGACAATCAGAGAGACGACGACCTGGGACGTCACAGCGTTAAATTTGTCCTTTGGTATTATAGGCTCCCAGGCTGATGGCTTTTGTTTGTCACGCGTGCCACAGCTCTGCGTCTTTTTTTATGAAGCAAAGCTCTGCAGACCATCCCCGGAGAGCTTGTCAGTTGACATATGATTTTCTGAAATGCAATCACCCAGACGTCAGGAAAGGATTGCTTTTTATTCCCACTGGCACTAGAGGAATTTGCTTTGACATTTAGAAAATCTACATCACTGGTGGGGTGAGGGAAAGGGTTATAAAATGTGCCAGCGCCTTTTCCTCTGAAGTTGCCAGTGTGTTGGCAGTTCATTTCACTGCTTGTCCCATCAGTGTCTCGGCTTTGGCTTTTCATGCAGGATGTGCCACGTGACTTTCATCACTTCTGGAAGCCCCAGCCACACTGGCAGGATGACCTGGTGAGGACCTATCTGTGGTCTGGCTCTTAACCCAAGCAGAGGAGGATTCGTTTCCTTTGGTGAAGGCCCACTCTGTGTCCCATGTCTTGCTTAGTTTTTCAAGCATCTAGGGAATAAAAAAAAAACCATTATGGAAAATTTATGGTTGGGATCCAGATTGAACCAGGAAGTTCCAGGCAGTCACTTCTGCTTCAGGAAGCCCGAGGGCCTATGTTCAGGCTAGGAGGTTGAGGTCACTGGAGCAAACCCATGCAGCTCTGCATGACTCCAGCCAGAAATTCTGTAGTTTGGGACAAAGCACCCCAGAATGTGGTAGGTGTGACTTTGCTCCAAGAAGCATCCGCTGGGCCTGTAAGCACTGTGTGGTCAGATGCATGCCTGGAGCAACTGGACAGTTACCAAGATGGGACTTATCAGGGACCCATAGCCAGGAGACATGTGATTTCAATGAGCACAAAAGAGCTCCTAACTTTCTACAGTGACACAATTCAAAGACTGCCCACAACATCATCTGAATGCCAGCCAGGCCAGTCAAGGCAGAGCTGAGAATGAAAGGTCACTCCTTGTGCCTAAACTTCCATACATTCCTCTCCCCTGCCCTGCCTTATACCACCTGTAAATACTCCACAAGGAGTAAAGCACCAGAACACAAAATCCACAAGGTCTGTCCACATGGTGGTATAACCAGGCTCTATTGAGTTCAGTGTGTAGATGAATAATGTACCAATAACTGTTTTCATTGAGTCAACATTGGTCAAATGTCTAGTGTGAGCTAAATGCATGTTGGTCTTTGAAGATGCAGTGAGGAGCAAAATGGTCCACATACAGAACCTGTCTTCATGGAACCTGCAAATTATTTTTGTTGCTGCCACTGATGTTGTTAATATTGAATGACAGAACAAAGAAATAGGGGACATGCCATAGCAATTACAAGGGTAAGAAGTCATGGAAGAGTGAGATAGTTTGATAATTCTAGCACTTTCAGGTGCCTTCCTTAACAGCTATAGGCACAGAAGGGAAAAGAGCATGAGTAAAGTGTGATTCCTCTAGGGAGAAATAGTACAGAAGTTTAAGGGACTTGCTTCACATGTGAAAGTTCTTGGTTGATCCCCAGCATGGCATATGGTCCTTTGAGCTCTGCTAGGTATATTGCTGAGTGCAGTCATGAGTAAATTCCAAGTACCACTAAAGGTGTCCCCCAACACACACCCAAATATTATCTCCAGCCCAATATCTCACAAACCGGTGAGTAGATAAACAGAAAATAATCATCATGCATATGGTAGATGGCATAGTAATATGGAAAATTCTGGGAAAAGCCAGGTGTGAATCACTAACTATACTCTGACGTCCCCTGTGGTAGTTGGAAAAGGCAATTGAGATGAGGGCATAGGGAAACAGTGCAGTGTCGAGTCCAGAAATTGAGGATTATAAAAAGGCTGAAAAACTTGAGCATCAGGGTCAGAAAGGAAATGAAGTGATGCAATGTGGTTCAGAGGCAGATCACCTGCCCAGTGTCTGTGAGAACTGGATTTGATCCCCAGTAACAGGTAAAAACCCACAGAAGATAAATGGAGTTGGCAAGTTATGTTAAAAGCTTGTAAGTCGTGGAAGTCTAGCTTATAGACTCTGCAGGCAGTGGGGGATCACAGAAGAAAGGACTCCACATATGTGTATCATAAATAGCAGTAAGGGAGGCCCTGAGTGATAGTATGGTAAGTAGGACACTTGCCTTCCATGTAGCCAACCCACGTTCAATTCCCAACAGTCCATGTGATTCCCACCAGGAGTGATCCCTGAATGTAGAGCCAGGAGCAATCCCTGAGCACTGCTGGGTGTGGCGTCCAAATAAAAACAAGACAAACAACCATGAAGAGCACAGGGGAACAGTAGAGGGACTTGAAGGGAGTTGGAAGGAACGCTGTTGGCCTCTTCCACAGTCTACAGTGCCTCCTTCACTGCACCAGCCGCTATCCTGACAGCCCCAATCTAAGAAGGAGCATCTTAGATACCCATGGAGAGGTCCTCTGGGTGTACACTCTGGGAAGTATGTAAGAACAAGGGACAAAATGTGCTTTTACAGCCGCAAGGAACCCAATTTCCTCACACCGACAGTGCATGTCTAAGAGAAGGTTGAAAGGGAAATGGCCAGTGCTGGTGTCTATAGCCCTGGTCTCTCCACTCCCTTCTGCTTACTTACTCCCTTCTATTTCCTCTCAGGGGGAGAGGTGATCACTTGCGTGTCATAGTCGGGGTGGGAGAATGGGGAGTAGGGTGCAAGGCAGATACAAGTTCTGCAGGCACTAAGTGAAGGAATGCCAGGCTCAGTGATACAGGCCAGGGCTGTTGGGAAGACACATAGCCTTGGCCAGTGTTAGATTCCTTTGACCGATTTCCACCCAGTTTCTTCCCACGTGGGGACTCCTTGTAGCTAATCTGCTTGCCAGCACTACATGGAAACACGCTAGGAGTAGCTCTTCCCTGGGGCCTCAGAGGTGATAAATAGACCCAAGAGAACACAGCACCACTCTGGCAGAGCTGCCACAGATCTTACAGCATGGGGGCAGAGGGAACCCAGGTCCTCTGGGTGGGGGGCCCCTAGTTTCAGATGACTCCCCCCAACAGGGGGCCACTCAGGATGGAAGATCCTCTTTCTCAGAGGTCAGGTAAAGGGGAGTTGACTGGTTCAACTGGAAGTTGAACAGTTCTTGCTCTGTTCCCACCCCCATTCTTTCTCAGAACCAAGGACATAAGGAAGACATCCTCTGTGTGACCCAGTGCCCACCATTTCTTCTGGCCACTTCCAGTTACGATGGGGAGATCATCATTTGGAATGTCATCTCTGGCCACGTGTACTGCAAGCTGAATACCCCCAGCCCATCTGATGGTGCAGAAGAGGGAGAAGGTGGGTGACAGGCAAGTTCTGTGTCCCCCCCCTGCACACACACACAGAGCAGGTCTAGGCCCCAAGCCACATTCTTTCAAAGCATCTCAGTTCTGGACCACAAAGAGATTGGCCTGGCTTCAGGTATGTTCAAAGGGATAGGCCTGGCTTGAGGTTTAAGTGGTCAGAGGGGGATTACCAAAGCTGAAGGGAGTTTAAGTGAAGGTCCAGCTGCTTCAGTCCTGGGAATGGGTCCACCAAAACCCATTTCACAGGCCAGCACACCGAAATCCTTTCCTTCTCCCCTACCTACCTGGGGGCTCTCTCACATCTGAGCCCCCCAGTCTTTGCTGGTGAAGTTCTCCTAGTCTCGCTCTCATGACTCCACCTTCTATGGCATGCTCTTGGCTTCATTCAACTCACCCTGCTCTCCTGACCCCCAGCTCAGCACCTCCTCATGGGTCTAATACCCTCACGCTTCATGAAACTGGCCTTCAACACCCCACCTGGATGTGTCTCAAAACTTGTACTACAAAATCTGTCCCTAAATTAAATTACTTATGGAAGGATGGATGCATGGATGACTGCACATGTTTTGCTACTTCCATTTCTTCCACATTCTTTTTCTGTTAGTGTGACCATGGGTTCACTTATTCACTTATTCATTCAGAAGCTTTTGCATGTGGATGCTCAACTTTTCCAGCATCATTTGTTGAAAAGACTGTCCTTGCCTATCAAATGGCCTTAGCACCCTTGTTTAAAAAAATTATTTAACCATACATTTGAAGTATTGTTTTGGAGCTCCTTATTTTTTCTTACTGACCTGTGTATCCATCTGTATGCCAAGGCCACACTGCTGATTATTGTATCTTTGAAGTAAGTTTTGGAACCAGAAGTATGAGTCCTCTCATCTTGATTTTGTTTTTCAAAATTGTTTTTGCTCTTTGGGGTCCCTTGAGATGCCATGTGAGTTTTAGAATGAGTTTTTCTATATCCACAAAAATCATCATTGGGATTTGGAAAGAGATTGTACAGAGACTGAAACTCTCTTTGGATTGTGCTGTTTAAGTTTTCCAATCCATAACTATGGAATATGTTTCATATTTATTTACATATTTAATTTCTTTCAGTGATGTCTCCTGGTTTTCCATTGCACAAATATTTTACCTCTTGAGTTAATTCCTGAGCATGTTGTTCTTTTAGATGCTATTCTATTTTTTTGTTTTCTTTTTAGATGCTATTCTAAATGGACTTTGTTTTACTATTTCCTTTTTAAATTCTTCCTATTGTTTGTTTGGGATAGGAACATATTTTTCTGTGTTGACCTTTTCTCCTGCTACTTTGTTGAATTCATTTAGAAGTTCTAGGAGACAAAAGATTTTTGTTTTGGAGACCAATAAAGTGATATATGCTTGTTTATTTATAAATGATGATATTTATTAAAACAAAATATCACTTAACAAAAATTAAATAAAGCAATGTACATTTTATTTTGTATTTTATTATTTTTATAGTTGACTCACCATGAGATAGAACATCACAAAGCTGTTCATGATTGCATTTTAGTCATACAAGTAATATGCATTTTAATAGCTATATAATTATAATTAATATGCTATTTAAATAAATGGTATGTACTTCATATATATTATTTTCTGAACACTTAGTATTTTACTTCTATTTACAATGTGAGTATATAATTCTCACATTGGCCTCTGAGTGTAAAAACTGGGTTTGTTTCACCCCTTTTTTTCCTTTTTGCGCTTTCTCTCCTTTGCTATTGTTGCCTTGCTGTGGATGCAGTGATGGAGTTTACATCCTTGGTTGTGTTAACACAGCTGGTTATGCGGTTTGCCAGGAGTTGCACACATTGATTTTCCATCAGGCTCTCACAGGGCATGGGCAGGAGGGCAAAGCCAGACATAAAACTCTTGCCCTATGGCTGCAAGGGAAACACTCTACCATGGATCTTCCTCCAGCCCTGCCGAGCCCACTTCTATAGGTGAGGAATCTGAGCTGAAGAGTTGAGGCACAAGAGTGGAGTAGTGGCTTGTGTCGTGTCTGTTCCAGGTTCTGTAGGTCCCAACCTGCATGCAGCCTGACTCACATACCACTCACGCAACATCTCACTGAGTCTCACTAGAATGCCCTGGAGTGGGAGGTGAAAACTCCACATCACAGATGGAGAAAAGGAGGCTGAGAGGTGTGGAATGCTCTCTAGAACACAAGCATGGACGTGGGGAGACAGACACTCAAAGCTTTCCTCTGGATTTCAAGGCTTCTCCCAAGATAAATGTGGGCGGACCGGAGCCAGAGCACAGTGGCCAGGGTGCTTGCCTTGTGTGTGACTGACCTGAGTTCAATCCCCGGCATCCCACGTGTTCCCCCAAGAACCGCCAGGAGTGATCCCTGAGCACAGCTGGGTGTGGCTCCCAAATAAAAACAAAACAAGCAAAAACAACAAAGATGAACATATTGGGCAAAGTTGGGGTTGTCTTTGCTCAGCCTCTCCTTTCACTTTTCCCGACTTCACCCCTATTGTCAACCCCCAAACCAAGGCCCACAACTGGGGGGGAAAGAAGCCCACATACCAGGCATTGGGAAAGACACTGGGCTAACAAAGGAGCCAAGGAAGAGCCATACCCCTGTGGGTGACCCTCTGTCCAACCTCTGAGAATCCCCCACACCCCAAAGACAATCACAAAGCCCAATATCAAAGGCAGCAGCTCTGGAAGCAAAACGTATTTGGGCTGGAATGTCAACCCCTCTGAACATTAGATGTGTCACCTTAGACGTTACAACTCTTGCCTGTCTGCCTCGCATTGCTGTTCCAATTGAAGGTGGTCCTGCTAACAACTGCTCAGCACAATGTGACCACTGTGATTTTGAGGACAGGGCCTAAGTCAGCTATATCTGTTGTGGTTTTGCAAGTGTGGAGACCATTCAGGCCAAGTCCCCAGGACACAATGGTGATAGATGAGGGCAACACCTCTGGTAGTTATTTCCAGCACTGGACACCATCAATAGTGAGTCTTGCTCACATGACACCATTGGCTTTGCCTCTGGTATGGATAATGGAGTCCAGAGCCCACAGATTCAGGGACGATGAGATAAAGTATCTAACCAGTAACATTCTATACCCAGGGAAATTTGCTTCTAAATAGGTGTGTACGAGGTTTTGTTGGTTTTGTTTGTTGTTTCTTTGTTGGGCCACACCCTGCCATGCTCAGGCATTACTCCTGGCTATGCTTGGGAACCATATAGGATGCCCAGGATCAACCCAGAGCAGCTGCATGCAAGGTAAATGCCCTACCCACTACACCATCACTCAGGCCCTAGTTTACAAGAGTTTTATCAAGTAAAAAATATGTGAGTTCTCTCTACGAAGCAGTATAAGAGGGTTACATGTAAGTGAAGAAAAGGAACAGTATGTGGGCCTGTACTGACAGTGCTGAAGATATAGCAGGAGGAGGGGAAGCAAGAAGGAAAGAGTCACTGTACTGGCTGGAGAGCTCAGCGGGCTGTGTGCTACTGATTCCGTCCCAGGCAACACATGATCCTGTGCACTGAAGCAATGACACTGAGTCCTGAGCAACCACTGAACATGGACCAAAACAAAAACAAAAAAGACTAACAGCCCTTAGCTGAACTGTGAAGGTCAGGTGTCCCCTCTACCACTACCCGCAGCCCTTCTCTGCCCAAAGCCCATTTCTCTCTTTTTTGCAGAGTGGAGGTTGATGGGAGGAGGTTTATGCCACATCTGGCTGTGCCCAGGGCTTACCACACTTGACAGGGCATATGCATGCTGGGAACCAAACTGGAATTGGCCATATGCAAGGCAAACACTTTAATCCCTGTGCTATTTTTCTGACCCCTGTCTGGTACTTTACTGCATTTATTTATACAATGGGATGCTCCCCAGCAGTTCCAGTTATACCTGACCTCACTGTGCTGTGATCTTCTGGTCATCACCCCAGAGGTGCTCAGTGGGAGTATAGACAGAAGGCAAGGGGAGCAAGAAGCAGGATCCAGTCCTGTACACTCTCCGCTGCCCCCACTGGTCCTTCATCCCAGGGCCCTGAACTCCTGTGATCACATGAGGCCCAAGCAGAAAATGTCCTTGGAGGATCCATGTGTCAAGGATGTGTGTTTTTCTTTTTTCTTTTTATTTTTTGAATTTTTAAATTTATTTTAATGTAGAAATACTGCGATTTATTCAACCATCGATTAAACTGATTGAATTGGGCATAAACTCCACATTACTTTTTTTAAAACAAAAATTTTAATTGGCTATCCATGAGATAGACCACTACAAAGCTGTTCTCAATTGGATTTCAGTCGTACAATGATCCAGCACCCATCCCTCCACCAGTGGACATTTCCCATCACCAATGTCCCCCATTTCCCCACCACCATCCCCCACCAACCCACACCTTCATCCCCAGCCTCTCTCTATGGGAGGCACTTCTCATCTTGCTCTTTCTCTCCTTTTCCTTTTGTGCATTATGGTTTGCAATACAGGTGCTAAGAGGTCATGGTGCTTATTCTGGACATTCAGTATTTTTATCAGGACTGTAAGGCTGAAATAGCTTTTCAATTGGGTGGCCACTTTGGGGTGTGGATGTGACTGCTGAGGCTTCTGGAAATACAGGGAGGTGGGGGAAGGTAGCCCATCCTGAGCCCAAGAAAGCCTGGAGATTTCAGTCACAAAATCGCATACCAGAATTTTGAGCAGATTTTATCTTGGTGAGGTCCATCCTGAGCTGGTGGAGTCAGACCAGGGGTATGGTGGCAATTTTGGATTGTGGAAGCAAGCGGCTGCCGAGGGTTCTGTTTGGGAGGGCCATCAGGCCAACCCACTCTCCTCCAATTTACCCTGGTCTGTTCAGCCATGTGTGGGTATGAGATTAACTGTAGCTTTTGATCTTTTTCAAGATTTATCTATGGGTCTCTGAAATAAGGCCAATAAATGAGCTTGTATAGCTGAGCCAGAGGTGGTTTGTGGGCATGGCTCCCACATAACTAACTTTTGGCCATTTAATTTCTTGGAAAATTTGGTCCCAAGTTGTTGCAGTCCAGCCAAAAGCACAGCGGCAATTTTGGGGTATCAGGAAGCCTGACGGCATCATCAGTCTGCTGATGCACTCACCCAGCAGGTAAAGGTTGACCTGCTGGAGGCACGATACCTGCTTTCTTTTCCCTTTCCTTAAAAACGTTGGCAATCACTTGAAGACAGAGTTTCCTTATTTATTTATTTATTTATTTATTTATTTATTTATTTATTTATTTATAAGCCACTGGCTGGCGTCAGTGGTTCATGGATCCTTGGAGGATGATGCCTGTGCTTTAGGACCCTGTCAGACAATACTTCTCTCAGGATGATGACTTTGAAGAGTCCCTCGGGGGGCTGGAGGGGGGGGGGCTGGCTTCTGTTGATGCTTCTCCAAGAGACAGGAGTCCTTGGCTCCAGGAGTGTTCTCAGAAGATCTTTTATTTTCTGCCCCCATTCCCCTCCCCCTTTCCCACCCAGAGATTTTGAGCCACACCCTCCAGTGCTCAGGTCTTACTCCTGACTGTGCTCAGAGACCACTCTTGGTAGGTTTGAGCGATCATATGGGGTGCTGATCATCAAATCTGGGTTGGTCGTGTGTAAGGCAAGTACCCTGCCTGCTCTACTATCACTCCAGCCCCCAATGACAGGATTTGTTATTATTAATTTTTAAACACTTTAAAATTTAATTGGAGTACTGTGATTTACCGTACTGTAAATGATGTTTTCTGGTATACAAAATTCCAACACTGGACCCCTCACCAGTGTACTCACCTCCATCCCCCACATTCCTTACACACACACACACACACACGCACACACACACACACACACAGTTTTGTGGCTCAGTTCTCCCATTGTTTAACTCTACAAAAATAACAAAATCCTGCAGTTTGCCACACATGGGCACATGTCGTGCACAGGACGACATGTCGTGCCCAGCCCCAGCTACACAAGCGCCTCCTCCAGTCCCAAGCATTGGTGAGTAGGGAGCCCTGGAGGCCCCTGAGCACCCGGGATCCCAGAGCACCACATCTTTGGTCTGAGCTCTGAAGACCCCTGTCTGCATAGCCACATACTCTGAGCACCACTCTAGCCCTCCCTCCCTAGAGCATGTAAGCAAGTGAATAAAACTATTTTCAGACCCTCTCCTTGGTCTCCAGGTTCCGACAGGAGCATTTCCTGCCTTGCCTTCTTAAAGACACGGGCAGTGTGTGACCGCAGTGCTGCTGCAGCTTCTCTGATGGCCAATGGGCCTCAAGGTAAGAACAGAGACTACCCTCGGTCCTTCTTTCCCTCGTGACACAGAACCTACATTCCGGTACCCCCTTGATGATGGGAAAGAAGGAGTTTGTTCAGGGTCTACAAAGCTGTGAAGATGGGAGACTCGTACCTCCCAGACCCATCTTCATCTCAGGTTGGGCCTGGGGGCTGAGGGCTAGTAGCCAAGAGAGGAAGTGAGTTAGAGAAAGTCTAGGTGGTGGCACTTCTGTCCCCAGGCCCTGGAAATGGCATCAGTGGTTCATGGATCCTTGGAGGAGGGTGTCTCTGCCTTAGAACACTAACAATTCTCTTTCAGGTGTCAGGGGCGGGGGGTACAAAGTCATTGTGGATCATTATTGCTGCATCTCCAAGAGACAGAGGAGTCCTTGGTCTGGGGCCTGGAAGTGTCCTTAGAGCATTTGCTTCCCCCTCCCCACATTCTACCCCTAACTGGGCCCTCTAGAGCATGAGAACAAACTGTTAGGATTGAGGAACAGGGCAAGCCCTAGGGTGATGAGTGGTTGTGAGACATGAGAGGAACAAGACAGAGTCTCTAAGGCTCACTTACTCTCAAGGCCCAGGCTGGGCTCTCACCTCAGTCCTGCCCAGAAGGGAGAGTCAGCTCCCCTCCCCCCAAATCAAACCTCCCACCCCTACTCATGCCCCTCTACAAGAGGTTCGGGGTATAGTGATCTAAGAGTATGTTGCCCAACTCTACCAATGAGAAGGCCTTTGCCAACATGTGTGGGTAGTTGTTATCTGCTAGAATACACCAGGAAGAGGAGGTGTTTGCTGGAATTGGAGGCTTCAATGCCTCTCATGGAGCCCCAAGATTTAACCCCACCCCCCACCTCCTCTGTCCTCCTAACTCTCTCCACAGGTTCCCTCACCTTCTGGAAATTGTCCAGTGGCACCTGTGCCCTTGCAGACTTCGCTCCTGTAAGTTGGGCAGGTGGTTGGTTGAACCTTCTGCATGTATGAGGGGAGTGGGTTGACACTAGCCTGATAAAGCAGCCCCACAGTTGTGCTGGGTAGTAGGCTCTGGCCTTCTTTATCTAAATGGCGGTGCTCCTTGGTTGGAATTAACACAGGCATGGTGACTAGTGCTTACTCAAAATGAAATAACAGCATTTCACTCACCATAAGCTAACAGGTAAGTCAGGTTTGAGTCCCTACAGTGTGTGATTGTGTGTGTGTGTTTGTACATGTGTGTGAGTCATGAGCCCTGGATATGTCTTTATAAAGAGTTGTTGTGTGCATGCGCGCGTGTATGTATATGTGTATGTGTGTAAGATGGGCCCTGGGTCTGTCTTTGTAAAGGACCCTTGGGTAGGTGTTTGTCTTTGTAAAGAGCTGATGTGCATGTGTGTGTATGTGTGTGTGAGTGATGTCTGTGAAAGATGGGCCCTGGGTGTGTCTTTGTAAAGACACACTTTGTAGTGTGTGTCTTTGATGTGTGTGTAAATATGTATGTATGTGTGTGTGTGTGTGTGTGTGTGTATGTTACTGGGCCTTGTGTACATATCTTTCAGTCTAAAAGCAAGGCCCGGGTCAGCAGCATTGTGGTGACAGCAGGAGACACACTCACTTTCGTGGCTGATCAGGATGGATTTGTGCACGTCTATGACATCCAGGGTTATGGCCTGCAGGGTGTGGAACTTCAGCCTCCCAAGAGTAAGCAGAGAACTCTTCTTTCACATTCCGGTGAACACCAGCCATCTACTTAACTTTCCTATTCTGGTGGTTTCAGTTAAACTGTACCTGTCAGAAGGGCACTTCTCTCTTTAAGAGCAGGATTAGAAGGGCCAGGGAAACAGTACAGTGGGCAGAGCAGTTGGCTTGCATGTGGCCAGCCGGGCAATGCTCAGCACCCCATATGGTCCCAAGCACGGCCATGAGTCATTGTTAAGCACAGAGCTAAGAGTATGTTCTGAGCACTACCTGATGTGACTTAAAGAAAACAAAACAAAACAAAACCCCCACACATTTAGAGAAAAATGATTTTCATCAATATTGTTTATTGTTTAACAAAGAAACAGGAATATGGGCTTGCTTACACTCTTAAATAGAGGGTAAATTGGTGCTGTGGTGTAAATGCAGTTTAGCTATATGCAGCTAAAAACTCTGAACCAGCAATTCAACTTCAAATATGACTGAAAGAAATCATAAACCTGAGCCCAAAGATATCATTGTGAGGTCGTAAATGAATGCATGGTTTATGAGAAGAAAATAGAACCTGAATGCAAGCCATAAGGAGAATTGATTAAATAAATAAGACACTGGAATATCATTTAGTGATTTGATAATGACACATATATTGAAGTGTATTCACAAGAGAAATATGATTTAAAAAAATGGTTAAACTAGGGGGCTGGAGCAATAGCACAGCAGGTAGGGCATTTGCCTTGGACAAGGCCAAACCGAGTTTGATTCCCAGCATCCCATATGGTCCCCTGAGCACCACCAGGAGTAATTCCTGAGTGCAGAGCCAGGAGTAACCCCTGAGCATCGCCAGGTGTGACCCAAAAAGAAAAAAATGGTTAAACTAAAAATCCAGCCAACCAAACAAGGTTATAGTGTGAATGTAATTCTGTAAAGCAAAGTAGTTGGAAGATTGACAGTCTGAAAAGCTTTGCATGGAATTTGTTTGAACAACCATTTTCTGTGTAGAATATTGTGATGTGGGGGTTGGAGTGATAGCACAGTGGGTAGGGCGTTTGTCTTGCAAGTGAGCAACCTGGGTTTGATTCCCAGCATCCCATATGGTGCCCCAGCACCACCAGGAGTAACTCCTGAGTGCAGAGCCAGGAGTAACCCCTGTGCATAACTGGGTGTGACCCAAAAAAGCAAAAAAAAAAAAAAAAAGGAATATTGTGATGTGTTTTCTCTTTTAAAACTTGTGTTTCCAACTTTTCTGCACACATAACGCTATAATAATAACAAAGATAAGTTAAAATGTTAAGACTTTACAATATTGATATTAAAAGTACTCATGTTTAGAAAAAAATCAATCAGCACTAATGAAGGATAAAGATTAACTTTCTGATTTGACCCCCAGCATTCCATATTGTCTCCCAAGCCCCTCTAGGAGTGACTCCTGAGTCTAGAGCCAGGTTTAACCCCTGAGCATCACCAGGTGCTCCCGCCCCCCACAACAAAGCAGCAATTTCTCTGACCTCCTCTACCACCTAACTTCCTGTTTCCGAGTCCTAGTAATACTATTAATACATTTTAGTGTCCTTTCAGAAAGTTTAATATATTGTGCGTAAGTAATCTATATATGCATATATGTACATACACACAGTACATAATGTCCAGGTCATGTTTTTCTAAATATTCATATTAGTATGTTTAGCTCCATTTGACATATTTAAATGACTAAAATTTTATAAAGCACAATTTTGTAAAGGTCAGTTATAGGCAAATCTACACATACTTCCCTTTAGCTACCTGTCCTGTCCTACCACAGAAATTTGAGACTCATTTTAGAAAAACCTGAATTTGGAAGTAGGAGTGATATGCCTTGTATTGGTCTTTATTGCAGGTACTGAAAAGTATAGCTATTTTAAAAGGCACGTTTTACTGGGGTCAGACTGATAGTATATCAGATAGGGCATTTTCCTTGCATGTGTCCCACCCAGGTTGATACCTGGTGCCCCATATGATTCTCCAAGCACCACCAAAAATGATCCCTGGTGTAAAGTAGAAGGCATTTTAATTGACATTGGTTAATGTCAATTAAAAATATATATAAGTACACACACACACACACACACACACACAAAGACACACAGACACAAAGTGATCCCTAAGCACAGAGCCAGGAGTGAGTCCTGAGAACTGCCAAGTGTGGCCCCAAAACAAAACCAGACAAATGAGTATTTTTAATTATTTACCGACTCATGCATGTTTATAAACTCTGAAAGAGGTATAGTGGCAGCACCATTCATACATCCCAGTTTCTGTCCAGACCTGACACAAACTTTCACCAGCGATTGGTGCTTCATGAGGACTAGTCAACTGTTGTGGAAGATCAAAGATTTGCAAGATCTTTCCCCACTAAACACACACTCAGCCTGCTGGCCCTGTCCTGTAGGATCCAGCATCAGCACTGTGGTGGTGTTTATGTCACCACCTACACAGATGCATTCTTTCCTTTGATCTAGATGTGACCTTTTGGCGGTCCCATACCACCACAGTGACCAGGTGAGTACCACTCGTTTTAGAATTCAAAAATGTCTAAGAGAGCTGTGACACTGTCTACCTTTAATCAAACCAATCCTCCCAGAAGCCTTCTGGATGAGTCAAGAGGAAGTGTTACAGTTCTGTAGTTGCTGGAAAAGGAAAGAATTCAGTTTCCATTGCTTGTACAGAATAAAGAGATGGAATGCTTTTGTTTTTCTTGGAAGAGGATGATATTTTCCTCAAATTGTCCCAGTTCTTGGGGTTTGTTAGGAAGCTTGGTAAGTTCAACATGGTTTATACTGGAATCACAATGTGTCAGTACTTAGGGCAGCGGGCAGCACCTGAAGTTGCACCAGATGTTTTTTTCCAACCTCTTGATCTTTTTTTCCAACCCATCATCTGTAAGATAATTTTCAGAATATCTTGTTTGATGTCTCGGGGCTGGACCTGGGGAACTTGGAGGAAGTGTGGGGTGAAAACTCAGAAAAGGAAGAGAGTGCCAGAAACAATTCAGGCACCTTGCCTGGCTCTACATCTTATTTTAATTAGCTGGGTATAGCTGAACTAACACAGTGTCCTTTCCATGCTAGAGTCACCTTTTCCCTCTCCCCTCCCATTTTATGTCCTTAGTTTGGAGCTGATAGAGGAGAAGTTTCTGCTGTCAGCCTCCCTGGACCACACTGTTCGCCTTTGGAGCACGGCTGGGGAATACATAGGTGAGGACCCCCTCAGGCGCACAGCAGGGGCCTCTGATGTGCCACCACTGAATGGAGGATTAATTCTTTGCAGCAAAGTGTCTCGTTCTGCTCAGGATGATGCCACAGAATGCAAGGGGCTGGGCAGCATAAGCAACAGAGCTGTATCTCAGCTCTGAGAGGAGGGTCAGCACTCTTCCTGGCCTCAGACAGCTGCCTCACATGATAGAGGGAGACAGAGAGACAGACAGAGAGACAGACAGACAGCATACACTCTGGTGTCCCTTCTGCAGGGACTCTATTTTCTTACTTCCACTAGGGCCTTATCTCTGATTACAGACCCATGTGGGTGGAGCTTCAACATAGGATGAGGAAAGGTGAGATTTGACAGTGCCTTCACGTTATCTGACTGTGACAAAATTAGCAAAGTGAAGAGCGTTTACTTTGGAAAGAAAACATAACTGAACTAAAAGCAGAGAGTTTGCTCAGGGAATGTGTGATCACAGGATCATGTCTTGGAGGATCAACTCAGGGCTGGGCTAGAGGAGATGCTTAGTGAGGAAAGACCTGTCAGCACGGGCTGCAGTGGTGCGATGAGCCCATTGCTCAGAAAGCCTGGGTACCTGCGTCAACAGCTTCTCTCTCCCCCTAGTTGATACTTCAATTTAATTTATCCTGAAAGGTTTTAGTTTATAATTGAGTAACTTATGCAGCAATGTTATGAACTCATGCACAGCCAACTGCCATGGAATCTTTTCTTCTTTTTCTTTTCATCCCTCTTTTCTCATATATTCCCTTCCCTTTCCTTCGTTCCTTCCTTCCTTCTTTCATCATTCACTCCTCCCTCCCTCCCTCCCTCCATCCCTTCCTCCCTCCCTCCCTCCCTCCCTCCCTCCGTCCTTCTCTCTCTCTCTCTCTCTTTCTCTCTTTCTCTCTCCCCCTACTTTCTTTCTTCCTTCCTTCTTTCTGTGCTGGGGGTCAAACCCAGGGCCTCACACATGCTAGGCTACCACTGAATCACACCCTTTACCCTGAAATTGTTTCAGACATAACTTCAGAAGCAGAGTTAAATCTGATTGTGCTGACCTAGAAAAGACTCTGGAATCCTAATCTTAGCTATAGGCTCTGCTCTGATTAGCAGGGTTATTTCCATCCTACGCTTATTGTTTATTGATGATTCTCTCTTCTTCCAGGGACCTTTGGGCAAAGTGACCCCTGGGATATCTTCACTCCTGATTCCTGGAGCCACCCCAGAGTGCCCTGTGAAATTCTGACAGCAGCTCAGAGCAAGCCTGTTGAGCAAACACTGGAAGGAGAGGTTTCTGCTGTGTGCACAGGAAAGGAGGAGAGAGGAAAGGTAGTACAGGGAAAATCCAGGGCTGATGGGAGTGTGCAAACATCCAATTCATCTCTACCAATGAGCAGCTTCCAAGCAGATCAGGTTTGAATACAAACTATCACCTGGAATGAGTCAAGGCATGAGCCTAAAAACCAAGTAAACATGGCAGGTTGGAGGTGGAGTCAGGGAGCAAATGTGTCGGCCGGGATCTGTGAGGGGGATGGATCTCATCACCCAAAGTCATTTAACTTTCTCCTTTTAACCAGCCAATAGGCTGTTAGGGACTGTTCATGACCTCAGAACAAAAGAGACAGCCCTATTCTCAATGCAGCTGTCACCTCTAAGAGAGACACACAGAGAATGCTCATCCCACAGCGTACACTCGCTGCCAAAAACTACACCGACAAGCCAGGCTTCCTTTCAGTGTGCGCAGCGAAGGAATGATGGGTTTTGTGCCTGCGTCTGTGAAAGTTTAAGTCAGAGCAGAGATTCTGAGAAGGCCTTGGTCGATGCAACCTTGATTTAGAGCTCGGTAAAAGATATGGATTTCCAAGAAATGCTTGCCCTTTAATAAATTGAAAAGAAGGTCATTTCATGAGCTATTGCTCACTGGCTACGTTACAACTCCAAAAGCAGGACACCTGCTCTGCGGGCGAAATAATGCGCCGGAGCTTTTTCTCTGGCAGTCTGCTAGAATACTGATCACATGCACAACCTCGCCCCCAACTTCTGGGCGGAGAACCACACGTGTGCAGAGAGGGAACAAAGGAGTGGGCAGGCACAGAGGATGCGAAGCTTCTGTCCTGTTGGAGGCCCCTCACACTCACGTGTGCTCTCCTAAGTGCTGCCAAGGTTACGAGGAGGTGCCCTGAGACGCTTGGGACATGCAGAACAAATCTCCCGGCCTATGGAGAGAATATATAATCATTTCCATGTGCATTTGACATGGTGGAAATAAATGAGCTCATTAATTTTGAAAGGCCCATAATTTGGAAAACAAAAGCCCAGGAGATGTGGAGGAAGGAAAAGGGCCCATGGGGGAATGTGCTGCCTGCAAACGCTACTCCAGGGCTCAGGGCAGGGAAGTCAGATGGCAAGTTCATTCGTAGGAAGGAAGGAGCAGGAGCCGGAAGCTGGAAACCAGCAGAAGGTGGAGACAAGAGGATGGGAGCTGGGGAGAAAGAGGGAGAGAAGACAAGGGGGACAGGGAGAATGACAGAGAGGGAGAGAGAAGGGGAAGGGAAGAGTGACCAGAGAGATAGTTCTGCAGGTAGGGCACTGTTTTTGCACATGGCTAGCCCAAGTTTAATCTCTAGCACCCCATATGATCCCCTCAAGCACCACCAGGAGTGATCCCTGAATACGGAGCCAGGAATAAGTTCTAAGCATCACCAGGTGAGAAGCCCACACACACACTAAAGGAGAATGGAAGAGGGAGAGGAGAGGAAGGGAGATCAGGAGGAGGAGAAGAGACAGGAAGTGAGAGGAAGGATGAAGAGGAGGGAAAAGAGGAAAGGACAGGAAATAAAGGAGGGTGAATAGGAGAGGAAGGGTACTCAATACAGCAAAATCAGAAGACACGTGCCTCCATGAGCTTTGCTGTTCTGGGCTGAAGGAGTGCGAGGCAATTAGGCTTCAGAGAGACACAGCCTACTGTGTAAGGAAACCATTTGGTGTTTTTTCATTCGCAGTTCTGTCCAATTTGTCTGCAAGTTACTCAGGAACAGTCTAATTCTTTCTAGTGTACACACACACACACACACACACACACACACACACACACACACACACACACCCCTGAGCTTTTGCAGAGAGTATGTATCTGGGCCACTTGTGGGCATCCCACTGGAAAATCACACAAAAGGGTTTGTAACCCAGTCTGTGACTTAGGGCTCCCCTTATCCTCCTCTCAAGCTCCCCCTCATTAGGTGGGTGACCTCTGCCCATCAAAGAAATAAGACATGAGGATTGGCTGCTCCTGACATTTCATTCCTGTCCTGAGAACGCAAATTCCTCTGAATGTCAATCTTGCCAAATTGAGCCTACTGTTTGGATTTGATTCTTCCAGGATAATAGTATCAGACATAATCACCACTGAACTCAGGGGCCACCCAGCAGAAAACCTGTCTCCTGGAAAGCACTGCTTCAGTGCTGCTCATTTCAAAATTGAGGGAAAGTTCAGGGGGCTGGGGGCAGGGGGTGTCTTCACCTCTGACAGATTTAGCCAGCCTGGATCTCTTGCCAACACACAAACTCCATTTGACTCACAGTGATCCATGTTCCCTGTCATCAGTGTGACTGGAGATCCCATTTCCCACCTTCCCCCTCCTCTTGTAGCCTGAGAAGATCTCAAACCCCCTAGAAGATGCCACGGCCACAGCGGAAGCTGAAAGGAGAGGAGACCCGCACCCACACCGCTGGCCTGCACCATGCAGTAGCAGGTCAGCTGAAAAGAAACACCCAGACTGGGCTGGCATGATAGAACAGCGGGGAGGGTGTTTGCTTTGCATGTGGCCAACCCAGTTTCATCCCTGGCATCCTATATGTTGCCACGAGCACTGCCAGGAGTGATTCCTGAATGCAGAGCCAGGAGTAACCCCAGGAGTAACCACTGGACGAAACAACAACAAAAAAAAAACACAAAACAAAAACAACAAAAAAGAAAACACCCAGTTTGGGGTGGGGGTCTCTCCTGGATAAGACAGCCTTCCCAGCCTTTCCCCAGACTACTCTGTCACCTGCAGGAATCCCCTATCCCAACCAGTTAGTGTAAGCAAGTCCCAGGTCAAACCTCACAGTTTAATCCTACTCTCGTGACCCAGGGTGCTTTAAGGCATCCCACCCTCTGGTCTTTGTATGTGGGGTCTCCTCTGGTTTTGTGCCTCCACCTTCATGGCTGACATAGCTGCCACAAGGCTCCTTGGGGTGGGTGGCCCAGCTGTTCTCTACAGGAGCCCTGTGCAGTCACTCTGACTCCCAAGAAGCTGGGGGGGGCACACCATGGAAGTCCCAGGGACAGGAACACCTGGGGGCTATGCGTTCCCCAGTCTCTTCACACCAGACTTGACTGGATTCTGCAGGAAGTGTGATGAAGGCAGGTGAGTGACATCCCTGTCAGGACTCCCGAAGACCCTGTCCTCACGGCAGTCTTCTTGGGTTTCATCTCAAGAGGCCCAAGGAACAGAGTTTTCATGTTCTCTGCTGTTCCCCTCATCATGGGCATTAGGGCTGAGCCACAGGGCCAGCAGAGAGATACATCACCCCAATCTTCCCTGTCCCTTGGCGTAGCTGCTTCCTGGCCACCAAGGGCCACAAAGCTCCGTAGGGCATCTGCTCCCCCATCTGAGCCCCAGATACTCTATTTGTGGTCACTTTATGGCTCATACAGCTGCTGGGTTTCCCACCGCATGCCCGCAGCATGCAGAAACAGAAACAGGGATCAGGGCCTTGCAGCCAGATCAGCTCCTGCAATGGACTAGTCCCTGAGGTTTTGTCCAGTTCTGCTTGCATCTGTCTCATTAGTATCAGAGCCACCTCCAGCTTCAAGAAAAACTGGGGGTTGTGTAGCTAAAGAGGGAGGAAGGGTTGGGAGTGGGGTGGGGGAGCTATAACCAGCAATTGCCGACCAAGTAAGTCAGAGTGAAATGCTTGAGATGGTGTCAGGATAGAGGGTGTCACACACAGAAACACCATCCATCCTGTGTGGTCATGCCAGGAGATACCATCCAGAGTCAGCTCAGGAGAGCCGTGAGCTTCTTCAAAGCTGACACAGATTTGACAATGATCACAGAGCTGTCTTGGAAAAGAGAGTGACCTGTTAAATGTTCAAGTCATTAAACTTCCTGTTTGGAGGCCAAAGCATTCTTTGCATTCAGGAGGCCTAGGTGTGAGCCTCGGTGTGACCCCCCCACACCCCAACCCCCAGAACACAGGACCATGAGCACATTTTATTTCCTTCCATTGTGTACCAGAGAGATAGATGATACAGTGCTTTCAGTGCTTGCCTCGCATGTGGCAGATGTTGGTTCAATTCTTGGCACCATGAAAGATCCCCCGAACACCATCAGGAGAAAACCCTGAGTGCACAGCCAAGAATAGCCCCTGAGTACCATCAAGTATAAGCCCCCCATATACCCACCCCCTCCAAGTAAAATATATAAAACCTCCAGTTCATATGCCTAGAGATCACCTGGGTGCTTTTGTAAGCCAAAAAGATGGTGAATGTGGCAAGTGGGGGTGTGAGAGACGAAGGGGATGGCCCCTCCGTCCCCATGAATTTGAGGGCCATGCCCTCAGCCTCTTCTGTCAGCTCTCACGGGCCTGCTGAGGGGACCTGCCGCTCTCCTCAGGCTCAGGTGTACTTAGACTGGGCCGCGCAGACAGCACATATTCACTGCCTGCAGCTTTGGGCGTCCCACCCAACTCTGGACAAGGGGCTCCCACCAGGCTGGGGGTTGAGGTTGGGGATGGGGTTTTCTCTGTCCTGACAGTGTAAAGAGACAATGATTTTCAAATATGCAGAGCTCCCAAACGTAATTAGTTTACTGCCCCCTCTTAGGGGGAAAAATAAATCACTCTGCAGCACCGCTGGAAACATACCTTTATCCCCCACTAATATTTCTTTTCCTTTAAAATTAAAAAAAAATTTTAACTCTTCAATATGGTTTACAAAACTGTTATTAGTGAGGTTTCATACATGAAACATTCTAGCATCATATCCTCCTCCAGAAGGTTCACCTCCCTCCACTGCCACTGTCATTTTCCGCCCCCCACAGCCTCCCCGGTAAGCCTCCTGCTGAAGACCAGTTCTCAGTTTCTGTTGCCTTCAGGCATCTGCTATTTACTTGCTGTTTCTTCATAACTTGTATGTGAGAGAGATGATCCTGTGTCTGTCCCTTTGCTGACTTCATTCCGCACGATACTCTCCAGATCCACCCACGTAGCGGTAAAGCCTCTCACCCTAGCCCTAAGGACCCCACCCTCGTGTCTTCACTGACCCTGATCACCCCCTAGAGGCTCTGCCTTCAAATACCATCACAGGGGCTGTAGGACCCCAACACTTGAGTTTGGGGAATGCAATCTAATCCATAAAACTGAAACTGCTGGGGGGTGTGAGGGAGGAACAGGCTTTCCCACAGCCTAAGCAAGACCCCAGCGGGCAGGGCAGAAGGAGGCCACCCTGGAGAGAGGAGGGTGTGCGCATGTGCGCATACTTGCCTGCATCAACCCGGTTACCCAGGCAGCGAGGTGGCGGGAACTCAGAGCTGGCCTGGATTCTCCACCTGCCTTTGGCAGAATGAGGGAACTGTGAAGTGAGAGCTGTGATTCAGGAGGAAAGACGTTGAAGGGCAGCTGCTTAGCAGATCCCCCTCAACACATTGGTTCAACACCAGTGGTCATTGACTTAATTATAGATTTTATGTATTTCATAAGACAGGGAAATTCTGAAATAATGCATACATTCTATTAACATCTTCTTTCAACTGGCAGCAGTCAAGTCTACTTTCATTTCCTAATCTTTTGGTGAAGGGTCAAAGTTTTATCTTCAAGTAAGAGACCAGCTTGAACACTTGTCTTCCAAAAATAATTATCTATGAATTTCAGTTTCTGTTTTTTTGGGGGGGTGTGTGTGTCTTGTGGGGAACACCCAGCATATGCCAACATATGGTGGCAGGGATGGAACCCAGGGCTCGTGCATACGAACACACATTCCAAGCCTCGGAGCCTCTTTCCCACCTCCTGCCTTTTCTGTTGAAGCAGAGCAAACCCTGAAAGATGTTTGAGAAGCAATGTGAGTGCAATTGCCTGCTGGAATTGCTAACGGTCCCCCTCCCCCCACCCTGACGGTTGTCTCTACTCTCTTTGATTCCATTCCACCATTTATCTAGTCCTCTCCAAGTCTTCCTCTTAGTTTTCATAGGTTTTTTTTCACACTAATTTCCTCCACTGTAGTTGACTTTCAATAATTAGAAAACAACAATAAAATGTGCAGCTGGCACAGGGGTGTGGGAACAACTAGAAGATTCTCAACCCCCTTGGATGTTGGAAGCCTGTAGTTATCTACTGGTACAAACACTTAGAGGGGCTCGGCAGGGGGCTTTCGGGGTACCAGCCTCGGGGGACCTGTGAGCAACAAGAATTGGCTAGAAATTATGTCAGCCTCTCCCAGGACAGCAAGTCTGAGAACAGGGAGAGGATGTGCAAGGGAGGAAGGCGATGAGTGTATGATCACTCACCCACATCCCTTCTGCAGGCAGCCTCACCCACACGGCGTGGAGGTGGAGGGCAGCCTTCACAAACAGGGAGTCTCTTACTCAGCATCCAAAGTGGGGCGCGGCTCTTCTCCCCCGCCCCACCCCTGTCACTGACATTTAGGTAGAGAATTACTAAACATCCCAGGTTTTATTTGAGCAGTGGCCCTGGAAATGTGCTATTTGTTTTCTCTGCTACAGAGAACAGGAGACTTGGGGAGGACCTGGGATTTGCCCGAAGTCAAACTCTGGTCAGTGGTCAGGCAGGAACAAGTTCCCACCACTCTGCAGTGAACAGGCCCTGAATAGAGATGGGGTTTTCTTTGTTGTCTTTCCTTGTTTTGGTTTATTGTACATACCCAGCCGTGCTCAGGGCTTACACCTGGATCTATGCTCTATTTCCAGAGACCCTAAGTTGTGCTGGAAAGAATCAGGAGAGATGGGGAGGGGGACAAGTACTAGGCAAATGCACAGGTGCCTTAAGCCCTACATTATGTGGCCTGAGAAGGACTTTTATCTGAGCCTAGGAAGAAAGGAGTAGCTTGAAGATGCTCTGATTCTAGGAATTATTGGCAATGGGCAGATTCTTCAGGAATCAAACATCCTCCCTCTAATACAGTCTTAAGACAAATGTCATGTTACATGGCTCTTACCTATAACTGGTAATTAAAGAGGTGGGTAAGTGGGAGGAGAGGGAGAGATTGAGAAGAAGGGGAAGCAGGAGAGAAAGAGAGGGGGGCAGGCACAAGGTAAGACCCCTAGTAGAGAGAGCAGGGGGGCCATCTGGGAACCGTGGGTACTTCCAAATACCTGGCATAGGGTTGAAAGGAGAGGGTGAGGGTGAAAATGAGGAGCCTCAAAGGGAAGGAACTTGAGGGTGATGTTGACAGCTGTGAGAAGTTCAGAAATAGAGTTGGTGACAGGGGATCACGTGAATGGATCAATTCAGCTCTGTTCTCACCAGGGGCAAACGTGCTTGATTAGGGGACCTATGTCTCAGCAGGAGGCGTGGGGAGCATCCAGGTGCTCAGAACCTCTTCATTCACTCAGCTTTGCCTTTAGGCTGCTGCTGGAACGGAGCCTGCCTTCTCTGGGATCACCGGGGCATGCATGGCCCAGCATTTACCAGGCCCTTCGCTGCCACGAGCTCGCCTGCGTGTCCATGCTCAGAGAGAAGCCGGATCTGTCTGTCATTGGATCAGATTTGTTTAGTTTCAACATTCTGACACAGGAAAAGGAAGGAAGTGAAACCACCCTGACAGAGGGCTGATGGGAGCTCAGGTCCCCGCTGTGAGTTCTGGAGACACTAGGTTCTGTCATCTTCTCTTGGCCATTCTTCTTCTGGATTCGTCAGGGATTAACCCACTGAGATTCAGCTTGGCCCAACGGGGTCGTGAAGAATAAAGCAAAAACCAAAGCACGCTAGTAGATAGGAGGCACAGGGGAGATGAGTGCTCCGGAAGTAATAGAAACAAGATGGGATATAAGGAAGTTGCTGTCACTAATTCTAAAGACAAAAGCATTATGGCTGGACCCACTTTGTGGACTCAGAACTGATAAGATTCTAGCTGGTGGCAACTCAGACCAGAGAAGGCTTGACCCCACTGGAGAGAGGAACAAAGGATTGTTGTAAGGACATGAATGTGGACACCAAAAGTTTCACTCTTCCCCCTTGACAATGTCATAGCAACACTTGTTTTTTCCCTTTGGCTTTTTGGGTTACTCCTGGCTCTTCACTGAGGAATTACTCCTGGTGATGCTCGGGGGACCATGTGGAACTCCAGGGATCAAACCCAAGTCGACTGCATGCAAAGCAAATGCCCTACCCACTATTGCTCTGGCCCAAGCTACAGACTTTTATCTAGGTAGAAAGCCCGACATAGGGCAGCTTGGGAGGAAACCTATAAAATCAACTCTGCAAAGGCAAGCAGGCAGCATCCCCATGGTGGGAGCAAGGTGGGATTGGGGGGTTGCATTCCACCTGAGATGTGGAACCTCAGCTCTCTCCCCACTGGAGATGCCCATGTTCTCTCTTGAATGTGTTGGTTATTTTTTTCTTTCCTTCCTCATAATCTTTAAATAAAATCATTTTACTTCAGTCCTCATCTCCCCTGAATTCTTTCCTGTGAGGGAAGGTGACAGACCTGGCTGAGATTTAAGACTAAATTTCCCTTTTCTGCAAAGAGCATTTCTTCACTGCAGCCTGAATCCACAGGTCCTGGGGAAATGGGGTGGGAAGGGTCAATCTCCACACCTGGCAAGACAAGTGGAACCCAGGCGTGGTTTGATGACCACCTCCTGCAGCTGGGGAGAGGTGAGATCTGCATCATCACAGACTCATCAGTCCTAGGTTTCCCGAGGCACTTCCTGGGGCTACCACAATGGTAGAGGGAAGTGGTGAACGCCCTTCTCCACCCTTCAGGAGGCTGCCTCCTTCCCCCTCCCCACTTCACATGTCACCTGGAACAGAACAGTACCAGCTGATTCGGGTTTCTTCCCAGAGCTAGACAACTTGGATTGCAATGAGTGAACAGGATTTAAGGTTCCTCTTCCTCGGAAGCTGGGACTTGATGGGAGTGAAGAGCACTGGGAGCCAGAGCTGAGGCTGCACTGGAACTGAGAGCAGCGTGAAGCAGCTGCTCGGGCATGCGTGTACGCAGGAGCAGAGGCGGTCGGGGCCAGCAGCTCCCCGCTCTGAACACTTACCCCGTGCCAGGGAAACCCACTCTCCTCCTTCCCAACCATGCTGGAGCTCTGAGAAGAGAAAATAATCTCTGGGAATAAAGTCAGAAGGCCAAATTGCCCTCTGTGCTCCAACCACAGTTCCAGAGTGGCCTTTTAATGCTGGCAGTGACCTCTGAGCTCCAAGCATGCAGCTGTTGCCCTGGACTCCCACCCCTGGATCTCTGCAGAGAAACCCCCACCCGGACCCCCCCTAGCAACTGAGACAAGCTGCAGCTGACTTTGGGAAAACTGTCAGGTCAGAGACGGAATGCTGTGCGCACAGTCAGACTCAAATTTTTCAAACTTCAAACCCGAGTCTGGCCCTCATTGTGGGTTTAAACTCTTTATTATCAGCGTCATCGTTTTGTAAAGGAAGTTTCCAAGGTGCAAACAGCCCACAAACCTGGCAGAGCCAGATAATCTCTTTGTCCTTCCCTCCTGCCCCCAGTTCAGTACTTTAGAGGAGCCACTCTCTGGTGGACCCAGAAGTTCCCAAAACGTATTTGGTCCACTGTCTCTTAAAAAAAAATTTAAAAAAAAATAGCAACAAACTGAAAGAGCTCCTGCCCCCACCCCAATCGCATCTGAAGCTACTTGCACGCCGTGGATCAATCCAATGCCCCCAGACAGGGTGAATTCACCCACTTGGGGAAACCACGCTTACAGGGCTAATGTGTGTACAAGGTTCACCAAGAATAGCCCCAGAGACTAACGGGTGTGGCCCCAAAACCAAACAAAGAAAAAGATTAAAAGTATATTTCCTACACTACTCCTTATAGCACTGCAGCACTGTCATCCCGTTGTTCATTGATTTGCTCGAGTGGGCACCAGTAAGGTCTCCATTGTGAGACTTGTTACTGTTTTTGGCATATTGAATACGCCACAGGTAGCTTGCCAGGCTCTGCCATACAGGCGTGAAACTCTCGGTAGCTTGCCAGGCTCTCTGAGAGGGACGGAGGAATTGAACCCTGATCAGCCACATGCAAAGCAAACGCCCTACCCACTGTGCTACTGCTCCAGCCTTATACTCCTTATAAAGTATTAAAAACCTGTACATATATTAGGTTCACCCAATCAACCAACAGAAAAGTTTTCTTTAGAAATTACAGATCACACTGTAATGCAAAGTGATGCACAGTGATGAAAAGGCCCTGAGGTCTTCGGGGTGGGAGGAAAGAGGGACACCGAGTACACAAATTCTCTCCGTCTCCCAAGACTACACAGTAGCTTTTCCCTGCTTCAACAATCAGCCCGGACGTCTGCCTTCCTCCCTCTCTCCTTTCCTGAACTGGGTCTGAAACTGGAATTGAGGAATTAATGCCTTTCTACAAGGTCAGTCATACTTGGAACAAAACCTGTCGTAAGGAGTCAAAGCTCCTGTACAGCCGGTAGGGCACTTGCAGGCATTTACAGCAGGGTAGGGGGCTTGCCTTGCAGGTGGCTGACCCAGATTTGGTCCCCAGAGCACCACCAGGAGGGATCACTGAGGGCAGAGCCAGAAGTCAGCCCTGAACTCACTTGAGTGTGAGCCCAAACCAAACCCAAAACCCATCTCATCAGTCAAGCGGAGCAGGAACCACATCCCTCCAATGGCAACTTCCCATTGGTTTAAACTTTGAAAGTGGAGCAAAACAGTGGGAATCATCTGACTTTTCCCCCTGGGCCCCTCTTCCCCGCTTTCTGCAGCCTTCTCCCTTCTTTTGCCCTCCACAGCCAGAACCCTGCTTTCCCATTTGCCCCAGTGTCTGTCAAAAGCGGTGCAGACAAAACCAACTTTTGTACTCAGTTCCTGGAAGAACAAGATTGGGAAATGTGGAATTAGTGAGTTAAACGAGTTTGTGGACCCTTTGTGATATATCTAAAGGAAAACCTTTTCCCCAAACTTGCTTAATATTTTCAAGTTTATCCTGTGGACTGAGTGTTCTCTGGGACTATTCTGGAGAAACGCTGTTTGGTTTGGGTTTTGACCTTCCCACTTAACATGCATGCTATCCTCCAGTTCTGTCCAATTCGTAGCAAATTGCATTTCACCATTCCTTGCAGCTGCATAGTATTCCATTGTGTATATGTAAACAACACACCTTTGTGTTCCACTCATGTCATTGGACACTTGGGTTGATTCCATATCCTAGCGGTTGTATTAGTGCTGCACTGAATGCTGTGCAGGTCCTTTTGAATAAATGTTTCTGTGTTGGGGATAAACACTGAAGCAGAATTGCTGGGTCGCATGGAAGCTCTCTTCTTTTGCATCTTGTGAAGTTGATCATGCTGAGTGTTGACATGCCTACTCATTCCTATCACTCTCCTACCACAGAGAATACGGTTGTCGGGCCCATCACGACTAAATTCTGGCTTGCCTATCCACCTTCCCTATGAGGACCACTGTGGCAGGCATTCAGTGTCAGTTGTCTCCCTTCATCATGTGTATTATTTTGAAGCTCAGAGTCATTTCTGGTTGTCCCAGCAGGGCATCTCGTGGGAGGCCCGGAATGCTGCTGGAAAGCTACATGGAGCAGCTTCCAACACTTCAGTAGTGCTGGGTAGTAGTAGTGGTGCTACTACAAGTGTACAGCAGGCAGGGCGTTTACCTTTCACGCAGCTGGCCCAAGGTCCAATCCCTAGCATCCCATAGGGTCTCCAGAGCAATGCCAGGAGTTAATTTCTAAATGCAAAGCCAGAAATAAGCCATGAGCACCCAAAATCTTTAATGTCAGTAGTGCTGCAGCCGAGAAATACTACCCTGCATTACGGGTCCAAAACAGACTTAGTCAAAGCTTTGTGATGTGGTTGAAATGAGGATACGAACATTTGAAGTAAGTTGGATAAACAGTCTGAAAAAGTGCTTAGAGAAGGGGGTGGGGACAGTTTGGAATCTTTTTTTTTTTTCTTTTGGTCACCCGGCGATGCTCAGGAGTTATTCCTGGCTCTGCATTCAGGAATCACTCCCAAAGGTACTTGGGGACCATATGGGATGCCAGAGATCAAACCCAGGTCGGTCGCATGCAAGACAAATGCCCTACCTTTAGTACAATCGCTCTGGCCTTTCCGTTTGGAATCTTGCACATAAAAGCATTATTTAGTTATTTTTTTCTGAAAAAGGTATGCTTTCAGGATCAGAGAGATAACACAGTGGGTAAGGCATTTGCCTTGCACATGGCCAACCTGGGTTGGCTCCCCAGCACCATATATGGTCCCCTAAGCCGCACGAGAAGTGATCCTTGAAGGCAGAGCCAGAAGTAAGCCATGACCACCACTAGGTCTGGTCTAAATGACATTAAAAATAAACGTGCTTTCCACTGTATCATATTGCCACTTGTTCTTAAAGAAAATAGAAAAAGTTTAAGTGGCCCATGTTATATGACAATTCTGAGAAAGCTCAGTGAAAGGAAAGGTGAATGGAAAAGCAAAATATCCCAGATTTCTAGCCCATGCTTATTGTAAAAAACATGTGAAAATACATGCAGAAATCTAATCTGACTGGGTGTACTTTTGGAAATACCTGACTAGCAAAATGATCCTCTTTGCCTTCCGGAAATTAGTTCTCCATTATTTTACAGAAGTATGTCACACTCCCTTTTAATTAAGATTCAAAAATAATTGGTCAAGATTTTACACAATGTAAATTTAGTCACTTGCTCACATTGCCCAATGCAATTGTTATCACTTACTTGAAATGACTAAATAGACATAGTGTCATATGTCAACTTAAGTAAAAACTAAATATAAAATTAAATCCTGCAAAGAAACTTATCCAAATTGGCCCATGTTAGACTCTAGCATCATACTAACTGTGCTAAGTCATTGTATACAAGCAAAAATCCTGAGTGCAGATTAAAACAGCCAGGTCAGGGGCTGGAGTGAGAGCACAGCGGGTAGGGCGTTTGCCTTGCACGTGGTCGACCCAGGTTCGAATCCCAGAATCCTATATGGTCCCCTGAGCACCACCAGGAGTAATTCCTGAGTGTAGAACCAGGAGTAACCCCTGTGCATTGCCGGGTGTGACCCAAAAAGAGAAAAAAAACAAAAACAAAAACCCAACAGCCAGGTCATTTTTAAAATACGGTGCTTTATCTTTACCAAACAGCAACACTACAGAAAATTTCACCCTAAGTAAACTGATTTAAGTCCAGACCCCCACATTTAAAATCTGGGTAACTTGATCTCGCAGAATTTATTTTTTCCAATTCTGAAACTTCCTATGAATTACTATGTGAAATCAACTACTGTTTGAGAGATGGTAACTGAAAAGTAGTTGACAGACTGGTAACAGTTGAAAGATAAATCATCCCTTGCTAGGAACAAACTACCCTCATTAAGGCTGTGCAACCCCAGTGGGTGGTATGGTTCTCTTATTTCGGAATGTGTGTCCTCCCTACCCCACAGAAACACTTTATTAGAACATTACTAGACACAACTCACTGTCCATTATTTAAAATAGCAAACACTTGTGAAATTCCCAAATCCACCAATACTGGGACTAGAATAATCTTTTAGGGGGTCAAAGAGATAGTATAGCAGGCAAGGTGCTGGCTTGCACACAAGGGACCCTACTGACAAAGTCAGGAGTAAGTCCTCGAGTACCTCGCCAGGAGTGGTCCCAAAGCCAACCTCCAAACCCATCACTAATGTTTCTATACACATGACTCCTTACAGTGGTAAAGTTGTACCACTTGACTATATTTAATTCCCCTGGTAGAGGGTTGTTAAGTCAATGTAACACTAATACAACTGCACATAGAAATAACTCACATCATAAGAAAAGAACTTGAGGATAAGCAACAAGAACCAGCAACATGCTTTTCCTATGCAAAATTTGGAAAACAAGTCAAAATTAGATATAAGTAGTTTATAAGCACATTATATACCTTGCATTTTTAAGATCCTAATGTAAAAAAAAATGCTATTTCTCTATCATTTATCAACTAGAATATAGAAAGCATACAGCAGCAGCAAGAAAGTATTTGAACTTTAACACATAGTCTTTGTTATACCTAATGGTGCTCAGGGCAGCCACACAGCCCAGGAACCGTGCAATGGTCAGTGATCAAACCTGAGTCTCCTGTATATAAACCATAATCAATTGACTTATCTCTCTGGACATTCCAATTCCATTTTAAAGTCAGTGACAAAACAGTTTAGAAATGACACCATAAGATGAACTTTATTTTAAAGCTCATAGAAGGCTTCACAATGTCAGTTACAATCATCATTTCTTCCATTCTATATCTTCACACGACAATGTACTGTTTAAGCAGAGATATATTTTAAAGTTTATGTTCTGCATGCTGCTAACACATTACACTAGCTTTGATGCTTTACCAAATGGATTTTAATATCAAAGCAAAAAAAAAAAAACAACCCCATATTCTATTAGACAGAATTAATTTTAGAAAGCCCTTATGAAATCAGACTTAGTCTTGTTTATAAACACCCACACCCACGCACATGCTGAAATGGAGAGCAAATTGCAAGAAAACTACCTTGGCAAGAACAAATGCTTAAAGATTTTAATTACAGCCCTCTTGAACAAGCAGTACAGATTATTTTCTCCAAAAGACAAAAGTCAATTTCATCCTCAGTGATGCAAATGGTAATACTGCACAGAAGCTTAGTATGAATTCACAATTCCACAGGAATCTGAAAGTTACCAAGGCAATTTTCCCTTTTAGGATTGTAAAGACTACAGACTTAAGCTTTTTCTTTTTCCATATAATACACAAATTTTCTAAACATCCTTAAAAAAAGAAAATATAAATAGTCTTCATATGTTATGTAGAATCAGGTACTATGGCAAAAATATTTTATTAATTGAAGAACTAAGCCAGTTTAATGTTATCTAGTCCAAGTCCATATTAACAGAACTCTTCTCATTAGGGTAACATTCACCGTTCTGATGAGGAGGCTCAGCACCAAAACTATTTTTGCCTTCTACATTTTCTTCTTTTTTGTCAGTATTT
The DNA here is from genome assembly GCF_027595985.1 of Sorex araneus. Taxonomy (NCBI): domain Eukaryota; kingdom Metazoa; phylum Chordata; class Mammalia; order Eulipotyphla; family Soricidae; genus Sorex; species Sorex araneus. The sequence goes on along the minus strand of NC_073302.1, from coordinate 238,155,072 downwards.
GGACCATTAGGAGTTCTTTCCAGTTTGGGTGATTCAATTTTTGGTTTTGGTTGTGTTACAACAGGTTCACAAGTGTTATTTAACTCCTAAAAGGAGAACCAAAACTAGTTATTATCAGGTTAACTTTCAATTACTTTCCTATATGCAGCATTCTACCAATTTCAATACACATATATGTATGCAAAAAACCTTTTTACTTTATACTTGCCCCAAACTACAGCCTAAAGATTTTATTAAAAAAGAAAGTACATTCTTTGATATATCAGGAACTGGTCTGATCACAAATGACTACCTCATGTGGCCCACTCAGGGATTCAAGCTTGTAGTCAATCTTCAAAGGCTTGCACTTCTTTAACCTTCACTGTATGTGAACATCCTTCCAGACAGAAAGCAGCTGCTTGCCCTTCTCCTACCTGCCTCTGAAGCTTTAAGCACTCAGCAAGGTCCTTCCTAACAAGAGCATCAGCCTGTGTCGTCATCACCGCCAGGAACCGCCTAATCCCATTTGATTCCTTAGCTACAGCACTTAGCCTTGTTTACTGTCAAGTCTCTATCCACTCAGAGGGCAGTTACACAGGGCAGGGGCTTTATAAAACATTAGCCCCTAATGGCTGGCACACTGTAAATGCCCAATGAATGTATTTGTTCAATTGGATGAACAAGTGAAGAAATAGAGATTTAACAACCCTACAAGGACTTCTATATTTTTATGCTATTAAAAATGCACTTAAGAAATTGGGTCTGAGTCAGGATGAGTTCAAAGATATGTCCATTTCAAAATAGTCATTGAAATTATGGACATGTTTAAAGCTCAAACAATTATAAGCTGAGTACCTAAGAAAACAAAGAAGGGAACATTAGATGACAATACTCACTTTTATTTTTGCTTTTATTTCTTGAGCACGTACAACTGGATCTGAATCAAGACTCTTTTTAGCCTGAGCATTCATGACATTATTCATCCACTCCCTTACTTCATTGACAGACTTATCAACCTTTTTCATTTCTGACTCATCAATATGGTTGTATTTCTCATCCTACATGGAAAAACCAAGGTCATAAAGTAGAACTTAATAGCAACATCCAATCTGACCCAATTTCAGTTTGCTCCTCAAGCCCCCGTCTCCCTGCATGCCTATTCCACTATGCGCGCTCTCTCCCCCCGCTGGTTTCAATGAAAACTACCTTGCTTCATGAAATTTACCCCGTTTCCTCTAAAGTGCAAATGTGCATTTGGTCTCAAATACAAAACCCAACCTCTCATTTCAGAATCATTCAAGTCTGTGATGAAATCCACTGAACTCTAGGGTAGGGAAACTCCTGACGATGCAGATGACTTGCCTTATTTCTGAAGTCATTCACTATCTTGTCATAATGCTGCAGCCTGTGACCTAGTTCTTCAAACATTTTCGGTCGTTCCTCAGCTTCTTGATATCGGACTTTAATCGGAGTGCCAATTTTCTAAAATAAAATGTATTACAGTATCATTTGTCATGACTTAATTTCAACAGTCTGGTCTAAGCCATAGCAAGTGCTTTCCAGGAACAAGAAGGGCCTACCATCAACTCGTCCAGCTTGTCCACATAGGCTTGTTTAGCTTGGTCCTCTCCTTCTTCATAGAGCCAGTTTTCAGTGTCCGTGAGGAGTTTCAAAAACTTCTGATGCTCCTGTAGAAGAGAAAAAAAAAAAGTCAGGATCAGCGAAAGACCTACCTGAAACCTTCATAGCAAAATAAATTCATCTCCGGATGTCTTAAACCTAAGTATCTACTTAATCTTGTTTCTAGGAAGGCTTCCTGATTAGCTCAGGTCTCCTTACTGCAAGGCTACAAAGCAGTAATAAAAACACTCAATTAGCTCCAATAATTTACAAGAGAAAAGGAAGTTATACACTTTGGCTTCTGTCTTTTTTATAAAGACAACCAAGAGATGTTGGTAAATTACCTGTTCTAATATGAAAAAAATATAAATTTCTTATTTGTCACGTGGAAGGCAAACACCCTACGCTGTGCTATCCACGCAGCCGACTGGTGTTTGATTTCCCCGCCCCTCTCGGAGAGCCCGGCAAGCTACCGAGAGTATCGCCTCCGCACGGCAGAGCCTGGCAAGCTACCCATGGCGTATTGGATATGCCAAAAACAGTAACAATAAGTCTCACAATGAGAGACGTTACTGGTGCCTGCTCGAACAAATCGATGAGCAACGGGATGACAGTGACAGTAACTTTAAATGTCTAATTTTAACTATCTAGGCATTGAAATATGGTCATGGAAGAGTATTTTTCTACCCTCCAGAACAATCATTTCAGAGCCACGCCCAACTGTGTGCCCATTCATCTCCCATCAGTGCTCAGGGGACCATGTGATGCTGGGGACTGAACCAGAGTTTCTGCAAGCATCTGTCCTAACACTGGGAAAAAATTATCACTTCTGAATATATATATTCCTAACAAATTCATGTATTTCCATTTGAGTTTGGAATAGCTCTACTTTAGGACTTCAGTCTAAGAAAATATTAGAGCAGAAGCAAGAACTAGAATATATTACAAGGTAGCCCAAAAACCTTATAACTGCCAAAAGTAAAGTGTTAAACCAGAAGCAATCCAAAAACCATTTCCCAGTTGTGATTCTGATATTTATTCAGAGACAGATTTTGGGAGGTCAGAAAAGATGAGCAATGGTATAAACAAGTCTTACAGGAAGAAAACAGTAATAGAGCAAGCAACAAATGAATCAAATTCACTTTAAAAACAGTGAGCCTGAGGTTTCTGAAAGTAAGGATTTTCTCTTAATTATCCCCGTTGCCCCACAACTAATATGTCAGAGTCTGAATAAATACTTGATAGAATCTTTTTTTGTGGATTACAAAAATGCCACTGGGATAAACGAGAATGGAATAAATCTACACTTCACCAGTAAGTCTGTATCCATTTCTGTTTTAAGTGATTTTGTTTTTACAAAGTCCTAAAGCAAAAGTTTAAATGTCAAAATTTATGTTCAAACAGCTTTATGTGGGATCTCAATTAAAACATCTCTAGGGGGCCAGAAAAATAATATAGCGGGTAAGGCGCTTTGCCTTGCACACAGCTGACCCGAGCTCCATTCCTGTCATCCCATATGGTTTACAGAGACTACCATGAGTAATTCCTCAGTGCAGAGCCAGAAGTAACCCCCGAGCATCACCAGGATGGCCCCCAAACCAAGAAGAACACTCTCTAAACAAACCTGTTCACATATGAACTTCTCATAAGGTCCACACAGCTTGTCCCTGAACTCATAAACATATTCCTCCACTGCATTTTTAGCATCATTTCTCTCCTTTTCCAATTTATCCTGCATTATCATCTTACCCTGTCAGGAAACAGAAAAAAAGGTTAACTCCCTTAGTTTATCTATAACTAAAGTTTAACCATTATTTAGGTTTTGGTATTAAAATCAATAATATATATTAAAAAATACAATTCTTTTAACTTTTACCTCAAATTCATGACATTCTTCATTTTCTAAGTTCACACATAAATTTCACTTTTATTATAATTATATAGATATACCTAAGATTATTATTAGCCAATGTACAATGGTCATACCATCTGCCATTCCATTTTTAAAGCAAAGACAAATTAATTTACTTACAGTACATTTACAATTAAACTTTAAGCCCAGAGAAACCAATTCAGCAACAGAAAACTAAGTCTCACTTTCACTACATATTCCATTAACAAAAAAGGCCGATGTGTTCTGAGAGACCAATGTCCAAGTCCAATGAACTGTGCTAAGACAACAATGTCGTCAATTTCTTCACAAAAATCTGAAAATCAATTTCAGGTTTTTTTTTGGGGGGGAGGGTCCTGTTTTTTTTTCCCAGGAGGGGATTATACTAAACAATTCTTGGAGGAGCATCAATGCTTAGGATTGAACCCAGGAACCCCTCAATCTTCAATTTTATACCAAGCAGAAATATTCTAAAGAGCTCTTCTAATAAAAACATCAAGATAACATTGTTACTAAAATATATTAAATAGAAAATCCAACAGGTTTGTCTTTATCCTATCCTAACAACTCCTCATACTACATGAATATGGCTAAGAACCATGCATCTCTTCAGACAAAGCCAACTAAACACAATCCAAAGTAATGGTGTTTACCATTATTTTGTAATTAGGTCCTTACCTCTGTCTCAATGTACATGTTAAGAAGGTCCTTCCCTAACTGCCAGACCAAGTTGGCTTCTATTGGTAGTTCAACATTCACCACCTTTATTTTGGCTTTTTTAGCTTCTGGAGGCTGGTCAACTTTCTTTTCATTAACCTTGAGAAGAGGGGATACAAAAAGAAAGAAATTCTTAATCCCTGAAAAATAAAAAGCGCCTTTCCCATTGTAGTGATGACTTAAGACAAAAATAAAACCCCCAAAAACATTCAACTTAATCTAGTCCCATCTTTTCATTTTAAATCCGGGATACCATTACTGTCTTTCAGAATTCAACAGGGTGATTTTCTTCTCTTTTCATACTAAACTTAAGATTCATTCCTGTAAGAATTTTTCTTTGTAGATCTCCACTTTCTAACTGTTCTAAGCAAGTCTGCAAGTCCCCCACCCAACCCCACCAAATCCAAGCTATTACCAAATTAACACATCTTTAATGATAATTTAGAATCAAACAGTAACCCAAGGTGGACTCTGACCAGTGTTGAACACAGTAGGATCAACTCTACTCTTATTGGCCCTTATATCCCAAAATGACACCCGCTTTAACTAAAATCAGTACACACACACACACACACACACACACACACACACACACACACTCTCTCTCTCTCTCTCTCTCTCTCTCTCTCTCTCTCTCTCTCATATTCTCATTACAAGGGTCTTTCAAGTTGTATAATTTCTTATCAGTTCCTCAAGGTAAAAAGATATACTGAAATACCAAATGAAATAATGAAATACATACTTAATTAAAAAGAAAAGTTTTACATACTTCCCAAAATAGGTAAAACACAAGGCTAAAAAATTAAGAACCCCCTATGGCCTTTAATCTTCCAAACCTTTTCTATGTGTCTCCACTGCTGCTGGTAGCACAAACACTATTTAGGAAACTCAGTTGCAGATCAGATTAGGAACAGATAAGCCCACGAGGCACAACAAATATTGTGGTGGGGCAATTGGGGAAGTTATAAAGGATGCTGAAGTTCTATATATTTTACATTAAGATACTGGCAGCCAAAGGAATTTCAACGATTTGCTTAAAATCATAATCATATGGCACTAGAATGCCTGTCTCCCAGACTTCTAATTAATGTGTCTTAGAAGCACATGCCTGGAGAGAAGAAATGAACATCAACTTCTTCAAGAAAGTAAAACCAATGGCCAAAAGGCACATGAAAAAATGCTCTACATAGCTAATCATCAAAGAGATGCATATCAAAACAACAATGAGATATCATCAAACACCACAGAGACTGGCATACATTCAAAAGAACAAGAACAACCAGTGCAAGCACGGATGGGGGGGAAAAAGGGACTCTCATTCACTCTTTGGTGGGAATGCCAGCTGGTCCAGCCTTTCTAGAAAACAATATGGACATTCCTCAAAAAAAACTAGAAACTGAGCTTCCATGTGACCCAACAATAGCACTTCTGTGACTATACCCCGGAGGTGCAAAAATACACAGCAAAAATGACATCTGTACTTGTTATGTTCATCGAAGTACAGTTCATAATAGGCAGAATCTGGAAACAACCCAAGTGCCCGAGAACAGACAACTGTTAAAGAAACTCTGGTACATTACACAATGGAACACTATACAATTGTTAGGAAAAATGAAGTCATGAAATTCGTTTATATATGGATGGACATGGAGAACATCATGCCAAGTGAAATGAGTCAGCAGGGGAGGGACAGACATAGAATGACTGCACTCGTTTTGGGGATATAAAAGAAACACAGTATGAGACTAACACCCAAGGACAGTAGAGACAAAGGTTAGGAGGACTGGCTCACAGTTGAAAGTCTGCCTCAAAACCTGGAGGAGAAGGCAGTTCGAACAGAGAAAGGACCGCTATGACAATGATGGTTGGAAGGGATCACTCTGGATGGAAGATGTGTGCTGAAAATGGGTAAAGGACAAAACATGATCACCTGTCATTATTTGTATTGTAAGCCATAGTGGCCAAAATGAGAAAGAGAAAGAAAAATACCTGCGAAGAGGCAGGCTTCGAGAGGGTTGTGGGGGGTGGAGGGGTGTTGGAACACTGTATGACTTGAAACCCAATCATGAAAGCATTATAAATTGCATCTCAGGGTGACTGAACTAAAAAGGAAAAAATCACGAGCCCATGAAGTACTATACTGAATCTGGCAATTTCTGACCTAATCAGTCAGCAAGTCCCATGTGTTCTTCCCCCTCAGGTGAGCATGAGAACCCTCCAACATATCATGCAGGCTATGGGGACAGGGACCGACGAGAAGAAAAATAAAACAAATGACACCGACCACTAGCAAAATACTGGAGCACAACAGATATATGGTAAACAAATGGATGATGACAGGCTATACATGGTAGTATAACATTCAACCAACTACTAGCAAAATCAGTTATAAAACGGTATTTGGCATGGCATGGATAAGAGATCCTGTGTGGGTGTGTGAGATAATGTTCCAAAAGGCGTATTTGCACTTCCACCTAAAATCATGTAAGGTTACCCAATGTTCAAGACAGAGACGGGAAACTACTGGCGCAAGTCTTAAGTGCTCAACATTGAAGTGAAGGGAAGAAATGCTGTGACAATTTCCTCAAAACCAGCAAGCTGCTCCTCCATCAACACAAAATTTAACCAGAGAAATAAAAGGCGTTCAGAAACCAGTTCAGAACCTACAGACCATGACCAATCAGGGCATGGGAAGATTCAAACCTGGAAACTTTTATAAGCACAAAGTGAATTTGATCCCAAACCTCTATTTGTCTGAGGTTAATAATTCTATCCTCAGAGTATGAGGGGGTGTTATAATGAATGCCTCCCAATATCCATCTGACCATGAATTTTAAAGGTCTGATGAGAAGTATCTTTTTAAGAGATAAAACCAATTTAACTTTGTTTCTAATGCATACTGCGGAACTGAAGCACAAATTATTATTTACTTTGAAACACAATCTGATTATTACCGGATGATCACAATTATTGTAAACCTGACTAGTGATCTGAAAGTTTACTAGACTCCTTTTACCCATGAATTTATCATTAGACTGGAAATGAATCACACAGTACTGGGATGTCCCCGTTTGTGCTCCAGGAGTCAGCTGCTCCCTCTAACTCTAAAGACAGCAAATGCTACGTGCATTTGTCTCTTGGTGCTTGGAGGGGCACTTTATCAAGAGAAGCTTTCAGTTCTAAAGCAGTTCCCTCTGTTGGGCATGAGTACCTCTAGCTGGTTTTAGTTTTTATAAAAACCACACTGAAACAGAACAGGAAAAAATATGTAGGAGAAAGTCATTTGGTGCTTTCTCTTGAAACTGCAGATTTAATGATACCATTAATGATTACATGTTGCAACATCATCTAATGGAATGAACTAGAAGAGTCACTCACTTTGTCAGCATCAGGGGTTTTGTTTTCTTCTGAGGTAAGTTCAGGTGAAGGGGGAGACTGTGAGGGTTGGTGGCCATCAGTTTGTACCTGGGGCTGTGCTCCAGCTTCACTGTTGTCTTGCTGGATATTTTTCTGAAATGAAAGCCCAGGCACAAAGGATGTAGAAAGCAGGTGTACTTGTATAAATTTAAAAGGTTACCGGGCACCAAAGACAGTACACTGAATTTCTGAAATCTTAATAGTGGGGGAGGAAAGATACTGGATAGAAAAGTAAAATGAACAGATTTTTTTTAACTTCTTAGAAATTTTAAACCTGCAAGAAATCCTTTGAATGACAGCACTGAATAAAGTTAAACAACATTAAGTAGTAGGCGTTTTGATTGATGTGATGACGATCAAGAACGCTCCCTTAAGACATTTCACCTAGCCTTGTAGACATTAACCCCCGCCCCCCAAAAAATTTAAAAGCAGAGGAAACAGATTTACTCCACTGTCCCAGAAGCAAGTTTCCCAAACCTAATTCCAACAGCACCATTATACACTGACATATCTGTATTTCCGATGAACTGGACAATTAAATAGTATCTAGCTGCTATGTTTTTGGGTTCAGCATTTCCGCTCAGATATGCAAGACCCTCTATCCCCACCATTGATCCAGCAATTTCTAGCTCAAAAGCTCTCAGGACAAAGAACATGCACTACATGTTAGTAGGTCTCAGTCCCCAGCAAGTCAGTGCTTGTGATGACCTTCTTCCATCCTTGAGAGAAACTGGACATGTTCTAATTAACTATTTTATGCCCACCCTGAAGTCTCTGATATTTTTCTTTTAGAGCTTCAAGATCCTAAAGGCAGACACTAAATATTCAGAAATACAGCATTCCTGATATGCAAATATATCCACAAAAGTTCCTTGAGATTGATACAACAGGCACTGATTATTGGCGTCTGTAGTCAAATAGAAAGAATACGGCACGGGTCATTTAACTTGGTATACTGAAGTTTTCAAACAACAAAAATGAGGCTCAGACATTAATACCCCCTCAAACGTCCTAGAAACATTAATAGAACATTTTCAGATCCCAGCATACCACACTTAGTACATTCTTAATTGTACTATCTGCCTCTTCATTTAAGCTATAACCCAGTTCATTAGTCAGAACTTAACTGCTACGCTATTTTAAAGTTTGTTAAAATCCATCTGTTTACCATATAAAACTATCACTCTCTCTTTTTTTTTTTTTTGCTTTTTGGGTCACACCCGGCAATGCACAGGGGTTACTCCTGGCTCTGCACTCAAGAATTATCCTTGGCAGTGCTCAGGGGGCTGTATGGGATGCTGGGATTCGAACCTGGGTTGGCCGCGTGCAAGGCAAACGCCCTGCCCGCTGTGCTATCGATCCAGCCCCTATCACTCATTCTTAAAGAATATGAACACAGGATGTAACACATTTCTTTTCTCAGGTTAGCCAGTTCTTCCACAATACAACAAATCATCATTTAAGTAAAAAGAAAAACTCTGGAACACCAATTTTGTCATACAATTAAAGAAAAGTTAATACTTAGTAGAGATTTCACTGAATAGTATTTTTAGGTGGTTTTCTTAAAGAATCACTAGATAAAACCTGGTATTACCACATGTGGTAATGTCTTTTCAAAACTAATATACATCAGTTCAAATTACATTAAGCAGAATTTAATCAAAATTCACTAAATTCCAGGTTATAAGTCACCTAGCAAATGCTACTATCATATCACCCCAAATTCTAATCAAAATTAAGAAAAATAGATTTTCATCCTTTCCTTACCCTGCTCCTATATAGTTTAGAATAAGTCAGCTCTATATCCAAATTCAAAGGCTTATATACACAAACTTACATCCGAGTCCGAGTTTTCAGGTTGTCTCTCATTCTGACATTCCATGTCAGACTCCACTTCACTCTCCTCAGCGGGAACTTTCTCCACCATCGATGCCGTGGAGATGGTGAAGATGCCATGGGTATTGACCCGCACTTTGACTTTCACTCGAGACTTTTCCCCGTCTTTCTGCGCAGAAACATTCTGAACTATGAACCGACCTAAAAGAAAAAGTAACCGACAATTTTCAAATAGAATCTAGATCTCTGTAAAGGAAACATACAAAAAATGCAAAGTCCTGGACCAGAGCAATAGTACAGCGGGTAGGGTGTTTGCCTGGCACATGGCTAACCCAGGTTCTATCCCCAGCACACCATATGGTACAGGAATAAGTCCTGAGCACCATAGGGTGCGAGGCCCTCCTCACCCCCCTCCAAGCCAAGATATAATGTTTAAAAACCACAGCTGTTTCAACATCTTCTGACCATTTGCTCTACAAACTGAATTAGACTTAAGTCCATTTAATTAATTTATTCTGTAAATACAGCCTCCCACCTTTTTAGGGGGTCGGAAGTCGAGGAGTATATAGGAAGCTCCTAAACAATGCTCGGAGAGCCAGGGAACCTCTGTCAGCAGATGTTCAGTGTCTAGTCAAGGTGATAAGACAGGGTTCAGTCAACTGATAATGGGGTCATCAGGGTTACACCTTAAACACCTTAAAGGGCTACATTCGGCAGTGCTGGGGGGTGGGGGTGGGGGGGCTTTCATAGGCAAAGTTTTCTCCCCAGCCCATAAATTGGGTTTTCAGGCATAGAGTGTACCCATGATACTGGCAATTAGCCTGAATATAACAAACAGTTTCAAAAGGGAAGGGCACTCTTTTGATTGTTTTTATTTAACAATTAGGACACACAGTGTAAGGTACTGATGACAAGCAATGACTACCCTATTTTCCAGATGGATGAACACAAACCAGTCATGAAAATCTATTAGCAAGTATGCTAAAGCAGATGATAGCAAGTGCACGTTGCATTTTAATCCTAAGCATCTTTCAGGGAATACACTTTTTGACAATGAAAACCATTTTCCAATTTTAAATAGGAACGGTAAACTAAAAGCACTATCAAAGCTTGAAATTATGATTAATACACTTTTCTAGAAGCATTACTGAGAAATCTTTAGAAGTGCAGACTGAGTGGCTGTGTGATCTGGACACTTAGAAATCCCCACTGATGCCCAAATTGCTGAGATGAGCCTGAGAGGCCTGTCATTAGGGACTGTTGGGGAGAAAAAGGCCTAGAAGATGATTCAAGGCTTAGAAATAAAATGCCCAGGGAAAGCAAAACATTGTAAGCTTCATCCACAGTGCCTCACAGGCAGTGCAGGCAATCCTACGCACCCCAGGTTCTAAGGTCTCCAAGCAAGAGGTAAAATCAAGTACTGTATTCATAAAGTGCAGACTGGACTAGAGAGTAATTCCTGAGTCAGGATTATCTGGTGAGCATTACCAGGTGTAGACCCAAAACAAAACAAAAAACCCACAATACTGAGCCAGAGATAGAACAACGGTTAAGGTGTTAGTCTTGAATGTGGCTGCCCCGACTCCAATCCAGCACTCTGCAACCCCCCGTGGAGAGCCGGACCATGAGCACTGTCAAGTGTGATCCAGTTAACTCTCCCACTAAGAAAAGGATACTCAATTTAAAAAGTTTCAGTTGTTTCTGAGTCAAATTTTAAATTGGACATAATATTTTACCTAAAGAAAAGATTATTATTAAAAGCAGGCGTGCCTTTTAAAATAGGTATTTTTATTTAATAGGCAAGCCTGCTTTTAAAATAGGTATCACATTAGAATAGGAAAAATAATAAAAGTTGTTGGAAATGTTTTATGTCTACAGACCAGCTTACTCAATAATAAGATGAAGTCATATCTCCATCACCTCTATCTAAACTGAAATGTCTTTGCACAGAATTTGTTGCACTTAACACTGTTAAGAGTAAAAAAAGTTACTCAGTTTGTACTGAGTTGTCTTGAAAATAGCAAATATGCATTGATAAGCGCTTACCTATTTTTGCTTCTGGATATGGAACTCCCGTAGGATCAGAATAGAAAGCTTCAAGCTCAAAAGGCCCCCTTCTCAGAAAGGTGAGAACTTTAGAGTAAGGTGCAGCATGATTGCGACTGAACACCTCATGAACACTAGGGGAAAGGAAGAGGCGTTTATTTAATACAGCGCGAACCAAAGTTCCCAACGATACTTTTCTTAACAGGAAAATAAACAAAATACTAAGGTTCCCCTGGAATCACAAAAGGGAAAGAAAATGGCATCATGTTGCCTGACTTCAAACTGTATTACAGTAATTGAAAAGGTGTCGGCAATAAAAATACATGCATACCGGGGCCGGAGCGATAGCACAGCGGGTAGGGCGTTTGCCTTGCACGCGGCAGACCCGGGTTCAATCCCCGGCATCCCATATGGTCCCCCAAGCACCGCCAGGAGTAATTCCTGAGTGCAAAGCCAGGAGTAACCCCTGAGCATCGCTGGGTGTGACCCAAAAAAAAAAAAAACTTTAAAAAAAATACATGCATACCAATGGAAAGGAATTCAAAGTTCAGAAATAAGCATATAAACTGACAATCTGTGACACTGGAGGAAGGAAACTTTCAGACAAAAGGTGTTATGAAAAACCAGGTGTTATGTAAAGGATAAAATTGAATTACTCTAATTCCATGAACAAAAAAATTCAAAACAATTAATGACCTGGATGTCAGACCCAAACCATAAAGTACACAGAACTTTAGTTATTAGTTATATTTCAAATGTTTTTAGTTTGAAATAGATTTCAAACTAAAAAAAAAAAAAAAAAAACACTACACCTATTAGCATTAGGAATGGCTTAAGGCCCAGCCCCTATATCAAGAGAAGTAAAGATACAGAAAAATAAGTATGGCTACATTACACTGAACACTGTACAGCAAAAGAAACCGAAACCAAAACAGTCTACTGCACGAGAATGTTCGTATTTGTATACCCCCTATCTATCCAACATGTGGTCAATATACAAGAAATGTAAAACACACCCAACACAACTAAAACACAATTTAAAAATAAATAGAAGGGGCTAGCCCCTTACAGCTTAAGGGTATCTGCCCGGCATTTGTGAGGTGTGAGTTCCTTCGGTTCTCAGGACTGCAAGACCCCAGCCCAGGCAACTCTGGGCATAGCCCTGGAGAGCAGAGTCCTGACTGCTGTTGGGCCCAGGATTCGAACCAGTTTCATCTGATCCAGCTGGCCGTGGAAGCGCTTCCAGGCTTTGTAAACACTGCTCCAGAGTGTGTATCTCTGCTGGGGAGATACTTCCCTGAGCAGGGCAGACAGATGCCAAACAGGTTAAGAAAAGACGTTCATCTACGATTACTAGGGAAATGCAAATCAAAGCCACAAGGACAATCTCATCTCATCTCACCTGTGATAACGCCTTTACATCAACATGAACAGTCATTGGCAAAGGTGTACAGCAAAAAGAACCCTGATGTGCCACTGCGGGGAATGGACACTGGTACCACCAACTGGAAAGGGCGGCCTCAAAAGCCAAAAACAGAACTACACAGGACTCAGCAATTCTCATACTTTCCTCCTATGTTACATGACTGTATCAAGGGGTGATTCTCGGCTACATACCCTTCAGGTTCTTCTGAATCATGATTCCATACCAATGATATTGGAAAAGGGACTGCATCAGTGACAGAAAATTCTCTGACCTTAAACGCTGGAGAAAGGATTGCGCACTGAAAAAACATTAATAGAAAGATGATCATGAGAACAAAAATTTCAAGTCAACATTTAATACAAAATTCAATTCAGATGGGATGGGTAGGTTTAAATTCAAATTAAAAATGGCAATGAAAGTAAATAAAGGACCAAAACTGATGGCCTCTTGATATCTGTGTTGTAAACCATAATGCCCAAAAGTAGAGAAAGAGTATGTGAGAAATTGTCTGCCAGGGAGGTGGGGTTGGGGGCAGGGAGTATACTGAGGAGATTGGTGGTGGGGAATGTGCACTGGTGGAGGGATGAGTGTTTGAACATTGTATGATTATAACTCAAACATGAAAGCCTGTAACTGTATCTCACGGTGATTCAACAAAGTAAAATTTTTTTTTTTAAAAAAAGGCAGCAGTACAAATTATGGGAAAAATAAAATGTCTCTTGCATAAATACTATGGCAATAACTAAACATAAAAATAACAGTCTAGGGGCTGGAGTGATGGCACAGCGGGTAGGGCGTTTCCTTGCACGTGGCTGACCCGGGTTCGATTCCCAGCATCCCATATGGTCCCCTGAGCACCGCCAGGAATGATTCCTGAGTGCAGAGCCAGGAATAACCTCTGTGCATTGGTGGGAGTGACCCAAAAAGCAAAAAGAATAAAAAAAAATTTAAAAATAACAGTTTATCTGAGGACAGTAACATTTATCAGCAAATTTCCTAGGGCTTATCCAGAAATGTCCTGGTGATAGTAATTTAATTATAAGCTCTATCTTCTGAATATGGGTACATAGTCATAAGAAGTTCTCATCACCTTTCAAATGACCACAAAACTAAATATCAAGCCCCAAAGTCATATTTTCAACTAATCCTTAACTAATTTTATGAATAAAGTATCACCACGTTTCTATTTGGGTGCCCTAAATATAGTTCCACAAAAATTGCTCAATATGATGATTGAACAGAAGATCACTGAACCTCTGAGCAGCACTGGAGTCCTCAAGAGGGCCCAAAAGAAAGTTTCACTAACAGAGCTTTCTTTATAAACTTCCAATGTCTGGATACGGATCAATGGAGTAATAATCCACTAATCAAGGAAAAAAACTAAAACCCCATAAAGATACAGTCAATGATTCTGATACCACAAATTTTCAGTAAAAATCGGTACATACAAGTTCTACATTCTTTCAGTTGTAAAGGAAGTCAGGTCTAAAAGTCTGTCTATAAACTCGTTTTATATTAAATGTCTAATCAAAATTCAAATGTTAACCCGATAGTTATATGCTTTGTAACAAGCATCACCACCACACAACTAATTAGCACTCTACAGCTGTGTTTCCTGCCATCTTCTCAGAATTAGGCCTGTTCTTAATCACTGGTTTGACATGTCCCTTAATTTAATTATAAATTTCCTAGACCTTCCAGAATTATCGAGTCTAGCCACCCCATGGATTTACTTTGAAGTAACTTCTTTTCAATGCCCTTAAAAGGCAAAGGGTGGCTCTGATTACTTACATGGCCCTGCCCTGACAAAATAAAGCAGAACATGCTTAGGGAAGAAACAGCAAAAAAAAGGCTGGAAAGCAGTACCTGTAGTGCACAACCTCGGGCGACTGCTTCATCTGCATTGAGGGTAGTGCTAATATCCTTCCCAAAAAATCTGGCAATTTTTTCTTTCACAGCTGGAATTCGTGTAGTGCCTCCAACAATCTCAACGGCACTCACATCTTCTATTCTGAGCTCAGTTTGTTCCATCAGTAATTTAAGAGGATTCTCAATCCGTTGCAGGAGATCAGTACAGAGTTCTTCAAATTGTGCCCTTGCAATCAAAAGAAATATTTTAACAACTATTTTTGAAGGTTATTCTAGAAAATATTCTATTTAAACACAAAAGAATTAGCCTTATCAAATCTGTTTCTTTCCTGACATCATATACTCTAAGTTCACTGTAATGTTGTAATTTGTAACTTTTGTTATGTAACTACATGAAAAAAAAGTACATGAAGGGAAGAATCACTTAAGAATATTATTACTAGAAGAAACTGTATTTGTAATACTGCCATTTTAGACGTCAATCAATGTTTTATGTGATGTCATTCTCATTATTTTAAGAATTTCCAGGTCATTAAAAAATATTTCAGGACCAGAGCAATAGCACAGCGGGTAGGGCATTTGCCTTGCATGCAGCCGATCGAGGTTCGATTCCCAGCATCCCATATGGTCCTCCTGAGCACCGCCAGGTGTAATTCCTGAGTGCAGAGCCAGGACTAACTGCTGTGCATTTGCCAGGTGTGACCCAAAAACCAAAACCAAAACAAAACAAAAAATTTCTAGTAAGTATTTTGTGAAAAGAAAACTACTGGCGCAGAAATGCAGAAAGGAAAAACATACCTAAGAGGGTAGCTAATATAAATCATTTAATTGGGGGGGAGGGGTCACACCCAGCAGTGCTTAGAAGTGACCCCTGGAGGTAAATGGGGGACCATGTGGTGCCAGGTCACACAGAAGCTGCCATATGCAAGGCAACTGCCCTACCACCTGTACTCTCTCTCTGGTCCCAGGATAGATGGTTTGGAGCAGGGATGGAGATAAGGTAATTACCCTGCAAGGTTCAGTCTCTGATACCACTAACGATCACCAGGCACTGCCAGAACAGATCTGGAGCAGAGAGCCTGGAATAGTCCCCAGAGTACCACCAGGTATGGCCAAAACTGCTCAAAAATAAAAAACCTCCTTGCAGAACTCACCTGGTATTGAGTCTTTCCAGCATAAAGCATGAAAATTTTCCTATGTTGGCAAAGATTTAATACCACTAGTAGAACTGATACAGTTTAATCTAGCAGAATTCTACTTAAAACTAACAGAATTTTCACAACACAAACCTGTTCATCTTTCCCGAAACATCTTTGTCATTCATAAAGCACTCAATATTCAGTGGTATGTCCGTGCTGTTAGAGCTCATTAGCTTTTTCAATTTTTCACACTCTTGATACAGACGAAGGAGAGCTCGAATTTTAGACTTTGCATCCAATTTGTACTTAGTTTTAAATTCTGCACAAAAATGTTCCACTAACTTCTCATCGAAGTTTTTTCCTCCCAAGAAGGGATCAAAAGCAGTTCCCAGTACCTAATTTAGTTTAAAATTAAAAAATCTGATTATTACTTTAATCACACCTGCAAACTCAGTAACTGAAAATAACGACAAACAAAATACATTTAATATATTTCGGTCAGTCCAACTTAATGACTTTACCTTCAATTTTCCCTTGTTAAAAGCACAGGCAGAAACTTGAAAGGCCGAATGTCCCATATCAACAAAAACCACCACCCGAGGTTTATCTTCTGGGCCAGGGAGATCCTGCTTATAAATTCCATAATTCAAAGCAACTACAAAAAAAGAAACTATGTTTCAATTTTTTGGTTCACATTTTCTTAGGAATTTCAGTTACCAATATAGTAGCATATACAGGGTACTTGATTATACTTCAAACAATGGAAGTTATAGAACATTGCTTCCAAACCAAATTTCACAATAATCTTTGAGCCATCAACTATATCTTCCCTTTCTAATTAGTGCAATGTTACCTTTCAACATAAAACCAGGAGGCGGATAATGCACACATGATAAAAATGCAATGAAATGTAATCACATGCAACTAGCCACAAGTGATATGGAATTCATTATACAATATTTATATTACCACTCTAGAGAAGAATTTAATATATAACTAAAACAACACAATTCTTAAGTTTTTAGGTATCAGATTTTAGAGGCAAGTATCCAATCTACCCTATCTTTATTAACTTTATCCAAATTTTGAAACCACTACACACTTCTAGTCATGCGCCTTTATTTAAGTTTGCAACAAATATATCAGAAACATGACAGAAAACTTTAAATTGCTCTGCCCAAACATAGTAACTGACCTTCAGCTCACATCTAATCATAATTGATAAAATCCCTAGACCAAGACTTCTTTATAATTTTCCACTCTGACCCTGTTATACCTGAAAAACATTTTTACATGACCCCAAATGTAACCTGAGTGCAAAGCCAGGAGTAACCCCTGTGCACCAGCAGGTGTGACCCAAAAAGGAAAAAAAAAAAAAAAAAAAAAAGTAAAACACCTTAAAAAAAGGAAAAAAGATTCAACTCCAAGTCGTATGTATTTGGGAAATACAGGAGGGAAATTTTAAAAAATCTTACCAATACTTGGAGTCAAAGCAGTTATGAAACCTATAATGGTAAGATTTTGGCAAAACTTGCATCTACTCTCTCACAACAAAAAAATTAAAGCCTACATACCCAACTCTAAGGATTAAAACGAATCCAGATCAGTTTTTCTCTAGGGGGTGGAGAAAACACTCACCAGGCTGGAGAGCAAGCCCAGTTCACTCCATGTGTAGGGCCCCTGGGCACCAGCCTGGAGCAGCTCCCCTCAGCACTGCCAGATCTGACCCAAGACCCTCCACCAATATTTTGTTTGAAAAAAAAAAAAAACTCACTAAACATAGACATCTAGCTGAACAGCAGGTGATTCTACCGTGAAATCTGAAACACTTTTGTTGCTACTTTACTGTTTTATTAACAAGGACTAGAGGAGACTGAGGAAGAGGGTAGAGTTAAGTTTTGCTTTAATTTGTTTTGTGATGCCAAGAATACAACATGGGGTCCCTGCACTGAGTTTTAATATGTTGGTTTTACATCTATATGCAAAAACATTTACTAGTAATAGCACTTTGTGTGCTATAACTCTAGGTTTGACATTTCTATCAGAAAAAAATAGCTCTTTTTCCTTACCAGCTGTCATGTCATTCATAAGCCTTAGGCAGTTCAGGCCAACAATCTGAGCAGCATCCAATACAGATCGTCTCTCTGCATCCGTGAAGAAAGAAGGGACCTAACAAGCAAGGCAGAAAGGAATGTTACCTCTTTAAAAATAAAAAACTTAGGGGAGAGACTCTCCAAACAATAATAGTGAGTTTTGTTGAAATATTGTATGCAATCAAAGTGAAAGTAAAGTGAAATTTATTAGTTACACAGGCGGGGGGGGCTAAGGGTGGGGGGGCTAGGGGTGTGGGGGGGCAGGGTGGAGCTATACTGGGACTCTTGGTGGTGGAATATGAGCACTGGTGAAGGGATGGGTATTCGAGCATTGTATAACTGAGATTTAAACCTGAAGACTTTGTAACTTTCCACATGGTGACTCAATAAAAAATTTAAAAACTAAAAAATAAAAATAAAAAACTACAAAATACAAATCCCTCACAATATATTTTACAACAATTCATGTAAATTTTTGTCTAGTCAAGCCACAAAAGAACCTTAGATTTAACTTCTAGCAATTTTCTTAGCTTTCAGAAACAGTAACTACCTTTTTTGTTTGTTTTTTAAGTGTAACACCCAATACTTCGAGAACTACATGCAGTGCCAGGAACAGAACAGGGGTTGGCCACATGCAAGGCAAGCATCTTAACCCCATTACTATCTTTTCAGCTTTAGTAACTACTTTTGAAATGATTGTCCTAAAAGTGGTCTTTAATTTAAGGGCAAATTTTAATCTGAAATGAAATTATGAATACCCCGAAAGTCTAAATCAAATAAAATGCTTCAAGTGTAAGGAAAAGAAATAGTCATTCTACATTCTAGTAACAACTGGAAATTGTTAACAGTCAACATTTAATGTTAAATATATTTAAGCAGGGCTGGACAGAGTACAAGAGAGTAGGGCACTTGCCTTGTACACGGATGTCCCAGGTTCAATTCCTGCAACCCTACATGGAGCCCCACCAAGGATGATCCCCGGGCTCATATTCAGGAGTAAGTCCTGAGTAGTGCTGGGTTCAAGCCAAAAGCAAACAAAAGGTCTCAACAGTTAAAAACTGTTTACAGGAGGATATATGTGAGGTAGAATGCAAATTATGGAAAACAACATGAAAGGATTCCTCAAAAGATTAAAAATAAAGTCAGGGATGGCTCAATGGCAGACTTTATTATGCCTCACGTGTGCGAGGCTTTGAGTTTGTTCCCAGCCACTGCGAAAGTATTATTAATTTAAATAACCCCCTTAAGGCTTGCTCTTCAAGCCCATGTTCTCCCTTGAACATATAGATCACCTGCTAATCTCTGTTTGCTTGCTTTTTCTATCTTTAAGAAGCCTGTGCTCTCTCTCCCAAACACATTTCTCTCCCCTCACATGAGTTCATTTCAATAAAATCTTGTTTCACTAAAAGAAAAAAATTAATCAACTCCCTTGAGAGCTATTATACCAAATGAAGTCAGAGGAAAAACAAGGACCACATAATCTTTTACTCTATGTAGAATCAGTGTTTTAGCGTTTTGGAGGGTGGCGAGGGTGGGGGTTGTAGGGAACGGGGGAATATGGGTGAAAGGTGACACTTGGTGATACTTAGGGGACCAAAGTTTGAATCCAGCACTTTGCAAGGTGTCAGTGTCTCCCATGCTCTGCCACTGCATCAGGTAGGTAAAACAAGGCATTAACATAATGGTACTCAACTAAGGTTGGAACCCAAACAACTCCGGTGCAAGTACACCAGTTGTCTAGATTACTGACTAGATTACTATATTCTCCAGTTTGATCTGCCTGTAGCAACAAAAGAGCTCAAGAAGTGATTTTAATTTGCACCTCCCGTCAAGAATATCTGAAACTTCTAGGTCAAACTACTCAAACCTACTCCAAAATACCTTTGTACTCCATAAGAATTTTATTTCTTAGTAAGAGAACAGCTTACACACTTTCGACAATTAAGTGTAACAAAGAAGGAAATTCAAATAAAACTCACTACCTCGCTGAGTCCTACTTACTGAAATAACACAGTCTGTCACTGGTTTCTTGAGGTTGTTTTCAGCAGTTTCCTTTAACTTAGTCAAAAGCATGGCAGTTATCTGTTCCACACTAAATAAATGCTCTTCATCCATGTACATAACCTATATTGAAAGAAAAGTTTTCAGTGCCAAGGTACTTGAAAGTAAATTTCCACTGACACTAAAAAGATGAATCATTGGGATAAATATTTTGTATCTATCACAAGACAGGAATGCCTCTACTAGTTTAAAAAAAGATCTCTGCTTGTATTACACTTCTCTCTCCAACTACAACTACGGTGGTTAAGACCTGCGTGATGCAGCAACACAATTTAGTTTCCTTCAACCATTAAGAAAACCCAATTTTTATCATTTCCAAGAAGCTTTAAGAAGCACAAATGAGGAGTCCAAGGACAGTTCAGCGGCCAAAGGGCCTGCCTGGCAAAGGGTAGCTGGCTACTGAAGCTTCATTCCAGGCTCCATCATGTGCTCAATTATTATCCCAGTGGCTCTGCTGCTTGGGCCCCTGGCACCCCAGCCAACAGTGCACCACAACTGAAGAGAAGGAGCCCTGGGAAGCACAGAATGAGGTGTGGGAACCTGAAGTCAACGCCACAGCCTGGTTTCAAGCACCACAATTAATTGTGCAATACTCCCCAGACAGCACCACAACCTACATGTGGCCTGATTATTCCAACAGAGGAAAGGGAAAAGAAATCAGAGACAGTTTTTAAATTAAATTTTAAAAATAGAAATTAAATTATAGCAGTATGTACCATTTGAGAAATTTTCAAAGGCATTTTAAATGTACTCTTACAATTAAAGAATTAAAAAATATATAATTGAAAAAAACTTTAAAATAAAAAAAGAACGACAACGTCTTGTCTGATTAAGAAATCTGAATTGAGGGGGCTGGAGCAATAGCACAGTGGGGAGGACATTCCCCTTGAACATGGCCACCTGGGCTCCATCCCTGGCATCCCATATGGGCCCCCCAGCACCACAAGGAGTAATTCCTTAGTGTAGGGCCAGGAATAACCCGGGAGCATTGCTGGGTACCCCCTCACCCCCCGCAAAAACCCACTAACAAAAGAAATCTGAGTTGAATGTTTAAGAACTAAGTATTCATCTCTATAGAAAAATTAAAGTTTTCTAATAAAGAATCAAAGGTTGCTCAATTTTATTACCTTTATTCCAACTCCACCATTTTTCATTGAAACCAAGTCATAACTTAAATTCACTTTCTCCTTTTGAATGAAAGGGTCACTGAATGCTCGGCCATGGAATCTCTTGAAGTTAGACACTGTATTGTTTGCATGAGTGATTTGCTAGAGGGGGAAATCAAATATTAATTTGTTTCTAATACCAATCAGTATTTTCCAACAATTTCACAGAAAGTGAACTGAAGAACTCAAATCATAGTGATAATTTTTCTCAGAGCTCTGAATTTCCCCAGCCATAAAAAGGACTTTTCTACAGAAATGCCAGAAGGTAGGTTAGAAGAATTAGACAAAATTTAATAGACTTAAAACATCTTATAATTTAAAAACTAAAACTTCTGAAGTTACTAGCTCACAAATATCAAAAGTATATTATTTTGATTTTTGTTCTTTCAAAAGAAAAATGATAGCTTAGAAGTATTCATGTTTAAATAAGAAATTTAAATGTTTATACACTAAAATTCCATTTGATTCTAATACTGCGCAAAGGAATGTCTAGCAGTCTACAGGCTAGATTTGAGCCTTAACTGGTTCTCTTGAGGTAACTGAGAAAATGCAGTAGACTGTTAAGTCTGCAATATGAGTATTCTAAAAGGCTGCATTTTAGGCAGACTGTTATTTACTAAAGTACTTCTTTAAATTCTCAGTATTGTTGCTACTCCTTTCAAGTAGGCTTACCTGTTCTCTCCTTTCTCCCTCTCTTCTATATCTCTCCCAACTAGCCATAATATAGATGTTTCATTTATAAGACTGTTACAATAATTAAATGAATTTTCACTCCTCTCAAAAATGGTTCATTCTCCTTTGTCACTATTTTTTTTTCTCCCCAGTCCTGAGAGATCAAGTTATGTAATTTCTGTAGTCCATTAAACAATAAGTAACACATGAAATTCATTTTTAAAAACTTATTGGGACCAGGGAGATATATTAAAGGGTGAAAAACAAAATCAGTGCTTGTGGGACCACACCAGAAGCCCCTGGGGCACTAAGGTGGGGGACACCCTAGAGAGCACGGGGTAGAACCCAATTAATAAAAGAACAAAAAAAAGAGCCCCCCCAAAAAAAATATCCCTTAGCCCAATATACCTAAAATATTATCATTTCAATATAGTATTAAATTTTCTCTGAGGTCTTCCAAATCTCATGTGCAATTTTTAACTCCCATTTCATTCAGACAAGGCACATTCAAATACTGAATAGTCACAACAGCTAATGAATAAATAGCATAGTCTAGACACAAAGTTCTCCCAGTCCTACCTTAATTAAGACACCAGAAACGCTTTTAAATATGAACTTCTGACAAGTTCCTTCTATAAAAGAAATACTTACCTCGTAAACTGAGTATCATGAAAAACTTCACATGAAAGAATATTTTAAAATTATAGAATTCATTAGAAGGTAGCAAAGTAGTTACAAATTAAGGTTGGCAGATTAAAAAAGAAGTTTAAGTAGACATTTTTCAATAAAACAAGGGGAGATAAGGAAAAAGTAGCCATCTTAAAGCCATCACAAAGGATATCTGTCAGCTATTTCTAAAAGCCCCAAAATAAAAAGACTTGGGTACTTCATATTCTTGTGTGTTCTTGAGATTTACTTGCCCCTTAAACAGTGATGAGACTTCAGGGTTGTGGCCCAGGGGCAGAATGGATACAGCCCAGGGTTTAGTTCCTAGGCAAGTAGGAGAAAAGTGAACAAAACCCTTTAAGTACATACCTGATTTTTGGCTGCAACTCCAATTGTTCTATTTTTGGATCCAAACGATATGACTGATCTAGAAGAAACATAAACCGCTTTTCAAAAATGCTAAAATGCACGAACATGGGCATTTTAAAATGAGAAAACCCAGTATCTGTGGTTTGGAGGGACCAGGGACAAATGCAGCATTAACTTAAGACGCTAAGAAGGCATTGGGGTAAGATACTCAAAGGAGGTTCATCTCTCACTGCTACTCCTATGGGCAGTCCCCGCCACCCCTCCCCCAAAAGCTGGTTTGGGAAACATTTCCCAGTAACAGAGAACCTCTAGGGTTCCCAATTATTAAAAGTGGATATAAGCCCACTTTTAAAATACTGTGGGTATTTAGGGAGTATTATTAACTTGACCCTAAATACATGATTAGCAAACTACATGGTATAGTAACCTCAACTTCCCGGTCACCAACTATCCAGATCTAAACCCAAATGCCGTTGCCACACCTACTGCTGTCCGGATTACCATCTGCCTCTTTGGGATCTAAAGGTTTTACATACACCAAAACAAATACACCTAAGTTACACTTCTGGAGTCCGACACAGCCAACTCTGCTTTAAACAGCCAGCAAAAGTGACACAGAACTACAAGAGACTCAAGTAGAAACATTCCGTGTCAGGAATGAATGATCAGCATAACCCTGCGACAACTCTGAAGAGATAAAAAGTGCCGTGTAACCGTGAGACCTGCTTTCTCTGCAAAGACAAAAACGGAAAGGCAACACAGCAGCTGGAACACGCCCAAGGAGTCTGCACAGACAGGGGAAGAGCAGTCGGTTTTAAGGGGCAGGTGGACGCTAAAGCCGGTTTCCATTTGTCCTGAGAGTTACCCTACATCTAGATTATCTGAGCCATTGCTAAACAACACCCTCAAAGCCAAAGTCATTCACGCTGCCGCCAAACCTTTAAAATGCACTCCCAAACAGAGGATCTTTCTAAGACCCGAGTAACACCTCACTTGCAAAAAGCACTTGTTTTCCTAGGAAACAATCTAATCATAGTAAACGGAAAGTAACAGTTGCTGATACGACTGAGTCAAACACTTCAAAAATATGAAAGGGGATCCTACCACTGCCCTGGGCTTACATGGCTCACAGACGTACCTGTTGTCTTTGGTTCCACCGTGCTAACTAGCTGCACACACAATCTTCCCTACCCTCATCTGTTATGTTCCTTTTCTCACCCTCTTTCACTGGATTCGGAGCCAGGGAAGATGAAACCACACCTAAGCATGGTAACCGAGCAGATACCGAGCTGATACCGTGCTCCTTCTAAGTATAGCCGCATAACAAAAGCCTCAACACAGCTTAAGGTGGCCAGTGACTAGTAAAGGTCCAAGCACCGGATGCTCAGAGAAGAACCAGTCCAGCCAAGCTCAGCCAGCCTAGAACCGTCAAATGTTTGCTAAATCTCCATTTTCTCATACACTTCCATAGACATATCGGAGAGGGGAATGTTTTAGTTCATGCTTTCAATCCTGGGTTTAGGCGTTTGAAAATAGCTGCATGCCATTAGTAATTAAGGCAGTTCTCTTCACCAATGTACAAGCAAGTCAGTCTGCATTTACACGATTCAGACAAGAAGCCTCTCTCCCCGGTCTCACCAGAGCGGGGGGGGGGGGGGGGGGTTGGGTCTTTAAAAAGGAGACCCTATGCCCAGCCCACGCTGCGGGATATTTATTTATTCGATCGGTCCCAGACACCAAGCTCTGCAAGCCAACACAAGTCTGCGCGACTATTCTGGTCTCTCCTTTATTAAGATGGGGGAAGGAGGGGAGAACGGAACTAATGGGGAGCTCGAAACAAGATGCAGGATTCTTGAGCGGTTCTTAGAAGACGAGCAGAGAGGGCGGGAAAAAAAAAAATAAGGCCGTTTGAATTTTTCATAAACAGCACCGGGCCCCGCAGTATGAGCCCAGAGAGAGGGCTGCGGGTGGGGAGCAAGGCGGATCCGCGCTACAAAGGGGCGATTCTGCGTCTGCCAACACCAGTCCCCCGCCCGCGGGAGCTCTGGAAGCTTCTAGGTCCTTTCGCGATTTCACAACGCGGAAGGAGAAGCTGCACCGCCGCGGCTCGGCGGCGCGCAGACCAGCCCCGGGGCGGGCGGCGGGGGACGCGCCGGGGGCGGCTCAGCCGAGCCGGGCGGAGCAACGGGGGCGGCCGCCCGCGGGAAACGAGAAGGGGGCCAAGTGGCGCGGCCTCGGCGCCCACCCGAGAATAGCTCCTTTGGGGCTCCCTTCCCCCACCCCCGCGAGCCCGGGCTGCAAGCCCTCTGCCCGTGTCGTGCGGGCAATCCCCGCCGCGGCATCCCCGAGTGTCGGGAGCGGCGCCCGCCACCCCCCGCAGTCGCCCTCCGGGCGCCGCGGCTCTCCGGGGGCCGCCTGCAAGTCGGGAGCGGGGGGCCCGGCCCCCCAGCACTCCAGCCCCCCACCGAGTTTCTCTCCTCGCCCCAAACCCTCTGGCCCGCACCCCCTGCCGCGGGGTCGCCACTTACGGGGTGCACCGGTCGCTGAACTCGTTGGCGATGGTCTCGATGCCGCCGGCTCGGGCCACGGCGATGTAGCAGCTCTGCGAGCCCACGTCCAGCCCCACCACCGACATGGCCGGCTTGGATCGTCCGCTCCCGTCTGCCGAGTTGCCGCCGCGGGCTCGGGCCGCTCTCGCTGGGCGCCGCGACGCAGGGACAAGGCTGCTCCGGCACCGCCCGGGGGAAGGCGGGGGCTCGGCCGCGCTAGAGGGGCCGCGGGAGGAAGAGGCGATCGGCGGCCGCAGGCGGGATCCGCGAGATGTGCCAGCCGCTCGGCTCCCCGGCGCGGTGCTCGAGACCGACCCAAAGGGGGAGGTCCCAAGGCTTTATGTATCGCACTGATGAGAACTTTCCAGAATCTGCGGCATTTACTCACCGGCGCCTCCACCGGCCCCTCCACGTGCCACTTCCGCTTCCTTCTTCTCGAGCCTTCTCGAAAGATTCCACCCAATGGGGGGCTGGTCCCCCTGGGCACGGCTTCGTTGTCATGGGGACCGGAAAGTCGCTCTGGCGCTCATTGGTTCAGGAGGGTCTAGAAGGCCCGCCCCACGCCTCCCCCCTCCCCCGTCTCGGCCGGGGGTTGTTTTGCGGCCCTAAAGAGACAGGCAAGGGAGCGCGGCTGGGCAGGACCGAGGCGGTTTAATACGCTCGAGGGGGCGAGGGGGCCCGACCCTTGCTTCTAAAGGAATGCCGAGCGGGAGAAGATGGAATCTACTGCGGCATGCCTGAGACCACCACCCTCCCCACCCCCAGCCCACCCCCGCGGCGGATGCCAAGGGGCGCCAATGTGCTTGTCAGGCGAGCATGTCGGGAATTGTAGTTCCGCTGCCAGCCGATCCGCGCTCGGCATGCTGGGATGTGTAGTTCCGGCCGCAGTGCCTGCTGGGACTGGGCTTTGTCTTGGGTATCTCCGGCGAGAGGCTGGGTTCCCTCTAGCGTTTTTGTGTGTGTGTGTGTTTTTTAGCCCGGATTCTCGTTTTGTGGCGGCGTTACTCCCGTTTGCGTGTTCGTTTGTATTCCCCCTCCTATTATCTAAAATACACACACACACACACACACACACACGCACACACCTGTTACATTATGTATTAGAAGTAACTTCCATTCATGAACAGAGGGTTTGTATTAAACGTTCATAGCCAGGAGTACATTATTTGGTCAGTGTGACACTTGTTTGTCTGAAAGTGACATTAAGATGTGAAATTTGGTATCTTTCTGCTGACCTTTAATATTTTTTTGCTATGTTTGATTTGCACACTTTGTCCTACCCTGCCTGCCACTCCTAGTCATAATTTATTAAATAAATTATGCCGCTTTGATCTGAAACCGTTTTTATTTCAGTTCATGAAAAGTGATGTTCCTGTGAACTTATTTTTAGTAGAGACAAGTATGAAAAGGAAGAACAGGGCAGCTCCGGGGCTGATATTGGGCCTGTAAACATGCCTGGTAAATACTTGATGGCTCTCTCTCCGCTCATAAAAAGTACAGCGCAATGCAAACGTGTGTAACTGGTAGTTGTGATGGAAAAATGACAGAAACATAGACCTAAATCTTGAAGGGGTGAAATTGAATATTACACATAAAGCCCTCTATGCGTTTTTGCTGCTTAGACCTGCACTCAAAGAACAACTTAACTTGTTAATGCTTCAGGTAAGTGGAAGAAAGGAAGGAAGGGAGGGAGGGAGGGCCACTCCTGACAGGTGCTGGGGCCCTCAGGGCTACACCCAGAGGTGCTGGGGGCAGGGCTCAGGTTGGGAAAGAGATGAATGAACCTTGCACCTGGTCTGCTTGTATGCCACTCTCCCCAACACCAGTTAACTTGCTTCAAAATGGGCACAATCTGGGCCTGGAGAAATAGCGCAGAGGGTAAGACACTTTCCTGGCATGCAGCTGACTTGCAACCACGGTGTCAGTTGCATTCCCCAAACCCAGGAGTGATCCTTGAGCTCAGAGCCCTGAGTAAGCCTCAAGCACAGTGGATTGTGACAAAAAAAACCCTCACAACCAAAATGTAAAAGTAAATGTAAAAAGTAAAACACAATAACAAATAAAATGGGCACAATGCTAGCTCTCTAAAAAGAACTATAGTCTTAGAAAATAGTTCTATAGTTTTTATAGGTTTATAATAGTTCTATCATTATTTTTGTTATGCATTACAAAAACTTCTCTCCCCTGTCCCCAATGTTTTTTTGCTTTTCATACTTCATGGAATCCACATTTTTAACATACTATAATAACACAATATAAAATGTTAAATTCTTACATGCCATGGTAATAGTATGTTAAGTTGAACTTGGAGGGGGCAGGGTTTATTATGAGGACGCTTCCCTTGTGGATAGGTGGGAGGAGCAGTTCTTGGTCTTTGGAGTCAAACCACTTTGAATCAGGTACAAATTCTGGGGCCACAGGAATAAACTATAGAAGCCCGAGAAGAGCAGCAGTTCTCCAAAGTTAAGCTGCAAGATACGGGTATGATCTTGACCATCCGTAGCTCTACACATTTGCCAGCTCTGAGACTCAGATCATTTCTAGGCTGTCCTGTGTTTCACCTAATACAGTGTATGTGATGAATGAAAATACATGTAAAGCACTAAAGATGACATAAATATGTGTAATTATATTAAGATATTGCTATGATCTCTGGGCCTTAGTTTCCTCCTCTGGAGAAGGGAGGTAATACCTACAGGATGGGACATTTAGAAAGTTTAGAGATAAAGTTCCCGGTATGATAATAGGTATCAATAAATTATGGTAGTGATAGTAGTAATATGAAAAAGTCCACAACAGAACTTTTATCTCAGCTCATACTACTGTGGATTCTAAGTTGTATGTTTTTATAACCTCTCTTTTCTTTAATTGATCCACTTTATTTAATATGGGTGAATAACGGATGATGAAAACTGTCACTTATATTAGCTAATTGGATCAGTGCACTTATTTTCTGATATTATGTTTAGTGTCCAGACTTATTATGTAATTTTAGTGTTTTACTTTTTTTTTTTTTTTGCTTTTTGGGTCACATTTGACAGATGCACAGGGGTTATTCCTGATTCTGCACTCAGGAATTACTCCTGGCAGTGTTCAGGGGGACCATATCGGATGCTGGGAATTGAACTCGGGTTGACTGCGTGCAAGGCAAAAGCCCTACCTGCTGTATATCGCTCCAGCCCCATAATGTTTTACATTTTAACATACCACATTTATCACACTATTCCTGTCTTAGTGTCAGATAAAGAAGATCCTAGCAGGAGGCAGAGAGATAGTACAGGGATTAAGGCACTTGCTTTGCAGGTAGATGGACCCCACTCTAATCCCCAGGACCATGTGTGATCTCCCAAATACAACCAGAAATGATACTGAGTACTGAGTTTGCCCCCCCCAATACACAGAAAATCCCAATCATTATTATTAAATTATGGATCCAAAAACAAATAGGAAACCAAGGTAACTTAATCCCAGGTCTACTAGCAGTTACTAATGCAGTTACTTTTTTCCCCACTCTTGTTTTTAAAAACAGGGGTCCTAAAAGCAAAAGTAGCCACATCTCCCAAATAACAAAAAAAAAAAGATGCAAAGATAAATTAAAAAAAAATTAACACACACACACAAAACTGCCAGTCGGAGAGATAAGTAGATACAAGAAACTGTGTTCGGTTTCTTGGAAAGGGAGGAAGAGAGGGTAAAAGAAACTGTGTACATGGGAAAAAAAATCCATAAAATAGCTTGTGACCTTCACCTTGAGGTGTGAATCGGCATTTTTATGACCTGAGGATTCAGTGCAGTGCTGAGTGCTGGAGGTTACAGAAGCAGTGTAAGACTTGTTCTAAATCAAGATGCATTTTGCATGGATGGCTTCTCTAATGTAGTATATATGAATGCTCAGATCACTGATATCGTTCTTGCTCATTTGAATCTTTTTAATGTTTGCTTTCTAAATGATGTTTTTCTCATATTAGCTTAAAATTTATTCTTTAAAAGTTTTTTGGCAGGCTGGAAAGATAGTACAGAAATTAAGGTGCTTGTCTTGCATGTAGCCAGCCTGAATTCAATCCCTAACACCACAAATGATCCCCTGAGGATCACCTGGAATGATTCTTGAGCACAGAACCAGAGAAAGTTCAAGCACTGTGGGGAATGCCCCTTCCCAAATTAACAAACAAAAAGTTCATTTTATTGGCTTCTTCACAATATATGCAAATATCAAATCTTTACATTATATGACAAACCACTATAACAATGTATAACAACTAAAATAATATAGCTATGTAGAATAATAGTATCACAAAAATAATTTTAAAGAAAGATTTTTATTTAAGACAGATATTTAGCTTAGGGGTGGAACACTTGCCATGCATATGTGAGACCCTAGGTTTGAACTGTAGCCATGCTCCCTCAAAATTTTATCTTTTAAAGTATTAGCTGGAGAGAGAACGGGTTCTGCTCAACATGCAGAACACATACTTTCTGTGTAGGAGGCCTGGGTTTGATTCCCAACACAACGTGGTCCCCTGACACAGGAGAGACCCCAGAGCACAGAACAAGCAGTAGCTTCTGAGCATCTCCTGGTATGGCCAAAAGCAAACAAAAAAAATTTTAATTAAAAAAAGAAAAAAAAGATGGGGCTGGAGTTATTGTACAGCAGGCCTTGCATGTGGGCAACCAGGGTTTGATCCCCAGCATCCCATATGGTCCACAGCACCACTGAGAGTATTTACTAAGTGAGGAGCCAGGAGTAACCCCTGAGCATTGCCGGGTGTTGTCCAAATATCCAAAAGGGGGGGAGGGGGGAAGAAACAAAAGTAACTTTCTAAAAAAATTTTTTTTCTAATTTTAAGTTATATTAAAAAGATCACCTTAAAAAGGAATACGGGGGAAACTTCTTAAGGAAACAAAGACTGGTTTTTCTTCTGACCTAAAAAACATCTTCATTTTTTAACTAACAAATGTTGTTAAACAAACGCAAACTACAGGCTACTGTTGAAAGCCTGTTCATGGTCAACCACCTTCCCCCAGGGGCATTGTGACTTCTTTTCCCACCTCTCAGTCTTCCTGCTTATTTCCCCAACCTAGCAGGTTTTTCCTTGGTTTCTTGGACTCCTGACCAGGTCAGTTCCTTCTCAGTCTTCAAGGTTCTGTTTATATCTCATTCACATGGAGATGTTTGTGAAGAATGGATTTTTGGCTTTTGTGTGCTGGGGGATCAAACCTAGAGTCTCACACATGCAAGGCATATATTCTACCCAGTAAGCACATCCATCAGGCCCTGAGTGCAAAGCCAGGAGTAAGTCCTGAGCACCTCCAGGTATGGCCCCAAACAAACTCTGTCTCTCTGTTTCTCTGTCTGTCTGTCTGTCTGTCTGTCTGTCTCTCTCTCTCTCTCTCTGTCTCTGTCTCTGTCTCTGTCTCTCTCTCTCCTCTCACCCTCCCTACACAAGTGCGTGCGTGCACACACACAAATACACACAGACACATACACACACACTAGCATGTGCAAGACCCTGAGTTTGATCTGAGCCAGGATAAACCCTGAGCACAGCTGGATGTGGCCCAACGTCCAGCACTCCTGGAACACACACCACCCCGTCACTTGCCCCATGTTATCTGTCCAAAGATGATGGATTTTTGGCTTTTGTGTGCTGGGGGATCAAACCTAGAGTCTCACACATGCGAGGCATATGTTCTAATGTCGAGCTTTATCTCTGGTCCTTTAGAGCATATTTTTAAGGGAAAATAGAGTAATCTTTCATTTTTTTAAAATACAAAGATTGAAAGATGGAGAGAACTAGAACCCGGCTCTGACTCTGCCAGGCGGCTTTTGCCTCTACTGGACCCAACAAGCAAGAGAATGAATGTCTCCCACTTAACTATAGGACACACATTCTTCTGAAATTATTTCCTGTTCATTTCAAGAAGCTAATTTTCTTTGTGTTTGAGAAGTATTTTTGTAAAGTATTCCCTTTAGCCAGTCATTTATACAAAATTCACCATTTTGTTTTGGCTTTAGTATACTTTTTATGGACTAATAATTCCAATGCCTGAAAAGTGTTGTTATGGTTACTTTTTGGGTGTAGCTTTACATCAAAATGTGTTTTTGAAATAAATTTTGTGTGTGTGTGGTTCACAGTAGGAAAAAAATTATTTTCTGAATAGCTAGGATCTTTGTTGCTTTCATAATATTGTGATGCTCTATCCTGAGAGGTAAATTCGTCTGCTCAAATTAAATTTCTCTTTTCATTTTTTTCTTCAGCACATGTAAACAAGGAAAGAAGGGAGGGAGGGAGGCACGGAGGGAGGGAGGGAGGGAGGGAGGGAGGCAGGAGGGAGGGAGGAGGGAGGGAGGAGGGAGGGAGGAGGGAGGGAGAGGGAAGGGGGAGGGAGAAAGGGAGGGAGGGAGGACTGAGATTCCATGTCTTCTCCATTTTTAATCATAATGGGGGTTAATTCAAAGTTCTGCAAAAGGATGAGTCATTTCAGTACAGACTATTTGTAGTTTCCCTGTCGAAAGTAAGCCCCTTCGTTTTACTGGGGAAATGCCCACCTCACTGTTGGTATCTTTGTTCATAAATCAAGTTCTGAAATGAGGCTATAGATGAGCCCCAGAGAGGTCAACACTGGTACGGATGCAAACATGAGGAGGCACATAAAGTTCTTGGAACCAAGGGTATATTCAGTTTCCCAAATGAATTAATTATCCACTTGGGAGGGTGTCATGGTAGAATAAATAACATTTTCAGCATTTGTTTCTATTAGGTTTGCCAGGCTTTATTGGGTGCCTCATACCTCTTTGGTGCCAAATGAAATGAAATCCCTCTTTCTAGACACTTGAGGAGAGCGGCTTCCTGATTGCCAAGTCAAATTTTGGCAAGGATGGATATATCACTGAGCGTCAGCTGTCTCATGTGGACAAATAGCATAACATGGAAAAGAGAAAGCTCTGAGAATTAAGAGTCACACAGACACATGTTGCTTTGCCTAATTCCTCAACATAAAGAGGAGTTGAAAAAAATGGAGTTTTCTGGCAATTCTGGTGCTGAGGTTCCCTCAGAATAGCTGCACAAGCTTTCCAACTGCTTCCTCCACCAGCCAACACACATTTTAGTGTGTGCTAAGGGGAAAGAGGAAACCCTGTAGCTCCGTAACCACCGGGAGGAGGAGCCTAATTACTGCCCACACCCTAGTACTATGACTAATCACCCTGAAACCTGCTGTCTACGTTGTTAAATGTTAAATCTGTTTTTTGTGTGCTGGAGGAAGTTTGCAAATTGTTATTTTTCATTTTTAAAAAAACTATGTAAATATGCTATTTTTCTTTATGTCGCTAGTTATGACTCTTAACCTTAGAATGGTTTTTTATTTATCAACTCTTAACTGAGAATGTAAGTTTTCCCATTGGGTTGAAACAGGATTTTTTAAAATTCAGGAAAATCCACCTTTAGTTCCTTACCTGTTCTTTTCTGCGCTTGTCTCTAGCTTCTTCATTAACAACCAATGAGTCGTATCTCCTAAATGTCCCAGAACACAAAGCCCTGACTTCCCTCTGCCCCAATCTTAGATGATGTAGCATGTTCTGTTCTTTCATTTTGCTTTGGCCTTCCAAGGGCAGTGCAGCCAGCAAAAGCAGCCCCGTTATGCCTTAGGTCCCAGCAGCCAGCCAATGAAACATCCGCACTTCTTTCCTAGAACAGAGTGCTAGAGGTTCTATTCTCCCTCTAACCCTGCTCTCGCCTTGTTTGGTCTTCTAAAGTTGAGGGAACTTTGTTAGGAGGTGGAATATTACCCCAGGGATGATACTCTTGAGGTCAGAGGTGAAGGATAGGGATCTTTACTCTAAAGGCTTATGAGAAGTATCCTTGTTACTTACTGTAGCCTAGGACAGGTAGGTTTTTGAGGATCCTACCTGTGCTGGAAGAGAATCATGGCCCCTTCCTTGGGTCCAGTACTGTGTGTTGGTGGTGTGAGTAATGAGGTGTCAGGTTGCTCTGCAGGGATGGTAGGAAAGAGGACTGGAGAATGGCAGAGCCTTGAGCTGTTTCCAGGACAGGTACCAGGGACCTCGCTGATTTTCTGCAATAGCAGTGGTTCTCTCAGAAATGAATCAGAATAAAGTAAAACCAATATGACCGAGCTTTGGTCTGAGTTCTTACAGATGACCTTTTCTAACTAGGCAAACTGCCCCCTAGTGATTCAGAGCAACTCTCTCTCTTCCCCTTCAGGGCTTGCTCTGTACTGGGGACAGATGGTAGTCAGCCTGCGGGCCTGTGGAAACAGCACTTCCAACCTTGGCCACTTCAGGAATTGGCCAGCCAGTGGTGGCTTCAGGTTGCAGTGAGAGTTCCAAGTCGTGGTACTATAAATTCTTACCAGAGTCATCCAAACCTGGGTGTGAATCCTGCCATCTGCAATCCCTTCTTGGATGATTCTTCCACCTCTCTGAAGCTGTCCTGTAGAGCAGGAGTAGGAAATTCAACTGCAGAGTGGTACTGTGGGGACCAATCCTTACATAACGTAACACAAGCAGAGTACCTGCCACAAGGAGGAAGCTTAATAACTAGATGGCATGGGTGTCACTGGCTTGATTAGTTAATTCCTGATCACTGAGGCCCTCCATTTAGCATGCTACCTTAGCTTCCTTCTCCCTTATATACTCTCCCAGTGAGATGACACTGCATTGTGTCCTGACCTCCACTCTTCAGAGCACTGCTCATAACGCCTCACAGCTTAAATCACCAAGAGTCCACGCATCCCCCAAATCTCAGAGATCCTTGTGCTACCATCCTAGCAGATACTTCTACATCAGTGAATCAGGTTTATCAGGAAGAATCAAATTTGGCTGTTTGCTTTCAGAGGTTAGGTCTGGGCTGAGTGGGAAAGTGCATGCCTTGCATGAATGAGGTCTGGGTGTTTCTCTCTCTCTCTCTCTCTCTCTCTCTCTCTCTCTCTCACACACACACACACACACACACACACACACAGACAAAGAGAGAGAAATCTTTGTTTTGCTCTTAAAGGTTCTTAGTTTTTGTTTGGGAGAGGGTCACACCTGGCAGTCCCTGTCTCAGTGCTCAGGAGTTGCTCTTGGGCCATTTGTTCAGAGAGACTCTGTCATGCCAGTTGGAACCCCAACTCACACACGTAAGCTTGTTTTCCAGGCATTCTCCCCATCCCTGGTTGTAAAAGACTCTTAAGATGATTCTAAATACCACAGATTTTAAATTGCTATTTTTCTTGAGGAGTTAACATTATTTTCTTGGTCTTTATTTCTATTACGTGGTTTTTTAAGCTCTGTTCTCCATATTATTTTATCATCATCATCATCATCATCATCATCATCATCATCCTATTGATCGTTGAATTTCTCGAGCAGTCTCAGTAACGTCTCCATTCATCCTAGCCCTGAGATTTTAGAAGCCTCTCTTTACTCGTCCTTTCCAATGGTGCCGCACTGGAGGCTCTTTCAGGGTCAGGGGAATGAGACCCATCATTGTCACTGTTTTGGCATATGAATACGACATGGGGAGTTTGCGAGGCTCTCCCATGTGGGCGCGAAACTCTCAGTCGCTTGCCAGTTTCTCCCAGAAGGAGAATTAGGCCATAAGATTCTGGGAGCTTGGTTTTATAGTCTCTAGATGTTGGCCATTGGTGGGATTACACGGCGCTGGGGGCAATCCCTGGGTGTGACCACTTAGCTACTGGAAAATGGGGAATCTGGGCAGAAGAGGCGCACTCCCAATCTGAGCAGGCTTGGAGATCTCAGCCCTGGGTCCCACACACCTGGGTTCCTCTGCTAGTTCCTTCATGTGTGAGGCTCGTCAAAACATGTGGAGAGGGGCCTTGAGCATGGCTGTGGCTAGGCTCTGGAGGTCTTCGGCCCTGGGAGCTCTGCTCAGGGCGGGGAGGGAAACTGAAGCCCATCCCCTCTGAGGGGCCCTGGGGAAGACAGTCAGGCACGGGGGCAAGAGACTCTCTGGCATATTATTTTATGACACATTATATTTCTGCTTAATGCCATTGCTGCGGTGACAGTGTCTTTTTGTTTTGTTTTGTTTTGTTTTTCTCCATCACACCTGGAAAAGCTCAGGATTTACTCCTGGATCTGCACTCAGGAATTACTCCTGATGGTGCTTAGGAGGCCATTTGGGATGCCAAAGATCAAACCTGCGTCTGCCTCATGCAAGGAAAGCAACCTACCCACTGTACTATTAACTCTGGTCCAATAGTGCCTTTGCTTAAGAAATAATCCTGTGTCCTGCACAAAGTGAATTAGTCACAACACTGGAAGTTTCCTCAAGTCTAGTCACTCGTGCATTCATCTAGCAAATATTTATGGAATTCTTCCCAGGGAAAAGCTATTGTGGAAAATTATTGTGGTTGATTTGAAGATCATCATGTACAAAAAATATGTTTTTGTTCCTGTGGGGGTCAGAGACCTAGAGAGGTGTAAAAGGAATGTCTGAGAAGTTTTTTTTTAATTTTTATTAGTGAAACACCATGTGGTACAGTTGTAGACTTACAAACTTTCGTGCTTGAGTTTCATTTATACAATGATCAAGTACCCATCACTCCACCAGTGCCCATTCTCCACTATCAATGATCCCAGTATTCCTCCTACCATCCCCACTCCCCCACCCCCCCACCCTGTCTCTGTGGCAGGGCATTCCCTTTTTCTCTCTCTCTCCTTTTGGGTGTTGTGGTTTGCAATAGAGGTATTGAGTGGCCATCATGTTCGGTCTATAAGTACTTTCAGCCTGCATCTCCCATCCTGAGCGAATCCTCCCAACCCCCTTTACTTGTTGTTCCCTTCTCTATTTGGGCTGCCCTTTCCCCAACATGTGCAGCCAGTTTCCAAGCCATAGAACAAACCTCCTGGTACTTATCTTGACTATTCTTGGGTTTTAGTCTCCCATTCTGTTACTTTTTATTCCACCGATGAGTGCAATCTTTCTATGTCTGTCCCTCTCTTTCTGACTCATTTCACTTAGCATGATACTTTCCATGTTTATCCACTTGTAAATTTCATGACTTAATCTTTTCTAACCGCTTCATTGTGTAGATATACCAAAGTTTTTTTAACCAGTCATCTGTTCTTGAGCATTTGGGTTTTTTCCAGATTCTAGCTATTGTAAACAGTGCTGCAACGAACATACAAGTGCAGATATCATTTCTACTATACCTTTTTGCCTCTCTGGGATATATTCCCAGAAGTGGTATTCCTGGGTCAAATGGGTGCTCAATTTCTAATTTTTTGAGAAGCGTCCATACTGTTTTCCATCAGGGCTAAATCAGTAGGCGCTCCCACCAGCAGTGAAGGAGAATCCCTTTCTCCCCATA
Source organism: Sorex araneus (assembly GCF_027595985.1). NCBI lineage: Eukaryota > Metazoa > Chordata > Mammalia > Eulipotyphla > Soricidae > Sorex > Sorex araneus. The sequence continues at coordinate 238,118,216 of NC_073302.1, read as the reverse complement.
TTCATGCCAACACCAGTTGCTTTTGTTCTTTTGGATGTGTGCCAGTCTCTATGGTGCGAGGTGATATCTCATAGTTGTTTTGATCTGCATCTCACTGATGATTAGTGATGAAGAACATTTTTTCATGTGCCTTTTGGCCATTCGTATTTCTTCCTTGAGAAAGTTTCTGTTTGTTTCATTGCCCCATTTTCTGATGGGGTTGGATATTTTCTTCTTGTAGAGTTCAACCAGTGCCTTATATATCCTTGATATCAACCCCTTATCAGATGGATATTGGGTGAATATCCTTTCCCATTCTGTAGATGGTCTTTGTATTTTGATCACTGTATCTTTTGAGGTGTGTCTGAGAGATTCTTAATGCTTTCCTTGCTAAACTTTGTCAGATGCACTCCCATTTGATTCTGATTTTCCTAAATCTTCACTTCTGCCCTTTTCTCATTAAGAGTATTGTAGACAAGCCCAATTTTCCTGATCAAGAGCTCTCACAAATCTGGTGGCATCTGGATTGGTTTGCCCAATTTTCTTATACCAAAATGGTGTTGTGTATCATTGCTGCTCTAAAGAAGGGTCACTCTGTGTCCTGTGACTTGGCCTACGGCCTCAAAGAGCACCCCAACAAGCAGTGAGGTGACAGATATACTACATACAAGAAACCTCGCAAAACCTTTATGTGATAAGAACCTGTACAAGCGTATCTGAAACTCGAGGAATCGGAGTGTAAATAGACTCAGAAATGAAAATGCTTATGCAGAGAGTAGAAATCCTAGAGATGTGAATTTATTTTCTTTGCCACCCAGGGGAGCCAGAGACTCATAAAAGCCTTATACAAAGCTGCCAGAGTTAAGAAGCAGGGCAGGGAAAGGCAGTATTTCAGTTGAGGCTCTTGTAGTAGCAAAATAGCCAGCCAACAAAACAAAGCAATAAAAGGGAGAATTTATTGATTCACATAACTTGGCACTTTTGAGGGTGCATCTGGTTTGGACAGAATTGTCTCCAGCACAAGTGAGCTCACTGGGATTTGTGGTACTTCTCTGCCGTATATCCCTGTGCTCTGGTCTATGTTGCTTTTCTCTGGACTAATTGCTTTCCTGTGGGGCCTAAGCCCAGCCCTGAAGCTCCAGATTGGTGTAGTTATTACAGCTGGAAAGAAGAGAGCTAGGGAGCACCAAGTGTGTTCGCCACATCATCTCCCAAGGGCCCTTTGGGATATGTACCTTTTATTTCACCTTCATTTCACAAATGAATAAAGAGCTGAATTCAGTGCTTTCTTGAAAGACAAATGATGGAGCCATGCGTTACCCACCAAAGTTCTGTGTGATTCGAGAAAGTGCAGGGGAAGACACAGGGGGCAGGGAATAGAAGGCATGGGATCCAGTGGGTTGGCACCTCTGGAAACAGGGAAGTGTGGGGGCAGGCAGGGTGAGCTTCAGTTACCATTGTCCGGTCCTTTGAGCACGCCCTTTGCTGCAAATCCCTAAGGGGCCCAATGAACCAAACCAAAGTTTCTTTTTTTTTTTTTTTAGTGGTTACAAGTTGCTCCTGTAACCTCCTGCCCCTGCACCAGACTGTCTTCACAGGGGCCCCTCAGAGGGGGGCAGGTTGAGTTTCCCTCCCCGCCCCAAGCAGAACCCTGGCAGCCAAAAACCTCCAGAACCCAGGAAAAGCCATGCTCAAGGCCACTTTCCACACACTTGGACAAGCCTCACGCATGAAGGAACTGGTAGAAGAACCCAGGTATGTGGGACCCATGGCTGAGATCTCCATGTCTGCTCGGATCGGGTCTGGGACTCCTCCACCCAGATCCCCTGTTTTCCAGTAGGTTAGCAGTCACACCCACAAACTGCCCTCAGGGCCGTGTGATCTCATCAAAGGCCAAGATCCAGAGACTATAAAACAAAGCTCCTGGAAGAAAGCGATGCAGTATTTCCTCTGTCCCTCTTGGAGAATCCAGCAAGCTACCGAGAGTATCTTGCCCACACAGCAGAACCTACAAGCTACCCGTGGCATACTAGATATGCCAAAAATAGTAACAAAGATGGTCCTCATTTCCCTGACCCTGAAAGAGCCCCCAGCACACCATCGGGCTACACTAGTATGCGACAGGGATGAATGGAGACGTTACTGGTGCCTGGTGCCTGCTTGAGCAAATCGATGAACAATGGGAGGACAGTGATACAGTGATAGAGGTTGCTCTCTGGGGTGGGTTTGGACTGTGCTGAGGCTTCAGGAATCTAGGTGGGGACAGTCCTCCTGTCCACCTCTCACAGGGCATCTCTTTGCCCTTCTCTTGGAAGTGTTTGGGGGCCTGGAGGTCCCTCTCAGATATCAATCTTGCCTCCTAGAGGCTCTCCTACCCTAGAGAGCCTCCCACTTTCCACCATTCCATTTCCCTGTAAATTAAAGCTTACCTACTAGACCTGTCAGGGGAGATATACTGAATCCCACAGAGGTGGGAACAACTCACCTCTTTTCTGCCAGAGATGAATTTGAAAGCAAGTGGGGCAGAGAAGAGTAATGAAGGAAGGAATCAGGATGACACACTCTGACTTGATACTGAAGTACCCTTACTATAGGCAAGGCATTTGCCTCACCTACAGCTGACCTGAGTTTGATCCCCAGCATCCCATATGGCCCCCTGAGGTCTCCAGGAACTAATTTCTGAGTGCACAGCCAGGAGTAACTCCTGAGCACTGAAAGTAAGAGTCTGGAACCAGAGACACTGACATTCTTATTTCTTCTGCAGAATGAGACAATGAACAGGACATCATCCAGGGGTAGCTCATGCAGAAGGAAAGCTCAGAGGAAAGCTGAAGTCAGAAAAAGCCCAGCCCAGCCCTTGAAAAGCTCCTCGATCTATGACCTGACTTTGGTTACTGTGGAATCAAAGCACAAGCCTAAAGCAACTGGTTTTATGCTGTCTGGATTTATAAGAGCTTTGAAGACTATATTGTTCTGAAGGTGCTATAAAAAAAGAAAAGAAAAATGTAGCTGATCACCTTTATTCAGGGTACTTTTTATCTGGTATTCGTTTTTAGGCCACACCCCAGAGTACTCAGGGCTTATTCCTGACTCTGTGCTCAGGGATCACTCCTGGTGAAGCTCCAGTGTTCACATGAGGTGCCGAAGATTAAACCCAGGTTGGCTGCATGCAAAAGCACCTTATTCACTGTACTATCATTTCAGTCCCCAACATAAAAGAGATTCTTGTGAGAACTGATAATATGTATGTGGACCTGAGCTTATCCCATACCAAAGAGGTGGTGTCTGCTATCACCACCTCTTCGGGTTTGTATAAAGAATCAAGTCAGCCAAGAGCACCTTGTTTATCTGAGGTATTTGCTATAAGTCCAAGGATCAAAATCTTTTATGTAAAAGAGGATCCTTCTGTTGGGGCTAACAGCAGACCTGAGAGGCATCCTGGCCTTTTTACCTGTGGGTCCATACTAATCTCCCATTCTGATCTTCCTTCACTCAACATTCTTTGAGTGTCTACTGCCAGACACTGTTCTAGCTGTTAGAACATCCCCAAATCCTTGCCCTCTTGGACCTGACATTCTAACAAAGAGAAGTGGAAAAAAAAAAGCAAACAAAAGTGTTGGTTTTGGGGAAGACTATGTAGACAACTGGAGCAGCATAATGAAGGCCCATAGACAGGGATGAGTGTGTTTGTGTAAGAAATATTTCTACTTTGCACAGGGTGGCAGTCAAGGAGTCAAGACTAGAAAGAAGTGACAGGTAACAAGAGGAGAAAGGTCTGAGCAGAGAAAGAACTTGCAAAGGCCCTGCGCTTGGAGCATGACTGGCCTGTATCCTGAGCAGTGAAGCCAGTGTATGCAGAACAGACTTAGCAGAGCAAGAGAGAGGGTAAGGGGACAAAGAAGTGACTGGAAGCATATAGTTTTAGTCAGTTACAATCATCATTATCATCATCATCCGGTTGATCATTGATTTTCTCGAGCGGTCTCAGTAACATCTCCACTCATCCTAACCCTGGGATTTTAGAAGCCTCTCTTTACTCGTCCTTCCCAATGGTGCCGTATTGGAGTCAGTTACAATAAAATCACAAATTTACCTCTGAAAGAGGGTTTTCCTTGTCTTGTTTTTTATCATAGTGGGAACCAAACCGGAAGTTCTGGGGGCCAGGGCTACTCCCTCCAAGTCTAATGTGCTCAGCTCAGTAGGTTACTACAGGAAATGGGCCTGCAGTCCCAGGGATTCAAGTGAAGACTCTTCTCATGCAAAGTGTTTTCCCACTGAGCCAGAGATCCAACCCTTATTGAGGGTTTTGAGAGAACATTCTGGCTGTGATTCTCCAAGGACCTCTCCAGGTGCTCCATGGAGCCAAGAGCAGTGCTGTGTGGTTGGAATGTAATATGAAGTCCTGGCTAGAGAGCAGAACAGAACAAGGATATACTCCACACACAAAAAGCACAGGTTCTACCCCTGGAACCACGTGGTCCCCTGAGCATCACCAGATGCAACCTTGAAACACCAAGTTAGGAGTAATCCCTGAGAACCACTGGGTGTGACCCCCAAACTGAAAAAGATAAAAAGAAAGACCACGAGCCAGGGGCTGGAGTGATAGTACAGCAGGTAAGGTGTTTGCCTTGCACATGGCTGATCCTGGTTCAATACCCAGTACCCCATATGATTCCCTGGATACAGCCAAGGGTGATCCCTGAGTGCCGGCAGAGTCAGGAAAAAGCCAGAACATCTCCAGATATGGACCCCAAAACAAAAACAAACAGCAAGAACAAACATAAACAACACAAGCCACCAATATAAGTCCTTTATATAATTAAATGAACTTTTGTAGGAAAAAGCATTAGTAGGCAATAATTTCAGCAAGTTTGATTTAACCTATTAACCTAACCTCAATGATTAGCAACATGAAGTCAATATCACACACAATGAGGTAGTTTATCCACCTTTGTTTGTATTACCTTTTTCTAAATGTAGTGAGAGCTGGGAGATATCTCACTTTTCTGCAGGACAAGCTTTGCAAGCAGAAGCTTATGACGTGGTTTGCAGAGCACCAGACTGGGAGGAACCTTTGAGCAGCTAAGGAAAAAAGTAAAACCAACCAACAAAATCTGGTGACTATTAATTCTTCCAGCACCTGTTTCTAGACCAGCCACCTTTCATGTGCTTTGTGCTCCACGTAGCTTTAATTCCCCCACTAGACAGCTCCAGCCTAAACTATAGAGCGCCAACTCCCAAACAGGGGTGGAGCGGGGAAGGGTGGCTAGTTCAGATGTCCTCACAACCCTGCAGGGATGAGAGATCACTGTGAGCACTGAGGACACTGAAAGCAAAACCTACAAAGGAGGAGGGAGCCAGAAATTCCAGTTTTGTCCTTAAGACCTAGGGTAGAACTTGCCACCCCACTCACTCCTGCCACTTGTAGGGGAAAGAATTCTTCCTAGGAAGAGTTCCAGGTCTCTGGTAGGGGGAGGACTCTGTGGATAGGGAAGACCCCCCAGGAGAGAGTGTTCTGCTGTCTGCTCTGCCTCAGCATTGTAATCTTTCCTTATCACTTTATTTCACCCAGCACAGCTCTGCTCTCCCTTGATACCCAGGTAGTTGCGTGGACCTTGAACATCCTTATCAGCGACCTCCCACATGGTGCGTCCTGGGGTGGAGAGCAGAAAAAGTCCCATCTTCCCCTTGAGACCAGTGTATCCTCTTTCGTGCTCTGGGCATATTAATCCTGATGCCTTCAAGGAGCTGCCTGTATCACCCCTCCTCTATTGCTCTGCTGGGGACTCAGAGAGGCTCCTGGGGGGTCCCTTCATGGGTCACATTAGATAGGCTCTTCACAGACTTTGCTAATTTGACTTTCATAAGCGTCCCCTCTTTCTCTTCAAAAAGATAATTATTATGTTGGTAAAAAGGTTCATATAATGGAATAATTTACATACATTTTTCTTGGAGATAAAATTTCTTTTTTATCCCCTGATTTTATTTTGTTTTGGGTTTTTTGGGTTTTTTTTAGCAGGGGTGAAAAGAGGCTTGGGGGTCATACCTGACTGGTCTCAGAATTTACCCCTGGCTCTCTACTCAGGGATCACTCCTGGCTGTGCTTTGGGGACCGTATGTGGTGCCAGGGATCAAACTGAGATTGGCTGTGTGCAAGTCAAATGCCTTCAGCTTTGTCTTATATCTCTGGCCTTGCTTATGACTTAAAACAAACAAACAAACAAAACAGTAGCATGTGTCATGTCTAAGTGAACTGTCCCCATGGGCTGGGAAGATGGTTCAAGGGGCTAGTGCATATGCTTTGCACGTTGAAGGCTGGGGGCTGGGGATTCCAGTGCCACCATGTAGTCCTCTGTGCACCACTTGGTATGGGCAAAGAACTTCAAGGCAAAACACTCACAAACAAAATAGAAGAAACTGTCTTTGGACACTGTGGCTGCTGTGTGTAACGGAGAAGTAGTCCTGGATCTTTCCCAGACTTCTCCTTCCCATCCTGTCTGTGCTCTTTTCACAAGAATCTGGAAAGTGAGCTTTGGAGCTCCTCAAAACCTTCATGAACATCAGTTATGTGTAACTCCCCGAGGCTTCTGAGCTGAACCCAGATAGGAAATGAATTGTTTTTCCAATACTCTGTGGTAGGACAAGAAGCCTTTCGGAAACAATTTCCAAGCCCAGATAAGTTGGCCTGATAAGTGTCTATAGTGTTAGGTATGAACCCAGTCCAATATATATACCCATCTTAGTATATAAAACAACTCAAAACTTGCATCCACATATACCCTTTCAGGTTTCCACTTTTTTCCTTATACATATAAGTTGTAGTTGAAGAGATTTCAAAAGATTATCTTTTTGTTTTCTCCTTTTCTTCACGGTCTGGCCAAAGTAACTCTGGGTGCTTAGAAGATTCTAGATTATTGTGTGGTTTAGCTGGACCATGTACCACTTGAATTGATGTCGCCCCATCAGTGCTTGTGTGGGGTCATGGATGGCTTATTTATAGTTTCAGTCTCTTCCTTCTCAGGACAGTGCATTTGGGCACAGTCGCACAACCTATGTGCACAATAGGAGGAGTGCTATATGTTACCTCCTGGTGAAAGTCTTTCAGACATTGTATGAAAATTGCCATGCTCTCTTCCCTGCCATGGGTCCATCATATGTCTCTGAGTGAGAACATATTAAAACAGACCCCTCCCTCCACCCGCCCACAGATATGAGTATATATTATGGTGAAAATAAGCTTATATTTGAGTGTTTGCTTTGTTTTGAAATCACACCTGGAGTGCTCATGGGCTAAGCCTGACTTGGTGCTCAGGGGACCATGTAGTGAGGGCTCCGAGCCAGGGTTCTCACATGCAAAGCATGTGCTCCAACCCTTTGAATAATCTCCCTGCTTGTCCTTTGTAATAAAATTTGACCATGGCTGGTTGCTGAAGGAGAATGTCATCCATCCCTGCCCATCTATTGCCTAGGCAGATGGGCTTGCTCTGCACCCTAGACCTCCCATCTGTCTGTTTGGAGATTGTACGTGGTGGTGAATGGGAACACTTCAGCTCTCTGCTTGTGAGTCACTCCTGGTAGTGCTCAGGAGACCATGCAGTGCTGGGGGTGGAACCCTGTCCTGCTCATGAAAACCATGTACTCAGCCTATTGAACTATTCCCCAGACCCTGAGACCCCAACATCATAAACTTGGTTTGTTTTTTGTTTCTGGGGAGCCACACTTCATGGTGCTCAGGGCTTACTCCTGCCTCTGCTCTCAGGGATCACTCCTGGAAGGGTTCTGGGAACATTATGGGGTGCTGAAGATTTATCCCAGATCATGTGCAAAAGGCAAATGCCTGGTATACCCACTGTACTCTCTCGAGGCCCTGAGAACCTTAAAATTGGAAAGAAGAGTTAGGAAGCAAGTAGCTTCAGATAGAACGTCCGGACCTCAACCATATTCAGTTCATCACAAATGTGGCCCCGGTCATATGCATCTAGTTCTCATTCAAGCAATACTTCCACTAGTACTCCTAGGGTATCGGCCATTCAGGAATCAGTCCCCACAGGGAAGGATGAATGAGTAGTCCTGTGATGGAAATACCAGTTCAGAGCCCTAAACAACTCCTTTCCCAGCATGCAATCTACTATTTATTTCCTTGTGAATAGGATTTCCCCAATAAGAACAACCATTTAAACAGCCACCCATGTTATTTTTTCTAAATAACTCTTAGCAGAAATTCAATGTTGTCTTAAAGGAGAAGTAAATAGAACCAAATAAAGAGTAAGTACTCAGTCAACGCTCTATAGACCTATTTGAAATTAGTTTTTTTTAAAGATTGTATTTGGGAAATTTATTAGAAGGATCCCAGGCAGTGGAGCTCTAGAGAAATATGTAGAGTCAACATAAGCTCACTAAGCAATCCCCATCAGATGTGGCAGGAAACAAAGGCTTGTGGGCTGGATAGCCTCCTAGAATTTACTCATCTAATTACCATGCTAATACAATGTTGCCCATTTAGATTGACCATCAGCAGGATAAATTCAACAACTAGATTGAATGTTATAGAGGACCGCAACACAACAGTACTTACTTTCTAACAGTAAAGTTCTATTTTCTACAAGTATTTCACAGCCAGATAATTTTCATAAGAAAAAGCACTGAGCCTTGAATGCCCAAGCTGAATAGAAATGGAAATTGTGACTATTTAAAGTATATTCCTATTGTTTTTTCCCCCTTCCCATTCAAGATTTGTCTGAATAATTGGGCTTTCGGGCTTGTTTAGGGGAGCTATTCACATTTGCAAATTAATGATCCATTCCTAGCTGAGAGAGGAAATGTCCAAATTCTTCATTTAAAAAACAACCCAGATTTGGAATTTTTAATAGCCCCCATCCTGATTGGATTGCCATTCATTTGGCCCTAAGGCATAAATGTGAGACTGACAGAAGAGAAATCCAAAGTGAACACCAGCACTGCTGGATAATTACAATGAAGGAAGACAGTGCACTTGACTTATAAGCCACAGTTCAGCTAACTTGGTCAATAAACCACTTTCTAAAATCTGTCATTGCAGAAATTATGCGAACTTGATACACCTATAAAACAACAATTTCTGATGTTATGTAAGGTAATTCAACAGATATTGATAAACACAGGTTAGGTGATTAGATAGCTTGTTGAAGCAGAAGTAAAATAGTGGGCGAAGCATTATGTGAGCATTATGAATTAGGCTCAAACGGTGTTTGCTCCCCTGGGCTGGCGGTGGGATCTGGGGATCTGGGAAAGAGAAAGACAAGAAGCTATCTTAATGTTTCCTTTTCCAATCTCATACATTGAGTTTGTCTGTTTTTCTGTGTTTTTATTTTATTTTTTTTACTTTTTTTTGTCATCTGGACTTTATTGATCTAATAAAATTACATTAAGAATGAAAATGAATTATACATTATTGTGCTCATGTTTCCCCCATACAAAGTTCAAGAACCCATCCCTTCACCAGTGCCCATTCTCTACCACCAGTAAACCCAGCATCTCTCCCACCCTCCCCAGTCCTGTCTTCCCCCCGCAACCCCACACTGCCACTATGGCAGGGTATTCCCTTTTGTTCTCTCTCTCTGATTAGGTGTTGTGGTTTGCAATAAAGGTGTTGAGTGGCCATTGTGTTCAGTCTCTAGTCTACATTCGGCACACATCACCCTTCCCCCGCATGACCTCTCACCACATTTTACTTGGTGTTCTCTTCTCTGAGTTGCCCAGAATGAGAGACCAACCTCCAAGCCATGGAGTCAACCTCCTGCTACTTATTTCTACTATTCTTGGGTGTTAGTCTCCTAGTCTATTATTCTATATTCCACAGATGAGTGCAATATTTTTCTGTGTTTTTAGATACATACTTGGCACTGTGACCTGCAGAGTGTGTGTGCCTGTAAGCAGATAGAGTTTGGATATATATGTAGGAGTGAAAAGAGTAAGCTGATCTGTGTGATTGATTATCTTCTTCTGTTGCTCAGAGTGAGTTTCCTTCTGTTGGAGGAAGAAGAAATAGAATCACAGAAGAGATAAAAACCAGGAATCACCTGGTCTTAGGCATGTGGAGGACACAGGGCATTGTTGAATCTTCCATCTGAATTTCACGGGCAGCCCGGGACTTCCCCTGTCAGAGAAGAGACGGGGACATTAAAGTGCTTTGGCTTGTGTGTGAAAGAATATAATAACACTTTCAAACAAACCAAAGCATTAGAACTGGAACTGCTGTGGCTAGCGGGGCTTAGGAGAAGGCTCAAAGGGTTAAAGTGTGCGCACGGCAAGCAGGAGCCTCAAGTTCCATCTTCAGCACTCAGGGGAATGACCCCCAAGCAGCAAGTGAGGTGTAGCTCCCAGCAAAGGTCAGTGTGGACAAACCAAACACTCAAAAACTAAGGCTACCAAAGGGAAGAAGAGAAGCGGGTATTTGTATGGGAGCATGACGGACCCAAAGCACAAATAATAGGACTATGACAGACCATGTTACCTCAATAGTAACACTATTAAGTGAGTATGACACTTTTACAGAAGTGACCTAGGGAGGTCTCTATCAGTGATGGGTCACCATTATATGAGTTCGAGACCTATATTAATTAGTTAACTAATTAATTTAATTAATTTATGGATTTTGGTGCCACACTGGGCAGTGCTCAGGGATTACTTCTGCCTCTGTGCACAGGTGTCGCTCCTGGTGGTGCTTGGGGGACCCACGCAGTGCTGGGGATCAAACCTAGATTGACTATGAGTAAGTTAAGCCCCTTACCAGCTCTCCTATCTCTCTGGCCCCAAGAACACATGTTTGAACACATGGAGAGGAAGGGAAGTGGTCTTGCTGATCAGATCTTTTCACTGGCCTTTGAACTACTCTATGTGATTATCTTTTCTTGATGCTAACAGTGAGTTTCTGTGTGTTGGAGGAATGAGAATCAAAATTTGCCCTCCACGGGCTTGTTCTTCAAGCTCACGCTCTCTGTTCAAAATGTATTTCACTTGCTTGTCTCTCTTTTACTTTGCTTGCTTATGTTCACTCTGGAGAAGCCAGTATTCTCTCTTGAACACATTTCTCTTCTTCCTCTCCTTTCACATTTTTCTAAGCAAGTTTCATTCAATAAAATTATCTTGCTTTACACCAAAGAAAGAGGAGTTTGAGGAGTAAACAAACAAACAAACTGCCTTAACAGCCTCACTTAATAACATATAAAATGTGGCCCTGAGCAAGAGAAGGTCTCAGATTTATTGACAATTGGACACAGATGAGTCCTCTAGCAGTGCATAATAAAAATATATATTGTTGGTTGCAAATATTGGTTACAGATAAGTAGTTAGAAAAGCATTAATTTTGAACTTGCTGTTTGAGAAACCTCATGGGATTTCTTCCCTAGGTTTCTGTGTAACATCAAATGAACAGGGGCTGGGGGTGGAGCACATGCCTGGAGCACAGGGGTGTTGAGTGTGCACCCCTGGGTATCACCGAGAGATGCCCTTGGGCCTCCTGAACACTCCTCCGGAGGCTCCAAATAAATCAATAAAGACATCTTATCCTTTAAAAAATATTTATTTAGGGGATCTCCTAAGCAGTGCTCAGAAGGCCTGGGGCAGTGTGCAGGGGCAACCAGGGTTACATGTGGCAATGCTCAGGGGGCCATGTGTTGTCCAGGATATAACTGGGGTCGTGATCCAAAACAAAGGTACTTTAAAATCAAATAACCAAATCATGAACTTCAATGTTCTCTTAAATAGACTATGGTGTTCCTTCTTGATGTCACTTTTGCACTAGGCTTGGGTACTGTGAGCAACAGAGTACTCTGGCTGATTCAAGGAGAAAAACAGTAGAAGGGATATAGGTGGTTCAAAATTTTAATGGGCTTGGAGGATGGTCAGGGAACCAGACCCAGAGGCCAAGAGATGACAGTAATTGCCCAAATCAGGCCTGACCTTCCATCATTCACCTCAGAGTGTCCCAGCACAATCCCCTGCACCTTGTTCCTTGTGCAGAGTTGGGGGCACGGGGACAGCTGCGTCTTACTGTAAAGTCTAGGTTATATCTCTTATTTTCTAGCTTCAAGGGATGCTGGGAAAATAAATAGGCTTTGCCTAATCAGGCGACAAATTCCCGTAGGGTAGCAAAAGGGTTCATTTGTCTCCTTCTGAGGGTGGCCCCTGCCTCCTGTGACAGTTCAGTCCAGCTGCCTTCCTACTTCTTGGATGACATTGCTACTCCCTTCTCCTTTCTTTGACCCTATGGTATGGTAATGGCTCTTTCCTGGCAAACTCCTGAAACCTCTGGAATTTCCTGAAAAGAATGACCAAAATTTCTTTAGTTCAAATGAGGTCACTTTTCTGGGCCCAAAACCACTCAGAGATGGGGCTGGCTGCCATAAAGATCAGGCCTTGGTCAGAAGTTGCAGCATCTCCAAACACTTCCTCCCTGTCAACCTCTGGAAAAAGAACGGAGGCTAAAGACAGGAGATTTATCAAGAATGGGAAGGGATTTAATTAGCCATGTTTATGTATTCAAATCATCCTAAAACCCTACATAATGGGATTCAGGGAGCTTTTCAGTTGGGAAACATAGTACAGGAGGGTGATGCACCCCAATTCCTTGGGGGAAAATGGTCTTCCAATTGGAACCTTTCTAGATCTCATTCTATGAACCTTACCTTATGTATCACTGTCATCGAGCAGGCACCAGTAACGTCTCTATTCCTCCCACCCCTGAGATTTTTTTTGCTTTTTGGGTCACACCCAGCAATGCTCAGGGTTACTCCTGGCTTTGCACTCAGGAATTAGCCCTGGCAGTGCTTGGGGGACCATATGGGATGCCGGGGATCGAACCCGGGTCAGCCGCATGCAAGGCAAACGCCCTACCCTCTGTGCTATCGCTCCGGCCCCCACCCCTGAGATTTTAGCAGCCTCTCCTTATTCGTCTTTCAGATCAGGGAAATGAGACCTGTTGTTACTGTTTTTGGCATATTAAATACACCACGGGTAGCTTGCCAGGCCTCTGCCCGTGCGGGTGGGATATTCTCGGTAGCTTACCAGGCTCTCCGAGAGGTGTGTGTATGTATGTGTGTATATATATATATACATATGTATATATGTATATATACGCACATATATGTATATACACATATGTATATATGTATCAATGTATATGTATATACATATATATTACTTTCTATGAGAGTAATATGTACCTTATGTACTGCCTTTTAGGCTGGAGCGATAGCAAGCGGTAGGGCATTCTCCTCTCACGCAGCCGACCCGTGTTCCTCTGCCCCTCTCAGAGAGCCTGGCAAGCTACCGAGAGTATCGAGCCCCCATGGCAGAGCCTGGCAAGCTACCCAAGGCGTATTGGATATGCCAAAAACAGTAACAATAAGTCTCACAATGAGAGACGTTACTGGTGCCGCTCAAACAAATTGATGAGCAATGGGATGACAGTGACAGTGACAGTGACTGCCTCTTAATCTGTCTTTTTTTTAAATTTGCATTTTGTATAATAAACCAGTAAATAAGTAAAATCATTTCCTGAGTTCTGTGAACCTTTCTAGAAATTATGGAAGCTGAGGCTGTGAGACCCCTGACTTTGTTTATTTTGAGCCACCCCTGGTGGTGTTTGGGGGCTACTACTAGCTCTGTTCTGTAACGAGAATCATTCCTGCCTGTGCTCAAGGGAGCATCCGATGCTGGAGACTGAACCCAGGGCTGACACATGAAAATTAAAAGCCCGGACTAGTCAATACTCCCACTAGCAATGAATGAGGATCCCTTTCCCCGCACATCTTTGCCAATACTAATGGTTGATCCTTTTTGATGAATGCCAGGTGCAGTACTGTGAGGTTGAAGTTAGGCAAGGGAACACTAGGACAGTGGGGGAGGAGAAAGTGCAGGCTAGGGGGTGGAGAGTGGGAGAGAAACTGGGGACATCGGTGGCAGAAAGTGGACACTGGTGAAGGGATTGGTGCTGGAGCAATATACACTTGAAAATAAATCATAAATATCTTTGTAATTTTGTCATTCACAACAATCTGATTTTTTATAGTTTTTTTTTTAATTAATGAATCACCGTGGGGGTACAGATACAGGTTTACATAGTCTCATGCTTGTGTTTCGGTCATATATACCTTGAGTATCTATCCCTCCACCAGTACCTGTTCTCCACTGATGACCCCATTATCCCTTCTACCCCATTCCACTCCATTCCCCTCCCCACCCCGCCTTATTGGCAGAGCATTCCCCTCTGTTCCCTCTCTCCCTTTGGGCATTGTGGTTAGTAATGGAGGTCTTGGGTGGCCAATGTGTTCGGTCTATAGTCTGCTCCGTGCATGCCTCTCCTGTCCCGAACAGGTCCTCTCACCACATTTTTGCTTGGTATTTCCTTCTCTATCTGAGCTGCTCTTTCCTCCAGCATGTGAGGCTGGTCTCCAAGCCATGGAGCAAATCTGGTACTTATTTCTGTTATTCTTGGGTGTCAGGCCTCCATTCTGTTGTTTTATATTTCACAGATGAGTACAATTCTTCTATGTCTGTCTCTCTCTTTCTGACTCATTTCACTTAGCATGATACTTTCCATGTTGATTCACTTGTATGCAAAGTTCATGACTTCATCTTTTCTGACAGCTGCATAGTATTCCATTGTGTAGATGTACCAAAGTTTCTTTAGCCAGTCATCTGTTCTTAGGCATTCGGGTTTTTTCCAGATTTTGGCTATCATAAATAGTGCTGCGATGAACATACATGTGCAGATGTCATTTTGGCTATATCTTTTTGCCTCTCCGGAGTATATTCCCAGAAGTGGTATTGCTGGATCAAATGGGAGCTCGATTTCTAATTTTTTGAGGCGCGACCATATTGTTTTCCAGAAGGGTTGAACTTGTCGGCATTCCCACCAGCAGTGTAGGAGGGTCCCTTTCTCCCCACATCCTCTCCAACAGCAGTTGCTTTTGTTCTTTTGGATGTGTGCCAGTCTCTGTGGTGTTAGATGGTATCTCATAGTTGTTTTGATCTGCATCTCCCTGATGATTAGTGATGATGAGCATTTTTTCATATGCCTTTTGGCCATTCGTATTTCTTCCTTGAGAAAGTTTCTGTTCATTTCTTCGCCCCATTTTCTGATGGGGCTGGATGTTTTCTTCTTGTACAGTTCAACTAGTGCCTTATATGCCCTTGATATCAACCCCTTATCAGATGGGTATTGGGAACAATCTGATCTTTTTAAAAAAGTACACACTCTAGTTCTCTGAGCCATCTTCCCAGCCCTGGGAGCCCAGACTTTTAGCCAAGTTGGTTTGAATGATGAATGATCCTGGATTTCTTGATTGGTCTCTGAAATGAGGCCAGTACTACATCTCTTACCTTGTGGGTTCTCACACCAAATTTAGTTCAGTGGTATCAGCATCAAGTTGGACCCTCCTGAGTTGGACGTGCATTTAGTGTGTAAGGATAGCTGGGGAAGAAGAACTGGAAAACAGAGCAATGGTACTTGAGGTCAGAGCAATAGTGCTTGAGGTCAGAGAGATAGTACATTGGTTGGGCACTTGCATGTAGCTGACTTGGGTTCAGTCTCTGACACCATGAGTGGTCCCTGAGCACTGCCAGGAGTGATCGTTAAGTACAGGGGCCCCCAAACCAAACCAAAGAAATATAACAAGTGTTTGGCATCAAAGAAAATGCCTCTCTGGTTTTTGGAGGTTCTCTCTGCGCTTAGGGAGTCCAAGGGCCACTTGTGGCAGCACTTGACCAACTGTGCTGGAAGTTTGATGCCAGGAATCAAGAATGCACCCCTGCTCCGGCCATGCTGTGTGAAGACTCCGAGGGGGCTTTAGGGCTACAGCTGGCACTCAGGGATCACATGGAAAAGAGGAGAGAAGGGGCTGTACCAGCCCCTGCACTGCCAACCATCAGCCCTACCCATGGCCTCCATTATCAAATGCCTCGCTGTCTGCTTGGTGAAGGGGCCAGAGCAAGATGTGATGCAGAAACTCAAAAATTTCTTTCCTCTCTTCCAGCCAATGGGCAGCTGCATTTTCCTTTCCCTGTTATGACTCCCAGGGAACAAGCAGACTCCTGAGCCATCGTGTCTGGTATGTCCCAGAAGCAAAGAAGGGAAGACAAAGCAAATGAAGTCAACGAAGCATGAGTCATTTGGGACACCAGTAAGCGCTTTGGAGCCAGCACAGCCAGGGCTGTGCTGACTTCACCATTTACAAGTTTATAAGTCTGAGCTGGAGTTTCACTATGAGGGACGATACCTGGCAATGCTCAGAGCTTACTCCTAGCTCTGCACTCAGAGATCACTTCTGACTGTGGTCAGGGGAGCTTATGGAATGATGGGGATCGAACCCGGGTTGGCTGCACACAGGGCAAACACCTTACTCGCCATATTATCTGCTCCCTGAACTGGAGTTTCACTCTTTTTGGTTTTATTACTCCTTTATTTTATTTTCTCTTTTTTCTCCCACCTTCTTCCCTCCATCTCTTTCTTCCTTCTTTCTATTTTGGGTCACACCTGGAGGTGCTTAGGGCTTATTTCTCTCTGTGCTCAGGGATCACCCCTGGCAGTGCTCAGAGAACCATATGCGGTGCTGGGGGTCGAACCAGGTGAGCAAGTACCTTATTAAGTCCTGTACCAAGTCTCTGACCCTGTATTTTTTTCTTTTAAAGAGGAAAAGTAAAAAAAAAAGAAATTATTCCCTGCTCCCCTCTGCTGGTATTGATGGTAATAACATCTTTGCTTGGCCGAGGTACTCCCTCAGCGTTTTGCTTTGGTGCTCTGTTGTGGGTCTCACTCCCTTGGTGCTTACGCAGGGATCATGTTTCCTGGCTGCGGTGCTCTCTGGGGATTGCACCATTTGCGTGGTGCAGTTGGGAAATGCTTGCAGCACTGGGGGTCACGGAATGCAGAGTTGCTGGAATCAGGCTTGCACATTTGGGACCCTGGGGACCGACGCTGAACGCCATCACTTTTGCGGCAGATGCTCTAAGACCCGCTTCTTAAGCTTTTCCACTTGTGACTCCTTTAAAAATTTTGTTTGTTTTTGACCACACCTGGAGATGCTCAGGGTTTACAGCCTGTCTCTGTGTTCAGGGATCACTCCTGGTGGTGCTCAGGGGACCCTACAGGGTGCTGGGGATTGAACCCAAGTCAGCTACATGCGAAGCAATGCCTTACCGCTGTGCTAGCGCTTCAGACCTCACGTGACTCCTTCTGACCAAGAAACAATATAGGCCAGTGCTGCTCCAAGCACCTTGGATTAATTTTGAGTTTGATTTTTGTTTTGGATTTTGTTTTGTGTCTTTCTTTTGGGGGAAGGGTTGGGGTGTGTGTTGGGGGGTGGGGAGCAAGAGAGGGAGTTGTTGGAGAGCATTGGGACACAGCCTAAGATGCTCAAGGGCTCTTCCTGACTCTGCTCAGGAGTGACCCCTGGTGGTGCTCAAGGGATTATGGAAACTGGATTGGGTGCATGTGAGGTCAAGCACCTCATTTGCTCTAATTTCTCTGGCCTGTACATTCTTAAAAATAATTAAGGAAGGACTGGGGGAACATGCTAATGGCTAGTGTGCATACTGTGCACGTGGGAGGCTCTGGTTTGATCCCTGGCACTATGTGGTTCCCCAACACTGTGAAGAGCAGCCCCTGAGCAATATTGGGTGTGGCTCTGTGCCCAAATTATAGAGGAGACAAAGAACTTGTGTTTATGTGGGTTACGTATATGAATATTTGCCGTATTAGATAAAGCTGGAAACTTAAATTCATCTATTAATTTAAAACAACAATGACTTCATCTTAACATTTATACTTAGTGAGAAATAATATTTTCCCAAAGATAAACATTAGCAAGAAGAGTGCTGCAAGTTTTAATTTTTGGACACATTCTTTAATATGTGATTTAGTAGACTAGTGGTTTTCATACTTGCTATTTCTTTTTACCCATTAGAATCTATTCTTTTAGAAGAAGTCAATGAAAAAAGCCAGTTTCGCAGAGATATATAGTTGGTAAATCAAAGGGTCATTTTAATAATCCTTCATGTAACAGTGGATGTCTATGATGTTGTATGCAAAAACTTGAGACATCAGTTGGTAGTTTCTGAAAGGTTATTTACATTGTGGATGCTGGAAATATATCAGTGAACTTTTGTGTCGAGTTACCTAAAACCTGTTTGACTGTTACTTGAAAGAAACTTAAACAATTTTTGTATTATAGATTGGAGAGAGAATATAATGGTCTGTCTCCCAAGTAACACAAGGAGTAACCCCTGAGCACAGAGCCAGGAGTAAGCCCTGAAAAAGTAAAATAGTAATTTTTTACTGATTTTACTGAAAAAGTAAAATAGTAATTTACCAAAGATAAAAATTGTTGTTACTATTATCTTAGTTTGGAAGTCACACTCAATGACGCTGAGAGCCTCTTAGGGGACCTCGTGGTTTGGGGCTGGGTACAGAGGTTGAACCCAGGTCTCCTGTATGCCAGGTATGATCTCTAGTCCTCTGAATGTCTCCCTAGCTCCTGATTGGGGCTTTTAAAAAAGTTGTATTTTTGGGCCACGTGGTGGTGCTAAGGACTTACTTCTGGCTCTGCATTCAGGGATCTCTCCTGGCAGGGCTTGGGGAAACTATATGGGATGCCAGGAAGTGAACCCAGGTTGGCTTCATGCAAGGGAAGGGCCCTATCTGGTGTATTACCACTCTGGGCCTGATTGGAGCTTTCAAAAACCTGTCCCTGATTCTAAACCACAATCATAGGTCATTTGAAAATGCTGTTTCACAGATGTATGCATGCAGATCTTTTCAATGTGGGAGATGTACCTCATCCCACAGTCCAAAAAAAGAAAGAAAAAGAAAAAATAATCACAGCTGCTCCCAACAGTGAGCTCACTGAAAAGTCTTTGAAGGGCCAGGAAGCAATTAAACTCACGTGGCAAATCCAAGTTTTCTCATTTGATTTTTCTCATCAAGGCTTGGATTTTACCATTGGCCCCAAATATCATCAGTCATGTGCCTTGTAGAGACAGGCTTGCTTTCTCTCTGAGAAAACCTTGAAAAAGCAAGTCCCAAGGCTGAGTCACCATCCATTTTCAGTCTATCAATGGAATACAATCCTCTGTGAAAAAAGAAACCAGTTCAGCTTGCAACTCCAGCAACCATGGAGAGTGCCTTCTTGAGACTATTCTGCACTCATGAGGAGGAGCAGAATGATTTTTACGCTGTAGCTAAGTTAGTCACTCAACATATTAAAAAGTTCAGTACCTGGTAGTATAATTTTACAAAGTGATTTTAGCTAATTTCTAAAAGTTTAATTAAATCACCATGATTTACAAAATTATTCATAATTGAGTTTCAGAGATACTATGTTCCAGCACCAACCCTACCACCAATGCCATCTTCCCTCCTCCAGAACACATCAGGTTCCCTGCACCTGCCACTCCTACCCTCGCCATCAACCAGCCGCCCACATTTTTAATTTTGATGGTTGAAGTTTGGCTCTCTTGTTCTCTCTCCCATTGACCCTGTGGTTTAAGCGTTTAGCTCTATGCTCCTTTCCACATTGATGTACTCCCCTGGGCCCCTGTCCTCTGTTGCTTCTCACCTGTCTTTTCTTTCCCCTTTGATTTCTTCCCTTTGCTGTCTTTCTCCTCCCTACACTCTGGCACCAAAGGTGATCTAGGCATCCTCCATTCAAATATTCCTTCAACCAGTTATTCCATATACCATGTATAAGTGAGATCATTCTGCGAACAAACTGATTTGTTTTTTTAAAAAATTTCTTTTTTAAATTTTTATTAAGACACCATGGATTACAAAATTGTTCACAGTAGAATTGTATCAGGCATACCATGTTCCAACACCAATCACACCACCAATGTCCTCTTACGTCCACTAATGTCCAGGTTCCCACCCAGCTCTTAATCTGCCCTCCTTGGCAGGCATATAACAAACTTTTAGCACTTCCTGCGAAACTGGCTTCAAGAGTACATATTCCCTAAATTATTGCCTGTCCATGAAACTCTGTATCGTTCCTTCAAATCTGAATGATAATCTAGCTTGATAGAGTGTCTTTGGTGAAGTATTTGTTTCATTGAGTGTTTGTCCTATATCCCTCCATTCTCTTCTGGTTGATTTGATAGATCTCTTGTACATCTTATGGGTTTTCCTTTTTAAAAAAATTCCTTTTGAATTTGCTACTTTCAATATTTTGCCTCTATCTTTGGATGTTGCTGTTTTGCATATAATGTATCTTGGAGTTTTCCTAGTTGGGATGACTAAGTTTTATTGCCTCAGCAATGATCCTTTCCAATGAGCCTTTTCCTCTCCCCTTTCCTAAAGCTGTTGGCCGCAATGGTCTTTTTTTGGTGCTAAAGTTCTCAGCATTTTGACCACCACTTCTATTGAACTACAGGTGAAATCCAACACTGGAAAAGAGCAAATGTTTTAGTTTTGTTATAAAAATTAGTTGTGAGGTTGTGGATCTAGACACCTTTAGTTTGGGGGACTCCCTAATAGGATTGTAGACCACATAGGGCTGATGCTTATTCTTAGACAAGCTACTCAAATTCTCTTAAACAGGACAAAGAAGTTACTTTGAGAATTAAATGAAGTATTATTTTACACAAAATAATTTATGTAAAGCATTGCATGTAACACCAGGTACATAATGTTTATGAAGTGTTAGCTGTCCCTATTAATCTATTGATAATGTGAAGGTAGATCACTTAAACCAGAAGTAATGATACTCATCTTTCATTCTAATCCATGGACTCTTTCCTCTGGCAGATCTCCATTTTCGTTAATGGCCCCATCTGTCTCCCGTGGTCACTGTCTCGCTCCAGCCAATACGACTCACTCTCCAGCACCACTAACCTGACCTCTGCCACACTGTGTGTGTCTCTCTGTGTGTCTATTCTGTCTCCGTCACTGCAGATGGTTCCATTGTGAAAGAAGATGATTTTGTGGAAAGAAACTGAACTGGCATGAAGGACAATCCTGTCAGTCCTTGGCTTGCCTGAGACTCACTTTACTAAATTGCAACACTGGAATAAGAATAATCCTTTGTTACCTTCTTTGTGAGGGTTCAATGAGAGAATACATATGTAAGCAAGTGGCAGAGTGCTTGGTATACCTGTCCAGTTAAAGTTAGTTTTCCTTTTTCCTTCCTCACCCCCAAACCTGTACCAGCTTTCTTTCCCTTCAACTCTTCAATATATCCAGAGCATTATTTACTTTAATATGTTGTGCCTTAGCCAGCTGGTGGTGCTCAGGGGCCACTCCTGGAAGTACCTGTGGGACCACATACAGTGCTTAGATTTGAACTATTATTGCTGCCACAGTTACATGCAAGATGAGTGCCTTATTTTTCTACTATCTCTCTGTTCTCAAAATGTTACTTTAACTCTCATTTATGAAATCAGTAACCCACAGTAACACATGCATGCACACACACCAACACACACAGGTGTTCATCACATCCTCTGTTCTTTGACATGGGCTGCAGGAGGCCTTCAGAATGGGCCTTGTAGTGGTGACTTCTGCCTTAATCCTCAGAAACACCTTTCCCAACTCTTCACTGTCCTCACTGTCACTCTCCATGAATGGAAGGTGTGTTGCACATCTAAGGCCCTGAAATGTGATATTGGAGACCCTCTTTGAAGTGACCTCTAAGTTGACTCTACTTCCTAACTCTAATGCTAGTCTCCTAGCATCCCTGGCTTCCAGCTATACCTGGATGCTCTTTCTGCCTGTTTGCACTTTACCTGTCCTATGTGGACTTTACCTATGTAGACTTTCTGATCCTCAGGCTTATGAGATATCTGTCCCTCTGGTGTGTGAGGCGTCTGTCCCTCAGACCTGTGAGGTGTGTGTCCCTCAGATATATGAATCCTTCTGTGTGAGTTTTCACAACAACACAAGAAAAATAGGAACTGTAGAAAGGTTTGCTATGGTGGGCCTGTGCACAGATTGGATGTGAGAGTGACATTAGGTGGCCGAGATCCACCTCCCTAGGATCTTCCGGACAATGGGAAAAGGATGGGCAATGGGCAGACTCCCCAGTGTTGTCCAGTCTCTCCCTTTATGGCATAGTCGTAGTCACCATTTTGGCTATAGTCCCAGTCATCAGAGTTCTATCATCCAAGTCTCCTCGCAGACCTCAAAGTCTCCAAAGTCTCAGTACTCCTCCTCGCCTTCAATGTCTTGTCCTCAGTGTCTAGTCTTCATCTCCTTCCCAGAGTCTAGTTCCAGAGTCTCGTCTTCAGCATCTTCAACAACTCTCTCTTCAACAACTCTCCTACATGTCTCACAACCAGCCCAGTCTGACTCTGTTGTTTCTCATCTTCCAGTCTCTCTCTGTTCTCTCTAGTCTCTCCATGGTCTTACTCCATCACTTCCATCTTTAATCTCTGTCAACAACACCTTATAGCACAATTATATAGGAATCATGTAGGGTGGGGATATGAAGGCAGGTTGAACAGTAACAAATCAACAAAAAGAGGTAAAGGCCACTTCTTCTCAAGGACAAAATCTCATCTAAGGAGATTACTCCAGATTACCAGGAGATTCGCTCAAGGATGGGATTCCATCCAGGGTGTATTGCTTTCTCCTTAGCTAGTAATCCATTTAAACAGTTATAGTAAATTTGTTTCTGATAATATTTCTAGCATTGTCTTTTTTTTTTTTTTTTTTTTGCTTTTTGGGTCACACCCGATGATGCACAGGGGTTACTCCTGGATTTGCACTCAGGAATCACCCCTGGCGGTGCTCAGGGGACCATATGGGATGCTGGGAATCAAACCCGGGTCGGCCGTGTGCAAGGCAAATGCCCTACCCGCTGTGCTATTGCTCCAGCCTCTAGCAATGTCATTTTGTATGAGCACAGTAAGAGATATACTAAGCCTAAAGTTTGGCTCTTTCATGGGGACATCTCACTATATATTCCAGACCACAGTCCTCAGGCCAGGTTAGTCTTCCTAACCCCAGCAGGGTTGTTATTCAGTTACTCTTTTTGGGTCATGACGGAGTTTGCCCACAACCATGCTCTTAACTTATAGTTAACTATTATGGCACTTGGCCTGGCCCATTTCGATGCCAGGGTAGCTCACAGCTTGCCCTGGGTCCATCAGTCCCTCATCAAGACTCTGCTCTTGGAGTGCTAGGAACTAAGGGCAACTGAGGTGTAAGTCAAGTATATATGTATATATGTTTCGGATTAAATATTGTCTTCCTGTGTCTATACAAAAAGGACATTGCTAAATAAGCTATACAAATGATATAAAGGAAAGAAAAAAGCAATACAGGATTGTTAGTATCTGATGGAATTGGGTGTGTCTCAGTTGCACTGTTGTGGAAGTGGATCAATAAACCCTAAGCTCCCTGTGGGAGGAGCAAGGATAACCCAGTGTTATCCAACATGTCTGTCCCTCAGGTGTGTGAATTCTTCTCTCCCTCTGTTATGTGAGGTGTTTGTCCCTCAGGAATGAGAAACTTCTCTCTCAGTTATGTAAAGTTTCTGTTCTTCAGGTATAGATGTTTTTTTCTCCCTGAACTTGGCATGTTTTGTTCAGTTGCTTCTTTAATTTCTACACAGGCTCACAGCTCTTTACGTATGGTACACCCTGGCCCTCTCAACCAGATCTACAATCTCTTCCCAACCTGTGAGGCTCTCGCACCTGCACTTATTCTGCGACATGTTTGCTGATGAATAAACTTTAAACAAAGTGCCTCATTTTATCGAGCTTATTAACCAGCACCCTACGCCTAAAAGCTCTAAAAGGAATAACTAATTATTATCAAGAGCACCCCAAATGCTTTCTGTACCTAATAAATCAAATGCAGGCACTTTTTGTTGTTAAGGTCTGATCAGTACTGATTTCTTTTTTTTTTTTTCTCAAGAGCAGGTGGCTACAAGACTCTAGTAGCGAGGACAGAGCAGTCAAGTGGATCATTTATTTCTGATCAGAAGTTTCTAGGAAATAGGTCTCTTGTGGAGAAACCACTCTGTCATCAAAAGAACAGAAAATGGAATGCAATCACTTGGGATTTATGCCCTTGTCCCATGGGCCTGCTGAGTGGGTAACTTCCATTGCATTTCCTGGATTTTGTTTTTTTGGGCTGAGCTTAGAAGAATCCTTTGGTTAAGTCAAAGATTGGCTCAATATTTAGGGTGAGATCCCGGTGGTATAGAATTAGGTTTCACATATAATTTTTGAATCACTTTGGCAGCGCTGAGATAGGAGCCTTGAATGTGCTGGAGAAACCACTACTATTGTTTAGGTCACTAGCTTTCTCTGTGGGTGTGAGGGGGGGTTGCGGGAAGAAGTGAGGGTCTAGGGACGCTGTGCCTGAAGTACTCTGAGCACGGAAGGTACTTGCCTCTTGCCTTCTTGCCTCCTTCTTCTCCCACGGGGGATAAAGCACCTGGAGCCCCTAAAGGCTAAAGCATCAGGAGGCAGCTGGTTGCTCTGTGCCCAGGCACTCAGCCTAGCTGACAGAGGGCGAAATGGAGTGTCATGATCACCATGATGTATGTGCTAGAGACCCTGTTTCAGACTCTCTAGTCCACTGCTGGCACCTTTAGTTTGGAAAAGAATCGCCAAGGTCATTTGCCATTCCCCGAAGCCACTTGGACGTGGACAGCAAGGCCCCCTTACATGGGGCGTGAGGGCCATGCGAGGGTGGAGAGTTGCCCAGGTCTTTGCTGGAACAAACAGAGAGGAGCCCTCCCCCCTCTTTGTTTTTGGGCCACATGCAGTGGGTCTCACGACTGACTCCTGGCTCTGCACTCAGGGATCACTCCTGGCTGCCAGGATAGAACCCAGCCCAGCTGTGGGTGAGGTAAATGCCCTCCCCGCTGTACTATTGCTCTGGCCCTGAGTTGCTCCTTCTAAGTGGTGTCGGGAGGCTGGGTGAGAAGTGAGTTTCCCTCTCGTGCTCTCTCAAGCAAGTGCGGGTGGTCTTCCCCTTTTCTCCACTTTGGAACCTCCTCTTCCCTTTCCCAGCAAGGCCCACACCCAGTGTGGATTGTGATGGTGTGTGTGTATATGACGCTGTGCTGAGCAGTGAACTCAAGGCCTGCACGCCAAGCCTGTGCCCTGCCCCTGGCCCGGGTCAGCGACTCCTTGACCTTCACGAAAGCCTCTTCTGCTTTTCCTGCCAATTCCTCTGGGCTGCTCTGATCGTTCCCATCTACCTGTACAGGTAGCACACCTTTATGAAGTGATTTAGTCACACTTTTGCCTGCCTGCCTGCCTGCCTGGTCTGTGTGCTCTTAGGCCCAGTGCCTCCTGTTATACTCCTTAGTAGCTGCCCTGGAGCCCAGCAAAGCTTGCATCAGCTCGATTTTCACTATCAGTGGAATGAATTTTCACTATCAGCCTAAAGAAATCTTAGTGTCAGATCAGAAGCCGTCTATTTGGAACTTTTGATTAGATTATTTGGCTATCGACAGTATAATGACTGTCCTTATGTGCTTCTGTAGTAATAGAAATTATTTTAAGAAATTCCTAGCTTATTGCATGTTGGGGAATCAGGTTTTATTGGTAACCTCCAAGCACCAAGCTGGGAGTAAGTTTTAAGCACTTTTGCTCCCCGCCCCCACCCTCAATGCTGCCCAAATCACCAGCTTGTTTCAATGACGTTGTAATAGAGTCCCCCATGAAGGGTGACTTCTTAACCCCCATTTGCCCTCTGGAGAAGTGGCATATTTCTGGAGGCCATCATGGCCTTAGCTGGAAGCAAGGAGAGTGAACACCAGGAAAATAGCACTATTGTCTATTCTTTCCCCACAGTCCCATCTTTACATTGATGACATTTCATTTCCGGTGAGAGTTGTCCAGTTATATGGTACTTCCAACGGCAGAAGAGGTGCTGAGACCAGCAGCACAATTTGCCCATATCTGTTAGCCTGGGCATGTCTCATTCCAGGAAACGTTATTTGTGATTGGGAGAGAGAACTCCCTGCAAGTCCATTTATCATAGGACTAGAGTAAGTGAAAGGTAATCCTTTTTAAAATGTGAGTTATGGAGCTTTGTAATGTGCCATTTATCTGTGTCTACTGAGGAAAGAATAAACACCAGGACAAGCGTTTATTACTTAAACAGCGACTGCTTTGTTGTCTTTGGACTCCATTTTCCATAGCATTTCAGCAGACAGTGATGCTCGATCATGATGAATTTTGATGAAAACACTGATTAAGCACTTAGAGTCACTAGTTACCATATTTGAAATAGGTATTTGAGAAAACATAAATGTGGAATAGGTATTTGAGAACACATACACGGTAAATGAGCTGTTTAATAATTAGGGCTGTGCCTATTTTAAACACACTTTGATTTAATGTTTACTATCTGTTATATGTGAGGAATATATTCTGGGGAGAAAGCTACAGAACTTTGGAAAGTGAAAACTCTCTATAGCTCTCAAGCAGACAGGTTTTAGATGGATGGAAGGGATCAAGGCAGTCAGCCATGCATTTGGAAAGCCTCACTAACAATGAAACCCAAGGATGCTTGTGTCCCTCCCTGCTAAAAATGTTCCTAATTTATGTGTTCACAAGCTGGATGGAACAAAATTGTATGATCTGTATTTATAGAAAATGGGTGACAATACATTTATTTAGAGCCCAGTTTTAAGAAAACAGGGAAACCAGAGAGAAAAAACTCATTGTCTTCAGACTGACTTAAAACAAAAGAAAACAACTGCAGGGCTGGATGGTACAGCTGGCAGTCTGCTTGCCTTGCCCTGGCTGGCCAGGTTTAATCCCTGGCACCATATATGGTCACCCGAGCACCAGGAGTCATCCCTCAGCACAGAGTGAGGAGCAAGCCCTGAACACAGCCAGGTGTGGCCCAAACACCCAGTCCCCAACATACCCCCTCATAACATAAAACAATTGCAGATGCTTTTACACAAATAACAATACTGCACTGAAAATAGCTCCTTGCCCCCACCACGCCAAGCACTCAAGCCAACAAACACTTATCCAGAACCTTCTTCTCCAGCTCCACCACATCCTACTGGTATTCCTAGCCTTGGCATCTGTCTTCACTTGTAAGATGGCCAGCTCTCTGCCCGGCGATGGTGTGCAGAAGCCCCGTAAGAGGCGTAAGGTACTGAACGTCTTTGTATTCCAATTCTATTTTTAGCTGAAGTTTAGGATACAGTCACACAGGTCCTCGTCCGTAATAACGAGCATTTAATATATTTCAACGAAATGACATTTGCACAAACTTGTATTAAAAGCCAAATTCCAGGTCTATACACTACTGGCCGGACTCCATTTTTTTTTTTTTTTTTTTAGAAAAGGAAATCAGGTAAATTAAATGAGTTGTTCTGATTAAAAACACCTTCATCAAAGTAGAACACTGTTGCCAAGAACATTAAGAGGTGATTTAAAGGGGGAAAAAAAAAGCAGATGCTACATCAACAGGATGTTACCCTTCCTTTTCCCTGCCTCCACGCTTTGACTTTAGGGGTGCGGTAGGGGAGTACTGACCTACTGCTGGGAATATGGAAATGGAAGGTGAGCAAGGTGGGAGCGCACGGAAGAAAAGGGGCCTGAGTGCGGGGGAGGAAGCGAGAGGAACAGAGCCGGGGCGCCCGGAAGGTGGGCGCTGTCCTAGCGCAGAACTGGACGTCCGAAGCCCAGCTGCCGGCGGCTGGTCGGCGGGCGCGGCGAGCGCGCACGGGGCCGCTCCCGCCGCCGGCCGCCAGAGGGCGCGTTCGGAGCCGGCGGAGGGAGGAGCGGAGCCCCGAGCAGGGTCAGCCGCGGCGCACGGGCGGCAGCGGCCCCGCACGGCTCGGCTCCCCGCGCGCCTCCCGTGCCCGCGCCCCGGCTGGGAAGCGCCGCCGCGCCCGCGGGATGCGGCCGCCCGCCCGCTGCGGCCGCCGCCTGGCGCTCCCGGCACTGCTCGCGCTGCTCGCCGGCTCGCTGGGTAAGTCGCGGGCGGCCCGGGAGCGCACGGGAGACGCGCGGGGCGCGGGCGCCGGCCCCCGCCCCGACTCCGCGCGCCCCGGGAGGCGCCGGACGGCCCGGCCCTGCCCTGCCCTGCCCCGCCGCCCGGCCCGTCCCCGCCCGCCGCAGCGCCCTCTCGCGGCGCCCGCCCGGGACCCGGCGCCCCGCCACCTCGGGGCGCGCCGCTGTCGGGGCCGCTGCCCGCCGCCCCCCGCCGGCCGCCCGCTGCCCGGGCAGCGTCTGGGGCGCGGCGCCCGCCCCGCCGGCCGGCGCCGAGCCCGCGCGCAACTGCGAGAAACTTTGCGAGGAGGGAAGAGGCGGCCGGGCCCGCCCCCCTGCCTTCCGCCCGCCTTTCCCCCGCCGCCCGCTGCGGGCGGCTGCGCTCCCGTCCGCGCCCCGCTCCCGCCCGGGACGGCGCCCCCCGGCCCGCGCGTCCCCTGCGCGGCGCTCCGCACGCGTCCCCCAACTTGCCCGCGGCCGCGCCGCCCACTCGGCCCGTTCCCCCGGGGCTGCCCCGCGGCGCCGTGCCCGGAGCGGGTGCGCGGTGGGCACGCGGGAGGCCGCGTTGGGGGTGGGGGGCTCTGGGCAGCTTTTCCGAACCCGGAGTCTTTCGGGGGGAAATTAGAGAACGTGTCGGGAAAACAGTTGCCTGTCGGGTCCTTTTCCTGCCTTAATATTCCTTCCTTTTTTTTTTTTTTACCCTCACTTTCCCCTGATCGCCTCAAAAAACAAACAAACAAAAAGAGGCCATTTCTCATGCTCCGGACCCGAATCCGGGCCAACAACACCAGGGATCCAGACGGAGGAGGTACAGCTGGTACACCTTCTCCGGATGGAACCCTGGCGACACTGAGAAGCAACTAACACGGCTCCGGGTTGCGGGACTGGAACACATCCGAGCCGCGCGGCCGCTAACGCGGCCGCGCGACCTTTTCTAAAAACTGAAAACATACAATCTTTTAATGACAAACCAATTATCAACTGCTTCCTTAGTAGGGCTGTCTTCATTGGGGGGAAACTCCAACAACAATAGTGAGTTTTGTTTTGCAATATGGAATGTAAGCAAGGTAGAGAGAAAATGAAGTGAAATTCATCAGTTATACAGTTGGGGGGGGCCCTGGCGGGGGGTATACTGGGGATTTTGGTGGTGCAATATGGGCACTGGTGAAGGGAGGGTGTTTGAATATTGTATAACTGAGACATAAACCTGAAAACTTTGTAACTTTCCACATGGTGATATAATAAAAATTTAAAAAAAAAAAAAAAAAAAAAAAAAAAAAAAAAAAAAAAAAGAGGCCATTTCTCTTTCCTTAGGAAATGATGCGTTAACCCCCCCCCCCCCCCGCGCAATTACTGTAATTGACGTTCCAGATGAAATGTATTGAAGTGTTAAAACTTGGATTAAAAAAAAGTCATTCCCTTTTCTTTGTTCGTAGTTATAGGGTTATTGTCTTTGAACTCAGAGACTTGCGTTTCCAGTGCGTTAAGAGGCACTTGGCTTCAGAGTCTTCGAAATGGCAGAAAGGTGCCACTTCGGAAAAGGCAGCGCTTTTACTGCACAGCGCTGTTTGGGTACCGCATCGCCGCCTCTTCTGCCCTTTGTTACCCGAATTGAAAGTCTCCTGGTGATGAGGGACCTTTATTTGCATACCCCTGGCATTTCTATAGGTGCTCGCTCAGGAAGAGTGGGAAACCGGAGTGAGATTAATTGTTAATTAATTGTTACATGCATGATTAAGTAAGCAACAATGTAATTAAAAGTGTGCGGGCACCTTGGACAGAGAAGGCTTGTAATTGATGGCGGGGAGCAAATGGACCTGGCGGAGTCAGCGTTAGTGGAAGAAAGAGTGTTGGACAGGGAAGGTGTCTTGGGAGAGGGGTACCTGCATGGGTGGGGGATTCCGGGCTACATCTGCTGGGCTGCTGCCTACAAGTTTTGCAACTCAAAATGGGGTGGGTGGTAGCCAAAATTGGCATTCTATTTATAGCACTGCACTTCATAAGGCTGTTACAGGCGATATAATATTTGTGTATAATATCTACAGTATTCAGGCAGAAATGCACATTTGTATTGCTTATGTGTATTTTTTTTTATTGCCGTAAAAGAGACTGTCTATCTGTTCTGTCCAAACTTGATAATACATGAAAGGACATATGGAATGAACCGAAATGTCAACACATTTTTAGAGATGTCGATTAGCTAGTGAAGTTGTCAGATAAGCATAATAAATAAGACATAAAACTTATTAAAAGGTCCCTGTGAGACATTTGGCTTTGTGAACTGGCTTTCATGGGTTGGTGCAGATTGGAAGTTTTGAGGTTTGAAGTAAACCATCAGTTCATTTTATTGCTGTGCTCTGAGGTTCTGGGAACAGGCGCCCAGCTGTAAGAGTTTCTGCTGCTAATACTCTGTATTTTGTAATCTTGTTGATACAAAGATAATTTAAGAGGAGTTCTAAAGCATGTGAACTATTCTGATAGCTTAAAATGTATAGGGTTTAGTTTCCCCTGTTTGACTTTCTTTTAGGAAAGAGCCAGTAGAGAAAATTTATTTTAAACCTGTATAATGATAAGGACAAAATTCATTGCACCTTCATTGCTGACCATGACTTTTTGTATCAGTTTTCTTTTTCTAAAGTGGGGGGTGGGGAGGGGTAGTTATATAGATAAGATACTAGAATTTCTTTTCTCCTCCGGTTTTCACAGACTAATTCTGCTGTAGCAGCACTGCCGTCTGCCTGCTCAGCTACCGTCATTCCTTTTCTTACTAGCCGACAAAACCCTTCGATGGTCTGGAGCGGTCTGGAGGGAAGTGTGTCCCTGCAGATCAGAGGTAGAAGCCTGATCCCAGTGTATCTGAGGAGAGAGCCTTTAGAGGAGTAATCAGCTTAGGTTATGACGCTGTGAGAGTCGGGCCCTAATCCTCTGGTACTGGCATCCTTAGGAGTGCAGAAAGAGGCCTGGGAGGAAGGCAAACAGGAAAGGCCACAGGGGGGAAGACATCCACCCTCAAGCCAGGGACAGAGGCCTCAGCAGAAACCAAGCCTGCTTTCACCCTGACTGGGATCGGGAATGAGCTCTGGAACTGTGGGGACTGAATTGCTGATGTTTAACACACTGATGCTGGTTCAGAGATTGGTGTGGTAAGCCACATCCAAGTGTGAGCCACCGGTGGTACATGCAGGCATAGGTGGGTTAAGCCCTCCAGCCTGTGGTTTTGGTCCTGGCACTTTGATATGTTGGGTGAGGGGAAGAATGAAGAACTGGGGCTGGTGTCTCAGTGGCCATTGGGAAAGCATTTTCTAGAAACCCTTGCCACAGGGTAGCCGTGGGCTTATTGCAGATTTCTGAGTGGCATTCTTGGTGATTCAAGCTTATTTCCCAGGCTGGCCCGACTATGATGCAGACTGTTTTGTTTCATTGTCTTTTTCACTGTGTGTTACTGTGTGACTCCAATGGCTGGAGTTATGGTGACCATTTTGTGACCATGAGGTGGTCTTGAAGGTGGACACTTGGAGTAAGTGTAATGGAGCGGAGAGGAGAGCGCCCCCTGCATGTCAATAGAGGCAGAGCACTGTTCTGTCCCTTAAGCCACTATCCCAGACTTCTAACACCTAAAATTAAAAAGCTCTTTTGGTCTTCTGTTATAATCGGCCAGATTGAATCCTGATCAGCTTCCCAAATTGATACCTCTATGAAGATGCGTACTTGATCCAATGATAAAATAATTGCTGTTAACTTTTATCTTCTTTATTTATACCTCTATTCTTTGTGAACCGAGAACATATTTCTTGGTACCCACCAACATGAGGGATGACTTTCCATTCATTGTTGTGAGTTGGAAATTTTGGGCCAATGAGAGCCAGACCTGACTTGGAGTGGCATTGAGTTCCTTTTAATTTTATATTTCTTTTTGGTTTCTGAGCCATACCTGCCATTGCTCAGGCCTTGCTCCTGCTCTGGGCTCAGGGGACAGTTAGGGCAGGGTTCCAGGAACTATATGGGGTGCCAAGAATTGAACAGGGCAGCAGACGCCTTACCCGCTGTACCATCTCTTTGGCCCTGGCTCAGTGTTCCTGATTTGAAGCCCTTTAGTCCCTGAGTCTCAGTTTGTTTCCCAGCTCTTCCTGGCACAGATGCTAACCCTGAGGCTGAATTCTCTGTCTAATCCAGGACCCCAAGTTGGCAGTAGTCCTGGCTTGACTGAAGGGAGTTTGCCTGTAGCCAGCAGTCAAGCTCTTTGGGGGATAGAGGGATAAAGCTGACAGAGACGGATCCTTCATCACTTTCCTCTCTGCCAGATGCCCTTAAACATATTGGACCTGCTGCTGCTTTCTTGGGATCAGGATGGACTACCTCCTCCCACCTCCTTGTACATGGGAAGCCTCGGCAGTCACGTCCATACCCCAAAGCCCCCACTCAGTGAAAAAGCTACTCCAGCCTTACTGTCCCGATAAAAATAACATATGCCCTGAACAAACACGATGACCTCTAAGTACCTGTATTGCAAACTATAATGCACAAAAGGAAAAGGAGAGAGTAAGAAGGAAAGTGATTCCCATAGAGGGAGGCTGGGGGTGGGGAGTGGGGTGTTGGGGGATGGTGGGAGGAAAATGGGACATTGGTGGTGGGAAATGTACACGGGTAGAGGGATGGGTGCTGGACCATTGTATGACTGAAGCCCAATTATAAACATCTTTGAAATGGTCTATCTCATGGATATTCAGTTAAAAAAGTTGAAAAAGAAATGGTGGTCTATGGAAGACTCCCTAGAATTGGGATGGGAGCACAGAATTGAAGAGGGAGCAGACGGCAGTGAAGTGGGGGTGGGGGGGAAAGAAAGAGCAAGGCCCTGGGGGTGGGTGCAGGAGTCTGTATAAAGAGGGCAGGACTAGAGAGCCCAGAAAGGAGCTGGGCAGATTCTGAGGGGCTGGTTGCAGGGCCTGTGCAGTCTGGACCATGGAAATTCTGCCTTAGTGACACGATTTATTTTTTGTTGTTTTTGGCCACACGTGGTAGTGCTCAAAGGTGACTCCTGGCGCAGTCCTCAAAAGTAAGGGTTGCCAGTTGAGCTCAGGCGACCCTGGGGTTCCAGGTATTGAACCCAGGCCTCTCACATGCAAATCCTACTAGCGGAGCTTTCTCTCTGGTTTGTGATTTAACTTAGCTACTGAGACACTCCCCTGGTTATCCTACACAGCAGGAACTTGAGGGGGCCCAATACAGGCGTGGGAGGGGACTGGGATGACCATGCTGGATCCAGCCATGGAAAAAGTGATCAGGACCAATACTCCCCTCAAACAAATTCTTTCCAAATTGGATTGTAGATAGAATAGTTCAGGATGCACAGATAAAGTTTGTCGGAGAGATAACACTGAGAGGAGTGGGAAGACACAGTGAGGGTGACACAGCAGTGGTGGAGAGCAAGCCTGGACGCTGGGAGAAGTTGCTGTTTCCTGTCCCACAGTGCTAGGGTGTGTTAAGCGGTGCTTTTCACTGCTGTGAGCACAATGGGGAAGTGCCAGGATAGAGCTTTCTCTTCGTAGTAAGATATACATGCATGTATGTACACATGCACAAAAGGTATCATTTTAAAACCATTTTTCAGTGTGTGGAGTTTTATTTATTTTTACTATTATTTTGGGGCCACAAAATAATAATACTGTTCTCAGGGCTTACTGGATCTTGCCCAGAGATCACTCCTAATGGTGCTCAGGGAACCATATGTGGTACCAGGGATTGAATCTGGGTGGACTGTGTGTAAGACCAGTGCCTTATCCACTGTTTTGTCTCTCTCTATCTCTTTTTTTTTTCAAAGTGACTTTAAGTACCCATTTAAGTACCCATTTCCATAAAATTTCACTTTTTTTTTAAAATTGGGGACATACCTGGTGGTGCTGTGCAGGGGCTCAACCTTGGGGCCTCCCATATGTGCAGGTTTGCTGTGTCACCTGATCTACATCCTTGGTCCTTTGAGCATTTTCTCAGCCTTAGGGGAGATGAGATGTGTGACTGGAGCTTGGGATGTAGCTGCTCTTTGGGCAGGTAGCTGTCCGGGTTTGTGGCTTTGGAACTTAGTTTGGCTGGAGAGAGATTAAGTAACTTTTCTTATTTTTAAAAAGAGGATCTTGATTGGCAAAGTACATTCACGTTGAAGCTGGCCCCACGAAGTTAAGAGTGAAATACTGTATTCAAAATCAGATGGGTCTTATCCCTTGCAGAAGCCTTAACATGAGGACAGCTATCCACCTCTCCCCCTCGCTTTGTTTAGCTTTGCACCCAGGGACCAGCCCAGGTGGGGATTTATTGCTCGCTCTGGTACCCCCGACCTGCATCACTCAGTTTCTGTTCCCTTCCCTGACGGTTGCTCTGAGGATCTGTCTGTCATCTCCCAACCTGGCCAGTACAGGTCTTCCTCATCCATCACCATGTCTCTCAATTGTTTGAGAGTGGAGCAGTGGAATCAGACCTTCACAGAAGCTGTGTTAACTTTAGAGTGTATATGCCCCACGAGACTTGATAGAAGTTGGTGGGGGAAAAGTTATTTATTTTTATCTGTATTATCATCTAAAACTATGGGCTCAGACACCCCCACACCAAAAAAAAAGTGTATCACCAAGTGGGATTTGAACATATATCAGGCACAATAATTCTGTTTTCTCCTAGGGAGATGACTTACTTTTTACCCCGAAACAGTGTTTTATGACCCGAATAGGCGATACATCTTGGTTGACATCATTGGTCCCTGCCAGAAGCTCAAGGCTCTTGATGCTTCACATTGAACTTAGGTTTTCCCAGATCTTGAGCTTGCTCAGACGTGCTCCCACCCCACGCATGTCTGGCCGTGCAGTCCAGCGCCTGTCAGTTGTAGTGGCTGGCAGATGGTGGAAAGGACTGAGTTCAATCCTGGATCCCCTGTGGTCCCTTGAGCATGCCCTGATGTGGCCTTGGTGGTCTCCAGCCCCACAGCACCTCCTGCTGGAGCACTGGAGCACTGGCAGCTGTGGGTTGAGTATCACTAGCAATGGCCCCAGGGTCCCCAGCACTGTTAGGGAGACTCCAAAAATCACCCCAAACCCAAGAAACTTAGAAGTTAAATTATGTGTTACTATATATTTTATATTTATATTTTACTATAAAATGGAATTACATATGAGCGATAGCATAGCAGGTAGGGCGTTTGCCTTGCAGGCGGTCGACCCAGGTTCGATTCCTCCGTCCCTCTTGGATAGCCTGGCAAGATACCGAGAGTATCCCACCTGCATGGCAGAGCTTGGCAAGCTCCTCGTGGTGTATTCGATATGCCAAAAACAGTAACAAGAAGTCTCACAATGGAGATGTTACTGGTGCCCGCTCGAGCAAATTGACAAACAACGGGAGGACAGTGCTACAGTGCTACCACAAACTCAGTGTTATATAATACATATTATATAATAAATATATTTTATAACTATATAATAAATATTATATAAATCACAAACTCTCCCTGTCCCCCAGCCCTGTCCCCTCAGTCATGGCCATAGGTACCTTCGAGCACAGGCTTGCGTGTTAGGTTTCGAGGTCTGGCAAGTCTCCTACATTCTGTACGTCCAGCTGCCTTCGGGAGCTGTCATCAGCATTCAGCCTGAGCCTGCCCAGCACGGTGGCCCACCATCTACAGACACCGCATGACTGTCTGGTGGACGAGTGGACAGAGTCCGTTCTTGACGGCAGTGACCAGAGCTGCTCACACCCAGAGCCCTTGGCCTGCCCCAGGCCCTGACCTGTGACTCGAGGCCGAGCCCTTGTTCCTTAGCTCCTGCAGTGCTGCCTTTCTTGTCCCTTCTGTAGCCTCTATGTCCTTGCTCCCCAGGGCTGGGCTTACTCTGGGAGGACAGGGAGCCAGTTAGCTCGAGTCAGGGGGCCAGGCCAGGTGGAAGAGGAGGAAGAGGAGGAGATAGAGGAGGGAAGAGGAGGAAGGGACATGTGAAAGTGAGTGTGTATGTGTGTGTGTGTGTGTGTGTGTGTGTGTGTGTGTATTTCCCTCTCTGCTGTCATTGGATTAACTTCAAAGCAGGTAATTGGAACCGGGTAATTGGCTGTGGGCTTCGCTTTCCCGAGCTTAAGCCCCTCCTGGGCCTGGATTGAAACCTGGAAAGCTCCTGGGGGCGGAGCTGTGCCCAGTGAAAGTAGGTCACAGGGAAGAAGAAAGTGACGCCCCGAAGCCTTCCTCCCACGGGGTGTCAGCAGTGGAAAGTGGCACAGTGCCCCGGTGAGACCGGAGCCCTGCCACAGCCCCGCTCCCGAGCTGGGGCCCGGGCTGATAGAAGCCACGGCGGGCGCTGAGCGAGCTCCGCGCCTTCTGCAGGGCGCCTCTTGGGAGCTTTTGATTTTGCTTGTGTGTTTTTAATTGAATTTAGTTTCCGTGAGGGTTGTTGGAGGGAGCGTTTGGGAGGACAAAGGGGCGCGGGAGCAGAACATGCCCAGTTAGGAGTTTGGCGGTCCCATCCTCTTCCCCGCCTGCGGTCCCTCGTTGCTCTGAAGGGGTGAGAAAAGATAGTTGATTAGTGTTGCTTAAATGCGTGGCAATTAATTCTTCTCAGTTGCCTGTACTCCCGGGCTCAGGCTAGCTGATAAATCTCCGTCCCAAGTTGGTTGTAAGATCTTGATTTATCTCCCAGGATAGGTGCGTGAGCACATTAGTTGGTGTGAATTATTTAAAGTTATCATGAAAAAGGTCTTATTTCTATTGCCTGCCCTGATTTGCACTTTAAATATAGTTCCCTGTAGCAATTCACGAGAATTCATGTTG
This sequence comes from Sorex araneus, assembly GCF_027595985.1. NCBI lineage: Eukaryota > Metazoa > Chordata > Mammalia > Eulipotyphla > Soricidae > Sorex > Sorex araneus. The sequence goes on along the minus strand of NC_073302.1, from coordinate 238,081,495 downwards.
AAAATAGAAAAGGGAAAATTACTTTTAAACAGCAGTTTGGCATATAAGAGCATGATTTACCTTAGAATATTTCTCCAGCTGCACATTAAGGCCATGTTCTCAGGAATTTTTTTCTTTTTCTGAATCTGGAAATTAGTGTGAAACCAAGCAACAAACCTTGAGCCCCAGATGGCCACTCCCTTAGGGCCCCCTCTTCTCCTGCTCGCTCCGTCCATTCTCCCACAGGTAGTATTGAACAACAACACCCGAGGCTCCCGTGAGAGTTAAGTGGCAAATAATTTTCTTACCTCTCTTGTTAATTTTTCTTGTTTTTTTCCCCCTCTGCACTATTTTTTCTTTGTCTTTGTGAACTCTGATAGTGGAAATATGCTGGTAGTCATTCTTTAGGTGGCTTATTGTTTGAAGATTTGATTTATCAACACTAGCAGAGTATATTCTCTGCGTGCAGGGGTGTGGGGAGCAGATGCAGCTCTGCCCCCGGCACGTGCCTCCCTGTGAGATCCTGGGTGCACAAAAACAAAAGCAAAAAACCAAATCAACACACTAAGTGTTTAGCAAACACTAAAACCAAGAAACAGAAATCAACCCCAAATCTCTTTGGATCCTGGATTTTTTTTCTCTTTTATTTCAGTTATTGTAGAGATTAAAGCATTTTTAAAATTTATTTTGTTCTTTTTTGTTTGCTTTTGTTTCGGGGCCACACCTGGCAGTGCTCAGGGCTCACTTCTGGCTCTGCAATCAAGGATCCCTCCTGGTGGGGCTCGGGGTGTGATATGAAGTGCCAGGAATGGAACCTACCGTACTATCTTTCCAGCCTCCAATTTTAATTAGTTAATTAATTTATGGTCACCTAATAGATATTGTGTCACCGTATGATGAGCTCTAATAAGTAACCCTGATACATTTCTTGTCATTGCTTTAAGTATTATATACTTCGTTTGTGTCATGGGAGAAAGGAGTTCTTAATTTCACAGCAGAATGAGGGGAAGAAACAGAATTTAAAACGGTCATAGTAACTCCAGGCCTTTGTATTCCTGGAGAGAACAAAAAAATATTTTTTGAATTCACCCTTTCTCAGTTAAGCCTTGTTTGAATAAAGCTATGGTATCTTGATTATGATAAGCAGGAATTTTCAGATAATTTATAGGAAACATCTTTCCTCCATGTAGCTGTTAATTTACTAAGTGACACTGGCAACTTATATTTAGCTGCTATATATTGTTTTTGTTTCTGGGCCCACTTGGCAGTGTTGGGGGGCTACTCCTGGTTCCATGTCCTGGGGGGTCACTCCCTATGGTGCTCAAGGATCCTGCACACAAAACCAGCACCCCTTGGGTGTTTGTTTATGAAAGTTGAGGCAAAAGCAATGTTCAGAACCAGTTCTCAGTTCAAATACTTTCCCTTCAGATCCAGGTGTGTTCTCAGGGGCTGGGCTTTCTTACTGTTCATTTTCCCCTTAGCTCTCCAACCGTATAAGAAGGTGAGACTAAATGCTGGTTGTTGGATGATGAGACAAATGTGTTCAGTTGAGAAGGTTTTTTTTTTTTTTTAAATTAAAGAACTGTGATTCACAAATTTATTGATGGTTGAATTTTAGGAATATATATTTTTCTTTTTTTTTGGGTCACACTGGGTGATGCCTAGGGGTAACTCCTACTTCTGTACTCAGGAATTACTCCTGGCAATGCTTGGGGGACCATATGGGATGCTGGGGGATCAAACTCGGGTGGGCCAGTGCAAGGCAAACACCCTCCCTGCCACACCAGTCCCACTACCAGTGTAACTTTCCTCCACCAGTGTTCCCATGTTCCCTCTCCACCCTACCCCCCATCCTGTCCCTGCCTGTCAGCTTGATAAGCACATTACAGTGTCAGTGGTTGCGGCTTAGATCTAGTGTTTTCAGTTTTGTTGAGTCTGTGTTTTGGATATATGGCTATATATCCTCATCCATATCACCAGTATAACAGAAGCCCTGATGACTGTTCACCCCTTACTTCCCATCCTTTTCTTCCCCCTTGCTTTCTTCCCTGTGAGGTGTATTTTTTTCTTAATGAAAGGAATTTGAGCCAGAAAGACTTTGACTGTTCATGTCTGAAAGTCAGGATTGATGGAAGATGATGGATTGATTTTTTTTTTTTTTTGCCTCCTAAGTGGTGCTCTGGATACACAGGTACCACTCCTGGCATTACTTAGTTGACAGTAGTTCAATCAGTGCAGGGACGCAGGGCTGCAGGGCTGCGGAGCACCAGGTGCCTGGAGCCTCCAGGGCCACTCCCTGTGATGTGTGTGAGACCGGCGGGTGCTGGGACCCCAGCCTGGGCTGGTGTTCTGTTTCTTTGACCCCAGGAAAATGGATTGGTTGGATCAGCTCTTTGACTGACGAGAATGATTTTCTGTTTTGCAAGTTGTCAGAAGCAGTTTAGCAGTTGTCTGGTACTGGGTGCTGTTAATATATCACAGCATCTCTATATGAAGATTATTAATCTATTTTAAAATATTCTTGTGGAATTTAAATGTGCATGCCACCTAGATGGTAAATGAAACCAGTGTATTAAGCATTCAGTATCACACTGTAAAGGATATTTAGGGTTAAATCAATTCTTAGGACTTAATGATTATTTTTTGCCTTGTTTTCTCTGTGTGTATGTATGAAATGCAAGAAACTAGATCAGACCCAATGAAAAGAGTAGGGAGAAAGGAATACTAGCATATCAGTATTGTAAAGACTTACGTTTATTGGGGCTGGAGCGACAGTACAGTGGGCAGGGTGTTTGCCTTGCACACGGCTGACCCAGTTCAATCCCTGGCATCTCATTTGGTCCCCCAAGTACCGCCTGGAGTAACTCCTGAGTGCAAAGCCAGGAGTAACCCCTGAGCATATCTGAGTGTGACCCAAAAAGCAAAAAAGAAAAAAAGTCATTTATTGAATAAATTTTTATGGAGCATCTTCTATGTGCTGACTGTGACCTTGATTCCATGGCAAACAGTAAATAAAAGTACACTTTTTTGTGTGTGTGTGTGTGTGTGTATGCACATGGAGCTTACAGTAGATGACTAATAACATACAAGTAACAAACAGATAGACATATAAAAATATGTGTGTATATATATATATAAATTTATATATCTCAGCAGATGGCAATAAAGCCCAGTGGAGAAGGGAGGAGAGGATGATTGTTTTCATGTGAGTCTCTGGAATTCCTTCCATCCTCTGAATTCCACACATAGAGGTTCACATGGCTTATCTTTCAATTTCACCCTGCCTTTTGAAATGTCATCCTACAAATGGAGCTGATAAAACCATCTTAATCATTTGCTTCTTAGTGTGAACGTGCTTTAACTTTCTGTGAGCAAATGTTATGGAGAGAGAACTTGAGGTGTAAGATTGCTAAGACCCAGAGACAAGTCTGTCTCCTCTTTCCGGGCAGGGTCTCCTCTGGTACCCAGGGAATCACTACTGACGCTTTGCACAGCATCATTACTCCATGGGGTTGCCTGTCCCACCTTTCAGTACACTGGACTCTCGGGCATTGCCCACTGCTCTGGAGAGAGCAAATGATAAAGTAAACACTTTCCTCTTAGCTCTTCACTGTTAAGTGAAGGTACCGGTTTTGGTCAGGTTAACTAACTTTCCTATTTGTTTTATCACTTCACCTTTATATTTTCAAAGTGTTACTGTCATATTATTATTTTAAGATGCAGAGCCTAACTCTCTAGGGATAGCTTTCTCTAGTTACGCGCTTTCACTCAGAAACATGAAATCACTGTGAGTGGGGAATGGAGGTGAGTCCCTTCACTCCCCTGTAACAGGTTCTGTTAACTCTCTCCAGCTGCCTGTTCTGGCCACAGCTTCTGCGACATGCTGTCAGCCCTGTGTGCTCCAGATTCAGCCCTGCTGCCGACTAGGTCCCCACTCAGTCCCCTGGACTCTCAGGAGTTCTTTGCCGAACGAAGAAGCCCCTGAATTGAGGTTTCTCGGGAGTTGTATTGTGTCCACATCTCTTTTGTGATTTATTTCTGCAGACACACAGATTTACTTTTTTCAGCGTAGTATTTCTTTAGCTTGGTAGCCTAAGCAGCTGGGCTCCGCGCTGATGAAAATTTCTGGTCTGGAGAGGAAGGCAGTCAGAAGGACTTGTTTGCAGCAATGCGGCTGCTGAAGAATGAGAACATTGTGTCCTAGTGAAGCATCAGTTTTTTTCTTCCTTCTAAGCAAAACTGTTGAATGCGAGAATAAGTCTTAATTGCTCATTTTAATGTAAAAATATTTCCTCTTTTCCAGCGTTTGCTTTGCTTTCTGAAGATACAAAGAAAGAGGCCAAGCAGTCTAAGGTACTCATTTTAATAATCCAATCTACTGAGATTCATTTATATGTGTTTAAATGGGAACAGTAATGATGGTATCTTTTCGCACTTGACAAGATTTTTTAAAGAATGAATTAGTGAATTGTTGATTAGCATAGAATTTGAATCTCCAGAAACATCCTACAGAAAAGATGCTTTCTTTAGAATCTTTACAAATAAAACCTATTAATAGTTAAAGCAAATATATTGAGGCTTACAGTTTATTTTAAGATGATATTGGACCAGAGCAATAGTACAGTGGGTAAGGTGCTTGCCTTCCACATGTCTGACCTGGGTTTGATCCCTGGCATCACGTATGGTCCCCCGAGCCCCATCAGAGTGATTCCTGAGCACAGAGCTAGGGGAAAGTCCTCCTGAGCACTGCTGGGTGTGGCAAAAAAAACAGAGAAAGATGTTTTCAGGGAGATAGTACAGGAGTTAAGACCTTACACACGTCTGACCTCAGTGAGGCCCCCCCCACCCCCATCGAGTGATCCCTGAGTCCAGAGCCAGAATAGGCTCTGAGCACTGTCTGTGGGGCTCTAGCTGCACTCCCCATGGGCACCTTCAAGGGAGAAAATAAAAGAAGAAAGATGTTTTGAAGTGGAGTTAGATATTCTGCTTTTGTTTGGGGGCCAAAGCTTGCAGTGCTTGGGGGCTGCTTCCAGCTTCGTGCTCAGGGGGCACTCTGGGTGGTCTCAGCAGACCAGTAGGCTCTGGGCTTTGAACCCAGACCTCAGGCTGTTGTGCTATTGGAGTGAGACATTTTAAAAGTTATGTTTTAATTCCATAGTTTTCCGCCCTTCCCTGTCTTAGTCCTTGGGCTTCATTTTATATTTTCTCCTGGGCTATAAGAGCTTTACTAGCCGTCCCTTCACTTTCTTTTTCTTTCTCTTTTGTGGGTTACTCCTGCTGATGCCCAACGGTTATTCCTGGCTCTGTGCTCTGGAATTACTCCTGGTGGTGCTTGGGAACCCTATGGGATGCCGGGAATCAAATCCCGTCAGTGCATGCAAGACAAACGCCCTCTCGTACTGTCTCTATAACCCCAAAGCCCTCAGTTAGAGGGTGGGACATGTGCAAGAAGGGCAAGCTGGGATGAGCTGAGAGCCCCCAAAGACGTCTGCCGAGCCCCGGCCTACTCAGAGTGAGACTCTAAGCCTGGAATCCCAGAGAGAGACAGAACTTACATCTCAGGGCCAAGACTCCTTTGTCTTCTTGCCTGCTGGCGGAAGCCTCGCTTTGGGGCCTTCCACCACGTCAGTTAGGCAGACGAGCAACAGAAGCCAGTATCGTTGTCCTCTGCCTTGTTTGTGTCCTCTTACGGCTTCTGTGAGTGACGCTGAGATGTCTTCCCCCTCTCCCAGCGTTGCTGCTGCTGCCCCTCTCCCTGCTTGCTGGGGCCACACTCACTTAGTGGTGGTGCGTGTGCAGGTTCTGGGGGAGCATTCACCGGGGGCCACAGTCCGGGCCACAGTCTTTCTGAGGGCTACTCCCTCAGGTTGTGGTGCTTGTATTCAGTGGCTGTGAACTGGGGGTTCCTAGTGGCATGGGGGCAGTATGGGGGAGCGGGGGGCGGGGGGTCCCTGGCAGCAGCGCTGGCAGCCCATACTACGAGCATGCAGATGTCATGGGCTCACTGCTGTGAGGTGGGTTCTTCTAGCCACTGAGCCACCCTGCTGCCCACCCAGCCCCATGTGTTTATTTATTTTCCGGTTATTTTTTCTGGTCACATCCAGTGGTGCTCAGGCTCTGTGCTCCGGAGTCACTCCCAGTGGACCTGGGAAGTGAACCTTGAACCTGGGTCAGCTATGTTTGAGGCAAGGGCCCTGTCTGCTTTACTATCACGTTGACCCTGGCTTTTTTTTTTTTTAACTCCAGAATTAGAATATGAGGTTTTCCACTAGGAGGTTTCTTTTATCAATAATATTATATGTTTAAATTTTAAATTTTATTATGAATTTTTTCTTTTTTTTTTAACCCAACCCAGAGGAAAAGGGAATAATAATTCTCTATTGTTTTCAGATTCCTTTTGGTTAATAGAGCATTTTTGGATGTTTCACTTAATTTGTTCTTTGTGATGGTCCCATTATTTGCTAACCAAAGTGGGTAGTTCCATGTATAGCAGAGAAAATCTACCTTCTGAGAAGTTAGTGATTTGACTGAGATTACATGGTCAAATTAAAGGGGGGAAGGCAGAATTCTAAATTTTTGAATCATGCATTTTTCACTCTGCAATTTTATATTTTACAGCACAGACATTACAATATCTGAGAGAGAGAGAGTGAGAGAGAGAGAGTTCATAACGAGGCTCATTTAGAATGAATTAAACTCCTACCTAAAAGTTACTAAAAAGGAATTAAAATTTTGTGTAATGAATTTATAAATTATAGCACATATAATTCCACACAAAACAAATCTCCCTACCCCCCACATGTGGGTTTTCAGGAATCTTTCAAATGAGGAACTGCATCTTTTGCCTACATACATAAATACAAATAGAAATGAAGATGAGTTCTGCATCTTGTTGTCTTTTTTTTTTCATGCTAAGGGATTAGCGCTCTTAAACAGTGACATCAACGCCTCTGTGCTTAGCTCACAAGCCAGAAAAGCTGCTAATGTCCTGAGGAGAGGTAGTTGTAAAATGTGGACACAGATGTGCCTGAGATGGGGGGACGGAGAAGGGCCCATGTGTCCTGGGTGGTGGAAGGCCCGTAGATGGACTGAGAGGTAGGGCTTGAGGCTCAACATAGTGGTGATCTTTTGCCTACGTGTAGTACAAATAGTGATAAGGACTAGTTTTGTATCTTACTGTCTTTTTTCTTTTCTTTCATGCAAAGGTATTAGAGCTCTTGAAAACTGCCATTAATCTCCCCGTCGTTAATCTCCATTTAGGCCTGGGGTCCTTTTGCAGAACTTCCCATACACTCCTGCCTGCAGTGGCCATCTGCCAGTGGGGCCTGTGCTCGGAGCTCTGTCCTCAGACCCTTCCCTTTGTGTCATGCCCTGACACTCTCCTGGATCGTGACTTAGCCCCACTTTTAGGCAGCCTGCCTGCTGTGGCTCTTGCTCCAGTTGCGCATGTGGCTTTGCCGCAGTGCCTCCCTTGCCCTCTTCATCCTGCAGTTTGACCTGCTCTCTCAATGCTGGGCTGCCTTGTTGCATTCTGTCCTGTGTGAGGGACAGGGAGAGCCAGACCTGGAAGCCAGATTGCTGAGGTTCACAATCTGTTTCCAACACTTGAACTGCTGTAAGGCCTAACTAGACCTCATGAGACCTCACGTCATTCCTCTTTGTAAGATAGGGTGATTGGAGTGTGTGTGTGTGTGTGTGTGTGTGTGTGTGTGTGTGTGTGTGTGTATGTGCACGCGCACAGTGCCATACCCTATTTCATTGTTTATCTTTAGGTGACAACAAGAAATCGAGCAGCCTTTCTGCAGAAATCTGCACAAGTCTAAATTAAAAAGAGAAACCATGGGGACTGGAGTGATTGTACAGCGGGTACAGCACTTGCCTTGCATGCAGCTGATCTGAGTTCAGTTCCTGACAGCAAGCATGGTACTTTGAGTACTGCCAGGAGTCATCCTGAGAGCAGAGCCAGGAGTGAGCCCCTGGGTATGGCCCCCAAACAAAACAAAACAAAACAAAACAAAACAAAACAAAACAAAACAAAACAAAACAAAGAAATACCAGAAAAGAAAAACACAAACAAAAATATTGCCCCCCCCCCCCAGCACTGCTGCTTTCATTCTTTCTTTTTTGTATATGTTGGTCACTTAGATCAACTGCAGCAAATGAGGAGGAGGAGGAGGAGGACTGGCGACCCAGGGGTGCTTTACTCTTCGATTCTCTGCTTACAGGCATGAAGAGTTCAGGCCTCTCTGTCAGCCCACTTGCTGAGCGTTGTGGAGAGTCACAAACAGCACTGCTGGTTTGTGATTCCCTGGCACCCCAACAAAGTGTGAGACACCCAGTGAGCACTGCAGCCAAAGCTCACGAGAACATGGAGACCAAGTGTGTGTGATTCCCATGATCACAGTGACAACGAAGGGGAGGGGAGGGAGGGTAGAATCCAAGTGTGAAAACTGACAGATCAGGGGGTTCTGCTCAGTGGAGGGCAGAGAGGAAACGTCCCCGCATGGCTTTGGTTCCTTCTGGGTCTATTGAACAATGAAACTAAGAGCAGACACATCAGTTGGAGAAAAAGCCAATTGAATTACATACCTATGGTGGGGCCAAGTCAAGGCATGTACACTGCGGGCTTAGGAGTGCGGTAGGGACTTGGGTTTGAAGGAGAGACCAACCAGGGTGACCTGGTGGCAGAGACAAAACAGCTTGGTGACTAGCTGTTTGCCCTGCCACACCACGAATCTTCTCCAATCCGCAGGTTATTTCTCATAAAAAGCCTAATTTTGGACAAGATCCTCACTTTTCATTTCTCCAGGTAGTTAGGTGTTAAAAGTTTCTTAAGAGCCTACAGGATCTTGGATGGCCTTAGTTGGAAGTAATCCACATGCCACAGGCCTGCTCTGGGTGTGCTGGGGAGACCCAGCCTCTGCCAGTGTTCAGACTTCTAGTTACTCAGGGCAGGAGCCATGGCACACTGTGCAGGGCCCTTGCCTTGCAAGTGGCCAGCCCTGGTTCACTCCTGGCACCACATTTGGTTCCCCAAGCCCTGCCAAGAGTGATCCCTGAACATCACTGTATGTGGCCCCCAAACCAGAAACAGGCAAAACCCCATCAAATTACTCTCTCACAAAACCCCAGTGAAGTAGGTCTTGTTACTCTTTTTCTTTTCCTGTAGCTGAGAAATTGAGGCTTGTCATAGTATATGGAACCAACCTTAGGACAGAGAAGCCACTTCCAACCTAGCGTTTTGGTGAACACATCAGGACCAGTCCATTTTGTCCAGCTTTTAGGCTGGTGGTGTGGTTCGAGACAGAATAAAAGATGTCCTTTTGCCCCTCGTCTTAAAAGATCTATTTTTTCACTCTCATTAGAAATTTTTTCCCACACTTTTTATTAAAGCACTGTGATTTACAGAGTGTCCCATAGTTGAGTTTTAGACATACAATATTACAGCACTGATCCACCACCAGTTCAGCGTCCCTCCACCAACACTCCTGGGTTCCCTCCCATCACCCCTCCCCTCCCTTTCTTCGAAGATTTTATATCAAGTTCTTTGGAGAATATTTTATCTCTTAATGGGGAATTTATAAACTAGACATCATATATGCATTGCAAATGTTCAAATCTGTTGTGCTTAAAAAAAAATATCAAGTCTGTACGGAAGGGGACTTGGATTTGTCTTGCCCTGGTTAGGGTAGGAGCCTTAGGAACAAATAAATCCCTTTCCTGTCCGAGTCGGGATTCAGTTGACTTATAAACCTTGACGCTGAGTGCATTTTGATTGATATTGATAGTCCGTGTTGGAAATGTGCTGCCGCAGAGATACTAAAACAAACCATGTGTTTCTTCTGAGAGGAAGAGTAAGCTTTCCTACTTACTGGGGGAAGCTGGAGACAGAATTTTAAATGTTCTGTCAATTTGTTCTTTTAGTCTAGTTTTCTTTCTCAGAGGGGAATTCATGCAAACTCATTTTGGTTGTTTCAGTTCATCTAAGTCAACCATTCCTTGGATATTTTAGTTTTCACAGTTTATGTATTGAGCCATTTGAAACATCTCCTTGTGGGGCTTGGGGAGATAGTACAGCAGGTAGTGAGTTTGCCTTGCACGCAGCTGAACTGGGTTTGATTCCTGGCATCCCATATGGTACCTCAAGCACCACCAGGAAGTGGTCCCTGAGTGCAGAGCCAGGAGTATGCCCTGGCATCACTAGGTGTGCCCCCCAAGACAAAACAGAACAATAAAAAAAAGAAAAAAATGCTATGCCACCTAATAAAATTAGAAGCATTGCTTTTCTAATCTTTTTCTTTTATTGAATCACTGTGAGATACACAGGTACAAAGCTGTTCATGATTCGATTTCAGTCAGATAATGTCTGAAACCATTCCTCCACCAGTGTACACTTCCCAGCACAGGCGTCCTCAGTTTCCCTATTGCCCCTCAGCTTACCTCTGTAGCAGAAACTTTTTTTCTTTCTTTCTCTCTCTCTTGTATTTTAGGCATTATGGTTCACAATACAGGTACTGAGAGGTTATCATGTTTGTTCCTTTACCTACTTTCAGCAAGCAGTTCTTATCCACAGCTGTCATTTCCAACTATCGTTGTCACAGTGGTCCCTTCTCTGGCCCAACTGTCCTCTCCCCTAGCACCTAAGGCAGGCTTTCAACCATGAACCTGTTCTCCTGGGCCTTGTTTCTATTGTCCTTGAATATTAGTCTCATACTAAAAACGTTGCTTTTTTCCTATTTTTCAAAGAATGATACCAAGTAGTCCATAGTCTAGTTGGTATCATCTATAGCTTAAGTCGTCTAGCTTGGATGCAATGTACTCAGGATGCATCTTTCAGCTTTAGAGAGAGGTATTAATTTTTGCTTACTTACGGAGTATGTTCATATCTACTGATGCACTTTTTTAAAAGATTGCACCTGGAGGAGGAATGCCATGTGCAAGGAGCATGGGAAATGTGTCAGAGACCTGAGTTTGGATCCTGCTTCTGAGATTGGAATAGCCAATGCTGTCTTATTTTTTTTCTCCTTTAATTGTAAGCAAGTACACGCAATAGAAAGAATTCCATCTTAACCATTTAAAAACATGCATTCCACTAATAATAAGTACCTATTTTGTTGTGGAAGAAATCTCCAGAACTCTTCTCCTTTTGCAAAACTGAAAAGCTATCTTGAACAACTCCATTTCTCCTCCTCAGGGTCCCTGGCAGTTACCATTATTCCCTCCTCCTCCTACTTCTCCCTCCCTTCCTCCCACCCTCCCTCCCTCCCTTCCTTCTTCCTTCTTCTTTCTTCTTCCAATGAGACAGTGAGTCTTTCAGGGCGTAAGTAAGAGCTTTGGAATCAGCGTGACCAGGGCTGTGCCGGCTTCACCATTTATAAGTCTGAATTGAAGTTTCACTCTTTTATTTGGGACACACCCAGTGGTGCTCAGGGCTTATGCGTGCTTCTGCACTCTGGGATCACTCCTGGTGTGCTCGGGGGACCATAGGGAGTGCTCAGAATCAAACCTGGGTTGGCCATGTGCATGTAAGGCAAACATCCTACTCTGCCTGCTGTACTATTGCTCTGGCCCCTTACTCTATTGAAGACTATTTTATTCTGGTTTGGGGACCATATCAGCAGTGCTTACAGATTACTCTCCTGGCACTCTGTTTAGGGATCATTCCTGGAGGGCTTAGGGGACCAGATCGCATGCCCGAAATCTAACCCAGGGTGGCCACATGCAAGGCAAATGCACTACGTCAGGTATTATTGCTCAGTCCCTGAGTAATACTTCATTACTGGTTCCTCTTTATCTACTCCAGTGCTGTTTTTAGATCTAAAATTTCTAATTGCTTCTGACCCTCATCTGTTCACTGAATTGTGGCCTCTAAAGAAGAAGGCAGTTGGCCAAGAGGCAGGCGGTCCCTCTGGGTCTGAGGCAAGCATTCCTTTCTGCGAGCACACTGCTAAGAGCATGAAGACCCATGCTGACTTAAGGGCTAAAATGTGGCTTTGCTTCAGTTCATTTAAAGTAACATGGAGAGCATCATGCTGAGTGAAATGAGTCAGAGGGAGAGGGATAGACATAGAATGACTGCATTCATTTGTGGAATATAAAAAAACATAGTATGAGATTAATATCCAAGGACAGTGAAAGCAAAGTCCAGGAGGGCTGGTCCGTGGTTGGAAACTTGCTAACAGTATGTGTGTGAGGAGGGCAGTTGGACAGGGAAGGGACTTCTATGAAAATGATAATTGGAATTGATCATTCTGGATGAGAACTGAGTGCTGAAAGTAGGTAAAGGGTACATGATAACCTTACAGATTTTAGATTTTTCTTTTTTTTTTGCTTTTTGGGTCACACCCAGTGATGCTCAGGGGTTACTCCTGGCTCTGTGGTCAGGAATTACTCCTGGCAGTGCTTGGGGGGACCATATGGAATGTGGAATGCTGGGGATTGAACCCGGGTTGGCTGCCTGCAAGGTAAATGCCCTACCCGCTGTACTATCCCTCCAGCCCCATGATAACCTTTCATTACCTGTTTTGCAAACCATAATGCCCAGAAAGGGGTTGGGGCTGAGAGAGAGAGAGAGAGAGAGAGAGAGAGAGAGAGACAGAGACAGAGACAGAGAGACAGAGACAGAGACAGAGACAGAGAGACAGAGACAGAGACAGAGACAGACAGACACAGAGAGATGGAGACAGAGACAGGAGGAAGGGAGAGAGAAAAAGAGAGAGAGACAGACATGAGGGAGGGAGAGAGAGACAAAGACAGGAGGAAGGGAGAGAGAGAAAGGAGAGAGAGTGACGGGAGGGAGGGAGAAAAGGAGAAAGACAGGAAGGAGGGAGGGGAGAGAGAAAGGAGAGAGACAGAGAGGAGAGAGGGAGAAAGAAAGAGAAAGAAAGAGACAGGAGAGAGGCAGAAAAAGAGAGATCAAGAGAGAGAGAGCGAGCCTGTGGGGGGGGGGGTGAGGATGGGAAGGAAACTTGGGACTTTGGCAGTAGGAAACATACACTGGTAAAGGTATGGGGTTGGAACATAGTATGACTGAAACCCAATCATTAACAACTTTATAACTGTGTATCTCATGGTGATTCAGTACAAATAAATAATAAATGTATAAAGTGGCTTGAGCGTTCCCATCTTGGTTAGTGAGCTTCAAGTTGGTTGGCCCTCACGGGTGGCTTATGAGAGGTGGGAGGAGAGAGATAGTCACTTTCTACTGACAGGCCTCTGCCGTCCCGGGACCCACTGGGAAGGCAAAGGATGATGAGGTCTGCCATGGATCCTCATGTGCATGGGCCAGCGCCTGACCAGTTCCACACCTAATGTCTGCTTGGCCTTCTCGTCACAGGAGTCAGTTCCTACCTCCTGATTTTTCTCGAAGCTGTGGGCTCAGACAGGAGTGAGAAATTGCTCTTTGCAGGAAAGGAAAGCCAGTCGTAGGCCTTACCCAGGGTTTCTAGGTTCTTGTCTTTTTTCACAGAAAGGAATTTCAGGAGTAGACAGCAGTGAAGTAAAAACACATTTTATTTGGAGGCTTTTAGGTAAGAGAAGGAGGGTGTGTGTGTGTGTGTGTGTGTGTGTGAGAGAGAGAGAGAGAGAGAGAGAGAGAGAGAGAGAGAGAGAGAGAGTCCAGGAGAGAATGTGGGCTTCTCCAGAGGTGAGAGAGCCCTGTACCTATCTCAAGAAGGACGATGCAGGCAACACATGTGCTCATGCACCTCCTGTGCTTGTCCACATGGGCACACACAGCACATGGGCTTAGGTAGCATATGTGCATGTTTTCTTTGTTCAAGATGGCTTTTATAGGGTCTCTCCAACCTGCTCCCACTTGGGCATCTACCTAGGTAAAAGGATGTAGCTAGGGTGGTGGCCAAGGGGGTAGAGTTGGAAGTGGTCAATGGCCCTTTTTGAAATTACTTGGCTGGCCTTTGTCCCTGCTGGAGCTTCTCCCCAAGTGGGGGTCCAGCCTTCTCTGGGTCTGTTGGCACCAGATGAAAATCTTATGAGGCCCCTTAACTTACACGGTGGGTCCTGAGGGCCTCAGCACTAGGTGAGTTTACTGCTCCCTTGGAATGCCATTGCCATGGAGACCCTTCCCTGTCTGAGTATATTAAGCTCCTCCCCAAAGTGGGAGTTTGATTGGGAGTAGGGGACACGTCACTTTGATCTCAAAGTGAACCCCCTCAGCACATCCCTGAGGGCTTCTGTGCACAGTGGCATTTCTGCCCCGAGGCAGAGGCGCTATCAGAAGCTACTGTCTGAGGTAGTGGCTTCCTGCTGTCCAGCTCTCCCTCCTCTGTCATTTCCAAGGATTCCCCGCCCCCCCAACCCGACAGAATGCGTCTTCGTGTGGCTGTATCCTGGCTTTCCAACTATTCCTGATTTTGTTCAAGACTCATACTGGCATTTCTTGCGGCAATTTATGAAGAAAATAGAAGGCTTCTTGCCCCTTTCCAGTTTGCAAAATTGCAGCATGAATGGGGGATGGTCGCAAGGAGGAGGGCAATTAGCAGAAGCAGCTCTGTTTTGTCTGCCAGAAAAGACAATGATCATTGTATGATTGTAACCCAAATATGAAAGCTTGTAACTATCTCACAGTGATTCAATAAAATTAAAAAAACAAAAACAACAAAAAAGAAAAAGCAATGAAAACAGCACATTTAGCTGCTGACACTTTGCAGGTTGTCAGAGCAGGCCATTGCAAGCCCCTCCCCTGCGGTCCCAGGCCAGGAGCAGGCATCTCTGTGCTGGAGCCTGAATGCTTTGTTGTGCCACTCCCTCCTGGGCACGGGCTCTCACAGCCACAGACTGACCACCTCCAGGGCCCCGGGTAGGCCTTGGGGAGAGGGACACATGCTCGGTTCCTGAGGGCCGTGTGCCTGCATGCAGAGATGACAGTGCGGTAAAATGTCTCTTCAGGGGGACACATGGCCAGAACTGACACTGTCTCTGATGGTTGTGGTGCTGTGGTGCTCGCAAGGTTCTCCATTCAACCTTCCCAACAACATCAGGAACTGGTTACATTCCATTTTTACACCGAAGGACAGAGCCTTTGTTCCCATAAGTGATTTGCTAGAGATTACACAGGAAAGGGGTGGGCCAGAGGAGGCTGCTGGCGAGAGATTGAAGCACATCCCAGCTGCTTGGCTCCATCAGAATTCATCTCTTTCTGTAGTTTCCGTCATTTCCACGCTTCTCATGTTAGTATGCATTAGACACACCTTTGCAAGCTACTGCTGACTTTTTAAATATCTTCTTTTTTTTTCTCTCTCATATTTAAAATGCAGAATTTCGAGAGAAATGGTAGACCAACGAAAAATGACCTAGGTAAGTAATTCTTTTTATTATTTATTTTGGAGGGGTAGGAACCTATTTAGCAGTGCTTGAGGCTTACTCGTGACCCTGTCCTCAGGGGTCTCTCCTGGCAGTGATCAGGAGGCTTTCTGGTGTGGGGTATTGAATCCGCATTGGTTGCAGACAGGGTAAGTACCTTCCTTGATGTACTCTCTCTCTGGTTCCTTCTTCTTTTTAAATTAAGAGTCTGTACCCAGGCATATTTCTTATAAACTGAGTTTCAGTTTTCCTTTCTGATTTTATTTATGGGCAAATATTCTCATACAAATACTCTGGCTTCAGTCCAGCCCACTGGTGACCCTCCTGGAGAGTCCGGGGTGGGGGTGGGGGGAGGGTGGTGTTTTCCATCTTCACTTATTGGTAGATATAGGTGTGGAAGTAACAGCTAATCTGCTGGATTTAAATCCCTCAGCCATCATTCATTGAGTTTTCTTCAGGGCATAGTGCCAGGCCAGGAGAGAGTTGTGGGGATGACCCCGAGGATTAACACAAAGCTCCTGTTATCCCGGGCTGCAAGTAGTGGATAATGCACAAGCCTTGGTGCCTGTGCTCTTCTCCAAGGACTTAGTTGCTTATTTTCTTTTTTTGGCGGGGGCGGGGGAGGGGCACACACCTGGTGGTGCTTGGAGGCTTACTCCTGGCTCAGAAATCACTCCTGGTGAGCTTGGGGGACCATATGGGGTGCCAGGGATTGAACCTGGGTGGGCCTCATGCAAGGCAAACCCCTACCTGCTGTACTGTTGCTCTCTTCCATTCCCCTTCCCCCCCTTTTTGGTGTTTGGGCCACATCCAGCAGTGCTCAGGGGTCACTTTTGGCTCTGCACTCAGGGATCACTTCTGATGGTGCTCAGAGGACCATGTAGGATACTGGGAAATGAACCAGGGTTGACTGTGTGCAAGGCAAGCACCCTACCCACTGTACTATGACTTCAGCCTGTAGTTGCCCATTTGTTGACCCCCCAGAGACCATTTGCTCTTCAGGGCAGCTGTTCAGAACTGCACCTTCTGCTTCTCTCAGGCTCATCTGGACGTCACTGTTTTGCTGGGATCTGGGGGTGGTTGGGTTTGTGGCACTCAAGGACCACCTAGTCTGCACTGACTCCGCAGGGCCAAAGACCAGCCTTCTTTAAGAAGTCCTTCGGATGCTTCCCTCCCCCTCCTCTCTATTGAAACATTCTGTAGGGCTTGGCCTCTCCTGCCCATATGGCAGCTTTCTCTCAGCTGCCAACCCAAGTTGGTTTGGGTATTTTTTTTTAATTAAAGTTGATGGTTCTATTTGTAGTAAATAATTATTTGATGAACTGATAACCGTAGTCTGGGACATGGGCTTGAAAGTGCCAAAGGGAAGTTTCCCTTGCACAAGTGAATCTTGGTCTTTGTGAATGCAGTTGACAAATTGTAGCAATACTTAACTTGACATAAAGTCATCTGGAAAGGACCCAGTGGACTTAATTTGTCCCATTCCATAAGTCGGTTGGACTAGGGGGGCTTTGGAGCTGCCCTAGAGGTTCCGACAATACTCAGGGCCGTGTGACCAGCTCAAAGAGCTCGGCAGCCTTTTCCTCTCTTTTGGGTCACTGCCTAATCACTAGTCACCCATGACAATTATTCAGGCCAACTACAGCCTGGTATATGTGTGCATGTTCATATTTGTTTCAGCTGTAAGTCAATAGGCTGCTTGTTATTCAGCTTTTATCAGAACATCACTGAAAAACACCTGCACGGTGGAATCCATTTCCAGGTAATTTCTGAGCACGAAAGGATTACTGGAGGTGTGCTCAGCAGCTGAAAAAATAGAGAGCCTTTCATTCCTTTCATCTTCAGAGAAGCAGCTTTTCTCCTGCAGGGACCCTTTTCTAACCATCACGTAGATTCCGTTGCCTCTCCTTCCTGCTCTCGGCAGCTTTGGAATCGCAGCATCCTTTCTGTCTTCTGGTCTCATTTCTTTTTTTTTTTTTTTTCTGGTCTCATTTCTTTATCTTCTCTTTATAGCCTGTCACACTCATCATTACTGTCAGGCACTTAGTGTATGACCAATTTCTTGCACAGTCCTGGAGGAGGGATGGTGATGATCTGTCTCTGATCTTGTCTAAGAATGTGAGTTGTGGCAGTGTTTACTGAAGGCAAATTGCAGTGAGTTATAGACATGCCACCAAAGTGATCCGGATGCACTGGGATTGTTTTACCTAGCTCCGTGGACTGGGCAGAGGAGCTTAAGAGCCAGTGGCTGGGCAGCGTAGAGAGGACAGCTGACTGACCTTGGGATCTGGACCCAGCCAGCTTGTGATTTGGTTTGGAAGGGCTTAGGGTGCATATCAGACAATATTTTTTGGTGCTTACGTAATGGAGAGCAAGGTTTTAAGAGTGTAAGCTGCTGCTAGCACAAGACTGCTAACCTGGGCCTAAGTAGTATGTAAAAATCACTATAGTAATTATCACTTTTTTTTTTCAGTCAGAGGTGGAGTGTGTACTTCATTCTTAGCTTCATTAGTGGAAACCCCCCATTCCCACCCCAACTGAATTCTTTTTCTTAAATTAAATTCCACATGCTGCTCTGGACTTGCATTGTTTCCTGATCTGGGAAGTTCTTCCACCCTTTCTCTGAGTGTTCCCTTCTTTCCTCTGAAAAGGACCCACTCTTTGGGGTCTTTGATGGCTCTTTGTCAGCTGTTGATCTGTAGCCCCTGGCCTCTGAGTTTACTCTAAAAATTCTTTCTGATTAGATCTGGCTGACCCAGCCTCCACCTCAAATGGTATCAATGACTCTTTCCTCCCTGTTTTTCTCAGAAATGCCTGGAGACTCTGCTCACCCACTCAGGGATGGTGCAGAGATGAAGCAGGCTGTGGGATCTCTGATAACCACTTTTCTTTCTCTGCCACTTGTCTGCCACCTTCCATCTTGTGTCTGCAGAACACGGCTGCTTTTAAAAGGGGAACAGAGGAAACACTTCCTCCCAGAAGCACGCCTAGCCCCTGTCCTGCGCCCCTGTGTTCTTTGGTTTCCTGGCCTCTGCTGTGGCATTGCACCTTGTCTTCAGACTCAGCATGGGGCCCATGCTCCTTCATATTTGTATCCCAGAGCCTTCATTCTTGCAGAAGGAGCAGAGATGTTTGTGGGATGAAACGTTGCGCTTAGCATGTGTGATAGCAGCAGGAAGGTGGCGATTTCTTGGGAGCTATGTTAAAAAAAGAAGAAATAAATTCAACTCTCTCAGAGCACAAAACCCAAGTCTATGAAAAGGAGATGAATTGACGTCACTTCCTTCTTGCAAATCCCCTTCCCTGCGTGGAAGAACTGTGGTCTTTGTTAGATAAACAGTGTGAGCCCTGCTGATTTGGTAGAAGATGCAGCAGAAGTTGCTTCTGCTGGTGAGTTCAGGATTCACCCTTTAATGGGTGTCTTTGTTCTTTAAGATGTTTTAAAATTAGGAATTATTTTGAACATAGAAAAGCTATTGACAGTAACATAATGAACGTCCGAGTATTTTATCATCTAACTTAAGAAAGAAAATGTTGCTTAGAGCTCAGGCTTTCTTTCTACCTTTTTTTTTAAAAACAAAAAACTGTTGTTTGTGGGTCACACCTGACTCTGTTCAAGGGCTATTCTAGGCTCAGTGCTCAGGAGTGACAGCAGGTGATGCTCTGTGTACTATGTGGTTCTGAGGATTGAACTGTGGTGGGCTGCCTGCAAGGCAAGTGCTTTACCTTCCCAACTATCTCTCTGGCCCCAAAGCTCAAAGTTTTAAAAATATTATCTTGATTAAAAAAATTCTCTTTCATACTTTCACATTATATGTACACGTTTGTAATGTATTTGTAATATACATAATAGTTTATATTCTCCAAAATATATATGGTTTTGCATCTGTTTCTATATACAATTATCTTTATATGTTTGCAGATCATTGATTTATGTTTTTATTTCTGTGATTATTTTTCTAGCATTCCATTTTTTTGGATTCATCTATGATATCCATTTGCATTCTTTCATGTAGTACTAGTTATTATAGATGATTCTAATTTGTATATCTTATTATATTCCAAGTGGTTATTTGGCTTACATCCATTTTTTTCCTTTTGCACAGTTCAACTGGACATATTCATTATATATTCTTGAATATGCATATGAGAGTTTTTCTAACATGATTAACAGGAGAGGAGTTTCCAGGTCATTGAGTATGTGCATCTTCAACTTTATTAAATTTTACTAAAAAAAATGACTCAAATTGTTTCCTTCATTTTTAACAAACTGAATCTTTATAACTCTCCCTTTGTTTCTCAGCATGTGTTGTTAATATTTCAAATATCGTGGTCTGAAGATTACATTTTAGTTGCTTTGTAAGTGGTCCATTTTTGTCTTTGTATTTAATTTAGAGTGAAGCAGCCAATTTAAAATACAGATAGATATGAGGGGTGCTGGAATTGTGAAACTCTTACAAGAGAGTTCCTATTCAGTGGGTTGTTCAGTGTTTTCTTATAATATTTTTTACTAGGTTTTAACTGAAAAGTGTTCTGGTCTTTTCTAGACTCTTAAGTGGCTCACTGTTGGATACTCTTTGTTGGATGATTAATTGCGTGAATGGAAAAGTAGCCGAAACTATGGGACTGAGTGGCAGAACTCTAATACATACTAGATTGAAGTTAAAACCAACTTAGGGTCCTTTAATCAAGGTGTGAGTGGGAAAGGCTTTTTGTGGGGCAGGGGGGAAGGTCCCCGTTTGTTGGCTGGAAACTGGGTGAGAAGCTACGACTTCTCTGACATCCGCCTTCTGCCAGCACCCTGGCAGAATGCTGACACAATGGCTGTTTCTGCCTATTTATTACTCACTCAGGCATCCGGAATGCCTACTGTGTTTCTCTAGCTAGGGGGCCCGAGCATTGGTCCCTGCTGGCAGTATACTCGGTTGAGTGCCCACATCAGGTGGGCATGATGTGCTCGAGAGGGTTTCTTGCCCGCTAGCTGTTGTAAACAAGCTGGCTGTCTTGAAGGAACTCCCCGGTGGTCTGGCAAGCATGACCAGTATTGGAGGGCCTTTATCAACAGTTCTTGCTGCAGCTTGGCTGCTGTGGGACTGTGCCTGTGTTCTTGGCCTTCACACTTCTTCCTGGCCTGGTGCCTTGTGGAGTAAGGATAAGGTAGGGTAGAGTTTATTGAATTATTTATTTACAAGCTCTGTGAATCCACATACCATGATAGGATTTAGTGAGTCACTTTACAGGGCCTCCAGAACATTCCTGAAGCCATTCATTAGTTTTCTGGGGGCTCCAGAGAACAGTACCACAACAGGTATGACTAACGTACCAGGTACTTAGGGCCGCACGGTTGTGGAGGCCTGAAGTCTAAGCTCTGGTGCTTGCAGGTTGGTTGTTTCTGGGTCCTGATTCCTTAGCTTGTCCTTGTGATTTGGAGACACTGTCTTCCATCTGTGTGTCTCTGGGTTCATATTTCCTCTTTTGATGAGGACGCCAGTCATTATAGTAGGACCCATTAATGGCCTCGCTTTAATTTGTGACCTCTGTAAAGTGAATTCCGCATCAGGAAGCAGCACAGTGTGAGATTACATTAATTGTTAAAAGCTGCAATGAGAATTTTGAATGTTCGGCTACTTGGGAGTGTGGCATCTAGACATTTTGCATGTTTACAATTAATTCTTTATGACAAATGCAGGAGCAAAATCTCAGTTTGTGACTGCAGATGTAGTCAACTACAGCATACTTATTTACTTGCTAATTTCTGAGAAATAAGCTTTGAAGATCCAGTCTAAAAGGTCTTTGTCACTGGAATACTTTATGGAGTGATTTCCTCCCTGAGTTATTGCCTAAAGACTTGCCTTGCAGGTCCCCCCCCCCCTTTTGTAAAAACTTATTTTCAATATTATTTTGGTTACATAATATATACTTCAAAGATTTAAAAAAGACTTTTCGTTGTTGTTGTTGTTCTAGATTTAAAGGAAATTGTATTTGTTATCCAGAGTCAAAGTAATCCTTTTCATGCAAAGAGAGCCGACCAGTTAAAAAAAAGCATCTTGAAGCAGGCTGCAGATCATACACAGGTATGGAGATGGGGGCGTGAGAGAGCTACTAATGGTGTCTTTCATGATGCATTTCTGTTTTGTAGAGTTCAGTTTTATTTTGACGAGAATAACTCTCCTGACTCATCTCACTTATTTAGCATTGATTATTACTTAGGATGCTCTAGTTAATTCCTCATGTGCATAATATAATATTCTAAATTATGACTCTTATTTACTTTTTAATTTAGGATAATGCTATCATTGTGCCAGGCCCTGTGGTTTTTGTCTTAAAATATGATTAAAAGAAGTAAAATATTGCCATTTAGACACAGGGCCTTCAGCAACAGAGAATGCTCAGATATCTTGAGAACAAGTTCTAATGCAGTTTTCATATTGATGGAGTATTTTGAGTGACCTTAGTGGGGGTACTTCCTCTACCAGTCTCTTAATTTTTTTAAAAGTTGTCTATTATTCATTGAATATTTGATTTGACATATTATGTAATACCTGAAAGGGTTATGGCAAGGAGGAATGACACATATGGGATCATTGTAATCAAGTTTGAAAATAGGCAAGAATAGAATCTAAAGATTAGAATTTAAAACTTTCCTGGTGTAACTGGATGTTTGGGGACAAGGAAGGCACCACCTTCTCATGCTATCATTTAGTCGCTTCTTCTCAGCCAAAATAATTCCTCAGGGCGGGCATATGGCTCAGCAGTAGAGTGCATGCCTCATTTAGTTAGTTCAGGGGTTCAATGCTCGCACTGAAGAAACAAAAAAGAAAGTATTCCTCCAAGCCCACAGTGCTACAGTGCCATGGTTGTCAGACAGAAGTGCTTGTCTGTAGAGTAATGCCACTTCATGGTCTTGGCAGTGAGAACTCTTCAACAGGACACGTGTGTGTTTGATGGATTGCCTTTTCTGGGGGTGGATGCTGGAAATGAAGGTTGGAGATACCTGTTGAAAAATGAGCAGCCTTAATGATATTCAAGGCTAAGGTACTGCCGAGAATCAAGTTAATTGTGCTTAATCTTTAAAAAACTTTACGCATAAGTTAATTCTGTTAATGTCCCCACATTCTTGCAAGGACAGGACCTTTGTGCATCGTATCTTATTTCTTGAGGAAGAAACAAAATTTACCTGTCATAGACAGGCTTTTATTTTTATTTTTTATTTATTTTTATTTATTTTTTAAAATTTATTGAATCACTGTGAGATAGTTACAGGCTTTCATGTTTGGGTTACAATCTCACAATGATCAAACACCCATCCCTCCACCAGTGCACATTCCCCACCACCAATATCCTGGCTATACCCCCCCTTTCCCACCCTCCCCCTGCCTCCATGGCAGACAGTATTCCCCATATTCTCTCTACTTTTGGGCATTATGGCTTGACAGGTTTTTTATTTACTTATCTGTTTATTTTTGTGATTGGAGGTAGGAGCAGCCCAATGAATTAAAAATTTTCTTTGTTGGGCCAGAAAACAGCACAGGGAGTAAGACAGCTGTCCCTGTTCTGTTCTTGGCACCGTCTGTGGTTCTCTAGGCATTGCCTGGAGTGATCCCTGAGCACAGAGAAAGGAGTAGCCCCTGAGCATCACAAGGAATCAACCAAGAACCAGATTGCTTTTTCTTTTGTCTGGAAATTCAACTTTTCAAGACTTTATTCCACCTCTCCTGGAGATAGGTAGCAGCCTTACCTGCTGGCTTCACCTGCTCAGGCAGAGACACATGTGGGGCAGCCCAGAGCAGGCCATTGCAGGGAGGGGGAACTGGTAGCTGGAGCTCGTCCTCAGCTGTGTCCAGCGTCACAGAATGTAGCTCAACTGGGCCTTGACAGTTACCTCCAGACCGTGTGAGGTGTGCTGGACTGTGTCTCGCTGCTTCTCAGACAGGAATCCCTGTGCCCTGTGTTCTGCAGCTATCCTGCCTCTGAAATCGCCTTCCGTTGTGTAGGGGCCCCTTTTTGTGCTAGAGATTCCTCCTATTCTTTAAATTTAATTTTGAAATTTTGGGCACCATGATTTATACTACTGTTAATGATAGGGTTTCATGTGTACAGTGGCTCAATACCTCACTCCCCACCAGGGTGTCCTCATAAACCCACCCTCCTCATCCCCCACACAATGGTAAACTCAGCTCTGTAGACCAGTTCTCAGGTGCTGTTGCTTTTGATCATTTAATGTTCCCAGGACTGGAGCGATAGCACAGCGGGTAGGGCGTTTGCCTCGCATGTGACCGATCCGGGTTTGATTCCTTCATCCCTCTCAGAGAGCCCAGCAAGCTACTGAGAGTATTTGCTCGCACAGCAAAGCCTGACAAGCTACCCGTGGCATATTTGATATGCCAAAAACAGTAATAACAAGTCTCACAATGGAGACGTTACTGGTGCCTGCTTGAGCAAATTGGTGAGCAATGGATGACGTGCTACAGTGCTACTATGTGTCTTTGTATCCCACATATGAGAGTTCATTCTGTTTCTGACCCTCTCCTTCTGACAGACTTCACTCAGCACAGTACATTCCAGATCCATCCATATAACAACAAACAGCATGATTTTATCTTATAGCTGAGTAGTATTCCATTGTGTATATGTACCCTAGTTTTTAGTTTTTAGTTTTCGTTTTAGTACAACCATCTGTTCTTGGACACTTGCATTGTTTTTACATTTTAGCTTTTGTGCATAGTGATAAACTGGATAAAAAGACACCTCCACAAACTGGGAGAAAATATTTGCCCACTACTCATCTGACAGAAAGTTAATATCTAAGATATGGAAGACATTTGTAAAACTAAACAACAGCAACAAAAAACAGCTCCATAAAAAAATGGAAAGAAGTGCTGGAGAGAGAGAATATAGTGGGTAGGGCACTTGCCTTGCATGTGGCCAACTTGGTGACCCCTAAGTATAGAGCCAGGAGTAATTCTTGAGAATCATCAGAGTGGCCCCCAAACAAAAATGCAAACAAACTACCCAGAAAACTGCCCAAAACAAAAGTGGAGAGAAAAGACGAACAGAAACTTCCTCATATAGATGGCCAGTAGGTATATGAAAAAACATGCTCTGCATCATT
Organism: Sorex araneus; assembly: GCF_027595985.1. Taxonomy (NCBI): domain Eukaryota; kingdom Metazoa; phylum Chordata; class Mammalia; order Eulipotyphla; family Soricidae; genus Sorex; species Sorex araneus. The sequence goes on along the minus strand of NC_073302.1, from coordinate 238,057,083 downwards.
TCTCATCAAGGAAATGCAAATCAGATGAACAGTGAGGTATCATCTTACTCCATTGAGACCGGTGCACACCACAAAGAACAAAATCCACCGGTGCTAGCATGGGTGTAAGGAACAAAGCATCCTCATCCACGGTTGGTGGGTATGTTGATTGGTCAGGGCTTTTTGGAAAACAATATGGATACTCAGGAAAACTAAGCATTTTGCTTCAGTAGGACCCAGGAATTCCACATCTTAATATCCACTCCAAGAACCCAAAAATTCTATTCCGAAAAGACATTTGTGGTCCTTTGCTCATTACAACATTATTCAGAATAGTCAAAAATCTTGATTCTCCTTTTAATTCCAGCTAAAAGTTGCTGCCATTAATGTGGATAGTTACATGTCCAGGGCTATGGGTTAAGAATATTCCCATACTTCCTCTACTTGGTATGGTGAAGTTTATTATATGTACTATCTCTTATTATATGTATTATCTCTCCAGCCTTGTACTTTTGGTCTTACACTTAATTTATAGCATGTACTCTAAGGAAGTGATTTTGCTCATGAGTGGAAAGTTTTAAAAGATGTTCACCCTGAATGCTGACTGGTCCAGCCTTTCTGAAAACTGTATGGACAGTCCTTTAAAAACTAGAAATTGAGCTTCTATATGACCCAGTAATACCACTTCTGGGAATGTATATTGAGAGTGCAAAAAGCACAGTAGAAATGACATCTGTACCTATATGTTCATTGCAGTACTGTTCACAATAGCCCAAATCTGGAAACCCAAGTGCTTGAGAACAGATGACTGGTTAAAGAAACTTTGGTACATCTACACAATGGAATACTATGCAGCTGTTAGGAGAGATGAGGTCATGAAATATGCTTATAAGTGGATAGACATAAAGAGTATCATGCTATGTGAAATGAGTCAGAAAAAAAGAGGGACAGATATAGAAGAACTGTAGTCATTTGTGGAGTATAAAATAACATAACATGAGATTGACACCCAGTGACACCCAGTGACACCTAAAGGGCCAGGAAGATTGCTCCGTAGTTGGGAGCTTGCCTCATGAGCAGCGGGGAGAAGGCAGCTGGAATAGAGAAGGGATTACTAAGAAAATAATGGTTGGAGGAATCGGTCGGAATGGGAGATGTGTGCTGAAAGTAGATAAAGGACCAAGCATGATAACCTCTCAGTATCTGCATTGCAAACCATAATGCCCAAAAGTAGAGAGAAAGTATGGGGAATATTGTCTGCCATGGAAGCAGGGGGAGGGTGGGAATGGGGGGTATACTGGGGATATTGGTGGTAGGGAATGTGCACTGATCTGGAGGGATGGGTGTTTGATCATTGTGTGATTGTAACTCAGACATGAAAGTTTGTAACTATATCTCATGGTGATTCAATAAAATAAATTAAAAAAAGATGTCCACTCTGTTTGTGCTTGGGATAAACCTCCCTGTTGTAAACTAAGAAAATGCTGATTTTAGTAAATACCACATAACCATATGGATAAGATGCTGTCCAGTCATGTGCATCCAACCCCACATTGTTTGAACATGAAGCAAAGTAATGATGAGTTTGCAGTAATGCCCCATAAAAACAGACTCTTGGACCCCTGAGCTTGGTCTAAGGTTTCAGCTGCTTGTCTAGCCCTAGATCCACTGATCTGATCAGCCAGTGTTACATAAAGACCTATTCTCCTGCCATATTGTCTTGGTGTGCTTGATTAAGTGAACTTCCATTACATTCCATTATCCAAAGCATACTGCAATGGGTCCTCCTCACTAACTCCCTACCTGTCACCCTTAACTCTTCTTTAATGAGTAGTTTCCAGGGAACCATGGGGACTGGACAGTGCTCCTAGGGTTTGCCTAGTAGTGCGAATAAGGCACACAGGCTTCCTAGGAAGCAGGATGGGTGATACAATTTTCTCTTTTTCACCCTTTTCTTCCTCTTAGGAAAATGAGACCTGGAAGGGAGCAGCTAGGGCCCGGGGACCATGGCCTGTGCAGATGTCCAGGCTTTGGTGCTGAAGCGCTGGATGCCTGAAATTGGCCTGAGGCTCTGGGGGAGGATGGGTGCAGGTTTCCAGTGAGTTATTCTTAAGAATGGAGATTTTGTGTTGATTCAAGCATCTCTGGAATTGGGACTGTATGGAAGGCAGGTGAGAGGTGACTCTAGCAGAGGTGGGGGAACCTCCAGCTTTTGTTTCCTTCGGCCCAGGCAGATATAGTGGAGCTTGTCAGTGCCTCTTTCTAGGATCCAGCTTATTTCCTGCCACTCAATTCCTTGCGTTATATTTGCCAGTAATGTAAGCTTTTTTTTTTTTTTTTTGACTCTCAGGATCACTTGCTTTGCCATGGTTCTGTGATCTTGCACATGGGATGCTCCTCTTTCTTTGTTGTTTTTTTTGTTCTTGTTTGTGGGCCACACCTGGAAGTGCTTAAGGCTTACTCCTGGCTCTGTGATCACGGATCATTCCTGGTGGGGCTCAGGGGACCATAGGTGGTACCAAGGGTTGAATCAAAGTCAGCTGCATGCAGGACGAGAGCCTTACTTGCTGTACTATCTCTGTCCTCGAATCTCACCTTTTTGGTGAGCTCCTGTGTCTGTCTCCCATGGAACCCTTCTGTGCAGTTCTGTGGCCAGCAGAGACAATAGCACTTTCTCCCCATACTATGTACTTTTCACTTTGTAATTGTAACATTTTTGTGTCTAATAAAGTTTGAGAACAGAGGATATGTTATAAGTTCTTTGAGTTCTCAGTACCAAGAACAGTGCTTTGAGTAGTGTATTGAGCTTGAGCCTCTGAGTATAGTTTGTTCCTTTGTTTGTTTTTTTTTGGTTTGTTTTTGTGCTATACCAGGTGATGCTTAGGGGTTTCTCCTGGCTCTGCACTCAGGGACTGCTGCGGGTGGTACTCAGGGCATTGGATGGGATGCTGGGGTTCAAACCTGGCTTGGCCACATGCAAGGCAGGTGCCCTACCTGCTTACTATCTCTCTAGCCTGAGCCTCTGAATGTTAATGCAGCTAAATTTCTGAAATTTATTAGGTCATTTTTCTTTACTCTTTATTCTTCTAATGCAAGTTTTCTTTATCTTGCAGTATGGTCACCTCTGATATCCCAATCACACATACATATATACAATATGCATACACTGATACCACAGGCACACATATGTATATCTACACAACATACATACACACATATGCATACAGGCATATGTTTTTTAAGGAAAAATCGTTGGTTCCTCCTCCTTTTGTCTCCTCTCTCCCCCTCTTTGACATTATTCGTATTCAGCATGGTGGTCAAATACAGAAGAAAGTGAACAAATGGATGTTACGTTTTGCATTAAGTAAGTGTTTTACTTAGCCTTGTTAATTATTAAATAATGTTTAGAGATTAATGTTGATATTAATGTTAGTTATTAAACAATTATTAGATAATGTCCACCCCTTTCATGCACAATCTAATAGCTGTTTACTTCTTCCATTGAAACTATAGAGTTTGAGAGAAGAATAGGAAAATAACTCATGAGTTTGAATTGGTGCTTGAAAAATATGATCTCATGTTTAGTAACTCTCAGAATGACAGTATGGAAAAGAAGTAGAAAGTTCACCTGACTGCTTTATCACAGACGACAGTGACTTCAGGAAAATGGAGATTTTTATTTCTTTCAAAATTAAGGAAAAATCCCTTTTGTTTGTTTGTTTTTTGGGCCACCCTCTACAGTGCTCAGGCTTTACTTCTGGCTCTGCACTTAGGAATCACTCCTGTGGACTCTTGACCCTTTGCAATGCCAGAGATAAAACCCAAATTGACTTCGTGCAAGGATTCTTGTCCACAGTACTATCTCTCTGGCCTGGATAAAGAATTTCTTTCCCTACCAAGCAGTTCAGCTAGTGGGTAGCCAGGGCCAGGTTGAGCAATGCTGCAGCTCCTTCCTGAAACTTGATAGTTTGGCTACAGTGTCTTATCTCCATCTGCAGGGGTCTGTTCCGGTATGTGTGGGATACACAGCTTCCTTCTACTTCTTTCCCACACTCATTCCACACTCATTGAAGAGGTTAATGTCATTTTCCTTTCTGTACCATTGTCCAGAGCATAGTGATGTGGGCATAAATACCGAGGCTAGGAACATAGTGAGTTGGGTGGTTGTGAATCCAGCTAAAACTCTAGCTATTCTGATCATTAAAAGGAGGAAGGTAGGAATGGAGGCTGGAGGGCAAATTGACATCTGCTAAAGTAAGGATGTTGATTTTTACTTCAAGGACTTACCCAGTCTGTTCACCCAGTAGAAGAGCTGTTCATTCATTCATAAATTAGACACTCAACAAGCAAGTATGCAAGAGGCATACAAGAACTAAAAGAGATTAATTCTTATATTCAAAGAACCTACAATCCAGGAAAGGATAATTGCCATAAATGGGCAATTTTATAGCAAGGTGGAAGTTGACAAAGGAAGATAAGTACTTCATGATTCCCCTTATTTGGATATCTAAAGAGGTTAAATCAGTACTATCAAAGATGGTTCCATTTATGAGTGCTGATTAGGGGTGGGGGATGGTACATCTCTTATTATTGGTGCAAAGTTTCCATTAGGGAAGATATATAAGCCCTTGAGACCTGCATTAATTTTACCATTGTTACCCAGGGTCCACAATGTTCTGTTGTGCTCTTGGGATTTTTAAAAGAGGATCAAGTACATGTTCAGGAGTCTTACTGAAAAAATGAAATGTAAATAAAAAATTGATTGAATGAAAAATTAACTCCAGATAGGTTGAAGAGTGGCCTGGGTCTGCAGAAGGCAGAGGGCTTTCTTGGGCAATGGCTAAAGGCAGCCAGGTGAGCGGCAGGAATGTGGTGTGCGCTATGGGAAGGACACACAGCGGGGGTGGGTGTAGGGTGGCAGGATGGGGGGGCCTACCCTGTGTAGGGTGGCAGGATGGGGGGCCTAACCTGCATAGGGTGGCAGGATGGGGGACCTACCCTGGGTAGGGTGGCAGGATAGGGTCCTGCCCTGGGAAGACCTAAAGGGACCTGCCCTCAGAGGAACTGTTTGTCTTCCTTCAGTCCTCAGCCTTTCTCACAGGACCTCTGTGGCATTTTGAGAAAGACTTCTTTGGTATCCAGGACATTGAACATCTCTGGTCCCTGGCACCTGGGTCACCTGTCTATGTTTGCCTTTCAAACCCATCCCTCTGGTGGCTGTGAGAACACCCGAGGACACAGGAGAGAGAGTCAGTGCAGGGAGTCAGACACTGGGGGTGCATTCAGTTAGGGGAGATGGGTGGAGAGGCAGGGGTGAGGAGCTGGAGGAGATGGGCACAGGCTAAGGAAGTCAGCAAGAGCTCCCAGCAGGCTGTGGGGCAGGGCGGGCCTTCTCTGGGACTGTGGGGGCGCTAGAGCGATAGCACAGTGTGGAGGGCATTTGCCTGGCATGCAGCTGATCCAGGTTTGATCTCCGGGAACCCATTTGGTTCCCTGAACTCCACCAGAAGTGAGAGCCAGGAGTAACTAACCCCTGAGCATTGCCAGAGAGTGGTGGTGAGAGAACCCTTGTTATTTTTCTTTCTCTTTCTTTTTGGCATTTGGGGCACACTTTGTGGTGCTCCAGGGTGCCTCCTGGTCAGTTCTTCAGTTCATGTGGTTGCTCCTGGATGTTCTGGGGAACCATGTGGTGCCAGGGACTGAATCCCAGCTTCCTGCATGCAAAGCATATACACATGCATTAAGCCCTTTGAGTTATCTCCCCAGCCCAGTCTTTCTTTTTTACTCTCTCTCTCTCTGTACTGCTAAACCACATTCCCAAATCCATGTTATTTTCCAAGTATGTGTATGTGTGTCTCTGTGTGTCTGTGTGTGTGTGTGTGTGTGTGTGAAGGCACGTTGCAGAATTTGCCATCTTAACCATTTTTAAGTGTGCATTTCAGAACCAGAACTGTCATGTACATTTACACTGAACAGGCAAATTCCAGAGCTTTTTCATCTTCCGAGCCGAAGCCTCACCTGCCGGTCTCCTCACTGCCCTCTCCATTCTAGTTTCTGAATCTGGATTTTACGGCATGAGGTGTCAGTGTAAAATGAGTGGCACTAGGCGGTGTTACCTCTATGGATTTGGCTTTTTTTGCTTCATTAATGTGTCTTAATGGCTCCATGTTGTCACCCGTGGGGGTGTCTCTTCCTCTCAGCCTGAATGGTTTTTGCCCACTGGTCCTACTTTCTGGGTGCTCATCAGGTATTTCATGTGGACTCTCCAGTGTTGTTTTTTAGGTCATCTGTCCTCAGGATCAGGAGGAGGCAAGACCTACTCTGCTCTCTTGTATCCCCCATGGCACCTGGTAATGCCAGACACAAAGTAAAACTCTCTCTCTCTCCCCCCAACCCCCGTATATGTATATGTTTACAATTTGTGGGCCATACCCAGTGATGCTCAGGGGCTGCTCCCAGTGTGTTTGGGGCCTGTGTGATGCCAGGGATTCAACCAGGGGCTTCTCATGCAAAGTATGTGCTCCAGCCATTTGAATTATCTTCCCAGCCCTAAGCTATTTATTTATTTTTTCAATTGACATGTTTTTCTTAGCATTTAAAACTTAGGAAGGATGGGGCTGGAGTGATAGTACAGCGGGTAGGGCGTTTGCCTTGTACACAGCTGCCCCAGGTTTGATTCTCAGCATCCCATATGGTCCCCTAAGCACTGCCAGGAGTAATTCCTGAGTGCAGAGCCAGGAGTAACTCCTGTGCATCACCGAATGTGACCCAAAAAGCAAAAATAAATAAATTAAAAAAAAAAACTTAGAAAGCAGGTTCATTTTTTCTAAAATATTGTGTTTTTCTAGTATTGTAGGCTTTTGTTTAGTTCAGTGTTTACTTATATTTTAACTGATAAGTTGTTGTAATTAAATTTTTCTCTGTATAATTTTGGGGGGCCTCTCAAGCAGTGCTCAGAGGTTCAGGTTCAGGGCCACACCCTGTGATACTCAGCCTACTTGACCAGATAATTTAGTGGTAGGGCCTGAGGGCACAACATTGCTCAGGCTCTATGGTGCCAGGGAGCACTGGTCACACCTGGTGTGTTGGGGGTCCCCAGTGCTATGCCCAGTGGTGCTCAGGAGGGCATGTGGTTTAAGGGACTGCATATGCAGAGCATGCACCCCTGAACCCTGTTATTTCTTTGGCCACACTCAATGGTGCTCAGGGCTTACTTATGGTTTTACAAGCTCGGGGGACCGTATAGGATGCCAGAGATTGAATCTGGGTGGGCCGCATGCAAGGCAAGCAGCCTAGCTGCTGTATTGTCACTCCAGCCGCTGTTTACTCTTAATTTTTATTTCCTTTTCTTTTTCTGCTGGACAACCTGTTCAGTAGGTGACTTAGATTGCCACTAGGTGGCAATATTGTTTTTATCTTATAAAGCAGGTAATTAAGCCCTATCATTAACTATGAACCCCTCTTCTTGGGCACTTACTTACTGTGATAATAAGTGGAGTGAAACAAATTAAGGAAATTGCTCTTAAAGTTAAGGTATATACTTTCTTGTTTTGGAATTCTTCCCTGTGGAAGCCAGTTGAGCATTCCTTTTGTAGTTATGACAAAAATTTTAACACGGTTTAATTTTCTCACATGCTCCAGAGAGAGCTGTTATGGCTTAGATCATTTTGTCTTTGAGTTAACAAGGTTTTTTGGTAGTTGAAATGGCCAAAAAGGTTTTTGGCATTTGCAATTATCCTTGATACTGGGTCATTTTCCTCTTTATGTACAGATTTTGTTTTTGTTTTTGTAAATGTTACATAGTGACTAAAACTTGAGTTTGTGGCATGACTAATATTTCAGAGATTCACTCTTGTCAGTCTCTACTGACACGGGGGCAATATTGAGGCAGCCTGATCTTGGACCTATACGAAAGTCGAGACATACGGGTCAGGAAGGAAGGGGGGAGGGAGGGACAGACATTAGATGCACAAAATTCTTTTTTTTTTTTTTTTAATTTTTATTAAATCACCATGTGGAAAGTTACAAAGTTCTCAGGTTTATATGTCAGTTATACAATATTCAAACACCCATCCCTTCACCAGTGCCCATATTCCACCACCAGAAACCCCAGTATACCCCCCGCCCCCACCCCCTACCCCCTACTGTATAACTAATGAATTTCACTTCATTTTTTTCTTTACCTTGATTACATTCCATAATTCAACACAAAACTCACTATAGTTGACATAACTCTCTCTCTCTCTCTCTTTTTTTTTTTCTCTTTTTCCTTTTCCCCCTTTTTTTTTTCTTTTTCCCCCTCATCCCCCTTCCTGCGCCTCATAGTATGGTGTACGCCACGCCACGTCGGCCAGCGTGGGGCTTTTGCTTAGTTCACATTCCAGAGGTGGCTGCTACATTAAAAACCTTCAATATTTTCAACAAAAACTTACTGTTATTATTTGGAGTTTCCCCCCCAAGTCAGACCTGTTCAAATGGAACTGTTTCACATTGCTGACAATTATAAATGTTAAGTCTGCTGCCGCGTCCGCGCGGTTTTGGATTTCTGTATAAAGTCCAGGGAGAATTCTGCCAGAAATTACATAGCCCAGCTCACAGTCCCAGTGCATTGCTGTAAGAAGTCTCTGAATTCAAAGTCTTTAGGCGCAGAGGGTCCGATTATTCGCGCTCAGCGGCTCCGGGTTTATCTGGGCCGAGGGCGTGCCGGTTACGCCCCCTTCCCATGAGTTCCTGGGAGCCCCCAAAGTAAAATCCGAATACCTGTGGGTCTGGAATCAGAAGATGGCGCCTGCCACATGGTGCCGCCAGCCCGCTGCTTTCCATGCAGGAAGACAGGGTGGGGGGGAAAAAAAATCCACCCCCAGCAGCACCGAGTTGTAGCCCAGTTTGGTGTCCCAATGCATTGCTCTCGGGTGCTGCGCTGGATGCCCGAATGTGTTACATCTTTGGAGTCAAAGTCTTTAAGCGCCGCAGAGGGTCCGATTCGCGCTTAGCGGCTCCGGGTTTATCTGCACAAAATTCTTTTAAAAGAATTTTATGAAAGCACCATGATTTACAAAGTTATTCATAGTTGAATTTTAAACATACAGTGTTCCAGCACCGATCCTGCCACCGCCATTGTGAGCTTCCCTCTACCAGTGTCCCCAGGTTCCGTCCCATGTCCCCCATGTGCTCCCCCTGTACCCCACCAGCTCCTTCCCCTCCACTCCCCTAGCTTGTCCTCTTTTCAGGCACCTTTTAAAGTTTGGTTGTTAAAGTTTGGGTCTCTTGATTTTGGTGGTGTTGACTCTGTGGTTTGGCTGTTTAGCTCTGTCATTTCTTAACACCACGATGTACCTGAATCCCTTAGCCCCTGACCCCCTGTTGCTTCTCATCTCTCTCTTCTCCCCCTCACTTTTACTCTATTTCTTTTCTTCACCTCCCTGTACTCTGCGATCAAAGGTGATCTGGGCATTCCCTTCCCCCACCCCCACTCCAACTTTTAAACCATTGCATTTCCTCATTCAATTATTATAAATACCACATATAAGTGGTATCATCCTGTGTTTATCTTTCTTCTTCTGGCTTACTGAACACAATGTCTTCCAGTTCTATCCGTGTCGCCATAAATTGCATGATTTTATCATTCTTTACTGCTGCAAAGTATTCCATTGTACACATACATCACATCTTCATGATCCACTAATCTGTTGTTGGACTTCTAGGTAGATTACACATCTCAGGTATTGTACTGAGTGCTGCCATGAACTTCTGAAAATTGGTAGCTGTGATGCACAAGACATGGGAGTGGGGTGAGAAGTTCCTTTTATAGGGAAGGTATGGCTCCCTCATTTATTTATTTATTTATTTATTTATTTATTTATTTTTTCTTAATTGAATCACCATGTGGAAAGTTACAAAGTTCTCAGGCTTATGTCTCAGTTATACAATATTCAAACACCCATCCCTTCACCAGTGCCCATATTCCACCACCAAAAACCCCAGTATACCTCCCGCCCCCGCCCCCCCCACCCCCAACTTTATAACTGATGAATTTCACTTCATCTTCTCTTTACCTTGATTACATTCCATATTTCAACACAAAACTCACTATTGTTGTTGGAGTTTCCCCCCAAGAAAGACAGCCCTACTACCAAGGAAGCATTTGATAATTAGTTTTCCATTGCTTAGAATGAAGAGATATGTTGGCGCCCTCATTTAAATTTAATTAGAACTTGTCTTAATAAATTGGAATTATGTACATGGGAAACTATCATTTGAACAGTATTGTCAAACAGCATAGGGTGTTTGCCTTGCATGCCACTGACCCAGGTTCGTTGCTTGGCAACGCATATGGTCCCCCGAAAGCTGCCATGAGTAATTCCTGAGTGCAGAGCCCGAGTAACCTCTGAGCCTTGCAGGGTATGGCCCCCAAAGCAAAGAATTTCTAGTTATAGTACTTTAATTTATAAAAAGTTAGAAAAAGAAGTGACCTCATTTTTTTTTTTTTAATAGCCCTCTTCAAAGCTTGTGGGAGGATCCAAGTTATTTATTTATTTTTTTAGTGGTTTGGTAATTTTAGTGTTTTTTTAAAATTCATTCTTTTTTATATTAATAGTTTATTTTTAATTAGTGAGTCAACGTGAGGGTACAGTTACAGATTTATACATTTTTGTGCTCATGTTTCTCCCTTACAAAGACAGGTACATTGGCTCTTCCCCTTGACCTCATTCTTGAGTCGGTAGGCCAGGCATCAACCCTTAGAAGCTGAGCAAGGGCGGCTTTGCGGCTGTCATGGCCAGCCCCACCAGCCCATTGCTGTCACCTGCTCTCCTTATGGGGTATATGCTTCGATTCGACTGGAAGCCCAGCCCAGTGCCGTCACACTCTCTCCTGGGGTGTGTATGCTTCTCCCTGACTGGAGCAGGTCGTCTGGGTTCTGGGTCACAATGACCTCAACTGTGAAGTCTTCAGCTTGCTGTTCGTTTTGGTTTGGTTTGGGGGCTATACCTGGTGGTGCTCAGGCCTTACTACCCTGGCTCGGCACTCAGAGATCACTCTTGGCAGTGCTGAGGGGGGGGGGTGATGGGGATTGTACTCTGATGAGCCCTCTTCAAGGGAGGTCTCCTGTCCACTGTACTGTTTCTCCGGCCGCAGCTCGCCATTGTGTCCCCTCTAGATTGTCCACCATGAGCATTCACAGTAGTTGTTTTGGTGAGGGAAGAATTGGCAGTCATTTTCGCCATTTGAATATTTATCTGATAGCTCAAAATATCTATTCCTCCCACACTGCCAGATGTCTAGAACTGCTGTTTATTTATTCATTACTCCTGTCGGGTTGCACTTGCCTACAAAATCTGCCAAAAATTAAGGTGCAAAAATTTAATGGTTTCTGTGATTCTGCATCTGCTTCTCGCTGTTCTCTTTGCCTCTGAAACTCATTGCCTGAGCCTGTTTTGCCTCAAGGTGTTAAAATGTGGTTTTATTAAAAACAGAAACATTTTTCTTTTTTCTAACGTGAATATAAAAGCAAGAACCTGAGCTAACTTTCTTATCTGGAATTTATTACTGTTCTTGGAGTGCTATTAAAGTGATGAAACTGTTTTCTAAAATGACTTGGGCCATTGTAAGTTGTTCCAAAAGTCACCTCTGAAGTTTTATAACATAGTTTATAATTGCCTGAAAGATTATGGTTACCTGTTGTCATCAGTGGTCCAACAAGTTATGCCATTCTTGATTATGGTGTTGCAAAAAGTTAGAAAGAATTATGAAATGACATTCTGGTCCTTTAAACGGTAAGGTAGATGATAACTATTTAATAATATAGTTATTTCTTTCCTTTGCCTGCATCATGTAGCATACTGCATCATGTAGCAGAAATTATAATTTCAAAATAAGTGGATTTTTTGGGGGGTGGGGGCATAGAGTGTATCTAGAACTGCTCAGGAGACCCTGTGGTGCCAGGGACCAAACCTGGGGCTCCCACACATCCAGCCCTGTGAGCCGTCTCCCTGGCCCTGTATTTTATTTCAGATGCTCATGAATTGTACAGCAGCTGCAGGTGAGACTGGAGATAGCTCAGTTTGGGCACTTGCCTTGCACATGGTTGACTGGCTTTGATTTCCAGCACTCCCTAGGGTCTCATGTGTCAGGAGTGATCCCTGAGTGTAGAACCAGGAGTAAACCCCAAGCACCATTAGATGTGGCCTAAAGACACAAACACACACACACACACACACACACACATACACACACACACCCTATATTTTGACTTTTGACTTTTGCTTGTTTGGTTTTGGACCACATCCAGTGTTGCTCAGGGGTTACTCCTGAATTGTACTCAGGAATTACACTTGGCAGTGCACAGAAGACCATATAGGATGCCTAAGGATCAAACCTGGGTCAGCCACGTGCAAGGCAAGTACCCTACATCTTGTACTATTGCTCTGCCCCCTTGACTTTCTGTCTTGAACTTGAAAATAATCCTTCTTGAGTGGATGTTTGTATGAAACTCCTACTCTGTGGAACTGTGGCCAGTCATCTGTGGTGAAAACTGAGGGAGAGTCTGTGGAGAGTCTGTCTTTGGAAGGTCTTTTTCTCTTTGGGGAGCTTGGCCTGCAGTTTGTATCCAGGGAGATTTTAGACTCGGTAGTTACATACACTCTAGCCTCAGAAGTTTAGGAAGTGCCTACTACATGCCTAGAATTATGGACACTGTTGTTGTCCTCCAGAGCAGTTTCAAAATGATTAGTGGGACCAGTAAGCTAATGAATATTCTGCATGAAGAAGGCCCATGTCCTGTCCTTGGCCCTGTGCATGCTGGGAATATCCCGAGCACTGCCAGGTGTGGCTCCCAAACAATACCAACAACCCCCATCCACAAAAAATGAAAATAATCTATGTCAGAGATTAGATTGTAGGGGCTGGAGCGATAGCACAGCGGGTAGGGTGTTTGCCTTGCACGCGGCTGACCCGGGTTCGAATCCCAGCATCCCATATGGTCCCCTGAGCACCGCCAGGGGTAATTCCTGAGTGAAGAGCCAGGAATAACCCCTGTGCATCGTCGGGTGTGACCCAAAAACCAAAAAAAAAAAAAGATTAGATTGTAAATAATAAAGGAGCTGGATTGCAGTGGTAGAGGGTACTGGGACTTGCCGGTGGGCGTACTGGCAATTACACATTTAGTATGAAAGTAAGCTATGATAGCTTAATGAAACAATAGAAAAGGAGTGAAGATAAAAGTATCATTGTAATGATTTTTGGTTTTTGTTTTAAAGTAGGTTGAGGTGGGCCCAGTTTGGAAGAGTATGAGGTTTAACCGAAACACAGAGTAAGGGCTGTGTTTCTGGGGCATCACCGTGAGTGTCGGGAGGGAAGGGAAGGACAGAGTTTGGACAAAGGCAGACCTGAGATGTGGACACAATCACAGATGCAAGATGGCTCTGTGTTTGAGGCAATCTGCAAACCAGAAAACCTGATTCAGAAGTGCTTATAAGGGTTTTGCTTGCTTGGTTTTTTTTTGCCTTTTTTTTTTTTTTGTCTGCAGGAGGGATGGTGTTGTTATATTTATGGTAGATGGTGGGTTACATTTTCTGCTTTAGACTAAATGAAGTCAGCAGAGTTGCATAGACCATTCTCTGCACCCCCTCCCCAGCGAAGAGCTTTTGAAGAGAATAGACACTCCTAAGTATACTGCCTTCTTTTGTGGTATGAACTTTATTTAAGTACTGGCAGAATTTCCACCTTCCTGATAACTGATTCCTTTGTGCATCTTCGCAGAAAGTTTTTTGCTGGGTGTGACCCAAAAAGTCTCCCGAAAAAATGGTGGATGGTGCAATATTCATACGGATATTTTTATCCCATGGACTCAGTATGTGTCAGGTTCCAGGACTGTTGTTACTCCTTATTACATACGAGCTGACAGAGCCACAGACAGATGAAGGGGAGAGCAAGGTTTCCGAGGGAAGTACTTGGCCTGTAGAGTTGGGTCTGCCAGGCATCATTGCCCTAGGTGAATGAGTGAATGATTAGTTAAAACAGATTTATACGAGCTCTAAAAGTGTACTTAGTATTGTCTTTCAAAATGCATAACCTAAAAGTACATTTTATAGGTGATGAGGTAAGATTTTCTCTTGCTGAGAAGGGACAGTTAATGATAAAGCCAGGTATCTGGAAAATTTTATTCTTTAAATAAAGACTCCATGTTATTACCACATCATATGTAATCAACTGACCATAAATAAGTATGATACTTTTAAAGTCTAGTGAATCTGTCTCATATATGTTCCAAGTAGCATATTATACTTTATTATTTTCCTCATATATCTACTTCTTACGGAAGAAATTATAATAATAAACAGATGTTAATTTTCATCATGATTTATTTTTTATCTGAAAGCTCAGTTCAATGCCTAAGGGTTATATAATAGTTGGAATTTGAAAATACAGTCTTTAACCAGAATTCAGTCTTTTAGAACCTTTACCTAATTCTCAACAAATGTCCTGGCTTTTGCGTTTTCATTTTAGTAGTTGGTCTGAGTAATGAGAGTGCATTAGACCATAAACTTGTGTGCTGCTAGATTTATATTTTACATTAAGGCATGGACAACTCGCAAATATTGAGACACAATCTCTTGACAAGGGAATGGCCAGCAGTACGGTGTTAAATGAGTTGTATGTTTTCTAGAAAGAAGCAGAACCATTAAAGTGGCTTAATTTTAAATATTCATCGATGTAAATAATGTTTGTTTTAAACTATTAATATTTCTAGTTGTAAAATCTTATAATTTTACCTCTGTATGGTGAGTAATGGACTTTCCATTCTCAAAGTACTTTTAGAATCCTCATTATAGAGGCAGACCTGTTTTCCCCAGTGAAGGTGATGAGAGCCTGGAAATGAGTTAGAGTATTGGTTTTGAATTTGTTTGTTCTCAGTAACTATTACTGGCTTTAAAGATAAGTATATTCTTTGAAAGAAATTGTATTCAAAGGAAGTAGGTTTTCTGACTTCAGAGTTCTTACTAGGGTACCAATAGATGCTTTGATGAAAATAACTTTTATTTGATGAGACAACTAGAGTTAACATAAGCATTTAAATCATTGTTGTCACCGTTTTTATTTTTGATTCCGTTTTTCATTTATTTTTTGCTTTTTTTTTTTTTTTTTTTTTTTGCTTTTTGGCCAACTCAGGTTCAATTTCTCCACCCCTCTTGGAGAGCCCAGCAAGCTACCGAGAGTATCTTGCCCACACGGCAGAGCCTGGTAAGCTACCTGTGGCATATTTGATATGCCAAAAACAGTAACAAAAAGTCTCACAATGGAGACATTACTGGTGCCCGCTTGAACAAATCGATGAACAATGGGATGACAGTGATATAATGATACAGTGCTTTTGGGGTCACACCTGGCATTGCACAAGGGTTACTCCTGGCTTTGCACTCAGGAATTACTCTTGGCGGTACTCAGGGGACCGTATGGGATGCTGGGAATTGAACCTGGGTCGGCTGCATGCAAGGCAAATGCCCTGCCCACTGTGCTATTGCTCCAGCTCCTTGATTACTTTTATTTACCCACATTTGCTTATTAGAATTTTGCTTTGCTTTGATTTGTTTGGCACCACATCCTGTGGTGCTTAGTCCTTACTTCTTGTCAGGATTATTTCCCTGGATTACTTGAATTTTTATACCCTTTATGCTTGCTTCTGTTATTTCATTCACCCATTACGGATAGAGTTTTATCTTGCCTTTATGCTTGAAGCAGTATCTGGTTTCTGAAATACTGGTACAATATCAGTTACTGTACAGTAATCCTGATACTACGTAGGTCTCAGTTAGCTTGACAGCAAGCAAGCTTAAGTGTCTTTACTCTAGGAAAGTTTATTCCAGATGGCTCTTGTAGTATATATTTTTTACTCTTATTTTTTTTTACCCTGTAGCTCATTAATCATTTATCTCTTTGCCTATTAAAAAAACATGCCCTGGGGCTGGAGTGATAGCACAGCGGGTAGGGCATTTGTCTTGCACACTGCTGACCTGGGTTCGATTCCCAGCAACCCTGGGATGTCCCCTGAGTACCACCAGGAGTAATTTCTGAATGCAGAGCCAGGAGTAACCCCTGTGAATTGCCAGGTATGACCAAAAAGCAAAAAAAAAAAAGGAACATGCTCTGTGTTTGAGCACCTTCTCAAAGGAGGTCTGAATCTTGCAGTGGTGTTAGACCAGATAGAAAGAACAGCACTGTAGCACTGTCATCCTGTTGTTCATCGATTTGCTCAAGCAGGCACCAGTAACATCTCATTGTGAGACTTGTGGTTACTGTTTTTGGCATATAGATTACACCTTGGGTAGCTTGCCAGGCTCTGCCATGCGGGCGGGATACTCTCCGTAGCTTTCCAGGTTCTTTGAGAGGGATGGAGGAATCGAACCCGGGTTGGCCACGTGCAAGGCAAACACCATACCCACTGTGCCATCTCTCCAGTCCAGAAAGAAGAAAGTTAACTGATGTTGACTTCATCAAGAATTAATCAGGCAGGGCCAGTATTCTGAGTGTCAGGGTAGAACCTTTGTGTGTGTGTGTGTGTGTGTGTGTGTGTGTGTGTTCTATATCTGGTGGCATTCAGAACTTAGACTTGACTCTGCATTCAAGGATCATTCCTGGTGGGGCTTGGGGGATCATATGTGGTGTCAGGAATCAAACCTGGGTTGCTGGCATGGAGGGCAAGCACCCTACCTGCTTCACTGTTGCTCTTGCCCCCTCCTCCCTCCTGTATTCAGACACCTGTGGAGATAGTTATCAGCGCATTAGTTTTTTGAAATGTTCTGAATTTGAGATTTAGGGATAGGGAAAATTTGCTTGCTATTTTTGTGTTCTCCAACTGAAGCAAGTGTGAAATCCAGGCATATGATTTAATAAACCACAACTAATGGAGATGTGATGGTTATGATCTGCTAGGAATCCATAGATTTTATTTCAGTCTTGAATTTAATTCCTGCTTTATGCTGACTGACGCTTTGCCTGCTACACTTTTTCCTCCCTTTTTGATCGGTACACTTTTATTTATTGTTCTAACAGAAGTTATTTGTGAGTTTGTGTTTGTGTCACTGCCAGGAAACTGCCCTCACATTTCCTTTCACTGAGGTTCAGTTTCCAGGTGTAATACCTGTTGACATCACTTGTTTATTTCCTATAAATATAAAAGGTATTACTTGTTTGGTAGAAGAAGTTTTGACTTGGATTCATTTTCTCTCAAAAAAAATTTTTTTAAAGTAAACTGTGCTTTACTTCACTATGGGGTTTTTAGAACATATATGGAACAACTGTTTTGGCCGGAAGCTGGTCCCACATCTCCTGGAAATTCTTGACCAGCCTGACTGGCAGTTCGATGCAAGGACCTGAACAAACAGTGATGCTTGGGTTGTGCGGTACGGGGGATTTACCTGACCACAGCAGCAGTACTTGGGGCCTCGGGAACCATGGCTGCTGGTGTTTGGGGGCCTCCAGCACTGCACCAGCAGTGCTTGGGGGCCATGGGGTGCTGGGGAATGAATCAGGGCTGGCCATCTGCAAAGCAAGCCCCACAACGTCTTTACTAGCTCTCTGCTCCGCTATGTAATCATTTTGTCATCTTCACAAAAGTAATCTTATTTTCCTAGTTTCTTTCCAGTCTCAGTTTGTATCTGAATTTGTATCACGTAGTTGGATGCATGTGTGCTTTTCCATTTAACATTAAAATAATTCCATTGTCACAGAATCTTTATTACAGTAATTTCAGTTGCTATGTAGTTCATTTTCTACTTTTAAAATAAAGCATTCCTTAGTATTTGCTGGTGTTTTTTCACTAGTTCATATTAGCATGCTTCCCCAATGCAGTTTTATGCAAATATTAATGTTATTCATTTTCTTCACACATGATTTTTGTTCTTAGATAATCCCTCATGAGTATGAATATTTACATATAAATTTTTCAAGAGACAATGGAAATTGCTGCATAATTCAGAAACAACAGTCAGAAAACCCTGCTCTTTATTGAGTAAATGCTATCCAACCTTTAGTTTTGCTTTTTCTAACATTCCATGGTGTTAGTCTGATTTGACTTTGATTACTGTTTTTTTTATATATTTAGTAATTGTGGAAGTTGAAAATAAATGCTGTATAGGGTAAAAAAATTTATATAATATTCAATTCCAAAGATTAAAAATATATATATAAACATTATTTTCCTAAAAGAGAAAGTTACCTCATCTTTAAGACTGGTATGAGTCTACATTATTGCAGTAATAGTTCATATTCTTAGGCATTTACTCTTAGGGTTTCTAATTGCAATATTTAAGAGGACATTAGTATCAATCACAGAGAATACACAACGTTTGTTGAAGGGTGGGGTGTACAAGCACATTCGATTGCTGACTTTTAACAACTTACAATATACCGAATAGAGCTTCACTTCAAAGTCTAACATTTCTAGTGTGAAAAAATACTAATCTTTGTATTTTGTCATGTATGTGTGGCCATACATGCTTGTATATTGGTTTCATTGTTTTATATATATGCATATATACAAATAAAAGTATGCATACATGCATGTGTATATCATTATGTAGTTGTTCCTATGTTCATACATTTTTTATTTCATCCATAAGTTTATTCATCCTCTGTTTAATTCCTGCCACGTTTATGCATTTTGAAATTTCATCCTTCTGTGGTTACTGTTGTTTCTTGAATAATTCAGGATTGTATTTCTGATCATGAGGCAAGATTATTCTTATTGTTATAGTGTTTTTAAGATACTTAGAAATTATTTCTTTTTTCACATGAAACAAGTGGGATATTATATCTTATTGATTAGCCAAACAGTTCTATTTTCTGTATACTGCTTGTGTTGTGTAAGAACTATTTCTGTGCCCGGGAATTATCCCTGACTACTTGAGGCTTTTAAGTTTCTGTTTCCTTTTAACTGTGCATCTCAGGGTAACTTCTGGAGGCACTGTTCGGTGCTGGGGTGGAGGAGGAGCGGAGGTTTAGTTGAAGCCCTTCTAAAGAAAAGAAGGAAGAAAGGTGTGAAGAAAGGTGAAGAGAAAGGAATTTTTAAATTTTAATTGGAATGAAAAACTATATTTCCACTTATTTCTCTTTTTTAATAATTGTTTCTTCAGGAATGCCCCAGTGTTCTCCTCCTTCATCAGCTGGCCAAACAGGAGGGTGCCTGGACGATACTTCCATTGTTACCACAGTATGTTGAACACAGAATGTGTAAATTATTGACATTTATCCCTGAATACTCATGCCATTTATTTTTCTTACTAGAAGGCTGTGTTTTTACAGAGGCCAGAAGTAAGATCTACTTGAACTCTACTTTTTTTGGGGGGGGTTTAAATAATTTTTTTATTTTTATTTATTTATTTATTTATTTATTTTTAATTTTTCTTTTATAGAATCACCATGTGGAAAGTTATAAAGCTTTGAACTCTACTTTTTATGATGACTGTATTAATAAAGTTTCTTGGTGATTGCTGATTTCACTCTTTTTTTTTTTTTTTTTTGCTTTTTGGGTCACACCTGGCGATGCACAGGGGTTACTCCTGGCTCTGCACTCAGGAATTACCCCTGGCCGTGCTCAGGGGACCATATGGGATGCTGGGATTTGAACCTGGGTCGGCCGCGTGCAAGGCAAACGCCCTACCCGCTGTGCTATCTCTCCAGCCCCTGATTTCACTCTTAAAAGATAAAATGGCAATAATTTTGTATTTGGAAATGATGTTTCCTCAACTTCTTTAGTTATGGAAAGAATCTAAGAATACTTGATATTTTATGGAACATTAGTAATTTCTGACTTCTCAATTTTAAACCTTACTATAAACTCATAGGAATGATTAATATTATCTGTTTTCTTTTTGTTAGGTTTTCTGCGACATACAGCAGAAATTCATCATGGATTTTCTTCTGTGAAGAAGAGACAAGAATAAAAATTCCAGAACTTTTAGAAACACTCAGAAGATATGATCCTTCCAAGGTATAGATCTTTTATGCTGGTATTTATTTTGGGGGAAATGCTTAAAGGAAAATTTAATTTTAAGAGGCTTTTTTTTAGTTTAATAAAGTAATATAAAATTGAAATGAGTGAAATAATGCTTGAATGTCTGGAACCAATATAAGGTAACTCTCTTTGAAGGATGTTAGCTTTCAGAGGGATGAAATTATAACGAGCCATTTTAAACTAAAGTCTTTTAATATGTGTTAGTGTTTTCAGGGTTGTTTTGTCTAAGATTTAAGAAATAAGTCTATGTTAGTCAGTGTCTTTACCAATAGGACCACATATTTTATTTATTTAGTTGTTTATTTAGTGGGGTTGTTTTTGGGGTCATACTGCTGGTGCTTGGGACTTCCTTTCAGGTTCAGTGCTTGGGGGTTTCTCCTGGCAGCATTCAAGGGGACTATAAGGTTTTGGGGTTCTCAGCCCTTGGGCTCACATATTATTATATATAAACATATACTTTTTTGAGTATTATCAGCATATCAAACACTGCAAAACAAAACAAATAGACACAGGATTCTGACCTCAAAGGAGCCACAGAATACAAGAAAGAGGGGAGGCAATTGAAAACATAATTATAGTCTGCAAAGAGACATAAGAAGGGACACAGAGGGGTCAGGGGAAGCTGTACCAGGATGTTAAAGATAATCTGGGATAATTACCGCAGGGGGTGGCGTTTGGTTTGAGTTCTGTGAGATGAATTGGTATCAGTAGGAAAGTGTGCTCTAGCAGAGGGAAAAACCTGAGAAACAGACTCCGGAGGTGTGAGGTTCATGGCTACTTTACTATTTTCAGGTTTTGTCTTACATAAATATAAGGTGCCAATGGGATCCTGTTTGCATTCTGAATTTCTAGAACTGAGCAGAGTGTTTAACACTTGGTAGTTGAGCAATAAATATTCATGAATGCTGAATGACTCTCTCTATAATGTCAACTTTCCCTCTAGATACTATGGGATGTCCTAGCTTATTAGGAATGCCTTAGCGATCTGTAGAAAGTAAATTAGGCTATCCATTTCTCAGGGGGAACCTTAGCTTATACTCTGATCCTTGTGTGGAATTCTCTTTTGCTTATCCTACTTGTATTTTATTAAATAAAAATTTATTAGGGTATCATTGGTTTACAGTACTGTATAAATTTAGGAATTTTAACTTCTCATCTCTGGATGTTTATGCATTACCACATGCACATCAACAAGTTCAGATGGTCTCCTTTTTCTTCCTCCCTCCTCCCTTCCCTCTGGCAACCATCATTATTTTTTCACAGCATCTGAAAATTGTTGTATTTCGTTTGTTTACTTTCATTATTTATACTCCTCATCTGAGACATACGATCCAGTAATTGTTTCTTGCTTTCTGATTTATTTCACCTAACATAATCACCTCAGGTTCCACCCAGTCTGTTGTAAAAGGCAGGAGTTTGCCTTTTAAATGAAGTGACTAGAATTCTGTTGAGTGTACGTGACACAACTTCATTATCAAGTCATCTGTCATTGTGCATTTGTGTTGATTTCATGTCTGACATTTTGTGTATATGGTACCACGAGCGTAAGGGTGCATATATCTTTTCAAATGAGTATTTTCGCATTCCTGGGATGATTACCAAGGAATAGTATTGTTGGATCATATATATTCTTAGTTTCTTTGCAGGAGGAGGGTGTCTCAACCTTAATATATGGCGGGCCTTGGGGCCCTTCCTGGTGATGCTGAGCTCCGTAGTGTGGGTCTGCTTGGGGAACCATGCAGTGTGGGGGATTGAACCCAGGGCCTCCAATGTAAGGCATGCATTCCCCTTGACCTCTGGTTTTAAACTTTCTTTTTTTTTTTCATTTTTATTATTGAATCACCATGAAAAAAGTTACAAAGCTTTCAGGTTCAATTCTCAGTCACTCAATGATCAGACCCCCATCCCTTCACCAGTGCACATGTTCCCCCACCAAGAACCCCGGTATACCCGCCATCCCACCCACCCCCAACCTGTGTGGATAATGATCCTCACTTTATTCTCTCTATACTTTGAATACATTCAATATTTCAACAGAAAACTCACTATTATTATTTGGAATTTTCCCCCAACAATCAAACCTGCTGAAAAGGCATCATTTGATAATTTATTTTCCATTGCTGAGAATGAAGAATATATGAGCTCAATATATGAGCAACAGGGGCCACGCAGTTTTGGATTTCTAATATTTTAGCTCAGTTCACAGTCTAGATGCATTTCTGTATGAAGCCACTGGTGCCAAAATTGGTTAGTAGTCCTCTAGGATCATAGTCTTTAAGGAACACTGCAAGCTCGTACCTCCCCTTAGTGGGCTCCATAAGATGGTGGTCACCACGCCGCTGGGAAAGGAAAGGTCAGGAGAGAAAAACTTTTCCCCTCCCGGGCCGGCATGGGGCTGTAGCTTAGTTCACAGTCTAGAGGAATTTCTACAAGAGGCTGCTGGGTGCTGAAAGAAGTCATTAGGCCTCGGGATCATAGTCTTTTAGGAGCGGAGGAGCCGTTCATGTGCTGCCGCTCTTGGGTTCTCCTCTGGTTTTAAACTTTCAAGAGCTCACTGTACCATTTATTAGAGAGGTTGCACCAATTGACACTTCCAGTAGAGTTTGAAAGTTCTCTTTACACCTGTGCACAAAATTATATGTGCTCACCATTTTCACTAGTGTCAGATGATATCTCATTGTCATTTTAATTTGCATTTTTCTGATATTAAGTTAAACAGTCATTATTTATAGATGACAAGATAATATTCCTAGAAAACCCTAAAAACACCAATAAAAAACTAGTAGAAAGGGGCCTGGAGATACTACAGTGGTTGGGGAAATTCCTGATACCACTTGGTCCCCTGAGCATCGCTGAGTGCAGACCCAGAGACTGCTGGACACTTGTGGGTGTGGGCCTGGAGGTGTCCAGCACTGCCAGGAGGCCTGGGGCTCCACAGTAGCGCCACATTCTCAGCCGTTGCATTGAACTCCCAGCTTGGTTAGCTGAGAGTCACCAGGGCGGCCTTCTGAACATTGTTCGGGAGACTCCCCAACTCTCACCCCCCAAAAAATACCCCAAACCAAAACTCTTAAAAATGATAAACCAGCGTAGTACAGTAGCAGGCTACAAAAGCAATACACAGAAGTCTGTTGTATGTTTATATGCAGACAATGAATTAGAAGAGAAATTTTAAAAGGCATGTTCTATTTGAAATCGTGTTCAAAAGCATCAGATACCTAAGAATCACCTTAAAAAGGGAGTGAAGGACTTATGCATCTGAAACTGCCACTTTTGAAGCAATGTTTTTCCTTCCATACCGGGAACATTTGATGTAATCCTGTCCTTTTATTTGTGTTGTCTTCTCTTGGTTTGACAGTAACGTGTGGTTTTCCTTGTGTGTGTGGGTCTTTCACCTGGGTTAAATTTTCCCCCAGGTATTTTATTGTTTTTTATGTGATTGTGAGATTGTTGTATTTCTTTCCTTGTTGTTTGCATATAGAAATGTAACCATTTTTTCCTTCTTTTTTTGTATATTGATATAATCCCCTTTCCATATTTATTTATTATTTCCAGTACTTTTGAGGAGTCTCAAGGATTTTGTATAATAGTGTATCATAGGCAAATGATGAATAATTTTACTGTTATTTTTCTCATCACCCCAAAAGAAGCTTAAAGGATATGGGGGCCTTGCTTGGTAACACTTGAACTTGGTAATACTTGTTTGTGGGGGTGACAAGGAGAGAGGCGCCTTGGAGTGGGGTTCTTGAGTTAATATTTTTTGTGGAGGAAGGCCACCAGGACCATGAAATCCTTGCTGTGCCTGAGAGGCAACTCATGTGGTTGAGCATGTTATGAACCTGTGCAAGGGCCTGAAGCTCAGTCCTTGGCACCCCTGGGCACTGCTGGCTGTGTTCTTTGTGGCTCCCTTGCACTGATACACCCAGGCACCATGTGTTCTTGCCAGGGAAGAGCTGCCAGGCGTGGACCCTGGTCCTTGAGCACTGCTGGCTATAGCCTCTGTAAAAAGAAATCCTACAAGATAGTTAAAATAGGATCTCTCCCCTCGTCACTGGACCAGGTACCAGCCTGAGCAGTGGTATGTGCCACTATACCCTCCTCTAAGCAGAGCTTTAGTGTGCTGGAGTTTGAACAGCTTAGCATCTCTCCCTGGATGTGCTAGTGTCAGCAGAGGGGACTCAGCCTACCACACGCTGCCAGCCAGCATCACTGGATTTCACTGTCTGATCACAGCACCCAGCCTCAGCAGACAATGCTGGGCGTGAAGGAGCTCTGCCGTGAAGGAGCTCACTCGAATTCTGGAGAAGTGGGAGTCCTCTGCCTGCTGATCATGCATGGTCAGTACTGCATTACTTGTCCTGCTAAGGTGGTGGCTGTAGCACCAGCCACCCTCTCCCAATTCCTTCAGCACTGTGGCCCTTTGGTCTCCCACCTTCATGAAAATCCCCATGCCTGTGTTCATCAGGTGCACTAGGGTGACAAGCCAGTCAGATACATAGTTTGCTTCTGATATGCCAAGAGAGCAGGTCTTCCTTAAGGAGTTTATTCTGCCTACTGGAATTCTGTAAAATAGGAATCAGTACAGTTGTGCTTATATTGATCCCTTTCTGCTATCACACTCATATTCTTAATTTTTTAAAAAGCAATGTGGCTTATAAAACTGCAAGTAGTATGGTTTCATCCATAAAAATTCCAGTACCACATCTTCCACCGAAGTATCCACCTCCCTCCTCCATTGTCCCTGCACACCCCCCACCCTCTATTCTCCCCTGTGGGGAGCCGCTTTACTGGAAACCAGTTCTCACTGTTTCTTCTGTGCATCTGCTTTTTTTCCTACCATGTTTCTTTATATCCCACATATGTGAGAGCTCATTTTGCATCTGCCCCTCTCCTTCTGACTAACATCAACTCAGCATGATACTCCAGATCCATCTAAGTAGCTGTGAATTGCATGATTTTGTCTTTTCTTACAGCCGAGTAGCATTGATTGTGTATATGTACCACAGTCTCTTTATCACATCATTTGTTCTTATGCTGTGCCCAGATTTTGACTATTGTGATAGTGCTGCAATGAACATAGGGTTGCAAATGTCTTTTCTGAGTAGATTCTTTTGGCCCTTGAGGTTGATGTCAAGAAGTACAAGTTCAGTTTCTAGGTTTTTTTTCTTTTTACTTTTTTTTTTGCTTTTTGGGCCACACTTGGTGATGCACAGGGGTTATTCCTGGCAGTGCTCAGGGGACCATATGGGATGCTGGAATTCAAACTTGGGTTGGCCACATGCAAAGCAAAAGCCCTACCCACTGTGCTTTTGCTCCAGCTCCTAGGTTTTAAAATTTTTTTTTTTATGTTATAAGTTAGTTGACAATATTTGATTACATTTAATATTCAAACACCAATCCCACCACCATTACACCTTCCCACAACCAAATTCGGGATGTTTCCATCCCAAACCCCAATCCCTGTCCCAAAACACAAGCTAAGGAATATATTTTGTATTGTCTGTTATGAAGAACAGCTGAACATGTTTACAGAAAAGTGTTCTTATAGGAAACGGTGTGAAGATTGTTCTATTTTGGCAGGAGCCATTAAGACACTCTATACGGAATCACTAACATGTTGTTAAATTTTGGGTGATATGAGCTTTGGTATATATAATCTGAAAATATGTATATATGCATATGTATATTTCCCTCTATGATTTGTTGCCTACTATCTGAACCCATCAAATATGGTGTGGCAATTATGGAGAATGGGTAGGGAATGTCTTATGATGTGTCATGCAGCCGCTTTTGCATTGGATTGTGGAGGTCGGCTGGAGTGCCCTGAGTGAAAACAGCCTGGTGCGGAGTCTGGTGGCATGGTTATGGGGTCTCATTTTATGCTCCCTTCCGGGAGAGGCAGCCATGGGATCTGGAGCCGGTGACCAGTTTCAAGGTTTTTGAGAAGTGTCCATGTTGTTTTCCCAAAGCGCAGGATCCACCGACATTCCTACGGGTATTGAATGCATTCCCACCAGGTCCCCTTTTCCCTACACCCATGCCAACACTGTTTTTGATCTTTGTGATGTATGCCAGTCTCACTGGTGTGAGATAATATCTAATATTATTGTTCCAATTTGCATTTCCCTGATGACAAGTGATGCAGAGCATTTTCTTCTATGTACCTTTTGGCCATCTGTATGTCTTCTTTGAGAAAGTATCTGTCCATCTTTCCCCCTCGTTGTTTTGATAAGGTTGGTTGCTTATTTTTTTGTAAAGTTCTTCGAGTGCTTTATGTATCTTGGATATGAACCTCTTATATTATGAGTGATAAAGGGTTAATACCCTCTCCCAGTCTGTGGGTGCACCCCTATTCTGGTTCTATTCCAGGCTGGAATCTCTCTCTTAATAAGGACATGGGAAGGATGGGTATCTTCTGGCTACCAAGGAGGTTTGTGGATGTCTCGCAAAATGAATGACAGTGACTTAAATCACTTTCAAAGGACAGTGTATTTTAAAATTGATTTTTCAAATAATGGGACATTCATTACTGAAATAAAGCCACTCATCTCAATGGTTTTTTAAAAGAAATTTATATTTTAATTTAAAAACATTATTAAGTCATTGAGATAACATTAGTTCATGAATGTGAATGTTTATAGGCTTTGGGAAGACAATGTTACCAGACCACATCTCTCACCAAAGGGCCCTCTACCATAGTCCATACAATCTCTTCCCTCCCACCCCGTACTTCCACCCCACCCTGTAGTCTCTGCCATCCCTCCCACTTCAGGTAACCTTGATTTTAATTTTGTTGTCAGAGCCTGTCAATGTTCTTTAAATGCTGAAAGGAACCATTATGATTTCTCATCATGCTTTTGACTTTAGGGAAGATAGAGATAAAATTGATGAAAAGATTGATAGGTTAAATAATAATTCTTTCAAAGGATGTAATTATCACTGTGTCTCATTCTGTCTTTTCATATGATGCTAGGCAGCATCTGTGTACTCCGAGCACCCCACCCCCCAGCTTGCTAATGTAGAACATTAGGTCGACTTTTATGTTTCCTTTTGACTTGAGAAAAACTCTCCCAAATATTTTAGGGAATGTAGGAGTACTAATTTCCTCCTGATGTTCATTTTACCTGGAGATTATTTTCTTCCATTTTCCATAGCTCTAATTCTGAACAGGAGATGGTGACTCAGTAAGTTTTTAGTGAAATTGGGATGATAAATTTGAAAGTTCAAAGCAAGTTCATGAGAAGCCAGTACAGAACAGAGGTAAAATGAAATACTTTCCCTCTCTTTTCTAAATTCTACCATGAGGGGGAAAAAAAAGAATATTTTATTACTTTTGAAACTAGCATTAGATTAAAAAAAATCACAAGAAATTGAAGTTAGCTCACACCAGTGTGGCTTTCCCTGCTACTGTCTGAAAGTTAGAAAATGTAATAAAACAAACCTGGCTTTGGTATTGACATAAACTGCATTACAGTAATAATTATGTGATTTTTGTATCAGTTATTTTTCTTGATTTTGACACTTTCTTTTATTATCCTTCTATCATTTGTACTGAGGCAAATTTATGCTGTTATACAATATTTTCAATATAAAATAGTTTTTGTTAAAGTAATTCATCTCTGTTAGATTGCTTTTCTAGGTGATTTGTATATCTTGGTGGAGTAATTTTTCCTCTGCTCTGGACTTTTAATATGAGTACATTTGCTGATGTATCTTGACCTTTTCATTTTCAATAAAGGTGAAACACAGGTGCTAATAAAATGTAAACTTAAAATAAAATAGGACATTGAGATATATTTTTACAGTTTATCTTGATGATAACTTACTATTGTATGATAAAATCATTAGTATAAAGATTTTACTTTTCTATGAATTTCATTTTAACTTATCCTATTTAATAGTTTGTAGTGTAATCCTCTGCAAAAATACTAGAAAAAAATTTAAGTCTTATATGCTAGATAATAGGTAAACAATGCCACTAAGAGTTAAGCATAAAAATGTGTTCTGTATAAAGTTATGTTTGAAACAGATGATTGTAACAGTGGAAAACTAGTGAGCTAAATGTTAATTGGGTCTGGAGAGATGGTACAAAGGTTAAGCATGTGCCTGTGTCCACATACTGATTTGATACAGACTATATCTTTGAATATAGTCCCTGGGAAATGCCAGGTAGTGGCCCCTGAGCACTGCAACCCCAAAGAGCAGACAAACATAAATTTGAGGCTAGAGATTGTACAAGGATTAAGGTATTTGTGGTGGCATTTGACAGTAAGTATGATAATAAGTGTAGTGGAGAAAAATAAAGCAGAGTGAAAAAAAGTAAGAGATCGATTCTAGGAGGACTATGTAGGGTGTAAGGGGAGGACATCTCTGGTCAGAGTGAAAAAGAACTGAGGGAATGAGCCACATAACCACCATTCCTGTGTTAGTTTGCTTACTTATCACTTCCACCTCTTTGTCCAATAAGAATTTCATATTCAACAGGTTCAGAAGTAATCTCCTAGTGCCTCTTAACCTCTTCTGTTTTGTTCTTCCTCATATCAGAAATGGCATAATTGTTTAATGGGATCCTTGTATAATAAACCTAAAGCCTGTGACTGATTTTTCTCCATCATATTTATTTCCCCACGATATTTACTCATCAACTCCAAATCTAGTTGCATAACTTTTCAAAATGTTTTTCTCATCCAGTTTCTCTCCATATTTAATACAACCTCTCTAGTCAAAGGTACCATCGTTTCTTGCCTTCACATTATTATAACCTTCTAGTTCATCTCTTAGTTGCTCCTATTGTCAAGCTCAGGATCCATCCTTTCTGTAGTTCACATGCCACCACTTGTCTACTCAAATACTTCCAGTGGTTTTTATTCCGCTTAAGATCATTTTATTAAGTATGGAGTGTGGATTTCATTACTTCTCTATCATTGTAAAGATGTTATTCCTTTGCCTTTTATCGTTTGCTTATTGTCTCTCTTCATTATTTTATGAGTTATGTTCCCTCCTGGTATGGAATAAACATTAAAATATTAGTGATAACCATTCATAATCATTGCTAATTAAATGAATAAATCAGTAAATGGAGTAAATGGACAAATCAGGTATTAGTTCTGGAATAAAATGTATTCTTTTGTTTGGTTTTTGGGCCGCACCCATGAGTGCTCTGGGTTAATCATGGTTTTGCGCTCAGAGGTCACTCATGGCAAGGGCCAAGGGACTGTATGTGTGGTGCTAGGGGTTGAACATGGGTCAACTATATGCAGGACAAATGCCCTACAAGCTATACTTCCTTTGACTCATGGAAGAAGGAAATTTAAAAGAAATTTTTTTTTCTAAACTCAGTTGGCCATGAAGAATATTTTCTTTATCTTAGTAGTGTTTTGATATGAAACATCTCATAAATAACCACTTTATGTACTTAAGGTATAATGAGCCACTAGCATTTAATTACTTTACATATATAATTATGCTGATTTGTTACCATAAGGCTATGCATTAAATTATATATCTGTTGAAGTTCTTTGAAAGTATGTCATTTGTGCTAATTCTTTATCTCAGAATATTTAGCTAAAATGAATACATCTTGTCTTTTAGTCTTATATGGAATGGCATTTTTTTTTTTTTTTTTTTTTTTTTGGTTTTTGGGTCACACCCGGCGATGCACAGGGGTTACTCCTGGCTCTTCACTCAGGAATTACCCCTGGCGGTGCTCAGGGGACCATATGGGATGCTGGGAATCGAACACAGGTCGGCCGAGTGCAAGGCAAACGCCCTACCCGCTGTGCTATGGCTCCAGCCCCTGGAATGGCATTTTTTAATTGACTTTTTATATTTTTCTTAACAGGAATGGTTTTTGGGGAAAGCATTACATGATGAAGAATCGACAATCATTCACCATTATGCCTTTTCTGAAAGTCCTACAGTTTTCAAATATCCAGACTTCGCTGCTGGCTGGGCCCTTAGTATTCCACTAGTCAACAAGTAAGATTCATTAGAATGTATGTGGACATTTGTGTATATATGTGCATATAACTTTCATTTTGCTGAATATTATAATTGATGGGTCTCCAAAGAGATGTTAAGGCAGAGAAATTGTAGAGTGGAAAGACCTGTGGCAGACGTGACACAGCTGTGGGTTCTTGTGTCTGCTCTGTCACTTCTGGTGCTCCCGGGTGAATCACTCACTCTCTGTGCTGCCTTTTACTCACCTGCAGGAGAAGGTAAGAGATAAATTCTCAGGCTAAGGGCAAGTCAGTACATTAGGGATCTTGAGAAGTTGACACCAGAAAGTATTTCTATAGTAAGTAAGCAGTTAGCTACAGGCATGTGTTTGATGATCAGAAAGAAAGATGATCAATAATTTTCCTGCTGTGGGGAAGGATGGCCAATAGCGTGCCTGGGTGTACATAGTTGAACAGGGACCAGGCAGGAGGTACAATTGCCAGTCCTGAAGTAGGGCACTATTCCTTTGCTTCTCACTCTTTGTTTCCTCCCCCACCCCCAGTAGCAAGGGGAGGCTCTCTTTAATTCTTCTTTATTTTGTCTTTCTTTAGTGTCATAACATGGATTTATGTAGGTTGAGTTCTTTATGGAAAGGCCCAGGTGGTTATGTTTACTCTGACTCGAAGATTACGTCATCTGCGTGTGTTTATTTTCCTCCTTTCCTCGGAGAACCAACTCTATCCCTTGATAGAGGAACAGACCAACTATAGGCTCTTCTCTGAGAGCTCTGAGCATAGACAGCACATTCTGCCCGGAGCTAAAGAGGAAATGAGTCTAATGCAGACCCAAGACTGAAGGTCTGGGAACTAACCAATTCTCTGGAACCCATCTAACCTCCAACCTCCATGCTAGTCCTGGGAATCTGGAGAGTTTCTACCTCCTTCTTTCTATCATAGTTTTCCTGCGTAGCAAGCAAGGACCTTCTTGGAGATCTCTTGATGTTGAATTTAATTCAGTTTTTATTGACTCAGGATGCATGGATTGACTGAATTCTTTCTTTCTTTTTCAGTTACTCTTATTTTTGTGGGGATACACTGGCTCCTGGTGATGCTGGGATGCTGGGCATCAAACCTAGAGCTCCTTGAGTTACCTCCTTATCTCTTAACTTCCTCTTTTAAGCAGCTGGTTGGATGAGATATTTGTTAGAATGTCTCCTTGCAGCCTAGGATATTTATGTTACAGGAGAGGTGGGGTTAGCTCTCACTGCTTGGCATGCTGGCACTAAAGCATAACCTGTTCCACAAAAATCCTTGGTTCTGTGGATTCTGCCCTCTGCTTACACTGCTCATAAGGTGGAGGATGTCCAGAGTTTTGGTAGGTTTGGTTGGTTCTGATTTCTTTTGTTTTTTTTTCCTTCTTGGTTTTTGTCCCACACCTGACTGTGCCCACGGCTTACTCCTGGCTCTGTGCTCAGAAATCACTCCTGATAGTGCTCAGGGGGTCATATGGAGTGTCGAGGATTGAACCTGGTTCAGCCACGTGCAAGGCAAGCACCCTACCTACTGTATTATCACTCCAGCCCTCTGTTTTATTTCTTTATCACCTCAAACTCACCAGGAGTACTAGGGGCTTTGTGAACTTGGGTTTAGTTTCTTCACTAGCCAAGATATTATTCTATTTAGGGGAGATGTGGTGCTGTAAATTACCTAGCACTGTGTAGTGTAGTGTTTCCCAAAATGGGGCTATGGCAAGGTGGGGAGTGGGGAACAGTCATAGCTTTGGGTACAATTGAAGGACACTTTCTGCTTGTTTGCTTAAAGGATATAGATATCCAGATAGCTAGGTAGGCCCAGAGTGATTCTTTTTTCCTTTTTGTGGAAGGATGGCCATAAGTCAGATAAACCTGGGAAGCTCTGTTCTTGAAGTTGTTCCCTGGGTACATGGTTTTCTTTCAGCTCATGACTCTGAGATCCCTAACAACATCTCTTGATAAGTGTCAGCTTACTCCTTTCTGGACACTTGATACTGTTTCCTACCCAGGGTGGGAAAAACTTGGGCTGAGGGATTTGGGGCAAGAGACTGATCTTTTGCATACATTTGGAAAATTCCTGTCACTTTGTTCTTAGCTCTGATGCAGTAGGTGCTGACTTCATTACCCTGTGTCCAGTGCATCTGCTTCTGCAGCCACGGTAGTGACGATCAAAGCATGCTTGTCATTAGTCATATCCGTGATCTCCCTCCATTATATAGACAGCGAAAAGCAGAATTAAGTAGAAACAGAGGCGTTCCCATGGTGCCTAATTCCTCCTAGATGATATTTCCTTTTTCTTCTGAGACAGACAAATAAATCAGATAAACACTGATACAACCCATCTGGCTAAGGAACTGTTTTTGTGCCCAAGTATATTTTAAAATAGTTTCCTAATAGAGGAGTCTTATTTATTCTTCAAGAAATCAGTTTCCTGTTGAGTTAGCTGGACACCTTGATTTGAATTTGCAGGATGACTGACTTAGATGTGAGGTGTCACTGAGGCCTTGATTATTAGTAAGAAGTTGGTGAGATTAAAGTAACCATTAATTTTGTTGTAGACGGAGTAGTTTGCTCAGAATAGTAACGTAGCGGCTGGAGAGATGGTAGAAAAGGCAGGGCACTTGCCTTGCATACTGTCAGTCTAGGTTTAATCCTGACACCACAAAAGGTCCCCTGAGCACCGCCAGGAGTAAACCCTGAGTACAGGGACAGGAGTAAGCCCCAAGCTCAGAAGTCAAATCAACCCAAAAAGTCACTTAAAAACTTCCCTGTACATATCATTTTGTCCTCTAATCAATCAGTGTTCATCTCAAAGATACTCTATTAGCAGTCTTCACATCTCCTACCCTCACCGTCTGAAGAAAATTTTTGAGAAACATCTTTAAAATTAAAGCTATTCAAAGTATGTTTAGAGTAGTTCAGAGGAATTGATTGTCTTTAAAGTAGTCTTAAAAGATGGGGCTTGTGGTGTATGGCCAATCAGATGTCATATTCAGTAGGGGATTCTGAGCACAACTTGGTGTCCTTTGTCTGTGGCAACAAGCCTAGGATTAACTTTCTTCTGCCTTTAGAATCTGAATGTTGTTTGATCAAATTTTGAAGGCATTTGGCATGAGTCCAAGCTCCAAAGTTACCTTGACAGAGTTTATTTATAAGAACGATTTCCAACCAAGCAGAATTCAAACTGGACAAGATCCAATTGGGCAAGACATAGTTTTTCTCTCTTCATGTTTATTGGGATTATATCTGAAGACATAGTCTCTTTCTATATCTTTCTTTATATTCACAAATCCATAGTTATGTATTAATACGTAAGGGGAATGTGGCAAAGATTACATAGGGCCTCTTGGTTACCCTTCCTTTCTACCAGGCTGGAGGGAAGAGCTCCTTCATCCCCCCCAGCTACTCCATCTACATACTGGCTACACCCTGCTCCTTTCTCTCCTCATACAGCTGCCTACCACAGCCCTGTCACACCTTGACTTGACAGACTTTTCAAGATCAAACTCAAGAGCCACTTTCGTGTGAAACTTTTTCATCCTTCCCCATCAGAATAAATGAGAACCTCCTTTAGTCCTGGATCAGGACAGTCCCATAAACTTGGCGATCTGCTGTGTACATGTTCCTCTCAAGACATCTCTGTCCCAGCCCTGCCACTGTGCCTGGTCAAAATGGGCAGTGGACAGCCAGCATGGCCAAGGACCACAGAGTCCTTGATTCCAAGCAGAGGGAGGTAGTGCGTTAGAACTAGACACAAATGATAGCCTGTGTTCTCTGGATCCTCCTTCTGATTAAAAGCAAATTTAAAAGAAATCTTTGTGATTCAACCGTGTTGAAAACTCAGTAAAGGCCTTTTAAACTTATTATGATGTTTCCTTTTAAAATGAATTTCCTGGTAGTTAAAACATGGAAGATTTGTAATTGAAAGTGGTGGTCTGATATCAGACCTGTAACAAACAGAGAACTCAGTGGCATTTGGGTGGAGTGGTATTTGGGTGGTCTTGGTAAGTGTATACTACTACTTTCCTCTGCTTGGCTCTCCCCTCCTTTACCTTGGCTTGACTCTGAGGTCAGGGGTCAGGTCTTTCTTTCATATTAAAAGAAGCCTTTGAAGAAAATGACCTAAAATTGGCTGATAGTCTTCCATGATACCATGTCCTTTCCCCCTAAAACTATGAATTACTTTATTGAGTTATTAAAAGTAGGAGCCTGGAAAAAGTAGAAACTTCTGTGTTTTTTTCTCTCACACAAGTTTTTCCCTTTTCATTATCTGCCATTTGATATGCTATGTAAGGTATATCAAATAAATTTCATATTTTCCTTTTATTGAAGGCTTTGTACTGTGTTGTACTATATTATATGGTATTGTATTATAGTATACTATACTGTATTGTGTATCATAGGCTCAATGTTAAAATAATGAATGCTAACTTTAGTTACAAGGAAACATTCATTTCCTGGCCAATAAATAGTTGTATTTTTGTAACCCTATGCCTCAAAGAAATTAAACTCTAAATTTTATCTTAAAATTGGATTCTTCTTCCAGTTTCCAATCTTTTAAATATTAGAGATGTTCAATTAAGGGCTGTTTTTGTCTGTATTTTTTTAAACAATAAAATTGTCTCTATTTTCTAGGCTTACTAAGAGGTTAAAGAGTGAATCCTTGAAATCCGACTTTACAATAGATTTAAAACATGAGGTATGTCATTGTTTGTTTAAAACTCCTAGTAACTAAGAATTTGTGTCTTTTATATAAAAGGTGTTTTTGTTCCTTCCTAGCCCAGGCACAGCTGTCTTCTCCTGATCAATGTATCTCCACGGTTATCTCAGTGGATGAGGTTCTTCATTTTATTCAAGTTGGAGGGGAAGGAGCAATAGACAAGATGTCATGCTGAAACTTATGAATCTCTCATTTTTATTTGCAGCGGTGGGGTGTGTGTGTGTGTGTGTGCCTAGTGGTTCTTAGGGGGCTATTCTTGACTCTCTGCTCAGGGAGAGACCAGAAGTGCTTGAAATGACTTATGTGGGCCTGGGGATTTGAATTAGGGTTTACCACATACAAGGCCTTATCCCCTGTGCTATCTCTCCAGCTGCTATGCTTTGTTTTAAGTGGGGGTGGATAGATTCAGAGGTAAATTTCTAAAAACATGCAGAAGTGTCATTGTAAGTATTGCCTGTCTGACTTGATGATTTGGGTCTTTATATACCTTCTGTTCTTAGCCCTCTGCTGAAGAATTGATCCATTGGTGTCATGCCAGCCTGGACCCCCTGCACACCTGAAACTAAGCGGGCAGCTCTGAGTCCTGAGTGGGATGTGTTGGGTTTTCCTGTTCCTGAGTCATGGGCATTGCATTCCTGGGCATGTCTGAGTCCTAATGTAGACCTGGACTCAGAAGGAATCGATATCTTAGGCCATGATAGGCATGCCACTCAGTACACAGGTGCTGGCTGGCAGCCTGCCAGGAGCCACTGGGACACATTTTAAAGCGATGAAATAGCTCCTTTGAGGAGTATTCTACTCTTACATAAAAGCATTCTCTTCTTCCACTAAAAGGAAAGAATGATGAATTGAAAACCAGAGCATCTTTCCAGAAATTTTGTTATTTATTTATGTAAGTTTTGGGGTTCACATCTAGCGGTGCTTGAGGGTTTCTCCTAGCTCTGTGCTCAGGGGTCACTCCTGACAGTACTCAGGGGCCCATATGTAATGCTGGATAGTGGACTGGGGCTGGTCACATAAGAGATCAGGCCCTTGACTCCTATTCTAACTTTTTGAATCTGAGGATTTAGGGATGTGGCAGGGCTATATTCCTCAGTGCTTGGTGTTGCTTCTGGTGCTGGGGATCAAACCAGGATCTGTGGCATGCAAGTGTCTAGAGTATGCTACGTCTCCAACCCCTACCATATATTTCAAATGGAAAGTCAGCTCTAGAATAGATAACTCAGCTTGGGAATCAGATACATACAAATATATACATATATATGATATATACAAGAGAACATTTTTAATATATGTGAACATATATAAGTCAATAACAAAACATCTGACTTAAGAGAGAAGTGTGTCCCTCCCACCCCCATCCTTCCTTGAGGCTACTTTGATACCTCTGTCAAGGAGCAAAATTTTCTTGAATTCTCTCTAATTCAGATTTCACTGCATAATTAATAGATCTCTGAGGAGTATGCTCTAGAGTTTTATATCCTCTGGACTTGATTCAACAGAATCATGCTATTTGGATCTGAAATGTACCCATGTTGATGCATGCAGCAATAATAGCCTTATTTTCACTTTCTGTGCTGTCTCTCATCGACTGACTGTTCCATCATTTATTTATTCATTCTCCTGGTCTGGCTCTGTCTTGCTCCTGGTGTTTTGCTGTCACAGGTATTGCTTCTCTGAGTCTTATTAACATGCATCATGATGTTCATCTGCAAGAGTTTCTTTTAGACAGAGACACAAACTGTTTGCGCTGACCCACTTAAAAAGAAAAAATCCCCTCCTCCAGCCCTGGTAACCCAGTGTATTTGTGTTATTATATTCTGTTACTTGTTTTAACAGTATTATTGTCTGTATACTATTCACTTGAGAATGTTTTGTTTTATTTTATAAGGTGGTTCACAATATTTGATTATAGTTAATGTTCAAACACCAGTCCCACCACCATTACACTTTCGCACCACCAGATTTGGGATGGTTCCATCCCAAGCCCCAATCCCTGCCCCAACGCACAACTGTAATGATATATTTTGTGTTGTCTGTTATGGAAAACCACTGGAAATGCTACAAAAAAGTATCCATAGAGGAGACAGTGTGAAGATTGTTCTATTTTGGCAGGGGCCATTAAGACATTCTTAAGAATATCACTAACATGTTGTTAAAGGTTGAGTGATGTGAGCTTCTGTATAAATATCTGAAACTATGTATACATGCATATATATGTGCACATATACATAGTGTGTATATATGTAATGTATGTATATACACACACACACATATACAGGCTTGGAGTGATAGCACAGTGCATTTGCCTTGGAGTGATAGCACAAGGGCATTTGCCTTGCCTGTGGCCAACCTGGGTTTGATTCCTCCATCCTTCTTGGAGAGCCCAGCAAGCTACCGAGAGTATCTCACCTGCATGGCAGAGCCTGGCAAGCAACCCGTAACCTATTCGCTATGCCAAAAACAGTAACAAGTCTCACAATGGAGACGTTACTGGTGCTTGCTCGAGCAAATCGATGAGCAACGGGATGAGAGTCACAGGCATATGTGGGCTTGGAGTGATAGCACAGTGGGTAGGGCATTTGCCTTGCACGTGGCCAATTCAGGTTTGATTCCTCTGTCCCTCTCGGAGAGCCTGGCAAGCTACCGAGAGTATCCCGCCCCATGGCAGAGCCTGGCAAGCTACCTGTGGCATATTTGATATGCCAAAGACAGTAACAAGTCTCACAATGGAGACGTTACTGGTGCCCACTTGAGCAAATCTATGAACAATGGGAGGACAGTGCTACAGTGCTATACACCTATACATTTCCCTCTATGATTTGTTGCTTCCTATTTGAACTTCATCACATGTAGTGTGGTACTTACGGAGAATGGGTAGGGAGTGTCTTATGATGTGTCCAGGATTACATTTACTCATACGTGAGGCTTGGCCTGCGCATATGGGGAACAGCCTTGCGTGGAGGTGGTTGGGTTCTGGAGGTTTTGGGCTGCCGGGGCTGGGTCCCTTGGGGTGGGGAGGGCTTTCACCCGCCTCCCTCTGGGGTGCCCCAGGTGAAACAGCCTGGCACGGAGTCCAGTGGCATGGCTATAGGGGGTGTCATGTTGCTCCCTTCTGGAGAAAAAGCTGTGTGATCTGCTGGCAGGAGTTGGCTTATGGGCATGACCCCTGAGTTACTGGAGACTGGGGAGAAATAGGCAGAGGGTCTCCACTTCTGTGACTTGAGAATGTTTAGGCTAACTTTATTGTCTAGTCCATGTTCACCTTTCATAAGCAGAAGTAGGGTTGTATGTTCTCTAATTTGGGGATATAATAACTTTTTATTTCTTGGATTGAAGAAGAAATAGATTTATCCAAATAGAATACTCTATTTAGCTTTATGCTTTCAGGGGGGGGTCACTCTGCTGGTACTTAGGAGACCCAGAGGCTCCTCCTGACAATACCTGGCCAGCTAGGCTGGGAGTTCAGTGCCTGGGCCCAAGAAAGTGTCACTGGGCCTCAATGCTTGCACCCTGCAATACTCAGGGGATGGTGTGATGCCAGTAAATGAAGTAGGTTGGCTGTGTGCAAGGCATGTGCCTTAGCCTCTGGTAAGCTAGCTCTTCAGCCCCTAATTGTATGCTTTTTAGGTATTTCATTCCCTTCCTACCACCCTTCCTTCTCTTGTGGTTTTTTTTTTTTTTTTTTTTTTTTGGTCTGCTTGGTGTTGGTCACGAAGGAGGATGTGCAAATCTCACTTAGTAGTGGTGGATCTGACAGTGCCTTCCTGTGGAAATGCCAACACTTGCTTTTTATACTCTAAGGCACTGTTAATTAAATGCATGCATGTAGAGATTCCATAAATCTTCTTAGAGAATTTGTTTATCTCTAAGAATACACTATGCTTTTACATTTGTTTTGTTGATTTGAACATTTCTATGCAACCTTTCTTTTTGTATTTGCCTTATTCTTCTTTTCCAGATCTTTCTTTCAATTCTTTTGTGTCCTCATCTTTCAAATGTGTCTCTTTTCAGGAGGACATATTTTTGTTTTTCCTCCTAGTTTAAGAATCATTATTTTAAACCAGATGGCAAGCTTATGTTTATGTTGATTATGATTACTTGTATATTTGATTTCTAAACTTACAATTATTTCTTTCATCCCATTTTTTTTCTTTTTGCAAATTCTTTCCCTTAGATACGTATTTTTCTTTTTTTTATTCAACGTTTCCTTTTCTGCCTTTTGGAAGTTTTATTATTATTTAAGATATTTTATTAAAGATATTTTATTTTTTTTTTTGCTTTTTTTTTTTGGGTCACACCCAGCGATGCTCAGGGGTTACTCCTGGCTTTGCACTCAGTAATTACTCCTGGCGGTGCTTGGGGGACCATATGGGATGCCGGGGATCGAACCTGGGTCGGCCGCGTGCAAGGCAAATGCCCTACCCGCTGTGTTATCGCTCCAGCCCAGGCTTGGGAATTTAAAGGAACCAAGGACTTACTTGGGATTCTAGCCCTGTCTACTAATATAGCTGGATACCTTGGTTTACCCGCTGTTCTTAGGGTTTTGTGGGTGCTGACAGTGGAACTTGTATAGTCTTGATGACCTAAGTACTGACCTGATGTGCTCTTTTACAGTAACAGGCTACTATTTATACACATACATATACAGTGGCACATACAGGTGTAGGGCTGGTTCCTCCCTTTTAATTGCCAATTTTTTTTGTGGGGGTATCCTGGTACTGCTAAGATGCTGGGGTTTCCCATTTTCCCTAAGAGTGCAAATAGTTGTGTGTACCAGGTTGTATTGAAGTAAAGTAGTTGTATTGAAGTACAGTAGTAACTATTTTATTGAAATGCAATTGTTACATCTACATGGTAACAGGGGTTAGCTCCATCTTTCAGGATGGAGCCAGCACAAGATAACTCCTGAAGGTTCACCTGGTCTCTAGACAGAAAGAAGCAGTGTTGGCCCAGGTAGGGGAGGCTGGTCAAGTCAGCACATCTAGATTGTAGGAGTTTAAACTGGCTCTGCTGGCTGGCCTAGCTAAAAGTCAGGGTTGAACTGGCTCCAGGGATCACTAAGGTCCATGATGGAGAACAGACAGAGGAGGGGGGTTTGGGAAAGCAAGGTTTTGTGTTTTCAGTAGTTTTTGTT
This sequence comes from Sorex araneus, assembly GCF_027595985.1. Taxonomy (NCBI): domain Eukaryota; kingdom Metazoa; phylum Chordata; class Mammalia; order Eulipotyphla; family Soricidae; genus Sorex; species Sorex araneus. The sequence continues at coordinate 238,017,266 of NC_073302.1, read as the reverse complement.
CTGGGCAACGTTTCATTAGTAAGTCTATGGGTGCCTTGCTTTTGGTTCCAGACTCTCAGAGGACATTTCTAGCTAACCTCTCCCTTCCATATCTCTTCAAGTCTTCAAAGTCACTTTTGATTCTTTTAATTTACTGTTACCTCCAGTCAGAAATGGTGTCACCAAAGTTCACTCATAGGAACTGTCAGAAATGCCCCTGGGATCCTTCTTTCCCCTTGGTATTACTTTTTTAATTTTGTTTTTCCTTCTTAGATGTTGTTCCAGTTTAGCAGTGCATTGAAAATGATTTTTTGAACTTTGGGTGATCAGGAATCACTCTTGGAGGTCCTTGGGGGCACCGTATGAAATGCTGGGATCGAATGCGGATTGGCTACATGCAAGGCAAACACCCTACTTGCTGTATAATTTCTCTGGCCCCTGAAAATGATTTTAAGATTATTTTAGTTTCATATCTGTAGGTGTTTTCAGCCAGTCAATTATTCAGAGTATGTAATTGCCATACTGCAGGGAATCCGAATCATGATAATGTTTCTTTTCCCCTTTCTCCATGATGTTTCAAATCCCTAAATAGCTTATGATAGACAAATGTGGCATTTTTAGAAGTCAGAATATTGATTTTTTTCAATTAACAGTTTTTATTCCTAAAAGATTATATTGCTTTATATAAAGATCACTCTTTCATTGGATGAAAAAAAAAAACCTTTAAAATTGATACATTTTGACACAAAAGAAGAGGGAACAAAAGGGAATGCCCTGCCACAGAGGCAGGGTGGGGTGGTGGGGGTTGGGGTTGGGGTGGTGGTAGGGATACTGGGAACATTGGTGGAGGAGAATGGGCACTGGTAGAGGGATGTAAATGATCACTGTATGACTGAAATGCAAACATAAAAGTTCATAAGTTTGTAACTGTACCTCATGGTGATTCGCTAATAAAATTTTTTTTAAAATTTGATACGTTTTAGTGTCACTTATATGGTTTAGCTCTCTGTAGAAGGTGGAGTCTGCTTGCCTGTGAGATCATTTCTCCTTGGGTACTTATGCTGGCTTCATGCTTTCTTTCATTGACAGTCTTCTTACCCCTGACAGATCGCCCTCTACATCTGGGACAAGGGTGATGGGCGGCCCCTGACGCCAGTGCCTGAATTTTGTACAGATGCTGTGGACACCATCTGTGCTACCACTTTTCAGTCTTTCCTACCACGTTGTGTAAGTACTGGAAGGAAAACTTGTAAAGGAAAACAGGAAAGTGTTCATGTATATACAACACTGAATTGTCACTTTATGTACTAACAAAAGGTTTTTTTTACTGTTTCAAAGAATAACAACCCTGGAAGGCAAGAAGCGTGGTAAGAGGAAAATGAGGATGGTCACTAGCACCTGTCACTTCAGAACTTTCTTAGGGTACAGGCACACCTCATTTGGGGATGGTCGCACCCACTGTGCTCAGGGATCACTCCTAGAGGGACTTGGGAGTCCATATGAGGCACACCTTGTTTTTATTGTGCTTTACTTTATCCTACTTTGCAGGGAGATCTCTTTTTACATCTTGAAAGTTTGGGGCAGCTTGGATTGAACAGCCTGTGGGGTACTATTTTTTCAGTATATGTACTGACTTTGCATATGTTTAATTAAGGTCTGTGCATTATTTTTAAGACACAGTGCTGTTGCATGATGGACTACTGTAGTGCATAGACATAATTTATATGCACCGAGAAACCAAAATGTATGCGACACTTTCTTGTGACTGGACAGGAACCAAATCCATAGTGTGCTCAAAGTGTCTACCACAGTTCTTTAGGGACTGCATACCAAGGAGCCATTACTTTTCACGATCATTTAGCTTTTCTCTACTGCAACATCTATTTCATTTATAAAAAAAGGGCAATTTTAGGCACTTCACATTACACTTGAGCCTTTTTCCAAATGCATGCCTGTTAACCCTTCATTTCCTGACCTTGCTTTGATCTCATGTGAGATTGCCCAGAATTTGGGGGATTGTGTATTCTTGATATGTCAGACCCTGATTCCATCTCCAGGATGAGCCTGAAGAATCCTGAAACTCACCAAATGGGTAACAGTTCTTCCTCATAAGGGGAAAGTATAGTCACTACCCTCAAATATCCATTTTTCTTATGCTATTCACACAGAAGACTTCGTGTTGCATTTTTAAAGGTAAATATGGCTACGTGTATGCTCACATACACATGTACAGTTGCAATGAGAAAGAAACTGTAATGTTTGCAGTTTTTGAAGGGAGAACCTGTCTTTCTAGACATTCTCCTTGCTTCTTCTTTGATACTCTTTGAAGGAATCTGGAGGAGGTAATTTAGCAAAACCTGAAGTGCCCTGAGAAAGCTGGAGTTAGGTGTTGCTATAAACCAGCCCCAGATGATGTGGGAGTCCTGATGGAATATTAATGCAGGCCTAAGACAGATGGTATGGGTCAGAATCCTCTCTCTCCAAGAAGAAGTTCATAGCTTTGTGTGTAGATTTTCCATACATCTCTCTGTTTTTCCCTTTTCTCTTGAGTTTAGGGCTCCAGGATATCCCCAGGTATTTAAAGTAATCCTGCCTTTGAGGAGATCAGGGCATACTAAAGTAACCTAATCTTGTTTGGACAGTAAAGGGGCCATTAAAATCTTTAAAACATCAAAGTTAGTCCAGGTTCACTAAAGAGCCATTTATTTTGCACTGAAACATCTCCCTCCTCTCTCCTTTTCTCAGAGTCTTCACTGACTGAAAAAAGCTAAGGGATGGTAAATTGTATTATTGGGCCACTATGATGTGGTGAATAAATTAGTGACAATAAAGTCGGCTTTACTGGAGATTACTTTTCCCGTCTTGTAAAGAGCTTACTGAAGTTCAGAGAGATGACAGACTTGTCCAGATGACACTGAGTGAGCAAATGGCAGAGCTGGGATCCAGGCCCACAGCTGGCCCACGTCAAAGACCGTATTTGCTATTACAGTTTCCTTTCCCCCCCAAAGTTTAATGCTGGAAGTAGGTGTGATAGCCTTGACATTTGTGGATTTGAACTCTAGAACATGTGAGCACTAGTGTGGGTGTCAAGTTAAGATAGCGTTGACTCATCTACACATTTTTTTTTCCTTTCTCTCTTTTAGGGAACTCCAGTGAAGAAGGAGGATATTTTTGTTGCCGTTAAAACATGCAAGAAATTTCATGCTGATCGAAGTATGTTTTGGGTTACCTGTTTTTACTTGTCTTTCAAAATCCAAACCACCTTTCTGAAAAAGTACAGAACAATTATAATACACTCAGGAGAGGGATAATGGCCCATCTGTTGTTGAAGTAAAATCAGCTAGTTAATCATTCCAGTCACCAAGGGGAATTGATTAAATCAACTTCAGTCACAAATTAATTAGTAAGGATGGTTTCCTGTTGAAACGTGAGTGATCACAGCCCTTCTAAAGGGATAGAAAAGTATTTCAAATTGGAAATAGAAACATTACCTGTGTTCTTGATGACATTGTATGAATAAAAATCAATTTTCCAAAACAATATCCTATTATGCTCATGCATAGACTCAGAATTGGGTGAAGAACAGTAGAGGGGATTTCCAGATGACAGAATACCAAAAAAGAATGCCTTATTGAAGACTGTTTCTTCTTTTTGCATTTATTTCAGACATATGCATTGACATTCTAGAATAAAGAAATGAACTCTCCTGAGTTTGCATTAAAAGAAAGGAAAAGGGTAACTTAAAAAAGCTATGGTTTCTTCTTAAGGAAATATAAGCATGCAGATAGATTTTGTTTTGATTAAGTTTTTGGCATCCTTACAAAATTTTACTAAGTAATGGTTATAACATTTTTAAAAAAGGGTACATTCTATTGAATATAAATAGACATAATTTCTTTTTTCTCCTTGTTCCAAATAGCACTTTCTGAAATTGAAGATTAGATAGTCTTTTGATTTTCTAATTTTAGCACCTTTAAAATTTTTTCCCATGGAAAGACTTGATTTCACCAAGGGTGTGATATTATTATTTCTAAGCCAGCTGTCATTTTCACAGGATTGGTGCTGGGGGAGATTCATTTATATAATTCATGTGATAATATGATATTTCCAAATTATTTTTTAAAGGGACACATTTTCTAAATAAAGAGCATTAAGACTTGTGATTGTAATATTGTCCAAGGCATTGGCATGAATGAAAACCAGTTTATAATTTGCAATACTTAAAAGCATTTTAACTGGGCCAGAATGATAGTACTCTAAGAAGGGCTTTTGCCTTGCTCAGGGTGGACCCAGGTTTGATTTCTAGCACTGCATATGTTCCAAGTCCCAGCAAGACTAATCTCTAAGCACAGAGTCAGGAGAAGGCCCTCAACACATTAAGCATAGTCCTAGAAGCATCTTCACTGTAAACTATCCTGGTTACCTAAGTAGTTTTGTTAAGTTCTAAGTCTTTTTAAACCAGTCTAAATTTATACCAGGAATCCCTGAAACAGTAGGAATCAGTATAATAATTAATATAAAATTTTGTTGTATTAGGACCAGAGCCATAGTACCATGAATAGTATGTTTGCCTTGCACATGACTGATCTAGGTTCTATCCCCAGCATCCCATTATGGACCCTCAAGCACTACCAGGAGTAATTCTTTAGTTCAGACCTATGAGTAACCCTGAGCATTGCTGGATGTTACCCCCAAAGCCAAAAAATAAAATAATTAATTTTTTTTTTTAGGATTTGTTGTATCATGCATTTAACTTGAATTTAACATTCTTTTGCCTTTTAAAAAAAATCAAAATCTGTAAGGGTTTTTTTTTTACAATAACTGTATTATTGTATCACTGTCATCCCATTGCTCATCAGTTTGCTCGAGCGGGCACCAATAACGTCTCCATTGTGAGACTTTTTGTTACTGTTTTTGGCATATCAAATACGCATGGGAAGCTTGCCATATTTTATAAAAAAAAGTACCAAGGAAAATGAATTGTGTTGCCTTTTCTTTTTAGTTTTATGAGTAAAAAGATTTATTTTACTTGTAGAGTCTTGTAGAAGGTAGAAAGAATCCTTTTTACATATAAAAAGATCTTGAAGCAGTACTTAGAGTAGTAATCTTTTAAATAATATTAACATTAAGAATTATGGGTGGTGGTTGGCAGGGTAGAGATAATAATTTCTCCTGAAATACATTTTTTTTTTTTTTTGCTTTTTGGGTCACACCCAGCAATGCTCAGGAGTTACTCCTGGCTTTGCACTCAGGAATTACTCCTGGCAGTGCTTGGGGGACCATATGGGATGCCGGGGATCGAACCTGGGTCGGCCGCATGCAAGGCAAACGCCCTACTCACTGTGCTATCGCTCCGGCCCCTGAAATACATTTTTTAAGTGACAAAAATAAGGGACCAATCCTGTTGTATTTCTCATATTCCACTAAAATGAAAAATGTTTGTTAATTTTATTTTTTAATCTTGAATAATCTAATTTATTGCTTTTTTATTTTGCATAAGGTTTAATAAAATTTCTAAATAGCCACCAAATGCTTTTATATTTAGGTTTAGAGCCAAAGGTCTTTAAAAATCACAGTCTAGGCTGGAAAGATAATACAGCGAGTAAGGTGTGGGCCTTGCATGTGACCAACCCGTATGGTTCCTTGAGTGATCCCGGAGTGCAGAGCCAAGAGTAAGCTCTGAGCACCACTGGGTGGGGCCCCCCAAAAAACAAAATTAAAAAAATCTCAAACTTGTTAGGAGCAGTCAAAACTAACCTCAAGTTTACTGAAGTGGCGGACAGGGAGGAGTGGATTGAATGGTGGGTATTGGTACTTGGTGACGGGCTTGATGTGGTGTTCACTTCTAGATTGTGAACACATGTTTCTGAAATGTACAATCTTGAGAATGAACATTACCTCAATAAAAAGGTATTAACAACAGGCAGTGTTCGTAGCACTAAACATACTGATTTGCTCCTCTCATTTTGGATGTGAGTATTGAAGACCTAAAGGCATTAGGAAGTTTTTGTAGTTCAGTTTTTGTAGCAAAAACCATCATTAAAAGTGGAGCTTTTTTTAAGTTATTATTTAAAAAAAATGATCTTAAAGCAGCAGGATTTTAGGGATTTTGATATTCCTTTTGCTTGAGGATGTGTGTGAAGGGGTCCAGTCTCTCCTTTTGGGTGTCTGGTCTGGCTACCAGCTTGGTCCAATAGATGTATTATTTAAGATTACAAGACCCCATTGGCACTAATAATGTTCCTTTGTTTTTGTCTTCACACTTCTTGGTGTGTGTTTTCCCATATAATCTTATGTTGATGGTTTATCCTTGTGATGTAATAATTACCTCTTTTTGCTTGCTGTGATACAGAGTATGTGATAGGCTTGTTCCTAATTGTTGTAGACTAGAGCTGGGAGGCAGGATATGTGCTTCCTGGTTCCCCATTCTTGCTCTCCCAGCACAGTCAATCTGAATTCTCTTGGATTTCTGTTTTGTGTTTTCCCTTGAAGGCTTAGAGACCTAATACTTGATAAACAGTTTTTGAGATCCATGCTGTTGCTCTGCTTGGGTCAGGTCAGTTTGACTTGGCTCGAGGCTGTGAAAAGCCTTTTATACTTAATAGCAATGGGGATCATAACGTGTTGAAATCCATAGGTGATCTAAAATATGCATCAGGATGCGAGTTTACATCCCATCTCTGTCTAAACACATTAGTGTATGGTCCAGCAGAATATGTGAACTCTATTTTTTTCCCTCTCCTTTTTTCTTTTCTGGGCCTCTTGGTATAAAACCTTGAAATGGAAGGGGCAAAATAGCAATGAAGGAAAAAATAGCAACAACATTGTGTTTCTCTTTGAAACACAGAGAGTCTGTACAGTCTCATAGAGATGCTGCAGAGAACTTCCCTGGTGGTGGGTTTTCACATATGGGGGAGCTGCCGCAATACTGAGTAGAAGAAGACACAGCAATGCCCCCACTCAGGCTCCTCAGAAAGCTGGTCCCTTCCAGGATGAGGGTGAGAGAGGGAACATTCTGCGCAAGACCAGGAAATAGACATTGAATTGATAATAAGACCAAGTTCCAAAATTTCTAGAAGTTAGATTACATGGACCAGAGAGAGAAGAGGGATATAGGTGCTTCTCCTGCATGTGGCTGACACTGTATATATCCTTGGCACTGTATATATCTCCCAAGCATCCCTAAGAGTGATCCCTGAGGACACAGCCAGAGTAAGTCCTAAACACCATTGGGTGTATCCCCAAACCTCCCCCCCTCAAAAAAAAGAGCCTAACTGGACATTTATCTTCCTATGTATGTTGATTCTGGTTTAAATGAAATATATCAACTCTTTGGACACAGGAGAAATACATTTTAGTTTTTGTTTTAAGTTAGTTATACACATTGACACCATTAATATAGCAAGACTCCCTGCAAAGAAAGTATTTAAAGTTTTAAGGAAACTTTAAAAAATCATATGTTGTTAAGTACTGGATTGGCCTAGCATGTACAATAATATTGAAGCAAGAAAAAGCGCTCTGGAGTTTTAATATTCAAACCCACCTCTTCCTTTTGGGGCATGTGTTTTTCTTTGTGAGCTGCCAGTGAATGTGAAGAATTCCCGTTTCCTTATTCAGCCATGCAGTGTCTGAGCCTGTGTCTGCTATCTCCAGGCAACCACTGTTGTGTTCTTCAAATGGGTTCTGAGACGCTCCTCGCTTACCGTCTTCCTCTAGCTAAGGAGGTTAAATGACTATCTGCTCAGCCTTTAGTTCCTTTCTACTACTCCCTAAGCTCCTAAAAATAAACACTTTAGTCCTTTCCAATTAAAACACGAACCCTGTCTGTTGGCTTACTGCAGAGATCTTGTCTGCAGCACTGTTGTTCCATTGTTCATTAATTTGCTCGAGCGGGCACCAGTAACGTCTCCATTGTGAGACTTGTTAACTGTAGCACTGTAGTCCTGTTGTTCATCTATTTGCTTGAGTGGGCACCAGTAATGTCTCCATTGAGAGAATTATTGTAACTGTTTTTGGCATATTGAAGACACCACGGGTAGCTTGCCAGGTTCTGCTGTGTGGGTGGGATACTCTCGGTAGCTTGCTGGGCTCTCCGAGAGGGATGAGAATTAAACCCGGGTCGGCCACATGCAAGGCAAACGCCCTACCCACTGTGCTATTGCTCTAGTCCTGAGAGATCTTGTCTAGAGCAGACAAATCTGAACCTGCAAGCCTCTCTAATAAAAGAGAAGGGAGAGGCAGAGAACCACAACACCCAGTCCTGTTGATAAATTTGTCCAGATTTGTCTGCTCTAGACTTACTGGGATTAAACACAGTGGAAGGCCACACCCTGTGATAAAGGAAGTGATGAATTTATTGAAGAGGAAAAGAGTTGGGTGTTAACTACTTCAGGTCTCTTGTGATAGCTGAACAGCTGAAGATATTCCTGATTGCTCAGAAAGGTGGTTCAGATCAGCCAGCAAGGATGTCTTTCAGCCCTCCCAATACCGCTTTAAAATCAGGCATTATAGTGCAGTGCTGGTATATGTCTCTGTAAACCTTGCTGCAGAAGAGAAAAGCAACCTGATGTAATTTTATGATTTTTGATTTGCATACTGAGACCAAAGAAAAGGTCCATTTGTCAATTCAAAAGAGAAGAACCCTTAACATCAGAAGGGTCATTCATTTTTGATTGTTTGGTAGTGTTTGTGCGCTATCCAGTCAAGTGTCAGGTCCATTTTCATCTGTAATCAGAGTACTGCAGGTACATTCACCAGGGGTAGAAATGTGAGTACCTGTACCTATCCAGTCAAGTGTCAGGTTCATTTCCATTTGTAATCAGAGTACTGCAGGTACATTCACCAGGGGTAGAAATGTGAGTACCTGTGCCTTATAGGGAGGCATCTGCTTTGTGACTGCAAAGCCAGGTGGAAGAGGCAGATCATTGGTATGGTGGATTTTATTATTGTTTGTTTTTTTAACCATACATTGTTCACTTTGCTCTAGTTTTGGTAATCTTCCAGCCAACTTTCTTGAATATTGCATTTTTTTTTTATTAGACTGGAGCAATAGCACAGTGGGTAGGGCGTTTGCCTTGCACATGGCTGACCCAGGTTCAATTCCTCTGTCCCTCTTGGAGAGCCCAGCAAGGTACCGAGAGTATCTCGCTTGCATGGCAGAGCCTCGCAAGCTATCTGTGGCATCTTCAATATTCCAAAAAACAGTAATAAGTCTCATAATGGAGACATTACTGGTGCCTGCTTGAGCAAATCAATGAGCAATGGGATGACAGTGATACAGTGATACAGTGATTGTTTTATTATATGGTAGAAAGTATGATTCTCTTTGTTAGAAATGAAATAATGGATCATGTAGCTATATTAAAATATATTCTCAAAGTTTAGTATCTTTGGATATAATACAGTCCATTAATATAAACTAGTCCAATAAATTATAGAGTGAATTCTATTAAGAATCTAGCAATGTTAAAACATTGAGCAGTGTTTTTAAAATTTTAAGCGATTTAGAATCAACCTCAATTGAAAATATAGCCCTCACCGGATTTTCTGTAGAGGCCTTAGCCTTTAGGTTTTTGTGCAGCTGTTAGAGCCAACAAATGCACAGGAACAGATAAGGGAATAAATGATAGAAAGTCTTGAATGCCTCTGGTATTACAGAATTATAATATCTTTCTTATAGTAAAATGATTCTATTTTAAAGTGTTTGGTGATGATGGTAGCAGTCTTGTATCAAAGGATGAATTGGAATTACACATGAAACCATCTCTAAAGCTAGTTGTGAACGTAGGCGTGGCCTTTTGTTGGAGTTCCTGCAAAATTCAGTTCTCATTCAATTATTCAGTGACCCACAGGCCAGGCTCTGTGTGAGGCGTTGGCCAACTCATCCAGTAACTTTGCCTTTAGTGAAATTTCTGATTCAGTGGCTTCAAACTAAAATTTAAAGCATGGAGTTAGGTATAGGTGAGAGCTAACTCATTCTTGATTTTTATTTCCTATAAAGTAGCAAATTGAGGAGAAACATATGTGCCGTTTCATAAAGTTCTGAGAACAAGCAGGAACAGAAAGCAAAAGGCTGCGCAAAACACAAGCACAGTGCACAGCTTGCAGGACTGAGTCCTGGGGACTGAGGAAAATTCTTGACCTTGCTCACAGCTTTCCCAGATTTATGCAGTGGAGGACAGTTTACCCAAGAGTCTGAGCATTTATTTAGCAGCTTCATGCTGCAGGGAGCCCTTTCTGGGATAAGTTCTCCTGCTTATTATATGCAAAGCAATTTGCCACTGCAGTGCCAAGGTTAAGACTTTTGTTGTGCTGGAATTTGGAAGTAGAACAGAGAGAGAATTTTTTTTCTGTTCTTTTGTCTTCTCCCACTGCCTAGCAACCTAGTCTATTACTTAATGCATTTTTGTCCATTTTGCCTAAAAGCAGTCCTTATAACTGTATCTTTCTATGGTTGCAGAAAATTATATTTTAATGTCTTAACATTATTTAATAGGCTAAGGTAAGTAATTTGGAGATAATTACAATAAATGTCCAGAAGTCTTCATATATTTTTCTTTCTTAAAAGCAAGTGGATAATGTACTATGGAATGGTGCTTTTTATACTGTAAACCTGTGACCTGTCTGAGCTTGACTTTACTTGAGTTGCATTGCTAAACGCTTAATTTTGCCACTTCATTGACAGCTCTTGCATATAATTAATTTTGATATGAGTTGGGGGAAAGGAAAAGATAAATGATGTGATGAAATCTCAATATACCAACTTGAAGATGTGATTTGTCAGGTTTAGTCTTAAATTTACAAAGTATAAAATCTAAAAATGATCTTTTCTAATAGCAGGAACTCACCATTCTTCCTAATATGCATGCAGTGCCCTTAAATTTAAATGTAGGAGAAAATAATTACTCTTCAAGTTGATTAAGCAAGTTGAAATTAAATCATGATCAGGGCAGAGTTCTTTATGCTAGGCTGTGGAGACCTTTGAGCATCCCTGCCTACAATACAGAAAACCAGGAAAGATTTTCTGTTGTTTGTGTTCATTGAGTTAAGACAATTCATCTGTTAAAGAGTCTCAAATTGGATTCTCAATGATTTGCCACATTTTTCAAAAGTGCAACACAATATGTTATCATGTTCTCATTTTCGGGATGCCGCTCTTTGTCATACAGGTGGGCCTGTTGGAATCATTGAGTGGTGCGTGGGGGTCGGGGGAGGAATGGGGAGTTTTGTTGAATCCCTCTTCCATGATCACTCCTTGTGCACAAAGCAAGTTTACATCTTGGCCAGAACCACAAAGACTGTTCTAATTCTTAGAAGTCATCCTATTTCCCACTTCCCTAAAAGGTACCTAAAAAACCCACTGTGACTTTTAAGTGAGATTGGGGAAAGAGAAAAATCAGTTAAAATTAAACACAGTAGTGTAATCGGACTAGAAATAGAACCATTATATGGCAGTAAATGTGTTTTCACCAGGAAGAAGTGCCTGCCTCTGTGGTATATTAAGTATATTAAAATAGAGGGTTAGTTTATGTGCTGCCATCTGTAAACCACCCCTGCATTTCTCAGGGTAGAAAAGCAAGCTCTGAGTCTAGAAACATTTGGATAATCAAAAGTAATGGTGTTTTCTGTCTTTAGGTCATTTTGCTGCCCTTTTGAGACCTCAAGCTTCCTTCATGACTGTACCAGTTATATTTCCTCTTTGTTTGTTTCAGTCCCCATCGTGAAGCAGACTTGGGAACATCAGGCCAGACTCATTGAGTACTATAGTGATTATGCAGAAAGTTCCATTCCGACGGTAGACTTGGGAGTTCCTAACACAGAGAGAGGTGAGTTCTGAGTTCTTACCACTTCTCTGATTCAAAATCTAACAAATTGACATAGAGTTGAAATATTTTATAGTAGTATGATCTTACCTTACATGTGTGTTTTTCTTTCCTTCCCTCCCAACCTCAGGCTCATAGATGTGCACCAATTCTATCATAGTAAGAGTTTCTTTATGGTATAACAAAGCTTTAAAGTTTTTAATAGGTCATATAGATGTGATTAAATACATTGCAAGAATGATAGAGTCTAACAATAGGTTCTTTGTGCCTTTATAATTCAATGTGACCTTATTGAGGTTAATTAATTGTTTTTTCTTTCATAATATTATAATTTTTATTATCATCACTAGTATGGTGCTGGAGCGATAGTGCAGCGGGTAGGGCGTTTGCCTTGCATGCGGCTGACCTGGATTCGATTCCTCTGTCCCTCTCGGAAAGCCTGGCAAGCTACCAAGAATATCCCACCCTCACGGCAGAGCCTGGCAAGCTCCCCATGGCGTATTCGATATGCCAAAAACAGTAACAAGTCTCACAATGGATTACTGGTGTGCACTTGAGCAAATCGATGAAAAATGAGACGACAGTGCTGTGACAGTGCAGTTCTACAGTATGGTGCTGGGGCTTGACCCAAGGCCTGACACATGGCAGGCTGCAAGACAAGTAACTCTACTGCTGAGCCACATACCAGGTCCCTTTTCATCTTAATTTTGATCTGCTCTTCCGACCACATTTTTTCTTTAGTTTTCTGGTTCTACAAATCCTTTTGGATATAGAAAAGTAAAAGCAATAAGATTATCTTTTCATAGAGAGTACCATCTTGATTAATTTGGGGTGATGTCATTCATCTTACAGTGAATGACAGTGTAGAATTAATAATCTTACAGGATAGAATCATGTATGCTATTTCTATCACTGTATCACTGTAACACTGTATCACGGTCATCCCCTTGTTCATCGATTTGCTCAAATGGGCTCCAGTAACGTCTCCATTCGTACCTGTCGCATGCCTGTATAGCCCGATGGTGTATTGGGGGCTCTTTCAGGGTGAGGGGAATGAGGACCATCATTGTTACTGTTTTTGGTATATCGAGTATACCATGGGTAGCTTGCCAGGCTTTGCTGTGCGGGTGGGATACTCTTGGTAGCTTGCCAGGTTCTCTGAGGACAGAGGCTTTTGGGGTGGCCTCTAACCGCCTTTACAGGTATTCCCAGTCTACCGAATATAAGCTTTTGGTTGACTGGCATGTTGTAACGATCTGCACACTGACAAACACGCACCTGCCTGCGTCTCTGAGCAGCACCCGGGACATTTGTGGCCTCAGGTTGATCTCTAGAGGTTGATGGAGTGAGCCTGGAGGATGTTGAGCAGCTGACAGGGCAGGATTCTATCATGGAGGGTCTATGACAGGTTGAATACCTGTGCCAAGTCCCAGGTCATCCAGTGGTTGGCTGACAGCACCCCACAGTGGATGAGCCACTGCATGCAATGCTGCCACGGCTCTGTGTCTGACAGTGCCGCGACTAGGCCCGGCCGGGGCAGGCAGCGACACTGTAGCCACTGCCATGGTTTCTGCATGCCCTGCCGATGCCATTCTGTCCGAATCTTGCAAAACAACCTGCGATGTCCATCAGGAATCACGCGTAGAGTTCCAGTAGGGATCACGCATAGAGTTCCATACCTGGCGTGCTGAGCTGCTCTCTCTAAGGCGAGATGGTGATCCGGGTTCGGAAGAGTGCAAGGGGTTATTTCTATAATTATTTCTATACTAGTGAGGGGCTATTTCTATAATTGCCAATATTTTTTTTACAAGATGAAGTATTTTTAAGTATTTTACAGAGTCTGTTACTGTCTGTTTCGGGAAAGAAAGGTTATCACTTTATCACTGTATCACTGTCATCCTGTTGTTCATAGATTTGCTTGAGCGGGCACCAGTAACGTTTCCTTTGTTAGACTTGTTACTGTTTTTGGCATATCGAATACCCCACGGGTAGCTTGCCAGGCTCTGCTGTGCAGGCGGGATACTCTTAGTAGCTTGCCGAGCTCTCTGAGAGGGAGGGAGGAAGGAATCAAACCCAGGTTGGCTACATGCAAGGCAAACGCCCTACCCCCTGTGCTCCAGCCCAAGAAAGGTTATAGACTGAATTTTAAAAAGTTGTTTTTAAAGATTTCAATTTAGGTTGACTTTAAGAATCATTTATGCATGTATTTCTTATTTGATTTTTTGTTTGTTTTCAGTGTGAACTTATTATTGCTCATATTTGTATTGTAACTAATTCCAAAAGGACTTTGAGGTGCCTTTCAAAACCACATACCATAATGGTTAAAAATACATAAAGAGACTAAGAATAGAGAAAATAAATATCAAACTGACCAGCAGTAATGATTAATGTTTAATTAGTGTAGTTATGTCACCAAATATGAAATGAGGAGCATATTGCACTAGGTTTCTCCTTCCAAACATTTTTTCTTCTAACACCCAGCATTTTCTATTGAAATATAGTGATTTATCTGCTGGCATCCGAAGACTCTAACTCCATCTTTATTTAACGTTGTGTCTCTAGTGTAAATTCTAAAACCTGCCACAGTATGTAGCATATCAGAAGCTTACTAGAAAACATTTATAAAGTCAATGAATGAAAGTGTAATCTTCCACTTTTTGCACCTTTGCTTCTATATGGTTGTAGTGCTTGAAATTCTAACAGTTTATTCAGAATAAATCTCTCTAAGAAATTATGTCATCTTTCTATAATTTCTTTGGGACTTAAAATGTTATTGTATAGAAGGAAAATACTTCATTTCTTTCAAGTTAACTGTCTGACCTTGTTTAATTCCTTTCACTTTGAAGTCTCCATTTCCTCCTGTGTGAAATGAGTGGTTTATTCCTCATGACCTCTTAAATTTCTTACTGGTTCATTATGAAATTAGAAAAAGGTTAATTAAATTTTCTTCAAATTAAAAAGGTATTTGTCAACATTTAGGACTTTTACTTACAGCACTTCAAAGTTAAATAAACGTTTAAAAATGAACTCTGTATTTTAAAGAAAATAACACATTGTAAGGGTTTTTGTTTTTCCCTTGCCTTTCTTAGGTCATTGTGGAAAGACATTTGCCATTTTGGAAAGGTTTTTGAATTATAGCCATGACAAAATTCCATGGTTAGTCATTGTGGATGATGACACATTAATAAGGTAAGAGGTTATTTTCATCCTGTAATGCCTTTAAATCTTATCATATTCAATTTTAAAACACTTAGGGAGTGGGGAGATGACTCAGAGGGCTGGAGTACATGCATTTCATGGGGGAACCTTGGGTTTGGTTACTGGTACCACATGGTCTCATGAGCACTGCTAGGAGTGTCTCTGGGGCACTGCACAGGAATAGCCCAGAGCACCACCTCATGTGATCTCCTCTTCCCAACTCCCCTCCCAGCTAAAAACAAAATTACCAAACTAGAGGGGGACTACTGATTCTGGCTACTAGGGTAATAGGGAATGGATTTGCCTTAGCACCTAGTAATCACAAAAATAAACAAAAGCTGTAGATTAGGGATTTTTAGACATTGGACATCAGTCAACAAAGGATATTGGTTCGTGGACACCAGAAGCAAGTAAGATGATGCCTTTGACTGTTTCAGCACACTGTTGTTCGGAGTTTCTATGTGCTCAGGAAAAGGAATTCAGGGGAAAAGAGAAGATTGGATAGATAAGTCTTAAAGCTGTGAATCTGGGAGATTCTAATGACATTAGAGTTTGCAGTTATTGGTAGTTTAACATTTCTTCCAGTCAATTCTCTTTAATTGTTTTCTGTATAATTAATGTCACCAGGGCTCCCAATACTATGTTGAATAATAGTGATGAAAAGAGACCTTTAGGCTGATCTTAATGAAAAGGCCTTCAGTTCTTTAACAATTAATTATGGTATTGTCTGTAAGTATTGTTACATATGGCCTTTAATAAATTGAACTAAGTTCCTCTTATCCCTACTTTTTTGAGAGTGGTGGGGTTTTTATTTGTTGTTGTTGTTATTGTTGTTGTTGTTTAATTGTTTTGGGGCTGTACCCAGTGATGATAAGGGTTTGCTTCTGGCTCTATGTTCAGGGTTCAAACCTGGTGATGCTCAGGGACCCATATGTGGTGCCAGGATTGAACCTGAATTGGCAGCATGCAGGGCAAATGCCCTACCCACTGACTATTGTTCTGGCTCCCATTGAGAGGGTTTTTTCTTCTTTTTCCTTTTTGAGAGTTTTTTTTCCCTTTGGTCATAAATGGATGTTGAATCTCATCATAAGCTCTCTGTACAACTACAGATATGATCATCATTTTTATTTCTTCTTGGAACCCATCTCATGCTGAGGCAATTTGTGGTGTGGTTCTTGGGGATTGTTCCTGGCAATGCTTAGGGGACCATTGGTGTTGGTGACTGAGCCTGAGGCTCCCACTTGCAGAGCTTGCACTCCAGTCCTTTGAGCCATTTTCCCTGTCCTGGAGAATCTGAGTTTGTTTTACGTTTCATTGATGTCATGGGGATCACTACATCTATATTCTTCCAGGTATCGGTCTACTGTTTTCTGTTTTAGTGAGATTTTTGTCTGCTTATTGTATTAAGATAATATTTCCTCATGGAAGCTCTTACGAAGAAATTCCATTTCTTTGATTTTTGCAGAAAGGTACTAGTCCTCTTTGAAGGTTTGGTAAAACTCACTAAATAAACTCTTTTGGACCTGGGATGTTGTGTTTGGAGAGATATTTTACTACATTTTGACTTCGTCCTGTGTGACTGGTCTGTTCTTGTTTTCTCTTTCCTTCCGGTTCAGTTCTGGAAGGTTGCATGATTCTAAAAAGGTATCCATTTTCAACCAAAGTGCCAGAGAACAGACTACTGGTTAAAGAAACTGGTTAAAGAAACAAATGAAATACTATGCAGCTGCTAGAAAAAAATGAAGTAATGAAATTTGCTTATAAATGAATGGAATTGGAGAGTATCATGCTGAATGAAATGAGTCAGGACAGGGTCAGATGTTGAATGACTGCACTTATTTGTGGGATATAAAAAAAACATAGTATAATACTAACACCCCAGGGTCATAACAGAAACAAGGGCCAGGAGGATTGGCCCATGGCTCGAAGCCTGCCTCAGGTGCTGGGGAGGAAGGCAGTTGGGATAGAGAAGGGACCACTGGGACTATGATGGTTGGAAGAAATTGTTCTGGATGGAAAATGTGTGCTACAAGTAGTAAAGGGCCAAACATTATGGCCTCTCACTATCTGTCTTACAAATCATAATGCCCAAAAAGAGAGGGGGAGTTGAGGGGCGGGGGAGGTAGAGGAGGAGAGAGAGAGAAAAAGAGAGAAATTGAGAGAGATTGACATAGATTAGTGGTATGGTGGTAGAGGGAGGGATACAGGGCTACATTGGTGGTGGAAAATGTAGAGGGATGGGTATTGGAACATTGTGTGACTGCAACCCAATCCTGAAAGCTTTGTAACTGTGTATCTCACAGTGATTCAATGTAAAAAATAGTAATAATAAAATTTTAAAAATAATAAATATGTATTAATCTTTTCTGGGTCCCCATTTGCTGGTATCAATTTGTTCATGCATATTTCTTGGAACCTTTGTATTTTTGTACTGTAACCTCTTACCTTGCATTGATAATCTAATTTATTAGGGCCTTCTCATCCTGTGTGTCTAGCTAAAGGTTTATCACCTCTTTTGTTTTTTGTTTTGTTTTGTAAACTAGCACTTGGCTTTGACCTTTTGTATTTTATTATTATTATTATTTTTTGTTTTTTGGGGTCACATCCAGTGATGCTCAGGGGTTACTTCTGGCTCTGCACTCAGTAATTACTCCTGGCGGTGCTTGGGAGACCATATGGGATGCTGGGAATCGAACCCGGGTCAGCTGCATGCAAGGCAAATGCCCTACCAACTGTGCTATCACTCCAGCCCTATTGTATTATGTTTTCTTAACTCACATTTTCCTTTTCTTTATATTTGGAGTGCCAGGGATTGAACTCTCACATAGAAATCAAGCACATTACTGATGAGCTACATCCATGGCCTTCTGTTTTCTTGCTTTCTGTATCATTTTTTTCACTCTAATTTTTATTATTTTCTTCCTTCTGCTTTTTCTAGGTTTCAGTTTTTCTATTTTGTACACTATTAGGTTATGTTATTTATTTAAGCTTTTTCTTCTTTCTTGAGGTAAGCCTAAACTTCCTACTTTGTTCTGTTTTTGATGTATTCCATAGGTTCTGATAGCCTGTATCTTTATTCTCATTTTTTTCCAGGAAGTTTTAAATTTCTTTGGCCCATTGGTTGTTCAATAACAGGTTTTTATTTATTTTTTTAATAATTTATTTATTTTTAATTAGTGAATCAACATGAGGGTACAGTTACAGATTTATACATTTTTGTGCTCATGTTTCCCCATACAAAGTTCGAGGACCCATCCCTTCACCAGTGCCCATTCTCTACCACCAGTAAACCCAGCATCCCTCCCACCCTCCCCAGTTCCGTCTCCCCCCACCCCACACTGCCACTATGGCAGGGTATTCCCTTTTGATCTCTCTCTCTGATTAGGTGTTGTGGTTTGCAATAAAGGTGTTGAGTGGCCATTAATAACAGGTTTTTAATCTCCAGTAATTTTGAGTATTTTTCCTGTTTTGCTTTTCGTGGTCAGTTTATACCTTTATATCATTGTGATCTGGAAAGATATTTGATAGTTTTCCATTTTCTTGACTTACAGACCCCATTTTGTTTCCCAGCATCTGGTCCGTCTCAAGCATGTTCTGTGTATAATGGAGGAGAATGTGTATTTGGCTTTGGGGGACTTAATTGCTTTATACCTGTCTTATTAATCCCAGCTCTTCAAATTTCTTATTTAGGTCTATTATTTCCTTACTGATTTTCTGTCCAGTAATGAGAGTGGTTGTTAAAATTTCCAAGCACCACTGTGCTCCCATCTGTGTATGTCCGTGGGGCGATGAATAGTTGTTTTAAGAACTTCTCTGCCATTCCATTTGGTTTTATATGTTTGATAATAACATAGGCAGAAATCTACCAGTTGGCCAAAATTTAAAAATCACCCAATATTTCACTTGCCCTTTTAACTTCAAACACACCAATACTTAACATCTAATATGGTTATATATTAACCTGGTCTGGTTAATATACAACCCTTAACCTTAAACATAGCCTTAATCCTAATCCTATCCTTAACCCATACTAAGCTTAACCTTTACTAAAACCAAATATTACCAATTATCCTAACTTGAAATATATTTCTATACTTAACTTTTGTTTTTAAGAATGAACAAAGAAAAAACTAAAACCTCCACAAACCTAACCCTAACACTAGCCCTAGGCTTATCCTAATGCTAATCATAATGTTATCCTAAACCAGACCCAAGTTTAGGCATAAACCTACTAATTAGCTCAAATTAATTATTGCCCAATACTCCACTTGTCTCTTAAACTTTGAGCACATCAATACTTGATTCCTTAACACTACACAGCCCCTAACTCTAACCCTAGCCCTAACCCTAACCTGTACTCACCCTGATCTTTACTGATGCCAAAACTAACCAATTTTCCTAAATGTAAAGATCTCTATATATTTAACTTTAATTTTCAAGTATAATCACAAAAAAATTTAATACTAAAATCCTCCTGATAGAACCCAGCTCTAAAGCTAATCTGAATGCTAATCCTATCATTAAATTAACCTTGACCAGGCATAGGTATAAACATACCAGTCAGCCCAAACAATCATCCAGTAGTCACATGCCTTTTTAACGTTGAACACAGCAACATTTAACATAGTCCTTATCCTAATCCTAATTCTCAGCCTACTTTTAATGATGCCCCAAACCACCAATTATATTAAACTCTCTATTGATCTTCCTATATTTTCATTTCCAAGTATGACCGCAGAAAAGGCTAACACTGACACCCTCTGAACTGAACTCTATCTAACCTTAGTTCTGAGCCTTCTCTAATTGCTAGTTATCTATCTATCATTATCTTACTCTGACCCAACTGTAGGCAAAAATCTACCAACTAACCTAACTTTAAAATACCTGATATCTGAGCTCTGACCTTATTTTTTCGGCAAGCAGTACTCTTTATAATCAATTAGTTTAACAATATATCTGCACTTAGGATGTTACCTCATTAGCCTTGCAGTTCAGTCTGTAATATATTCATTTGAACAGAATTGTAAAGATAGACATATTTGAGAAAATATATAAACCCCAAGATCCCTTGAAGTTGGGGGCTGAAGGGATGCTGTGCTGTTGTTCACTTCCTTTAGGACCAAGAAGACTCTGGGAGGGGCTTCATGGGTCCTGGGAAGCCAGCAAGGGGCTGCCAATGGTGCAGGAACTTTGGGGCAGGATGCCCAGTTTGCCTAACTTTAAAAGACACCCAGTACTTCACTTGCCTTTTTCACTTTAAACACATCAGTATTTGAGTCCTAAAGCATACACTATCCCTAACTCTAGCCTTAATTCTGATCCTAATTCTAAACCATAAAAGGCTGCAAAAACTAGCAGTTCTCCTAATTTAAGCATCTGTATATTTATCTTTCATTTACAAATATGATCACAGATGAAGAAAATAACTAAATCCTCCAAACCCAGCCCTGTTCCTTGCTAATCATATTATTATGCTAACCCTAAACCAAACATAATAGACATAATCCTACAATTAGCCCAAAGTTACCAGTTGACCAGTACTTCACTTGCCTTTTAACATTGAACATGGCAATATTAAAGTATAAGGATAATATTAAAATAATAAAGTATTAGTAATAAAGTATAAAGTATTTAAGGTTAAGAGTAGCAATACTTAAAATTTGAACCCTACACAATCCCTAACCTTAGCCTTTATATTAATCCTAATCCTAACCCACACTAATCCTATCCTTTACTCAAGTAGAATCTACCAGTTATTCTAGAATTAAAGATTTCCTTATACTTAATCTTAAGTTTTAATCATGAACACCAAAAATAAAAAAGTTAACACCTAAACCCTTCAAACCTAACCAGTTCCCCTAGGCCTAAGGCTAATTGTAATACTAATCTTATTATTCAACTAAGCCTGACCCAAACATAGGCATAATCTTACCAATTAGTTCAAATTTAACAATGTCGAATACTATACTTGCTTTTCAACACTCATCATCATCATCATCATCATCATCATCATCATCATCATCATCATCATCATCATCATCATCCCGTTGATTGTCAGATTTCTCAAGCAGTCTCAGTAATGTCTCCATTCCTCCTAGTCCTGAGATTTTAGAAGCCTCTCTTTACTTGTTCTTCCCAAGGATGCCGCATTGGAGACTCTTTCAAGGTCAGGGGAATGAGACCCAGCATTGTTACTGGTTTTGGCATATGGATACACCATGGGGAGTTTGCGAGGCCCTCCCATGTGGGCAGGAAATTCTCGGTAGCTTGCCAGGTTCTCCCAGAGGGAGAACTAGGCTATAAGATGTTGCATGGCTTCAAAGCAGCTGTGTGCTTCCGGGAGCTTGGTTTTAAGTCTCTAGATGTTGTTCGCTGGTGGGATTACACGGCGCTGGGTGTAATCTGCCTAGCTACTAGGAAATGAGAAATCTGGGCAGAAGAGTTCCAGTCCTGATGCAAGCAGGCTTGGAGGTCTCAGCGCCAGGTCCCACACACCTGGGTTCCTCTGCTGGTATCTTCATGCATGAGGCTCATCCGAACTTGTGGAGAGGGGCCTTGAGCATGGCTGTGGCTAGGCTCTGGAGGTCTTCGGCCTCGGGAGCTCTGCTCAGGGTGGGGAGGGAAGCTGGAGCCCACCCTCAGCACTCAACACAGCAATAATTCATAACTAAATATGACACAGCCTCTAACCTATCCCTAGCCTTAATCCAAATGCTAACCCTAACTCATATAAGCTGATCTTAACTCATGTGAATAACTACCAATTTTTCTAAATTTAAGCATCTCCATTTACAAATATGATCACAAACAAAGCTGACACCTAAATCCTCCAAACTGAACCTTTTCCCTAGCTAAGACTAATTATGTCATTATACTAACCAGGACCCAAAGCATAGGCATAATCCTATCAATTAACTCTAATTTAATAATTGCCCAATACTTGTGTTTTTGTTTTTCATGTTGAACGCAGCAATATTTTACAACTGAACCCTATACAATCTTTAACTCTATCCCTGTTTTATCTTAACACTAACCCCAATCTATACTACTGATGCCTAAAACTGCCAGTTGCCCTAAAATTAAATATCTCCCTATAATTTCATTTTTAAGTATGAACACAACATATACTACCTCCAAATCTAACAGTAACACTAGGCCCAAGGCTAATTCTAGTGCTAATTCTATCATTAAACTAAGCCAGCCCAAATATAGGCATAAACTTTCCTGTTAGCCCAAATTTAATAATCACCCCAATATTACATTTATCTTCTAAACATTCAGCACAGCAACATTTAGCACCTAGAAGCAACACAGTCATAACTCTATTCCTAGCCTTGTTCTAATCCTAACTCTGATTTATAGAAGCCTGACCTTTCTGATGCCAAAAATTAACCATTTCCTAAATTAAAAGTTCCCCCTATGCTTAACTTTCATTTTCAAGTATGATCACACACACACACACACACACACACACACACACACAAAAAAAAAAATCTTAACCCCTAAACACCTAAACTCTCCAAACTGAGCCCTATACCTAGCTAAGGCTAATCCTAATCCCAATTCTATTGTTATCTAACTCAAAACATACCAATGGCAAATACTTCCCCATTAGCTGGAATTTTTATATCTTCCGACTCATTTGCCTTTTTTGTTTGAACACATTAGTACTTGACCCCCAAATCCTACATAATACCTAACCTGAGCTGTAATCATAATACTTACCCTAACCCATATAAGCCTGACCTTTAATGATTCCCCAGACTACCAATTTTCCTAAATTTAAAGATCTCTATATATGTAACTTTAATTATCAAGTATGATCATTAAGCTAACACCAATCCAAAAAACCCAACCCTACCATTAGTCCTAAAGATAATCTTATCATTAAATTTAGCCCAACCCAACCAAGATAGACATAAACCTATCACTAAATTTAGTCTGACCCAGGCAGTCATAGGCATAAAACTACCAATTAGCCCAAATTTACAAATTGCCCAATCCTTCCATTCCCTTTCAAACTTTAAAAAAAAATTTTTTTTAGTGAGTCACAGTGAGGGTACAGGTACAGATTCACACCTTTTCGTGCTTATTTTTCCCTCATGCAATGTTTGAGAGCCCATCCTTCCACCAGTGTCCATTCTCCACCACCAATGAACCCAGTATCCCTCCCACCCCCAATCCAGTCCCCCCCCACCCCTGTGGTGGGGCATTCCAATTTGTTCTCTCTCTCTCGTTTTGGTTGTTGTGGTTTGCAGTAGGGGCACTGAGTGGCCATCATGTTCAGTCTCTAGTCTACTTTCAGCACACATCTCCCTCCCCGCACAGGATCTCCAATCACATTTTACTTGGTGTTCCCTTCTCTATCTGGGATGACTTTCCACCAACATGTGAGGCCCGCTTCCAAGCTATGGAGCCAACCTTCTGGCATTATATACTACTATTCTTGGGTGTAAGTCTCCTACTCTGTTATTTTAACTTTGAACACAGTTAATACTTAACACCTAAACCCTACCCAATCCCTAACCCTTAACCTAGTCTTATTCCTTACCCTATATCTAATCCATATAAACCTGACTTTACTGATGCCAAAAATGAACAATTTTCCAAACTTAAAAATTCTCCACCCCACCCCCCTTTTTTTTTCATTTGTATAAAACTCGTATTAGTGTTACATAAAATATGAGTCTGAAAACCAGGGATTGTAGATTTTCCTTTTTGTATGATCACAGCAATAGCGAACACCAAAAAACTTTACAAACCCAGTTCTTACCTCAATCCTAGGCTAATCTCTAATGCTAATTCTATATTTATATGAACCCTGCCCCAAATATAGGCATAAATCTACTAATTAGTCAAAATTTAACAGTTGCCCAATCTTTCACTTGACTTTTAACATACAATACAGCTATTCTTTTTTCTTGACTTTTAATTTTAATTTTATTTTTATAAAGTTGTTCACAATAATTCATTACATGTAATATTCTAACTCCAGTCCCACCAGCATTGCACCTTTCCACCACCATAAGAGGAAAGTGTGTGAAGATTGTTGTATTTCATCTTGGAGCCCCATTAAGCAAGCCCTTATGTAAGAGATTACAACATGTTTGTTAAACCCAAACAAATGTGTGCTACTCTTGGTACATCAGTGTTGTAGAGTCTGAGAGCTCATGCTGCCACGAATGCTGCTGCATATTCTGGGAATTCTAAAATTTAGAATATGATTTTAGAGCAGGCTTACTAATGGGTGAGGTCTGTGTTGCTCTTTCCAGGAGCTTTATATCTGAGTTTCTGGATCTTGGCTGCTGATGAGATTATATGGCACCAGGGGTAGTTTGTGGTGTGACTGCCAAGCTACTGGTAAACTTGGGAGATGGGGAGAGGAGACCTATTATGGCTCCCAGCGAGCTTGAATAATTCAGTAATGGGTCCCACATACCTAGGTTTTTTTGTAGATTCACTCATGGGTGAGGCTCATCTGAGCCTGTGGAAAGCGGCCATGAACATGGCGGCAGTTGAGTTCTGGAGGTTTTCTGCTGCGGCGGGGAGGGACACTCAACCTGACCCCCACTGAGTTGCCTCAGTGAAGACAGTCTGGTGCGGGGTCTGGACCTCAATACAGCTATTCTTTTTTTTTTTTTTTTTTTGCTTTTTGGGTCACACCCAGCGATGCTCAGGGGTTACTCCTGGCTTTACACTCAGGAATTGCTCCTGGCGGTGCTTGGGGGACCATATGGGATGCCGGGCGTGCAAGGCAAACACCCTACCCGCTGTGCTATCGCTCCGGCCCAATACAGCTATTCTTAACACCTAAATTCTACCCAATCCTAACCTTAGCTTTCATGTTTTCTATGCTAAGCCATACTAAGCCTGTCCTGTGGCTCTAGCCCCCAAGTTTGTCTCTGGTAGCAGCCACCAACCTGATCCACCCATCCAACCTCTGCTTTTGACTGGGGCATTCAAACCATTGAATTTAGTGAAATCAGTGAAGTCAGTGAAATTATTTAGTGAAATTAGTGAAGTCAGTGAAATTATTGACATCAAGGGATTGTTTGCCATTTGTACCTGAGGATTTTGAATGGTTTTTGTTTTGCCTTTGTTTCTATGGCTTTCTTTTCTTTTCCTTACCTGCACACTGGTGACTGCTTCTTGGGTAGTGTTCAGCTTTTGTTCTGTCTTTTCTTATTAATTCTTAATATATATGTTTTGTGGTTACTATGTAGTTAACTTCAGAAACTTTCAATTTACTTTCTCAATAAAGTCTGAATTCATTCTATAGTCCCCTTTATTACTTTCCTTCTTTCTCCTTTTTGATGGTTTTTTTAGAAGTATGTTAACTGCTTTGATGTGGAGTTTCCTTTTCTTTGAAAAGAATGCCATTTAGCATTTATTGCAAAGCTGGTTTAGAAGTCATGGATGTCTTTAGCTGTTTTTTTTTTAAAGTGTTTTTCTCACTCTTTAAAATCCAAGTAATAATCTGGCAAGATATGTGATTCTTGGTTAGAATTTCTTTTGATTCAAGATTTTGGCTGTATAATAACATTTCTTTGGGCCTGTAAAGTTTCATTTGAAAAATTCAGTGTGAGTCATATGGCAGTTCTTTGATATGTTGCTGCCTTTAAAAAAATTAATTTATTTAATTTGTATTTTGGGTATTGAGCAGTATTGAGGACTTACTCCTGGCTCTGAACTCAGGAATCACTAATGGTGGGCCTTGAGAGGACCATATGTGATACTAGAGATCAAGCCTGGGTTGATCTGATGCAAGGCTAGCATCCTGCCCACTGTACTATCTCTTCATCCCAGGTACAGTAAAACCTTAAAAAAAAGCCATTTCCTATTTAAAATTCTAGAAAAAGAATCTTAAAATCATTAGGAGATAAATAATGTTAAACATTAATAAGAAAGAGGTAGCATAAGTTTTCAAATGAAATAATTCTTTTTTACTTCCAGAAAGTAACGAAGTGATTTTTATAAAAAGAACCGTGAAGAGAGTTTTAAAGCAAGCTAGATTAGGCTCTCACTGGCCAAGTCTGGGACAGATTCAGCATCAATATGATTAAGGACAGTCATGAATTATGAACCTCTGGAATTAAGAGTTGGTGTGTTTATTCTTGTTTGGGGGCCACAATAGGAGGTGGTGGGTGTAATCCTAGTGCCTTGCTTCACAGTTGCTTCCTACCATGCTTTCAGGAATCATATGGTATGTGTGGGATGGGGGAGGCGGGTGCGACGTGCCTGTATGTGGTTGGGTGGGGATGGAATCTGGGCTTCTCATATGCATAGCATATCCTCTAGCCTTTTGAGCTATCTCCTGAGTCCCTGGAGGGTTTTCTTATTACAAACCAGTAAGTCCCCAGGGAATAGTACTAGGTATATGGTTTCCCTCTTTAAATATACTTGATATACGATTTCCCCCTTGTCCTGTCTCCTGATTTCTAGAGGAAATTAAGAACATATTTTGTTGTTGTTGGGTAACACAGTCCAAGTGTTAGTATTAATGGATTTGGTGTACAACTTATCTGTGCCTCTGCCAAAGTATCCTAGACTTTCCTCCACCCCTTATTATTCCTCTCTGCCCTTTCCTTCCCTCAAGGAAAATTTACGTGAGAACTAGTGTGTTTGCTGATGTTAAAGTATCTTCTCAATAAATCTTTAAAACTGAAGAATGTGGCAATTGATGGCTAGAGAAGTGAGACAGGCCCTGGACTGGGTGATCCAGTAGAGTGTTACCACAGAAGGACACGTGGACATTGTCTGTGTGTTGGTGCATCATCGTCGGGCATGCTGCCCAGACTCGCCTCTGTACATAGCAGCTGCAAGCTGTTATGTTGTCCTCATTTTTGCTTCAAAAGCCCCTTTTAGGGGATAGGAGAGAGATTTAGAGTGTTTTTGTTTTGTTTTTTGGGGGGCACACCCAGTGTTTCTCAAGGTTGACTCCTGACTCTGCACGCAGAAGTCACTCCTGTTGGGGGCTGGGGGTCTGAATGTGGTGGCAGGAATCAAATCCAGGTCAGCCGCATGCAAGAGAAATGCCCTCCCCTCTGGGAAGCAGATTGGTAGAAGTGAGTTTGCAGTCAGCCACTTCCTTTACCCTGTTAACCTACTAGCCCTCCTCATCTAAACCTGGTGCCACGCCTGGCAGGGGCTTCTTAAAACTGGGGAGTAAGTCTTGTTTCTCAATTTCTCTCCTGTTTTTTATAGCAACAGTATGTCCTTTTCTGTAAAAAAAGTCCAGTTCTGTAAATCACCCCTACTTCGTCTCTAAATGACTTCAGTGTCGCCCGATAGCACTGAGCCGTCTGTACCATAATCTCTGCAGACACACTTGAATTAAGGTAACTCTGGCTTTTGTTTCCTCTGATAGCATCTCCAGGCTCCAACACTTGCTCAGCTGTTATGATGCCAGTGAGCCGCTGTTTCTGGGAGAGCGCTACGGCTATGGCCTGGGCACCGGCGGGTACAGCTATGTCACTGGGGGAGGAGGGTAAGTATAATCCTGGTTTTCTGGAAATATTCAGAGTATTAAGCTTCACTCTCCATGATACAGTGGTGGCGATGGGATAGGTACTGATAAGAAAGTGCTTTGCCAGTGGTAGTTCTTTGAATGGTAAATTTGCTAAATGTGAAAAGAACCCAGAGCAAACAATATTCTCTCTCTTGAAGACACAGTATAAAAATGCTTGTCAGGGGACTTGGTAGAAATATCCTGATAGAAATGATTGCTTCTGAGGCAGCAGCCAATTAGTTTTGATTGTTTAAATGGGCACAAAAAATGGATATAGATTTTCACTCCAGAAAGCAAGTCATTAGACTTCAATTATATGTGCTTATAAATCAGAGTTCAGAAGTAGTTTAGACAACTAATTAAGTGATATTTGTATGGGGTTTATAGGTTTTAAATAACAGGTAAAACTCATTTTTTTTAAAGGAAGCATCTGCTTCTCTCTTCTGGGGGAAAGATTGTTAATGTGATTTATAGGGGTAGATTAATTGAGCAGTAAGTCTTTTTTTTTTTTTTTTTACTGTTTCTACAGTCTTTGCTATTGTACTTAGGGAGCATCAGAGCTTATTATTAACTATAGTAATTTACACTCATTCATTATGTGTTTGTTGAATGTCAACTATATGCCAGACATTGAGTCATAAAGTTCTGAGGCCTTTGGAGTCTTACTTTACACTATAGAATTGAAGTATCTCTGGGCCGGAGTGATAGCAGGTAGGGCATTTGTCTTGCACACGGCCGACCAGGGCTCAATCCCCGCCATCCATATGGTCCCTCAAGCACCACCAAGAGTAATTCCTGAGTGCAGAACCAGAAGTAATCCCTGAGCATTGCTGGGTGTGACTCCCCCACGAAAAAAAAGTAAAAGGAAAAAAAAAAATTGAAGGATTTCAGGAATTCTCTACCTGTCGTCCTGGTTTGGCTGACTCTGGTGAGTAGAGCATAGCCCTGGAGCTGGGTTTTTCATAGGGATAATTAGACCTGAGCAGGAAGTGGGTGATGGGAATGCATATACTTTTGAAAAGACATTACAATCTAATGCCAAGGAAATTGGCCTCTCTGTTTAGAAAGCTCAAATGAACTGCAGCCTTAAGTGAATGCACTTAGTTTTTTGGATGAAGTACTGGGGCAAAGTAAGGATCAGCTCACGGCACCATAGAGCCAGAACTTTCCAATTTTGGAAGAGGCCCTGTTGTTTGTCTGTGGGTTTATATATAACACAAAAACTTGATTACATTTTTGACATAGAATTCACGTTATGTGTGCTTTCTGCAGGAAAACTATTTGTCTTCCTTCCTTGTTAGATTTAGCTGTTATTTCTGAAACAGGCACTTGCGTCCTCCTGAAAATGTGCTCACCTACCGAACCAGTGTTGCCTTTCATTCCGCGGTTAGATACTCATTCACTAGCCTGCCGTATGCCAGTCTGACTGGTACTGGGGTTGCAGATTACAGCCACAGTTCCTACAGGAGTGCACAGGCTAATGCCAGACTGGCAAATACATGGTCTTAGTGTCTTTGCTCCCCCTCCTCAGCTGGGAAACAAACGCTGCCAAACCACATTCAACCTCTTGTCTGTTTAATGTCTACCTGGTTACCATCCTTCTTTTCTTAAAACTTCTTCCTGCCACTGGCTTCACTTTCTCTCTTCTGTCCTTCAATACATTCCAAGAGTTCTCAACTTGGACCACCTCTGCCTCCAGAGCTCCCAATTCCGTCAAGCTTTCCACTTGCTTTTCTACCTTAGCTGCTGAGCAGTGGTCTCTGGTGATCTCTGGGGAGCCTGACCACAGTGCTTCTCACCTATAGCTTTGATCTCTGAGCAATTTTTCAGATTTACTTCCTAAAGCTCTTTATCTAATCTCTAGATCACTGTCCTATCCTTACTTATTCCCATCTTTCTGACTCTAATTTCTCATTTTATTTACTTAAACCATGCCTAGCTTGCCACTCCCCCTCTTGGAAGGAGTCTCCTTTCTAGAAATTAGTTCCCCTAGATAGTTGAGCAGGACTGTATTGATAGCACAGCGGGTAGGGCATTTGCCTTGCACACGACCGACCCGGATTCGATTCTTCTGTCCCTCTTTGAGAGCCCGGCAAGCTACCAAGAGTATCCCGCCCACACGGCAGAGCCTGGCAAGCTGCCTGTGGCATAAAAACAGTAACAACAAGTCTCACAATGGAGATGTTACTGGTGCCCACTTTAGCAAATCAATAAGCAATGGGATGACAGTGCTACAGTGCAGATAGTTGAGCATCCACTGCCCCTCACAAACCCATAGGTTCATGGGATGAGTCTTTTGCCTCCTTTTATTTCATTTTATTTATTTATCTTTTAAAAATTTTTATTATTGAATCACTGTGGGGTACAGTTACAGATTTACAAACTTTTGTGCTTGTGTTTCAGTCATACAATGATTTAGTACCCATCCCTCTACCAGTGCCCATTCTCCACCACTAATGATCCCAGTATCCCTCCCACCACCCCTGCCCACTCCCCTCACCCCACCCTGCCTCTGTGGCAGTTTTGTCTCCTTTTAAAACTTCACGTTGCTTTTGGGATCAAGTCCAGAATTCTCATCGGGCTTACCAGGGCTCTCACGATCTTGGCAGATGCATTTATCATTCTTCTGCATCCTTATCTTACAAAATTTGTACTGACCTTACTTCAGTTCCCCAGAGCCATTGTCCTGCGCTCCCCCCCCCCCCCCACACACACACACTTCACTAAGGTTTGGTATGTGCTTGTCCATGGAGCATCATTGTTTCTGTTCCCTGACTGCCTGCTGACCATTCTTTGCACTTAATATTAACTGTCATCAGCCGAGTCTAGTCTTTCAACTTTGGGTTTTATGCTTTTCTAATGTACTTTCGTGGCATATTATGCAAACCATTATCATTTAGTTGTCTATTTATTTTTCTGTTTGCCACCTAAGTTATGAATTATTTAAAGGCATTACCTGTGTCTCATTTCTCATTATTTCCCTACTTCCTAGCATGAAAACTAATTTTTTTCACATTTCAATGAATAAATGAATAAAGAAATGTATGAATACTGGACATTGATCTATATAGAACTGTGACCAGC
Source organism: Sorex araneus (assembly GCF_027595985.1). Classification (NCBI taxonomy): domain Eukaryota; kingdom Metazoa; phylum Chordata; class Mammalia; order Eulipotyphla; family Soricidae; genus Sorex; species Sorex araneus. Next base: position 237,986,675 of record NC_073302.1, on the reverse strand, counting down.
ATGACACTGTTTTTAATAGACTTTTTCAGAGGCCCAGAAGCATTCTCCAATGATGTCTCTTTTATCAGCCTCTGATAATAGCTTTAGACACAATGTTGCATAGTTTCTCGGGTTTCCCATCAGACAACTGGTGATCTAACTTTAGAAACAACATTCATAGAATTGATTTTTGTTTTATTTTTGTTTGGGGGATCTATCTTGTGGTGCTCAGGGACTTTTCCCAGCTCAGGGACACTCCTGGCAGTGCTTGAGGGACTGTGTGGTATCTGGGATTGAGCTCCAGCCTCCTGCATGCACTCAGCCCTTTGAGCACTTGTTCCAGCACCAACATTTTATCACCTTCCTTCCTTCCTTCCTTCCTTCCTTCCTTCCTTCCTTCCTTCCTTCCTTCCTTCCTTCCTTCCTTCCTTCCTTCCTTCCTTCCCTTCTCTCCCTCCCTTTCTTTCTCTCTCCTTCCCTCTCTCCTTCCCACCTCCCTCCCTCCTTCTTCTTTCCTCTCATTCTCCGTCCTCCCCTCTCTCTCCTCCCTCTCTCTCTCTTTCTATCTCTTCCTTCCACTTTTCCCTCCCCCCTCCCCCCCTCCTTCCTTCTTTCCTTGCGCAGAACACATGGCTTGCATGTTTGAAGCCCTGAATACCTTGTATAATAGTGCTGCCACCCTTCTCTACCCACCATTTCTTCTTGTGGTTGGGCCACACGCCTGGCTGCTCACCAGAGCACCAGATTCTGGTCATACTTCTTTGTCAAGAGCCTGAATGAACAGTTTGAGGCTCTTCGTGTTTCTAGAGCTTGCAGATGCCATTGGGCTACACTAGCACTCGACAGGGACAAATGGAGACGTTACTGGCACCCGCTCGAGCAAATTAATGAACAATGGAATGACAGGTGATACAAGTGATACACTGAATGATTTGTCTCCTAATATCCATTTTTCATTTTGTTTCTTTGTCCTTGAAAGTTTTGGTGTTTCAGAGACAACTAATTCAACAAACAATTTCTTCTTCGAAAACTTTTACCCATGTTTTTCACCCATGTTTGGGTGAAAGGCAGATTCACGCATTTTTGGTGGGTATGCCAGTGGTCTGTTTGGTGACCTCCCCGAAAAGGCCATGGAAATCTTTCCCAGAGAGATAGCCAAGGTTCATCTGCTAGAAGACAGGGTGACAAGGGTGGTGCATTATGTTTCTCTTGCATTTTCGTTTCTGTTGGAGTTCTTGGTTTGAAGTTATGGCCTGAGAAAATCCCTGCCTCTCATTTCAGTTCTTTTTCTGTTTTTAAAGTTAGGATATTGTGTGTTAAAATAAGTCAGGCTTTTAATATTTTAATTTTATTAGTAGTATTGAAGTCTTGCGACATTTTCAAAAAATAATATTAAAAGATGGGAAGTAGAGCTGGCATACCATGATATGCCTGGTAATTTTCCATCTTGGGAGGCTGCTTCATTTTGAATGAGTGCATCAGAATACTAACAGACAAGTATTATTAGTTCTATTCAGTGGGAGTAGGCAAATATCAGAAAAACTGATTAGAAACCATTGTATGCTTTTATTTTCCTATGAAGTTAATTTTTCAGAGTGTGGGCTCAAGTAAAATGCCTGCCTTTTCTTTCTCATCCTACTGAATACTGACAACAAAAAAAGAACAATGAAAGCATTTTTATTTATATAGAACTTAAGAGAAGTGGATGACAGCTCAGGCTGGATGCAGTTACCATTTCTTGATGAGGCAGCAGACAGACAGTTTAAGTTTAAGGGAAACACTTGTTTGCGGTCCTCGGGAGCCCTGGCCTGCCTCTTTTCCTGGGCTTGGTCTGAGCCGCAGTCAGACACAGTTGCCCCACTGGTATAAGGCCCCCCCTCCTCGTCACCAGTGGAAAATAGACTGTGGTAGAGAAAGGCAAGTTAGGATGCATGTTTAGACCTTAGGTTTTCCATTTTGGATGACTCTCAAGAACTTTGTTCCTTCCTGTGCAGTGATATTTCCTTGTCTCATCTTAAATAAACAGCTTCATTTCCCACTCTTCTGATCCACTTGCACTGACTCTTCTGATCTTCAAGTAAGGGCAAGGAGCAAGTCTTGTGTGTTCTCAGGGTTTGGTCATCAATGCTGCTTGAGCTGCAAACTCTGAGCCCCGCTGAACGGGTTGTCAAGGTTTTTGAATCATACGTTCAAGCAGTTCTGTTCTCTTTTGCTGATGTATCCAACTTGCATTGAGTGTTTTCTGTGGTGGTGGTGGTGGTGGGAGTCCTATCATCGACCACGGGAACATGTGGGTTCATTTGAAATAGTTTTGCCTTTAAGAAAGTGCCAATTAGAGGGTGCAGAGCGATAGCACAGTGGGTAGGACAGGAAATTTGCCTTGCATGTGGCTGATGTGTTTGGATCCCTGGCATCCCATATGGTCCCCCGAGCACTGCCAGGAGTAATTTCTGAGTGCAGAGTCAGGAGTAACCCCTGAGCATTGCTGGGTCTGGTCCCCCTTAAAAACAAATAAGTGAGAAGATTGATTTCTACTCTAGACTCAGAATGGAAACCGGGAATCAAGGTGGACTGTGAAAGGAGGAGGTTTCTTCCAGAAACTTGGTACCGAAATGTTGAAAAGGTGAAAGGACATGAAGGGAGATGAGTAGCCACTGGAGGCAGCGGTTGCCCCTTGGGCTGGAGCAGCCGTGTGTGTGCTGGAGCCCGACTATGGGGGGTTCTGTCTGGGTCAGAGGGAGGACTGACTCTGTGCTGCTGAGAGACCACCCCTCACCTGCACCCACTCATGCTTCCACACGCCCTGCTGGAACTGGTGAGCCTTGCCCTTTGCTTCTGCCAGACGCTCCTCATGCCGGAAGCAGCCACCCTCTCCAGGACTGTGCCTCTGGTTGTGAGAATAAGATCAGGGCTTAGCTGGCAAGGAAGTCTGGCAAATGGCGTTTGAAAGTGTATGTTCTCCTGCAGTGTGGAGGAGAGCTCAGATAAATGAGACAAGGTCTCAGAAAATACCCAGAATGGCTGGGCAAGTAGAATCACAGCACTAGTCTGAGGCAAGTCTCTCTCCCTCCCTGTCTCCCCCACTCTGTATCTCTCCATCTCCATTTCTCTTTCTCTCCCAGCTTTCTCCCTCCTTCTCTCCCTCTTCTTCCTCTCTTCCCCTCTCTTTCTCTCTCCTTTATCTCACTCCCCCTCTTTCTCTCTCCCAGCTTTCTCCTTCTTTCGCTCCCTGTCTCTTCCTCTCTCCTTCCTTCTCTCCTTCTCTCTCTCTCATCCCTCTCTCCCTCTCCCTCCCTTTCTCTCCCTCTCTGTTTCTGTCTCAGCCTCCCCACCCCCTACTCTCTCTTGTTTATTTTTTCTTTTTCAATATCACCGAAAGAAGCTTTCCAGAGTGGAATCACTCGGAGAATAAGTGATGGATTTTTTTCCCAGTTAGATTTTATCTCTTTGTCATCATTGTTATGAATAAGGTACATAGTATTTCGGGGCCCATCCATCTGCTGGGAATATCAGTAGATTTTATTATTGAACTCATCCAGTGTATTTTTTTTTGGTTGATTTTCTTTAACCCAGTGTTTTGAAATGAAAAACCTATTCTGATTTTCCAGTGACATATTAGAAGTAAAACATTGTGTGGGTTAGCATATTTTACAGATATGTACAAAGAAAAATGTTGCTTCCTAGAGAGGTCAAACTCTCTTTAAAAAAAATGATTTTGCTTTCACAAAAAGTACAGAGGTGTTTTGGTCCAGAATGACTCCTCAGTAGCAAGCACTGTTCTGGCCGGCATCTCTTTTTTTTGGGGGGGGGGCGGTCACACCTGGCAATGCACAGGGGTCACTCCTGGCTCTGCACTCAGGAATCACCCCAGGTGGTGCTCAGGGGACCATATGGGATGCTGGGAATCGAACCCGGGTCGGCTGCATGCAAGGCAAACGCCCTCCCCACTGTGCTGTCGCTCCAGCCCCTGGCCGACATCTCTTGCCTTTATCAAAACGGCATGCCCTTCATCTGTGTTTGCAGTCTGCAGGGGCTCTTCTTGACCCATCTCTGCTCTGATTCCCCCTAGGATGGTCTTCAGCAGAGAGGCCATCAAGAGACTTCTCTCCAGCAAGTGCCGCTGCTACAGCAATGATGCTCCCGATGACATGGTCCTGGGGATGTGCTTCAGCGGGCTGGGGATCCCGGCAACACATAGTCCTCTCTTCCACCAGGTGAGAGTCATGTATTTCTTCCTCTTACAGAGGGAGCCTGGAGATGGGGGTGGGGGTCCTCTCTTGGAAGGGTCCCATGGGCCCCTCATAGAAGAAGTCATCAGAACTATGTGGGCAGACTCTAGCAGACGCCCTTCACAGACCTCTTTGTGCAAGGGTTGCCACCGTTGCTGTGCCATGTGTAGAATGAAGAAGTCCGACACAGCTCCAGGACTAAGTGGTGTTTCACTCGCCATATATCCTTGTTTGTAGTACTAGGAAACAGCTGTTACTTTCATTTTAAGTTCAGACATTGCTGGCATTGAGATACCACTAGATGTTGTTGTCGAAGGATAAGACATAAGACTGCTGTGCTAGGCAGGAGTATGTAATTCTACACCATCTTCAGTTTTCAGGCTGTTTATTGGATACCTTTTTAACTAATTATTGCTTTGCTGGCCCACATCCAGCGGTGCTCAGAGCTTACTCCTGGCTCTGCTCAGGGATCACTCCTGATGGTGCTTAGGGAACATTTTTCATGCTGCGGATGGGACTGGGGTGGATCATACACAGAGCAAGTGCCGTAACCCCTATGCATTTTCTCCGTCAACAGTGAATTGCTTTCTTAATTTGACTTTTCACCTTTAGTTTCTCCTAAGATGAGTGACTAAACTTCATTAAATTTCAGAATAGTACTTCAGAAAGCTTTTTATTGGAGGGAGGGTGTTTTATAGAAAAGAAGTACTAAATAATGCCCAACAGGGATGTTTGGTGAAATAACATCCCCATATTGCAGCCAGGGCAAAGGGAATTCTGTTTTTAGTAGTTTCTTTAAGAATCAGGTCAGTGACTGTTCTTATAGTCTAAGAATAATAGCCAATATACTTCCACTAAAAATAACTGTATATTCAAAAAATAAAATTACGAAAGGCTGCCCCACTTCCCCCACCCCGGGGCCACCGATGGCGATGAGCGGACAAAGGAGGGAATAAGGGCCAGGATGGTTGCTGTCAGGTGTGGTTTATTCCATCCCCATCTCCATTCTCTTCCTCCTTCCAACGGGCCCCCCTTATCCTTCTCTTGGGTCCTGCTCCTTCATACTTCTTCCTGCTTCTGCCTCCCCATTCTACTTCATTCTCCTTCTGGATCCCCCAGTCCACTCTCCCAGCCTAGTTAAATCCCAAAGCATGAGCGGTTAGGGTAATAATTACATATAGGTGTGGTCATACAATCAACAGAGGTAAAGTCCTTCCCTCAGGGGAAACTTCTTCTAGGACAGATTCTCATTCAGCAGGATGACCCACCCAAGAGCGGAATCCCATGGGTATGTTTCTCCTCTCCTTGTCCAACAAACATATAAACAGTCATAGTATTAATCATTTTGTATGGACACAGTAAGAGATACATTAAGTTTGTAGAGTGGTTCTCCTGGGGCCATCTCGCTCTAGATTTCAGACTATAGTGCTCAGGCCAGATTAGTGTTTCCTAACTCTAGCAGGGTCCTAATCTCATCATTACTTTTTGGATCATGACAGTATTTGTTCATGACCATGTTCTTACAGTTAAGTATTGTGGTGCTTTGGCCTGGCCCATTTCAATGCCAGGGTAACTCACAGCTTGCCCTGGGTCCATTCAGTTTCTTGTCGGAACCCTGCTTTTGGGGTGCTACAAAGTAAGGGCAACTGAAGCTTAAGTCGAGAAAGCAGATGCCCGGGAGTGAATATTATTCGGAGTCAGTTAATTCCCAAGTTACAAAAGCATATTAACTGTCTTCCTGTGTCCATACAAAAAGGACATTGCTTTAAACTATGCAAAAGACATAAAGAGAGGAGAAAGGAAATATATTTTTAATTTTTTATTTATTGAGTCATCATGAGAACAGTTACAAAGCTTTCGGGTTTAAGTCTTGGTCATACAGTGATTAAACACCCATCCCTTCACCAGTGCACATTTTCCACCACCAAGAACCCCTGATTCCACGCCTCCCCCTGTGGCAGATGATTTCCACTTTACCCTCTCTCTATTTTGATTACATTCAATATTTCAACAAAAGACTCACCATTATTATTTGGAATTTCCCCCCAACAATCAAACCTGCCGAAAAGCCATCATTAGAAAATTTGATTTCTGTTGCTGATTATGAAGAGAGGCTGCGTGATTTTGGAATTCTGATATTTTAATAATTAGGTCTGGAGGGATTTCTGCCAAAAGCCTGTGGGTTCCTAGATTCCTTTGTGTGCCTCTGGGACCATGGCCGTTAAGGAGCTCAATAAGTATCCAAGGGAACCTTTCGTGAGTGGCAATTCGGGGTCTCGTCAGGGCGGGGGAGAAGGGAGAAAGGCAATATTTAACTTACAATATGAGTTCAGTGTCCTTAGAAGGATCTGATTTTACAAGTTAACAGAATCTGATTAGGGGAAGAGGGTGATTAACTGGTTGGGGAGGAGAGCACAGAAAAGAGTTTACAGATAAAGGAATGGGAGTGACTCAGGAGCACTGTGTTGGGTGTAATCTGATAAACCTTGACTCCCTATGGCAAGGGAGAGGGACAAACCAATGTTATCTTACAAATAACCATAACCCACATCTATTCAATGCTCTCTTTTAAGAAATTCAAAGCTTTCAGAAACTTGAAATATATGAATGCGTGTAGAACTCTCCTTATATTTGAACTATATTCTTTAATTTTTTAAAATTTAATTTAATATTTTTAATTGAATCACCATGTGATACACAGTTACAAAGCTGTTCATGGTTGTGTTTCAGTCATACAGTATTCCAACACCCATCCCTCCATCGGTGTATTGAAAGGTTATAATGTTTGTGAAACTATATTCTTAATTTAGTAACTAATAAAAGAAACCGGGCATGACAGAAACAATTCTATAGAAAATAACTTGAGAGGGCTGGAGCAATAGTACAGGGGGAAGGGCATTTGCCTTGCATGCAGCCGACCTTGGTTCAATCCCCGGCATCCCATATGGTCCCCCAAGTACCGCCAGGGGTAATTCCTGAGCTCAGAGCCAGAAGTAACCCCTGAGCATCGCTGGGTGTGACCCAAAAAGAAAAAAAAATGAAAAAAAGAAAGTAACTTGAGCAAGGCAAAGAAATGTTTGCATTCCAAAGAAAAGCAAAGTTCACTCTTGCAGTTTTGAGGGCTATTGGGGAAGATAATACTAGATCATAATAATAAAAAATGTAGGAGAAACTTCCTTCCTGGTACTGGTCAAAGGGTGCTTAAAATCATCTTTTAAAACCTTAATTGATCTTAGTCATTTTAAACCTATGTGTTGTGTGGTAATGATTTACGAAAGCAAATTACTCTTATTTTCTCTCTTGCTGTATCTCAAAGTGTATCATTCATATAAAGAAAGGGTAATTAAAACTGTTGGCGCATAGGAAAGTAATTTATCATGGTTAATATAATAGGCTTGTGACATTGATAGCAGTACTTTTCACTTAGGAAAGGATACATTTGTAAATAAAGTGATAGGGAAAAGAGGAAAAGGTAATATGTCCTGATCCTTAACCAAAACCCCTTTGAGTATTATTATTATTATTATTAATATTATTTTCCATACTTTATAACTTTTGATTTTGCTAGTTTACATAATACATTTTAAGCCTTTCCCAAATCATAAAATATGCTTAAAGCCTGCCCTCCCCAACAGGAGGGGGAAGATTAAAAATGTTAAAAAATGCTGTGTTTTCCAAATCTCTTGTGGAGGTTTTGCTAGACATTGCTTTCTATATGAAATGGCCGAACACTGATGTAAACACTGTATTTGTTCGTATAGAAAAATGCAATGACAAAAAAACCCCAATAGTTTAACTAATTAAAATAAATTTTTTTAAACCCTAAAATTCCGTATAAGTTTGAGGGGATGTATGTTGGGGGATTTGGGGCAGGGGGCGCATTTGGAAAGCATCTTAGATGCAAAGTTGCCTTTGCTGTATTTCTCTTGATTTTTTAATTTTTTTCCAGCCAGTGAAAGTTATTGTGAAATCATAGGTTTAGAGAGACTTCAAGTAAATGTCTGGTAATTCTATTTGTTAAGAGTTAAGTATCTCGAGCATATGGTTTTCTGTTCTTTCAAAATTATATGCCACCAATGTGAATGGCAGCATATATTGTGCAGTGAATTCTATGCATAAAATTTTCAGAATGACTCAGGGCTCTAGAAATCAACCAGGAGCACTGAGAAGCACTTGTTCCTGAAAAACTGCCCCTCTTTGGACTAGGGATGACTTTGGAAACCTTCTAGGGCCTTTCTTTTTGCAGCCCTTTGCCAGCGCTCCTTCCACCGAGCTTAGAGCCCACGAGCTTCTGTCGGTAGAAGGATGACTGACAGAGACCAGCAGTCTTGCTGCCAGAGAGGCAGAGGACTTGAGACGGGGAAGGAGAAACCCAAACCCATGCTTTATCAGTGAAAATCATCAAACTTGGTAGGAAATAAACAGGAATAGCTCATGTCGTTACTGGCCTGAGCTTACATTCTCAGTTTTGGTGAAGGCTGGTATTAGCCAGAAATTTATTAGAATGGTCTCTCTCATGTGTGGGGTAGGAAGAAACCCAATATGAGAATAACAAAATCTCAGGAAGAGTAGAACCTGAGAGCTAGATTACAGAACTGGGCTTACCTGGGCACATGTGGGAAGAAATGGGTGCTCTAGTGGAGAATGCACTGTTGGAAGGTTCTAGGCATGAAGCCCTACCATTAACAGTGTTACAAATTATGGTGTTTTCCCCAAAAGGTCATAATGCTTAAGCATAAAGGTACCATCAGATAAACCATAACATGATTGACCACTTAAAACATTTTTTTTTCAGTGTCAACAACCCTGAAATCATGAGACCCAAACTTTAATAACCAAACTTAAAAGATGCCTGTCAAAATGGCAGGCTGGGGGTTGGGTTGGGGGTAGGAGAGGGAACCTGGGAACTCTGGTGGAGGGAAGAAGAAACTGGTGGTGGGATCACTGATGGAACATTGTATATCAAAAACATTGTATGTCAAAATTGTATGAATAACTTTGTAACTCATGGAGCTTTAATAAAATGAAATTGGGGAGGATTTTTTTTTTTTGAGCAGTAGTACTAAACAGCAGGGAGAAGTAAGAAAGGATAATGTTCTAACCCACAGGGACACAATGTGTATGCATAGTAGACATTGGAATGAGCTCAGTGTTAAATAAAGGCTAAGAATATTTGAAAACTGAAATTTGGACCCACGTAGCGGTAGAAATCTTATAGGCTTGAGGCATTTGAACATAATGCTGGCCTGTATCATAATCTGACCACTAATTTATTCAAGTGATTTCCAGCAAGCCAGCCATAAAAGTAACAATAAAAATGAGAACTTAAATGAGTTAAAATGCCGCACAATATAGGGAGAAAATTTTAACAGGTTAAGTTATTTAAAGATGAAAGTCTCAAAACAGAACAGTGAGTTGCTATAATATATTATCCCAAAGAACTTGTTTTTTTATCAAATTATTGAGGGGCGGGCTGGAGCAATAGCACAGCGGGTAGGGCGTTAGCCTTGCACGTGGCTGACACGGGTTTGATTCCTCCGCCCCTCTCGCAGAGCTCGGCAAGCTACCGAGAGTATCTTGCCCGCATGGCAGAACCTGGCAAGCTACCCGTGGCGTATTTGATATGCCAAAAACAGTAACAAGTCTCACATGGAGATGTTACTGGTGCCTGCTCGAGCAAATCGATGAGCAACGGGATGACAGTGACAGTGACAGTGATTGAGGGGCACGGAGAGAGACATACAGAACGGGGAAAAATAATCCTAGAAACTGACTCTTTGGGATCAAGGTATTGGACTTGAAAGACAAAGACTTCAAAACAGCTAACAAAACTATAGTCATAAATTAAAGGAAAACAGAAATTAAAGAGGACCAGGGAGATCATTCAAGTGGTAGAGCACATACCTGCAATACACCTGGCCTGAGTTCAGTCTCCAAATAGCATGTACCCATAAGCATCACCAGGACTGGTGGCCTCTGAGCATCAGAGGTGGGTCCTGTAAGAAAAGAACTAAAGTAAAACCTGAAACAAATAACTCAAAATGTATGAAGTCATAATGGAGGAATAGAAACTGTAGTGAGAACCAAATACAAAATCTGTAGTTGAAATATACTTCAATAACTGAAGAATTATCTGTATGAATTTAGCAGCATATTTGACATGGCAGAATAAACAGCAAATTTGGAGGCAGATAAATAGAAATTATTCAATCCCAATCTGAGAGAAATATGATTAAAGAAAAGTTGACAGAAGTGCAGAGACATGTGGTGAAGTAGAAATATTACCACCATGCATTAATGGGGGTTCTAAAAAGAGAAGGAAGAGTGTGAATAGAGCAAAACTGTTTTAATTTTTGAAAGAAATAAGGGCAAAACTTCCCAAGTGGGATAAAGATCTAAGAAACTTAATACCCAAGTAGTATAATCATGAAAAGAACCGTGTATAGAAATGATTTAGTCAAATTGTTGAAGGACAAAGTGAAACTTTTGGAAGTCAAAACAGCTATACCCTTATGAAAAAAGGGAAACAAAAATATATTTTAGGGGGGATGGTTGGTGAAAATGAAAAATGGACTAGAGGTTACATAAGAGCAGTGGTAGAGGCTCCTGAACAGTGGGGGGAGTGGGACACAGTGTTTTTACACCAGTACAATAAGCTTTAACAAAAGTGTAGCCATGATATATCAACTGTAATAGAAAATATGGGAACCCAAAGCAAGCAGAAGAAAGGAAACAGTAAAACTTAGAGCATAAATTAATAAAATGGGAACTAAAAAACATTTCAAAAGATCAAAAGAACCAAGAGGTGGTTCTTTGAAAAAAATATACAAGATTGAAAAACCATTAGCAAGGCTCAGAAAGAAAACAAAATGTAGTAAATTGAATCAGAAATGAAAGGGGCTGCCACAACACATCCTACAGAAATTCAAAGGATCATCAGGGATTACTTCAGAAATCTTTATACCATGTTGGTATAAAGAGAACCTAGCAGAAATGATAGGGTTTTAGTTTTCTTTATTGTTTTGGGGCCACACCTGACAGTGCTCAGGGCTTACTCCTGGCTCTGCACTCAAGGATCACTCCCAGATGGGCTTGGAGGAGCCATATGGTATGCTGGGGAGTGAACCTGGGTTGACTGTATGCAAAGCAAGCACCCTATCTACTTTACTGTCTCTCCAGCCCAGAAATGAATATGTTTTGGATTCCTGTAACCTTCTAAAGTTGAGTCAGAAGAAAACAATGTTTAAATAGGCCAGTTACTGTCAAGAAAATTGAAATGGTAATCAAAATTATCCTCCACAACAACAAAAAATATGATTATTGACTGACTTGTTATTAGAAATTACAGAGACTCAGAGGTAGAAAGAAAAGAATTTATCGACCAGTAATTCTGTATTTTTTAATACTGCCCTTCCAAAATAGAAGTGGAATAAAGTCATGCCAAGGTAACAAAATGTGAAAGAATTTGTTGCTTCTAGCCCTTTCTTCCAGAAAATCTAAAGGAAATCTTCAGGCTTAAAGGAAAAGACACCACTTGGTAATTGGCATATGTAAAAATCTTTAGGAAGATTGAGGGAAGAAAAGAAAAAATGTGCATGTGTGTATTTAAATAATACACACATGCACACATTAAGTAAATACACACATGCACATTTTTTCTTTTCTTCCCTTAATATTCCTAAAGATTTTTTTTTTTTGGTTTTTGGGTCACACCCGGCGGTGCACAGGGGTTACTCCTGGCTCATGCACTCAGGAATTACTCCTGACAGTGATCCGGGGACCATGTGGGATGCTGGGAATCGAACTCGAGTCGGCCGCGTGCAAGGCAAACGCCCTACCCACTGTGTTATTGCTCCAGCCCCAATCTTCCTAAAGATTTTTACATCACTTGTATCACTTGTCCCGTTGATCTTCGATTTGCTCGAGCGGGGTGCCAGTAACGTCTCCATTTGTCCCTGTCACATGCTAGTGCAGGCCAATGATATCTGCTTGCTCCAGGAACAGGAAGAGCCTCAAATCGTTCATTTAGGGATTTGACGAAGAAATCTGACCATCTAGTTGGTGGGCGACCACGAGGTCTTCTGACTTCCCATGGAATCCAGTTAGTAACAGCTCTAGTCTAGCAGTCATCTCTGAATCGCATTACATGACTGGCCCATCTGATTTTTGATGCCTTGGCAAATGAAACAGCATCCCTGATTTTTGACCTTTAATGGAGGTCAGAACTCCGGATTCCTTCTCTCACTTGAATAAGACATGATATTCCCAGCATAGCTCTTTCGATTCCTCTTTGGGATACCCTAATAGCATTCTCATCCTGTTTGCATAGGGCCCAGGTCTCTGAGGCATATGTTAGTGCAGGAAGAATGGTGGAATAGAAAAGATGTGCCCGGAGTTGGAGGTTCTTTGTTCTCTTAACCACTTCTTCGACACTCTTGAATGCATTCCACACCACTCTTCCTCCTGCACAGTTCTGGCACCAAGTCATTCCTCATGTTGATTTCTTGACCCTGGTACACATAGCTGCTGCATTCGGAGATGTTCGTTCCATTGAGAGCAAATGGAGCCTCAGGGACCAGTTCGTTTTTTATGAATATTGTCTTGTTTAGATTCAGCTGCAATCCAACCTTTCCACACTTGTGGTCGAAGTCGGCCAGCATTTATGCCTCTTGGCTAATGTTTGGTGTTATGAGAATGATGTCATCAGCGAAGCGGAGGTGGTGTAATTGCCAACCATATATCTTCACTCCCATCCCTTCCCATTCCAGTCATCACATGATGTTCTCAAGGGTGGCACTGAAGAATTTAGGTGAAATGGTATCACCCTGCTGCACCCCTCTCTTTACATCAATGATCACTTCTTTATAGAATGGTGAGATCCTGGTGGTGAATCCACAATACAGCTCATGGAGGATTTTGATATACTGAGTTTGGACGCCCTGTTTGGCCAGGGTTTCGGTGACTGCCTCAGTCTCAACTGAATCGAAGGCCTTCTTTAAGTCAATAACGTTAGACAGAGCGTTAATACTTAATACCCATTATTCCTGCACCATATTTGGTAGGGTTCAAATTTAGTGTGAACCATTGTAACACCTCTAAGGGCAATTGGAGGCCACCCTAAAAGCCTTTGTCCCTTTGGGAGAGCCCGGCAAGCTACCGAGAGTATCCCGCCCGCATGGCAGAGCCTAGCAAGCTACCCATTGTGTATTCAATATGCCAACAACAGTAACAACAATTGGCTTCATTCACCTGTCAACAAAAGAGCCCCCAGTACAGCATCATTAAGAAAGATGAGCAAAGAGAGGCTGAAAAAAATCTCGGGGACAAACTAGACTGCCAAAATGAAGAAAGACTAAAATGATTGTCTGTACTTTCAACGCACGGACACTGGCATCAGAAGCATCCATTGAGGACCTGATGGTGCAAGCACAGAAGATCAAGTACAACATCATTGGTCTGACCGAAACGAGGAGACATCAATCACATCACACCATTTTCGACATTGGAGAAGAATTGTTCCTCGGAACATGCGACAACAAAGGCACTGGTGGCGTTGGTGTCCTTGTCAACACGAACTTGGCCATGAGCATCAATTCATTCGAATGCCTAACAACCCGAATTGGATGATTACGCTTGAATAGATGTGGCTCACTGCCTGCAGTTTCTATCTTCATCGTCTATGCACCAACTTCCAACTACGATGAAGAAGAAATTGAGAGGTTCTACATGGAACTGGAGAAGTTCTATAAAGAATACCACACCTTCTACAAGATCATTGTTGGTGATTTTAATGCCAAGATAGGTCCGAGAAGGTCGGCCAAAGAACTCCACGTTGGGACACATGGCCTAGAATGGAACGATCAGAGTGAGAGACTGTCTGAATTCATCATGTTGACCAAGACCATCCATGGTAACTCACAGTTCCAGAAGGCCCAATCTAAACGCTGGACATGGGAGTCTCCTGGTGGACAGTTCCACAATGAAATTGACCACATCATATTCAATCGAAGGTTTGCCTGACCGATGTCGCTGTTGTCCCAAAATTCCAAACGGGATCAGACCACCATCTACTTCGTGCAAAATTCTACTTCACAGAGCGGGTAGAAAAGTCTGCAAAATTTAAGTCTAAGAAGGCAACTCCCAGGATGACCACCAACTGGGAGCTCTTTGGCACTATTGCAGCAATGTGGGAAGATGCCATCCTTGACAACATCTACAAGGAATACGATCGACTGGTTCAGCACCTCCATGTCTGTGCGAAGAATGCTGAGAGTGAGAAAGCCACAAAGAGATGCCTGTCTTTGGAAACTCTCAAGCTCATTCGTCAATGTGGTGTGGCATGAGCCTCAGGCAACCACAAGCTAACATCCAAGCTCACAAAACTGTGCAGAGATACGATAAAGAAAGACCTCAAAGAGAGAAGAGCAGCAGTGTTGGCCAGTGCAGCAGAAGCTGGGAAAAGTATTCGCAACTCTCTCCTGTCCTTTGCCAACTACAAGACCAAGATGACTGCCCTCCGATGTCCTGATGAATCTATTACGTCTTCCAGAAAGGCAATGGAGAGGATTATTCACGACTTCTACTCGGATCTCTTTGACACCCATGTCCACCTGCCCACATACCAAATTCCGCAGGATGGATATGTCGTTCCCAACGTTCTCTCTTCTGAAATCCTACATGCCATTTCGTTGGTAAAGACTTGAACAGCACCTGGTTTGGACAAGGTCAGACCTGAACACCTGAAGAATCTGCCACCAGTACTCATCAATACACTGGCCCGACTCTTCACACGCTATCTGTCTGAATGCAAGGTTCCATCTCAGTGGAAAACCAGTAGGACCGTTCTGTTGTATAAGAAGGGAGACATCCATGACATCGGCAACTGTCGCCCAATCTGCCTGCTGTCTGTCGTCTACAAGTTGTTCACTCGTGTCATCCTGTATAGAATAGGCAGAACACTGGATGAAGGACAACCATGCGAGCAAGCGGGGTTCTGAAGGGGATTCAGCATGATAGCCCATATCCACACAGTGACCAAACTCATTGAAGTTTCTCGAGAGTTCAAGATGCCGCTCTGTCTAACATTCATCGACTTAAAGAAGTCCTTAAAGATTTTTACATATGCCAATTATTTTAAATGAATATATTTGTTTTAAACCTAATTGTAGCCTTATATTGTTGTATTTATAATGTAGACAAATATGTTTATTTATGACGATAGGACAATATGTATTTTATATGTAAAAGTATATAAAAAGGAAAAAGTAACTTTTCTTATTCCATCAGCAAGAGAATCTTATTTGTGAAAGTTCCATAAGACTCTGCCAGAGGTAGGGGAGAGATTATTGGGACTCATTGGTACATTTAGCAAAATTGAAGACTGCAAGGTCAGGATACAAGCAGCTGTATTGTTTTGACAAAAAGAAATCTGAAAATAAGTAAAATAAAGTATTATTCAAAAATAATATCACAATGAATAAAATACTTAGGAATAATTTTTTTAGTTTTTTAGTTTTGTATTTGGGACTCACCCAGCAGTACTCAGGGCTTACTCCTAGCTCTGTGCTCAGGAGTCACTCCTGGCAATGTTTGGGGACCATATAGGGTGTCAGGGAATGATCCCTGGCCATGTCCATGGTTGGCATTCTACCTGTACTATCTGGCCCAAGGATTAACTTTGTTTTTAATATTTTTAATTTCTTCTTATTTTTTAATTTGGAGGATCACACAGAGTGATGCTCAGGGCTTACTCCTGACTCTCCTCCAAGAACTCACTCCTGGTGGTGCTTGGAGGATCATAGGGGGTGCCAGGGATCCAACCTGGGTTGGCTGCATGCAAGACAAAACACCCTACCTGCTGACTATCACTCTGGTTCAAGAATTATTTTTTTCCACTTTTTTTTTTAATTGAATCACCGTGAGGACAGTTACAAAGCTTTCAGGTTTAAGTCTCAGTCATACAATAATAAAATACCCATCCCTTCACCAGTGCACATGTTCTACCACCAAGAACCCCAGTATATCCCCCCGTCCCACCTCCCACTCTGCCTGTGTGACAGATGATTTTTCACTTTATTCTCTCTTTACCTTGATTACATTCAGTTTTCGACAGAAATCCCACTATTATTATTTGGAATTTTCCCCCAACGATCAGACCTGCCAAAAAGGCATCATTAGATCATTTGTTTCTTTTTATTGCTGATAATGAAGAGCATATGATGTTGCATGGTTGCAACAGTGGCTGCGTGGTTTTGGAATTCTGGTATTTTAGTAATTAAGTCCAGAGTTATTTCTGCCAGTAGCCGCTGTGTTTGTGTGCAAGATTGGTTTGTGTGCCTCTGGGATCATGGCTGTTCAAGAGTGGAGGAACCGTTCGTGGGCGGCTGCTTGGGGTCCCATTTAGGCAGGGAGCAGGGCCGGTTCTGCCCCCTCCCCCATCACGAGATTTCCCCTGTGCCCCATCACAGCAAGCTCCTACCTCTCAGTCCAATTGGCTCTTATAGGTGGCAGTTGCCATGCTGCCACAAAGGGCAAAAGGCCGAGGGACAAAAACCCTTCCCCTCCGGGGCTGCACAGGGCCATAGCTTAGTTCACAGTCCAGAAGCATTTCTGTCAGCAGCTGCTGCATTCTGAGATTGGTTTGTGTGCCTCTGGGATCATGGCCTTTCAGGGGTGAAGGAGCCGTTCCTGAACGTTTTTTTGTATATCAGGAAAGGTCGTTGAAGAAATAGTCCTGGTCCCCATATACCAGAGCCATGTTAGTAGAAGCTCATTATCGCCAGGATTCCATCTGGAGAAAGTGGGGAATCTGCACCTTCTCCATCTGGGGCACCTTGGTGTTATGGGCCTGGTCTGGGGCCTGGAGCATTCTCCGGTGTGTGGTGCCCACTGGCCAGGATTCTTAAGTGCTGAGTGTAGCAAGATGGCCCCGGGGGCAGGTTGAGGTCATGACTTCCAAAGTCAGAGGCGAGCTGGAAGGTGGGATGGAACTGTCCAGTTCCAGTGCCCCCGTGTGGTTTGGAGAAATAGTCCTGGTCCCCACATACCAGAGCCATGTTAGTAGAAGCTCAGTGTCACCGGGATGAGAATTAAGTCTTTATTTTTATTATTTATTTATTTATTCATTTATTTATCTTTTTGGGTAACACCTGACAATGCACAGGGGTTACTCCTGGCTCTACACTCAAGAATCACCCTGGCGGTGCTCAGGAGACCATATGGGATGCTGGGAATCAAACCCGGGTCAGACGTGTGCAAGGCAAACGCCCTACCCGCTGTGCTATTGCTCCAGCCCCGAGAATTAATTTTTTAAAGGAAGTTATCCTGTTCACTATAGTTCAACAATTAAAATAGATTTTTCTTTCAGGGGCATTTCTGGGCCACACTGGTGGTCACAGGGTTCACTCCTGGTTCTGTGCTCAGGGATTACTCCTGGCGGTGCTTGGGGGAACCACACATGAAGTCAGGAAATCAAACCAGACTGACCGTGTGCAAAGCAATAAATATTTCTGAAAGAAATTAGGATATAAATATATGGAGAAAGTTAACCACATTTATGATTTAGAAGACTCAATGTAGTTATAATGGTAGTTTTCCCTTTTGGTTTTGTAAATATTCTTTAAAATGAATTTTATTTGACCTTAGATTTATTAACTTTATTATGGTGGCATATAGGAACTATTCCAGATCACAAGTAGATTTTTCAAAACTTTGCAGGCTGGGTCCAGAAAGATATTACAGCACGTAGGGCAATTGCCTTGTACACAGCTAACCCAGATTCATCCCTGTCATCCCATATGGTCCCCTGAGCTTGCCAGAAGTGATCCCCGAGTTCAGAGCCAGGAGTATCCCCTTAGCACTACCAGGTATAGAAAGAAAAACTCTTTGCAGGAAATGGTAGACATCTTGTGCCCATTCCACCCCCCCCCCACCCCTTGACCTACTTTTTACCTCTAGATAATGTGACGAGAACCAGGTCAGTTGTTTTGAAGATACCCAGAAGCCATAATAGTCCATAAATGAGGACACAAGAAATCACCTTCTCTGCTTAGAAAGGTAAAAGTGGCAACTGGCCCTTCCCCTCCCTGTTGCAGTTCCTTTGTGGAAATAGGTTCCATAGGACTATTTTCACAAAAGAACAGTGGAAGTAGGAACTATGTAACTATGGAAGTAGACATTACCCAGGGTCCTCGGTCCTTCTTAAAATATAAGTGTACTCTCAGTGTGATAGTGTTTGTCTCTTCCGAGCACCTTGTTGATTAGCTCTGGACTTAATTCAGGAGCATTAACTGGACTTCACTACAAGATACAGGAACTGTCATTTTGAATCAGAACAATTAACTAGACAAATGGCTACAGATCTGATACTTATGAAATATGGATATTTTGTGGGCAGAGGCTTTTTTATGGGAAATTTTATTTTCTCACCATCCCTAAGTTGATCTATATTCAGTATAATCTATATTAAATCATAACAGGTCTCTTTAATTGACAAGCTCATTATAAAGTTTATATATGAAAATAGAAAATGGTCTTTCCAAAGGAGACTAAAATTAGAGGAAGAGTGGCACTTGCCTGATTTCAGAACAGTAAAAAACTATAATTAAGAACATACGAGGTTAGTATAAGGACAGCTCAATCTATCAGTGGGACAGTAGAGAATCGCTGTAAAAAACTAAGGCATGCCGAGGGGCGAGTGCACTCGCTCTCGGGCTCTCCGGGCAGCTCTGTCTCACCACCCGTGTTCGGTGCTCTGGAACCGCAGTGTGTGGACTGGATCGGGATGGCCGTTGGCCAAGGACCAGCGAGGGAAGAACGAGGACCAAGCTGGTTGCTGATTAGTTACCGTTTATTCAATCTTCCATCTTTCTCATCTCCCGCACTCCCAGCTCTGGCCTCTCTCTGGATCAACTCTTGCCTCCTTCTCTAGTCTCTCCTCCTTGTCTCTCCCACCTTGCCCTCTAGGCTACACCCAGCCAGGTAGCAAAATCAACATAAGAAAGCCCTTCCTGAGGGCAGGGCATTCCAAAGCCCTTCCTCACTCTTAAGGTTTTTTTCCTTTTCCTTAGTCCAAACACTTATTAACATCTTAATACTAGTTATTTTTATATGGACATAGCAAGAGATACATTGAGGTTTGCAAGGCAGCTCTCCTAGCAACATCTTGCCACAGGCTCAGACCACAGCACTCAGGCCAGATTAATCATTCCTCACCCTAGCAGGGTCTGAATCTAGTTATCACTGTTTGGATCATGACAACATTTGTCCATGATCAAGCTCTTAACTTATAGTTAAGCATTAGGTACTTTGGCCAGGCCCATCTCGATGCCAAGTAGCACACAACTCACCGCTTGCCCTGGGTCCGTCTCGTCCCTCGTCGGGACCCTGCTTTTGGGAGTGCTAGGAAGTAAGGGCAGCTGAGGCTTAGGTCGAGAGAACAGATGCCCAGGAGGAAACTATCATGTAGAGTCAAATGACTCCCAGGTTACAAAAGCATAGCATTTGCTAAGTCTTCCTGTGTCCATACAAAAAGGACTTGCTCTGAATAAACTATGCAAAGGACTCAAGGAGAAGAGAAAAACATTATTTACAAGTCAACAGAACACTAAGAAAGAAGCTACAAATAAAGAGGAATAGGAGCACTGTAACAGGAGTAACCCAATAAACCTAAACTACCTGAGGCTATGTTATCCTACACTAGAAAGAAATCCATACCCTCTCATAAAATGATGTTTGACAAAGATACCAAGGCAGTTCAGTGGAGAATAATTGGGATAATTGGAAAAAACGGAATTATTGGTGATTGGTCTGTTATGGGAAAATGGACTTGGGAGATCAGAGAGGCTCTGGTTGAGTCCGTGCTCATCCCTAAACCTCATGGAGAATAAGGGACAACCCAGGTGAGTTCCTGCTTGGTGTGGGCAGTTCCCTTTTCAGTCCCTACAGGTGAATGTTAGGCAACTCTTTGTCCATCGATTTGATTCACTTGGGAATTAACACCTGCTACTCTGAATCTTAGGGGAGCTATGATAAATGGGCTGGGATGAGATTTAGCTTTTTAAGGTCCAGAAGAAGATAGGAAATTGGCTTGAATCTTAGGAATTGGGTTATTTGTCTTCCTGAAGGAATGTAGTTAAGAGACAAGTTACAGACTGAGTTATAGCACCAGAAGATGTTACTGGATAAAGATATTAAGAAGGCGCCTGGGTGTCTCTTAGTCCTTTGTCTCTGTTAGAGACAGAATTCAGGGACCCGAGAGTGTATCTAACGTGATCTTTAAGAGAGATAGTGCACCTCAAGATACGGATGCAGGTGCTTTCTGTTTGCATTCTTGTTGAATTCTATGAGTTCTTTATGTATCTGGGATTTTAATCTCTTGTCAGACTTACAATGTGCAAATGTCTTTTTTTCCATTAAATAGCATGTCTTCTCATTTTGGCTAGAGTTTCTTTCACTACTCAAGAGAATTTTAATTTGGTATGCCCATTTGCTTACTTTTGTTGTTTTCTTTTCTATGAAGTTTCCAAATATATTTATTAGATCAGTGTCAAAAGTGTATTGCCTGCAACTTTTTCTGTGTGTTCTATGGTTTCAGATCTGAACATTCAACTCTCGGCCCTCAGTGATGCTCAGGGGCTACCTCCAGTGAAAGTGGCATAGGTTACTGAGTTCATCCTGAGTCAGGGCTGGGGTTCCCAAGTCAGAGCATACACCCCAGACCGCTTAAGCTCTCTCACTAGCCCTTCAGTCCATTTTGAATTAATTTTTGTTTATGGTATTAGATGGTGGTGTAGTTTTCTTCTTTCCTTATGATTGTCCAGTTTTCCCCAGAACACTGTTTCCTCCATCAAAGGCTTCTTGCTTCTTTGTTGTAAATTAATTGTCCATATATGTGGTTTTATTTCTGAGTTTTAACTTTTGTTCCATTACCTGTTTCCCTCTTTATTTCTATATCATGTCCTTTTAATCCTTACTGTAATTTTGCAGGATAAGTTTAAATCAAGAAGCACAATACTTTCAGTTTTGTTCTCTTTGCTCAGGATTGTTTTTGCCATTTGAGGTATTTTATAGTTCAAATAAATTTCATGATGTTTTGTTCTTTGGGGTTTTGATAAAGATTTCTTTGAATCTGTGTATTATTTTAGCTAATGTAACCATTTTAATGATACTAATTCTTCCAACCTAAGAGCAACACCTTTTCATATCTTTTTGTTTCTTTCAAGAATGCCTCATGGTTCAGAAATGTGATTATAATCTCCATTTGTTGCATCATTCACTGTTCGCTGATCTTTACAGGGAACATAGATTTGATTTTTGTTCTTTTCAAGCTGGTTTAAGCCGCCTCTTCTTTACTGGATGCAGCTTCCCACCCTGCCCACATCTGCTCTTATCTTCTTCCTTACCTTTGACCCTGCCTATTTAGGGTTGGCATTTTGGGGGACTAGAAATGTGATTATTCAGATTATGCCTGTTGTGAAGTGTTACAGATGCATCTTTGTATATATATTTCCTTTTCTGGTTGGGACTTGTTCTTTTCCATAACATCATTTCCTAGAAATGATTAGCACATTCTAATGCCTCCCACCTCTTCCCTTCCACAGATGACTGTGTGATAACTTTGGTCTGCAATATCACTCTGGTCTGCAATAGTAGGAAAGATGCATAGATTTATTTCCTGTTAAGTCCATTTGTGTCTCCAACAGTTCATTTTTTAATGAGAAAAAAACCCAAAAATTTGTTTCCCTGCTTTTCTTTCTTTCTCCTGGGACCATTGTTGAATTATGTGAAAGTTCAACTGAGATTATATTTCTCTTAGGTTTTCTTCCCTGCCAGTAAGTAAACTCCCAGAGGGCCTTGCCAATAAACATTCTATGATATATGATTTCCCTCAACTGCTATTCAAAACTTTCCCAGCTCAATTAGATTTTATTCCAGCATGGAATTATTTTTCATTTCCTGTCTTTTTCTTGAAAATTCCTCTAAGTTTTTTCCCCTTATCTCTTTTCTTTGATATTGTTGCAGTGCTTGGTGCTTGTGGACTTAATGATGATGTTACTCAGGGTCATATATTGCTTAGGAGGCTCTCCAGTGGGAGGGTAACACACTTGGGACACCATGGATCACCACTGCAGCACTGCGAGACACCACACTCTGGTGAAGTGGGCTGGTGCCAGGTACTGAGCTTTGAGCCTTAGGTTTGCAGGACAGGTGTTTCATCACTGAGTCTGATGCCTGGACTCTCAGATTTTGAGTTCCATAAACCCTGAGGATCTGTAGAGGGTAATTCAGTTGCCATTAGGAAAGTTCTCCTCTTGCATTCTCACAGGTAATTCTTCTCACAGGTAATTCTTCTTGACTACTCCGTTGAATGGCTATTTGTGCCCCTATCAGACAAAGCCCCCTAGAAAGTGCAGGGTGATTACAATGCTGAACCCACAGCTGATGGGACTGAACACAGGGAGTGACTTTCTAGCCAGGAAACTGGATTGCGAGCTGCACCCCTGCCCATGCTCCTCACAGTACCCCCAGAAAGGGAAAATTTTCTTATTAAAAATGTTTATTTAGGGGGCCGGAGCGATAGCACAGCGGGTAGGGCGTTTGCCTTGCACGCGGCCGACCCGGGTTCGATCCCCGGCATCCCATATGGTCCCCCAAACACTGCCAGGAGTAATTCCTGAGTGAAAAGCCAGGAGTAACCCCTGAGCATCGCTGGGTGTGACCCAAAAAGAAAAAAAAAATGTTTATTTAGGCACCAGAGCAACATTACAGTAGGTAGGACACTTGCCTTCCTCAGCACTGCCAGGAGTAATTTCTGAATGCAGAGCCAGGAGTAACTCCTGAGCATCATCAGGTGTTGCCCCCCCACCAAATACAAAGTTTATTACTGATGATTCTGTAATTTACAGTACTGTTTAGGATGCTTTTCCAACTTCTTAATTCCACCACCACATCCATTATCTGTGTATCTGCCTCCCTTCAAGGACCCCAAAACCTCGCCCTTTTAGACTTGTGCCCACCAACGCAGTTGTGTGGTTCAGTTCTCCTGTTTCCCTTGGCCCTTTGTTGTTACCTTATTCTTTATCTTTAAACTCCACACTTGAGAGGACCATTCTTTTTTTTTTTTATTTTATTATTCTTTTATTATTTTCCCCTCCCTTTTTTTTATTCATTGTGAGATACAGTTACAAAGCTTCCATGTTTGAGCTTCAGTCATACAATCATCAAACACCCATCTTTTCACCAGTGCACATTTTCCACCACCCAAATCCCCAGTATTGCCGCCCCCTTCACCCCTGTTCCAACCCTTCTCCTGCCTGTGTTGAGCTTATATAGCTGAGCCAGAGGTGGTTTGTGGGTGTGTCTCACACATACCTAACTTTTGGCACTTTAATTTCTTGGTAAGCTTGGTCCCAAGTTGTTGGGGTCTGGCCAAAGTCACCGCAGCAATTTGGGGGTATCAGGAAGCCTGAAGACACCATCAGGTTGCTGATGCACTCGCCCCATAGGTACAGGTTGACCTGATGGTGGTACCATACCGAGAGGACCATTCTATATCTCTCTTACCTGCTGACTGACTTCACTCAGCATGAATCCTTCAGTTCCATCCATGTTGCTATAAATTGCATGATTTTGGCCTTTCTGAGAGGCATAATATTCCATTGTGTGTATATATATATACACACATATATATATGCCATATGTGTACCACACATGTATACATATATATCTTTATTTGGGCGTTGGGGTTGTTTTGGTATCCTGGCTCTATAACTCAGTGCAGCAATGAACATAGGTATACATATAAACTAGTGTTTTCATATTTTGGGGGTAGATATCAAGAAGTAGTACTACTGAGTTGTATGGAGTGTGTTTTTTTAATGGGACTCCATATTGTTGTCCATAGAGGCTGAATTAGACAATATTCCCAACATTGATGGGTGAGCATTCCCAGAAGGCTCCATGTGCTCTGACTGACTGTTGAATAATGTCTTTCAGGGTTATTTCAGGATTGAGCCCATTCACATAAAATTTTTTTGCAGAGGGACTAGAGTGATAGTACAGCAATAGAGTGCTTGCCTTGCACACTGACAACTCCTGGGTTCTGCCCTGGCATTCTATATGGTCTCTGAGCACCAGCATGGGGTAACCCTGACTACAGAACCAGGTGTAACCCCAGAACATCATTGAGTGAGTCCCAAAAAACAAAAAAACTTTGTTTTTCAGCAGAATGTAGTAAAGTAGCCAAGGAAAGACATTTTCTCTCTCTTTTCTCCTCGGCTTGCTTCCCCTCTCCTCCCCTCCTCTCCACCTCCTCTCCGCTCCTCTCCGCTCTTCTCCACTCCTCTTTTCTTCTCTTAAGGAGGTATACCCAGCAGTGATACTTGTCCCTAATGTTTGGTGCTCAGACCTGTCGGGGCAATACCCAGTGTGTTTAGGGAACCGTTAGGATCTGGCAATGGAGCTCAGGCCTTCACACATCCTAGGCATGTGTATTTGAATTATTCCTAAAGGTTGGACTGTGTCAGTGCTGAGAGCCCAGTAAGTCACTCTGTAGCAAGAGGTGAATTATATGCATTTTTTTCACTTAAAATATTTATTGATTTTTTTCATTAATCTCTGACCAGCCACTTATTAATATTATTTGAATGTTTTATTTATTTATTTGTGAATCACCATGAGTTACTGTTACAAACTTGTGAACTTTCATGTTTGCATTTTGTTTATATCCCTCCACCAGTGCCCAGTCCCCTCCACCAATGTTCCCAGTATCCCTCCCACCCTCCCACCCCATCCCTCCACCCCACCCCACCTCTGTGGCAGGGCATTCCCCCTTGTTCTCTCGCTCTCCTTTTGGGTGTTGTGGTTTGCAACAGAGACACTACGTGGCCATCGTGTTTGGTCTATATTCTATTTTCAGAGTGCATCTCCCATCCCGTGCAGGTCCTCAAACCACACTTTGCCTGGTGTATCCTTCTCTATGCGAGCTGCTCCTTTCTCCAGCATGTGGGGCCAGCTTCCAAGACTTGGAGCCAACCTCCTGGTACTTATCTCTACTATTATTGGGTGTTAGTCTCCTATTCTTTTATTTAATTTTATATTCCACAGATGAGTGCAATTTTTCTATGTCTGTCTCTTTCTGACTCATTTCACTTAGCCTGATACTTTCCATGTTGATCCACTTATATGCAAATTTCATGGCTTCATCTTTTCTAACAGCAGCATAGTATTCCATTGTGTGGATATACCAAAGTTTGTTTAACCAGTCATCCGTTCTCAGGCACTCAGGTTTTTTCCAGATTCTGGCTATTGTAAACAGTGCTGCAGTGAACATTCTAGTGCAGATGTCATTTTGACTGTACTTTTTTGCCTCTCCGGGATATATTCCCAGAAGTGGTATTGCTGGGTCAGAATTATATGCATTTGTAAATAAGGTAAGCATTGAGAGAAAATGGATATCCTTTGCCCAGAGCAAAGACAGCAGTATCTAGTTACGCATTTTCTTCCACTCTCAGGAGATTACTGGTTTCGTCTTATATCTGATTCTGCTTAAATTTCATTATTTAACTCCTAAAGAATTTTGAAGTGATAGTAATACAAAAACTTTTTAGGTCTTTTTGTGGGCTGTTTAGATTACTCAAAATAGAAATTACTCAAAATTTCTGTTGATACTTCTGGAGCAGGATGAGATGCTTTGGTAGGAAGGAAATGTAATTTGCTTTCTGCTCTTCCCTGCTGAGGCCACAGAGCAAGGAACAGGCAGAGGGATCCCAAGAACTCCTTGCCTCAGAGTTTCTCCCCACACCCACTGTGTGGACAGTTTCTTTAGAGGGATCTGAGAAGTAATTTTCTTTCTGACTTTTTTGCAGATGCCATATTTGGTAGCTTACATGACTTAACAAGGAAAGTAGGAATTTTGTTCTTGTGTTTTGGACCAATGCCATCAGTGCTCAAGGATCACTCCTAGTAGAGCTTGGGGGTTGATATATAGTACTGAGAATTGAACCCAGGTTGGCTGCAAAGCAAGCACCTTACCCTTCTCTTTTCTCTTTGGGCCAGCCCAGGAAAGATTTTAGTTTATATGTTATCTAAAATAGCGCCACTACATGGAAGAAAGACAGACTTTTCTCTTCTTTCCAACTTCATAACAAGCACCAACTTCACAGAGAGAAGTCTGATTAGTTGCTTTCACTGCCCTGGACACCCCCATCCCTACTCCCAAGAAAATTCTCGTTTATGTACCGTTTGTGGCAGGTGGGTCATTCTTGCAGAAGAAATTTTATATTGGAAGAAAAATTTATATCAACACTTTAAGGAAACAGCATATCCATGGGGTACATGGTAATTCCTTCCTAACATCCTGGCTAAGCAAACTCCTCTAACGAGTTTTGTGTGTTTGGGTGGACACTTGGCTGTTGTCTGTCCAGCTGCTGCCATGGGGCTGGTCTCCATGGAGCTGCTACAAGTGCCCTTAATGTAGGTGGGTGGATCTTTTGAGCACCATAAAAGGAAGGTTTTTTTTCCCTGCATGGCCCACTCAGGAACCTCTGCAGATTCATCTCCCCTGTGCCCAGTTTTACTCCATAGTCATCATGGTTGAGAAGCCCCCAGAGGCATAACTGTGGAACATCGAAATAAAAAGTGATGCATTTGCAGTGATACACTGGGGATATGAAAATACTTGGAGACCAAAAAAAAAAAAAAAAGAGAGAGAGAGAAAAAAGTCAAGAGTATAGAGTTAAAAAGGAAGAGAGTGAAAATTTTTTTCCTTCTTGCCTTTAGGTTCCCATAAGACTATCAAGTATCAAAGAAAAGCATTAGCTTTGTCAATGCAGTTGCTACACTGCAGCAAAATTGCTTTCCATGGCTATGCCTTTGTTCTTCTTCCTGCAGGCTCGGCCTGTGGATTACCCTCGGGACTACCTTTCACACCAGGTGCCCATATCTTTCCACAAACACTGGAACATCGATCCGGTCAAGGTCTACTTCACATGGCTGGCGCCCAGCGAGGAAGATGAAGCCATGCAGGAGACTCTGAAAGCCTTGAAAGAAGAGTTGTAGGAGCATGGAGAGCCCAGCCACGGGGACAACCAGACACTGAGACTGTGACCCCATCCTGCCACGCTGGGCATTGACTGTGTGCCACAGGGGCAGAACATCCCCAGGCAGAGATGGGAATGATGTATGTGCTGTTTTTCAGGAAGCAAAAGAAAAGAAGTCATGGGGGAAGCTTTTTTTTTTCTGGGAAAAAATCACTTTCTTTTGTATGATGCGGTTATTGCTATCCACAATGAGTACTGTGTGTTTTTCAGGCTGTGATCCAGCCGCCTGGTGACTGTCCCAAGAGAATAAACAGAACCACAAGTCCCCTTCCCGCTGTCTCTCCTGATGATGATACGAGTTTCAGTGGGCGTGTGATGGGGGCGCTGTGACTCCCTATTGTCAGAGAGAGAAGCGAGAAAGTGGAGATTTTTAACCGTTATTATTGATGATGGCAGTTTCTGCCTGAAATCTGAGAAGGAATAATGCTATATTGGGGATCATCCATAAAATATCATAGAAGTCTAGACATGAAATCCCCTGAAGTCCATCATCAGGGTTGTTGTGCTTTATCTGTTTTTCTGTTTGTACCTCATAAAACAAGAATCAGAAACCTTCTGCTGGAGCTTTCTGTCTCTTTAGAGGATCAACTGTGTTCCAGCACTCCCCAAAGCCCTGTTGTTATGACCTGCTTGTAACATGAAAGTGTGCGGGGCCTGCCAGGAATCTGTGTTCTCAGTATTTAGAAACCATGCTGTTGTGTTTTATTCAAGTCAGTGACACACTCCATGTCAGCCTCAGGAAGTTAGTTAAATTATTTTGTACCTGACACTTGACTCTCATTTTTTAAAAAATATAACCTCATGAGTCTTTCCTGATGTAGAGTGAGATCCCTCCACCCTCACCTCACTGAACCAGGAAATACTGAAGGACTGTGTGATTATTTGATGGTTTTCTTCAGCTCTTACAAAGTAAAATTTGAACATAGTATTTTAAGAAACGCTAATTTTTAAATCATGCCCTTATTATATTAGTAATTTAACATTCATGAATTTATAAGAAGTTACTCTTTAATAACTTAATAATTCAGTTTTCCAAAGGCATTTGCATAAAATTTGATTCTAGTATTCTAAAATAATTTGGTAGAGTAAAATGCTCCCCTTTTAAAAAAATTGAAATTAAAAATTCCCCTTCATTGACTTCACTTATAATTTTTATAGCAAGGTATAGGGATTTAAAATCAAATCACCTAAAGTACCCATGCATATCTTTTTGGACAAATACCTTTTTCTTATAGCTTAGCCGAGACTCATTTCCAAAAGGATTCAGTAGTATTTATCATTTGTCCAAACTCACAAATACCAGGATTGGTGTCTTTTCAGTAAGAAGTGGGTGCATTGGGTTTAATTTTTGTGAGGATGGATCTTTATGGCCTATCCAGGGAAGGGAGTGGGGATGATGAGCTGGGTGAGAGAATAGAGGATCATGGATTCTGCCAAACTATCAGCATTGTTGCCTCATTGGGATTGTCATTGCTGCCATTGCAATAATGAGGGCGCGGTTGTTTGACTCAGAGGACAGGAGACTTCTGGTCTTCTCACCTATTTCTACCAGCAGCTTCTGCGCTGGACAGGGTCCCACCACATCCTTGTGTGAAGAGTCACATCCCGCTTTCTCCTGTGTCATGACCAGTGCCTTCAACTGCTGCCAGAGCTCCTTCTCTGGCACCTGTGGTGTTTTTGTTAGTCATGTGTATCTTGGAACTCTGTAAGCGTAACCGCAAATAAAAGATCTTGACCTAAGTTTTCGGTCACTTGGTTGCCTTCATTTTCCCGAACCTAGAATAGAAATGGGGAGAGGCAAAGATAAATGAGTGAAATCAGAATGTATTGGCAGCTCAGTTAGAACAGTTTTGAGAGAGAAACATAAATAAAAAGTTATCCTTTTAAGAAAAATAGCAGATATTAAAGATTAATTGCTACAAAGTCTATTAAATGGGGGGGGGCTATCGGGGGACTTCTAAACATTGCTCAGGCATCATGGGGTATCTTCTGTAATACTTGACCAGCCAAGCTTTGGGATTCCTAAGAATGTGATGTGCTTGGACTTTGTGGGGCCAGGGACCACGTAGGCCATTCCAGTGGTCACCAGGACCTCCAGGGCTATCCTGGGCAGTGCTCGGGATCAGTGGTGCAGAGATTGAACAGGGGTCTTGTGCTGCAAGACACTCACCCCAGCATCTGTGCCGTCTCCCTGGCCACTCTTCAGTGGTGAACTGGAGATGTTTTGGAACTAATTCCCTTAATGATTCTAAAGAACTAACCTGAACTTTCTTGACAATTCAGAAATGTTGTCTTATACATATTTTCTTTGCCTTTCAAAACCAGAATTTATTTCCAAATGGCTATTTTTACCCCAGGGATTTCAACATTAAGAAGTTATATGTGAAATAACAGAAATTCTATTTTTAACTTTTTAGACACGTGACATATGCAAGGCAAATTGCCTGGCTCTGTAGCTTACTTTTTTCTCTTTTTTTAAAGTATGATAGTTAAATCATAATCCCAGACACAAAGACAGTATTTGCATGGAAACATAATAGCATACTAGGTTATAAGTGATGCTATGTCAGGATCAAAGACACATATAGTATTCCACTGTGTGTATGTACCAGTATCTTTGTCTAGTTATCTGCTTTGGGACACTTGGGTTGTTTCCAGATTTGGGTTATTGTGAATTAGGTTTGTTTGTTTGTTTTTTGATGTGTCCATATATGTTTTCCCAAAAGGTTAGACTAATCGATATTCTCACCAGCAGCGGATGAGACTTAATTTTTCCCCATATTTCTGCCAAGATTGGTTGTTTTTGGTGTGATATGAAATCTTACTGGTGTGAAATGATTTTTTTTTTTGCTTTTTGGGTCACACCTGGTGATTCACAGGGGTTACTCCTGGTTCTACACTCAGGAATTACTCCTGGCGGTGCTCAGGGGATCATATGGGATGCTGGGATTCGAACCCGGGTCAGCCGCGTGCAAGGCAAACGCCCTACCCGCTGTGCTATCGCTCCAGCCCCTATTGTTTTGATTTGTGTTTCCCTGCTGATAAGTGATGCAGAGCATTTGTGTACCTTTTTGCCATCTCTATGTATTCTTTGAGGAAGATCCTTCTTATCTTTCCCCTCAATATTTTTTTAATTCAATCACCATTAGGTAGTTACAAACTTTCATGATTGAGTTTTAGTCGTACAATGATCAACACTCATCACTCCACCAGTGCACATTTCCCATCACCATTGTTCCTAGTTTCCCTCCCACCACCCCCACCCCATCCCACCCCCTGCCTCTGTGGCAGGCACCTTCATTCTTACTCTCTACTTTGGGGCATTATGGTTTGCAATACAGATGCTAAGAAGCCATCATATTTGGTCCTTAGTCTACTTTGATGCATATCCCTTCCTAAGCGATCCCTTCAACCATCATTTACTTAGTGTTCCCTTCTCATCCCAACTGCCTATCCACCTCCCACCCCAACCCAGCTCATGAGTCCAGTGATCCTCCTGGCCCTTATCTTTACTATCTCATGTTAGGTGTTAGTCTCACACTATTTTATATTCCACAAATGAGTTCAGTTATTCTATGTCTTTCCCTCTCTTTCTGACTAATTTTACTTGCATGATACTCTCTATCCCCGCAATACTTTGATTTTTTTTTCTTGTAAAGTTCTACCAGTGCTCTATATATCTTGGATACTAACTCTTTATCATATGAGTAATGGACAAATATTTTCTCTCACTCTACGAAGTACCGTTTTATTCCCATTATCATTTCTTCTGCAGCACAGAAGCTTTATAGTTTGATGTACTCCCATTTATTTATTTTTTTCTTTTTCCTTTTTTCAAAGCCATGATATTGAATTATTGAAGATGTCTCTAAATTCAATGTCATAAAGGATTTTACTTATGTTTTCTTCAATATAATTTATTGATTCAGTTCTGATACGAAAAGTGTTTAATCCATTTTGGTTTGACTTTTGTGCATGGTATTGAAAGATCTCTGAGTTCTGGGGGTTTTTTGTTTATTTTTGCATATGTCTGACCTCTTTTATTTTTTGCATGTGACCAACACCATTTGTTGAATAAGCTTTTCTTGCTCCACTTTATACATTTTGCTCATTTGTTGAAGATTAACTGTCCGTACCTGAGGTTCTATCTCAGGACTGTCAATTCGAATCCATTAGTCTCAGAGTCCTTATTCCAGTACCATACTTTTTTTAAATTACTATAAATATATAGCATAATTTAAAATTGGGGAGTGAGAAGCTCCCCATATCCCCCTCCAGGAGTGCTTTGGCTATACTTGGGCATTTATTGCTCCATATAAAATTCAACATATTTTTTCTATGTCTTCAAAATGTTATGGGTATTTTTTAATTTATTTAAAACACGATGACCTCTCAGTGTCTGTGTTGCAAGCCATAATGCCTATAAGTAGAAAGAGAGTATTGGGAATATTGTCTGTCATGGAGGCAGGGAAAGGGTGGGAAAGGGGGTTATACCGGGGATATTGGTGGTGGGGAATGTGCACTTGTGGAGGAATGGGTGCTTGATCATTGTGTGATTGTAACCCAAACATGAAAGCTTGTAGCTATCTCACGGTGATTCAATACAATTTAAAAAATAGTTTTGTTCAGCTAATTAGAGAGAGAAAACGGAAGGGAATGCCTTGCCACAGTGGCGGGGTGGGATGGGGGGGAGATGGGATTGGGGAGGGTGGGAGGGACACTGGGTTTACGGGTGGTGGAGAATGGGCACTGGTGAAGGGATGGGTTCCCAAACTTTGTATGAGGGAAGTATAAGCACAAAAGTGTATAAATCTGTAACTGTACCCTCACGGTGATTCTCTAATTAAAAATAAATAAATTAAAAAAAAATAAAAAATAAAAAATAGTTTTGTTGTTGATTCACTGTGAGATAGTTACAAAGCTATTCATGCTCATGTTTCAGTCATACAGTGTTCCAACACTCATCCTTCCACCTGTGTACATTTTCCACCATGAACCCAGTTTTCCTTCCACCACCCACCCCTACCCTCAACCTGCTTCTATGCAGACTCTTTTCCTCTCTCTCTCTCTCTCTCTCTCTCTCTCTTTCTCTCCCCCCTTCCCTTCCTACCTCTCCTTCCCCCCTTTCCCTCCTCCCCCCTTCTTTTTCTCTTTAAATCTTTCTCTCCTTTGGGGAATTATGGTTTGTGTTATAGGTGTTTTTATAGAGACTGCATTGAATCTGTATACTACTTTGGACAAGATTTTTGTTTTGATTGTTAATTCTTTTCAATCAATGAATAGGGGATGTGTTTCCATTTCCTCATATCCTCTATTTTTTGAAGTAGTGATTTATAGTTTTTTTATTATAAATATTTCACCTCTTTTGTTAGGCTGATTTCTGGATACTTGAATTTTTGAGGCACAATTCTGAATTGTATTGTTTTCTGAGTTTCTCTCTTTTCTATTGTATTCTTGCATATAAAAAAAGTCAAGGGGTTTATACACAAGTCTTGACATAGTATGCCATATAAGTACAAGGAAAAATAAAAATCATATGATCATATCAATAGATGCAAAGAAAACATTTGACAAGACCCAATATCCATTCATGATTAAAAACTCTCAATAAAATATTGGTTGAAGGAATTTTTCTCAGTATAGTTATAGTCATTACTTGGGACCAAATGCCGACTGGCTGATGAGATAGCGACATTACCAGAATCAAAGATCACTACACCCACCTCGCAAAAGACAGGACTTACGGTCCATCCGATGCCAGAGAGCCACCAGGCTGCATTCCATACTTCCTTGCATCCACTCCCTACGGATAACAGAAGCCAGATCAAGCACACTGGTCCCACAGGTGTCCATCATTTCCTTTTCCTGCCCAAGACAATTTAAAATTGGGCTTAGCTTCTCCCAGGGTGTGGCTCTACCCTAGCCTCACCAGGGACCAGTAGATTCTCCCCAAAAGTGCACCCCAATAAACTACTCCTATTTTTTCACTTTACTTATCTCTGACCCGCAGTCTGTGCCGGGTGAGGTCTGTGACCACCACAAGCCCAAAGAAAACATCGTACTCAATTGTGAAAAACTGAAAGCCTTCCCTCTAAAATTAAGCACAAGCCAAGACTTCTCATTCTCACCATTACTATTCAACATAGTATTGGATGTTTTGGCCATAGCAATTAGGCAAGTAAGACATATTAAGGGCATCCATATTGAAAAAAAGAAGTCAAACTCAGTTTTGCACAGAGTGTGTGCAAACTAGCACTATACTCGAAAATCCTTAAGACTGCAAAAAAAGCTCTAGACTTGTATAGTAAGTTTGCAGGCTACAAATCAATGCAAATAAAACCATGGCTTTTCTATATGCAAATAATACAACATAGCACTGTAGCACTGTCGTCCCGTTGTTCATCAATTTGCTCGAGCAGGCACCAGTAACATCTCCATTGTGAGACTTGTTACTGTTTTGGGCATATCAAATACTCCATGGGTAGCTTGCCAGGCTCTGCCGTGAGGGTGGGATACTCTCGGTAGCTTGCTGGGCTCTCCGAGAGGGACAGAGGAATTGAATCCAGGTCGGCCGTGTGCAAGGCAAATGCCCTACCAGATGTGCTATCTCTCCAGACCTCAATACAACAAAAGAGAGAGAAATTTAAAAAACCGATACCGTTCACAATTCTGCTGCAACAGAATTCAGATTCTCTTGGAAATAATGCAACAGAAGAAAGAGAAATTTGAAAAACAATACTATTCTCAATTGTGCCTCAGAAACTCAAGTGTACCTGGGAAATCAGCTTAACAAAACAGGTGAAAGACGAAACAAACAAGCAAAAAACCATCACTGAGCTTTCTTCTCAGTGGCAGGAAGAGCCAAATGCAAAAGTTTATATTCCTTCTCTAGAAGAAATACCTGACCAGGTCCCATTTCATTGGACCCCTACAAACATCATGAGGTGCCAGGCACCTAGAATTTTGTAAGATTTACTTTTTACCCTCTGACACGCAAACTGCAAAGGATAGTTGTGACTTTTTGATTCCAGGTCCAACCAGCATAATGCCATCAATGCAATGGGCCTGGGACCATCTTGTGGAAGGGAAAGGTGATCTAACTCTGGGTAGCAATCTGTGAAAAAGACTTGTCGAGTAAATAGGAGTCTGAGGTAGATAGGAGTCTGAGGGAGGACACAGAGGTGTGCTGTGGCCTTGTCTGCTGAAAGACACTCGTACTGGTGTTTTCTGACAGAAAATAGCTTTTGCCACATCAATGCTTGTACATAGTCATAGGGGTCAAGGGGAACAGAAGGACAAGATTAGGAATATGGACCTTAGAAAAAGGAATCACATGGTATGGAATGTCATAAGGCAGGCCTAGATAATTGCCTGCCTGAAAGATAACCTGGATGACTGAGGGCCTGTTGGATCCAGACACCAGAGGAGAATCATCTCAGCATCGTCTTTCCTGTTTCCATGACCCATATTCTTGGAACATGATAAAGAAATGTTGACACATACACCTTTGTTAGAAAAGGCATCAAGGGGGAAAGGGCTTCAACTTGTCTTCATAATCCTGCTTTAGGAGACCCCTACCATAATCTGGGAGCTTCCTTGTCTTACTCTCTTCCTATTTCCCTAAATAAAGTCTTCTGCTGAATCCAGTCATTTGCTTCTCTGTCCCTTGCTTTCAGTTTTGTCTTTCTTAGAACAAGAAACTGATCATCTGTTCCTGCTACAATAGCAGGTCCTTAAACTTAGTTTTGTTATAACTTTGATGAGAAAAAAAATTCCATCCCAGGGGACAGCCAGTAGAGTATCAGGATCTCCTGGAAGTCTAAGACCTGTGTTTGTTTCAGTTGTTTCCTTTACAGTAGCACTTTTAAAGAACCTGTACAGGAAGTTAAGTGAGTACTTGTGTCGAAATCAGGAACCATGTTAAGTTTGCTCAAGCAATGAAACAAAACCAGGGAATAGACAGTATTGAATGATGACCCACTCCTGGCTTTGAATTATAAAACAGATTACCAAATAGTGTGTTGAGAAATGGAGGAAGGAAGGGGTAGGTGGGCCAGAAATGACATGAGGACAGTGGTGGAAGTTCTGGGGCACTTTGGTGGTGGTGTAGGTGCAGGAATTTTGTACATTAAAATCAGACATTAGGAGTAGAGGAACTGTATAGTGGGTAGGGCATTTGCCTTCACTCAATTGACCTGGAATTGATCCCCGATATCCCATATGGTCCCCCAAGCACTGCCCAGAGTAATTCCTGAGCACAGAGCCAGTAGTAACCCCTGAACATTGCCAGATGTCCAAAAACCAAAGAGGGAGGGAAAAAACCTATATTGAATTGTTGTAACTGTGTACCTAAATTAGGATAAAAATTTAAAGTCACATCTAGAACAGCAACTGTAATTGGTGTCACCCCTTGGAAATCTGTTGTCATTCTCCAAGATTCCTCTTGGAGAACCTGCCTTCTACCACCAGGTTCGAGAAGGAAGCTGAATGGGGATGTGGAAGGAACCACCATCTCTGCGTTTTTCAAATGTGAGAGTTAATCGCTATAATCCCTCCAGAAATGCAGTCCTATTTTGTCTCCTTTCATAGGTAGGAGAAGTTTAATAACTGCCACTCACTCTTTCTTACCTTAATAGCCCATATGGTGTGTGTCAGAACAATTATTATGTAGGTCTGCTTCCATTGTGCATTCTGAAATTGGATGGCTTTGGGTACTCAGTGCGGCCAACTGTGAGACTGATTAGATGTTAACAGCTATTGATCATCTGATGTAGGAACTAGTGTCAGTTTAAAGTCAATGTCAAATAATCCCTAAAAAGTCTAATTATTTCCCTTTCCTCAATTCAGTGTAGGGCCTTTTGGGGAAAGCTGAGAGAGAGACTCTGACTCAGGAATGCGACTCAGTGGTAGAGGACCTGCCCTGTAGGCCCAAGACAGTGAGTCGGTTCCCTGGCACTGCCCTAGATAGCTGAGTGCAGTCAGCTGTGGGGGAGTGATTCCTGGGCCACAATATGTGTGATCCTCAGTGGGTGACAACCCAGAGTGTGATCCTTGGACACTGTAAATGTGACCCCAGGATGCTATAGCAACAACATTAACAACAACGGTTACTCTACTGTCTTTGCAAAGCCTCTGGTTTGAAGATGGGAAATTGAGGAACTGTAATTGTCTCGGGAATTCAAGTCAGATTTCTATTTATTAATGTTTTATTTTTTTTTTAAATCACCGTGAATTACAGAGTTAAAAAGTCATTCATTATTAGGTTTGAGTCATACAATGTTCTCACATCAGTCCCTTCATCAGGGTCCACTTCCCTCCACCAGCTCCCTCCCACCCCTAACGTGCCTCCAGGACTGGCACTTTTCCCCTCTACCATTGTTCTAGTTTACCCTAATTTATCACCTCCATGCTCATTCCAGTTGCAAGCTTCCTACTGAAGACCAGTTAGATTTCCGTTTACTAGACCTAGAACACTGGAACTCTACAGATCTGTTAAGAATTTAGTGGGCTGCTCACCCATTACACTTCCAGAGATTCTGAGATGAATTGGCCAATGTCATTGGTCTCTTCCAGTGGGACTTCTGGTTGTTGGGATGGGGCAGGATTTGGGGGCTAATCCCATGTCCTTATCTTCTTTTTCCTTTTAAAAGAAAGAGCACCTTTGGAGATATTTTAAAATAACATTTTATTTTTAGTTTAAGGGTCACACCCAGCCATGCTCAGGGATCACTCCTAATGGGCTCAGGAACCATAACATTTTATTGATTTATCACTAGGTATTAACACTATAGATTTCAAGAATACAGCTTCACTCTTCTGTGTGTGTGTGTGTGTGTGTGTGTGTGTGTGTCTTATTGCTCCCACCAGTATTCTAGAACTAGTCATTGTCAGAAAGAGTCCCTCCCCACTTGTTTTTCCTTCCTCTCCCAGTGGTGATATACTAAACATTTTATTTATCAGAGTTCCATATCATTTCAGTTGTGTTGTATGAATTAGCTCACTTTGTTTTGTATCATCGGGGATTGAACCCAGGTTCTTCACACTCTCAGGCGGGCTCTCTACCACTGAGCTACATCCCAAGGCCCTAGCTTCTTCCACATATTAGGATGTCATCTATCTGGCCACTGGTTTCCACTTTCTGGCTTATTTCGCTTAATGTAATCAACTCAAGTTCCATCTATATTGTTGCAAAGGACCCCACATCCTTTTTCAAGACAGCTTTGTTTCATGTTGCTTTCTTCTTTGTGGATTAATGAAAACTTTGACCCATCTATTTGTTTAATTATGCTTTTACAAATTTCTGTAAGCTATGCTTTGACAATTAACATAGCCATGATGCACAAAATTATGACATCTTGTTAAGAATTTGAAATCAAATGGCATAATCTTTTGAGCTAGCTAGATAAATCCAAATATCAGAGTGAGTGAATATCTATCATCATTCATTTAAAAAGTACAGAAATGAACTCTTAATGATCAGAAGTTTTAAATCACTACTTTTCCACCTTAAACTTATGCTCAGAATTCTCAGAAGTCATTAATAATCCCATCATAATTCTTGGCAGAAAAAAAAGTATATTTAAGTTATTGTTTTAAAAATTGCCCTCTAACTCTGAGGCTTTAACTGTTAAAAATTCAAAGTCCATTTATCATTATAATTATTATGAAGATATAATAGATCAAAACCAATTTATATATTCATCTTCTAATTATTAAGGTTTTATGCAACTTTTAATACATATATAGCTGAATATTATTTGCTGCTATATTTTAACTGGAGGCCATTCCCCACAGAAGTTAGCCAGTGGCTGTGCTCAGATTAGTGACTTCTGGGCCACCAGGCCATATCCAGCAATGCTCAGGGACCAACAGGGAAGGATGCAGTGTGGGGGATCAAACTCAGGGCCTCACACGTGATAGACATGAGCTTTATCACTTAAGATTGCTCCATGCCCTACTTACTATATTTTTATTGATTTAAGTATGTGAGCAGGTGGTAATGAAAAGAATGTTACATAACATTTTCATTTAGCTAATTGAATCCTCTGAGTTATGTGCCAAAAATTACACAGTAATTATTTCATCTAAATATTCTTTAATGGTACACCAGTTAATAACTTAATTATATCATTTTTCAATTTAAAAACAAACATTTTTGAGGCTACATTCAGCAGTGCTGAGGGGATAGATACTCCTGACTCTTAGGGGGTCACTCTGGGTAGTGGTGAAGAAGGGGGCTCATGAGCTACTGGGGATGAACCTCCTGCGTGCGACTCATATGCCGTGGTCCACTGAGCTATCACCCTGGGTCCTCATCCTCATCTTTCATTGTTGACAGCAATGCATTGAAAACCGAGGAGCTTTTGAAGGATTTTTACTTAGTCTTTTCCCACAGCTGATGTAAAGATTTTGAGTCTAAATCTTCTGTTGACCACCGGGAGATGTGTTCGTGCAGTGCAATGTATCAGAGTGAGACTAGAGAGGGAGTGTGTTAGGTTTCTCTCTCTTTATCTCTCTCTCTTTTTTTTTAGGGTCACAAGAGAGATTAGGAAAGTGGAGGTGGAGAGTGAGAATCTGTCCTGACCTGAGAAAGTTCAGGTTTATAGGCAATGTGAATATGCAAACTGGGGATTTGTAAACATCACGACTACTTACGTAGTTTCTGCTACTGGAGAGAAGTCAGTTCGTATAAATTTTGTGATGTTGTAGTTAAGATTCTCTTTCCTACTGACACCAATTTTTCACTGGGTTTAAATGACATCCCAAGATAGGTATATTGATTTCACCATATGGGCTGTGTAATTAACCCAGCAGTGCCTGCACATATAATTCAAAGAGAAATTCACAAAATCAGAACAATGCAACTCAGTAGTTAGATCAGAATAATGAATTTTTTTAGTTTAAGGTGCTTTAAGAAAGATGAAAAATATCCCCTGTCATCAGAAACTAATGGTGAGCTTTTAAATGGTGGTTACCCGCAGCTGTACTAAGTGATTGGGGCAGGGGGCACTGGGGCTACTCTTAGTGGTGCTTGTAGGCACCATCCCTATAGATGGTACATGTGGGATGGAGTCTAGACCACTGCTGCAAAGGAGTTCTCCTTAGTCCAGCAAGGATTTCTCTAATAATACAATCAAGTTCCTTTGGTACCTTTCCAGATCGGACCTGGAGGAGAGTGGGCCTCCCTGTCTATTCCTAGAAAGTGGCGTCCATGGCCTGGCATCGTGTTCGGGTCGAATCCAGTGGGTGCTTCTCGAGCACCTTTCTCTCCAGCTCTCCCTTGAATTTCTGCCTATACTGGTCTAGAGAAGCCCACCCCCACCATAAACCCACCTGCCTGGAAGGCATGGCTGGGGAAATAGGGAAAGGGCTGATGTTTCCCAGGATCTCTGAGGCTGGATCTGGGATGACTATTTCCGGAAGTTCTGCCTTCTCCGTAGGAGCCCAAGCACCAGCAGTGGCCTTAGGCTTGTGCGGAAATACAGAGGTCGGGGCCCCTGGGACCCTCAGGAGCTGGAGCATTGCACAATGAGCAGGGCACTTGCCTTACACTCAGCAGCCCCATATTCCATCCCAGGCTTCACTTATGGTCCCCTAAGCCCCACCAAGAGTGACTACTGAGTGCAGAGTCATCTCAGGGCCCTGTCCTGACCTTACAGAATTTTCCTTTCTATCCCTTATCTTTGTGGACACTGTTCCCCCCCAGTGGCTGTTACTTTTTAAAAAATACTTGCCACAGTAGAAGTGCAATTCTCTTGTAGGTGTGAGGAGGAGACTCTTGGTGCCTATTAGTTTGCCTTTTGGTACATCAATTTTTTTATTTTAGTTTTTATTTTTTTTATTGAATCATAGTGAGATAGTTACAAAGCTTTCATGGTTGAGTTTCAGTCATAATGATCGAACACACATCCCTCCAGCAGTGCAAATTTTCCACTATCAATGTTCCCAGTGTCCCTCCCGCCACCTCCACCCCATCCCACCCCCTGCCTATGTGGCAGGCATCTTCGTTCTTATTCTCTCTTTACTTTTGGGCATTATGGTTTGAAATACGGATACTGAGAGGCCATCATGTTTGGTCCTTAGTCTACTTTCAGCACACATCTCCTATTCCGAATGATCCCTCCAACTATCATTTCCTTAGTGGTTCCTTCTCCATCGCAACTGTCTTTTCCCCCAGCACATGAGCCTTGCTTCCAAACGGTGGAGTGATCCACCTGGCCCTTGTCTCTACTGTCCTTGGGTATTAGTCTCATACTATGTTATTTTATATCCCACAAATGAGTGCAGTCATTCTATGTCTGTCCCTCTCTTTCTGACTCATATCACTTAGCATGATACTCTCCATGTTCATCCACTTACAAGCAAATTTTATGACTTCATCATTTCTAACAGCTGCATTGTAGTCAACTGTGTAGATATTGTGGGTCAGTTTTTTTTTTTTATTGAATCACCATGTGGAAAGTTACAAAGTTCTCAGGCTTATGTCTCAGTTATATAATATTCAAACACCCATCCCTTCACCAGTGCCCGTATTCTACCACCAAAAACCCCAGTATACCTCCCCCCCGTCCCCCCAACTGCATAACTGATGAATTTCACTTCATTTTCTCTTTACCTTGATTACATTCCATATTTCAACACAAAACTCAGTATTGTTGTTGGAGTTTCCCCCCAAGAAAGACAGCCCTACTACCAAGGAAGCATTTGATAATTAGTTTTCCATTGCTGAGAATGAGGAGATATGTAGCCCCACTGCTCCAAGTACATAACTCTTTTTTTTCTCTCTTTTTCCTTTTCCTTTTTTTTCCCCCTCATCCCCCTTCCTGTGCCTCATAGTATGGTGGACGCCACGCCGCATTTCTCCCCGAAAATGGAAAACAACTGGGAAAGAGGAATATTTCCTCTTCTTGGCCAGCGTGGGGC
Source organism: Sorex araneus (assembly GCF_027595985.1). Lineage (NCBI taxonomy): Eukaryota > Metazoa > Chordata > Mammalia > Eulipotyphla > Soricidae > Sorex > Sorex araneus. Next base: position 237,945,445 of record NC_073302.1, on the reverse strand, counting down.
TGTTGCTTAGCTCTCAGTCCAGAGAAATGGCTGCTACTTTGATTACCTTCAATATTTCAACAAAAAAAACTCACTGCTATTATTTGGAGTTTTCCCCCCAAGTCAGACCTGCTAAAAAGGAACCGTTTCACATTGCTAACAATTAAGAGATGTTAAGGATTTGCATTTCTGTATAAAGTCCAGGGAAAATTCTGCCAGAAATTGCATAGCCCATCTCACAGTCCCAGTGCATTGCTGTAAGAAGCTGCACTGGATGCCCAAATGTGTTAGGTCTCTGGAATCAAAGTCTTTAGGCACAGAGGGTCCGTTTCGCTCTCAGCAGCTCTGGATTTATCTGGGCCGAGGGCATGCCGGTTACACCCACTTCTCATGATTCCTTAGAAGCCCCAAGTGTAAAAACTGTATACCTTTGGGTTAGGAGTCTTAGAAGATGGCTCCTGCCATGTGGATGCTGCTGCTGCCGCCATTTTCCGTGCAGAAAGACAGGGTGGAGAGGAAAGATCAATCCCCGGGCAGCGCGGAGTTGTAGCCTAGTTGACAGTCCCAGTGCATTGCTGTAAGAAGTTGTACTGGATGCCCAAATGTGTTAGGTTTCTGGAATCAAAGTCTTTAGGCGCAGAGGGTCCATGGGTCAGTTTTTTAAGTTTTAAATATAAGCTACATGTACTCTACTCTTAGACTTAGGTGGAGACTTTACCACAGAGCTAGGGCTTTTTTAATTTTTTGTTTTTCTGGATTTGTTTTTTTGACTGGGTAGTATACTAATCTCCCAAAGAAGAAGAAATAATTAGGAAATGGGTGGACCAAAGAGTACAGTGGGTAGGATGCTTGCTTTGCACACGTCCAACCTGGATTCAATCCCTGGCATTCCCAGATGGTCCTCTGAGCCTGCTGGGAGTTATTCCTGAGTGCAGAGCCAGGAGAGCACCTGAGAACTACTAGGTGTGGCCCCTAAACCAAAAAGCAAATAATAGAAAATGGGTGCACAAGAAATAGCACAGAAGGTAGAGTCCTTGTCTTGCATGCTGCGAGCGAGGGTTCAATTCCCAGCACCCTGTTAGGTCTCCTAAGCCCCATTAGGAGTGATCCTTGAACTCAGAGCCAGAAGTATGCCCTGAGTACTGCCAAGTATGGCCCCCAAACCAAAATAAATAAATGAAGAATGGGAGTGTGGTGAAGTCATTTTTTAAATTATTATAATATTTTTAAAGTTTTTTTTAATCACCTTGAGATAGTTACAAAGCTTTCATGTCTGAGTTTCAGTCATACAATGATTGAACACCCATCCCTCCACTGGTGCACATTTTCTACTACCAATGTCTCCAGTATCCCACCCTCCCTGCACCTCCCACCCCTCCAGCAGCATCTATGTCAGACAATTTCCCCCATCTCTCTCTCTACTTTGGGGAATTATGGTTTGCAATACAGATACTGAGAGGCTATCACATTTGGTCCTTTATCTACTTTCAGCACACATCTCCCATCCTGAATGATTCCTCCCACCATTATTGACTTAATGATCCCTTCTCTATTCCAGCTGCCTGGTGAAGCCATTCTTAAAGGTGAAGACTAGAATGAAAAGTTTATATTTAGTCAACTGGCCTTTGCAATGCCTGAAACATCTATAAGTGGAAACCCCTGGGGCAGGAGTGTTTGAGGTCCCCTGGAGAGATAACCGAGAAGTTCTGGAGGGCATGAGGGAAATGATACAAACTCACCTAAGTGTTGGGTGAAGTCCTGATTGGGGGTCAGGTTAGCCTGACAAAGCTTCAAGGAGCCACCCTAAGTCAGGAGAGCATCTCTACCAACTGAAGTCAGTGGAGTGAGGCAGGGGGCATCCTGGGACTTGGGGTGGCCTCAGGGACAACTATTTGTTTATGGCACAACTGTTGGACTCATCAACTCTTTTACAGTGAAGATTTACTCTTTTTCCAGAGTGCCTGACACAGATTAGTTTTGCATTCTATTATAGTTGTCTTGTCATATGGCACAAAATTAGCAAATAGTGAAGGATAAAAGTACATACAGGTTGTGTATGTATATGCAAAAGTACTCTCAGGTTGTGAGAAGTAGCAAGCAGAAAACATCTTTTTTAAAAAAAATTTTATTAGTGAATCACTGTGAGGTAGTTACAAGCTTATGAACTTAAGTGTTTGCATTCAGTCATACAGTGATTGTTTACCCATCCCTCCACCAGTGCCCATTCTCCACCAATGTTCTCAGTATCCCTCCCACCACCCCAACCCCATCCCCACCACCCCACCCTGCCTCTGTGGCAGGGCATTCCCCCTTGTTATCTCTCCTTTTGGGTGTTGTAGTTTACAATAGAGGTATGGAGTGGCCACCATGGTTGCTCTCTAGTTTACTTTTGGCATGCATCTTTCAACCTGAATGGGTCCTCCCAATATCCTTCACTTGGAGTTCCCTTTTCTATCTCAGCTGCTCTTTCCCCCAGCATGTGAGGCCAGTTTCCAAAGTGTGGGGCAGATCTCCTGGTATTTATTTCTACTGCTCTTGGGTGTTGGTCTCCCATTCTGTTACTTTATATTCCACAGATAAGTGCAATCTTTCTATGTTTGTCTCTCTCTTTCTGACTCATTTCACATAACATGATACTTTCCATGTTGATCCACTTATATGCAAATTTCATGACTTCATCTTTTCTAACAGCTGCATAGTATTCCATTTTGTAGATGTAACAAAGTTTCTTTAACCAGTCATCTGTTTTTGGGCACTCAGGTTTTTTCCAGATTTTTGCTATAGTAAAGAGTGATGCATACTCTTGTATGTATACTCTTGAGTGATGCAATGATCATACAAATGAAGATGTCATTTCTACTATACCTTTTTGCCTCTCCAGGATATATTCTCAGGAGTGGTATCGCTGGGTCAAATGAGAGTTCAATTTTTAATTTTTTGAAAATCTTCCACATTGTTTTCCAAAAGGGTTGAATTAGTCGGCATTCCCACCAGCAGTGAAGGAGAGTCCCTTCCTCCTCACATCCGCGCCAACACCAGTTGCTTTTGTTCTTTCAGATGTGGGCCAGTCTGTGTGGTGTGAAATGATATCTCATTGTTGTTTTATCTGCATCTCCCTGATGATTAGTGATGTGGGGCATTTTCTCATGTGTCTTTTAGCCATTCAGTTTTCTTCTTTGAGAAAATTTCCATTCATTTGCACCCCCCATTTTCCAATGGGGCTTGGTATTTTCTTCTTGTAGAGTTAAACCAATGCCTTATATATCCTTGATATCAACCCCTTATCAGTTGGGTATTGAGTGAATATCCTTTCCTACTGTGTAGACTGTCTTTGTATTCTGGTCACTGTATCTTTTGAGGTGCAGAAGCTTCTCAGTCTAAGGTAGTCCCATTTTTTAATCTCTGTTTCCACTTGCTTGGCCAATGGTGTGTCGCCTTTAAAGATTTCTTTAGCTTCAAAGTCATGGAGGGTCTTGCCAACCTTGTCTTCAATGTACCTGATGGATTCTGGTATGTTGTTGAGGTCTTTAATCCATTTTGATCTGACTTTTGTGCATGGTGTTAGGTAGAGGTCTGAGCCCATTTTTTGGCCTATAGCTGTCCAGTTTTGCCAGAACCATTTGTTAAAGAGGCTTTCTTTGCTCCACTTCACATTTCTTGCTCCCTTATCAAAGATTAGATGATCATATGTTTGAGGGTGTGTGTCGGGATATTCAACCCTGTTCTATTGGTCTGCAGCCCTGCTTTTGTTCCAGTACCACACTGTTTTAATTATTACCACTTTGTAGTAGTTTGAGGTTGGGGAAGGTGATGCCTCCCATCTTCTTTCCCCCAGAATTGCTTTGGCTATTCGTGGGGGCTTATTGTTACATATGAATTTCAGGAGTGTTTGCTCCATTTATTTGAAGAATGTCATAGATATCTATAGGGATTGCATTGAATTTTTTGTGTAATATTTTGGGGAGTATTGTCATTTTGACAATGTTAATTCTCCCAATCCATGAGCAGAAGATATGTTTCCATTTCCTTATGTCCTCTTTTATTTCTTGAAGTAGTGTTTTGTAGTTTTCTTTGTACAGGTCCTTTACCTCAGTTAAGCTGATTCTGAGGTATTTGATTTTCTGGGGCATGATTGTGAAGGGGATTGCTTTTTTCATATCACTTTTTTCTCTCTGATTATTTGTGTATAAGAAGGCCATGGACTTTTGGGTATTGATTTTATAGCCTGCAACTTTGCTATACAAGTCTATTTTTTCTAGGAGTTTCTTGGTAGAGGTTTCAGGGTTCTCTAAATATAGTATCATATCATCTGCGAATAGTGAGAGCTTGATTTCTTCCTTTCCTACCTGAATACCCTTAATATCTTTTTCTTGCCTAATCGCTATTGCAAGAACTTCCAGTACTATGTTGAACAAGAGTGGTGAGTGGGCATCCTTTTCTCATCCATGATCTTAGAGGGAAGGCTCTTAGTTTTTTCCCATTGAGGATGATACTTTCCATAGGCTTGTGGTAGATGACTTTGACTATATTGAGCAAAGTCCTTTCTATACCCATTTTGGTGAGAGTTTTCATCACAAATGGGTGCTGAATCTTGTCAAATGCTTTCTCTGCATCTATTAATATGATTATATGGTTTAGGAAGAAAATCAAGGAAGAAATAAAAACATACCTGGAAACAAATGAGAATGAAGATACGAGTTACCAGAACCTATGGGACGCAGCTAAAGCTGTGTTAAGGGGAAAATGTATAGTTCTGCAAGCATTCCTCAGGAAGGAAGAAAGGGCCTACATAGATAAGTTGAGTTCACAGCTCAAGATCTTAGAAAAGAACCAACAAAAAGAACCCAAACCAGGCAAAAGGAAAGAAATAACAAAACTTAGAGCAGAAATTAATGACATGGAAACCCAAAAAACAATCCAAAAGATCAGTGAAACCAAGAGCTGGCTCTTTGAGAAAATAAACAAGATTGATAAATCACTAGCAAGGCTCACAAAGAAAGAGAGAGAGAGAACCCTAATAAACCAAATCAGAAATGAAAAGGGGGACATCACAAAGAAACCAAAGAAATTCAAAAGATCATCAGAGACTACTTCAAAAGTCTGTATGCCATGAAACAAGAGAACCTAGAAGAAATGGATAAATTCCTGTATTCCTATCATCTCCCAAAGTTGAACCAAGAAGATCTGGAATACCTGAATAGACCTATTAATATCAAAGAAACTGAACTGTAATCAAAAGTCTTCCAAAAAACAAATGCCCAGGTCCAGATAGATTCACTAGTGAAAAGAGGACCTATTGCCAGTTCTTCTCAAGCTTTTCTAGGAAATTGAAGAAACAGAAACTCTCCCAAACAGTTTTTATGAGACACATATCTCCCTAATACCAAAAGCAAACAAAGACACCACAAAAAAGAAAACTTCAGGCCAATATCCCTGATAAACACGCATGCAAAGATCCTCAACAAAATACTAGTAAATAGAATCCAACAACTCATCAAAAAGATCATACACCACAACCAAGTCCCGGGGATGCAAGGATGGTTTAACATTCGGAAATCAATCAACATAATCCATCATATCACCAAAAGATAAAGGCTTCATCTTTTGCTTAATTCTCACAAGTGGGTACATTAGTTGAATAAAGAAGAGTTGTTTGCTCTCAGTTCATTCATTTACCAAAACATGCTTTCCATCGAGTGTTGGAACGTTTTCTTTCTTTTATCATTCTTTCATATAAAATGATATATTTTTTGTTTTTGCAGTGGGGTGGGCTTAGGGGCACATATGGTGATGTCCAGAAGTTACTCCTGGCTCTGCACTCAGTAATTACCTCCACTGCTGCTCAGGAGACCATATTGGATGTTGGGAATTGAACCTGGGTCGGTCACATATAAGGTAAATGCCTACCTGCTGAACAATTGCTTTGATCCTGCAAGGTATCTCTGTAATCCTTCAAATTACTTTTAAAAGCTACCAGACATTTGGAAAAGGTAACAATTCAGACATGAAAATAATTTGGGAGACGATATGAGCAATTTATATAGCCAAATATATAAACAAAAAGACCTGATGTGTTCAAATGCATAACAATATTCAAAGAGTGTTAATATTCCCACAGAAACGAATTATTTCACTTTCTTATGGCCACTACAACTTGGTGAACTAGGAACATAAAAACTAAAGTATACCCTTATGTTGACAGATGGTTCATATATAACAAGTGTGTTCTCTCAGTGAGAGTTTGAAGTGTCTTGCAAATGATCTAATCCATAGGCTGTGGGCACACAGCTTTCATGTGTCAAGAATACCACAAGATGAATTTCCTCTTTTTTAATCCAATTGCAACAACCAGCCTCATTACTGAAGACTAACGGTTTGATGAATGATGTGAGAGGTCAGGTGTGGAGGCTGCTGGGACCGAGCCAGAGGGAAGGATCTGCTTCTTGTTCCTAGTAGGGCCAGTGATCTCCGTTGGAGATTAACCTTATGTGGAAGGAAAAGCACCAAGCGGAGGGAGGCTAATAGCATGGCAGAGTTCAGGTGTGCAGGTTGCTGGGACCTAACTGAAAGAAAAGGGATCTTCCTGTCAGAGGTTTTTTGTTTGTTTGTTTGTTTTAGGGAGTGGAAGTTTGGGGGCCACATATGGAAGTGCTTAGAGATCACTTCTGGTGGCTCGAAGAACCAGGAGGGGTACTTGGGATTGAACCTGTGTCAGCCATGTGCAAGGCAAGTGCTTTACCCATTGTACTATCACTCTAGCCCCTTGTGTTACTAAGGGATGTCTTGAGGGATCTCTCCAAACACATTTTAAGCTTGACCACCAAGTACTGACTATGGTTTAATGTCTGTGTATGAGAACCAAGATGCCTAAGCCGAGCTCTAACTCTGCCACTTACAGACCTCAACCAAGCTACTGAACTTCACTTAGGACAAGGGTAATAGTTGAACCTCAAATGATGGCCGTGAGAGTGAAAGGTGTCTGATATTTTAGAACAGCACCTGATACATAGAAAGTGTTCCCAAATCCCATGGACAACAAGGTGCATGACTGGTAGTGATGCACCAGTCGTGGTGACAAGACAAGACAAAATGACAAGACAGAGTCATTTTCAGTTTGTCAAGATATGCTAAAGGCATATGTGGCACCCTACCTCTATGCTTGGGGCACAAGACTGATGTGAATATATTGTGAAAGAGGTGTTCCCTAGAGTTTATCTTTGCTTTATCTTTATCTTTCAAGGGCCACAGGGCTATTCTGGGGGCCAGGTATTGCCAGGGAGAGGAATCAGGCCCTTATACACATAAGCCATGTCACTGGCCCTAGTTTTAATTTTTTGACCATTTGCAGAATCTAAGGATGAAAATGTTTACAGCACATGCTCCAAATTTGGCAATTGAAAATGAGTTTTTGCTAGCATTTTATGGAAAAGCAGACTTACATGAGTGGGCATGGGCTGATGGAAGCTTATGATGTTGATGCATATCGCTTCTTGAAGTGGAGATCAGGAGAGGATGCCTGCTGGAAGTTGACATGCTGCTGGACCAGCAGGCCAGCAGAACAGAGCAGAAGCACGCACACATTCTAAAAGAGTCAAGCTTATTAACATTAGGAAGAGAAGGCCCTGCTTCCTGCAATGACCCTCCTTAGCACTTTATAGACAGAGCTTATTATTCATGCTGGAGGAGAAATAGTGAAATGGTCCAGCCCTGAGATGACTGAGAAGGCAATGAAGGGTGGGTTGGAACTAAAAGCAGTTAGATGATAGCTGGCATTGCATAGAAGGGTTTTGGGGGCACCAGAAACACCTGATACTGCCTATCTTATTAAGGTTTCGGAAAGGACCTCAGAATTGTCTGTCATGCAGGGGGAAAAGTAGAAGCCAGCAACCTACTTTAACATCGTACCATAAGATCCAAGTAAGAGTCACTGTGTAGTCAGCACAGGGTCAGATCAAGACCTATGATCAAAGCCTAAGAGCTCAGCATTAAAATTAGTCCTCAAGATTCCCTCTCATTGTTCTTATAGTCTCTAAAAATGAGAAAGTTTGAGAATGGCTTTTTTCCTAAGATTGAAAAATTGTCTTCAAGATTTCCTACTTTCAGCAACCTGCCCACCACATATTCTTGACTCCTCAAATTTCTTTTTTTTTAATTAATTTATTTTTTAATTAGTGAATCACCGTGAGGGTACAGTTACAGATTTATACATTTTTGTGCTCATGTTTCCCTCATACAAAGTTCAAGAACCCATCCCTTCACCAGTGCCCATTCTCCACCACAAATAAACCCAGCATCCCTCATACCCCCTCATCCCATCTCCCCCCACCCCACCCTGCCACTGTGGCTGGGTATTTCCTTTTGTTCTCTCTCTCTAATTAGGTGTTGTGGTTTGCAATAAAGGTGGTGAGTGGCCATTGTGTTCAGTCTCTAGTCTACATTCAGCACGCATCACCCTTCCCCCACATGGCCCCCAACCACATTTTACTTGGTGTTCCCTTCTCTAACTCCTCAAATTTCTTAACTAGATTTTCAAATTTCTTAACTAGATTTTTATACTTTCAGACAAAATGTGAAACGGGGACACCTCTTTCCAGGGCCTCTCCTAGAGTAGGTGGGCTATGAAAACTTTTTACAAAGCTCTGATGTATAGGAGAAACTTTATTTAGAACTGTACATAGCTTACTACAGGGGAGGGAGGGAGCCTTAGTATGGGGCAGGGGAGACACTGGGACAATAGTGGAGGTAAGTGGACACTCTGGGGGAGGTGTGGTGAGGGAATGTGCTGTGCACGGAACCCTAACATAATAGTATTGCAATCGACACGTGCCCAAAGTGAAAGAAAAATGCATTTAAAGGGGATAGTTTATGAAATCCTTGTGAGTTGAGTGGTCTATTGACAAAACTTCAGGATAATGAAGACAAGAAATACTTACATGCTTGTTTTTGGATACTACCAAGAGCATGAGAAGGCCTTTGTCCTGTGTTGTATGTGAGAACTACCCCCTAACTCAGTGCCTCAGTGGTGCTCAGGAGGCCCAGTCCCGAGTGTGGAAGTCAGCTGCAGCTTTTCTGGGACTGGGTCTTTCTCTGGGGCTCCAAGCTCTGCAAGAAGAGAATCCAGAGTGTCTTGGGTTTGGGGTCCACTGTATGAAGTTGAGGGCTGCAAGATGTTCCCAAGAGAAGACATGAGATCCAGGACCCATGTAAGACATGATAAGGAAGGCTCAGGACACCACTGCAGCTGGCAAGGTGGCCCCAGAAGGAAGCAGGCTTCTGGAAGGATCCTATCATAGAAGGCCCAGCAGAGCTCCAGGGCTCAGGGCACCGAGCCCAGGGCCAGCGGGAGGGTTTGGCTCCCTGACCTAGATGTGCCACTGCCTTTTACGCGTCGGCCTCATTGTTCCTGGACCAAGGTATCATCCTTTCATTCTTTTCATTTTGCCCAAAAAACTGCAAAGTAGTTGTATAGTTGAGTCCTACCATCCGTTGGTGGCAGGTCCTGGCACAGAAGCCTGATCCTTAATAGTCATAGATCATCCTTTTATGCCATGTCACTTCTATATGATTTCTCTTTCTCTTCAACTTTCAGTACTTGCTCTATTATCTGGCTATGCTTGTCTCTTCAATGTTTCTATCTTCAAGCCCTAACTTCTAGAGAAACCATATCTAGAGCTGGGGCCTCTACAAGGGAGTAATTAAGATTAAACGAGTTATTGGGACATGGTCCTAATCAATAGGATTAGTATCCTTAGAAACACCAGGGCTTTCCCTTACTCTCTCATTCCTCCTTCTTCTTTTCCTTCTCTTTCTCCTCCCCCCCTCCCCACCTTACCCTAACACTCAAGCATCAAGGAAAAACTGTGAAGGTATAATGAGAAGATGGCTATCTACAAATCAAAGAAAGAGTTTTCCAGAAACAATATGCTGGCAACTTATTCACGGACTTCCAGCTTTCAGACTAAGCAAACATAAGTTTTGTTAAAGCCACCTAATCTGTGAAATTAGTTTCCCAGGGAGTGCTCATCCATTTCCCAAAATCACCTTCCAAATCTGTGCAAATCGCCCTAAGGAGACTTGCTTTCACCTAGCACAGCACACAGCTGACATGATGGTTATTAGTACTAGACCTCTTTTTATTAATTGAGACTTCTGGATGATTCATTATAAAGAATGAATTTTTAATAGTGGGTTTTGGAAATTCTAGGACAGGCAGACTCTGAGGAATCCAACTTTGCTTATGCAGGCAGGGATTCAAAGTAGCTCTTCAAGCCCTCCATGACAGCACCTGCCTCTCTCACTTGCAAAGGACATCGACCTTAGTCTTCAAATTACAATGGACCTTTTATGCTTATTACTCAGGTAGGATACTAATTTTATCACAAGGACAGGGAAAGCATATTCAGAAATATCATTTGTTCATCCCTATGCTTTATTTGAAACAGTCCTGCCAAGTTTTATGTACTTTAAATTTTTACTGACTTATTTTCTAGTTTGAAAGTGTTTTGTTTACTTTCAAAAGAAGGGTGCATTTAAATATCACTCAGCAGTAGCTTTGGGTGCCAGGCATTGAACCAGGGTCAACTTCATGGGAGGCAAGCAAGCACCTCAGCCCCAATCTCTCTGGCCTAGAGGTAGGAAACAAGGCTTCCTTCTAACACTGTCGGTTAAGAGACTAACAAAACAATTGTGCTACAGGCATCTAAGAAATATGCACTGGTTTAAGTGAGTAACTAATGTGGAACTAAATTATCAAATAGCAGGGCATAGTTAAAAAGAGTTAAAACTCGAACTCTTGGTAGGCATTACTTTTACTCATGTTACTGTAGTAAGCAGTTTCTGATTTTGGTTTAGCTGTTCAAAAATTCCACCAGCAAGTTATTCTAAGTATTTTTGCCTTCCATTCTTAGCATGTTAATTTTGGTTCTCATGCTGGTGCTTCATGACCAAGAATGAGCACTACAGATTTTGTGTTATTTGAGGTATAGAAGGAGACCATGTCAGATTTCGTACACTGGTCAAATTGGTTGCTTGTAAAGTAGGGAAATGAATACTTGTTTGGGTCTGAGAGGTAGTACGGCAAGGAGGGTGGTTGCCTTGTGTGTGTCCGACCTGAGTTTGATACCCAGTACCCTGTATGATCCCTCCCTACCCTTTCAGCACTAGGACCCGAGTACAGAGCCAGGAGTGAACCCTGAGCACAAGGTGTAGCCTCCAAACCAAACCAAACTGAGCCGTTAAGTGGTTTTATTGTTACAATATTGAAAGTAGCAGAATGTCATAATTCTACCACAACAAATAGAAGAAACTGGATTATGAAATATGTTTTAACAACATTGTGGCCCAAAACATGTATAGAGAAAACAATTCAGAGTAGAAAAATTTTATATAAAAGTAGTTTTTCTCTTCCTTGAGACCTTTGACAATGATAAACCATAGGCTGAGAATTGGACTCATTATTACTGAGAACTCAAGGATTATTATTTCAGATTGATCTACAGATTCTGTTCTGATTCAGGTACATGGCAGTCAAGCTTAAAATGTGTTTGTAAATGAAGTCATGAAATTTGTCTATAAATGGATGGACATGGAGAAAATCATGCTGAGTGAAATGAGTCAGAAGGAGAAGGACAGATATAGAATGACTGCATTCATTTATGGTATGTAAAAATATATGTAGAAGACTAATATCCAAGGCTAGGCAAAAAAAGGGCTAGAAGGACTAGTCAATGACTGGAATAAGCCATAAGTATGTGGGGGGGTGGAAGATAGGTAAGATAGAAAAGGGACCAGTATGACAATAGTTGGAAATAATCACACTCAACAAGAACTGACTATTAAAAGTAGGTAAAGGAATATACACAATAACCTTTCAGCATCTGTATTGCAAACCACTATGCCCAAAGGAAGAGAGAGGGAGAGGAAGAGCAAAAGGGAGAGAGAGAGAAAGAGATAGAAACAGACAGAGACAAAGAGAGAGATCCAGAGACAGAGAGACAGAGACAGATAGAGAGAGATACAGAGAGACAGAGACAGAGAGACTGAGCAGGAGGAAAAGTGCCTGCCATAGAGGCAGGCTTGGGCTGGGGTGGGGGTTGATGGAAAGAAAACTGAGGACACTGGTCCTAGGAAATATACATTGGTGGAGGGATGAGTGTTGGAACAGTATGACTGAAACCTAATCATGAAGAGCTTTCTAAGGATCTATCTCACAGTGATTCAATTAAAAAAATATAAAAACAAAATACACATGCAAGAAAAAACAAAATGTATTCAGAGGGATCCCTTTCTCAAGACATTCCTTAATAACTCAAGGGACCAGAATGATATTACAGTGGGTAAACACATCTTTACTATTTTCATCTAATAAATGACTATCAAAATCACCAGATATAAAGTTTATGTAAAAACTACTTCTATACATAATTGGGAAACATAAGGAATATCAAATACCAATAAATACGTTTAGTTGCAAGACAAGAGCTCTATTACAACAACTGTATCTTTGTTGAGATATATTGAAAAGGAGCTAAAAAATTAAAAATTTAGTTTATATATTGAATATTCAAGAGGATTATTATTTCAAATTGATCTGCAGGTTTAGTTCTAATAAAAGCGTGGCAGATTTTCTTTGTATATAAAAATTGGCAAGCTTATTCTAAATATATATTAAAATGCAGTGAGTCTAGCATATAACAAAAGGTTTGAAAATTACAATGAAAAATTGACACAAATTTGAAAAATTACATGATCAGATTTTAATGTTTACCAAAAGTTGTATTTTATTGGCATGTGGATACAAATTAGATAAATTACACAGGCCTAAAAGTTCAAAGAAGATACATTGTGGACATTTATTTAAAACAAAGTCAAGAAATAAAATTTATGAAAAATTTATTTTTAAATGTTGTAGAGAGTATATAAAACAATATGAATCAGCCACATACATCCTGAAGAGTATGACTACAGAAAGGCTAAGCTATTCAGCCTTTAGAGTGGCAGTTCTCAACTAGGGGCTTGGCTTCAGGACTCCAGGAGGTACTTGGCAAGGTTTTAGTTGTTTCACTGGGGAGCAGGTGCTACTGATACAGAGGTTAGGGATGGTGTTAAAAGTTGCTACAGTGGATGAAGTCTCTACATCAAGGAATTATGCAGTCCTAAATTGTCAATGCTTTCAAGGTTGAAAGACTCTGGTCTCAAAGAAAACATAGGAGCATATCTTAGTCAATCAATTGTGAAACAGATGACAGAAAAGAATGATCGATAAATATTTGAGTTGATTTAAAATAAAGCCATTTTTCTGTATCAAAACAAAGTAAATCTGAGCAAAGAATGGGCTAAGTTGCGTCTGATATGTGTATCTGAAAAGGACTCTTGGGCACACCTGATATTTACATTCTGGTATAATCCTTCCCTCTCAGTTTTAGTGGAACCTGTGGTTTGCTTCTAACAAATAGAACAAAAGTTAGTCATTATATAGTATTCTTTTTCATATCACTGTATCACTGTCATCCCGTTGTTCATTGATTTGCTTGAGTGGGCCTCAGTAACGTCTCTATTTGTCTGTGTTGCATGCTAGTGTAGCCCAATAGCATATTGGGGGCTCTTTCAGGGTTAGAGGAAAGAAGCTCGTCATTGCTACTGTTTTTGGCATATTGAGTATGCTACGGGTAGCTTGCCAGGCTCTGCTGTGCAGGTGGGATACTCTCGGTAGCTTGTTGGGCTCTCTGAGAGGGATGGAGGCTTTTGGGGTGGCCTCTAATCACCTTTACAGGTGTTCCCAGTCAGTATATATATATATCCCTCTATGATTTGTCTACCATCTGAACCCCATCAAATATGGTGTGTTTATTATGGAAAATGAGTAAGGAGTGTCTTATGATGTGTCCAGGAATATGTTCACTCATTTGTCAGACTCAGCCCAAGCATTGTGGAAAGCAGCCTGGAGCGTGGCGGTGGTTAGGTTGTGGAGGTCGGTTGCCGGGGCTGGGTCCTTTGGGATGGGGAGGACTCTCACCCGCCCCGCTCTGGGGCACCCCAAGTGAAAACAGCCTGGTGCAGAGTCTTTTTCATAAGTCTGTAACATCCATCTAGTGAGGAGATACTCTTCCATACTGGATATGGGTAGCAGGTGAAAATATTGTAAAAATCTTTGTGTCAAGGAAGTATGAACTCTCCAGGTGAAAACCAGTAAGAAACTAAGGCCCACAAACTGGCAGTCTGCAAGGAACTGATGGCTGCAATGAATTGTACTTTTAGAAATAGAATCATCTGCCCAGATAAGATCTGGAGCTGCTGAGCGCGAAATAGACCCTCTGCTCCTAAAGACTATGATCCCAGAGGTCTTCTAACCCATTTTGGCACCCAGGGTGGCTTCTTACAGAAATGCATCTAGACTGTGAACTGAGTTAAAATATCAGAAATCCAAAATGCAACAGTGGCCATGCGAGTTCATAGAGTCTTCATTCTCAGCAATGAAAATAAATTATTAAAGGATGCCTTTTTAGCAGGCCTGATTGTTGGGGGAAAATTCCAAACAATAATAGTGAGTTCTCTATTGAAATATTGAATGTATTCAAAGTATAGAGAGAATAAAGTGAATATCATTAGCTACTTAGGTGGGGGCTGGGTGGGAGGAGGGTATTTTGGGGATCTTGGTGGTGGAACTTGTGCACTGGTGTAGGGATGGGGGTTCAATCATTATATGACTGAGACTTAAACCTGAAAGCTTTGCTTTGTATTTTTTTCACGGTTATTCAATAAAATAAAAACTTAAAAGAACAAAAAGAATCATCTGTATTTGAACCACAAATGACACACTGTGATTGAAGCTCTGTAAACTGTTCTTTAAGTGCATGGCTAGCCCGTGCTCAGAGTCATCAGTCACAGAACTGTCCGCTAGGTTTGTAATAACACTGCTGTGTAGTACTACAAATATGAGACAAGCACAGTCCAATACAAGGTGTCCCCAATACTTAGCCCCAGTACTTATATATCCTTAAATCAATACAGAAATTCAAATGGCTAATGTATATTTCAAGTGCTCAACATGATTATTACAAGCTAAAATCACAATGGATACATTACACACTAATGGCTAAAACTTAGAAATTGATGATTCCAAGTATTGACAAGAATGTGAAGTAACAATTGAATTCTTGTTTTTTAAAAAAATGTTGCTTAAGAGTTTTAAATGAAGAGCACTTTGGAAGAGCATTAGTAGTTTCTACTGAAGCAAAGCAAACCACTATCAGAGCTCAGCCAACTATAGCCCACAGGTCAAATTCAGCCATCACTTACTTTTGTATGTATTGTCCTTGGCTGAGATGACTAGATATTACAAGTAATTGTTAGCGGGTATTTTTCAGGAAAAAAATAATTATTTTTGATCACTGTCTATACTACTTTTCAGCAAATTTCTCTCAGTGCAGTGTTCCACAAACACCTCATATGTATTTTATTATAGTTCCAAGCTGGAAAAAAGCATCCCACTAAGCTGAGCAGGAAGCATTATGGTAATAAATTCATACACTGCAATCTTTAGCAGCAATTAAAAGTAATGAAATTATTAGGAGTAGGTATAAGTTATTCTCACCGGAGTATTGAGCAGAAAAAGCCATACACAAAAAGTAAAATATTATATAGCTTCATTTGTAAGAAATCCAATAATTGGTAAAAGCAATTAGAATACTGCAAGCTTCTGGGGTGGCATATTAAAGTCACCAATGGCAGCGTTCAAAGGTGTTAGAAATGGTCAATATATAGAACAGTCTGAATGACAATAACTAAATGCCTTAAGCTTTATATATTTAATTTTGACTCAGCTAGAAAAATGCATATTTACTATAGAATATTAGAAAAATATAAAAGAATTAAGAGAAAAAAATATCAGCTAAACCTGGAGTTCAGATTCCAAACTCTTAAAACATTCCTTGGTTTCCTGTAATCTGTGTCTGTAGTGTGTGTGTGTGTGTGTGATATGTGCCAGGGATAAAATTTAGGGCCTTACACATGTGCTTTTTCCTAGTGTCATCAGACATACTGAAAGTTGGGGAAAAAACATAAAACAAAACCTCAAAGAACTTCTTGAAAAGCAGGGTAGAAATGCACCTGCAGATCTGAGAGGTCATAATTTGTCAGAATCATCTTGCCATGTAATATAATCTAAGAGTATATGGCACTCTCTGAACGCTAATTGTGCCTGCTTAATTGTCAGGTATTATTGATTTCTATTGATTTGTATGAAAACATATTTATTGTATAGGGTGACAGGTGATATTTTTTAAAACCAGTAGATCTTTCACTGGAAATTATTTTTTTTTCATTTTAAAACTTTATGTACTTGCCTCACAAATTTCAAATTGATTTTCCGGCAGGGCTTCTAGCAGGGACATGGAATCAGTGATTTCTCTAGGAAATTTCATCCCTTTTAGTGAAGAATAA
The DNA here is from genome assembly GCF_027595985.1 of Sorex araneus. Taxonomy (NCBI): domain Eukaryota; kingdom Metazoa; phylum Chordata; class Mammalia; order Eulipotyphla; family Soricidae; genus Sorex; species Sorex araneus. The sequence goes on along the minus strand of NC_073302.1, from coordinate 237,929,026 downwards.
CATTTACAGTCCTCCTTGCTTCTAGATCCCCTCAGCAGCTGGGGCTGGAAAGATGTTTATAGACACATCCTACAGAATTTTATTTCAGTATACATATATAACAGCCGTGGCAGTTTCTGTGTGTGTGTATTCTTCAGACAATACCAATTCATCTAATTCCAATTCTTGAATAATCACTAGTTCTTTTCTCTTTCATGTTGATAAAATTCATCCTTGGAACTTCTTTCTCAACTGGGATTTAAGTTGAAATGAGAAGTCAAAGCCTCAAGTCTGGATATCATCAATACCTTGCCACGTATATACATCACTATTGCCTTTCTGTAAATTTGTTTACCTTACCTAACTACTTTCAGAGACCATCATAGCTCTTAGTAGCATTGTGGCATAGCATAGGATAGGTTATACTTTATTTGGATGTGGGCAGATTTTGGTATAGCATGCCAGGATCCAGGAGGTAAGGAGAAGTGGAAGATCCCTTCGATAAAGAGAATAATTATATGTAATGTCCACCCTTACCTTTTCCTGGGTCTAAGAATTATTTACCTATTATTAGGTGCTTAGAAAGGAAAGGCCACCCCATTTTGGACATTTACGGAGCATCATCCAAGCATCAAGTAACTTGTTACAGGTTCAGGTTTATCAGAGATGCTGCTGAGTGTTTTTCCCTCACTGCTTAGTTCTCTCCCTGTATTCTAATTGGGTATTCAGCCAAAGCTTAATCACTGAATAGTGCTTCAATTTTCAATCCCCTCCAATTTATATAGCAAGTACAATGGTGAAGAGGTTAAAGACTCTGAAATTGCATTCCAGAATCTAAACTACAAGATAGAAAACTGTCTCTGAGTTGAATTTAGCTCACAGATATTTTAATTTTTTAAAACAAGTCTTTAAATATAATTTCAGATTTCTAACCATATTTTTTTTAAATGTGAGGACCTGGCAACAAAACACTCAGCTGAAATTCAGCTAGAAATTTTAGAACACTTGACCAGGTGTTTCCAAGAAGTTCCATTGTTTTCCAGTCTGCTCTCCCTCCTCATTGACTATACTATACAATAGCCTTCCTTGGAATTGTCAGCACAGGAAAGCTTTCTCAAAGGAAATGAGATTTTGCCCCACCCCCATCCACCTAGTACCTCTCAAAATTTGCTTTCATCCAACAATCACATTCTTATTTAGGGCCAGTGAAGGACTATTAGCTTCTGAAATCAAAGTCCTGTGTTAAGTAGAGACTACATCGGGACTGGTCAGAATGATGGTAACCTACAGCAAGACTGGCCTTTAGATTCATTTTTGAGACAAAAAATGGAAAAACCAAGGTTTCTGGGTATCAAAAGCTCACCATACTTTCTTAAAGCAGAGAAAGAACAAGAATCATAGCTTAGAGGCTCAGAGAAGCTAAACGTTATGTTTGCTTTTTCTCTCTGAAAGCATACAGGTTCCACATCTCCCTTTTGGAAGATTAAAGTCATGTGAACTTGTTGTCAATACAAATGGATAGAAGTGAAATACACAATAGCCAAGTCTAACCCTTACTGCTCGTTGCTAGCCCATGATTCTGTCTGAAACTCTTTTCTTGCCTAGAATCACAGGTTCAGTAGAGAATTCCAAGGCCCTAGTCCTAGGAAGAGTCTTGTTTCAGAAAGGAATAGAGTACTCCTCTTCCACAAACCCTAGTGGGTTCAGAACAAGAAATAGACTTCTAAGTCTTTATGTCCTTGAGATTTTACTTGTTATTGCAACAAACCAATCCTGACTTGTGCATTGCTCTCAACCAATGTACAGATGAAGTTTTGCTAAGATATATCATGTGAGATCAAGCATCTCAAATATAGGCATTATATGTTATGACTTACTTTATTTCCATCCAATCAGTACCACGTAACCAACAATCTGGTTGCAGTTTCTATGACTAAACTTAAGATGTGCTTTGCAGTTTTTTTCCCTGCCAAATCAAAACTACTTCCCAGTTCTCATTTTACTTGTGTTCCTGTGGTATTGACAATGTTTACCAAATGCGCCTTCCAAGCTTTTACACATTGGTTGTAGAAATAGTTTCAAATATTTCTACTCCACCACCGCTTACCAGCTGGGTGACCTGGGCCAATTCTTTACCTTGGCTGAGCTCACTTCTCAGGAGCTCTTATGCGTGTTAATGTATCAATGAATACACACAAGCATTCACTGAATGTTAGCCACTGTTACTAGTCTTCTCTTTCTGAAACCTCTTTTGTAATTTATGTGTTGGTTCTTTCTCTTTCTACCCCAATTTTTTTAAGTTTACTTGTTGTGGACTTCTTCACATCTCATTTCTCCTCTATGACTGTCAAATTTTCATGTCAGAGTCTGAATGTTCTATCTCATTTTATCTCTGTGCTTCCTCCATGGCACATTATCAGAATGATCATACTGAAGTTACCCAGTGAGCCTGTCGTCTTTGGTGGGGAAGCCTTTGAGGCTGACCTAGTCAAGAGACCTGATCGGAAATGAAGAGTCTTTCTGAGCATTGATCATGTTTACTAGAACAAAGTGACTAAACCAGAGCAGTAAGTTTCTGTTGAAGGGATAGAGACTGCTCATTATCTCTTGAAGTTTTTATGTACTTTGAGATCCAGAATTCTCCCTCAGGAACCTAATGACAGCCCAATTGAAGATTATTTCAATTCTTTTCCCTCTCCTCTTAGGCTACTTAGAATGTGAACATTTGACCTGCAAAAAACTTCTCTAAAGAAGTAGCTGGAGGCAGGGAGAGGGTAGGAAAGGGGGAGTTATACTGAGGATATTGCTGGTGGGGAATACATACTGGTGAAGGGATGGGTGTTTGATCATTGTGTGATTGTAACCCAAACATGAAAGCTTGTAACTATCTCACAGCGATTCAATAAAATTTAAAAATAAAAGTAGATGGAACTGAAAACAAAAAGCCCTTGATGATTCTTAAGAGTATGTTAGCATCCTAAGGGTCTGGGAAGGCATGGAAGTGAAGTCAGCCTAGCATCTTCCAAGCTGAAATAATCAAGGACCCTGTTGCTCTTTGGGTTGAATCCAGTCAGTAGAGACCCCTTCAACTACCAAAGGACACTCAACAGGGACAGAGGGGTAAGTGACCCAGCTTCTCAAGAGTTATCTAGGGGTAAGTGAAAGCAAGTAAGCCAGAAAGGAAAGAACTAGCAGAGTGAGAATCCAAGAGCTATGTATGGTGTCCCCAAAGTCAGAAGTCTGATTCAAAAGTGATGGTAATGGTCAAATATATGAAATGACAAAATGTCAAAGAAAAGTTATTGATCCATACATGAGGCATCCTAAAATTATGTTCTGGATTTCTTTTATCAACCTAGGGCCCTGTATAGTAGATTGGCCAGGTTAGGTTATTAACAAGTGAACAATACAGACATGTTCCAGCCCTTGTGATAGAGAAGACTATAGCCAGCTGGGAGTACTGTGACAAGCTGGGACTCTGGAAGCTAAAGGGAAATTAGGTTGTCCTGAATCTTCTTATGAAAAGTTCTCAGAACAGAATGCCAGAAAAATTGGTGAAGAGGGAGACGCAGAGCATATTGGGTTTATTTAACTTTGTTTTGCCAAATGCAAAATTCAAATCATCTTACCCTCTGATTATTATTGGTCGTGGGGTTGAGAGGCTTGGCAAACCATGTGTGCTGTTTGTTTCCATTCATTCAAAACCTCCAAGGATCATGAAGGTCGGCACCTTTAAAGAAATGCTTTCAAATATTTTAAATGAAACTCCTAAGAGGAAGGAGGACCATCTCAGTGCCCACCGCAGCTCAGCAGAGGCGACATGACTTGTGGCCTGGGTATGGGATGGTAGGGTTTCAGTTTCTTACTCAGACACCCCCCAAGTGGCCATGAGGTGGAGATGGGGCAGCAGTGTCTAGGATTCTGGAGGGACCAGCTGACTTGCTTTGTTTCATCTACATGACATTGTTGCTTTAAAAATGAAGTTTAAGCCATTTAAAAGTAGAGGTTTTTAGGATAAAATAAGGAGTTCCAGCTCTCCTCAAAAACAGTGTGTTGGGGCTGGACTGAGCCATCAGGGTGAGCCCGTATACGGACCCGTGAAAACAGGCAAGATTTTTCGTGTATCCTTGGCTGATTTGATGAAACTGAACATTTTCCCCCTTCAAACTGCCTTCGGTAGATAATTTCATAGATTTCAGTATATTGAAAGACTCGGTTTTTCCTTTTCTCACAGTAGCCCAGTCTAGTCTTTGGGATGCAGATTTCAAATCCTTGCCCAGTTTGTAGATTTCAGATGCAGGCCCAGTTTGTCTTTGGGATGCAAACTCAAATACTTGTGTTAGAGTGTGGAGTCGACCACTCCTCAAGGACAGAGAACAGAGCCGATAATGCAAATCACATAGCGAAGTTTATTGTTCCAGCTAGCTGGGGTCCAAGTGTCCACCCGAGGACCCCTGAGCACTAGGTTCAGCAAGTTCTTGTACTTTCATTTTGGCAAGTAAGCATTACTCAGCAATCTCTATTACCTACGGAATATATATCTATTTTGTTGCTGTTCTTTTGACACCCCCCCACCTCGCCCCTGCAATATCTAACCCACCTCCCTGGCAGTTACATTCCAGAGACCTAATCTTATTCCAGAAACATAGTCTTTGACAAAAGCATCTGGTTTTTCTGCTTTTCTTGTTCCTGGAAGATGCCTAGGTCACTCAGAAGGCCACAAAGCCTGTCTTGGCAGTTCTCTGGCTAAGTGGGTCCTAACACTTGTAGCCCAAGAAAGGTTTAGGTTTTGGTTGTGTATTTCTTTCCTTAGGCCATGAATGACCTAGAAATGCACTGGCCTGCGGATACAAGGAAACAATACATGTTTTATGCTTCAATATTCTTTCTGTAGCTTCTTTAGATGCTTTTGAGGACATCACTGTATTGCGCCCTGTAGAGGTACCATGATCAATAAGAGGAGATTTCAGGGCTCTCATAGGTCTGAGAGAACTTGGGCCCTCCATGACATAAATTTCTTTTGCATTCCTTGTCTCAGTGCCTCCGACTGAATGAATATTCACGCAACACAATGAAGGGTTCTGAACAAATCAGAGAGCTTGAAAGAGAAATTCCCTCTCTCTATCAGGCGGGCACTGTGTTTTTCTCTAAGGGGAGATTTCATTCTCTTAGGTCACCTGCCCATTACTTGCAGAGATCTGAGCTAGTGAATTTTGTTATAAAGCATTGTTGGAATTGATACTAAGATACTTTCTTAAATCTTGCTTTCACACAACATTATGAAATCTGGCTTTCTAAAATTCTCAGAACAATATGTCAGTGAACAGATCAATCTAGCTCCTCAAAATTCTTCCCAGATATACTTAGGATACTTTTGGGGTGTGTTTCTTGAATGCAATTGCTACATCCATTTTTTTGCTTCTGTTTAAACCCCTAGTAGAAAATGCTATAAAAGCTAATAATATCCAGTGAAAGGACTGACAGTTCCCATCTTGATTTTGCCTTCTCTGCAGTATCTACCACAGAACATGAAGCCTGGATGAAAGATAATCTAAATCATTATCTTTATATTATCTTTAACAACTAAACTTAAAAATTAAATTTCCATCTCTCTAAATGTATAAGCTTAATGACCCACTTTTCTCTTCCTGTAAGAAAGATTCTTATGACTTTGCAGCTGAACCTGTAGCTCAACTTCCCCAGATTCTTCGGAAAACCAATTCAGAATTCAGTGATGGGCACAATTTAAGGTTCTAAATTTCTGATTTCAGGACAGTAATTTGCATTAGAGTAATGGTTATCTGTAACACTGAGTGCCAATAAACAGAATGGGAAAAGTCCTTAGCAAAGAAACTAAACCAGAATGGGAAAAGTACTTAGCAAAGAGTTTAAGTGTAACTTTTTTTTTCTTTTTCCAATCCTCCTCTTTGCTACCCTACATTGAAGCCACAGTTAAAGACCAAATGGAAACCCAAACTTTACTCAGTGCACATCAAGAGTCAACTAAAGAATCACTTAGGTGAGCACCCTGCTTCCAGGCTCTAAATAATTTATTTCTGAGAATAAGGACCCTCCTTTTTTTTTTTTTACCATTTTTGGTATAATTTCTCGAGATACTTATTGCTTTCATTAAAGTACATTTGATTTTAACTGTAGGCATCCCTACTGTGGAAGGATATATAATCAAAATACTTAAAAATTATGTATGATTTTTATATATATAAAAATCTGGTTCTTCATTTTTTATGCTTGAATTATTATAGTGGCATATGGTGATCAGGATTCATATTATTAAATGTACTTGTATAAACAGTTTCAAATTATGTGTTTTTAACTGTGGAGAATATATTTTTAAGTTGTTTTTGCAAGTTGTTTTGTAAAGCAGTAACCTTGTCTTGCCCTTTATTAGTAGTGGGGAGAGAAAGTAAAGGAAAAAGGAGATATAGGAACTACTTCTGTGTCCAAGATCTAAATGTGAGCTTGCATACGGATGCACTCTTCCAGGAGGGGGAAGATGTTCTATAACTAATACTGTAAGTGGATATATTTATGGGAAGAGCTTGCATGACAAGCTATATTTTAGTCCAGGAATTTTATAATGAATAAGCATGTCTACTCTTTTTAATATCTGTGAGCCCTTAATTTTTTACTTCTGCGCCATTCATCTTGATTTCCCTTAGCTGACCTAAGGGAAAACAGTGGTTTGGTTTCTGTTTTTTTTTTCCAGATATTTTCATCTCTGTCTAGATTGCCATGTATGAAGACTATAGATATTTGGAGATTCTTGCTAGAAATTGGTCAGTTAGTAAGGTACCCTTGAGAACAGTTGCCTTTTACAGGAAATAACGAGAACATAGATCCTGAGGGCATCCTCTCAAATTGCATCAGATTCTCAGAAGGCTTTGCATTTTGTACTGTTATCCCTTTCTTTCTTTCTTTCTTTCTTTCTTTCTTTCTTTCTTTCTTTCTTTCTTTCTTTCTTTCTTTCTTTCTTTCTTTCTTTCTTTCTTTCTTTCTTTCTTGGGGTGTGGGGGAGGCTTCAGTTCTAATTGGCCATTATTATTATGTGAGGCCAGAAAACTAATGTAGAACTGTTGATTAACAGAAAGTGATTTAGCATCAACTATGATTGTTTTGTTACATGTATGCCTAGCCTTTCATATTCTTCAAGACTGCCAACTGCTGACACCTCTAGGAAATACCTTGATTTTCTTCTGCCTTTTTCCATTCAAAAAATAGTCTTTCCTTCATTTGAAGTTTCTTGGTTCTTGCTATTAACCATGTGTTTTTTATACTACCCATAATTGTTTTTTTCTACCTATAATTTTACATGTGCCTTTTAAAATATATGTGCATTTGGGACTTGATAGTACAGTGCCTAGGGTGCTTGCCTGGCATGTAGCTGATCCAGATTCAATCCTTGGCATCCCATATAGTCTCCCGACCCTTCCAGGAATGATTCCTGAGCACAGAGTCAGAAGTAACACTGAGTACTGCTGAGTGTGGCCTCCCAAAAAACAAACAGAGAAAACATGCATTCTATACTGTCAGTGCTTATTTGAATAGGGCTGGAACGATAGTACAGCTGGTAGGGCGTTTGCCTTGCATTCAGCTGACCCATGTTTGATTCTTCCGTCCCTCTTGGAGAGCCCAGCAAGCTACTGAGAGTATCTCGCCTGCACAGCAAAGCCTGGCAATCTACCCATGGTGTATTCAATATGCCAAAAACAGTAACAACAAGTCTCACAATAGAGATGTTACTGGTGCCCACTCGAACTAATTGATGAGCAACAGGATGACAGTGATACAGTAATATGACTGGTTCATACAAAGCAGTATATACATATAATGCTTTTAAATATTGATGCGTAGAATCTTGTGCCTGTGCACAGCTGTATCAATAGTAATCGTAAACACAACCATAATAAATGAGTACTAAGTCTGTATTTATTTCCTTGGAACACCATCTCTGAGATAGGTGACTACTTCCCTTTTACATATGAAGAGTCTGTCTTCCAGAAAAAACCATTACTCAAGTTTTCACTTTCAGTCATAGAGTTCAAGATTCAAGGTCTTACTTGTCTGATATCAAGTCCTTGATTCTTCCCCATCAGTGTATGGGTAAGTCTAGGGGACAAAAAGCTCTTAGAAACAACAGTAGTACTGACAGAAATTTTGTCAAGAGTCAACGAGAATGGCCCAGGTTGGGTTTGCCTTACCTCCAGAAAGTACCGAGTAACCAACATTGTCAGACTGGCACTAAGTGCCACAAAGCAATTGATAGTCAGGGGACAAAAATAAATGCACCTCTATTGGGATGTTGTAAAATATGACATAGATTAAAAATCATTTTTCAAGGGGCTGGAGCAATAACACAGTGGGTAGGGCGTTTGCCTTGCACATGGCCGACCTGGGTTTGATTCCCAGCATCCTATATGGTCCCCTGAGCACCGCCAGGAGTAGTTCCTGAGTGCAAAGCCAGGAGTAACCCTTGTGCATCGCCAGGTGTGACCCAAAAATTTTTTAAAAATCATTTTTCAAAAGGTCTTTGAACGTGGGCAAATGATTTTCTTTGAAAAACATTGTTTTAGCAGGTACTTTGAGTGAAATTGTACTGAGGTTCCTAAACAGGCTTTAATAACAAAGTTACAGACTCTCTGGGCAGAAAGAATGAAGGGTCTCAGCCATTATCAGAGGCAATGGGGTGGGTCTTGTCAGGGAAGCAACAGTCATCTTTGAGGCTTCAGAGAGACAGTCAAGAACGAAGGGTGTTAGAACACACTGCTCTAACTCAGTATCAGAAGACTGCCAAGAAATCCTCAGCAACGTTTCTGAACCAGAACAGGTGTGTGAGTATCTTGCCTACTTCAGTCTGTGGTTTTCTATGTTTTTAACTTTGGCTTTCTATGTTTAACTACATGGGGGCATCAGACTAAATTATGCCCTTGATGTTAGTAATCTATGGTTTCAGTGACAAAGCAGTGATGCCCACACTGTTGTTCCTTGTAATGATAATAGAATATTAAGTGAATTCTTTGTGGGAGGGAGCTAATCTAAGAAGATCTAAATGCACACATTTCTGGAGACCTCCTGAGCTTTCAGCACATTTACAAAGTGCTTAGTCTTCAAATCAACACAACCCTAACTCTGTTCTCTCTGATAGGTAGGAAATTTAACATTTATAAATATTAGGATTCCCTATAGGACCTTTCAATGGTTCTCCATCCCTTTACCCAAACCCAGACTATTCAATGTAGCCACTTTGTCCACAGTGTTTCCTTATGATGAGTTGCTGTTGCTTCCTTTGATGGGCTTTGCATGTGCTCACTTGGCTAGGCGATACAATAGTACATTTCCATGATAATAACAGCTAAGCCTGCAAATCCTTTCCCTTCCTACATATTCTTTCAATTTCTCCTGTGATGGTGTGTGTGTGTGTGTGTGTGTGTGTGTGTGTGTGTGTGTGTGTGTGTGTTCTTGATGAAGGGCCCTGACTTCTGCAGGATATTCTGGTTACCCAAGTCAGAATCAAGAGCTGATGTGGGTCAACCCAATTTTGTGGCTTTTTAGCACGTATTCACTGCACACTAGCCTGCTAGGGGTCTATCAGACTGCCGTGCTCTGGAATCTGTATTAGATGAGGTGATAGCCTTGCAGAGATGGCTTAGAGAACCCCCAGGGATGCCTTTTATTAAACTTATCTTTAATAAATGAACGTCAGTCTCTTCCTAGTTTCGCTTCTCTGGGTGAACTCTTATACACGTCCATGCAGCTGAGACCAAAGAGCCTTTGTTAAAGCTGCTAAGCAGTCTAGAATGGGCCTTGCTTTCACCTTCACCTGCAGCCTCTCTGTTGTTGTCCTATTGTTATTCCTTTTCCCAAGGTGTGCCATGTAGTTCAACTTAGTTTCTCTTTTTTTCTCACATAGTAGTACCTGTGGCCTTCTGTCTCTTTTGTATCTAGGAGAAATCTAACCATGTGACTCTGCTCTTATCATTTTCACTTCCAAGTAGCTAATGACATTTTGCAAAGTAACCATAAAGATTAGAAAGGTTTGATTTAAGCTTTCAACTTCAGTAGAAACTTACAGTAAGGCAAGCCAGTACAATCCCTTATCTTATGCCGAAGAGACCCATGTGGGAGAAAAAAGTAAAAGGGAAGACAAGCATTCCCACCAATAACAAAATCCACCTTAAGAGGGCATAGCTGAAGATGTGGATAGTGGTTCCAAAACCCACTTATAACATTGGTGGTGGAGAACGGGCACTGGTGGAGGGATGGGCATTCGATCCATTGTATGACTGAAATGTAAGCATGAAAATTTGTAACTGTACCCCAAGGTGATTCATTAAAAAGATTTTTTTTAAAAAGAATGTGCACACACATACACACACACACACACAAAGCCACTCTTAAATGGCATGTCTACCAAATCATAAAATTCTTAACTTAGAGGAGAGTTATATTTTAAATTAACATTCTCAAGTTGTTCTTATGCCAGCTATATTAAGAAAAGTTATTTTACACCATTTTCTCTATATTGGATGTCAGTTCTGAGAGTGGAGCATTTAACAGTAGTGGATAGCTCTACTACTACTTCTTTCAATACAGAAAAGATCTGCTGTGTTGGCTACTCCATGTGACTCAATACATATTTGTTTGTTCTGGAGGCTGGAAGAGGCAGGGAGAAAATTGACCATCTATTGCAGAAGTTAAGAAGGTTTTCTATCCAGCATTCTTTTGCTACTGGCGAGAATCCCATTTGGAACAAATGAGCAATGGGGATTACAATAAAATAAAAACACACTAAGGTCAGAACTAGATAGTTTCTTGGATACAGCTTATGAACTTCAGGGATTGTGGAGGACCAGAGATGATCAAGTTTCACATTTATCCCCAGTGCTCTTGAGGTGAGTTGAGATGCTCTTGTGGTTGTAAGTCAGGCTATCCAGGGACAGTCTTTTAGAGCTAGAGGTGTTTCTCTTCACTGAGGAAAGAAGAAAACACAGGCAAGAGAATGCTGGTTATGATTTGGATTGTCCAGTAAGAAAGCAAAGGCTGACTGGAAGCAGTGCTTCATCCTAGGTCCCCATGGCAAAATTCTAGGATGGACCCCAGAATGTTCAGGGATCCATGTACTCATGGCCTTTCTGCATTGGGCACTAGAGAAATTCTTTGTAGAGCAATGAATCAGTTGACTATAGAGTGGCAGTATGAGGATACCTGAGGAGGTTTCTAGAAGACTGAAGACAGACTGATGAAAATAAAGCAAGGCAGCACTGTCAGGATGTGAATATCCCCAGTGTTGTCCTAAAACATATTTGACAAAGTCTTTTATAACTACAATGAGTGTGTTATAAAACTTGTGCTCTGGAAATTTGTCTGTGAACTTGGGATGAGCCTAAGCCATGGGTGCCAGGAACTCTTCTAAGCAAGAGAACCCAGTACACATGAGACTCTTGGAAGCAAAGCCGAGGAGATGCTTGCACAGTGGTTTGAAGAGAAACACTTTAATAGGAGCACTAGACCTCAAGAAGAGAGCTCCCACAATCTTCTTTTAAAGGCCCTATGTGGCCATAAGCCTGCATAAGAGGGAAACTTTAGCTTTCCTGAAATTGGTATAGTAACTCTGCCCAGGATTTGGGGTGGATCTTAGATTAAGCAGCTTAATTTATTAAATTCAAATGTTTAATTCAAAAATTCAAAGGACACTTGACTCTGGGGAGAGGGCTTGAGGGGAAGAATGTTTTCCTAAAGGATTTACTGAAAGCATATTGGATTATAGCTTTGCAAAAGCAGGTGTGGAAGCTGTTCGTATGGATGACTTACATCACTTGCCACACTAAATCCTCATGTTCATTAAGTGTGTCTGCTCTAAGATGGAAGACGTGCCATGAAACCCGGGCTGTACCTCTGATGGTTGGCTATCAGCTCAGTCACAGTTTAGTTTCTATTGCAAGTGGTGTCTAGTAATATGAAGAAAGCAAGACCCAATTCTATGTCTAAGAACTAGAGATCCTGGCACTTACTGTACTTATTGTTGACTGATATAGCTCTGTTGTTGAAATAGTAACAATCCTACCTCATGCCTCCTGGCCCCTAAAACTGTGGTGAAATGTCCAAGGTATGTAGCTTGGTTTCTTTTAAGAAATTGACAAGCCTACATTTACTGATGATTAAAATAAAGATGTGGAGCAGGCAGGTTCAGAGATTAGTTTTGAGAGGAGCAAACCAGTTAATTCTGAGGAAGGGCTGAATCAAGCAAAGACAGCATTTACAGCGTCTGTGGTTAATGCAAAGTTACCCCTTTAGGTAACCAAAGTTACCTAAGTTACCTAACTTACCTCTAGGTAAGTTACCCTTTAGGTAACTTTGCAAAGTTTTTGTGGAGGGTTAATTCCGAAAAGAATGAATTAGTTTTTAACTGAGACAGTATTGGCAAGAGGTAGATTTACTGAAAAAGACAAATTAGATTTTAAAGTATATGAAGAGGGAGGGGCTTCCTGCTATCTGGGCATCATTGTGGGCACCTTTGCCACACTCCAGTGTCCTTTGTGGGTAGTAAAAAGCAAGATTGAATTCTTATTTCAGAAAGTATTCCGCTGCGTGGAGAGGATTTGTAGTGAACAATGAAATGCTAATTCATTTACTGCTACAGGATATCCATTACAATGCTGAGAAGACATAAGATCTTTGCTTTTTTTTTTTTTTTAAAACTCCACCCCTCCTCCTTTACAGCAAGAAAAACAAGTGTTTTGTCATATGGAAATCTCTACCAGGTCTTTTTTTTTTCTTTTTTGTTTTTGTTTGTTTCTTTTTTTCCCTTTTTTTTCTTTTTTGCTTCATTTTTCTTTTCTTTTTTTTTTCTCTTCAAGGTCTTTTGAGAGCTCATATTGAAATCTCTTCCTTGTTGCAGAGGCTGAGCATATCTCTATTCTCTTAGGTTTCCTGCCCTGCTTGATGTCTTTGCTTTGATTGCATCTTCAGGAAAACACTGTTTAAGTCTTTAAATATGGTACTTAATGTCTGCAAAGTCTACTGAGCATCAAAACTGGTATTGCAACTGTTGCAAAAAAAGCTAGAGGTTTCTTAAATCTTATATGGCCTTGGAGATGATTGTCAACTGGCCTCTCCTCAAGCTGTCTCAAGTCATTGAGACAGCTTGATGGAATCAATGTTCAGGGTTGTCTACAAGCTCAAGAATGTTTCTGGAACCTGAGAAAAATGTAGAACCTATCTAGAATAAAGTGAATTTAAAACCTATCTAGAATAAAGCTTTTAAACAAACATGATGTACTGTGCTTGATTCTAAGTTATATGATGCTAGTCCTATAGCATCTATAAGAATTGCTGAAGCTTTTAAACTTAAGGCCTGTCATACGATGAGAAAGAGAAAAGCAGAATCCCCCCCCCCCCACCGCTGCAAAGGTCTTCAAATTATTGTTAAAGAGAGGGCAGAAATTAAGATTGTCAAGATGCAAACAGAACTCATTTCATGAGTTGTTCTTCTGCAATATGTATTTTCTGCATCTTGCATCTTTCTGCAAAGATTTTCCCTCCCATCCTCCCATCCTCCATGTACCTCCTAGTTTAGTTTCATTTAGTATGGTATCTGCAGCATTGATTAGATACTAGCTAACTATATGTGTGAAGAAAATAGGTGAACTTTCAAAAGTTAAAAAAAATGAAGACATTCATTTTTTTTCAAATTTTGGAGAATTTTTGGAGGAATATTTTGTTGCTTTTTAGTAGGAAGCAAACTAATCCAGTTTTCATAGATATTCAAAAGCTACTGTGAAACCATACAGTTATAAACAAGAATTGTGTAATACTAAGGAAGTTCCATGTTATCAAATTTTACTTCAAAATAAGTGTAAGGTTTGCTCGGGACTGAATGGCAGCTGTAGCTAATCTTTTTTTTTTCTTTTTGGGGTCACACCCGGCAATTCACAGGCGTTACTTCTGGCTCATGCACTCAGGAATTACTCCTAGCGGTGCTCAGGAGACTATATGAGTTGCAGGTAATCGAACCCTGGTTGTGCAAGGCAAACGCCCTACCCACTGTGCTGTCACTCCAGCCCCATGTAGCTAATCTTAAAAATAAGAATTTCAAGTTTTTTTAAGTTATCAAGTTATTTTAGTGAAGAGGTGAAACCACTGTTAGTTCATACTATGTTTACCAGGTTCTTTCAAGCAAACATAAATCGGGGTTATGGACCAATATTCATGCTATCTTGAAATTTGAGAATTTTTTTTGTCCATCCAATTGCCACCTTTTTTTTGGCCATCTCTTGGAAATGATTCAAATGATTCAAATTAGTCTTCAAATGATTTTACTAGCAGTTTGTTTTCAGAGTTGGTCACTCTAATTGGAACATTGTGGTATAATGATTTTGTTGCTCTTGTTTTGGGGTCACATTTGGAAATCAGGGTTTACTCCTGATGATGCTCAGGGGACCATAAAAAACTGTCAGGGATCGAACCCAGGTTGACTGCATTCAAGGCAAGAGTCGTACTTTCAAAAACACCTGCAATTTCTCTTGCTGCAAGTGCTGAAAGAAAAAACACTTTTTAAAGCTTAATTTCAAACTACTTTTTCCTCTGTTCCTGGCAAAGGTTATTGGAGCTCTGAGGTCAGGGTTCGTAGTTTCCAAATCCTGAAGCTGGGAGACTAAGGGGGAGAGTTCTTGCATTGCACCCCCACCCCTCAACATCACCACCCCATTCAGACTCTCATAAAGGCAGGGCCTGGGGCACAGTGGGGTTGGGAAAGGAGGCCCGTTTGGTGTGATGGACTTTCAGGGTCTTCTCTCCCATTCCTGTGGTATTCATTTCTTGGCTTTTTACTTTTAAGTTTGGGGGTAGTTCTCTGATCATTTTCACTCCAGCTTTTTATTTAAAGTCGGGAATTGTTCTCTATTATCACTAGGCTCTGTCTCCAGCTGACTCACCCCACCACCCTTCTTTATTTTTGGTTCTTGGACCTGGCGCTACTCGGGACTTACTCCTGGTCCTACACTCAGGCATCACTCCTGACAGTGCTCAGGGGACCATATGGGCTGATGGTGGTTGAGCCTGGGTTGGTGGTATGTAAGACAAACATCCTACCCTCTGTACTCTCTCTCTCCTGCCCACCACCCTCTTCCCTTACCTACCCTTTTCTTAACCATATCTACTTCTTTGAGGATCCAGCCATTGGGTTAGAGTACCCTCCCCTCCTGTAGGCTCCCACCTTTATTCTCTTCTTCTGCCTCTCTTTCTCGTCCCTCTGCCTTTTGCTTTTCTACCACTTCCTTTTTCCCAGATACCAGAGTGAGAGTGGTCGGTGAAGAGGCTGCTCCAGTGGCCTCATGAAGACCCTGAGTAGCACAAGTAGCACCAAGGACTGAACCAAGGAAATAGGCTGGGTGGGGGCTTCCTGTCCAGCTGCCTGAGTGTGTGGCTGGGCCTGGGGTCTTTCCTGTGACCCGCCTCACCCAGGCTCATCCCAGAGCCTCTCTGAGGTACACACTGCCTCATCCTGCCGCTCCTTGCTACAGTTTTGTTTTATTAATTGGCAACAAGTGTCTCCAAAAGAATTCTCTTCATGAGTTTGATTCCCTCTCAAACACATATAATCTAAATATTGTAGATTATATATTCAATCCCAGTCTATCTGTGATGCACAAATGTTACACCTTTGACTGGGGTTTAGGTGGGAGGTGCCTTTAATAGGCTATAGTGATGCCTTTGACTGAGCTGATTAGTATCTGGGTGCAATATAGAACAAGGTTCACTTTTGTTCTCCATCTCAGACAAGGAATTGGTCACATCTTTTTAATAACAAGATTTTAGGATGGGATTTGGACACAAAAATCGTGATTCTGATGGACTACAGTGTAACCCAACGACATGTTCATCAAAATAGTAAACTCCAATCAAGGCTCTCGAGCTCCAATCAAGGCTCTGTAAATGCAGGTAGCAGAGATTAATAATGTGATGGTGAAGCCATCATGAAAATCTAGATCTGGAAACATCAATCAAATAACTGACTTGTTTTAAATTAACATCAAAGAAAATTGGAACAGTTGTTATAGATCCAAAGAGACTTAAGAGACATAACAAAATTAAATCTTAAATTTTACTTGAAAATGAATTCTGGAACTGCTAGGGAAATATAACTTCACAATTAGATATTATGCATCTAATTCTTTTGAAGTGTGACAATGGTATCGTGATAATTTTGCTAAAGAATTCTGTGATGTAAGTACTTAAGGTTACATTTAATGATGACTGTGGTTTGTTTAAAATTATTACCACAGCAAAAAGGTAAAAATCACCCATTAGAGCAAATGTTGCCAGTCTTTAATTATAGACTTATTGAATCTAGGAAATGAGTACTTATTTGTATGTATGGTGATTTTCACTTGTCTATATGTTCAAGTGTTTAGGTTTTTTTTTTTGCAAAAACATTCAGAAAAGATGATAGGGAAAATTTCCTGACTTTGGGAAGTTTCTTGCTCCTAATGTATTAATGCCCATATTTCTTTCTATATTTCTTGTCCAGGAGATGATGTGATCATATTCCAAACTTCTCAGAAAGTTTGTTTGACCCATCCCCAGTTTTCTCTCAGTATTTTCATTTAGCCAAGACATCAATCTATTCCACACCACCCCACAAGATCATTATTTTATAAATATGCCATGAATCTTCCCAATCCTTGGCCACTATCGTAGGGCTTGCTGGAACAGTCTCATACTTCTCTGTTCCCCTGCCCCATCCCCACTCCACAATTGTCTTTCTCACATCCATCTTGTCCCCAGAGTCATTTTTCTAAAATAAGATTCTGACTGTTACTTTCCTATGACTCCCCATTGCTTAGAGGATAAAGTCCAAGCCCCTAGCACGGTGTGCAAAACTTCATGCCTGCTCTAGCAGCAAAGAACTCTCTGCTCATTGGCTTGTTTACTTCTTTTACTCTTTCCCTGTTTGACTTCTCATGAACATCTCAAAATTCCTCAATGCAGATGCCCATCCTTTCTTGGGATAGTGCCTCAGCTGCATCGCTACCTCATATGGCTGCAAGTCCTCCATACCCACACACAGAGGCAGCTCTTAAGTACATTTTCTCAGACTTGTGAGGCAGTAGATTGTGGTAATTTTAGCCAAAGTGTCTGAGTTGGAGTCTCATGTCTGCTATCCAACACCCTTATGAATATGAAGCCTTGGGTAAATTACTTAACCCTTCCATCCCTGTACTTCTCATCTTTGGAGTCAGGACAGAACTCAATTCACAAGGTGCTGAGATTCGAGTGATTCTAAATATGTAAAGTTTAGAATAGTGCTTGGCACATTATAAACACTCAATAAGTGTTAACTACTATTATCTGTTGTGTTCCATCTCATAAGATGGTAAACTCCTTGAAATGAGCTTGAAATGAGTATTTGTATATAGTATCATCAAGTGCTCTTTTTTCTCCCCTCTCAACTTCTCCCTCTTTCTCACTCTTTCCTCACATCCCTCCTTTCCCTCTTTTCACTCTTTTTGTCCCTCCTTTGAAATTTATGCTCTCACCCCCATTTTACAGATGAGGAAACTGAGAAAACAAAATTTGAGTAGTTTGTTCAGATTGCACAATGCCAGTTCAGTGGGTCCCTCTGGGTTGTGGATTTCCTAGTAGCCAACTCCTAGCGGAGTTGGTGTATGCAACCCTGTGTCCTTAAGTACATGGCATTTAACACCTGGACTATTTAGTGCTCATTAAGTGTTTGTGGAATGAATGAATTAATGAATGAATGTGAGTAAATTAAAATGAAGG
The DNA here is from genome assembly GCF_027595985.1 of Sorex araneus. Lineage (NCBI taxonomy): Eukaryota > Metazoa > Chordata > Mammalia > Eulipotyphla > Soricidae > Sorex > Sorex araneus. The sequence goes on along the minus strand of NC_073302.1, from coordinate 237,911,248 downwards.
AAAGAGGAACATATGTAGGTTGATTGTGATGAATTCCGGGTATAAGTAGAACATGTTCTCAACATCCAGGCAGACAGTGTGTCCAAGAGCTATTTTGGGAGTGTAGGCTCAGTGTAAAGCTGTGGGTATGCTGAGGGGACAAAGTTTCTTGTATCAGTTTCTTCAAAGTCTTGCATTTTGCTGAGAATTTACATTAAACTGAGAAACCTGGGTCAAGGTTATTTTGGACCCATCCTTTGTAATTATTGAAAGTACTCAATTTTCAGAGTTATTTAGTAAATTCCCTCATGATAGGTCTTCTGGGCAGGAGTTAAAAATTTCTGGAGTTTCTTTTATTTCATAGTTGGCTGTCTTGTTACTCTGCTAATGTTTCTAGTTTGCAATTCCTTGATGGTACTTGCCTTGAAAAAGGCCAGTTTTCTTTTTGGTAGTGGTCAGGTCACTTTATCAATACAAGTTTTCTGCAACCCTATGGTGCCAATAATAGCTGTATTTTCCTATCACATCACTTTTATTTTAAATTAGACATGTCACTGTGTGCTTTCAACCCCTATAACATATAAGCTTTGTGAGGGCAGAACTCGCCTTATAATGTTCACTCTTTGTGTGTGTGTGTTTGAGGTCCCCAATAAATACTTGTTGAATGAATGAAATGGGGACACCAGGGACATGGAGTAAGAAAATAATTTTGTAAAAGCAAGGGAGGATATGGATGTGACTCTACTATGTTGCTCAACTACTAAAGCACTTTAATTTGTGAATTTTAAAGATTTTTATAGGCATTGAAGTAATTTTATTCTGTATTTCTATTATCTCCACGATTAGTGTGTAGACTCTGAGAACTTAGGTATACTTGCTCAATTTTCTATTCACTTCATTCTATCATTCCTTACATTCATTTACTAAGGCTTTATTGAGTGTGAATAGGCCTACATTATTATGTAAGCTGGGAGACTCTGATGTGGTTTATAAACTCTTAATTTTGATTGTGACTAAGATGAAAGCATCAAAGCAACGTTTCTCTTCCCTGGGTTGCAACAAAAGACCTTGTTTTAAAGCTATTAGATATAGCTATGTTGCCTGGAACTCACCCTCAGTTCTCCAGGAGACTTTAGGATTATAATTTTTAAATTTTTTTTTTTTTGGCTTTTTGGGCCACACCTGGTGATGCTCAGGGCTGACTCCTGGCTCTGCACTCAGGAATCACCCCTGGCGATGCTCGGGGGACCATATGGGATGCTGGGAATTGAACCTGGGTCGACCACGTGCAAGGCAAACGCCCTACCCACTGTACTATCGCTCCAGCCCCTTTTTAAATTTTTTGGTTTTTTGGCTAGGATTATAATTTTTTATTTAGCCACTTTCAAAATAACACACACACATCTTGCTGGCTAATTTTTAAAATGAGGCTAGTAGTTTATCCTTTAATTTACAAGGAATAATTAATGCAATTTAAATCTAAATCTAGATGAGGCCAGATAAATTAAGACAAAATACTCGACTGTTTTTGTATTTCTTAGCAACAAATCTTTTATTTGAGAGTTAAAAAATGTTTTGTTCATTTTTTTCATTAAAAAGACCTGTGATGCTTAGGATATGTAATACTAGCTAAAATTACTTCTAAAAGAAACAGTAAAAAATAGTACTCTATGAACTAGATTCAAGGATAGGGGTGCTAACTTTGAGGGTGATTTTTACACAAATGTGGAATTCTATACCACAAGTGTTATTAATAGTCATGTAATTTCTGAAGTTCTTTCAAGTCTCTTACATACCCACGATCACTGTCCTGTCCTCCCTATAAATCTTCATCACTCCACCGGCTCCACTTACACTGAAATCACCTCTTTCCTCACCACTTGGTGATTCTGCCACGTGTACCCTTCTCTTTCCTTGGAAATCCCATTTATACTCATCATTCTCCTCTACTCCCCCTCCCCAACTCCCTAACTAGTACCTCTCTTCCTTTCTGCCACCTCCTCTTCCTCCTCTGACACTCTCAAGCACACACTCTCACCCTCACCCCCACCCCATTTCAGGGGGTGACTCTGTTACTAGTGTGCTCCTTCCCTTCACCCCCAGGGCTTGTTTCCTAATACCTTTTCATTATGGTGCCCAGGAATTTGTGGCTAGTACCACTAATGTGCAGTCTTCTGTAAATGAGTGTGAAAGAAATAAGGATTTCGGCAAAGGTTTGTCCTGATCTCTATAGAGACTCCAAACGGGGGGAACACCAGGAACATCACGCTGCCAGAGAAAACTGTCAGTAGCAAAAGCACCGCTCATGACAAGGAAGCCGGATTGGTGGACAACCTCATGCCAACTGTCAAACAGTCCAACGAGATGCAGTGGGAATTTCACAACGTGGCCACGGACATCGTCTCTGCCACACAAAAACTACACTCCAGAGACTAGCTTGAGATTCTGACTGCTCTGAGCCCCAGGTGCAGCTGGCATGGGCCAAGCTCGTCTCCAGAACCAGCCTCCTGATGAAGCTTCTCAATAAGCAGCAGGAACTAAAGGTTTCTAAGGCATAATGGGACACAGACCAATGAAGACTGGGAACTGCATCAATGAGAATAAGAGAGTACTGAAGATCAGGGTGAGAAGAGAAAGCCTGAGGCAAGTGAGGTGAGGACAGACTTTTTTTTTTTTTAATGGAGTCTCATTCTGAGTGAAATAAGTCAGAAGAAGGACAGACATAGAATGATTGCACTATAGCACAGTGGGTAGGGCGTTGGCCTTGCACACGGCCTACTGGGGTTCAATTTCTCTGTCCCTCTGAGAGAGCCTGGCAAGCAACCGAGAGTATCCTGCCAGCAGGGCAGAGCCAGGCAAGCTACCCGTGGCATATTCGATATGCCAAAAACAGTAACCACAGGTCTCACAATGGAGAAGTTACTGGTGCCCACTGGAGCAAATTGATGAATGGGATGACAGTGCTACAGTGCCTAATGTATAGACACTAACCTATAGAGGGATCAGCAGAACACTTGTCTCAGCTGGCAAAGTTTAGACTGGTAAATCTTACGCTATTTGCTTTTTAATTTTTTTGTTTGTTTGTTTTGGAGCCACACCCAGCATTGCTCGGGGCTTACTCCTGTCTTCACACTCAGGCACCACTTGTGGCAGGGTCCAGACCATATGGGATGCTGAGGATTGAACCAAGGTCTGCAGTGTGCAAGGTTAAGGGCCCCACTCATTGTACTATCACCCACGCTCTCATCATTTATTTTGTCTTTTGTAAATGACTGTGCATGTTACAGTATTACCTAAAAATGTAACTCATTTCCATAAAAGGACAGATACTCATTTCATCTATTTTGTATTTAAATAAGCATGTTTGCATCTCCTTTCCAAAATATTTATTTCTAGACTTTGAGAAATGACTACCTTTTTATTCATAGGAAGGAGTTCCATTTCCCTGTAAAGACTTGTCACTACAGACAGCCTCACATCTCTCACCAGAGTACACAGTTGCACTTCTTGTTGAGTGGAGATTTCCAAAATTCTTTTTCTGAGCAGTAGCCCTGCAGCAGTGTAAGATGGATTGCGCCGTCCCATCTTATGCTTGAGTGTGGAGCAAAAACTAGAAAATTTCGAAGTGAGAAAGGACCATTCTATTTCTGAAATGAAGATTCATGGAGGCACATCAAGTAGTGCATGTAAATAGTTCAAAATAAAGCAACTAGCAAAAATTGATTAGAACTCATGCCTATGCAGGAGGATGAAAAAATTAAAAGCAAGCATCCAAAGGATAGTTCCTTATAAAAGTGCAAGTCAAGTTAAAGAAGAAAAAGCCACGTCAATACTAAACTGTCTCAAAGAGATGATTTTATAGTCCTCACCCAGTGTAAATGCTTTTTCCTACCCATGCCCCATGTATTAAAGCAAGTTGGGATCTTCTAGAGTTCTTTAAGAACCAAAATTTATCCTGTTATTCCATGATGCAGATTTTTCTAGAATTCCTCATTGCCTACTGGAGTAAGGTTCAAGCTCCTGTAGGCAGCTCACACATTTTATTGCCACCCATGCTTTGACCCTGTGATACATCACATGACTTGAGGCAGCTTCTTTGGAAGGACCACACTGCCTTCCTGGACATGGTGCCTTTTCTTTTGGAATGACACTGTTTCCTCTCCCCTTTCTACCTTACTCATTCTTCACATCCAACTTAGAAGTCCTCTGGGAAAGCTTACCTTCCAGCTCTAGGTTATTCCCCTTTGCCACAATATTAGAATATTTTTCTCTGTATCCTTATGTGTATTCTTTTGTCTGTCCACATCATGAAGCTGCATGTCTACTATGGGCCAGGACTGTGTTTTTAACTCATTGTATCACAGTATTCAGCATCAAAATTTTTGATTTTTGTTGAATGGATAAACCCATAGATGCTATTAGTGAGGAGAAACAAGCCTTCTGAGGGTCTCTGGAGAGTAAGGAGGAGGTTCAGAGGGTATGAGTCCATAGGCACGGTGAGTAAATTAGTAATTGTTCCCATTCTAGGGCAGACTAGTGTAACCTCTTCAGGAAAATAAGGATCAGAGTCACCAAGCTAGGATTCAGTAAAGACATGGTAAAAAACAAAAAAGTTTTCCAGGATATTACCCAATCACATTAACTACTGTGTTTGGAGCAGTGTGACATCAGAAATGGCATGGAGCTGAGAGCACAGCTTTGGAGCCACTTTGGTTTCTGCACCTGGCTAGGACGGGTAGGAACTGAGAGCCGACATTGAGAGTTAGGTGTCTCTTCAAAGTACAAAGCCTTGAAAAATTTTATGGAGGAAATTTGAATAAATCCCTTTTATAACTGAAGAATAAAATTAATGGGTATACATACTTCAAGTGTCTATGTAGTGGGTTACAAAGTTAAGTAGTGGGACATAAAGGAATACAGACAGATACAGGTTCTAGAAACCAAAGTTTATCACAGAGTATTATCTAACTTGTTCTAGGAACCAAAGTTTATCACAGAGTATTATCTAACTTGAAGGAGATGAATAAACATGGGCGATATTTGAGAGCAATTCAGGGCATGAACATACCCTGTCTAGGTTGGGCATAGAAGAAATGGGCATTCTTTAGTACCCTGGCATAGTTGTAAAAAATTGGCATAAAAACAAAATACTATAAAGTATTTGATTCTTGACATACATATGTAGTTAAACTATAGTGGGATGTACTGAAATTGAAGGTTTCACAGGAGCAAAAAATAGGCTGTCGGTAAGTTGGAGTTGACCGCTGCCCCACCCCATACAAACATATACACGCATATACACACATAGTTCTTGTCATTCTGTAGTCACTGTCAGATTAATTTACTTGTTCTTAGCCAAACCAGAAGGGCAGTGGGAAAGAAAAACAAAAAATTGCATCTTGGTTAGAGATTCAGTAAGGCAGTCTACAGAAACCCTGGGTCCATCTAGAAACATGCAACCATAGAAGAGAAGAAATGCAGATATGCTAAAGTTTGCAGCTTTTGACGCAAAAGTTGACAGCTTATCAGGGTTTTCTGGCACTCTGATCTGTCTGTTCCTGCTTAAAGCTTTCTATTCACATCCCTGAACCTCTCTCTTTGCTCATTTCGCTTCATGAAGAAGCTCTACTCATCATTAGGGCTCAGCCTGGGTTCTTCTTACTCTGTCCATTGTCCATATCTTCACCATATCTCTGTCCTGGGCCATTTCTCCCCTGTCATTCTCCTGTCAGCATCCACCAGAATGTTTCACAGATGTCTTAAATTTAGCATCTCTTTTTCCTCTCACACTTAAACTACTGTCTCCTCTACCCCAGCTTTTACTGGTAAAACTAGTGAATCGATACTGCAATTCACTCAGCCAAAAGATTGGCTTCTATTACAGGTTACCCTGGATCCACCCCTTGCCATCTTCTCTCCTTAGCCAAGTATCAGGTTGTCTTGCTTTTATCACCCAAGTCTCTGAAATCCACCCCTTTTTTGCAATTTGCTGCTCCTAGCCCTTGGACTGGTAAAAGTCATTTCATTTTTGGTTTTCTTTGTCCAATATCATCCGTACCCTAACCCTATCTTTATTGCTACTATTGTGAATGCTCTGATGTGAAATGTAATGTAATAACTTCTCAGGTGTGGTATGTTCCCACTTTCCACCCTCTGGCAGAACCACGTCTCCTTGCAGATGGGCTCCTGAACTACAACTGCCTGCTGCTCTCCTGCTTTCTCCACTAGTCACTGGAAATACTGCTCACTCCTGTACGTTCCTTGGCATGTCTTTCAAAAGCTTGTATCACATCATCACAGAGTTAAACAGGATATTTTACAACACGAATCTCAACCCTCAAAAACAGATTTCCAGTGTTTCAGCAAATTCAATCCAACCCAGGCATTTTCTTTTTTTCCACTAAAATTCAAATGCTCTTTTCTCAATAACTCAAATTCAAAGCTAATCAGGGTGGGAGGGGGTGGGGGGTGGGATGTCAACTTTTTTTTTTATCTCCTCCCTTTTCATCTGCTTTTATGTTCTGCAAGTGCCTGGGAAAAGCAAACTAAAGTGCTTCCTGGCATCAGGAAAGCTTTCTGGTCCTCAGTGGCCATAGCTATGTCTTTGCAGTGACTGCAGTGCCATGGCCTAACCATCAGGTGTTTGCTGTTGGGATCCACCAAGTTGTGGTTCTTGCCCCCCATTGACAAGCAAAGTCCTCACTATTGCTAACTTTCCTTTTCACCCCTCCAACGCCCCGCCCCCCCCATACACATACAGCCCTAAGGTCAAATTTCAAGATCTCTCTGAGCATCTGGAAACATGAGAGCATCATCTCAGAATGACATAGGAATCAAGAGTAGACGTTGGGAGCTTCCTCAGTTTGCCCTGAGCTGTGCTCCCCTTCCTCCTGGCTCAGTCTCTACATGACCACACCCAATTGAACTTATTTTTCAACGTGACCCTCAACAAATTTCTCTTCTGTTCACCCATCTTTGAAGAGCTGTCTTCAGCAGTGAGAAAGTCAGCTCAGTAGTACATATTGCCAATTTGTATGCTTTGCTGATGTGTGAAGATCCTTAAACCAGAGGTCATAAATCTATCCATTTCCATTTCTCTTTGAAGCTACAAGTCAGGGCAAAAAGAAAGTAGCCTCTGTCAAGTCAGAGTCTGATTCTTTGTGATTCAGTGTTGAGATTCAAGTTTTAGGGGGTTTACAAAAGCTCAGGAGGGCCAACTGCTCCTGTATTGTCTGCACAGGAGTCATTGCAGTGTCCACTGCTGCGTGGGACCATAGCTGTTGGGACCGCTCAAGGGGCTACTAGGAAGGCCTTGGCTCCCATCTCTTGGTCCCCCTCACTTCAGTTTCACTGGATCTTGTGTCTCAACAATAAGAGAACTGCTTCCTGGTTTTCAGCTACTTTGAGCTACATGGAGGTTTGAGGGGAAATATGTAAGTCTCCTTGTCCTTTCTAGCTACTCCCTTTACTCATTGATATTTTTAAGCCTGGCCACCTCTCTAGGATTTTTTACCCAGGAAAATAGGGCATAGATTCTGTTCTATTGTCCCCACAGACCTTCCAGGGTTGCACCTAGAGAAGAGGTTCTCTTTGTTACAGAGACCCACACACAGGGCTCTTCCCTTCCCTTCTTTTCTCTTCCACCCAGTAGAAGAGTGTCCCCTGAACACAGCAAGTAGCAGCGTGGGAAGAATCTTGCTCTTACCCACCAGATTTACTCCCAAGTCTTTCAAAACAAAGGCTTTCTTATCCCCATAAAGGTCTAGGTTTTTGAAACTCAAAAGGCAGGAAGATACTCTTCTTCTCAGCTCTCTGTACTGGCTTCTCTTTGCCAAGTTCTTCTCTTTACTAAGTGCATTAGGTCATTCAGGTCTCACTGGGGTAATGACCTGCCTAATTAAGGTTTACTAGCCAGATGACCCAGTGTTCCCAACATCTTGGCTGACCCTTTGTGACTTTTCCAGAGGTTTATACTGACATTTTCAGTGGAGGTGTAAAGTTTTCTAAAATGAGGTCTTAGGGGTGTATTTTCAAATCTATTTTTCCTTTCCTTCCCTCTGAATCACTTGTCCATTACTATCTTCAAACTCACTGACTTGGCCTTTCTTTTGATCTATCCTACTTTCCTTTGCTTTCTTTAGAAAATTTGTTTTGAACTATTCCAAATTATACCTTTCTATTATTTTATTATTTAACACTTCAATTTCTACCTTCTGTTTGTCGATTTCACTTGAGTCCCTTATTAATTTGTTTTCCAGTTTTATTGTAGCTTCTGTTAGCTTTTCTGCATTCTCTGCTTTACTTTGAGCTGCCTTTTGAGTCTTCTGCCTCTGAGTCTGCTGCAGCAGTTTTGAGCTGTGAGTGTGTGTGTGTATGTGTGTGTGTGTGTGAGAGAGAGAGAGAGAGAGAGAGAGAGAGAAAGAGAGAGAGAGAGAGAGAGAGAGAGAGAGAGAGAGAGAGAGGAGGAGGGGAGGAGAGAGATAGATGGGGCGGGGGGCAATCTGCCATGTCTTTAGATTTGATTCTGGAGAGTGATTCCCTCCGTGGATATGTCATGCTGCCTTTAGGTCTCAGACTGCTTGGCATTACATAAATTTCTTCTACCCCTTTTGTTACTTTTTATTTCCCTGTCTTAAATTATTTTTCTCCATTCTTCCTGGTTCAAGTGACTTGAGAGCTGAACTACTTTTTTACTTTAACAGCAGGTGGCATTGCATTTGATTAGATTTGATTTGACTTTTTTGAGTTAGGGGCTTTTACTGCCTTTTCTGCAAGCAGCAAAGTTCTGTTTATCTGGAGTTCCTGAGAACTGGGTGAGGTGCTGGGGGGCAGGAAAGTGGGGTTTCAGCCACTACTGAGAATTTACAAGTGGAGGGGGAGTTGGGTAGGTTTTTTTCATGGTTTTGGCAGCACTGCCAAGGCTCCATCTCTGGGGACCCGTGTTGAGATGAACGGACTACTGTCTTATCTGTGCACTTCTCAGGATCAGTATCCATCCAGAGTATTGTCTGGAGTGTTTTCTGGCATCGTGTTTGCCAAGATTCCCCACTGTGATGCACTCCAGCTTCTCCACCCAGATCAAGGGCAGGTGCTCCCTCAGAACACTGGGTCGGCTGACCCTGTCATCTGTGTTTCAGCCATTTCTTTCCACGTCTGTTCTCCCCTTTCATACCTGCTCCCTTTCTTTGACAGTCTGTGTCTCAGATGCCAGCGCCTGCATTGGTCTTCCTTTGAGCTTCTGAATTCTCAGTAATCAGAATCCTCACCGTAGAATCATCATCATCTTGGGAGCAAATAAAGGAACCTCAAGTACACTATCTTGGCCTCAGGAGTTGGGGTACTTTCTACTCTTGACTTCCAGTTCATAGTACACTATCGAAGCTAGACTGTGAAGCCTGCCAATATCCCAGGAAGCCATTTCAGGATCCCATTTTTCAAAAGCTGAATTCATTTTCTCCTTTATTTCAGTATTAAACATACCTCTTGCATGCACGTTCTAGATCACAGTGAGCATAACAGGAAGTGAGATCAAGTGGCAGCCAAATGCCACATCTCCAACTTGTGTGTAGTGTCCACCGTGGAAATTGTGTGATTCTACACAAAGAAAGGAGTAATTACCCCAATATATGGCTCAGGGAATTTCAGAGCTTTTGACCAAGAAAAGCTCTGTTCTGTGAGCAAAGTTATTCCCTCCAGCCACTCATGGATCCACAGTGCTCCAAACTATCAAAAACAAGACTCAGATCAGAAAAAAATTCCACTGGAAGAAAAATTCTAGCTTTCCCTAGAACTAGAGAGATGTGTGGGAGGAATTAGGCACTTTTTCTCAGTGAGACACTCCTTCTCCTTCTGATGCTCCCGTTCCTCTTCATACTAGCTGAGCATTCACTCTACTAGTCACTTTCTGGGACTTACACAACTGGGCCCATTGAATCTTCACAACAACTCTATGAGGTAGGAACTTTTATTGTCTTCATTTTCTCAAAAGATGACGTTGAGGTGCAGAGAGGCTGTAGAGTGGGCAGAGCTAGGCTATAAAGCTGGGCACTTGGGGCTCTTTTTCCTGAACTCCCACAGTATCATGCATGCCTTTCATGTGTGTACAGCTCTGCAGTCTGCAAACCATTCTCATCCTCATCATTTATACCCCAGAGGCAACTGTCAGCTCGACATAGTGAACCTTGTTTTTCCAACTTGTGAGCTAAAATATTCCTAAGAGTAGAGCAGAGTGAATTTATATCACCCCATTACCAACCTCACACTCTTCCAAATCTCCTTCTAGGTCACTCCAAAGCTGAACCCACCCCTGGTACTCAACTCCCAAAGCATGGATTCTGGCTTGGAGAATCTCGAGTTCTGTCTTAAAAAATAAAAATTGCAGGCATCTTTATAATTTCCCCCATAGTACAGCAGAGTTTATTTTTGTACTCCCACCATACTGACAAATGGTAGCCATAGATTCAGGTTGATAGACTGGGCATGGGCCTATCAAACAAGATCTGCTGTGCTGAGGGAATAATGAAGTAGTCTGGGCAAATGGAGTAGACAGCAAAGAGAACTGCTCCCCCTGGGCCCCAGAGACAGACAGATGTCTGATTTTCCAGGGCCACAGCCTAAGCTTCTAGAAACAGATCACTTTGGCAGAACACAGAGTATTCTTCCCCTCAAGTCTAGCTTTATAGGCTTGGAGTCTGTGCCACGGCTCTCCTCTGTGCAAGGTACTTCATCTTTCTCAGTGTTAAACCAGATATAGCACCCTGTGACACCAACACAGCATATGTGGGCATGAGCATTCTCTCCTGACTTATGATAGCCTCTGTAGGCCCATACTTCCTGGAAATCTCCACCATGTTAAAGCTGTAAACTTGAACATCCCTCTGAAAATTCATATAAGGCATGCTATGCAATTTGGGGAAGATGGCGCTTGGTCGTGTTTTAACTATATGGAGTAAAAATCTCAGAACTGCTGGAAAGCAGCCCTGGTTTAAGGATGTCAACAATCAACTCTCTTTGCAGAGATTCGTGGCTGCCTTCAGCATTGAAGAGAAAAGGCCTTAGTTTAGAATGCATGCCTGCATGGTACGGCAATTCCACTGGGCAGGGAACCATTATAAATAGAAGACGTCAAAACTCGATTCCAGGAACCAACAGTGAAGGGACTTTCTGGACAGACGAAAACGATCTCTTTAATCAGAAAGATGAAGACCTCTCTTCTGAGAGAGAATTGGTCCCCTCATGCAATTAAACAATAAATTGTTTTGTTTAAACAATAAAACATTGTTCAAACAATGAAACAAAGCTCATGTTTCCAGGTGTCTATCTTAGTGGGAGCACACTGCGGGGGTCCTAGGGCTGTCCACTGTCCTCATGGGGTTCTCCCTCAGTGGGGTCATGGCTGCTTCTTGTGTCGCCCGAGCACTGTTGGAATGGGCCATGGCTTCTGTGAAGTGGCCATTTGTTGGGGGACCCAATATCCCAGTCGTGATTCCTATTTCTGAGTCCTTTTGAAACGCTTTTGTTCTGACTCTGCACTTTGCTATTGGTACGGCAAAGAATTGGAAGATATTTTTCTGTCCTTTTATTTTTTCGGGTTGGAGCAATAGCACAGCCGGTAGGGCGTTTGCCTTGCAGACGGGCAACCCAGGTTTGATTCCTTTTCCCCTCTCAGAGAGCCTGGCAAGCTACTGAGAGTATCTAGCCCCCATGGCAGAGCCTGGCAAGCTACCCGTGGCATATTTGATATGCCCAAAACAGTAACAACAAGTCTCACAATGGAGACGTTACTGGTGGCCCGCTTGAGAAAATAGATGAGCAACAGGATGACAGTAATAGTGACAGTGATTATGAATGCTTATATATTTGTTGGACAAGGAAAGGAGAAACACAACCATGGGATTCTACTCTTGGGTAGGTCATCCTGCTGAAAGAGAATCTTTCCTAGAAGAAGCATCCCCTGAGGGAAAGAACTTTACCCCTATTGATTGTGACCACACCTATGTGTAAGCCCCAACCCCTCATGCTTTGGGGATTTAATGAGACTGTAAAAGTGGGCTGGGGGAGAAGGGGAGAAGGGGAGAAGGGGAGAAGGGGAGGGAGGAGGGAGGGAGAGAGAGAGAGAGAGAGAGAGAGAGAGAGAGAGAGAGAGAGAGAGAGAGAGAGAGAAGAGAGAGACAGAGAGACAGAGACAGAGACAGAGAGAGACCAACCAGCCTGGCCCTCCTCCTTTCCTTCGTCTGCCCCTCACCAGGGGGAAGCGGTGTGAGACTATGGAACACAGGTGGCAGGAGAGATAGAGCAAAACTGCCCTGTTGTGTTTATACATCTAGCGTACCCTGGTGGGCATGAACCTCCAACCGATGTGAAACTAAAGGTAAGAATGGTGTTCGGTACACCCCTACTCTCAAAAGTTTAGTGGGAGAATAGGATTTTGTGGTGCAGTGAATTAGAATACTAGCTGTACTCCTCCACTACACTAAGATGGGACAAAAACAGTGCTGCATGAAGCCCTTTCAAATCGTTCACACCAAACTGAACGTGGCAAGTTCTGTTTTGAATTGATTAAGCATTTTTCACATAGAACTGGCCATCGTGTTTCTTGGGACCAACTCTGGTCCTGCCTAAAAACTGTCTACAAATTTCATCCTTGGTTTCCAGATAAGGGTACTTTGGAGCCTACGGTTTGGGAAAGATTAAGAATAATGTCTTCAGGGAATTTAAAGAAGGGGCTAGCATCCCCAAGAGACTCTGGGTAACTTGGGAAATTGTTAACACCATTATTAAGGCTTTGGAAGATACCCCCGAGGAGGTCATTAGATATACTGTGGGAGGCTTTCCTCAGGAGTTGAACAGAGAGAATCTTAAATTTGTAGATTAAATGAAGAAAGTTCCTACTATTAAGAGAGCCTTACCCTCGGCTCCTCCCATACCCAAGCCTAGAAAGAAGCCCGATCCTCAATGCTTGGCTACTCTCATACCCAAGCCCCAAAAGCAGCTCAAGGTGTTTCCAGTGGAAACACGTTCTCAGAGCAAAAATCTCTCTGCCACTGATGAATTAACATTCCCTACTGATGACAAGCTGGAGAGGCCCCCACCTCCTCTGTATGACTCCACTTCCAGTGCATCAGAGGAAAGTGATGTGTATGATGAGTCAGCTAACACTTCCTCAGATTATGAGTCTGAGAAAGGCTCAGTAGAGGAGGCTTCTCAAAGGAACCATCGCTCCTCAGTCAAGTGGCCTCCAGGCTGCTTGGGACACACTCCCAATAGAAGTTTACAGCTGAAAATTTTCAACCATAAGTGGTCAATCCCACCCAGACCCCAAAAACTCCGTCTCTTTTTTCCCATCCAGCTGGAGGAAAATCAGTCTCCATCTAATGAAGAGTTAAGGATAGATTCACTCAGTCATTTCAAAAAGGCCTGTATCTCATATGGACCTTCATCTCTGTACTGTAGAGAATATCTTACAGGCTGGAGTAAAAGGTTCATTGGGTACCTCAAGATTTTCATGTGGTGGCTAAGACGTGCTTAAGCCCTTCTCAGTACATGCAGTGAAGGATGTGGTTCAGTGATGAGGCCAAGGCAAAACTTCAGGGCCTTGGCCATGCTGGATGGAAATTTTCAGGGATTAAATTGATTTATGAGATGTTAATAGGTGAAGGAAATGGCACGACCCTCCAAAAACAAGTCATCTTGCCTCGTGCTGTTTTTGCTCATGTCCGTGATGCCGCCTTGTGGGCTTGGGAGAAGATTGATGCAGATGCTGAATTTAAAGGAAGCTAACAAAGATTATTCAGGGTGCCTCAGAAACTTATGCAGATTTCATAGGGAGATTGATGGAAGCCATTGAAAGGCAAGTTAAGGGTAAGGAAACTCAGGAGCAATTTGTCCAAACAATTGGCCTTTGAAAATGCTAACGAGGATTGCCAGGCCATTCTGAGCCCCATTAAGGAGAAGGAGGACATGATGGGGTACTTGAAGGCATGTCAGAATGTGGGTTCTATCAAACATCAGGCCCTTATTAATGCTATTGAGGCTCATGCCATACAGAGGCAAGATCAGGGCAAATGTTTTAATTGTGGGAAATCAGGCCACTTCTGTAAGGACTGCAGGGCACCTCCCAACCGAACCACTGTGAGAGCACCACATGGACCTTGTCCACGATGTTATAAGGGAAACCATTGGGCCAGAGATTGTTGCTTTAATTTTGATGCAGCTGGTGACCCCAATTTGGGAAACTTGCAATGGGGACAGCCCCAGGTCCCACAAAATCAGGGGATGTTCCCAGCCACAGCCCTTCTCCCCAATGTGGAGTTTCAGAACTCCAGTCAGTAGATTCACTGCAACTTGCCACAGCAGGGAGCTCTGCCTTGGATATTCCCTGCCCTAATACAGTTATTTCTCTTACCCAGAGTCCTTACAGATTAAATTCTATAAAGGGACAAGATTTGAACTCCCAGGCAGAAAGGGAGAATTCCTTTGTTGTCTGGAGAATTCCCTGACAGTGAAGGCAAAGGCATCTCTAATCCTTGACTCCATTCCTCATGGAGAGCACCTATAGGCTCACTGACAAGTGGCTGAGCTCAGGGAACAGGAAGCTAACCTGCATATGGGATATGCAGAGCTGAGTTCTGTACCTAATGGGCATCAGGTTTTGAGCCAGGACAAAGATGAAGAAATTTTACATCAAAGAGTTGTGTCTATTGGTGATTTTGTGCTGGCAGACCAAGCAGAACTTTGTGTAAAAGGGCTCAGCTACCCCGAGAGCCCTCAGTCAGGTCAGAAGTGGAGAAAGCCTTCTCTAGTTCCAAGTCTTGATTCTCAAGATCATCTGCCAGGAACTCAATCTGGACAACCGACTTTCAGGTCTTTTATCAAAACCTGTGGTGATGTGCTAGTTCCAAAGCAGCATATTCAAAGACTCAGGCGGGTACAGTTTTATTTTGGGGGAAGTGAACTTCTACTTCTAGTTCATGAGATGCCATCTCAGGGAAAACAGCTTCAGGGCCAGTGGGTATGTGGTTATTCTCCCACTTGGCAATTGCTTATTGACCCAGGAGGTGCAGAGACACTTCATTCCTAGGTGCTCACCCACTCAAACCATTGCATGAGTCTGGTGAGGGATATAAAGCACTAGGATACTTCTACTTGTGTGTATATGGTTATGAAGCAGATTAATTCTGATATCAGGAAAGAGCTTCCAGTAAAGGCTATAACTCGTCACATTGGTTTCTTCACTTGCCCGTGAGCCAGGGCTTGCTAATATTATCTCAGTCTCAGCTTATGTTGCTGGTCTCTTCCCTGGTATTGTGACTGCATGTATAAAAGCCCCAATGCTATAGTTCAACAATTGCTTCAAGTCTCAGGAGGACTCAACAGAAGAGCCTGCCTGCTCTCCCAGCCCCTCAGTTCCTGTCACAGCCTGGGCCATTTCTCATTTCTAGCACAGCTGTCCACACAGACTGCAGAGCAGGCCTTGGGAAGTCAGTATCCAGTGTTATTTTGTGTGCATGCTGACATATTTCCTAACCAGAGGCAAAGTGCTGCCCTCTTTGTCAGTTCCTTCAGTCCTGTGTCCCTGGGCTCTACCCTGTGGTCCTAGCAACTAGGATTGCAGAACTTCTGGGCACTTGTTTCTCAGACCATTTCAAAAACATTAGTTTGAGATGTTAAGTCCAGGAAGGTTTTTATTTCCTGTTGAATATTTATATCGTTCCCATTTTGCCCAGTCTATAAGTTTATGAGTTTGCTTTGTTTTCAAGCATATGAGAGATTTGCTTAACAGATATTTTCCCATTTTGTAAAAATTAAAAATCTTTTGTTGATTTTATTAATAGAATGAATGCTCTTGTGAAGGTGTGAGTTAGGGGGAGTAGGGCTGGAAATGGAGGTGTGGAAAGTCTCAAGACCCTGTCCCTGACATGGGGGCATAAAATTTTCCAGATTAGTCATACAAGTGTGGTGGATCAGCTATGAAGGGTCCACCAACCCTGAGCCCAGCCTATCTCTTAAATGCTTGCTGAATTTAGTTATAGGAATTCCAGTTGCTGTAAACTGGAATGTTAGGTAAACTCTGAATGGATAACCACCTTGTCTATGTTGCAGATAGATAACCCCCTCCTCCCAGGTCATACCCACACATATGGGAAAAAGTATCCGAAACCTGCACTGCACTGTGCACTGTCATCCTGTTGTTCATCAATTTGCTTGGGCGGGCACCAGCAACGTCTCCGTTGAGATTTGTTGTTACTGTTTTTGGTGTGTTGAATACACCACGGGTAGCTTGCCAGGCTCTGCCATGTAGGCGGATACTCTTGGTAGCTTACCAGCCTCTCTGAGAGGGATGGAAGGATCAAACCCGGGTGCGCCGCATGCAAGGCAAACGCCCTGCCCGCTTTGCTATCGCTTCAGCCTATCAGAAACCTAAACCAGCACAAATGAATGGAAGACAAAAATCCCAGATGGCTACCAGAGAGGAGAACAGGCCTGGCCCTGGGAAAAACAGCTTCACCCTGGAACAAAGGCCTGGCTAAGAAAATCAAAAGATAGTCAATAGTTTCAAGCTCTTTCCACCCCACTTTGGCAACCACCCTAGATTGAATTTGGGTGAAGGGAGTGGATTTGGTTAAAGCTATATATAAACTACCTTGGTAGAGGAAAAGGTGAATAGTTGAAATACCCATCTGTCCGTCCATGAAATGCTACTTTCTTACTCTATGGTCTCGCTAGCCTGTATATGCCTGAGTTGGATATTTTAGTTTAGGATGTTTTACCCCTTTTTGAGGAAATGGCCCACTTGAGATGTGTACATTTCTCTTTCCACTCTGGAGAAGTCTGTGTTCCCTTTTGTACCTTTCTTTCTCTTCCTTTATTTCCCAAATCATCTTGTTTTACCTCACCATTCAATTTGTTCAAATTCTTTTCTGTGAGGGAAGGTGATGGATTTGGAAAAAATCTGGCCAAGATTTAGGACTGACTTTTCCTTTTTTCACAGAGAGCAATTCCTCACTCCTGCTTGAGCTCCATGGCTCCCTGGAAAATCAATGGCAGGAATTATTTTCCATGCCAGGCAGAATGAGTGGTACCCAGGTATGATTTGTTGACCACCTTGTGGGGCTGGTGAGATGTGGGGTCTTACCATGCAGATACTCAACACAGACTCTCATCAGTCCTAGATTTTCCAAGGCACTTCCTTGGGTGATGGAGATTGTAGAGAGGAAAGTGGGGGATGCCCATTTGGAGGCTACTGCCTCTCTCCTTCCTGCTTCACATAAATCAGGGCAATTCTTCTCCCTCTTTTGTTGGTGGGAGTCACCTCTTCTTCTGGGCAACAGTTACACAAATCTTGATTTGAGAAATTTTTTGAGTCATCTTGAGAACTTAGTATCACAAGTGTTCTTTATCACCTGTCTAGATAAGTATTATGGAAAACAGTGTAGGATGGTGTCAGATCATGTCAGCCATCTCCAGCTTCTAAGGGGCAGGAAGGCAGTAGAAGGGGTCTTGGCATTACAACGAATCCATTGTTGAAGAATAATTGTTCAAGTAAGTGCATATACACAGGATGTCTGAGGAGCAAAATGTTCAGTAAAAGTTACTCAATTGAGTTGAGTAATATAGCTATAAATTCTTAACATTAAAACATAAAATCTTGAGTCAGAGACATAACATAGTGTGTAAAGCAATTGCCTTGCACCCAGCTGACCCAGGTACCTTATTATATCAGGTACCCAAGCCTGTCAGAAGGGATCCCTGAGTGCAAAACCAGGAGTAAGCCCTAAGCACCACTTAGGCCCCCAAACAAAAATAAATCATATGTAAGTATTCAGAATATTCAGATGTTTGATAGTAATTAAGAATGAACTAAAAGTTCAAAATGATACAGAATTTCAGTAGTTGAAAGCAAAGGCCTAGAGGTAGAGGAAGATCATGTGTCCAGATGTAAAATTATTTTCCTGTTGAATTATAAAAGACTATGATACTTTTTCACTAAGGATTGTGAGAACTGTAAAGTCTACTACAAACTGGACAGGCAAATTGTATTTCATTATTTCACTAGGTTATGTTCCTGTTAATGTAGGAAAATTAAATGACCTTTTTGGTGAATTTTCTTCTTAATATTACTGTATAATAATCTACTTAGTCAAGACTGAGCTAAACCAGATGGAGCAATAACATATAATATTATAGTGTGTGATTTAAAGCATCATGAGATTACCCAAACCCTCTACATATTAGTTGCTTTAAATTTCAAACAAAATTAAAATTTCCAGGGCTGAGAATGCAGGCATCCAGATTCAAGGAGCCTGAAGGGTGCTAGCTAAAAGAGACCCTAACAAAAAATCTCCAAGATATATCATAGTTAGAATGATGGATGTCACGGATAAAGACACAGTACTGCTAGCAGCAAGGTCAAAGAAGGAAATCACATATAAAGGAGCACCCCTTAGATTCACAGCAGACCT
This sequence comes from Sorex araneus, assembly GCF_027595985.1. NCBI lineage: Eukaryota > Metazoa > Chordata > Mammalia > Eulipotyphla > Soricidae > Sorex > Sorex araneus. The sequence continues at coordinate 237,892,808 of NC_073302.1, read as the reverse complement.
ATCAGAGGAAATCTGCCAAGCCCGAAGGCAATGGTGGGATATAGTGAAAGAACACAATGAAATGAATGCTTCACCAAGAATACTTTATCTGGCTAAACCCTCACTCAAACTCCAAGGAACGAAGGAACGATACACTATTCTGTGGATAAACAACAGCTCAGGAACTTCATAGACTCAAAACCAAACCTAAAAGAAGGACTAAAGGGACTACTGTAAGACAAGAAAAACCCCTACAAGCACAACAAACACTTACAGAAAGATAGTGCAAAATCCCATAACAATAATCTCTCTCAATGTCAACAGTCTAAATTCACCAATTAAGAGACACAGAGTGGCAAAATGGATTCAGAGACTGAACCCAACATTCTGGTGCCTACAAGAAACACATCTGAACAGTCAGAACAAACACAAACTCAAAGTCAAAGGATGGAAAACAATCCTGCAAGCAAACAACTCCCTCAAAAAAGCTGGGGTGGCCTTACTAGTATCTGACAACATAGATTTCAGATTGAAAAAGATTAGAAGGGACAGTGAAGGCCATTTTTTATTAATCAAGGGATATGTATAGCAGGAAGAAATCACACTCCTAAATGTGTATGCACCTAATGAGAGACCAGCTAAATACCTACAATTGCTAACAGACCTTAAGAAGGACATTGTGAGCAACACAATAGTAGTTGGAGACTTCAACACCGCACTGTCTCCTCTGGACAGATCTAGAAGATTAAAACTCAGCAAGGAAATACTGGCTTGGAAGGAAGAAATAGGAGAGGGCTAATAGATCTATCTAAGACTTTACAACCCGCCCCCCCCCCAAAAAAAAGAATACATATTCTTTTCCAGTGCACATGATACATTTTCCAGAATAGACCATGTGTTTGGCCACAGAACATACCTAAACATAATGAGGAAGATAGACATTGTATCAACTATCTTTTCAGACCATGATGCACTGAATCATGTACAGATGCAGAAAACCAAATTAAACAGCTAGAAATCAAACAATTCAATGTTGAATAACAAGTGGGTCAGGAAGGAAATCAAGGAAGAAATCAAAAGGTACTTGGAAACAAATGAGAATGAAGACATGAGCTACCAGAATTATGCCCTAATCTGTCAAATATTCAAACAGACTTGGTGGGGCAAGAGGTATGCTTAAGGAAAACATATGAGTGTTTAAGAATATGCTAAATAGCCTGTAGAATCATCTGCTCAAATTGCAGTGTATATAAGTGAAGTTAAATCTTATCTTTCACACCACTCAAATTCACTCAATTCTTAATACTTGTGCAAACATATATATGTATATGTATATGTACATATATATATATATATATATAAAGTCAAGTCTAAATTAGTGATGCATAATTGGGATAGTAAGGGAAGGGAAAAAACCTGCTAATTACAAGTGACAGAGGATAGGGATTAAGAGATTTTCAGAAGAGATGGAAATAAGAGATGTGTAATGCTGTTTGGTAATAATACATGGGGGAAAAAAATAGAACACTGGTGAAACCAAAGCTAAATACTGCAGAGTCTTGTAAGCCAAGATAAGGAAATTGTACTTCATCCCGAGAGCAATGGAGGATCTTTAAGTGATCTTATATAGAGATGAGACATTATCAGGTTTGCATTTTAGAGACATACTTTGTCCTACACCTGGAACATAGATTAGAAGGGCAAGAGAGAGAGTTAGAGACTTCAGCTGGAGTGATACGTGAGAAAATGATAAAGTATGTTGACATTTATGAAAATCATGTGCTAATAAGATGAAAAATGAGATGAGAAGAAATTTGAGTTTCCGTTAATTTAAACTTTACTTTTTTAAAAAAGCTTTTTTATTGAATCACTGTCAGATAAACCCTTATAAAGCTGTTCATGACTGGATTTCAATCATACAGTATTCCAACACCCATCCCTCCACCACCCCACCAGTGTACATTTCCCAGCACCACTGTCCAGGTTCCCTCCCGTTATCCCCCTCTCCCCACTTGCTGCCTGACTCTATGGGAGGTGTTTTTCTTCTCTCTCTCTCTCTCTCTTTCTCTTTCTCTCTCTCTCTTTCTCTCCCTCCCTCCCTCCCTCCTCCTTCCCTTCCTCCCACCCTCCCTCCTTTCTCTCTCTCTCTCTCTCTCTCTCTCTCTCTCTCTCTCTCTCTCTCTCTCTCTCCTCCCCCCCTCCCTTTGAACCTGGTGGCCTTCAGGAAGGGCTTTTTTTTTTTATTAGTTTATTTTTAATTAGAGAGTCATCGTGAGGGTACAGTTACAGATCCATACATCTTTGTGCTCATGTTTCCCCCATACAAAGTTCGATAACCCATCCCTTCACCAGTGCCCATTCTCCACCACCAGTAAACCCAACATCCCCCCCCCCTCCCCAGTCCCGTCTCCCCCCACCCCACCCTGCCACTATGGCAGGGAATTCCCTTTTGTTCTCTCTCTCGGATTAGGTGTTGTGGTTTGCAATAAAGGTGTTGAGTGGCCATTGTGTTCAGTCTCTAGTCTGTATTTGGCCCGCATCACCCTTCCCCCACATGACATCCAACCACATTTTACTTGGTGGTCCCTTCCCTTAGTTACCCAGAATGAGAGACCAGCCTCCAAGCCATGGAAACAATCTCCTGGTACTTATTTCTACTATTCTTGGGCGTTAGTCTTATAGTCTATTATTCTATATTCCACAGATGAGTGCAATCTTTCTATGTCTGTCTCTCTCTTTCTGACTCATTTCACTTAGCATGATACTTTCCATGTTGATCCACTTATATGCAAACGTCATGACCTCATTTTTTCTAACAGCTGCATAGTATTCCATTGTATAGATGTACCAGAGTTTCTTCAACCAGTCATCTGTTCTAGGGCACTCGGGTTTTTTCCAGATTCTGGCTATTGTAAACAGTGCTGCGGTGAACATATAAGTGCATATGTCACTTCGGCTATACTTTTTGGCTTTTCTGGGATATATTCCCAGCAGTGGTATTGCTGGGTCAAATGGGAGCTCAACCTCTAGTTTTTTGAGAATCGTCCATACTGTTTTCCAAAAGGGCTGAACTAGCCGGCATTCCCACCAGCAGTGTAGAAGGGTCCAGGAAGGGCTTTCTTATGTTTATTTTGTAACCAGACTGTGTGTAGCCCAAAGGGCAAGGTGGAGTGGAGAGACTAGTGGAGAAAGAGGAGAATCCAGAGAGCTGGGATGGTGGAATGAGGGGCTAGGAAAGACAGGAGGAGACAGGAATAAGGGGCAGTGTGAGACTAGAATGGGGGGCTCAGAGAGACTGGAACAGGCACGTGGAGAGAATGGAATAAATGGCAACTGATCAATCAACCGGCTTCGGCCCTTGTTTCCTCTTCCATCTGCCCCATGGCCTAGGCCACCCCAGCTGGGTGAGCAGCCCGGGACCAACCCCCCCCCCCCCAACCCTGGGAAGCCAATGGGGAGAGCCGCTGAGGCTCTCCCACAGCTGCCGCCAGATGTTTTTTACGGGGAGGGAAACTCAACTCGCCCTCCTCCGAGGGGGCCCCAGTGAAGACAGCCTGGAGCCTGGTGCGGGGGATGGGGGGGAGGCAGGAGATTCTGATATTATCAAGAAAAGCCCTTTACCTACTTTTTTTTTTAATTGTATTGAATCACCATGTGGAGGGTTACATAGTTCTCAGGATTATATCAGTTATACAATACTCAAACACCCTTCCCTTCACCAGTGCCCCTATTCCATCACCAACCACCCCAGAATACCTCCCGCCCCCTCCCACCCCCCCCATCCCTGCCCTTGTAAGTGATAAGTTTCACTTTGTTTACGCTTTATCTTGGTTACATTCTATGTTTCAACACATAACTCGCTATTGTTGCTGGGGTTTCCCCCCCAAAAGAAAAAGACAGTCCTATTGTCAAGGAATCATTTGATAGTTCTCCATTGCTGAGAATGTAGAGATATTAAGTCCTGCTGTTTGTTACATAACTTTTCTATTTTTCCCCCTCGTCCCGCGCCACCGAGTTCATGCCTGTTTAGTATTCACCATGCTGCCTGACAAAGGGAAAAAAAAAAAAACGAAAAAGATGGTTATTTCCCGTCATCAGCCGGCATGGGGCTCTGGCTTAGTTTATAGTCTGGTAGAAAGTCTGCAGTTTCTGGAACCAAAAGTAGTGCGCTGGTATTGGCCCTGGCTCGAGATTCCACCAGCGTCCCGCTGTTCCATGTACATAATACTTTATTCCCTTGTATCCCATTCCCATGCCACCAGGTCTGTGTCAACTTAATGGACATCATACTATGGTTAACGCCATGCTGCGTTTCTTCCCGAGAAAGAAGGATATTTCTTCTCAGCTGGCGTGGGTATATGGCTTAGTTCAATCTAGAGAGATGGCTACCACTTTGGTTGCCTTCAATATTTCAACAAAAACTTACTATTCTTGTTAGGGTTTCCCACCAAAGTCTGACCCGTTAAAAAGGAACCATTTCATATTGCTGATGATTAAATGATATTAGGTCGCGCTGCCACGGCAGCGGCCCCGCGGTTTTGGGTTTCTGTATAAAGTCCAGGGAAAATTCTGCCTGAAATTCTATTGCTACAATGTTTTACCCTTTTATGGTGCTCATAAGATGGGAAAACCTAGAGAAATACCGGGCCCAAAGCATCTCCCTTGTCCAAAGCAGCTCCCTTGTCCTCCTCGGTCATACTGGAGCGGCGGGTGCAGCGAAGTGGGAAGCCCACGTGGCTGCACTGTCCTTAAGTGTCCTCGGTGGGCGGAGACCGATACTTCCCTGCCCCTCGATCTCCCGCAAGCTGCGCCGCGCATTTGGGTGCGTGTCTCCATTTTGTGCTCAGAGAAGTGGGGTGGAGGCTGTGCTGTGCCCAGGAGAGGTTGAGAGAGAGAGAGAGAGAGAGAGAGAGAGAGAGAGAGAGAGAGAGAGAGAGAGAGAGAGATTAAAAAAAAAGAGGAACGCCGGAACGCCGGGCCCCCGCATGGGCGGCCTGGTGGAAACCATCAGTTCACATACTGCAAGTTGTTCAGTGGGCTGCTTTACCTACTTTTAGTCCTCAGATCTTGTCCAGCGTGATCTTTCCCAGCTATTATTGTCAAACTCGTCTCCTCTGTCTTACTTTAGTCAATAGAGTTTGACTTCAGCACTTTTTAGTTCCTGTCAGAACTTTTTATTTATTGCTGTTCAGTATTCAGAAGTCAAATTTCTTTTTTTTTTCTTTTTTTTTTTAATTTTTTTATTTTTTTTATTTTTTATTGTGGAAAGTTACAAAGTTACAAAGTTTTCAGGTTTAAATCTCAGTTATACAATGCTCGAATACCCATCCCTTCACCAGTGCTCATATTCCACCACCAAGAATCCCAGTATAGCTCCACCCCGCCCCCTCACACCCCAAACCCCCCCACGCCCCTAGCCCCCCCACCCTAAGCCCCCCCCTCCTGTGTAACTAATAAATTTCACTTTACTTTCACTTTGATTGCATACAATATTTCAACAAAACTCACTATTATTGTTTGGAGAGTCTCTCCCCTAAAGAAGTCAAATTTCTTAGCACATGATTAGTACATATCTGATTTCTTCTATCAAGGTGTTATGGAATAATAGTGTTAAAGGGAAAAGATATGGGAAACAATGAAATAGTTCAAGAACAAGCAATTTGTCATAACCCTAATATTTTTATGACTGATAGGTTTCATGGATAATTTTTGCATTTGAAAAAATTTCCAACAAGTTGAATTTGTTTTAACTAGGACAGTTTGGTCCCATTTTGAAGGACTGAAGAATGACAGGGAAGAATATAAATAAAAGTCATTCCAACACAGTGTTAATTTTGTAGTCTGGGAATGAGTATTTTCTTCAAAGATATAATATTCAAATTTTAATTTTTTCCAAGTTGAGAAATATAAACAGTTTATTCTCATGCTATGTACTACTGTTTTTTTTTTGTATTTTATAGGGAATAGTTGGTAAATGATCTGAAATGCTATCAGTTGTCCCCTTAACACTTTAAATCCCATTCTGCTTTCAGTTTTTCAGTTGCCCATAATAAAATCTTTCTCATATTTTATGAATGAGGGAAATCACTATAGAGGAAGCTAGGTTTGCATTTCTTTGACAAGGTAGAGAAACCATCACTTCTAGGAAAATTTATTGCCTAAAAGACATCCATAAAACTAACATTGAGCTATATCCATTTTGTCAAGTTTTCTCAAAGAGTTCTTTTGTGGCTGAGTCATATTACTTATGAAAAATAGAATTAAATAGAAGAGTTTTGTCTTTTCACTTCACTTGATAGGCATAATTTAAGCATATCTTCAGGCCACTTAGTTTTTTCCTTTTGTAAGGTTTTAGTCTTACCTTAGTGTGACAGATTTTGGTACTCTAAAGAAAATGTTTAGAAGATTTCTGCCCTCCTTGGTTACAAGTCCAGAAAACTGACTTCAGTTGCCTCTTGCCTAGAACTTGGCATGCAAGAGTCCCTTCAGTGTGGGTCAGCTGGCTTGAACACTGAGGTCATAAAGTCACATGATGATAGCAAAGTGCTAGCCAAGAGTTAGATGTGGCCGAGTTATAAGTGAAAATTGGCTCCTCTTTAAAGGTTGTTGGCATGTTTCCTTTCCTATGTTTTGTTCAATGTTTATTGAACAGCCAACAAGAGTGCACTGTATCTGGTTACACAGAAGTACAAAAGAAGTATCAACCCCACCCCTTGTAAAACTTTCAGCAGTTGTGTAAATGAGAACTATTAAAGTCATAGAGACTATATACTAAAAATGAGAATAAATGGAGCAGGCTTTGAGGTGTTTGGAGCAGGGAAAACTTTCTAGGTGGAAAACAAAGAAATGTTGAAGAATTAAGGCAGAGGCATGTTTTATAAGCAGAGTGGGGAGAAGGAGCACCCGTGAAAGCAAAAATAGAGGCATGAGAGGAGGTAGCATGTTCAAGGCTTTTGAAGGTTCCCAGAGTAATTAGAGTGGGTGAAAGTTTTAGGAGAATTCACTGGAAAGGCAAACTTTGGGCCAGATTGTGAATTTCATGCCAATGAGTTTTACTTGGTGACAATGTGATACACTTCATAAAATGTAGTTTACGTGGGGGGAAAAATCACCTTATTATATTAATAAAGACAGAAAATATGACAAAATGGGGCTGCTCTTGTATTGGATTTTAAGATTTTTTTTTTTGCTTTGGGTTTATTTTTCACATGGCCAGGAAGGTTTTGACTTGCTATACAACTTCCTAGGGAATATCATGTTAAAGGGGGAGTGCATTCTTCACGGGATAGAGCAAAGGATTATCATGATTTTGTTTGCTTTGTTTTTGGGCCACACCCAAAATCAACCAAAGTGCTCAGGGATCATTCCTGATGGTCCTCAGGGGACCGTTTGGGGTGCCAGGGATCAAACCCTGGTCAGCTATGTGCAAGGCAAGCGCCTTACCCACTGTACTATTGCTTTGGACTCAATCTTAGGATTTTTGGGGGAAGTAGGGGTGGGTGGCATCCTGAGTGTTTTGAAAGCAAGCATCTTTGTACACCTACAGGAAAGAAACACAGGAAAACAACATCAGGAGCTTTCACAGGGCACACAAATATAACAACTAGAAAATAGAGGAGAGAAATAGCTTGAATTTTAAGTTCTCCACATGCTTTACACCTACTGCTGGTCTCTCTTGTCCAAGGCCACTGGGCCTCCAGGCTCTGAGTTTCCAGGGATCAATCTTCTTCGTCTTTTTTCTAACCTACTTAAAATCTGGATAGAGAACCAGGGTTAGAAAGTCAGTGGCCTACCCCAAACTAATCCCACCAATTCTGCAGAGAACTAGAACTAGAGGCAGTGTGATTTTCTTAACTTTATGGGCCCTCCATCACACAGATTTTAACCCTAGGCAGAAGTGGGGTGGGGGATGGAGTTCTGTTTCTTATTTATAATGTACAAATATAACCTAAATGGTTTTTATTTTTCTATAACTCCAGAAATCTGAATATCCAAAAATCTAAATGCGGTGTTTAATCTTCCCTCTTTAGCCAGCTTTGGGGGTTCAGCATTGCAACCTTATCTTCCAGTGAAGCCAGACTCCTGTTTTGTGGATCCTCCTTCCTGGCATGCTGAGGTGATGCTTAGAGAGCAGCAGCAAGTCAGACCAGGTAAGAACCAGGTTTCTGAGGGTGTCAGGACCCAGGTGACAAAAAAGCAAAATGACCGGAATGAAGCCTAATATCTCTGGAGAGGTTCATAAAGAAAAGGCAGAAAGCTCACTCTTGGTAACTGGCACCAGTGGGAGGGGAAAGAGGCCAGAGAGAAGCTAACTTATTTTGTTTTTTGCTTTATGGGTCACACCTGGCAATGCACAGGGGTTACTCCTGGCTCTGCACTCAGGAATCATCCCTGGCGGTGCTCAGAGGACCATATGGGATGCTGGGAATCGAACCCAGGTCAGTCGCATGCAAGGCAAATGCCCTACCCGCTGTACTATTGCTCCAGTCCCGAGAAGCTAACTTCTTTATAGTTGATTAAGAAATGGATTTGTGTCCACCCTTGGGACTAGCTGGGGACACTTTTCACCTCCAATTCCAAACAAAAACTCCATGTTCAAGTTGAACTTTGTATCCCCTTTGAATTCCATGGAGATCCCTTTAAGCCCTGAACTGGATTCAAAACACCTGATTCCCCTCGTACGCAGGAGGAAGGTGGGTGTGAGAGAGAATGCCATGGCCAAAGTGAGCACAGAAACATGCCCAGCAGCCTTGGCCTGAAGAGCAGGCCCCATCCCCTGCCTGGGGCCTTGGCCACAAGGGCCCTCACAGTACAGTACAAGCACACACAGTGAGACAGAAAGCAGGAGGGCAGCCCACACCCGACACAGACCTACAGGCTGTCCAGTCTCAGAGAAAAGGGCACCAAGGCACGAAGAAGATGCTCACTGCAGAAGATGCTCTGTGCAGATTCTGCACAACCCCTGGGACCTATGGAGCAGGATTCTGACTCATTTCCCCTGCCTCAGGGTAGTCTCTGACCTGTCACTGAGGAAGAATCCCAGAGCCCTCTTTCAAGCGGTGCAGCCAGTTTCCTAAGCTATGAGCACAGGTACTACATATATATGTGGGGACCTTGCCATTCCCCTTCCTCTGGTTGCCTTTTTTTTTTTAAAACCCCAGCAACAATTATTCCCCCCCCCCCCATCATCACTAAGATCTCTCTTCCACAACGTCTCTCAGGATTTCTGGGCAACATTTTATTTGCAATGGAAACACCCCTGTTCTCCACCCTGATGGGTAATCCCTGCTTCCCTTCAGAAGTAAGATCCCTTCCAGAAATATCTGCAAGGTGGCATAGTGATGAACATCGTATAAGCCTACAGGCTTTCCCTCTGTCCCTTCTCCACATTCCAGATCCTTCGTTCACAGTCTATCATTCCCATCCCCTGCTGCCCAGGGCCTCCTCTGGGTCACTGCTACATTGGCATTGGAGAGTCAGCAACACTGTCCCTTCCTTTGTACCACACCCTCATCCTCACTAAAGCACAGACCTCCCTCAGGCAAGGGTACCAGAGCAGGCAGCTGGGGAAGGCTGGAGAAAAGGTGGCAGAATTAATGTAGAAGATGTTTCTGCTCTCTTGGGCGGATGTGTCACTTTGTGAGATCAAAAAGCTCTCTTGGGCTATGCTTTTCATAGGCATTTTCTCTCAGGATACCAACACTACTTCTCCCCTTCAGCCCATTTTAAATTTTTTTTCCTTCACGATAATCAGTCTTCCCTTTTGTTTCCCATCAGGGCAGAATAGGGCAGAATCTAATTTGAATCTGATTGAGCCAAAGAAATATCTGAATATATATTGGTTTCAAAAGTCCCTGTAGGGCTCCTGCTCTGTCAAGAGCATCAAGCATTCTGGCTGGACACTGCTCTCAGTGGCAGTTAAGAGCTTGCCCAGTGTTCTGTGGCAGTTAAGATGTGGAGCAGCCAATCCAGTCACTGGGTCAGAGGTCATGAGTTGGAACACTCCTTGGCTCTGGCCTAGACTGAAAAGTCCTTTCACAGGCAATTTGACTTTCATTCCAAGAAATGAGTTTAGTCATACTGTTTTCCTTTTTTTTTCCTCCACATAAAATTCTAACCTACTGGGCATGAGCGATAGTACAGCAGGTAGGGCATTTGCCTTGTATGTGGCTGACCCAGATTCCATTTTTGGCACCCTATATGGTCTCCCCTGCACCTTCAGGAGTGATCCCTGAGTGCAGAGCCAGGAGTAAGCCCTGAGCACAGTTTGAGTATGTCCCAACAGCAACAACAATCTTCACCTACAGAATTCTAGGTCTTCCTTTATGTCCAATCCTAAGTTGGCTGGTCCTCTAGATGCAGTTCTCAGTGTTTATGATCCAAGGGGTAGGTAGTGTTCTTGTGCTAAGGAGGCTGGTGTCTTTGGGGAGTTGGGTATTAATCTAGGGCCAGGAGGGAGAGGTCTTGGACATTGAGGGAAGTCAGCTGGATGGGGAGTCAGGTAAAGATGAAGGACGTCCCGAAGGGCCATAATGCTGGCATAACCTAATGAGACATATGGGCAAGAAAAGGAAGAAAATTTTTAAAATACAAAAAAGCACCCTATTTTCCTTATCATAGGAAGATTTAACCGCCCTCGCCCTGCAAGACAGTGTAGAAAGAATATATAAAGTTATTTGTTTAGCTTAAGAAATAAATATTCTTAAACAAGCATATGAGCTTTTGTTTTCCTATCAGGGCAGAATCTAATTTGAACTTGATTGACAAAAAGTTTACAGACAGTAGGAAAGGGTTGCTAGAACTTGTGAAGGTACCATGCTTAGGATGAGCAGAAAGGAAATGGGAGTAGTGGCTTGGAATTGTTTGGGGGAGGGCTTATCTTGATTTTATTTTTGAAATTTTATTTAGTTACCATAAAATTACAAAGTTATTCATAAGTGGGTTTCAGACTTGCAATATTTCAGCACCAGTCCCTTCACCAGTATCCACTTCCTTCCACCAATGCAATCTTCTACCTTGCACCCATTTGCCTCCCACCCACAAGAGGCACATTTTTTTCTTTTTTTTTCTGACTTTATTTAAACACAATGGTTTACAAAGTTGTTCATGATGCATTTGTTATGGGTATTCAATATCCCAACACCAATCCTACCACCACTGTCACTTTTCCCCCATCATTGTCTCCATTTTCCCAACCACCCCGCAGGCCTGCCCCCTAGCAGGCCCACACTAATTTATTTCACATTGCTTGTTACCACTAAATGGCTAATGGAATGATAAAAAAATCTTTCTGCAGAAGAAAATTTGTGAAAATTGTTGCAGCCCACTATGGGGACCTTAAGTCCTTGTCTGAGGTTTTTACTTAGCTGTTACAAGTTAAGCCTCCTGTGCTAACTTTTTTTTTTGAGTTGAGTTTGGTTGGTTTCTATGTTGCATTTCCATCCAATCTGGTATGCTACTACTGGGATATCAGTATCCCAGTTTAAAGGTGTGGTCAAGTGGAGATGTGTTTTTTAAAAAATACTTTGCACTGTGGTTTACAGTACTATTATTGATAGGGTTCCATGAGTAACTTTACCTCCTTTCAGTGCTCCTTCCTCCTCTTGGTTGAACATTTCCCTCCACCATATGGTAGCCTCTCTCTGTCTTATCCCTGGGCAAGGGTTGGGGATGGGGCATATCTTTAAAGGTCAGAAAACAAATCATGAACAGGAGAGTGGTACATCAGGAGTAGCTGATATGGGTGGCTGTGATGGCTATCAGAAACGTGAGCTAAGAATTGAATCCCATTTCTTGCTTTGTTTGTTTGTTTTTAGGTCCACACTGAACTTGGGCTTATTCCTGGCTCTGAGCTTAAGGATCACTCTCAGCAGTGCTCGGCATGTGATTGTGGGACTGGGACTTGAACCAGAGTTAGACACATGCAGGGCAAGAATCTTACCACCTTGCTATAGCTCTCCAGCCCAAATCCCATTTTGTCATCTGGGAAGATTCCTGCCTTTTTCTGTTCCTTAAAATTATGGAACCAAGTAAAACACACACACACAAACACACACACACACATACACACACAGACTATGAAAACTGAAATAGTATCAAATTTAAATTTTAGTGATGATTGGTAATTACCAAGGTTTTAGAGTCAAAAATTTATTTTTGGTGTGTTTTGCCCACTTATTTACTTGGTGCAATTTATATTTCATGTATGAGTGAATGCATCTGATAATATTCTTATGCTTCTTGACCTATTTAGCTTAGTTTACTTACCTCAATTGCAGGAAATAAGTCCACATATCTTGCATCTGAACCAAGTTTGATCCCCAGCATCCCATTCCCCCCCTCCCTTCCCTACCCCCTTGCTAAGCGCACCAGAAGTGCAGAGTTCCTGAGTGCACAATCAGGAGTAATCCTTGAACCCTGCTGGGTGTGACCCCCAAACAAAACAAAATATAAAATCATTTTGTTTTCAGGTAGTTTTATTACTCTTGATGCTCTTTCTCTTATCATGAAAATGAAAAAAACTTCAGATAGTTCTGAAATAAAAGTTTGGAAGTATATCATCTATGTTCTGCTATTTAATTGTTTTATATTCATTCTATAATTTTGAGTTAATTTTTGTAGGTGGTGTTAGTGATACATGGGTTGCATTTTTGGTATTTTACCAATACTTCGTTGTATTTTCATAGCACCTTTCTTGTAAATTAGATGTCCATAAATGTGTGCATTTATTTATGAGCCTTGTAGTTTGATAAATTAGGTCTGGGTTTCTGTTTTTTTCAATCCCATACTGTTTTGATTTTGTTACTATACAATTGCTTTTGTAGTTTGAAGTCAAAATATGATGCCTCTATTTTTCCCCTTATTTTTATAATAATTTTGGTTATTACTATGGTATTCTGTGCTTTCAATATATATATATATTTTTTGTTTTATTTTTCATTTTTTATTATTGAATCATCATGAGATACGATTACAAGTGTTCATGTTTGAGTTTCAATCATGCAATGATCAAACACCCATCCCTCCACCAGCACACATTCTTTACCACAAATGTCTCCTCTATACCCCCTTTCCAACCCTCCCCCTGTCTCCATGGCAGACAATCCCCCCCTACTCTCTCTCAACTTTTGGGCATTATGAGGTTTACCTTTCTTGTTGTAATTCCGTTCAAGTATCTTGGAGTATCTCATTTAAATATACTATTCCTGTTGTGTTTTTTTTTAAATTTTTTTTTAAATAAATTTATTTATTTTTAATTAATGAATCACCATGAGGGTACAGTTACGGATTTATACACATCTGTGCTTATGCTTCCCCCATACAAAGTTCGGGAACCCATCCCTTCACCAGTGCCCATATTCCACCACCAGTAAACTCAGCATCCCTCCCATCCTCCCCAATCCCATCTCCCCCCCACCCCACCCTGTCACTGTGGCAGGGCATTCCCTTCTGTTCTCTCCCTCTAATTAGCTATTGTGGTTTGCAATAAAGGTGTTGAGTGGCCACTGTGCTCAGTCTCTAGCCCTCATTCAGCCCGCAACTCCCTTCTCCCACATGGCCTTCGACTACATTATAGTTGGTGATCCCTTCTCTGAGTTGCCCTTTCCCCAGAATGTGAGGCCAGCCTCCTAGCCATGGAGTCAACCTCCTGGTAGTTGTTTCTACAATTCTTGGGTGTTAGTCTCCCACTCTGTTATTCTATATGTCATAGATGAGTGCAATCTTTCTATGTCTGTCTCTCTCTTTCTGACTCATTTCACTTAGCATGAAACTTTTCATGCCGATCCACTTAAATAAAAAATTTGTGACCTCCTTTTTTCTAACAGCTGCAAAGTATTCCATTGTATAGATGTACCAAAGTTTCCTCAACCAGTCATCCGTTCTAGGGCATTCGGGTTTTTTCCAGATTCTGGCTATTGTAAACAGTGCTGCGATGAACATACATGTGCAGATGCCATTTCGATTATACTTTTTTGCCTCTCTGGGATATATTCCCAGCAGTGGTATTGCTGGGTCAAATGGGAGCTCAATTTCTAATTTTTTGAGAATCGTCCATATTGTTTTCCAGAAGGGCTGAACCAGTGGGCATTCCCACCAGCAGTGTAGAAGGGTCCCTTTCTCGCCACATCCTCTCCAACAGCGGTTGCTTTTGTTCTTTTGGATGTGCGCTAGTCTCTGTGGTGTGAGGTGGTATCTTGTGGTTGTTTTGATCTGCATCTCTCTGATGATTAGTGATGTAGAGCACTTTTTCATGTGCCTTTTGGCCATTCATATTTCTTCTTTGGTAAAGTTTCTGTTCATTTCTTCGCCCCATTTTTTGATGGGGTTGGATGTTTTCTTCTTGTAGAGTTCAACCAGTGCTTTATATACCATTGATATCAACCCCTTATCTGATGGGTATTGTGTAAATATCCTTTCCCATTCTGTAGATAGTCTTTGGGTTCTGGTCACTGTATCTTTTGTGGTGCAAAAGCTTTTTAGTTTAATGTAGTCCCATTTGTTGATCTCTGTTTTTACTAGATTGCTTAGTTCTGTGTCACCTTTGAAGATACCTTTATCTTCAATATCGTGGAGGGTTTTGCCGACCTTGTCTTCAATGTACCTTATGGTTTGTGGTCTAATGTTGAGGTCTTTAATCCATTTTGATCTGACTTTTGTGCATGGTGTCAGGTCAAGGTCTACGCCCATTTTTTTGCATGTGGTTGTCCAGTTGTGCCAGCACCATTTGTTAAAGAGGCTTTCCTTGCTCCACTTCACATCTCTTGCTCCCTTATCAAAGATTAGATGATCATACATTTGGGGTTGTGTGTAAGGGTATTCCACCCTGTTCCATTGGTCTACGGCTCTGCCTTTGTTCCAGTACCATGCTGTTTTAATTGTTACTGCTTTGTAGTAAAGATTGAGGTTGGGGAGGGTGATACCTCCCATCGTCTTTTTCCCAAGAATTGTTTTAGCTATCCTTGGACGTCTGTTGTTCCATATGAATTTTAGGATTGCTTGATCCATTTCTTTGAAGAATGTCATGGGTATACTTATAGGGATCACGTTAAATCTGTATAATGCTTTGGGGAGTATTGCCATTTTGACAACATTGATTCTCCCTATCCACGAGCAGGGTATATGTTTCCATTTCCTCATGTCCTCTTTGATTTCATGGAGTAGCGTTTTGTAGTTTTCCTTGTAGAGGTCTTTTACTTCCTTGGTTAAGCTGATTCCGAGGTACTTGATTTTCTGGGGCACGATTGTGAATGGGATTGCTTTTTTTATGTCCCTTTTCTCTGCCTCATTGTTTGCATATATGAAGGCCATGGATTTTTGGGTATTGATTTTGTAGCCTGCAACTTTACTGTATAAGTCTATTGTTTCTAAGAGTTTCTTAGTAGAGGTTTTAGGCTTCTCTAGATATAGTATCATATCGTCTGCAAATAGTGAGAGTTTGATTTCTTCCTTTCCTATCTGGATGCCCTTAATCTCTTTTTCTTGTCTAATAGCTATCGCAAGTACTTCCAGTACTATATTGAAGAGGAGTGGTGAGAGTGGGCATCCTTGTCTTGTGCCTGATCTCAGAGGAAAGGCCCTTAGTTTTTCCCCGTTGAGGATAATGCTTGCCGTAGGCTTGTGATAGATGGCTTCGACTATCTTGAGGAAAGTTCCTCCAAACCCCATTTTGACGAGGGTTTTCATCATGAAAGGATGTTGGATCTTGTCAAATGCTTTCTCTGCATCTATTGATATGATCATATGGTTTTTATCTTTTCTTTTATTGATATGGTGGATTATGTTGATTGATTTCCGAATGTTAAACCATCCTTGCATCCCCGGGATGAATCCCACTTGGTCGTGATGTATGATCTTTTTGATGAGTTGTTGGATCCTATTTGCCAGTATTTTGTTGAGGATCTTCGCATCGGTGTTCATCAGGGATATTGGTCTGTAATTTTCTTTCTTAGTGGTGTCTTTGTTTGCTTTTGGTATTAGGGAGATGTGTGCTTCATAGAAACTGTTTGGGAGATTTCCTGTTTTTTCAATTTCCTGGAAAAGTTTGAGGAAAACAGGCAGCAGGTCTTCTTTAAATGTTTGGAAGAATTCGCCAGTGAAACCATCTGGGCCTGGGCTTTTGTTTTTGGGGAGGTTTTTGATCACAGTTTCAATTTCCTTAACATTGATGGGTCTATTCAGGTATTCCAAGTCTTCTTTGTTCAGTCTTGGGAGATTGTAAGAATCGAGGAATCCATCCATTTCTTTTAGGTTCTCCTGCTTTGTGGCATATAGACTTTCGAAGTAGTCTCTAATGATCTTTTGAATCTCACTGGTTTCTGTTATGATGTCCCCCTTTTCATTTCTGATTCGATTTATTAGGGTTCTTTCTCTTTCTTTCTTTGTGAGTCTTGCTAGCGGTTTATCAATCTTGTTTATTTTCTCGAAGAACCAGCTCTTTGTTTCATTGATCTTTCGGATTGTCTTTTTGGTTTCCATGTCATTAATTTCTGCTCTAATTTTTATTATTTCTTTCCTTCGATCTGGTTTGGGTTCCCTTTTCTGGTCCTTTTCTAAGGTCTTGAGTCGTGAAGTCAGGCTGTCTATGTGGGCCCTTTCTTCCTTCCCGAGGAATGCTTGGAGAGCTATAAATTTTCCCCTTAGCACGGCTTTAGCTGCGTCCCATAGGTTTTGGCAGCTCGTGTCTTCATTCTCATTTGTTTCTAAGTATTTTTTGATTTCTTCCTTGATTTCCTTCCTGACCCACTCATTGTTCAACATTGAATTGTTTAATTTCCAAGTGTTTGACTTGATTCTCTGTGTCAGTGAGTGGTTAGCTTCTATCTTCAGCGCATCGTGGTCTGAAAAGATGGTTGATACAATTTCTATTTTTCCGATTCTATTGAGGTATGTTCTGGGGCCCAGTACATGGTCTATTTTAGAAAATGTTCCGTGTGCACTGGAAAAGAATGTGTATTCTTTCTTTTGGGGGTGTAAGGCCCTGTATAGGTCTATTAGGCCTCTCTCTTCAATTTCTTCTTTCAGAGTCAGTGTTTCCTTGTTGAGTTTTGTTCTTGTGGATCTATCTAGAGGCGATAAGGCCATATTGAAGTCTCCGACTACTATTGTGCTGTTAGTGATGTCCTCTTTGAAGTCTGCTAGGAGTTGTTTTAAATATTTAGCTGGTCGCTCATTAGGTGCATATATGTTTAAGAGTGTGATTTCTTCCTGTTGAACATATCCTTTGATAAACAGAAAATGACCTTCGCTGTCCCTTTTAATCTTTTTCAACCTGAAATCTATGTTGTCGGATATTAGGATGGCCACTCCAGCTTTTTTACAGGGGTTGTTTGCTTGCAGGATTGTTTTCCATCCTTTGACTTTGAGTCTATGTTTACTCTGTTTGTTCAGGTGTGTTTCTTGCAGGCAGCAGAATGATGGGTTTAATTTCTGGATCCATTTTGCCACTCTGTGTCTCTTTATGGGTGCATTTAGGCCGTTGACATTGAGAGAGATTATTGTGATAGGATTTTGTTTCATATTTCTGTGGTATTTGTTGTTTTTATGTGGCTCCACCTTGTCTTACAGTAGCCCCTTTAGACCTTCTTTCAAGTTTGGTTTTGAGTCTATGAAGGACCTGAGCTGTTGTTTATCCGAGAAGTAGTGTATGGTTCCTTCAAGTTTGAGTGAGAGTTTAGCCGGATAAAGTATTCTTGGTGAGGCATTCATTTCGTTGAGTCTTTTCACTATGTCCCACCATTGTCTTCGGGCTCGGAGGGTTTCCTCTGACAGGTCTGCTGTAAATCTGAGGGGTGCTCCTTTGTATGTAATTTCCTTCTTTGACTTGCTGCTTGCAGAATTGTGTCTCTATCCATAGCATCCGTCATTCTGACTATGATATGCCTTGGAGTCTTTTTATTCGGGTCTCTTTTTGCTGGTACTCTTCGGACTCCTTGTATCTGGATGCCTGCCTTCTCCAGCTCTGGGAATTTCTTAGCAATGATGTCTTTGACTGTGTTTTTTTCATTGGGGTTACTTCCCTGTGGTTCTGGTACTCCAATGATTCTTATGTTGTTTCTCTTGAAGTCATCCCCCAGGGCTCTGATTTGCTCTATAGCCATTTTGAGGTCTTTGGCCATGATTTGTTGTTGTCTATAAGCTTTCTGCAGCTCATCTTCCAGGTCGCTGATTCTTTCTTCAGCTGTAGTCATTCTACTGTTTAGGGCATCTAGTGAGATTTTTATTTCATCTACACGATTCCTTTATTTGTGAAACTTCCGTTCGAAGGTTTGAAATTTCTGCTCTCATTTCTGCTCTCATTTCTTCCTGGATTTTCTTGGTAGACCGTTCCAGCGCTTCATTCATCTCCTCCCTTAGTTTATTGGATGTCTGTTCCATGGTTGCTTGGAGTAGGTCGACTCTCCTACAGATCTCCTCTCTAAATTGTTTATCTGAGAGGTCATAGATGTGAGTAGCCCCCATTGATGTTTCTGGAATTTTTTCTTCTCCCTCTCTTGGTGGAGGGGATTTTCGCTGCTTCTTCATATTGTTACGGAAGTATAGAGTTGGAGCTCTGTAGTTATTTGTTCCTTTTTCTTCTTGTGGAAAGAAGGTTTTCTGATCGTGCTAAACTTCCCTTATTAACTAAGAGCTTTTATAGTGTCAGACTAAGCTAATGGCTATTTTGCGTGTTAGAGATCGCAAAAGTGAATTTTCAAAAAAATACAAGTACCGATTGAGCTGAGGTAACAAAGAATAACTGCGGCCGCGTTAGCGTTGGCCGCTCTGAGAGGAGGCCACGCCCACTTTTAGACCACGCCCACTAACATACGGGACACGCCCCCAGTGTCTTCCTGCGAGGGCGGGCTGCAGTTAGGGGGCCCGGGGAGGAGCCAGGGCGCAGAGGACACGGGCTGGGGCGGCTGGAAGGTCTCGGGGAGTCCAGGCGGCGGGAAGCGGGGCCTCAATATATATTTTTTGAGTTTTTGTTTAATTTCCCTGAAAAATGGCATGGCTGTGTTGATAGAGACTGTATTGAATGTATAAATTGATTTAGGTAATACATGCATTTAAACAATATTCTAATCATTAACACCATATCTTTCAATTTTCTTATATAGTTGTCTATTTCTTTTCATAATACATAATTTTATGTGCAAAGGACTTTTTATATTCTTAATTTTTAAAAAAATTTTTACTTGAATCACCATGAGGTACAGTTACAGACTTACAAACTTTTGTGCTTACGGCTTCAGTCATACAATGATTGAGTACCCATTCCTCCAACAGTGCCCATTCTCCATCACCAATGATCCCAGCATCCCTCACACCACCCTCACCCCTCCCCCCCACCCTGCCTCTGTGACAGGGCATTCCCTTTTGCTCTCTCTCCTTTTTGGTGTTGTGTTTTGCAATATAGGTATTGAGTGGCCATTATGTTCGGTCTATAGTCTACTTTCAGCTCGCATCTCCCATCCCAAGCGGGCCCTCCAAGCACCCTTTACTTAGTGTTCCCTTCTCTATCTGAGCTTCCTTTCCCCCCAGCATATGAGGCCGGCTTCCAAGCCGTAGATCTATACAGGACTTTATATCCCAAAAAGAAAGAATACACATTTTTTTCCAGTGCACATGGAACATCCTCCAAAATAGATCACGTGCTGGGTCACAAAACATACCATAATAGAATTAGGAAGATATAAATTGTATCAACTATATTTTGAGACCACGATGCAGTGAAGATAGAAGTTAATCACACACAGACACGAGAACCAAATCAAACACCTGGAAATTAAACAGCCTAATGTTGAACAATGAGTGGGTCAGGAAGGAAATCAAGGAAGAAATCAAAAGATACCTGGAAACAAATGAGAATGAAGACACGAGTTACCAGGACTTATGGGATGTGGCTAAAGCACTATTAAGGGGAAAACTTATCCACTGTAAGCATTTCTCAGGAAGGAAGAAAGGGCCCACATAAAGAACTTGACTTTATAGCTTAAGATCTTAGAAAAGAACCAACAAAAGGACCCCAAAACTAGGTAGAAGGAAAGAAATAACACAATTTAGAGCAGAAATTTAATTACATAGAAACCCAAAAAAACAATCCAAAAGATCAATGAAACCAAGAGCTGGTTCTTTGAGAAAATAAACAAGATCAATATACCACTAGCAAGACTCACAAAGAAAGAGAGAGAGAGAGAGAGAGAGAGAGAGAGAGAGGGAAAGAGAGAGAGAAAGAGAGAGAGAAGTCTAATAAACTGAAACAGAAATGAAAAGGGAGACATTCCTTGTATCTACTGTCAGGGATATTGGTGGTGGGGAATGTGCACTGGTGGAGGGATGGGTATTTGATCATTGTAACCCAAACTTGAAAGCTTGTAACTATCTCACAGTGATTCAATAAAATCAAAAAGAAAGAAAGAAAGAAAGAAAGAAAGAAAGAAAGAAAGAAAGAAAGAAAGAAAGAAAGAAAGAAAGAAAGAAAGAAAGAAAAGGGAGGCATCACAACAGAATAGTAGAGATTTGTACCAGGAGGATTGTTTCAGATATATTTTATTTGATTAAGCTGTAAATGAAATTATTTTCTTAATTCATATTTAATTCACTGTATATAGAAATGCAATAGATCTTTGTGTGTTGATTTTTGAGTGTGGGGGGAAGAGTTGGACCATACCTGACTGTGCCCAGGGCTTAGTTCTTGCTCTGTGCTCAGGGGTCACTCCTGGTGATGCTCAGAGGATCACATGAGATGCTGGGTATCTAACCTGGGTCTCTGTGCAAGGAAAACAAGGACTTTACTCATTGTACTATCTCCACATCTGTATATTAATTTTGTTTTATATAACTTAGCAGTGCTCATCTATAATTTGTGATTTTTGTGGCATATTTAGGCCTTTTAACCTATATTTCATGTCATCTATAAATGGTGAGGATTTTGTTTGTCGATTTGAATTCTGTTTATATATTTTTCTTGCTCTTTCTAAGACTTCCAAAACCATATTGAATAGCAGTAGTGAGAATAAACATATTTATCTAGGTCTTGATCTTAGGAGAAAGGTTTTTAGTTTTTACCATCAAGTAGGATGCACCTTATACTCAATGTTGTGGGTTTATTATGGTCCTTATTATGTTGATGTATGTTCTTTCAATTCCCAAATTTTAAACGGAAACTTTAAGTGGATGCTGTATCTTGTCAAATGGTTTATCTGCATCCATTTTACATGATCACTTGTATCACTTTTATTACTTGTCATCCCATTGATCTTCTATTTGCTCGAGCGGGTGCCAGTAACATCTCTAATCATCCCTGTTGCATGCTAGTGTAGTCCAGTGGCATCTGCTCACTCCAGGAACAGGAGAGCCTCAAACTGCTCATTCAGAGTTTTGACAAAGAAGTCTGACCATCTCACAGGTGGGCGGCCAGGCGTTCTTTTGAAGTCCCATGGAATCCAGTTGGTAACAGCTCTAGTCCAGCGGTCGTCTCTGAATCGCATTATGTGTCTGGCCCATCTGATTTTTGGCGCCTTAGCAAACGAGACAGTGATCCTGATTCTTGATCGTCCATGGAGATCAGAACTCCGGATTCCTTCTCTCACTTGAGTGAAATGTGATACTCCAAGCATAGCTCTTTCGATTCCTCTTTGGGATACCCGAATAGCGTTCTCATCCTGTTTTTGTAGGGCCCAAGTCTCTGAGGTGTATGTTAGTGCAGGAAGAATGGTGGAGTTGAAAAGATGTGCCCAGATCCAGTTAAGAGGACAAAGAAACTCCGCTCTGGGCACATCTTACATGATCAAGTGTTGTTTTTGTTTTTTGAATAAAGCATGTTGCATCAACTAAATAGTAACTATTAACACCATCCTTGCAATCCCACTTGGTTTTATGTATGATTCTTTTGAAGCACTGCTTTATTTAAAAATTTTCTTGAAGATTTTTGCATCTATGAACAGATATGCATTTGTACATATATTTACATATGTGTACATATAGTGCTATTATGTTCTGGTTTGAGGAGAATAGACATTATCTCTTCCCTGAAAATTTGGTAGAATTCATGTTGAATTCTGTCCTGGGTTTTTACTTTTAAGGTAGCTATTTGATTACTGTTTTTATTTCTGTACTTTTGTCTATTGAGCTATTTCTTACTGTTATTACTTAAAAGGTTGTAATAAAATGAATTTGTTTAAGTTAGCCTCTAATGATCATTATATTTCTGTGGCATCTGTTGTAATTTGACGTATTTTGCTTCTGATCAATTATGGTTTTCTATTTTTCCTTCTCATGGGTTCTGGAGGTCTTTGGCTGCTGGGGCTCTGCTTGAGGTGGGGAGGGAAACTCCCCACTCCAAGGGGCCCCGGTGAAGACAATCAGGCGCAGGGGCAAGAGACTGCATCACTTTCTTCCAGGAGCATTGTTTTATAGTCTCTGGATCTTGGCCGTTGATGAGATTACATGGCGCCAAGGGCAGTTTCTGGGTGTGGTTGCCAAGCTACTGGAAAATGGGGAATCTGGGTGGAAGAGGCCCAGTTCTTATCCGAGCAGGCTTGAAGATCTTAGCCCCGGGTCCTGTACACCTGGGTTTCTCTGCAGGTTCCTTTATGTGTGAGGCTCATCTGAACATGTGGAGAGGGGCCTTGAGCATGGCTGTGGCTGGTTTCCAGTGGTCTTTGGCTTCCGGGACTCTACTCGGGGCGGGGAGGGAAACTCAACCCATCCCACTCTGAGGAGCACTGGGGAAGACAGCCAGGCACAGGGGCAAGAGACCTCCGGAACCCAGTCACAGCCATGCTCAAGGCTCCTCTCCACACGTTCTGATGAGCCTCAGGAATGGAGGAACCAGCAGAGGAACCCAGGTGTGCAGGACCTGGGCTGAGATCTCCAAGCCTGCTCAGATCAGGATTGGGCCTCCTCCACACAGACCCCCCATTTTCCAGTAACTTGGCAGCCACACTCACAAACTGCCCCCAGTGCCTTGTAATCCCATTAATGGCCAAGATCCAGAGACTATAAAACAACACTCCCAGAAGCACTTGACCTCTTATATCCTAGTTCTCCCTCTTAGAGATCCTGGCAAGGTACAAAGAGCATCCTGCCCGCACGGCAGAGCCTGGCAAGCTCTCCATGGAATATTTGATATGCCAAATATAGTAACAACGATGGGTCTCATTCCTCTTACCCGGAAAGAGCTTCCAATGTGGCACTACTGGAAAGAACGAGTAAAGAGAGTCTGCTAAAATCTCAGGGCTAGAATGGAGACATTATTGGCGCTCACCCGAGCAAATCGTGATCAATGGGATGACAGTGATACAGTGATATTTTCCTTAATGAACCAAAAGTTTCATTAGCTTTATTCTTTCAGAGTCAGCTATTTTGTTATTTTGCTTCATAATTTATTTTGACTCTCAGTTTTATTATTTCCTTCATTCTGACTTTAGTTTAATTTTCTTCGTTTTCCAGCTTCTTTAGATGTAAGGTTAAGTTAGATTATAAGAGACATTTCTTCTTAGTTGGTGCAGACCTATATTTCTATGACTTTCTTCTATGCAACTTTGGTTGCATCCCACAGGATATAATAGTTAACTTCCTCATTTATGTTGGTCTACAGATAATTCTTTAATTTCTTTTAAATTTATTTACACAGGAACTTATCAGAAGTATTTTGTTGTTATTCACTTTTTTTCTCTTTCAGCTTTCTTTTTTGTAGTTTATTTTAAACTTCATACCATTGTGGAAGGACTAGAAGCTTGATTTGATTTTGATCTGCACATATTTAGTGAAGCTTATTTTGTGTCTCAATGTATCATTGAGAATGTTCCTTATATACTTAAGAAGAATGTAAAGTCTTTTCTTTTGGAATTGGAAATTTTTTATATGCCTATTAAGTAAATTAAATATATAGTAATCTACCAGGATCAATAATTTAATTTAATTTGTTAACCTTGTGTCCAAATGGCCTATCCATTGATGTAAGTGGTATGTGGTATTCCTCTATTATTATTTTATTATCTATGTCTGACTTTAGATCTCTTATTGTTTCTTATGTTTATTTAGACCTGTGTTGGATGTATGACTGCTAATGACAGTCCTGTCTTCTTGATTGAACGTGCTTGATTATTTTATAATGTGCATCCATATTTGTCTCAGACACTTTTGGCTGAAAATATAGTTCATCAGATGTAAGTATAATCGTTCTTACTTGTTTCTCTGTTTTACTGTCTTTTGAAGAATGTTTCTTTCACTGTGAATAAGTCTATAGATTCAGATGTGATATGACTTACTTGCAAAAAATAGATTGATCCAGCTTTTTTTACTATTATATAGCTACTTTGTATTTTTTAATTGATCCAGAACATTCACATTCCAGGTGATTATTGATATATGAAACTTAATTCCTACCATAGTACTTTTGTTTTCTGCTTTCTGTTAATTGTTTTAATTGATGAATTCAGAATATTCGCATTCTGGTGAGTACTGATACATGGGGCTTATTTCCTACCATAATACCTTTTGTTTTCTGTTTGTTTTACATTTCTGGTGTTTATTTTATGTGAGTTCTATTTGCCTTTTACTTCGATGTATTTCTCTCATAATTTTCTCAAAAGTTAAAAAATTTTACCACATCCTGAGATGCTCAGGATTTACTCCTGGCTCAGAGGTGGAGGTGCTTGGGGACCACATGAAATATTGGGGATTGACCCAGGTCAACCATGTGCAAGGCAAACTAAAGCACCCTACATGCTTTAGTTCTGATTTTCTCAAATTTTAAACTTTTTCTTCTAAGTGTCTCAGCTCACATTCTGTTTTGTCATTACTCTGAGTATTGTATTAGTTTCTCTCTCTCTGAGATGTTCTTTTTTTCCTTCTGGAAACAACTTGCCATTATTAGACTAAACAGTTTTTATTCAATTTCTGATATTTTTTTGGTTTCATTTGTCTTTTGCTTATATGTCTGATTTTGTGTTCCCATTTCTTACCATGCTCAAAGTTTTATTTTGTTTTTATCCTATAGAAGGGATTTCAATATTTTTAAACTGTAAATTACTATTTTTAGTTAAAGTATTATAGTTAAAAATAGTAATAAAGCATAGTTGCAGAGTACTACAATAATCCTTCAACTGGTATTTCTTAATGATGGTAATGGTGAACTTTAGTAGCTTTGTTTTTCTGGAAGAGCATTTATTTCTCCATTATATGTGAACTATACTCCAAGATAGAGTGTTATTGACTTTAAGTTTGTATTTATTATTATTATTATTATTGTTTTTTTTTTGCTTTTTGAGTCACACCCGGCCATGCACAGTGGTTACTCCTGGCTCATGCACTCAGGAATTATTCCTGGAGGTGCTCGGGGGACCATATAGGATGCTGGGAATCAAACCCAGGTCAGCCGCATGCAAGGCAATGCCCTACCCGCTATGCTATCGCTCCAGCCCTAAGTTTGTATTTTTTAGCATTGTGAATATGTCATTACATAGTCACAAGAGAAATCTAATGATAGCTTAATTTCGGTATCCTTATATATTTTCCCTAGTAATCTTGAGTATTTTATCTTGATAATTTAACAATGATCTGTCTTTGCATAGATATTTTGCATTTAGATAGTTGGATGTTCTATTAACATATCCTGAACTTCTGTGATTAGTTATTATTTCTGAAATTCTATGGTTAGTTACTCTATGGTTATTTTCTTTCACTTAGGAAATTCTCAGCTATTATTTCTTTGAATAAACTCTTTGTTCCTTTATCTCTCTTCACTTGAATATTATCTTCATTTCTTCTAATAGGATCTTTAATTATTGAAAGGTATTTTTTCTTTTGTACTTAAACTACTTATGTCTCTCTACTCTTCCACTTCACTTATTACTAGAATTTTAGTTAAAATTTCAGTTTATTTTTCTGCAAGATTGTACATGTTATGCATTCCAAAGAAGTTTTCATTATATTCATTGTGGTTTTTTTAATATTCATTTTTTTAGTTTCAGATCCTTTAAAAAACTTTATTTAAACATTTGTTCAAACTTTATTTAGTTTGTGAATCTGAAGAGCTGGGATGGTGGGTGAATCTACATGGTGGCAGCTACGAGAGGTAAGCATGATTACTGGGACTTCCGGATGCACGGGATCAGGGAAAATGGGGTGAAGACCCCAGAGCTCAATTCTTTTTAGTAGTTTAATCTTTTGGTGAGTTATCATTTATGTTATATCTTATTGTGTCTTCAATTTATCTCAGTGATTTTTACTTATAATAGTCATTTAAAATGTATTATCTGTTAGGCTACTCAGTTCACGAAATCATGAAATCCCGTTAATCACCGATTTCTCGGGCGAGCTCAGTAACATCTCATTTTGTCCTTTCCCTGAGATCTTAGAAATCTATCTTGACTTGGCCCTCCTAACGATGTTGCACTGGGGGCTCTTCAGGGTCAAGGGAATGAGATCCAGTTTGTTACTGGATTTTGCATATGAATACACCTTGGGAAGCTTGCAAGGCTGTCCCATGTGGGCAGGAAACTCTCAGAAAATTGCCAGTTTCTCCCAGAGGGAGAAGTAGGCTAAAGATATCTGAGAGCTTGCTTTTAAGTCTCTCTCTGGATGTTGGCCGTTGATGGCATTACACACACCTGGGTTCCTCTGCCAGTACCTTCATGCATGAGGCCTGTTCGAACGTGTGGAGAGGGGCCTCCAGCATGGCTGTAGCTAGGTTCCGGTGGTCTTCGGCCGCTGGGACCTCCACTCGGGGTGGGGAGGGAAGCTGGAGCCCATCCCCTCTGAGGGGCCCCGGGGAAGACAGTCAGGTGTGCGGGCAAGAGACTCTCTGTTCACTATCATTAATATTGATTTCTAAGGAATTTTGTTTCTCATTTTCTCATGAAATATATTTCCTCCCTCATTGTTTTGCATTCATCTTATTTATTTATTTTTTCAGTAAGTATGATGTTGTTCTAGCTTTGATGATCTATATTGTTCTTCAGCAGTGCAAGTAGGTAGGAGAAGAGGATAAATCTATTGATCTGTTAATTTTATTTCAAGGACTGCTCTGAGTGGTGAAAACCAGGCATTTTATAAAGACCCTCTCTATTTTCCTTCCTTCCTGTTATGACCAGATACATTCTCTTTCCAAACTCAATGTCTTTGGTCCCAAATCCATTTTTACTGCACAGTATGGGTATCTCCTGCTTGCTATCTTATCCTTGAGACAAACCCTGGATTTTCAAAGGTGGAAATGAAGAACCTTATAATACGATCCTATGCCTGCTACAATTACTTGTATCACTTCACTTGTCATCCTGTTGCTCATTGATTTGCTCTAGTGGGCACCAGTAACTTCTCCATTCGTCCCTGTCATGTGCTAGTATAGCCCAGTGGCATCTGCTTGCTCCAGGAACACGAAGAGCCTCAAACCATTCATTCAGGGTCTTGACAAAGAAGTCTGACCATCTCATAAGTGGGCGGCCAGGCGTTCTTTTGACATCCCATGGAGTCCAGTTGGTAACAGCTCTAGTTAAGCAGTTGTCTCTAAATTGCATTACGTGTCCAGCCCATCTGATTTTCAACTCCTTGGCAAACAAGACAGCATCCCTGATTCTTGATCTTTGATGGAAGATTCCTTTTCTAACTGGAGTGAAATGTGAAACTCCAAGCATAGCTCTTTTGATTCCTCTTTGGGAGACCCAAATAGCGTTCTCATTCTGTTTTCATAGGGCCCAGGTCTCTGAGGCATATGTTAGTGCAGGAAGAACGGTGGAGTCAAAAAAACATGCCCGGAGCTGGAGGTTCTTTGTCCTCTTAACAACTTCTTCGATGCTCTTGAAGGCCTTCCACGCCACTCTCTTCCTCCTGTGCAGCTCATGTGCCAGGTTGTTTGTCATGTTGAGTTCTCCACTTAGGTACACATAACTGCTGCATTTGGAGATGTTCATTCTGTTGAGAGCAAATGGAACATTAGGAACTAGTCTGTTTCTCATGAACATTGTCTTTGTTATATTCAGCTGCAGTCTGACCTTTCTACTCTCTTGGCCGAAGTCGGCTGGCATTCGTGTCCCTTGCCTTATAGATGGTGTTATTAGAATGATGTCATCAGTGAAACAGAGGTGGTGTAGTCGCCAACTATCTTCACTCCCATTCCTTCCCATTCCAGTTGTCCCATGTCATTCTTGAGGGTGGCACTGAAGAGTTTTGGTGAAATGGTATCGCCCTGTCGAACCCCTCTCTTTACATTAATGATCACTTCCTTGTAGAATGGTGAGATACTGGTGGTGAATCCATAATACAGCTCGCAGAAGATCCTGATGTACTGATGCTACAATTATTAGGGTTTAATACCTCATCACAGCTCTTTGCTACCAGTTTGCACCTTAGTTTTCTTTATGTGTATTATTCTAATTAAAGCTGATATTAAAAAACAAACAACCCAGTTTGTTTTGGGGAGTGATTCTGGGAATCAAACTTTCATCATCACATATGCAAGGCAAGTGTTCAACTTCTGAGCCACATCCCATTCCCTATCTGTGTTTCTTTTAAATATGTTATATATTTCTGTGTAAAATTCAAATAATAAAATTCAGTGACAAAATAGCATAAGAGCAGAAGAGAAAGTATAGCAGGTAGGGTATTTTCCTTGTATATGGCCTACTTGGCTTCAGTCTCTGGCATCACATAAGCTTTTCCAAACCTACCAGAAGAGATCCCTGAAGGCAGAGCCAGGAATAATCCCTGGGCATCTCCTGGTGTGGTCCCCCAAAGAAGCCTAACCCCAAACAAAATTAAAAGTACAATATTGTAAATTATCAGCAATACAACTGAAAATAGTCTATTTATTAAATGTATTACTCATAGTGAATTTTAAGCTAATATTGACAGCATCAAATCAAGTATATGCTAAAATAATTTATTTACTATAAGCTTAGTAGAACTGACTTATAAAATCATGCAACTAACTTATAGATCATATTCAGTTCCACTATTTTAAAACACAATAAAACTGTGACAATATCAACTTATTGCTGTTGATATTGTATTGCAGTTATAAAAGGAGTAATCATTGAAGAAAGATGGAAAAGGTTCTTTATCCCACAATGTCTCTGGAGTGTAGAATTGTCATAAGTTTTAAAAGGCACATGCGTCTGTGTTAATACAAAGTTCACTAATTTTTGATGTCAATTCACTAGAAAATGACTAGTATTTACTTCTAATTATTGCTCATATTAACCAGAATGGAGTCCTTGACTCTGTTACAGAAGCAAAGTTTTTATACTTAGCTTTCTCAAACTTTGCTTGACAAAACTTAATCTCGGTGTAAGTTAATTATCTCTAGTAGGAAGCATATCACTGTGGAGACACTGGGACATGGACAGTGGGAGCTGACACTATGGTAGGGGGTGTGGAGCTGCAATTATCAATATTGTTTATCACTGTGCCTAAAATAAAATTTCAAAAATGTTATTGGTTGAAGGAGAGGGACAGACATAGAATGCTCTCTCATATGTGAGATATAAAAATAAACAGCATGTGAGTAACAAATGGTCAAAGACAATAGAACTTGTTTAAGTAACTGGGATTATCCAGGACAGGGAGGTAGAAGTGGAGCCATGAGACAGTGAAGGAAGTAGATGCTATGGTGGAGGTGGGATGTTGTATGAATAAAACCCTCCCATTAGCTGTATTGTAAATCATGGTGATTCAAATAATTTGTTTTAAATTACTGGCTAAAATTGGGGCCCAGAGAGATAGTACAGTGGGTAGGGTGCATGCTTGCATGCGACTGACCTGGTTTCAGTCCCCAGCACCCTATACAGTTGGTCCCCTGAATCATGGCAGGAGTGATGATCCTTGCATGCAGAGTCAGGAGTAACTGTTGAGTGTAACCCCACCTCTCAAATAAAAATAACCCCACCTTGTTCACTAAAATAAATCCCAGAAAGATTACCTGACTAATACATCTTTAACATTCATTTAAACAGTATAAATAATTTAGGTTTGATTGCAATTAAATATAATAATATATGGTATCAACTCAATGATAGCCATAAAGTTAATAAAGATAATAGAATAGCCTTCAGATACCAGGGTAATAATTAGAGAAATACTGAAACAAAACTCTTACAAATCTTGCATTTTTAGACATTTAGAATGCAGTTTGTACCCATTATGACCTATCTGGGACTTCAAAATTCCATTTCCAGTTCCCAGAGTTTCAAGGATTACTCTCTATTCTTTATCTTAAAACTCCCTACTTTTGTCCCCAAGTGTAGAGGCATCTTTTAAACTGACTGTAGCAGACTTGTGTCTCTCTTGTCAGTATTGCTAAGTATACTCAGCTCACCATGTGTCCCCTTGCTTGACATTTTAATGGATTCCTGGGCAGCTGTGTATAAAGGGACACTATCCAGGAATACCTGGACTAGAGAATACATTCATCAGAAACTCAAAGAAGAGTGAAATACAAGGCTATTTAGCTTGTGTTAAGTATTTTTTTAAAAGACTAGGGTCAGAAACTTTGAAAAAAGTCATCTTGTGAATTGCCACCATTTCGTCTACTTTATAATATTTTGAGGTATGCTATTTATTAGAGAACTAATATGTGAATATAACTATTTTTGGAGAGTATGTTACTAATATTCTAAAATTGAAATGCCAGAAATATTTGTACACAGTTCTGGATCTCTTTTTCATAGATTCTCTAGCTTGTCAGCCTGGAATCCTTGCTCTAGGGAGAAAGGCCACAGTGATGGGAGAAAAAATCCGATCACTAGCTGAGTGTTTTAAGCTTTGCTGCACATATGTTCAGTGGTAAAATAGTAAGAAGAAGGAGTATGATTTGGGAACAGTGCTGAACTCAGATAAATAATGCTTCTCTAAACTGGGAACTATTTTTATTTTTATTCATGCATTCTCCCTAGATTGCTTGTGAGAAGACCACTTGGTAGGGAAAAAAAAATAAGTGATTTCCCTTTTTTTTTTTGTCTTGGAGCCACACCTGGTGATGCTTGTGAGTATCTCCTGGATTTGCACTCAGGAATTACTCCTGGTGGTGTTCAGGGGGCCATATGGGATGCTGGTGATTGAACCCTGTCAGTCATGTGCAAAGCAAGTGCCCTACCTGCTGTACTATTGCTCTGACCCTGAGAAATTGCCTTTATAAAACATTTTAAAACTGAATTTTTTAGCACTGTCACTAACATCATTAAATTTGAAGCTGGCTAACTTAATACCAGGAAAAATATTCTAAAGAAGTCTTTGTTTAAATTGTGAAGTACAAGGTTTCCAGATTTGATAACTACTATTAACTTGACATCATCTGTAGCCATCATCTTTGAGGTTAAATGACTCCCTAAAGACTTCTTTTCTTATAATATTGAAGCAAAATTGCCTTGTTGAAAGAAATTTACTTTGAGAAATGCAAGGATGAGAAGATGAGAGAGTGAGGGCGAGGAAGGAGAGAGCAAGAGAATGAGAGGGTGAGAGAAAGAGAGGGGGAGAGATGTTCAAGAGAGAACATGGGATTTTTCCAAAGTGAAAAAAATCAGAATCTCTAATGATATTTGATCCTGAATTTATTTGGCAATCAGTCACTTGCATCTGAGAAAATATAAGTGGTAGACTTTGTTTAGAATGACAAGTAGAAATTGACGTTGCTGTCTTTTCACTGCACTTTCTCACCCTTTGAAGATTCTCTGACAATGGTGTCTGGAACCCTCACATTGATTGTGTCCTGATGTTGCATTTAATTAAGAACTGGGCCACAGGAAGGGGAATGTGTTATCTTATGACTATGCCTTCCTGAGTCCCAAGTAAATGGTGCAGTCATATGACAAAAGCCAATCTCAGATCTCTACTATCCATTGCTACAAGGGATGGGAAATCCAATTGTCCAAAGTTGACACTTGCCATCCTTCAACTGACACTCTTTAGAGCCTGGAGTAGGCTCTGCTTTGAGTTCAGAGTTTACTGCATAAAGATGATGTAGATTCCTAAGGCTAAGACAGTGAAATGGTTTCAGAAAGTGGTATATTCAATTTGAGAAAGAGAAAAATTATTGCTATCTTATGAAATTTCTGAGGAATGATCTAGTGAATGCCTCAGGGTGAGTACATATAGGAAGGGAAATACCAGATAACATTCTCTCAATCCTTCTTAGAGTCCAAACATAAGTGGTATGCTATTATTTGCTTGATTTCTGTATTTTGTCAGTTTTGTCAACTAAATGATAAATGACTGTGTGACAAGTCAACCTATAAACATGCGATGTGCACCAAATATGCACTAAAACTTTTGTAGGTAAAAACTAACCATGGGTACTATATAGTGTCAAAAAATGCAAATTTTTTCAAAATAACTTTATGCAGTTCTTAATTGATGAGTTACATTTATTATTTTTCCTGTTAAGAAATTTACATTTGATCCCAAATATAAGATAGAAATGCATAGTAGTGGGCTTCCTTTAACATTTAAAAAATGTTCTTTAACGTTGGTTTCTTGTTGGTAATAAATTATTTTAGCTTTTGTGTATTTAAACTGACTTGTTTAATTTTAAAGACATTTTCAGTATGTTTCTATATAATAACTTGACTTCAGCACGTTTAGAACGCAGTCATTGTCTTCTTGCAACAATAAATCTGCTGTCATCCTTATTTTAGTTTCTCTGTGCATAACAGATCACTTTTTCCCCTGGTCTTTTTCAAAGGTTTTTCTCCTTTTATAAAATCAAATTGATGATGTGGCAGTTTATTGATCACAGGAGTTTTTAGTATTATTAAAATTTGGCAGATTCTTCCCCCTCCCATTTAAACTACTTAGTGTTCCCAGTAGTTTATTCAGCCACTGATTAAGTTGACTGAAGTGGGCATGAACTCCATATTACTATTAAAAATACTTTTTTAAATATCCATGAGATAGACCATTACAAAACTGTCCATGATTGGGTTTCAGTCATACAATGATCCAACACCCATCCCTCCACCAGCATACATTTCCCACCACCAATGTCCCCTGTTTCCTTCCTATCATCCCCAAACACCCCTCTCTCTCCACCCCCAGCCTGCCTCTATGGCAGTCACTTTTCTTCTTTTTCTCTCTATCCTTTTCCTTTTGTGCATTATGGTTTGTAATACAAATACAAAGAGGTCATCGTGTTTGTTCAGGGCATTCAGTACTTTTATTGGGAAAGTAAGGCTGGAGTAGCTTTTTAACTGGGTGGCAGCTTTGGGGTGTGAAAGTGACTGCTGAGACTTCTGGAACTACAGGGAAGTGGGGGGAGGTAACCCATCCCAATCTGAGAAAGCCTGGAGATTTCAGTCCCAAAACCTCATACTCAAATTTTCAGCCAGGATAACCTACCCCCCTGATTTACCCAGTCTGTTCAGCTTAGTGCTGGTCAAAGATTTACTGCTGTTTTTGATCTCTTTTGAGGTTTATTTATGGGTCTCTGAAGCAAGGCCAATAAATGAGCTTGTAGAGCTGAGCTGGAGGTGATTTGTGGGCGTGACTCCCACATACCTAAGTTTTGGTCATTTAACTTCTTGGGAAAATTGACCCCAAGTTGTTGGATTCTGACAGAGGCACAGCAGCAATTTTGGGGTATCAGGAAGCCCGAAGACACCATCAGATTGCTGATGCATTCGCCCCATGGGTACAGGTTGACTTGCTGGTAGTACCACACTCCCATTTTGAATCTTTCTTAACTCTGAGATATATTATGACTACAATGACTTTTTCTTTTAAAATAAAAGTTTATTGAGATAGCATTACTATTTGAGTTTCAGACGTACATCAGTGATTCAACTGTATTGTGATCCCCTGCAGAGTCTAGTTCCCACCTGTATCTAAACTTTCCCCTACTCTGTCCATTTTGTCCTTCTCCCTTCCACTTGAATGATCACTGATTTGTTCTGACTCTGAGAATTTGTTTGCTTCATCTTCTATATATGAGTTTTAAGTATAAAGTGTCTGTATTTCTCTATATGGTTTATTTCACTTAGCACAATATCCTCAAGGTCCATTTGTGTTATTACAATTGGCAGCATCTCATCTTGTCATATAGTTGGTTGGTGTCCATGTACTGTTTTAAGTGACAGAGAAGTCCAGCCTACAGATTCTAACTATAATGGCTTTCAATGTCCTTGTATGGTAATTCAAACATAAGTGTCACTTTATGACTGCTTTCAGTTGATTAATTTATTCTATTTATGAGTCATGTTTTTTCTGTTTCTTTGCATGGCTGGAAATTTTTCAGTTGGCTTTCAAATATTGTGAAACTTTCTTTGTTAGTGACAGGACATTTTTGCTTTCCTATTAACACTCTTAGTTGCTTTTCTCAGATGCAATTAAGATACTTGGAAAAGCAATTTCAACTTTCCATGTTTTGTTTTTAAATTTTGTGTAGGTAAGATCAGAGAAGCATTCAACGAGGACTAAATCTTTTTTAATACTAAAATAAAATTGTTCTGAGTACTCTATTAGTGCTTTTGGTATTATGAGATTTTCTGGTTTTGCCAGTGGAAGCAAACTATATATTGGTGCTATGTGAATACCTAAGAATGTGTTCTCGAGCATAAAGTAGTGCCCTAACATACTGGTCACTCTTTGGAGCAGTGGAGACCCTCTTCAGATTTCTGGAGTTTCGTTTTGAAAATTCACTTATCTCTATTATCTGCAGCACAAAGTATACCTACCCTAATCTCTTTGGATGCTCTATTTAAACTCTTTAGATAAGGGAGTCCATGGGACTCTCCCTGGTCTTCCTCTTCCATTCCCTGTGTCATGGACTCATAAGTCTCTTGAGGAAGAAAGAGGGGCAATTGTAAGCTTTACCATGTTTGTTTCTTACCTCTCATGGTTTTCTGCCTTAAATGCCTGAAATGTCTTGAAAACGATTGTTGCATATATTTTGTGCATTTTTCAGCTGTTTCAAAGGAATCATGAAACGGGTCTCTATTATTCCAACTTAGCTAGAATTCTAAGTACCACTTCCTAGAGGAGTTTTAATAGGTCTCAGGGTCTCATCATTTTATAAGTGTCTAAGATGCACATGAAATATATTTGGTACACAAAGACTAAGGAATATATAAACTAATCACAAAGGAGAAAATACTCAGCAACCATCTTCCCTTTGGTGATATGAATATTTGCAATCTAAATTTTAAAAAAAATTTAAAGGAACCACAAAAACTGTGTTCTTTGAAGTAAGGCTAAACACTTTTAAAACATAAAACAACTAGTTATCAATGAGAAAGATAAATTCTATGAGACCTAAATTGATATTTTAGTGATAAAAGCAGAACAATGCTGACAGAGGAAATATATATACTGTTGAAAATAGAGCAGTAGAAATGACCAAATCTGAATAGCAGAAGAAAATATTTTGAAAAGGGTTAACAAGTTCTTAAGAACCTGAGAAATATCAGTGTAAAATGTGTAAAAGAGTTGGAGATATGTTTTGTGGCTCAGCATGTTGGATATCTTCTAGCTGGTACCCTTCGGGCCTCCTGAATGTGGTCGCATGTTTTCTTCAGCTCTGGGAATATCTTAGCAATGATGTCTTTCACAGTTTCTGCACTGGTTTTTGATCACTGTGTGATAGTAGCTCAAACATGAAAGCTTGTAACTATCTCACAGTGATGCAATAAAATTAAAAAAAAAGAGTTGGAAATGATTAATGCAGAATAAATGTTGAGAAAATTAATGATTAAAAAGGTTCCAAATCTGGTGAAAGAAATTAATTTACAGATTCAAGAAGTAGAAAAGAATTGTTTTTTGTTTTGTTATCCACATTTCACCTGAGTCAAATCATCTAGTAATTACCTTTCACTTTCTTATTTCACTTAGCATAATCACTTTGACCCATACATTTTGTTGCAGATGCAATAATTGCATCTTTTTGATTGACAAGGTGGCATTCCTTAGTATATATGGCACAGCTTTTTTAAAAATTGTAAATTATTTATTTTTACATAAAACTTCCAAGATCTTTCAAATATCTCCATACCCATTGTGTATATGCCTAGCAGTGATATTCTAGATGCTGTAGCATTTCCTTCTAAAATTTGTAAAAGGGATATTCATACTGTTTGTACCAATTTATAAACCCAACATTGTACCATAGTTTCTTTTTTTTCCACACTTCCAAATACTTGTTTCCAATCTTTTTGATATAGGTCCTCCTGACAGTTGTGAGGTGATGCTTTATCGTGGGTTTTTATTTCTTCAACTGAATAATAAGTCATTACTTATATTTATTTTTTATTTTTATTTTTTTATATTTATTTATCGTGGTTTACATGAGATATTTACATGAGATACATGTGTTAATGTTTCTGGTACTCAGTATACAAATTTACAATACAGTCCCCAAAGTGCTTGAGAACCTTCTTCACAGAGCCTGTGCCATTTCTTGGCCCCCTCTTCCTTTTCCCCCTCTTCTCTCCTCTGCTTGGTAATCTGAGTTTTATAGTCTAAGATCAAGCCTTTTTCATTGTTCAATACTGTAAGTTTCCTTGTTTTGTCCCTCCATTCCACAGATAAGTGAGATAATCCTTTTTCTTCTGATTTATAATTCCGGTTTCATATATTCCAGCAAACTACATGATTTTATCTTTATTTTTTTGTACAGGTGAATAGTATTTGTTGTGTGTATGTTCCGTAACTTTTCCCACAATTTCTTTGTTCTATAAGCCACACTCGGCAGCAGTTCTCAAGGGTTACTCTTGACTCTCGTGCTCAAGGATCACTTATGGTTATATTCAAGGGAGGGACCTGATGTGTAGTGCTGACAATCAAACCCAGCGTGGCCCCCTACAAAACAAGTGATTTACCCATAGTAATATCTCTCTGGCCTCTCCATAAATTCTTTACAAAATTTTTATATATTTTAATTAATTTTTTTGTTTGGGGGCCACACCTGACAATGCTCAGTAGTTACTTCTAGCTCTGTACTTAGGAATGACTTCTGGTGGGCTCGGGGTAGCACATGGAATACTGAAGATCCAGCCAGGCTAGCCCCCGTGCAAGGCAAGAGCCCTACCCACTGCACTATCTCTATGGTCCTTCCATAATTTTTTTATTCATTTGTTATTCAAAATTTGGGTTATTTCCATATCCTGGCTATTGTAATTAACACTGCAATGATATAAGAATTTTGAAATAGTTTCTGTGTTCATTCTTGGATCATACCTGCTGGTATTCAGGCACCATGCTGACTCTGCTCAGGGGCAAAGCCCTGTGGTGCTCAGGGGACCATATGTAGTACTGGGATTTGATCCATGATCAAAACTACAGCTGCAGGCTGGGCAAGCACCTCACCTCTGTATGAACTTTTGGTCCCAGTACATATCTTTTTGAATTAATGTTTTTGTTGTTGTTTAGAAATAGATGCCAAGAAGTGAAACTGTTGGGTCAGATGGGAGTTTTACTTTCACTTTTCTGAGGAATCTCAGTTTTCCAATGTGCTCACCAATAGTGAATGATGATTACTTTCTTATCACATCCTTGCCAACACCAGCTGTTTCCAATCTTTTTTATATATGCCATTCTCAGTGGTGTGAGATGGTATCTCATTGTTGTTTGACTTGCATTTCCCTAATAACAAGTGACAATCAACACTTTTTCATATGCTATTGTCCATCCTTATATATTCTTTGGACAAGTGTCTGCTCACTTCCTCTTTGCATTTTTTGATGTATTATTTTGTGGCTGCTGTTGAGCTTTGCGAGTGCTTTATATATCTTGGATATTAACTCTTTATCACAATATTTTCACTGTGCGCACATATTTTCTTCCATTCCTTTAATTTAACCCAATTCATTTCTGCCATGCAAAACTTATTAATTTGTTGTAGTCCTTTTAAATTTTTTTATCAAATTATCATGAGATATACCATCACAAAGCTATTTGTGATTCAAATCACAAAGCTATTGTGATTCAGTCATATACTGTTCCAATACCCATCTCTCCACTAGTTTTCCCACTATTAGTGTCCCCAATTTCCCTCCCACCAGCCCCTCGTACCACCACCCCTGCCTGCTTCAATGGGAGGATTCTTTCTTCTTTCTCTCTCTCCTTTTGTGCATTATGATTTGCAACAAAGGTACTAAGAGGTCATTGTGTTTGTTCAGGGTATTCAGTAATTTTATTGGAAAGGTACGGCTGGAGTAGCTTTTTTTTAACTGAGTGGCAGCTTTAGGGTGTGTACATAACTGCCAGGGCTTCCAGAACTACAGGGAGGTGGAGGGACATAGCCCATCCTGACCCTGAGAAAGCCTGGAGATTTCAGTCTACATACCCACATACCCAAATTTTCAGCAGATTAATATCTTAGTGAGGTTCATCCTGAGATGGAAGAGTCTGGCCAAGGACATGGTGGCGATTTTTGGTTGTGGGAGCAAGCAGCTGCCAGGGGTTGTGTTTGGATGGGAACTGGGCTCACCTGCTCCCTTCAATTGTTCGGCCTTGTGTGGGTTTGAGATTAATGGTAACTTTTGATCTCTTTTGAGATTTATTTATGGGTCTCTGAAGCAAGGCCAGTAAGTGAGCTTGTATGGCTGAGCCAGAGGTTGTTCGTGGGTGTGGCGCCCAAATACCTAACTTTTGGTGGTTTAATTTCTTGGGAAATTTGGTCCTGAGTTGTTGGAGTCTGGCCAGAGGCACAGCAGAATTTTGGGGTATCAGGAAGTCTGCAGACACTATCAGGCTACTGATGCACTCACTCCACTGGTACAGATTGACTTACTGGAAGTGCCATGTTCCCGGGGCCCCAGTCGTGATGGCAGCAGTGGTCTTGGCAGGAACCAGGGCCAGGACCTGGGATGCTACTATTCATGGCCTGGGCATTCTGGGTGGGCTGCAGCTACCAGTCCAGCAGAACCTGACCAGGGACACATACCCCCATCCTGAGTCATCAGACATTTGGCAATCAGGGAAGTTTTCCTCCATAACATGTTGCAGGTGGCATGGGCTGGGAAAAAATGGTGATGGGGCTACCCCACCAGCATGGGAGTCAGAAAAGCCCCATAATGGGAACCTGGGGCACCCCTTCAGCTCTGGGATCTGCACTCCATGGTGGCACCATGTTGGACCCAAAGAGTCTTACTCAAACACATTAAAACTCTGCCACTGCCGGTAGTGCCGAGAGCTGCAGTAGCTCTGCCAGCTGCCAGTCATGCTGCCACCATCCTCACAAATCCCACTTCAGGCCGGTGCTCTGCGGTGGTTCAATGGTGCTCTCCCTGAGAGAGAATACTCAAGGGGAACCTACATTTACTCATGCAAAAATTTTATGACCCTATTTGCTGTTCAGAGCACTGAGACCTGCCATACCCCAGCCAGCTCTGGCACTTGCAGCTGTACTGCTGCCATCCTGACCAAAAATCTGTAGTCCTTTTGTTGCCACTAGTTGTTGTAGCTGAATTCCTTCATTGTCGTCATTGTTTATGGTGCTGTGTGGAAGCTAAAGGTGGATGTCTAAGCTTTTGTCCTGTGCTTTTCTACAGTTGGTGGAGTGGCTGGGGTTCGAGCTGCATTGTCTTTTAGGACATCTCTTTATTTGTCCCTTTCAGAGTTGGGGTAAGGTAAAAGCTCCACTTTTAGTCTATCTGTTGGTTGATAGGAGAAGTGGAGGCAGGGTGAAGGGGTGACACAGGCCAATAGCATCTCTGTGGACATCTCTCCAGTCAGAATCCTAACATTTAAATCTTCTTAAAGGAAAATAACCAATTTGAATCTGAATAAAATGGGTCTGATGGTCTCAGGCAAATTCATTTAGTCAAATCATATCAGATGCTAAATTCAATTTCTGTATTAAATTTTGAAAGCTAACCTTTCAGTCAACATAGAGATTGCATTGGTATGGAGTGCTAAAACGACGTGAGCAATGAGAACAGCTCTCACTCATAATTTCAGTCCCATCTCCCGAAGATTTTCTGTAGCAGTGCCAGGAGCAGTTTGTCATTAACAGTCATTTTTAATGGACAATATCTTCAAAGGGCTGAGAAATCTTCAAAGTATTCAAACAAAGCCAACATAGATCTAAATACCTTGCTAGTTCATGTGCAGCCCACAAATTGGGAGCATGGTTGTTGAGAATGTATTAGAAATATACAATCTGAGGGCCACCAATCCACGGATAGTTAATCGAAATGTCATTTTATCCATAGGTTCTGGTAACTCTTGTCTTCATTTTCATTTGTTTCCAGGTATCTTTTGATTTCTTCCTTAATTTCCTTCCTGACCGCTCGTTGTTCAACATTGAGGTCTCCAAGTGATTGATGTCAACATTTGATGTGTTCTGTGTTTTAAAGCCTATGAACAGGGTTTCTGTGGAAGGCTGGTTTGAGGAATGAGAAAGCACCTGGCTTGAGAAAGATGCTGAAGCCATTTCTCTAGACTGTGAAATAAGCCATAGCCCCATGCCGGCTGAGGAGAGGAAATATCCTTCTTTCTTGGTTCTTTTCCCTTTTCGGGGAGAAACGTGGTGTGGTGTGAGCAATATTATAAGGTCTATTAAGCAGGCACGAACTTGGTGGCGTGGGAAGGGAAAAAAATTATGCATTTGGAATAGCGGGATGCTTGGGCAGTCTCGGGCCGGGGCCGATACCAGCGCACGCTACACCGAGATTCGACCTGGGTGGCCACACTTTAGTGCGGCGGCTTTGTTGCTGATTGACCAGAATCCGAAGGCCAACTAGACTACTTTTGATTCCAGAAACTGCTTGCAGCCATGTCTCTAGACTGTGAACTAAGCCATAGCCCCACGCTGGCCAAGGATGGGAAATATCCTTCTTTCTCAGTTTTTTTCCCCTTGTTGGGCGGCATGGCATCAGCCATATTAAGCAGGCACGAACTTGGTGGCACGAGTTATGTACTTGGAACAGCGGGACTTCATATCTCTTCACTCTTAGCAATGGAAAACTAATTATCAAATGCTTCCTTGGCAGTAGGGCTGTCTTTTTTGGGGGGGAGACCCCAACAACAATAGTGAGTTTTATGTTGAAATATGGAATGTAATCAAGGTAAAGAGAAAATGAAGTGAAATTTATCAGTTACGCAGGCGGGGTGGGTGGGGTGGGGGGTGGGAGGTATACTGGGGTTTTTGGTGTTGGAATATGGGCACTGGTGAAGAGATGGGTGTTTGAGTATTGTATAAGTGAGATGGGTGTTTGAGTATTGTATAACTGGTTCATCAATTTTGTTTATCAAAGAACCAGCTCTTGGTTTCATTGATCTTTAGGGTTTCTTTTTGGGTTTATATGTCGTTAATTTCTGCTCTAAGTTTTGTTATTTCCTTCCTTCTGCCTGGTTTGGGCTGCTTTTTTTGATCCTTTTTTAAGATCTTGAGCTGTGAAGTCAAGTTATCTATGTAGGCCCTTTCTTCCTTCCTGAGGAATGCTTGCAGAGCTATAAAATTCCCCCTTAACACAGGCTTTATCTGCGTCCCTGGTAACTCATGTCTTCATTATCATTTGTTTCCAGGTATCTTTTGATTTCTTCCTTGATTTTCTTCCTGACCCACTCATTGTTCAACATTGAGTTGTTTAATTTCTAGATGTTTGATTTGGTTCTCCATGTCTGTGTGTAATTAACTTCTATCTTCAGTGCATCATAGACTGAAAAGATAGTTGATACAATTTCTATGTTCCTGATTCTATTGAGGTATGCTTTGTGACCTAGCACATGGTCTATTTTGGAAAATGTTCTGTGTGCACTGGAAAAAAATGTGTATTCTTTCTTTTTGGGATGCAAAGCCCTATATAGATCTATTAGATCTCTGCTATATCTTCCTTCAACGTCAGTGTTTCCTTGATGAGTTCTAGTCTTGTTGATTTATCTAGTGGTGATAGGGCTGTGTTGAAGTCTCTAATTACTATTGTGTTACTTGCAATGTTCTTGTTAAAATCTGTTAGCAGTTGTTTTAAGTATTTAGCTGGTCCCTCATTTGGTGTGTACACGTTTAGGAGTGTGATTTCTTCCTGTTGTACATATCCCTTGATTAGTAAAAAATGGTCTTCTCTGTCTTTTCTAATCTTTTTCAACCTGAAATCTATGTTTTCAGATACTAGTATGGTCACCCTAGCTTTTTTGAGGGAGTTGTTTGCTTGCAGAATTGTTTTCCATCCTTTGACTTTGAGTCTGTGTTTGCTCTGACTGTTCAGATGTGTTTCTTGTAGGCAGCAGAATGTTGGGTTTAGTTTCTGAATTCATTTTGCCACTCCTTGTCTCTTAATTGGTGCATTTAGACCATTGACATTTAGAGAGATTATTGTCATGGGGTTTTGTGCCTTAATATTGTAGGGGTTTGTTGTGCTTATAGGGTATTTCCTTGTCTTAGAGTAGCCCCTTTAGTCCCTCTTTTAAGTTTGGTTTGAGTCTATGAAGTTCCTGAGCTGTTGTTTATCCATGAAATAGTGTATTGTTCCTTCGAATTTGAGTGAGAGTTTAGCCGGATAAAGTATTCTTGGTGAGGCATTCATTTCATTGAGTTTTTTCAGTATATCTTTCCGTTGTTTTTGGGCTTGGAGGGTTTCCTCTGATAGGTCTGCTGTAAATCTAAGGGGTGCTGCTTTGTATGTTATTTCCTTCTTTGACCTTGCTGCTTGCAGTATTGTGTCTCTATCTGTGGCATCCATCATTCTGACTATGATATGTCTTGGAGTATTTTCATTAGGGTCTCTTTTAGCTGGCACTCTTTGGGCTCCTTGGATTTGGATGCCAGCATTCTCCAGCTCTGGGAACTTTTCAGCAATGATATTTTTAACTGGCTTTTTCATTGGGGTTGTTTCCCTGTCCTTCTGGTATTCCGATAACTCTAATGTTATTCCTCTTGAAATCATCCCCTAGGTCTTTGATTGGTCTAAGAGCTATTATGAGGTCTTTACCCATTGCTTGTTGTCACTTGTATGCTTCCTGCAGCTCATTTTCAAGTTTGCTGATTCTGTTTTCGGCTATAGCCATTCTACTATTGAGGTCACCCACTGAGTTTTTTATTTCATCTACAGAATCCTTTATTTATGACACTTCTTTTTGTAGGTTTTTTATTTCTGCTCTCATTTCTTTTTGTATTTTATCAGCTGTTTGTTCCATTGTTTCTTTCATGTCCTCCTAAAATTTACTGAATGTCTGTTAAAACGTTTCTTTGAGTTCATGGAGCATTTTCAACATTTCATCTCTAAATTCTTTATTGGAGAGATCATATTTGTGGGTGATGCCTATTGAGCTGTCTGGGACCTTTTCCTCATCTTCTCCTAGTAGTGGTGATTGTCACTGTTTCGTCATATTTTTATAGTAGTATGGTGGTGGGGCCTTTGAGTTCACTATCAGTATTCCCCTCTAATTTCGAGAAAGGATTCAGGATAAGCTTGGTCTATGGTGGTCACCTATTCCGTCTTGTAGAGTATCATCTTCCTCCCAGGTGTTCCTTGGTGGCATATTCGAGGTCTCTAGTGAAGGTTTGGATGATGGGTTCTTTT
This sequence comes from Sorex araneus, assembly GCF_027595985.1. Lineage (NCBI taxonomy): Eukaryota > Metazoa > Chordata > Mammalia > Eulipotyphla > Soricidae > Sorex > Sorex araneus. Next base: position 237,849,399 of record NC_073302.1, on the reverse strand, counting down.
ATATTAAACTTATGGAGCTTTATGTGATGCCAGTATTATGGTGCAATAGGGATAGAACTATTAGTCCATACTGAAATATTGGACTAATATGTTTGAGATGGCCAGGATATTCTTCACAGAATTAGGTGATGGAAATGAAGATGGGGATCCAGAGTGCCAGGAAATGGTAAAATAACAGCAAATAAGCCACGCCAAGTAAGCCACACCAACTTCTGCGGAGGTCATGTCTACTACCCCGACATGGGTGGGGTGTCTGGCAGGGAGGAGGCTAAATGGCGGCCCAGGTCTAGTTCACTGGCCTGCTGGAGGGAGCAAACCAGGTGCGGTGCTGGAGGGTGTGGAAGGGAAAACTGAACAGCATGGAGGAAGAATGCATAAAAGGGAAAGACTTCTTTGGGAACTCAGCCAAAAGGATGCACCACTGCCATGGTGGCAACTCTGAGACTTAAGTTCACAATTGTTCCACATCAGGAAATGAATTTTTTCCAGAATATACCAATCCCCCTATTTTTTATGAGTTTGTGCATGTGAATTAATTACCATCATTTTTTTTTAATTTGGGTTTTTTTGGTTTTTTTTTTTTTTTTGGTTTTTTGCTTTTGGGTCACACCTGGTGATGCACAGGGGTTACTCCTGGCTCTGCACTCAGGAATTAGCCCCTGGAAGTGCTCAGGGGACCTTATGGGATGCTGGAAATCGAACCTGGGTCAGCCGTGGGCAAGGCAAGCCGTATCTACTGTGCTATTGCCCCAGCCTCAGAATTAATTACCATCTTAAGTTGCCAATCCTTGTATACTTCATCAGACCCAAAGAAAGCAATTAGGCCTGGAATCAATATGACTTTTTAATCACATCAAAACATCCTTCTTACAGGCAGGACACAATGAAAAAAGTTTATTTTGGCATCCAAGATGGGGAGAGATGCTGAGTGATGTATGAGGATCCACATGCAGTTCTTTTCCTTTTCTTTGTTTTTCTTTTTTCTGTTCAATTCCCAAAGTGTGATACTGGCTGAAGCCTCTGGATACACATCCTGCTTTGCCAGTTTCCCTCTGGAACTAGGACAAAGCTATCTTACACACTTTAGTCTCTGGCAACCAGGACCACTGCTACTGAAAGATTAATGTTTCCGGTTTGTACTCTTTGTTCTTAACGTCTTTATAGGAGAGCACATAGAGTTGAATGATCTCAGTGAGCTTGGCACTATGGGTGAGTGAAGCATCTAAGAAGGGGTTGGGGAGAAGGGAGCTTCATTTTCTAGCTTCTCCTCTTGGGTCTCTGTCTTCCCAACTTCACACCCAATCATCCCTGTAGCAGCTACTTCTATGACCTTTAGTTGCTCAACAATGTAATTCCTCTTAAGAGTGACTACATAAAATGATGTCAGATCATATCAGCATTTAAACATTTACTTTTATTGATTACTCACCCTGTCATTGCAGGGCCGATCATATTGTGCTTGAATATTTAAAGTGTACATCACTGAGTCAACCTCAAAATTTCTAAAAATGTTCGCTATGAATTACCACATGGGACCTCCATACAATTCAAGTCTTGGTTCTAGAGACAGTGGGAAGGAGCCCGGGTTTAAGGAAGATGTCAGCTAGTTGCTCTGAGCTGTGCCATCTTGGGTAAATTCTTTAAGCTTCATTGAACCTGAGTTCCTCACTCTAACAGGAGAAAAATAATACCCATTGCACTGCAATATATCTTCAAGGGTTAAAAGAGAGAACACGTCTGAATCACTTAGCAAAACACAAGGAGTCAAGATTGGTAGAGAACAAGAACATTGAGACTTCTTTTCTTCTTTGCATGGTGGATACTCTATCCTGGTTTCACAGTAAAACAGCCAGAATCAAAACTAATATGCAAAATCTTTGTTGAGGAGATGAAATTCAGAGAAATAAAAATGAAAGAACTAGGTAAATGAGTTAGAGAGAGAAAGCAAGGACAATGGTGTGCATTCCTAGCTGTCCAGAAGTTACCAGAACACATACTGCTGAATCATGCAGAGACCTTCTCAGGGAGGAGGAATGGAGAAGTCTATCTTTTGTGGTTGTTTTATATTTCTTGTTGCTTACTTTCCAAAGTATCCCTTCTCTACTACTGAGATGTTAGATCCCCAATATTTCTGGCCAATGATATCAAGCAATGAAAGAGCATGAATCAGCATGCTTTCTTCTTTGCATCCTGTGACTTTAAAAATCCACTCTGGAAAGTAAGTGAAACATATGGATGGGTGTCTAAACAAACTTCAGTATCTGTATTTTTGCAGTGATAATAAAGCACAAGGAAGCACAGGCAGGAAGGAAAAACTTGTAGTGTGAGATTAGAAGAGTAAAATAAGGCACAGTTTGGTCCTGCCTTTGGCAGCCGGGGGTCAGATACAATTGCTTGCTGCTGCTGGGCAGATCAATTTTTATCATGTTCTGAGAGAAAAACTTCATTTTTTTCTCTAACCAGGAGGATGGGCATCTCCTCTTTATATTGACAAAAATGTCAGTGTTATCAAATAATTTTCCTGGCGCTTCACCTACAGCACAAAGTAGAAAGTCATGGTTGACCATGGTTGAGATTACATAACCGGACCCCTCATCAGGATAGGATATGGGATTTTAGCCATTTAAAATGTGGAAAAATGCAAAATTGGCCCATAGTATGATTTATGGTCTTAGTCAAGTGTATTTTTAGTGGTTCTTTGATTAATGCTCAGGAGACAGGTTGGATTTGGTGGTAGTGATTTGCAGTTATCTTGTCATCTAACTTGTAACTCCATGCTCACCATGACACAGGACCTATGCCTCAGCACAAAGATATGTTGAAGCCATGGAGAGAATCTCTTTACCTAGAATGAGCAGATATGAGGCTCCAGGACCCAAATACCTGCAATGTCAGTAACAAAAAACTGCAGAAGATCACTGTATCACTGTCATCCCCTTGCTCATTGACTTGCTTGAACAATCACTAATAATGTCTCCATTGTGAGACTTGTTACTGTTTTTGGCATATCAAATATGCCACAGGGAGCTTGACAGGCTCTGCCATGCGGGAAAGATACTCCACAAGTAGCTTGCCGGGCTCTCCGAGAGGGAGGGAGGAATCAAACCTGGGTTGGCCGTGTGCAAGGCAAATGCCCTACCGGCTGTGCTATCGCTCTAGCCCACAGAAAATACTAAAAGGGGGAAAAAAACAAGACTGGCTCTAGCAATAGAAGAAGAACCAGGGAATTTAGAAATGACTACAATTTTCAATCTTAAGTAGTAAACTATAAGAGAAGTTTTTTGCCTTCTTTATCTTCCATTGTGTTACCTATAAAATGGGAATAAGAAGGAACTCTCCTCAATGGAAGTGGGTACTCTGGTGATGGGTGTGGTGTCAGAATGAATCATGCCTGAAGCTCTCACTAACAGTATTGTAAATTATAGTACATTGAGAAGAATAAAAAATTATAGTCAAGGGATTGGAGAAAGTACAGTAGGCAGGACATTTGCCTTGCATGGGACCAACCAAGGTTTGATCCCCAGGACCTCATATGATCCCCTGAGCTTGCCAGCGGTGGTCCCTGAGCCCAGAGCCAGGAGTTAGCCCTGAGCATTGCTAGGTGTGGCCCCAAACTAAAATACTACTACTACTGCTACTACTACTACTAATAATAATAATAACAATAATAATATAAATAATAATAGGGAAAAAACATACCAATAAAAATACTTAATGAGGAAAAATGTTGTATGTTTTGTATGGTTAGTTTTTTCTACCAAACTGGCTGGACCAAACATCTGAATTTTTCAGTGAAATAGTAGCTTAGATGGAGTTCTTCAGATACTCTATAGTTGTGGTTAGCATCTATAATCAATTGACCATAAGTAAAGAAAATAATCTTTTGTAATCTTGATCACTGGATGAATTTTCATTGCTCAATGAGTTAGAAGATTTTAACAGGACCAGAGAGATAGTACAGCAGTGAAGACACTTGCATTACACATGACCAATCTGGTGTGATTCCTAGTACCACATGTGGTCTCCTGAGCCAGGTATGGTCTGAGAGCACATAACCAGGAGTAAGCCCTGAGCAGTGTCAGGAGGGGTTCCCAGGTTTGAAAAACATAAAGCGTTTAAGAGGGAAATGGAGGTTCTTGAGGAGGGAACAATTTTGTTTCAAGGTGGGAGCATCAGTTCCTGAGTTCTGGCACACTGGCCTATTCCACAAATTTTGTTTTGTTTTTGCTTTAGGGCCACACCTAGTGGTGCTCAGGTTTATTCCTTGCTCTGCACTCAGGGATACTCCCAGTGGTGATCAGGGCACCATATATAGCGTTGGAGATTGAACTTGGATTAACTGTATGCAAGACCAGTGCTCTCTACTCTCTCTCTCTGGCCCATGCTCTACAAACTTAAACGCGCTGGCCACACTGTTGTTTAAGGAAGTGTGTGAAGTAACTATTCATGTACTTACTTGGATCTCTCTCTCTCCCTCTCTCTCTCTCTCTCTCTCTCTCTCTGTGTGTGTGTGTGTGTGTGTGTGTATGTGTGTGTGTACCGTATATATATGTGGTACTTTTGTTCTGGAAAGCCTTGATTGATATGTGCAAAGCAGTTAGTACAGTGCCTTGCTTGTAATAGTTTTCAGGAAGCATTGATCTGCCATTGTTCTTTTAGGCACCTTTGTTTACTCTAGAGAATGCTTCAGGAAATATCAGCTGCCCAAGGATATTCCCTCTAAGGAGGCATTCTCGTCATATGTTTTGAGCTTGTGCTGTGCCTCTGGTTTATTTCATTTTTCCAGTGCAACAATGATGCTTATGACCCTGTTTATAATGTTCAGCAGCTGATTTTTACCTGTGTTTTTGCCATTACTTTGGTATGACCATTAATTACTAAACCTGTGCTCCATTATCACTTTCTTCCTTTTCCATCATGCTTCACAGCACTGGAAGCTCTGTCACCTGCATACCATTTGTGGTTATTTGTGAGTCAAAAGTGAACCTGCTGTAGAGAAGGTTCAATTGAGAAAAAGGCTGGAGAGCTGGTTCATTGGCTGAGAGCTACTCATAATACTCTATCTTCTGTACATAGTTTATAATAAGAAAATGTATTTTTAGATCAAATGTATTTTTAGATCAATTATTCACTGTATTACTGTCATCCCATTGTTCATTGATTTACTCGAGCAGGCACCAGTAATGTCTCTATTCCTCCCAGCCTTGAGATTTTAGCGGCCTTTCCTTACTTGTCTTTCCCAATGATTGGATGTTTTTTCAGGGTCAGGGAATGAGACCTATTGTTACTGTTTTTGTCATATCGAATACACCACGGGTAGCTCTGTGGCGTATTCACGGGCTCTGCCCGTGCGGGCGGGATACTCTCAGAAGCTTGTTGGCTCTCCGAGAGATATGTATACACACATACATACACAGATTTATATATATGTATACACACACACACGCATATATATATATATATATTACTCTCTATGATTTGTTGCCTACTGTCTGAACTCCATCAAATATGGTGTGGTAATTATGGAAAATAGGTCACTGTTACTGTCACTGTCATCCCATTGCTCATTGATTTGTTCGAGTGGGCACCAGTAACGTCTCTCATTGTGAGACTTATTGTTACTGTTTTTGGCATAACCAATACACCACGGGTAGCTTGCCAGGCTCTGCTGTGCGGGCGTGATACTCTCAGTAGCTTGCCAGGCTCTTCGGGAGGGGTGGAGGAATCGAACACTGGTCAGCCTCATGAAAGGTGAACACCCTACCGCTGTGCTATTGCTATGAAGTGTTTTATAATGTGTCCGGAAAACAGCCTGGAACGTGGCGGCAGTTGGGTAGTGGAGGTTGGCTGTCAGAGCTGGGTCCCTTGGGGTGGGAAGGGTTCTTACCCGCCCCCCTCTGGGGCACCCAGAGTGAAAACAGCCTGGCAAGGAGTCTGGTGGAATGGCTATGGGGGCCTCGTTTTATACTCCCGTCTGGGAAGAGCAGTCGTAAAAAAGGAAGTAAAAAATATAAACAAAAATTCATAATCGCACTACTAAAGATGACACTAGAGTTGAAACGTGATTGTGTGCAAGTGTTTTTTGATGTTAGGCTATCTTTTGGACCCTCTGAGTTTTTTCTATAAGCCTCCCTTCTATTTTTCCTATTTTTCTTTCTTTTTCACACCCAGCGATATTCAGGGGTTAATCACTCAGAAATTACTCCTGGTGGTATCAAGGGGACCATATGGAATGCTGGGGATTGGACCTGGTTGCCCTATCCGCTGTTCTCTGGCCCTTCTCCTGCTTTTTCATAATTAAGCAGATAGAAATGTTATTATATTTGAACTCCAATTAATTATGTATAGCACTTTTTCTGTATTTGTGGGTTTCAGGGGAGGCACGTGCTTTCTCAGTCCCTATTAACAAGTGTGTATGTATGTTGGTCAAATAAATCACGAGAAATGTAGATAGTTCAATATAAATTTATTCATACAGCATTATAGTATAGTTCAAAACTATCTGGATATCTAAAATTTAAACACATTGTAGTTACTTTAAAAATGCTTATAAATGAACAAATCTGAACATCAAAAAAAGAATTGGTTCCTTTGTGTATATATGACCTACACAGAGGTAATAAAAAATTCTTCTGTGTGGGATTATATTGGAAATTTTTATCTTTATTATCTAAATTTTCTATATTAAGTGTTGTAGAATGACAAAAAAGCCAAATCATTAAAAGTTAATGACTGCAAAAGACTTGGGATCAATTATTAATTGAACATTAATAATTTTCTATGCTTTGCCCTAATAATTTTGTATGCTTCAACACAGTAATTGTATTCTGCATAATAATGGATTTATATAATTTTTTAATATTTTTTATAGAAAATATTACTATGGTGAAGGTATCACAACCAGTCAGTGGTGCAAGGACATTGCTAAACAAAATGTGTGTATTACTATTGTGATTATAATGACACTTCAGTTATAATAAAAGCTAACCCAAGGTCTATTGACACCTACTTGATTGGCTTCATGTTAGACATTGTATATATGCATTTTGTCCACAATAAATTAAAAAGGGATTTATTTTGCTCATGTCTCGATGCCTGGCATTTAGAATGCAATAGCGTGCCATCACAGGAACATGTTATTCCAAACTATCAGCTTCTTTGAGTGCTGTAACTCAAAAGAATTCAGACGTGCCTAAAGCATCTTTATCACTTATTTTCAAAAGATTTCTTGGAGAAAGCTTGGCATCTTAACACTGCATGATTTTTCTCACTGCTCTGAAAACTACAATCAGATTCAGCCCAGAGCTACAGCACTCACATCAAAGAATTCAGCCTGAGAGCTGAGAAATGGTCTTTTCAATAAAAGTGATAAAAATATCTTAAATTCCCAGGGTGCCTTTCTTCTGAAAAAACTCATAAAGCCTTTACATGATTTGGTGAAAGGATTTTTATCCAGGAGGGTTTCTTTCCTTATATGTCATTTGATTAAGTTTCTCCAAGTTTAAATGCATTTCTGAATATTTTTATTATCGTTTGTTGGTATGTTTTCAGGTTCAACACTTTTCAGTTTAACTCATTTTAAGCATTTTAGACAACATTTTAAGAAAAAAATATCAGTATAAAAGCTGTTACTTTTCATATTTCCCTTATCATTGTTTCTGTAGATAGCTCTTTGCTCCCAAATTCTTGCTTCTTGTTCAGTCACTCTTACTTAACATCTTCCTTCTTTTTCATCTGAGATTCGGCCAGCTGGTGCTGAAGTACTGTTTCGTGCAGATTTTCCAGGGTCCTGGGCCCCAGGCCACAGTTTGTTTTATTTGTTTTTGTTTTCATTTTGAGGCCACATGAGGTTATACCCAGAGATCTCTCCTAGTGGGTCTCAGGATGTGGGATAGCGATTGAACTGGGCTCAATCACCTGTGAGGCAAGAGTCTTACTCCTCAGCCCTTAAAGCCCTTCTTTATAATGAGGGTCTCATATTACATTACTTAAATTCAGGCCTTTTGGTGTGGCTACTCTAGGAAGAAAATCTCTGGTTTAGTCCTATTGTACAATTGACATTAATTCTCTGATATGCTCCTTGGTCCCTCTGTCTCATGTGCACATATGAGGTATTGGAAAATCTACTTATATTGCTATTGCTCTCAATTCCTTAAGTTTTTCAGTATTTTCAAAAAACCAGAGCACTATCTATGATGCAATGGGTATCTAAAGTAATTAATTTTAAAAAAATAAAGTAATTAATTTTCTATTGATTAAAAATTATAGGGGCCGGAGCGATAGCACAGCGGGGAGGGCGTTTGCCTTGCACGCAGCCGACCCGGGTTAGATCCCCGGCATCCCATATGGTCCTCCAAGCACCGCCAGGAGTAATTCCTGAGTGCAGAGCCAGGAGTAACCCCTGAGCATCACTGGGTGTGACCCAAAAAGAAAAAAAAATTATATAATTTTTCTGAACACTTTCCAGGTCTTATCACTTAAAAAAATAAACAACATTCTCAAATAAACAAAAGTTTGAGATTACTATTTGGAAGTTTCTGAGGATTTAGGTACTCCTAAGTGCTTATTAAACATTAGCTATTGAATAATTCTGTTGCCTGTGACTTCAAAGGAAGGATAATAGTGAGGGATCATGGTCCCTGGAAAGTGGAGAAGTAGTTATAATAGATGTGACAAACTTTGGAATATATGTTCTTCATAATGGGGTCGATATAAAATGTTGTTTTTATTATATAAATACACACATTTATTATAAAATGATAGCACAGTGGGTAGGGCATTTGCCTTGCACACGGCCAACCCCGGTTCAATTCCTTTGTCCAGAAACAGTAACAGTAACAACAAGTCTCACAATGGAGACATTACTGGTGCCCACTCGAGCAAATCGATGAGCAACGGATGACAGTGATACAGTGATGGTTTATATACCCAGGAAGACAAACTGATTATGAGAAAAGGAAGAATTTTATCATCCCCAATTTGGGTTAATGTATTTGAATAATCTCTTCCTGAGTTTGAAGGCCTAGACATTAGACCTACCATTTGTCAAGCCCTAAGAACTAGCTCAGACTAACGCTGTGAAACATATCCATTCCATGCCAGTGTGTTTCAGTCATTCAGCAGTCAGTTTATGACCTTCAGTATTTTCTTGTGAATTCTGAACTCCAGGTTTCTTAACATGCATTTTTTCCTAATAAATCTATTACAAAACTGCCTCATGAGCACATGAAAATGTTGAAATCAAGCATTCTTTTGGTTCATTTATTTCTTTGGGACCCAACCTGCAAAAGACAACTCCTGTGAGAACTAACAAATACCAACCTTAAAACACCAAGTGTTTTGTCTAAAATCAAAATTTCTGATTAGATATTTGTGTGTGTCCTGAATTTAAATACATGAAACTGTAATGTTATTTGAATCCAAACACTTGCTTATCCATACTGCTTATTTCTCAGTTTTCCTGAGATTATGACTGTCCTGGGTCTCATCAATATATATATATATATATATATATGCATAATACATATACACACAGGTGATATATATGCTAGATATATATCAACATATACATGCAAACATGTATATATGTATAACCATAAAATATACATCTTATCATACAGGTAACATATATAGCATTATAGCACTGTCATCCCATTGTTCATCGATTTCCTTGAGCTGGCACCAGTAACGACTCCACTGTGAAACTTGTTCCTGTTTTTGGCATAGCAAATATGCCACAGGTAGCTTGCCAGGTTCTGTCGTGCAGGCGAGATACTCTCAGTAGCTTGCCAGGCTCTCCGAGAAGGGCGGAGAAATCGAACCCAGGTCAGCAGCGTGCAAGGCAAACAACCTACTGCTGTGCTATCACTCCAGCCCATATAAACCATAGACAAAGAATTATTATGTGTAGATATATGTGTGTTAAAATACATATACTCAACAATGGTTAGATATTGACCTTTTGTTGGACTGTATAAAGGCAAATCACTTGGGGAGGGAAGGAATAGTTTGGTGAAAATAAAACACATGCCCATAGAAGTCTAGGCAATTTAATTTATAGTTAAATATAGATCAAGGTATAGCTTTCATATATACTTCAATTTCCCATTTTCACATATTTCTGTTTTTTCACATATTTTTCACATATTTCAGCCTTTCTACTTTCACATATTTCTATACACATGTTTTACCAATGACCTTGAGTATTTTCTAAATCTTGGAGAGTGGTCAAAATTATTTGTCCAGAGCAAAATCTTGCTCTACTGCTCTAAATTATAAGAATATTTAGAATCTCATTATCTTCTTCTATCACTTTTAGCCTGATGTCAACATAGCTTTTAATTAATTCAGATACATTATATTAATAATCTTATCAGTTAGATAGGAGGAAAATGCATATGTGAGATTGGAGAAATTAATCCAAATAGATGAGAAAGGGATACATACACCAGTTGCAGTTCTTTATTGAAATATTTTCTCCATCTACAGAAGACATCAATAAACAACAAGAGCAACGATAAAACCCCAACTGAATTCTGTACCCTTCCAAAGACTCTAGTTTAAATCAATGAAGAGTTCCTAAAAATGAGTTGAATAATTCATAAGCTTTCCTGGCTATTCCAGAGAAGTTCACAATACTTTCTATGGAAATCAACAGAGACAGGACCGTGTCTTTTTAGCAGTCTTATTCTCATTCTGAGAATATGCTACTGAGAGATCTCTTGAGTCTTGTAAAAGAGGCAGCTAAGGAAGGAATTAATCCTCAGATGGCCCAAAGTCTTGACACTAGACAAAGGCTAGAATATTGACAGCAAATCATCATAAATGAATCTGTCTCCAGACAGATACCACATCTCAGATCACTCCTGAGCTATTTCAAAAAGAATTTCTAAGTGGAAGTCTTGGGTTCTTGGGGATGGGGGTTGGTCCTTTTAAATGGTGCATAGGAGGGGCTGGAGCGATAGCACAGCGGGTAGGGCGTTTGCCTTGCACTCGGCCAACCCGGGTTTGATTCCCAGCATCCCATATGGGCCCCTGAGCACCACCAGGAATGGTTCCTGAGTGCAGAACCAGGAATAACTCCTGTGCATCACCGGGTGTGGCCCAAAAAGCAAAATAAATAAATAAATAAATAAATAAATAAATAAATAAATAAAATAAATGGTGCATAGGAAGTGCGTGGCACCCACCAGAGATTCTCAAGCAAACAGGTTGATGGCTTTAACTCAAGGACCCATATATAATGCTGGCTGGGCCCTGTGGTATGAGAACACTGGAACAATCTTGGCAGTGCTGAGGGCCTCTGGAACAACACCTTATGCCATTTAGGGGACCATGTGGAGCCAAAAAGAGAGGTGGGTTTGGCACAAGCAAGGCATGTGCCTAAGCACTGTACTATCTCCCAAGTCTGGAATTTAATCATAAGAAAGAATTTATCATGCACTTTAGAGTACTAGGCTGACCCTTGCTTTATTTTTTCTGAGCTGTTTTCAGTGACACGGTTATTCTTGCTTAATGTAAAATCACATGAAGCATGCACAGACAAATAGTACAGTGGGTAAGGCACTTGCCTTGCATGCGACTGACTGGGTTCAATCCCTGGTGTCCTGTATAGTTCCCTGAGTACCACTAGGAACAATCCCTGAATGCAGAGCCAGAAATACCCTTTGAGCAAAACTACAAGAAATGGCTTTCACTGTGTCAAACAGGCAACATTATAGAGTTGAGCATAACTTTTTTTTGTTTTAACACTAAGAGTTTGACTCAAAGAATGAATGAGATGCTTGTTGGAGTGCCGGATATGAGGCCTAAAGACATTTTTGATGAGTAGGAGGTGAGCTCTGACAGATAGATATATTTAGTTACTAAGGGTGAAATTATTACCCCTTTTTTAGGAAGTGAATCAAGGTTTGCAGGAAGAGATGGGAGCTTTAAGACATATTGGAACAGACAGAATTTAATGAACTCTGTGCAGGACACAGAGAGGCAAGTGTACACAAAGTATCTCTTAGGAGTCAAGAAATTCCATCCAGGCTAGTTTACTCAGAAAAATTGCTCTAGTTTAACTATTGCTCAATATGTCATTTGTCAGAACTTATTGTCCTTTTCATTTGAGCAGGCCAGTGTCATTTATACCTGTCCTAAATTCCCTCCTCTCTTCCAGAATCCCATACATGAGACACACTGGGCCATTTCATGGAACTGGTCGTGCTTTGGCCGTGTTCCGTATACATTCTCTTGAAGGAATCCGTTCCTCGTTTGGAACACCCTTCCAACATTTCTTAATGCTTATTAAATATCAGTCCTTGATAAGCAGCCCCCCTATCCTTCAATTTAATTGGAATATTTCTCCTCTCTGGCCACTTCCTATTAATATTTTTCTGAGCACTAGTATTTTCTTGACAAAGGAGGAAAAGGACTGAGCAAGCCAGGGCTGTTCTTCTAAATGCCTCCACCCCATGCTTTCGACCGCTCATTCTACAGAACCAGTTTGTCTCAAGGGATCCACGCTTGCTATCTTTCTAGCAACTCTCTGCAAGCTAGGGGAAAAATATTGATCTTGAAAAGACAGATAACTGTCTTCAGTACTTCAAAAGTATTTCTGTAAAGGGAAGATGATAAAAGCACTACTTGATGAGGCTGTGCTAGGATGAAATAAAATGTGGTTTGGGAGGAATTGTGAACTGTGAAGAGATGTGGAAGTGGACATGGAAATAAGCACCACTCATTCTGCAGACCCGAGAGTGCCTCTTCTGGGCTAGTAGGAGTGAGACCTTGAGAAGGGGCCAGGATGAAGGACCTCGTTGCACTTGTGACTTCTCAGGCCATGGCTGCCCTCTAGCGGCCAAGATTCACAGATGCTTTATGATGGGTGCCCAGAGCGGAACAGAAGCGCTACAGGGAAATCAGTCTGGCCCTCAGCTTCTTCCCTAGGACGTCTGGCACAAATCCCTTTTTAATGTGCTCAGTACTTGGTAGAATAGAAGACTTTGAGGGCGATTAAGCTAACTTAAGCCAATTTACCAGATCTCCCCTAGCTTCACTCCCCTCCCCCCACCCCGTTTGCATAATAGAAAGAATAAAAGCTACTTTGAGAGCTTTTGTGAAAGCCATATGAATAAAGTTAGGCGAAATAGTCTGAATAGTATATGCATCTAAAAATTTTATTTTTAAAGTCATTTGTTGCTTTCAAACTTTCTATTTCTGGGTTAATATTGACAGGTTACTTGGAGATGAGAATATACATTCGATCTTTATTCAAATCATCTCAGATGCTTCACCCAAAAGTAAATGTTCGCCTTCTCTTTTTAATTTTTATTTTACTTCAATTTTTAGGATTTTTGGCTACACCAGTCACTCCATAGGGTTTACTCCTGGCTCTGCTGGGCTCAGGGAACCATTATGATGCTGGGGATCGAACTCAGCTCAACCACTCGTAAGGTAACCATCTTACTCATCGTACTATCTTTCTGACCACCTCTTTCCCTCCCACCACCCCCCATTTAAAGACAGAGCAGTTGCCCTGGAATTGGAAACTCTAATTTCAGGGTTAGACAAAACATCCATCAATGCTCTATTCATAGAGTCCTTTTTAGATTTGTTGTTCTACTTGTTGCTTTTCCTTAAAACGGTCTCTTGCCCAATAGGAGTATCTGGAAAGCTTTTGAGGTAAAGGATAAATAGTTATTTAGGTTCCAGGTCCAGACATGGAAAGTCTTCCAAAGCGAAACATGATGGAGTATTGATCACTGGGTGGCCATCTCTCCACTTTCCCTCTGGTTCACCTTTTCTCTCCTTAGACCAAAGGACTATATGGACAGTTGCTCCACTTTTTTCTTCAGTTCCATTTTTCTTCAGTTCCATTTTCTACGTGAGAAGAAAACATAATTTATTATTTCCAAGAGGATTTTTCAATTAAATTGGATTTTTTTTTCAGGTTTTTGAAAGAACAGGTCCTTAAATCTAACCGTTGAACACTTTAAATGACCTCAGGCAAGTTACTCAATTTTCCTAGGTTAGTTGTCTGCTAATCCTGGTTCACAAGAGCCAACTGTGTCTATTTCTCAATTTTGTGTTTGGAAAAAAATCTAATGGAGATAAATGAATGAATCATTAGTTATCTGGAAGGAAAATGTTCCAGGCTAAAGGAACAAACAAGCATCTGACATGTTCAAGAAATACCAAAGTGGTTGGTTAGAAGAGGAACAAAGGTAGGATCAGAGCCTAAAAGTCAATCAGTTCTTGTAAGGATTTGGGTTTTTCTCTCTGTGAGCTGGAATTCAGGGTTTTAGTGGAAGAATGATCTATCACACTTAACAGAATCAGCTGTGTTTTGTGTTAGGACTTGGCTGAGGACAGGTGCCAAAGTGTAGGGAAACAGAAACTCAATTGTTCAAATAAGATATGTCCGTGACAAGGACAAGTTCAACAATTGATGAAGGGAATGATATTCTGTTGTATTACAACAAAGCCTAAAGATTTTCTGATAGATTGGCAATGAGATGCAAGAGAAAGGGAGGAGTCAGAGATGAATATCTGTTTGCTTTTGGGTCACTCCTGATGGTGCTCAAGAGATCACACATAATGCTGCAGATTGAACCTGCGTTGGTTGCTTGCAAGGCACATGTCTCGCTGCTGTACTACATCTTCAGCCCTGTAGGATAACATTGGTTTGTCCTTCCTCCCTTGCCACAGGAGCTTAGGTTTATCAGGTTACACCCATCACAGTGCTCTCGAGTCACTCCCATTCCTTTGCTTATCTGTAACCTCTTTGTGCTCTGCTTCCCCAACAGGTCTGTCCCCTTTTCCCTCTAATCAGACTCTGTTAACTTGTAAGGTCAGATCCTTCTAAGGACACTGAACTTGTATTGTTAAATATTGCCTTTCTCCTCTTCTTATGTCTTTTGCATAGTCACTTCAAAATAATGTCCTTTTTGTATAGACACAGGAAGACAGTTAATATTATGCTTTTATAACTTGGGAGTTAATTGACTGAATAATATTTACTCCTGGCATCTGTTTTCTCGACTACCTAGCACCCCAAAAATAGGGTCCCAATGCGGGACTAGCTGGAACCAGGACAAGCTGCGAGCTACCCTGGCATCAAAATGGGCCAGGCAAGTGCCATAATACTTAACTATAAGTTAAGAGCATGATCACAGACAAATTCTGTCATGATCCAAAAAATAACAATTGAATTAGGATCCTGCTAGGGTTAGGAAAGACTAATCTGGTCTGAGCACTGTAGTCTGAGATTTATAGTGAGATGGCACCAGGAGAGCCATCCTATAAGCTTAATGTATCTCTTACTATGTCCATCCAAATGACTAATATTATGAATGTTTGCATGTTTGTTGGACTAAGGAAAGGTGAAACACACCCATAAATGGAATTTCACCCTTAGGTGGGTCATCCAGCTGAATAAGAGTTTATCCTAGAGGAAGCTTCCCCTGAGGGAAGGACTTTACCTCTGTTGATTGTATGACCACACCTGTGTGTAATTATTACCCCAACCCCTCATGCTTTGGAAGATACTAAGGCTGTATGAGTGGGCAAGGGGAGATTCGGGAGGAGAATGAAGTAGAATCAGGGGGAGAATCAAGAGAATCTAGGAGAACTGTGAAGGAGCAGGATCCAAGAAGAGGATGAAGGGGTTGGAGAAGGAGGATGAGGAGAGGAATGGAGACAAGATTGGAATTAACTGCAACTGACAGCAACCATCCTGGCCCTCATTCCCTCCTTCGTCTGCCCATCGCCACTGACCACCCAGGGGTGAGGGAAGTGGTGTGAGACCACTGAATGCAGGTGGCCAGAGAGAGCCACCGAGGCCTTTTGTATTTATTTTTGAATACACACAGCCCAAAGATGAGTATTTTTATCTGAGCAATTCTAGGGATAAGATTGCCATTACTAAGATGAGAAGATCATGGGAAGAGCTGGTTTTGAAGATATAGCAAGGATCTGGGTTTGGGGGAGGTCAAGTATGAGATGCCTAATATGCATCCAAGAACAGATGTCAGTCTGATATTTGATAACAAACGTTTGGGGAAAGATCAGTGGGCTGGAGGGACAGTACAGTGATTAGGACACTTACCCTGTATGCTATTAACCTGGGCTCAGTCCCTGGAACTCCATATGGTCCCCTAAGTTCTGCCAGGAGTGATCCCTAAGAACAGAGCCAGGAGTAAGTCCAGGGCAACATGAGTGTACCCCCATACCTCCCCAAAAAAGGTTCAAACTATAGATAAAAGTATCAGTTTTCATCATACAGACTGTATTTTAAAGACATTAGATAAGATTGCTACTGAAGAAATTTATTGAGTGAGGTGTATACCAGTGGGATATTGCTCTCTGGAATAGCAATAGTGAATAAGTTCAATATGCTCTCTGCCTTCAGGAAGCTTGCAGTGTATGGGAGATATTTGATAGAGCTATTAAAGAAATGATTAAAGTAAAAGATGGTAAATGGCACAAGAAAGTGTAAGGTCACTTTATTTTATAGCTTCTTGTGTTGTATCTTAGGCCTTTGTTCACTTTATATATCTTTGGTGATCTCATTCATTCTTTTGAATTTCATTGACTCCCACATAGAAATCCCTAGCTCAAGTTTTCTATGTTTATACAACCCATTTCTATTGGATATCACCTTGTGAGAGTCAATCACTGTCAAACTCAACACATTAAAAGCAGGACCAATTATTGCTCTTACACATGTCTTCCCAATACACACATATTCTGTAATTTAGGTTTTTTTTCCCTCGTGTTCATACACACCCACTTAAGAATTACTGAATCCACTTTCCAGCTAGGCACCAAAGCATTAATATTGGCTTCCTCATCCCTTTACCTACCACACACTAGTCCTATTTTTCTTTATTCTCTATATTTCCTGAATACCCTCAATGTCTCCAGTTCTACTAAAGTCATTGTTAAATTTAAAAAATCATAACTTTTTTTGATCTTTATTATGTACCATGTTCTAAACTAATTGCTTGAAATGTATGTTCTCTTTAATTCTCAGAACAATACTATTGATTAGATTCTAGTTGAATAGATGCCAGTATTTGTGTTATCTCATTTTTACAGATAAGGAAAATAAGGAATAAAGAAGTTAAAGCAGGTCATAGAGATCACACTAATGCTAGTTGAAGAAGCCTTATAGAATGAAGCCAGTGTTATTAGCCACCAGATCCCTAGTTTTGTCAGCTATATTTCTCATTCTTTGAATTTTTACAACAGCTTTCACCCATGCCCTTTTCCAAGCTTCACATCACATCAGGGTGAAATGATATTTCTACTTAAATTTACTTAGTTGCTCTCTGTTAACTTCTGATAAATTCTAAAGCCCATAATGTAGCTTTTGACATTGTACTCTTATGATTTGACCTCTGATTACTCCTTAAGACTTCCTAATCCTCTTTTTCCCTTACCCACCACACAGCCCTAAAGCAATTTCTTTAGTCCCATAAACGTGCTTTTCTGCTCCGTGTCTTCTAACTTTCCTCATATATTCGTGGAGTCTTCTCTGACTGATCCACCTCAATTTATCCCACCTTTCATTTCCAGAAATGAAATCTTTTTTTCAGTTATTACTTTTTCTCGGAAGACTCCCTGATTCCTCCAAATCTGTTAGAGGGTATAATAGACAGGATCAAAGATCCTCAAAGATGTCTATATCTTTTTAATTAAACATTTAAAAAATGAGAGTTTAGATAGCATGTTTACAATTATACTTTTATCGTTTGATATGCAAAGTTACTATCCCTCCACCACCACTGAAGTGTCCCAGATCAACATTCAACATTGTCCTTATGTTATATCTAGTTGGCCTCCAGCCACTACCCCCAGCCTCCCCCAAGCCCCCATAATCTTAATCTTTATTATTATTATTGTTGTTGTTATTAAAGGCTAAGGGTTTTGCAGCATTTGGTATGGCCTATTACCTTGTTTTGTTTCTCTGCATACCACAGATGTATGAGATCATATAACATTATCTTCTTTCTGACTTATTTTGCCTGAGATGATGCACCCTAGCTCTGTTCCATCCAACTTGTAGCATACTACAAGATTTAATATTTTATTAATGTTCATATGTGCATGTATATACATACGTATATGCCACAACTTCTTTACGCACTTGTCTGTCATTGGACATTTGTTTTGTTTCTATATTCTATCTATTACATTTAGTGATTCATTCATATATTTTCAAGCTAACATTTTTGTATTCTTGGAATAGATGTTAAGAAGTGAAAATAACTGGGTCCTGTGGAGACTCTTTACTTATGTTTTTTGAGATATCTCTATATAGTTTTCCATAGATGATGTACCAGGAAACTTTCCCCGGTATGAATAAATGATCCTTTTTCTTTACATCCCCTCCAACACTGATTGCTTTTTGTCTTTTTGATATGTGACATTTTCACGCATGTGAAATGGTTATGATGTTTATATATTAATGCCAAATATGGAAATGGGTTCCCTTACATAGCAATAGGGACTTTGCAGATGTGTTTTAATTAAGGATACTGAGACAAGGAGATTGTTTGGATCATCTAGATGAGTCCACTGTAATCAAGAGTCTTTATGAGAGGGAGGCTGAGAGCCAGAATCAGAGATGTATCAGTGGAAGTTGAGACCAAAGTGATAAAGGCATGTGCTAGGGAATATGGGATACTTCTAAGGCTGCAGAGAACAAGCTGATAGGTTCTTGTCTAACACCTCCAACTCTGGTCTGTGGGCACCTTCATTTTAGTCCTGAAAGACCCATTTTAGACTCCTAAACTCCAAAAAGGTTAAATGATATTTTTGTTGTTTTAAACTACAATATTTAGTAATAAACTACACTATTTAGTAATTTCTTGAATCTATAATAGGAAACCATTTCAGATGGCTTTCCATGTGTCCTGGTACCTTCTGTTTTTCCTTTCTCCCATTCTTCAGATTCTATTTTAATTAAGACTTGATTACTTGTTCCTCTTCCTAGTGACCAATGAGATCTACCTGAGAATATACTGAGTCAATAGTGTCCAGCTTCTATCCTCAAGAAACAACATGATTCTTGGAACCTGGGGCTAACTTGTGTTTGTTGTGTGAAAGATTGTAAAATATTATAACCAATATTATAACTAATTTTCTGTGCTTCACAGGAGAAAAATGTGGTAAGAGGGTAAATGTATTGTTTCTTGTGGTGTTTCAATGTTCTCTAGAGTTTATATATTCCATTATCTTCTTTCGTATTAACTTAAAACTTATTGATTTAGGGGCTGGAGAGATAGCACAGCAGATAGGGCATTTGCCTTGCATGTGACCAATCCAGGTTCTTTCCCCAGCATCCCATATGGTTCTCCTCCAAGCACCACCAGAAGTAATTTTCTTTCTTTTTTTTTTTTTGCTTTATTTTGTTTTTTGGGTCACACCCAGCGATGCTCAGGGATTACTCCCGGCTTTGCACTCAGGAATTACTCCTTGCGGTGCTTGGGGGACCATACGGGATGCTGGGGATCGAACCCGGGTCGGCCGCGTGCAAGGCAAACGCCCTACCTGCTGTGCTATCACTCCAGCCTCCAGAAGTAATTTTCCAAGTGTAGAACCAGGAGTGACCCGTGAGCATCACCAGGTATGACCTCTCCCACACCCCCAAGATGAATTATTAATCCCTTTTGGTAGGAATAAATCTTAGTTTCCGAGCCATAGCATCAGAGAAAAGGCAACTAAAGCATAACAATAAATTATCTCAGGATACCTTTATGCCTTTTGATATGCAGAGAATTCACCCAGTCTTTCACAAAGCATGATTACAATGATCTCTTAAGGTAAATAGGATGGTCCTATTTTTCTCTCTCCCTCTCAATTAGAATGTACATTTAATGAATCCAAGGACTCAACATTGCCTGACAGTTACTAGTTGCTCAATATTGTTGAATGATAGGGAAGGTTGTTATTGAGACAGCAAGGAGTGTGGAGGGTGAGGAGGTCATTGGGAGGCAGGGCTTTATCAGAATATAGGTACCCCAACAGCACACCCTGAATATATAAATGCTTCTGACATATTTGATAACTGGAACTGGTTTCTCCTTTTCTCATCTAGCACCTAGGCTAGGTCAGTGCTTCAGCAAAGTAAGCACCACCCCTCTCTCTAGGGGTATCAAAAGCTGTTGGATGAACTAGAAATACTCAGTTTATTACATTGTGGATGCAGATATTTAAATACATGAAAAAATGCTATCAAAAGCTGAACTTATGACTCTAACTTGGAGGTTTTTCTTTGTTCTCTTTCCCTTTCTCTACCCTAAGACTTTAGGAAAAGGAAAGACAATTTTAAGTACATATACATCAAATGAGAGGAGGGGCAAAGATTTCTGTCTTGAAGGTAAAGTGAAATTTTAAGTGTTAAAGTGATGAAAATAGATTTCAAGTTAAGAACTACTCAGAGTGAGGACAATTAAGCAAATAAAAGTCTAACATTTTGAACTCAGAAAGTGATAGTTCATTGATTTAATGGATTTTCAACTAAATTGCCTTTTATAAAAGTTCTAATGCTGTCTTATTCACAACTAGTGATTCTAATTTGTGTTTTCATAGCACTATAGCGCTGTCGTCCTGTTGTTCATCGATTTGCTCAAGCAGGCACCAGTAACATCTCCATTGTGAGACTTATTTTTATAAGCCTCAAAAATTCTTTACACTTACACAGGTTTCCATATATGGATTTTGGCCTGTAAGCAGATTATTCTTAGCTCTCTTTCCACATTCAAACAGATATTCAACATTTCTCTCATCAGCATGCTTTGAACTGGACCACTGACTTCCATTAGTTATCATTCATTAAGCTAAAGCAACTTCACAGATTCTTCTACTTGCTTGATAAGAGTGAAAGACTGAAGGTCACCAGGTCACTAAAAGGCAAAGGATGCAGAACATGACAGCAGCTACTCTTGCCTGGACACAGTGGCTCAACTGGCATTTTGTGTAAATTGCAGGAAGGTCACTGCCTTCTGAGTTGTGATTCAGTTGGGTTATTCCATGTAAGCATGGAGGGTCATTTGGGCTTTTCCTCTCCTGCCTTTTTTTTTTAAGATACTCTGAGTCACAATACATCAGTGATAGCTTCATGCATTCAACATTTCTACACCACACACACTTCCCTCTGCCAATGTCCCAAAAGCCCCTCCCATCAAAAAGATGCTTCGTACTAGTCATTTTGTGGTTGCTGTAATTTGGGGCACCATGATTTACAGTACTGTTCATCATAGGATTTCACACATACAAGGTACCAACACCACACCCTCCATCTGAGTGTTAGCTTCCCTCTCAGTTTGTCATCTCAGGAAGTCCCCTCCCTGTCCTGATACCTTACCAGCAATTTTCCATTCTCTTCAGGAGGTGGTGAGCTCACAGTGACCACAAGGGATTGTAAGAAGTCCTTGGAAAGTTGACTCAGCTTAGACATCTGGTTGACCAAATGAGTGCGTGGACAGTGTAATTCACAGGATATGAGAAGAGCAGCTTGTGCATAGACAAATGTTTTAGATTTGAAGAAAACTCTATTGTGGATATTGTCTATGGACTTTCCAGGAAAAATCCACAACAAAACGCAGCCAGAGCATTTTGGTTGCATATTTAGACACTGCTGAAATGTTTATTATCACATCCACAGGGACACTGTAGAATATGTTTAAACTCTATACCATGAAATCTGTGCATTCCCAAACAAGGTGAGTTCTGAATGCATGTATTTCTGCATTCTATATTGTATATCTAAACATTAACTATATGTGGTTAAGGAAATAATTTTTGCTCTCATGACAGGGAGAAGAGGATTCTCTTAATATAGTAGAAGTGCCATATTTGAAGTTTCATGCACCTTAGATTATCACAGAAAGTGAACATGCATTATCCATCCACTTAATTTTCACTCTTCAAGACCCACTTAATTCCATTCTTCTATAACAAGGAAGTGTGCAAGTTATTATCAAGAAGAAAAAGAAGTGGAATGGAGGAATAACTTCGAATGCATGGTTTGCATATGGGAGTCCCAGGTTCAATTTCTGATCTTGCGTTGTCCAGCACCCCCAAATACCACAAAGTTTGGTGTGATCCCAAGCCCAGAAACTCTGAACAAGGAGAAAGAAAAGAAAGACGGACAATTTCATGCACTGGGGCAAGCTCCATAATGGAGCTAGGAGAAATGACTTAACTTTCTCGTGGCTCCAGACAGCAGATTAATATTGAATAAGTCAAAGGAGAAAAAGACTGAGTGACCTCACTCAAATGTGGGGTTTCAGGAAGGAAAGAATGGGGACAGGAATATGCCAGTGGACTCAGGAATATGCCAGTGGACTCAGATAGAAAAGCTAAGGCTACCAGAATAGGAGGGATGATAGGGACTAATGGGAGACTGTACTAGAGGGACATTCATACTTTGGTGGTGGTTGTTGTGAGATAACATATATGTTGAAGAGGTGTGAAATTGTCCACCTAAAACATGATGTGTAAACTAATATCTGAACTGTAAAATGAAGTGGAAAGTTAACATTTCAGAATTACAATTTTCTCACTTGTAATGTAAGAATGGTAGACCAGACCAGAGGATTTGTATGGTCTCCTCAGGCTAAGAGGATGGGACTGAGCCCAGGAAACAGCAGAAAGCTTTTGTGAGAAGTATTTCAGCAGTGAGAATTCTCTCTTGGTTTCCCCCCACTCCCACCCCCAGGTGCCTTTTCTCTTTCCCTTTCTTTCCATTTTCCTTTCTCTTCCCTTCCCTTTCCTTCTTGTACTGGTTTCTGTGTCACACCTAATGGTATTCAGGACTTACTACTGGCTCTGCATTCAGGATTAGTTCTGGTGAAACCCAGAGGACCATATGAAGCACCTGGAATGGAACCATAGTCAACTGTATGCAAGGCAAAAGCCTTACCCACTGTAGTATTTCTCCAGCCCTC
This sequence comes from Sorex araneus, assembly GCF_027595985.1. Classification (NCBI taxonomy): domain Eukaryota; kingdom Metazoa; phylum Chordata; class Mammalia; order Eulipotyphla; family Soricidae; genus Sorex; species Sorex araneus. Next base: position 237,826,456 of record NC_073302.1, on the reverse strand, counting down.
ACAGAGAAATTTTTCTAATAAATAATATTTAACATATTATCTGCATTGGGATTGTAGCTTGGAGCAGAAAAGGAGAAAGAAAAAAGGGGAGAGACTAAATCAAGGAAAAAATTGTAATAAGTATAAAATGAGATGGGAATTTTTTTTTTTTTTTGCTTAGTGAAAAGGTAATTGTGGGGCTGGAGCGATAGCACAGCGGGTAGGGCATTTGCCTTGCACTCGACCAACCTAGGTTCAATTCCCAGCATCCCATATGGTCCTCCAAGCACCACCAGGAGTAATTCCTGAGTTCACGAGCCAGGAGTACCCCTGTGCATCGCCAGGTGTGACCCAAAAACCAAGAAAAAAAAAGAAAGGTAATTGTTCATGTATCAAAAGAAATATTTATGATATGTGGGTAGATGGTAAAGAGATTAAGAGTATAAATGCTTTTTTAAAAAGGTGATATTCACATATAATTCAAATGAAACTATTTAATATATTAGTTAAAGTATCATAAATTCATAGTGCTTAGAAAATGAGAGATTTTACCTGGAAAAAACCGGAGTGCCCAAAAACAGATGACTGGTTAAAGAAACTTTGGTATATCTACACAATGGAATACTATGCAGCTGTTAGAAAAACAAAGTAATGAAATTTGCATATAAGTGGATCAACATGGAAAGTATGTTGAGTGAAATGAGTCAGCAAGAAAGAGACAGACATAGAAAGATTGCACTCATATGTGGATTATAAAGTAGCAGAATGGGACACTAACACCCAAGAGTAGTAGAGATAAGAACCAGGAGGTCTGCCCCACAGCTTGGAAACTGGCCTCCCAGTCTGGGGGAAAAGGGAGCAGAGACAGAGAATGGAACACACCTAGTAGATAATGTTGAGAGGACCTACTCCGGTTGAAAGCTGCATACCAAAAGTAGACTATAGACCAAACATGATAGCCACTCAATACCTCTATTGCAAACTATAACATACAACAGGAGAGAGAACAAAAGGGAATGCCCTGCCGAAGAGGCAGGATAAGCTGGTGCGGGTTGGGATGGGGGTGGTAGGAGGGATACTGGGATCATTGGTGGAGGAGAATGTGCACTGGTGGAGGGATGTAAACTAAATACAAACATGAAAGTTCATAAATTTGTAACTGTATCCCACGGTGATTCACTAATAAAAATTAAAATTAAAAAAAAGAAAATGAGAGATTTTAGATGGCTAGGTAAATCAGATACTGTAAACTTTAAAAAATTTTTAGTTTATTTCTTTTGGGAAACTTTCTAACATGAACAAGTCCATGTTTTAAGGGACAGAGTAGACTGAATGCAATATGCACATTCACTATTACTAACCCTTGGCAGTGTAAGTATTAATCATTATTTCAAATTCCATTTGTACATGTGCTCTCTTTGAATGTGCATGTCAACTTGGATTGCATTTGATTGTATTAGATCAAAAGAGTCAACACACTAATGACCCCCAAATAAATTTTTGTTTTTGTTGTTATTAATTGGGACCATGATTATTAACTCCATACTCATTTGTGTCCTTTCCATAAAAGTGACCCAAGAATATAAATAATTCTAGAGACAGTGTAGTTATTTCTGGAAGCAAGAATAAGCTCATTTGAAGCAACCTTTCTAATTAGTACTAATAGTCTCAGCACTTATGTTGTTACTTCCTGCACCAGACTCCTTGTCAGCATGTTCCATCCCTTCTTACTCATTGCCTTTGTGTCACTAGTGACTCTTTTATAGTCAGTTGTGCCAAGACCTTTTTTCTTGGGGTGCAGAATTGCACTACTGAAAAAAAAAGACAGAAATCAACCAGGGATTTCTTTTACTCCTGGCCAGCAAGCCAACCAGTTCTACCATGTTCATACAATCCTCAAGGATCTGACACAAAAACTGAGTTTATTGACAGCTAGGTATTTAATAACTTGTGTCTTTATGCTAAAGAGAAAATTAAGTGATGAACAAAACACATGTTCACTATGCCCGGTGTTACTAAAGATAGCCCAAACTCTGGACTTGTGGAGTGACATGCCCTCCCAAGCCTCCCTGAATATGGCTTCCGTGCTCCAGAGGAGTCCCCCTAGGTGGTCAGGTTAGGCCACCCAGGTTCCTCTGTGACAGACAAGAGGACAACATTGGCATCACTTCTTATGAAGGAACTTGGTATCCAGGAGAGGTGTTTGTTTGTTAAACAAAAAATATGGCTGATACCAGTCAATGATGAAGTAATTTTAGGTAATTTCACTAATATTTTAGAAACATATTTGCTTTAAAAGAGACTGATTTAAAATAAAAAGAATCATAGTGAGGATAGAATCATTGCAATGAAATGTAATGTAATATCTGACTTCAAAATGTTTTCCTATGGTTTACTCACAGTTGCTTTTATTTCATGCATAAGTGTGCTACTGAAATTCTAAGCTTGTTATTTTCATTTTGTTATGAGAATAACCCTATTATTATGTTATTCATACTTTGGTTCTATGTCTATGAAATAGCCTGAAGTTTATCTTGTCCCTGCTTTTTCAATTTTTTACTTTATCTAGAGGACTATAGTCAAATTTGTTGTGTGCTATGACTGGCTTTCCAGAGACCAGCATTTTCTGAAAAACAAAAATGCTATTTGCATTTATGGTATGACATAAATGGTGTGGGATTTTATTCATCTATAAATGTGTTGACTTTTATGTTTATTGGTGTCAATATATTTATTTTCATATGGTTTCATACCTTTTGCCCAGAATTGTTGGAATATGATGTACCCACAGATTATGATTTTTGCATCAGTTCTAATACATGTTGTATATTTTTTGTGAGAACAGTAATATTTCTCCTAGAGTCACAGTAAAATCATATCCATTACTTAAACAAGATAAAAAGTACTTAGTATCTTCCCCAAAGTTCCTTATCAAATCTGGAGTGGTCATTCAGTTTGACATGTCTTATAGGTATTTTATTCAGATGATTAGAGACAAATACTTCTATCTTTTAACTTTCATTTAATGAATGTTAAGTATTTTCTAGGTGATTATGAACACTTCAACCCTCCTTCTGGTACACTTTTAGAAGTTTACAAAATACATTGTGTGTGGAGTTTCCCAGGCCCACCAAGGCCACTCCTCACCAGTTTATCATCTGGCCTCCCTCCGCTGCTTAACCAGATTGCAGGAATGATATTTCTGTAATGTGTGATATAGGCAATCATTCAGTGATTATTTTTTTTTATAGAACTTTTATTTTTTTATTTTTTTTTATAATTTATTTATTTTTAATTAGAGAATCACCGTGAGGGTACAGTTACAGATTTATACACTTTTGTGCTTATAATTCCCTCATACAAAGTTCGGGAACCCATCCCTTCACCAGTGCCCATTCTCCACCACCCGTAAACCCGACGTCCCTCCCACCCTCCCCAATCCCATCTCCCCCCCACCCCACCCTGCCACTGTGGCAGGGCATTCCCTTCTGTTCTCTCTCTCTAATTAGCTGTTGTGGTTTGCAATAAAGGTGTTGAGTGGCCGCTGTGCTCAGTCTCTAGCCCTCATTCAGCCCGCAACTCCCTTCCCCCACATGGCCTTCAACTACAATGTAGTTGGTGATCGCTTCTCTGAGTTGCCCTTTCCCCGGAACGTGAGGCCAGCCGCGAAGCCATGGGGTCAACCTCCTGGTACTTATTTCTACAGTTCTTGGGTATTAGTCTCCCACTCTGATATTCTATATACCATAGATGAGTGCAGTCTTTCTATGTCTGTCTCTCTCTTTCTGACTCATTTCACTCAGCATGAAACTTTTCATGCCCATCCACTTAACTACAAAATTCTTGACTTCCTTTTTTCTAACAGCTGCATAGTATTCCATTGTATAGATGTACCAAAGTTTCCTCAACCAGTCATCCGTTTTGGGGCATTCTGGTTTTTTCCAGATTCTGGCTATTGTAAAGCAGCACTGTTTACAATAGCCAGAATCAGTGATTATTTTTTTAAAATCTCAAAAATTCACTTTTTGAGACCATTTTCTTGAAAACTGTTTTTCCTTTGTTTCAAACTTATAACGAGAGAAGAGTGATTTGCTTTCCTAATGTCAGGTATTTTTTTATTATCTGAGATTTATACTTTCATCTAATTCTGAAAGAGACTTGGGGTGGCACATGGAAATGATGACTTTGCTCTTATCTGAGTGCTTTAAGATGTAATTGTGCTTGTTGTTTTTCTGACATGTTTGTAACTTCTTGGTATTGGTGATTAATGTCTGAAAGTAGAACAAAACTTTCACTGAATATATAAAATATTCTTTCATCTGTGATGTCTTGGCAAGTACCAAGAAACTGCAAGAGGAAATAACATGAAAATGTGCATTAAAGGCAAAAGCACCGAGTGGCTACTTTCACTTAGAAGAGGAACTTTGATTAAAAGATAATATCACTTTTTGGGGGTAAGTATTTTATGAGTTATTCAGGCATTAAATTTAATGCCTCACCTTTTCCAAAGTCTGCATATGAAACAATGAATAATTGGTATATATCTTTGGGGGAGAAAATGCAACTCCTCAGAGGTCAGGCTGCATTATTGCAGCTTTTAAATGCTTCTTTCAAGTGCGTGGCAGCTTTTGCGGCTGCATGACCTTTCATGATATACAAAGTGAACAATGGAAAATAAATGGTCTAGTGTCCTCCCCTACCCAAAACTAGAGAGAGCGGCGATACTCAGGGTCTCATGGAATGGGAGGTGGAACCGGCTCCTTTCCCTGCCCCAAGAAGTTCCCAAATTGCCGCCCACGAATGGCTCCTGGCTCCTGAACAGACATGATCCCAGAGGCACACAAACCAATCTCGAAACCCAGTGGCTTCTGAGAGAAATGCATCTGGACTGAGCATTAAACTATGGTGCTGTGCCACCCTGGATGGGGAAAGATGTTTGTCCCTTCCACCTTTTCTCCCTGGCAGCACAGTGGCTGCCACCTTTTCAGAGCCCATTGAACAGCCAGATATGAAACTGCAGTGACGTGACATGCAGGGCCTCACGGGATGGGGGTTGGAACCGGCCCCTCTCCCCGCCCCAACAAGGCCCCGAGTTGCTGCCCATGAATGGCTCCTGGCTCCTGAATGGCCATCATCCCATAGGCACACAAAAACGATCTCGGAACCCTGCGGCTTTTGGCAGAAATCCTTCCAGACTTATTACTAAAATATCAGAAATCCAAAATTCTCTTTATATCAGCAATAGAAAACAAATTATCTAATGATGCCTTTTTGGCAGGTCTGTATGTTGGGGAAAAATCCAAATAATAATGGTGGATCTTTTGTGGAAGTACTGTATGTGATCAAAGCGGAGAGAGAGTAAGGTGGAAATCATCTGCCACATAGGCGGGGGAGAGGGGGTGGGATGGAGTGTATACTAGGGTTCTTGGTGGTGGAGGGTGTGCACTGGTGAGGGGGTGGGTGTTTGATCATTGTATCAAACTGAGACTGGAAAGCTTTGTAACTGTTCTCACAGTAATTCAATTAAAAACATGCTTCTTTCAAAGGTCTTTCTTTTCAGCTGGGTATTTTAACTTCACACAGGCAAGTAAAAAAAGGGCGAGTAGATATGGAGAAGGATAGAGGTGAGGCTGAAAGAAAGAATGGTTAACAGACATGTGCACTGTGTTTCTTAGATGAATGACTCACCGTGCCTGTTAGCCTGGCACACAGCTGATGACTTTTTCAGCAGAGTTGACAGGATATTCAGCTTAGAGTTTTTCTGTGGGCAAAGTGATGCAGAGATTGAAGCTGTCTGTACTGCTCTTCTGATTTTCTCTCTGTGCCACCCCCCTTTTGATTCTCCTAATAGCATATCCCACCTCTCACTGAGCCAGGGAACTGAACAAAAACACACAAAAAGTGAGCAGTCACATGGAGGTGTGGAATCAGAGTGAGAGAGTTCTTCTCTGCAGGGAATAGGCAGTTTGTCTGTGGTACTTGTCTTGAGGACCCAAAGGTAATAGAGCCCTGGGTGTAGCCTCCAGCTTTTTAAATTTGCAGCAATGGGAGGTACATATAGCAAAGGTTGAAAATTAGAATTGAGTCCCTTTATGGGCCTGACTACATCTAAAACACTTAAAGTCTCTAGGGATATTACCTAGAAATTTGATTTTCTAATGTACATCCAAGATGTCTTTGATGGGTCCTCTATCTGGTCTTCAGTGGGTCTAATCAGGGGTATCTCCAACTTTTCATTCAGAAGAAATATTCTATGATTCAGTCACTTTAGTTTGTCTTGCTTTACTCCCTTTAAAAAGAAACTCAAATATACATGACACATGATAATTTTTCAGTACACGTACTGCAAACCATAATGACCAAGAGAGGGAGGGGAGGAAGGGAGGGGGCAGAGGAAGAGAGGGAGTGTGGGAAGGAGGGAGGGAGGGAGGGAGGGAGGGAGGGAGGGAGGGAGGGAGGGAGGGAGGGAGGGAGGGAGGGAGGGAATAAAAGTGCCTGCCATAGAGGCAGGCTTGGGGTGGGAGGGTGGAAGAAGGAAACTGGGAACACTGGTGGAGAGAAATGTACACATGAAGGGACAGGTGTTGGAATATTGCATGATCGAAACTCAATTGTGAACAACTTTGCAACTGTGTATCTCATGGTGGTTTAATTAATAAACAGAAAGAAAGTGCAGATCACAGATGTCCAGCAGGAGTTTACTGAGAGCCTCATCTTCATCAGCTTTATAATTTGTACGTCAGCAGCAAGAGAGCGCTTCACTAAGCTTCACTTCAAACATCAGACTGATGTTTGAACATTGGAAACACTGGTCCCTGAGTACTGCCAGGTGTAGCCCTGGAGGCCACCAAGTACTGCTGGGTATGGCCCTGGTGGTCCCCAGCACCATCAGGTCTGAGCAGCACTGAATCACTGGGCCAGGGGTCAAATATTTCACACAATGGCACCTAGGCTTCTTGAGCACAGCTTGGGAGCACCCCACCCTTCAAAATATCTGTGACCCTCTTCCCCAGCTGTCATGTCTTTGCAGAAGAGATGTATAGATGCAGAGATCACATCTCAGTCACGATGGAGCTGGGGGCAGGCTGTTCACAGTGAAACTACAAGGTTATCAAAAGTCATCAAAAGTCTCATAGGAAGGGTAGAATGAGGCATCCAGCTGCTGCCCCAGTAGGGAGAATCTGAAACGGAGAACCAAATCAAGCTGAAGAGGGAACACTCTGGATGACATCGAAATTGTCAGGAAGTTGAGGAAGGAGCTCTCCAGGTCAGTTTATGCCAAAAGTCCAAAAGGGTCAGAGACAAAGTCTGCTGACTCCTGAGGGAGAGCAGAGGTTTTCAGAATGACCTGAAGTGCTGGACTTCTGGGGCATTCTGGGGGTGCAGGAATAGTCTGTTACCCCGAGAAATTCTACTGACGTAAGAAGTTGTAGAATTGTAGCCAGGTCCCTGAGAGAAGCCAGATCCTTCTCGGAGGATCCCTTTCCCCGTGTCCCACTGTAAAAAATTTGAACTTAATCTTTATGGGCCTCAGTTTTCTCATCTGTAAGATGTGTTGCTGAACTAGATAATCCCCACAGTTTCTTCCAACTCCATGTTTCCATGGAAACAAAACAAAATAAGTACCAGAGAGAGGAAAAAATGAAAAGAGATTGTTAAGATAGAAGAAGATGCAGAATGTTCTGAAGAGGTAAAACTTGCTAAAGGGCAGGAGGAAAGCTTGACCCAAGGAAATGATTGAAGCTCACCAGATGTGGGCAGGGAGGGAACTTGACTCCAGGAACACACTCAAGATCCATCTTCACAGAGCAGCCAGCTGACAGAGGTGGGGTTGCTCAGCTTGAGCCCATCAAAGGTCAGTGTACAAGCAAAACTACTTAATCCAACCACTGATAAGTCTTCTTCCTGTTAGGGGACTCAGACCCCACCACCGTTCTTCAGGCCTCTGTTTCTGTTTCCCATGCATTGTGTGAAAGATGCTCATCACTGAAGACTCCAGGGACGACCCATTAGCTCATATCCTCAGCACTGATCATTAGCTTTTCAAATAGTACTATACTGTCCAGAGCATGTTTTGAAAGTCTGAATAAATTGAAAGAAACTACAACACAATCTGTTCCACAGCCTGTTTCCCTGTATGCATCTAATGGAGCACTGCTTTGTGGGGGAGAGAGAACTCCTATGTTCAACCTGGCATACCATCCTCAGGTACCAACTCTCCATGTCAGGAGTATAAAGGCTTACTCATTAGGGCCTGTAGCTCTAGGATGTAGTGCTGAATGAAGTGCCCCTTCTAAATAAAGCATCATATCCTCTATAAACTGATAGTGCAAGAATGGATTTATTCCTGAACTTGTGGGTTCTTAAAAATTGTATGGAGGATTTGCATACAAGATTCAGGTTTGGGCCAGAGAGTACAGTGGGCATGGTGCTTGCCTGTGCAAGCAGCCAGAGGGTGCCACCAGCACTGGAAGGAGTACCTCCTGAGTGCAGGGTCAGGAGGGACCCTTGAGCATCAGGGGGTGTGCTACTGCCTCCTCCCAGCCCCCCACCCCACCCCTCAAAACAACTCAGGTGTTAGCATGAAAGTGGATTTTCCTGCACTGGTAGGTTCTTGAGAATTGTATGAAATACTTGCAAATGAAACATGGCAGATTAAAAGTTAGAGTTTATTGTTCAGTTTAAGTAGATGGGTCTAGGTCCTTCCCAAATGTCCAGACCTCTCCTTTACCCATGAGCAATACCTCTGGGCCAATTTTTTTAAGGTGTCTTAGCCCTGTCTGTATTCTGCTTCTCTTTGGGACTACGAAACGTGCCTGTATGCAGGAGGGAAAAAGAGACAGAGACGGAGAGACAGACAGACAGACAGACAGACACACACACACACACACACACACACTCTCACACACAAAGAGAGACACAGAGAGAGAGAGGGATAGACATGACTGAGGACTTCCTTTCATCTGCGCAATATCCCACCCCCACCCCATCTCTGGTCATCTGCATTATCCATTCTGATTGGCTATCTGTTCCATGGGCAATATATAAAGTTACCACCTAAATTCACCCAATGCTCCCCCTTGCCACTCCTGCTGTATCAGATGCTTAGGAAATTAGAGTTTATTGTCCGGTTCGGATAGCTCTTGGTGCCTGGTACAATGCATACCATCCTAAATCCTGTCCCTTACCATCTGGTTGCCTCCAGTGTCAGATGGCCCAGTCTTGTCTCCCTGCCATTCCCTATCCGTGTACACTTTCTTACTCTGAGACCTGAAACTAGATCCTTGCTGCATATGACCCCCTTGCTGGGTCTTGCTGCTCTGTAGCCAATTGCTGGGCCTCTCTAGGACTGTGCCCAAGCAGATCCTTGTCCTCTCTGCTGTCCTTATTCTCTTCACCTTGTGTGATGAGAATCCTGCCCCTCTGATATCTTATTCTCTTCCTTATTCTCTTCACCTTGTGTGATGAGAATCCTGCCCCTCTGATATCTGTCTGGACTTGCTTTTATCTGATTCTGTTTCCCACCCCTAGTTATCCTTTCATCTACAAAAAGACTGGGTACCCTTTTGGTGAGTAAGATGTTTAAAATGATCTATTGGATTAACTAGCTAACCAAGTGGGCAGCCCTGCCTCTGAGAGTTCTCAGAAATGGGGCCTACCTACAATTACAGAGACAGCCCTTCCTTTGGAATTTGGTTTTGCTGTGGATTAAACAAAGCCCAGAAACTCCATTTGCCCTCAGGTAAGACCTGGAAACCTCTTATCTCATCAGATGTTCCTTCCCTAAGAGCTTTGGTTCTGTCCATTCCAGGACGGAAAAGACTTTCCGGGTCAGGCCCACATCATGGTCTCCAGTAGAGGGGTGTGGCCATTGAGTGCATCACATTGAATGTATCACCGCTGCAGCTTACCAATATGAGGCTTAACTAGAATGAAAAGATTGTGAGACTTAAGTTTCTCTGTCAGAGATTAAATATGCTGTATATACAGGGACAGGACATATCAATTCTCTGGAAGCTTGCTGACATAAGGTTGGAAAAGTTTAAGCAGACTCAAAGCAGATCTGGCCTCACAGGCATTTGTTTCCTGATATGAACTGAAAAGCAGGCTTTGTCTCTAATCTTGTCACAGTAACCCATCTTTGTTCAATTCTCCCATAGCCCTGGGGGTATGACAAATTATCTAGCCCTGTAGCTGCTCAAGGCAAGTAGATGCAAATAACAGACTCAGAAACAGAGGCACCACCCAGACAAGGATGGAAAATCTGAAGGTCTTGATAAAAATATGAAAGATTTTTCAAGAGTCCTAAAGATGTAGGTTAGATAGGGAAGGGCCCCATGGTAATGGAATTCCCAAGACTACAAACACAGGAACAAAGGCTTGATAATATCCTCATCTGGCACCAGTAACAGATGCAGAGAAGGCTGGACCCCCTGTGAGAAGCTCCAGCAGGAACAAGAGCCCTAAAAAGGAATCTTAAAGAGGGCCATTGACCACTCATAACTCTACCCCCTTGGCTACCTCCCTAGTAAGCACTTTTAACCTCAGTCGAAGCCCCACAGTGGGTGGGGGGTGGAGGAGAGACGACTGGTTGGAGAAACCCTACAAAAGCCACCTTGAACAAAGGGCATGCTGCCTATGCCCACATGGCTGAGCACATGTGGTGCCAGAGCGCACATGTTGCCCACATCTCCCCTCTTGAGCTGTGTACTTTCGTGCTTCCATACCTAATGCTGGAGTGTGTGTAAGGGCTCTCACTTCCTTTGTAGAAGCCCGCATTCTCTCTTGAGTTACTCTCTCACTTTCTCTCCTTCCTTCCCCTTGCTGAAAACCTCCAAATAAAATCTGTTTTTACTTCACTGCTTTACTACTCATGAAATTCTTTTCTATATGGCAAGAACCTGGTAACCCTGGATAAGGCTAAGACTGACTTTTCCTTCTCTGCAAAGAGCAAATCCTTGTCCCAACCTGAGTTTGTGGCTCCTAGAGAAATGGAGTGGTGGGGATCAACTCCCATATCGAAAAGACCACGCGGAAGTCAGGTGTGGCTTGACGGCCACCTGTTGGGGGCTTGAGGGGCTCTGGCCTGTGCCATGCAGGGGTTTATCTCAGACTTTATCAGTCCTAGTCAGTCTTCCCAGCTGATACTGGGGTGGCAGAGGCAGATAGGGAGAAAGGGACCATCTCTCTCTTCTCTGTCTCACATAAGCCACCCATGGGAACCGACCACTAGGAATTTGCAGATCAGCATTTTGTATGCAGAGAATTTCAGATCAAGAAAATTTGGAGACATTGTATATATAACCTGCCCCAAATAATTTTCTGATTTCCACCATCTGGACAAGCCGGAGTTATCAGTTATCATCTGAATATGACTCTCTCTCTCTCTCTGTGACACATACACACACATACATGGACACACTATCTTCTCTGCAGTTCTTTCAATAAAAATATTTTCTTTACTATTTTGCTTCCTGAAACCATTTTCTGTGAGGGAAGGTGACATTTCTGAAATGCCAGTGCCAAGGTGAGAATTGACTTTTTTCTCCTAAAAAGAACAATTTCTTGCTCCAGCCTCAGTCCAGGACACACCAAGAACTCAGGTGGTGGGAACCTGTTCCTGCCTCTGCAGAACAAGTGGGATCCAAAGGATATTGTGATGTGAACAGCCTTGCTATGTGGGGAAAGTCATTGCGACTTGACTAGTCTTGACCCAGGCCAGACACTTCCCCGGAGAGAGAGCTGGGTTTTCTGGAGGCCACCTCCCGTGTTCTTCATTCTACCAAGCCACCTCAGTAGTTCTGTCTGGAATTTATCCTAGTTTGATAGTCAAACATTCATTTCCTTTTTTATAATTACTTGTACCTGTTTAATTTCTTGTTTTTGTTGGAGTCTTTTATTTTATTTATTTATTTTTTATTGAATGACCATGAGAACAGTTACAACGCTTTCAGGTTTAAGTCTCAGTCATACAATTATCAAACATCGATCCCTTCACCAGTGTACATGTTCCACCACCAGGAACACCAGTATACCCCCTATCCTACCTCCCACCTTACCTGTGTGGCAGATGGTTTTCACTTTACTATCTCTTTACTTTGATTTCATTCAATTTTTGACAAAAAAACCCCACTATTATAATTTGGAATATTCCCCCCAACAATCAGACCTGCTGAAAAGGCATCATTTGATCATTTGTTTTCTATTGCTGATATGATGTTGCACAGCCACAATAGCAGCCACATGGTTTTGGAATTCTGGTGTTTTAGTAATTAAGTCCAGAGGTATTTCTGCCAGGAGTCGCTGCATTCCTAGATTGGTTTGTGCGCCTCTGGGATCATGACTGTTCAGGAGCAGAAGAGACTTTTGTGGGCGGCCACTCCGGGTCTCAACTGGGTGGGGAGCAGGGCCAGTTATGCCCCCACCCCCAATCGAGAGATTTCCCTTGTGCCCTATCACAGCAAGCCCCTACCTCTCTGTCCAATTGGCTCTGAAAGGTGGTGGTTGCCATGCTGCTGCAAAGGGGAAAAGGCCTAGAGACAAAAACCCTTCCCCTCCCGGGGCAGCACGGGGCCATAGCTTAGTTCACAGTACAGTAGCATTTATGCCAGCAACCACTATGTTCTGAGACTTGTTTGTGTTCCTTTGGTATCAAGGCCGTTCAAGAGTGGAGGAGCCGTTCGTGGGTAGCCGCTCAGGATCTCGTCTGGGCAGAGAGCAGGGCTGGTTTCAAACCCTCCATCACGAGATTTCCCATGAACCCCATCACTGCAAGCTCCTACCTCTCTGTCCAATAAGCTCTGAAAGGTAGCAGTTGCCATGCTGCCACAAAGGTGAAAAGGCCGAGGACAAAAACCTTCCCCTCATGGGGTGGCATGGGGCCATAGCTTAGTTCACGGTACAGTAGCATTTATGCCAACAGCCACTGCGTTCCTAGATTAGTTTGTATGCCACTCGAATCATGACCATACAGGGGCGGAGGACCTGTTCCTGAGCGTCATTTTGTATATCAGGAAAGGAGAATAGTCCTAGTCCCCCCATACCAGAGGCATGATTGTAGAAGCTTTTGGTCGTTAGAAATCCATCTGGAGAAGGCATGGAGACTGCACGTGCTCTATTTGGGGCACCCTGGTGGTATTGGAGAATTCTCTGGTGTTGTGGTGCCAGGTGGCCAGGACTGTTTACTGCTGAGTGCAGCGTGATTGCACTGGGAGAAGGTTGAAGGCATGACTTTCAGAGTCAGGGGCAGGTTGGAAGCTGGGATGGAACTGCCCAGTTCCAGTGCCCCCATGCGATTTGGAGAAATAGTCCTGGTCGCCACATACTGGAGCCATGTTTGTAGAAGCTCACGGTCACCACGTTGCCATCTGGAGAAGGCAGGGAGACTGCACCTGATCCATCTGTGGCACCCAGGTATTATCAGCTCGGTTTGGGTCTGGAGAATTCTCTGGTACTGTGGTGCATGCCACCCAGTATTCTTCACTGCTGAGTGAGGCAAGATGGTGCTGGGGGTGGTTGAGACCATGACTTCCAGGATTAAAGGTGGGCTGGAAGCTGGGATGGAAATGGCAAGATGGCCCCGGGCACATTGAGGGCATGACTACCAGGGTCAGGGGCCAGCTGGAAGCCAGGATGGCACTGCCCAGTTCCAGTGCCCCCATGCACTTTGGCAAAATGCTCCTGGTCCCCACATACTGGAGCCATGTTTGTAGAAGCTCATGGTCGCTGGGATTCTATCTGGAAAAAGCGGGGAGACTGCACCTGCTCTATCCGGGGCACGTTGGTGTTATCAGCTTGGTTTGGGATCTGGAGAATTCTCCAGCGTTCTGGTGCCTGCCTCCAGGATTGTTCACTGCTGAGTGCCTCAAGATGGCTTCTGGGTCAGGTTGAGTACATGACTTCCGGGTTCAGGGGCGGGCTGGAAGCCCGGATGGAACTGGCAGGATGCTGTTTGGGGTATTTGAGGGCGTGACTTCCGGGGTCAGGGATGGGTTAGAAGCTCATTGTCACTGGGATTCCATCTGGAGAAGGCGTCCAGAGTGCAACTGCTCTATCCAGGGCACCCAGGTGTTATAGGCTTGGTTTGCGGTCTGGAGAATTCTCCATTTTTGGTGCCTACTGGCCACTATTGTTCACTGGTGAGTATGGAAGATGGTGCAAGAGGTGGGTTGAGGGTTCTGGGGTCAGGAGGGACTGGAAGCTGGGATAGCACTGCCTAGTTTGGAGAAATAATCCTGGTCCCCACATACTGTATTCATGTCTGTAGAAGCTCATGGCCACTGGAAATCCATTTGGAGAAGGCAGGGAGACCCCACCTGCTCCATCTGGGGCACCCTGGTGTTATTGGCTCAGTTTGGGGTCTGGAAAACTCTCCAATGAGAAATAGTCCTGGTCTCCACATACCGGAACCGTGTTTGTAGAAGCTCATGGTCCCTGAAATTCCATCTGAAGACGGAGGCAAGACTGCACCTGCTCCATCTGGGGCACCTTAGGGTTATAGGATTGGTTTGAGCTCTGGAGAATTCTCCGGTTTTTTGGTGGCCGCTGGCCTATATTGCTCTCTGCTGAGTGCAACATGATGTCGCCAGAGGTGGGTTGAGGGCGTGACTACTGGGGTCAGGAGCAGGTTGGAAGCCGGGATGGAACTGCACAGTTCCAGTACCCCTATGCGCTTTGGAAAAATAGTCCTCATCCACACAAACCAGAGCCATGTTTGTAGAAGCTCATGGTCGCTGGGATTCCATATGGAAGTGTGGGGAGACTGCACCTGCTCCATCTGGGCCATCCTGGTGTTATCGGCTTGGTTTGGGGTCTGGAGAATTCTCCGGTGTTGTGGTGGCCCCAAGCAAGGATTGTTCACTGCTGAGTGTGGCAAGATGGTGCTGGGGGCGGATTGCGGGAGTGACTTCTGGTTCAGGGGTAGGCTGGAAGCCGGATGGAACTGTCCAGTTCTAGTGACCCCATGCGGTTTGGAGAAATAATCCTGGTCCCCACATACAGGAGCCATGTTTGTAAAAGCTCATGGTCGCTGGGACTCCATCTGGAAAAGGCGGGGAGACTGCACCTGCTCTATCTGGAGCACACTAGTATTTTTGGCACCATTTGGGGTCTGGAGAATTCTCCGTTGTTGTGGGGCCCCCGAGAAAGAATCCGTCACTGCTGAGTACGTCAGGATGGCACCGGGGGTGGGTTGAGTGAGTGACTTCTGGGTTCAGGTGTGGGCTGGAAGCCCAGATGGAACTGGCAGAATGGCACAGGGGGTGGGTTGAGGGAGTGACTTCTGGGTTCAGGTGTGGGCTGGAAGCCCAGATGGAACTGGCAGAATGGCACAGGGGGTGAGTTGAGGGTGTGACTGCCGGGGTCAGGTGTGGGCTGGAAGCCAGGATGGAAGTGCCCGCCTCCTGTGCCCCCATGCGGTTTGGAGAAATAGTCCTGGTAGCCACATACCGAAGTCATGTTTGAAGAAGCTCAAGGTTGCTGAGATTCCATCTGGAGAAGGCGGGGAGACTGCACCTGCACAATCTAGAGCACCCTGGTGTTATCGGTTTGTTTTGGGGTCTGGAGAATTCTTGGTGTTGTGGTGCCCGCCAGCCAGAATTGTTCACTGCTGAGTGTGGCAAGATGGCACGAGGGTGGGTTGAGGGTGTGACTTCCAGGGACAGGGCCGGGTGGGAAGCCAGGATGGAACTCTCAAGATGGCGCCAGGAAAGGGTTGAGAACATGACTCCTGGGGTCAGGGGTGGGCTGGAAGCCAGGATAGAACTGCCCATTTCCAGTGCCCCCATGTGTTTTGGAGATATAGTCCTGGTCCCCACATACATGAGGCATGTCTATAGATGCTCATGGTCCCCGGGATTTCTCTGGAGAAGGCAGGGTGGTTTCACCTGCTCCATCTGGGCACCCTGTTGTTGTTGGCTTGGTTTGAGGTCTGGAGAATTCTCCGGTGTTGTGATGCCCCCCGGCAACTATTGTTCATTGCTGATTGCAGAAGTTGGCTCCATGGGTGGGTTGACAGCGAGACATTCGGGCTTCGGGGCGAGCTGGGAGCCAGACTGGATCTTGCAACGTGGCCTTGAGGGTGAGTTGAGGGTGTGATTTCTGGGGTCAAGGTAGGGCTGGAAGCTGGGATAGAATTGCCCAGTACCAGTGCCCCAAGCGGTTTGGAGAAATAGTCCTGGTTGCCATGTACCCGAGCCATGTTTGTAGAAGCTATGGTCGCTGGGATTTTATCTGGAGAAGGTGGGGTGATTGCACCTGCTCTATCTGGGGCACCCTGGTGTCATCAACTTGGTTTGGGGTCTGGAGAATTCTCCAACGTTGTGGTGCTTCCCTGGAAGGATTGTATACTGATGTGTGCAGCAAGTTGGTGCCAGGAGCAGGTTGAGGACAGAAATTCTGGGGTCAGGGGTGGGCTGGAAGCCGGGATGGAACTGGCAATATTGTGCCAAGGGCAGGTTGAGGGCGTGACTTCCAGGTTCAGGGGCAGGCTAGAAGCAGATATGGAACTGGCAAGATGTGGCCAGGGCAGGATGAGGCCATGAGTTCCGGAGTCAGGGGTGGGCTGGTAGCCAGGAATGGAACTGCCGAGTTCCAGTGCCCCCATGCAGTTTGGAGAAATAGTCCTGGTCCCCACATACTGGAGCCATGTCTGTATGGCTCTATAATCTAAGGTCACCGAATTTCCATCTGGACGAGGCGGGCAGAATGCTCCTGCTCCAACTGGGGCACTCAGGTGTTATCATCTCAGTTTGGGGTCTGGAGAATTCTCCGTTGTTATGGTGCCCAGAGGCCAGGATTCTTCACCGTTGAGTGCTGCAAGATGGTGCCAAGGGCAGGTTGAGGATGTGACTTTGTGGTTAGGGGTGGGCAGGAAGCTGGGATAGAACTGGCAAGATGGCGCCAATGGTGTGTTTAGGGCATGACTTCAAGGCTCAGGGGTGGGCTGGAAGCCATGATGGAACTGCCCAGTTACAGTATCCCCATGCAGTTTGGAGAAATAATCCTGGTTGCCACATACTGGAGCCATGTTTGTAGAAGCTCATGATCTCCTGGACTCAATCTGGATAATTCAGGAGACTGCACTTGCTCCATCTGGGGCACCCTGGTGTTATTTCTCGGTTGAGGTCTGTAGAATTCTCTGATGTTGTGGTACCTGTTAGCCTCTCACTGTGGGAAGATGATACTGGGAGCAGGTTGAAGGCCTGACTTCCAGGGACAGGGGCAGGCTGAAAGCCGGGATGGAACTGCCCAGTTCCAGTGGCCACATGTGATTTGGAGAAATAGTCCTGGTCCCCACATACTGGAGCCATGTTTGTGTAAGGTCATGGTTACCAGGATTCCATTTGGAGGAGGCGGAGAGACTGCCTCTGCACCTTGTGGGGCACTCTAGTGTTATTGGCTCGGTTTAGGGTCTGGAGAATTCTCCAGTGTTGTGTGCCCGCCGGCCAGTATTGTACACTGGTGAGTGAGGCAAGATGGCGCCGGGGGCGGGTTAAGGGCATGACTTCCAGGGTCAGGGGCACACTGGAAGCCGGGATGAAACTGCCCAGTACGAGTGACCCCGTGCAGTTTGGAGAAATAGTCCTGATCCCCACATACCGGAGCCATGTTTGTAGAAGCTCATGGTCGCCAGGGTCCCATCTGGAGAAGGCAGGGACCTGCTCCATAGTGGGCACCCTGGTTTTATCGACTCGGTATGGGGTCTGGTGAATTCTCCAGTGTTGTGATGCCCGCCAGCAAGGATCTTTCACTGCTGAGTGCAGCAAGATGGCGCTGGAGGCAGGTTGAAGGTGTGACTTCCGGGGTCAGGGGCTGTTGATAGGGGCTCACTTTCAGGGTCGGGTTGGGTTTTGAAGCCTGGCTGGAACTGCCCAGGTCCAATACCCCCATCCAGTTTAGAGAAATAGTCCTGGGTGCCACATACTGGAGTCATGTTTGTAGAAGTTCATGGTCGCCGGGATTCCATCTGGAGAAGGTGGGGAAACTCCAACTGTTACTTCTGGGGCACCCTGGTGTTATCAGCTTGGTTTGGAGTCTGGAGAATTCTATGGTTTTGTTGTGCCCAAGGCCACTATTTTTCATGAAAAATGTGGCAAGATGGCACTGGGGGAAGGTTGAGGGCATGACTTTCGGTGTCAGGGGAGAACTGGAAGCTGGGATGGAACTGCCCAGTTCCAGTGCACCTATGCAGTTTGGAGAAATAGTCCTGATAGCCACATATCGGAGTCATGTTTGAAGAACCTCATGGTCACTGGGATTCCATTTCTAGAAGGCAGGGATACTGCACCTGCTCAATCTAGGGCACCCTGGTATTATAAGCTTGGTTTGGGGTCTAGAGAATTCCCCAGTGTATGGTTCCTCTGGCAAGGATTTTTCACTTCTGAGTGCAGCAAGATGGCTCTGGGGGCAGGTTGAAGCAATGACTTCTGGGTTGAGGTGCAGGCTGGAAGCTCGGGTGGAACTGGCAAGATGGTGCCGGTGGCATGTTGAGGGTGTGACTTCCGGGGTCAGGGGTGGGCTCTAAGCCGGGATGGAACTGCCCAGTTCCAGTGCCCCAATTCGGTATGGAATTAGTTCTGGTCCCCACATACAGTAGCCATATTTTTAGAAGCTCAAGTTCACAGGGATTCCATCTGGCAAAGCTACCCTGCTTCATCTGGGGTACGCTGTTGTTATCGACTGTGTTTGGGGTCTGTCAATTCTCTGTTTTGTGGTGCCTGTTGGCCACCATTATTCACTACATAGTTCGGCAAGATGATGCAGGATTTGGGTTGAAGGCATGATTTCCGGGATCAGGGGCAGGCTGGAAGCCAGGATGGCACTGCCCAGTTTCAGTGCACCCATGCGGTTTGGAGAAATAGTCCTGGTCTCCATATACCAGAACCATGTTTATAGAAGCTCATGGTCACCGGGATTGAAACTGATGTTGGGTATCTGCACCTGCTTCATCTGGGTCACCCTGGTGTTATAGGTTTGGTTTGGCGTCTGGAGAATTCTCCGGTGTTGTGGTGCCTACTGGAGTTCACTGCTGAGTGAAGCAAGATGGTGCCATTGGCGGGTTGAAGGCGAGAATTCCATGGTAATGGGGAGGCTGGAAGGCATAATGGACAGGCAAGATGGCCCCAGGGGCATGTTGAGGGCATGACTTCCGGGGTGTGGGGCAGATTGGAAGCTGGGATGGCACTGCCCAGTTCCATTGGCCCCATTCGGATTGGAGAAATAGTCCTGGTCCCCACATACTGTAGCCATGTCTGTAGAAGCTCATGATCACTGGGATTCCATTTCGAGAAGGCGGGGAGACCCCACATGCTCCATCTCGGGCACTCTTGTCTTATTGGCTTGGTTTGGGGTCTGGTGAATTCTCCAGAGTTGTGGTGCCTGCCGGCAAGTATTCTTCACTGCTGACTGTGGCAAGATGGTGCCAGGGGCGGGCTGAAGGCGTGACTTTTGGGGTCAAGGGTGGGTTGATGGCATGACTTCCGGGTCAGGGGTGGGTTTTGAAGCCGGGATGTAACTGCCCATTTCCAGTACCCCCATCCAGTTTGGAGAAATAATCCTGGTCCCCACATACTGCCATATCTGTAGAAGCTCATAGTCACCAGGATTCCATTTTGAGAAGGCGGGGAGACTGCACCTGCTCCTTCTGGGTCACTCTGGTGTTATTGAATCAGTTTGGGGTCTGGAGAATTCTCCACTTTTGTGGTGCCCTCTGGCCACTATTTTTCACTGCTGATTGCAGCAAGATGGCACCAGGGGAAGTTTGAGGGCATGTCTTTTGGAGTAGGGGGGATGGAACTGCCCAGTTCCATTGCCCCCATGTGGTTTGGAGAAATAGTCCTGGTAAGTCATACATCGGAGTTATGTTTGAAGAAGCTCAGGGTCACCGGGATTCCATATCTAGAAGGCAGGGAGACTGCACCTGCTAAATCTGGGGCACCCTGGTGTTATTGGCTTGGTTTGGGGTCTGGAGAATTCTTCAGTGTTTTGGTGCTCCCTGGCAAGGATTGTTCACTGCTGAGTGTAGCAAAATGGCCCTGGGGATGGGTTGAGAGCATGACTTGCAGGGCCAGGGGTGGGCTGGAAGCCGGATTGGAACTGGCAAATAGGTGCAGGGGACGTGTTGAGGGCATGACTTCAGGGGCCAGGGGTGGGCTGTAAGCCGGGATGGAACTGCCCAGTTCCAGTGCCCCCACTGGGTATGGAGAATTAGTCCTGGTCCCCACATACAGGAGTCATGTTTGCATAAGCTCATGGTCGTCGGGATCCCATCAGGAAAAGGCGCGGAGACTGCACTTTCTCTATCTGGGGCACCCTGGTGTTATTGGTACCGTTTGCAGTCTGGAGAATACTCCGGTGTTGTGGTGGAAGCTAGCCAGGATTCTTCACTGCTGAGTGCAGAAGATGGCACTGGGGTGTTGAAGGAGTGACTTCCAGTGTTAGGGCATGTCTGGAAGCCGGGATGGAACTGCCCAGTTATAGTGCCCCCAAATGGTTTGGAGAAATAGTCCTGGTAGCCACATACTGGAGTGATGTTTGAAAAAGCTCATGGTCCTCAGGATTCCATCTGGAGTAGGCAAGGAGGCTGCACCAGCTTGATCTTGGGCACCCTGGTGTTATTGGCTCAGTTTGGGGTCAGGAGAATTCTCCAGTTTTTTGATGCCCGCTGGCCATGATTGTTCACTGTTGAGTGAGACAAGATGGTGCCGTAGGCGGTTAAACACGGGACTTCAGTGACCAGTGGCGGGCTGGAAGACGTAATGGAACTGACAAGATGGTGCCGGGGGTGGGGTGATGACATAATTTTCTGGGGCAGGGGCGGGCTGGAAGCAGTGATGAAACTCCCAGTTCCAGTGCCCCCATGTGTTTGGAGAAATAGTCCTGGTACCCACATACTAATTTCATGTCTGTAGAAGCTCATGGTCACCGGAATTCCATTTCAAGAAGGTGGGGAGACCCCACCTTTCCACTGGGGCACCATGGTGTTATTGGCTCGGTTGGGGTCTAGAGAATTCTTCGGTGTTGTGGTGCCCTCTGGCAAGGATTCTTCACTGCTGAGTGTGGCAAGAGGGAACCAGGGGCAGGTTGAAGGCATGATTTCCGGGGTCAGGGGCGGGTTGATGGGGTGACTTCCGAGGTCAGGGCTGGGATCGAAGCTGGGATGGCACTGCCTAGTTCCAGTGCCCCCATCCAGTTTGGAAAAATAGTCCTGGTCGCCACATACCGGAGTCATGTTTGTAGAAGCTCATGGTCTCCAGGATTCCATCTGGAGAAGGCGGGGAGACTGCACTTGCTCCATCTGGGGCACCCTGTTGTTCTCGGCTTGTCTTGGGGTCTGGAGAATTCTCTTGTTTTGTATTGCGTACTGGCCATTATTATTCACTAGAGTTCGGCATGATGGCACTGGGTCGGGTCTGGACGTGATTTCTGGGGTCAGGGGCATGCAGGAAGCCAGTGGACAATTCTACGGTGTTATCGCACCTGCCGGCCAGGATTCTTCACTACTGAATGTGGCAATATGGTGCTGGGGGTGGATTGAGGGCATGACTTCTGG
The DNA here is from genome assembly GCF_027595985.1 of Sorex araneus. Lineage (NCBI taxonomy): Eukaryota > Metazoa > Chordata > Mammalia > Eulipotyphla > Soricidae > Sorex > Sorex araneus. The sequence goes on along the minus strand of NC_073302.1, from coordinate 237,804,927 downwards.
GTTCAGGGGCCGGCTTGAAGCCCAGATGGAACTGGCAAGATGGCGCTTGGGGCAGGTTGAGGGCATGACTTCTGGGGTCAGGGGCGGCCTGGAAGCCATGATGGAACTGCCCAGTTCCAGTGCACCCATGCAGTTTGGAGAAATAGTCCTGGTCGCCACATACCTGAGCCATATTTGTAGAAGCTCATGGTTGCCGGGGTTTCATCTGGAGAATGTGTGAAATTGCATTTGCTCCATCTAGAGATCCCTGGTGTTATCAGCTTGGTTTGGGATCTGGAGAATTCTCCAATGTTGTGGTGTCCGCCGGCCAGGGTTGTTCACTGCTCAGTGAGGGGAGATGGCACTGGGGGCGGGTAGTGTGACTTCCAGGGACAGGGTCAGGCTGGAAGCCGGGGTTAAACTGAACAGTTCCAGTGGCCCTATACGGTTTGGAGAAATAGTCCTGGTCCCAACATACTGGAGCCATGTTTGTAGAAGGTCATGGTTGCTGGGAATCCATCTGGAGGAGGTGGGGAGACTGCACCTGCAACTTGTGGAGCACTTGTATTATCGGCTCGGTTTAGGGTATGGAGAATTCTCCCATTTTGTGGTACCCACTGGACAGGATTGTTCACTGCTGAGTGCAGCAAGATGGCCCTGGAGACAGGTTGAGGTCATGACTTCTGGGGTCAGGGACGGGCTGGAAGCCTGAATGTAACTGGCAAAATGGTGCTTGAGGCCAGTTGAAGGTGTGACTTCTGGGGTCCTGTGCTGGCTGGAAGCCAGGATGGAACTGCCGAGTTCCAGTGCCCCCTTGTAGTTTGGAGAAGTAATCTTGGTCTCCGCATTCTGGAGCCATGTCTCTAGAAGCTCATGGTAGCCAGGATTCCATCTGGAGAATGCGGGTGACTGCACTTGCTCCATATGTGGCACTCTGAAGTTTTCGGCTATACTTGGGGTTGGAGAATACTCCGGTGTTGTGGTGCCTGCTGGCCAGGATTATTCAATGTTGAGTGAAGAAAGATGGCCCCAGGGGTGGGTTGAGGGAGCGACTTCTGGATTCACGGGTGGGCTGGAAGCCGGGATGAAACTGCCCAGTTCCAGTACCTCCATGTGGTTTGGAGAAATAGTCCTGGTCCCCACGTACCAGAGCCCTATTTGGTCCTCTGGATTCCTCTGGAGAATGCAGGAGACTGCACTTGCTCCATCTGGGGCACCGTGGTGTTATTAGCTTGGTTTGGGGTCTGGAGAATTCTCTGGTGTTGTGGTTCCCCCGGCCAGGATTATTCACTGCTATGTGTGGCAATATGGTGCCGGGGTGGGGTTGAGGGCATGACTTCAGAAGTCAGGGACGAACTGGAAGCTGGGATGGAACTGCCCAGTACAAGTGACCCACGGTTTGGGGAAATAGTCCTGGTTTTCACATAATGGAGCCATGTTTGTAGAAGCTCATGGTTGCTGGGTTTACATCTGGAGAAGGCATAGAGACTACACCTGCTCCATCTGAAGCATCCTAGTGTTATCGGCTTGGTTTGGGGTCTGGAGGATTCTCTGGTTTTGTGGTGGGCCAGGGAGAATTCTCCAGACCCCAAGCCAAGCCGATAACACAAGGGTGCCTGATATTGAGCAGGTGCAGTCTCCCTGCCTTCTCCAGATGGGACCCTGGTGACCATGAGCTTTTACAAACATGGCTCCGATATGTGGGGACCAGGACTATTTCTCCAAACCGCATGGGGTCACTCGTACTGGGGAGTTCCATCTTGGCTTCCAGCCCACACCTGACCCTGGAAGACACGCCCTCAACCCTCCCCGGTGACAGGTTTTCCTTTATTGCTTCTCTGCACAGCTTTGCAAGTTCAGACATTAGCTTGTGGTTGCCTGAGGCTCATGCCAAACCACTTTGGCAAATGAGCTCAAGAGTTTCCGAAGACAGGTGTGGATAGCCTCCACAGGACCGTGCTTCGTAAACAACACCTGTTTCTTGTTAATTGCACCGTGCTTCAAAAATAACTCCTAATGAGGAAACAGGATGTCCTGTCACGCCCACAAGGTGTAACTAGCCTATCAGCTGCAGACACTTGGATGTAAACAAGCAGCGAGAATTATATAAGGAGGGAAGCTGCCTAGCTAGTGGGTTCCCCCCTGGTTCCTCTTCATTGTCCTTCGTTCCTCCTCTTTTCCGTTTGCATGAGAAGGTCTCTGAATAAATTGCTGCAAGAAGAATCTCCGGGTTGCGTGTTATTTTACAGCTGTCGCCTCTGGGTGGGCCCGAACTACCAACTAAAGGTAAGAATAAGCGTTCGGTGCACCCCACTCTAGAAAGTGAGCGGGAGATCAGGATTTTTTTTTTTAGTGCTGCGGATTAGAATCCGAACAGCAATCCCCCACTAAGATGGGGCAAATTCTGGGCCTTCTCAAAATCTTTCATATTTTCTCGAGCCGGACTGAAGAGGGCAAATCATTTATGGATTTGATTCAGTCTCTCTCCCGCAGAATAGGAGACCCGCACCTCTACATTTCCAGAGACCAACTCCGGTCCTGCCTTAAAGTAGTTTATGAGATTAACCCATGGTTCCCAGACGAAGGAACTTTAGAAAGCAAGATTTGGAGACAAGTTAGGAAAAATGTCTATAAGGCATCTAAGAAAGGGACTAAGATCCCCCGGAAATTCTGGACTACATGGGAAATTGTTAATTCTATTCTCCTATTTTTGAATAGTGCAATTGATGTGGAGAACATTAGGAATAATACCGCCTCAGCTCCTCCCACACCTAAGTCTCGAAAGGATTTTCATAGGAAAAATACTTCTGAGGCTGGTGAATATAGCTCTACTTCCAGTGTATTAGATGGAAGTGATGTGGGTTATGAGTCTGCTATCACTTACTCAGATTCTGAGTCCGAGAGTGACTTAGCCAAGCGGCCTCCAGGCCTCTCGGGACATGCTCCCAATCGCCCAGTCCAGGCAGAGAAGAAGCAGCATCCATCTCATCGCAGGTTAAGGATGGATTCTCTCAGTTGTTTCAAACGGGCCTGTGTCTCGTACGGGCCTACATCTCCGTACTGTAGGGAGTATCTTAAATACTGGAGTAAAAAGGCCTACTGGGTGCCTCAAGATTTTCACATGGTTGCTAAGACATGCTTAAGCCGTTCTCAGTACTTGGAATGGAGAATGTGGCTCTACAATGAGGCCAAGGCAAAGCTTCAAGGCCTAGCCCATGCTGGACAAAACTTTTCAGGTATTGAGCTGACTTGTGAGATGTTACCTGGTGAAGGGAAATGGCGCGACTCAGAAAGGCAAGTCACCTTGCCTCATGCTGTTCTTGCTCATGTCCGTGAAATAGCCCTGCGTGCATGGGAGAAGGTTGATGCAGAAGCAGAATTTAAGGGAAGTTTTACAAAGATTTTCCAGAGAGCCTCAGAACCTTATGCAGATTTCATAGGAAGGTTGATGAAAGCCATTGAAATACAGGTTAAGGATAAGGCAACTCAGGAGCTGTTGACTAAACTATTGGCCTTTGAAAATGCTAATGAGGATTGCCAGGCCATTCTGCGCCCTATTAAGGAGGAAGACATATTCGGGTATTTGGAAGCATGCAGGAATGTTGGCTCTGCTAAACATAAGGTACAGGTCTATGCCTTACAGAGACAAGCTCAGAAAAGAGGTTTTAATTGTGGAAAACCAGGCCACTTTCGTAGAGATTGCAAAGCGCCCCCAAGCCATGCTACGAGAGCACGTCCTGGGCCCTGTCCCAGGTGTAAGAAGGGAAACCACTGGGCCAGAGACTGCAGAGCCAGACTTGCACCTCCCGGGCCCTGTCCCCGGTGTAAGAGGGGAAATCATTGGGCCAGAGGTTGTCGCTTTAATTGATGTAGTGGGTGACCCCAACTCGGGACACCTGCAAGGGGACCAGCCCCAGGCCCCACAAAATCAGGAGATGTTCCCAGTTTCAGCCCCTTTCCCCAGTGTGGAGTTTCAGAGCTCCAATCAGTATAATCGCTGCAGCCAGGGACGGTGGGAAGCGCAGCCTATTTCCTGCCCAGATACAGTTACTACAACCCCTTTTCAGTATAGAACACTGCGGCCTTAAGCCCACCACCTCTGCATTTTCAGTGGACATACGGAATGTTACATCAAATACAAAAAGGAGTTATTTTCTCAATTGAATGTAGCAGGAAACCTCCTCATTCAGGAAAAGGCTATGCTTTTGTCTCAACAGATGATAACCCCACTAAGAAACTTTGGATCCCTTTATGTCTCATCAGAAGTAGAATTCAACCACCTGATTTGGATCTCAGACCTCCAGTAGACCAAGATGTGCAAACTGGTGCTTGTGCTCAGCCTGATTCCTGTGATATGAGCTGAAGAAGCAGCTTCCTGGGCCATTGCTACAACATGGCCTGCTTTAACGCCTGTGCATAGATTATCCCCTTCCTTACCCATCTTGATAAGACCAGAGTAGAAGTCCCCTCCATTTTATCAAAGAGTGGGCGGGGGTGGGAGCAGTACTGTCCTTGTTGCTTCTCGCTGCTTTGGTTTTTGCCTGGTGTCTATATAAAATGTAGCAAGAACAACTACTTACAAGGCATGGTATTTACAGGCATTTTCGGCCCTGGAAGCACAGCAATCCACACAGCTTTGGCTTGCAACTATGAAACAATAATCTCGCTTGGAACAATCAGGTCTAGCTGGATGTAGGGAAAGTATTATGCAGCTGAGAGCCCTTAACTGCAGGGGACCTCCTGTAGTTGAGGAGTTTGAAAGGGTGCATTATACCCCACCTGACTCTTGGACCAACCTAAGACAGGGACCTACAAGCGAGAGGGCTCCCAATGACGGGTAAGGCCAAGGGGGCCGAGGTCGCTACACAGACGACTTGTTCTAAAATAAAAAGGGGGAACTGTCACAGGAGAGCCTCCACAGGACCGTGCTTCGTAAACAACACCTGTTTCTTGTTAATTGCACCGTGCTTCGAAAATAACTCCTAATAAGGAAACAGGATGTCCTGTCACACCCACAAGGTGTAACTAGCCTATCAGCTGCAGACACTTGGATGTAAACAAGCAGCGAGAGTTATATAAGGAGGGAAGCTGCCTAGCTAGTGGGTTCCCCCCTGGTTCCTCTTCATTGTCCTTCGTTCCTCCTCTTTTCCGTTTGCATGAGAAGGTCTCTGAATAAATTGCTGCAAGAAGAATCTCCGGGTTGCGTGTTATTTTACAGACAGGTGTCTGTTTTTGGCATTCCCATTCTTGGCATTCTTTGTGCAATCATGGAGGTGCCAAACCAGTCAGAAATAGTAATGCAAGTAGGGTACTTACCTTTTATGCAGCTGACACAAGACGCATACCTTGGACCACATAAGGTCTTCTAAACCCCTGCCAGGAGTGATCCCTGGCACTGCAAGGTTTAGCCAAGAAAGAGAAGAAAGAACCAAAGAAATGGAGGGAGGAAGGAGAGGGAGGGAGGGAGGAAGGGAGTAAGGAAGGAAGGGAGGAAAGAATGAAAGGAAGGAAAGGAAGGAGAAGAAATATATTGAGAATTTAGGAGATGATAGATTTTGTTCTGGACTAGAAAGTGAATCACCTGTATCACTTGCCATCCCCCTGATCTTCGATTTGCTCAAGTGGGTGCCAGTAACGTCTCCATTTATCCGTCACGTGCCCATGTAGCCCAATGATATCTGCTTGCTCCAGGAACAGGAAGAGCCTCAAATTGTTCATTCAGGGTTTTGACAAAGAAGTCTGACCATTTCGTTGGTGGGCGGCCATGTGGTCTTTTGACATCCCTTGGAATCCAGTCAGTAACAGCTCTAGTCCAGCGGTCATCTCTGAATCGCATTACATGTCCGGCCCATCTGATTTTCTATGCCTTGGCAAATGAAGCAGAGTCCCTGATTCTTGACCATCGATGGAGGTCAGAACTCTGGATTCCTTTTCTCACTTGAGTAAAATGTGATACTCCAAGCATGGCTCTTTCGATTCCTCTTTGGGACAACTGAACAGTGTTCTCATCCTGTTTTCATAGGCCCACGTCTCTGAGGTGTATGTTAGTGCAGGAAGAACAGTGGAGTTGAAAAGATGTGCCTGGAGCTGGAGGTTCTTTGTCCTCTTAACCACTTCTTCGATGCTCTTGAAGGCATTCCTTACTGCTCTCTTCCTCCTGCACAGTTCTGGTGCCAAGTCATTCCTCATTTTGAGTTCTCGACCCAGGTACACATAGCTGCTGCATTCGGAGATGTTTGTTCCATTGAGAGCAAATGGAACATCAGGGACTAGTTTGTTTTTCATGAACATTGTTTTGCTGAGATTCAGCTGCAGTTCGACTTTTCCACACTCATGGTTGAAGTCGGCCAGCATTTCTGCAGCTTAGCTAATGTTTGATGTTATGAAAACGATGTCATCAGCGAAGCAGAGGTGGTATATTTGCCGACCATCTATCTTCACTCCCATTCCTTCCCATTCTAGTCATTGCATGGCATTCTCGAGGGTGGCACTGAAGAGTTTCAGTGAAATGGCATCACCCTGCCAAACCCCTCTCTTTACGTCAATGATCACTTCCTTGTAGAATGGTGAGATCCTGGTGGTGAATCCATAATATAGCTCGAGGAGGATTTTGATGTACTGAGTTTGAATGCCCTATTTGGCTAGGGCTTCGATGACCGCTTCAGTCTCAACAGAATTGAAGGCCTTTTTTAAATCGATGAACGTTAGACAGAGCAGCATCTTGCTAAAGTTCAATGAGCTTGGTTACTGTGTGGATATGGTCGATTGTGCTGAATCCTTTTCGAAGCCGGTTTGCTCACATGGTTGTCCTTCATCTAGTGTTCTGCCTATTCTATTCAGGATGACTTGAGTGAACAACTTGTAGACGGTGGACAACAGACATAGTTGCCAATGTTGTGGATGTCTCCCTTGTACAACAGAATGATCCTGCTGGTTTTTCACTGGGACAGAACCTTGCATATGGACAGGTAGCGTGTGAAGAGTTGAGCCAGTGTATTGATGAGTACTGGTGGCAATTCTTCAGGTGTTCAGGTCTGACCTTGTCTGAACTGAGTGCTGTACTTGTCTTTACCGATGAAATGGCATGTCGGATTTTGGAAGGGAGGATGTTGAAAATGACATATCCATCCTGTGGAATTTGGTATGTGGGCAGGTGGACGTGGCTGTTGAAAAGATCCGAGTAGAAGTCATGAATAATCCTCTCCATTGCCCTTCTATAGATAGATCCATCAGGACATTGGAGGGCAGTCATCTTGGTATTGTAGTTGGCAAAGGACAGGCGAGTATTGTGAATACTTTTCCCAGCTTCTGCCTCATCGGCCAACACTGCTGCTCTTCTCTTTAAGGTCTTCCTTTATTGCTTCTCTGCACAGCTTTGCGAGCTCAGACGTAAGCTTGTGGTTGCCTGAGGCTCGTGCCAAACCATGTTGGCAAATGAGCTCGAGAGTTTCTGAAAACAAGTGTCTGTTTGTGGCATTCCCACTCTTGGCATTCTTTGCACAGTCATGGAGGTGCTGAGCCAGTCGATGTCGGGGTCCTGGCCAGTCAATCCCAGCACATTGGAGTATGAACCCCGAAGTCACCAAACTTACTCCCTATGGGAGAGGGAGTGGGAAGGGGAGAAGCCTCTGTCCTGGCCCTCTGCTCACCACAGGATTTCTACTGCCAAGAAAGAAACTGACCGAGAAAGAAGGTCACCGAGCAGAGAGAGGGAGCCTGGTGGTCAAGCAGACTCTGTTTATTGATTATTACATAGGGTTTTTTATGCACATAATCTGGGGTGGAGGGGGGCATTCCACTCATGTACCATGCTTATCTTGTTGAGCTCAGTACAGATGCTAGTTAATGATTTGTATTCCCCAATCTCAGGGCAGGATTAACTAGCTCAGGTAAATGTTAACTGTCACACCCCTCATCCCATTGTCTCCTCAATCAGAGTGTCTGTGTGTGGAATGCAGGAGTGTATGGAATGTAGGGCCCCTGCTTTCAGGGGCAGGGGGCTTAGTCAAAGTCTCAGGCCAGCTACTGAGACCCCAACATCTCCCCCTTTTTGTTTTATATGGGAGCCAGCTGCCGAGGGCCACCTGACAGCCTCACACTGGGACCTTAGGGGTCGGGCCTGTCTTAGGTTGCCTCCTCTGAGGTCTTACCCGTCTCTGGCTCTCCGACCCAGCGTTGTTCCCCATGTTGCAGCTATGTTGCACTTTCTCACACTCCTTCCATGGCCACATGCACCCAAGCAACATCTCCTGGTCGAGGGTCTGCAAGTCTAGATACTGCTTGGCTGAGCATCACCACAGCCTCAAATCAGGTTCTTATCATTTGAACAAGGCGGTTTACAATACATGCCCAAGTGTTACAAGTAACAGTAATAAAATGACTGGCCCAACCAAGGCAGACACAAGTGTAGTAAGCCAGGGTGACATGCCAAACCATCTTTTAAACCACCCTTCTTGCACCTCACATTCCCTTTTTCGTTTAGCTAACCCATCTTGCAACTTAGCCATAGAATCACAGACATCTCCGGTGTGGTCAGCATAAAAACAACACTCTTCCCTTAATGCGGCACACAACCCCCCCTTGTTGCAACAAAAATCCAGTCCTCTCCTGTTCTGCAACACCACTTCAGACAGGGACATCAGGGATTTCTCGAGATGACTGATGGAAGTTTCAATACTCTAAAGGTCCTCATTGATAGCTGCTCGAAGGGATGAGAATCTGCTCTGCTGGCTTGCGAGTGAAGTGATACTGGTCCCGACTCCTGCCAGTCCAATTCCAAACAGCTGCCAGTCCAATTCCAAACGGTGTGGCTATAGTTAGAGTGGATATCACCTCCCTCTTCTGAATGGGCTGATGGGTTACCTGTGGGGATAGAGTCTCCTTCATAGTAGAGGATTCAGGGAAGCACAGTGACCATCACATAAAATTCATTTAGTCCACGTTGAAAACATTGATTTTCAATGATCTAAGAGCACTGTAACAGGAGTCTGGATACTAGAACAATTCTGCAGCTATACTTTAAAGAGTTTTTATAACAATATAATTTGATTACAGTTTCTTTTCCTTAAAATGCCACCTCAAACTTTCTTTACATCCCTTATGTCCTGTAACTTTTCCACTTCAAAACCAAGTACACTTTGACAGGATTGCTTTCCTACTTCTCACTGATGATATCTCCATTCATTATTTTTCTGACTTAAGACATACATCTATATTCCTTGTAGTCATCCCACAAGTTTAAACAGGACTTGGTACAACACGATCTCACAAATTTGGACACCAGTTAACAATCATCTTATTTAACATGACAAAATTATTCTCTAGTACCATTTCATAAGCATTGCATCAGTTCTATAGATTTTAAAAAAAGTTTTAAAGATGATCACAACTAAAGTTCTTACAACATATATTCACTGGGTGAAAGTTCACTTTGCATTATAAATTAACCAGAGACATCTTTAGAATTCTGATTTCAAGGAAAACACAGATATAAAGATTAAAACACTCATAGATTACCATGAAACAGTAAGGATTTCACACTTGTGCACAAAGTTCTCTGCAGATCAGGATTAGTTTGATACCGTAAATCCCTGACTAACTCCTCAGGCCAGTTCAGTCTGTGCTTCCCCATGCAGGTCCTGTGTTGCTGACTCTTCTTCAAATTTCCTTATGACTTCCAGCTGAGATCTGTTCTGGGCTGAAGTTTGGAGGATTGTGGAGTCTCAGGTGGTCGGGAGGCTGAGCCAGGAGGATGAATTTTACTCCAGATAAGGCCATAGCAGGACCCAAAGTGTATTAGTAGGTCTGTCATCTGTTAAAATATAAGCATAGACTTTTCCTTCTACAAGGAGGTTTCCCACTATTTTTTTCTTTCAATGCAAATATAAGAATCAATTATTTCTCAAGCCATTTTTTATTTACAAAGTTTCAAGAACCAAATACCTGGAAGAGTTAGCAAGTCTTATCTGCTGGATAGAAGTGTGATTAGAACTCATTGTTGAGGTTAGGGAGGGTCTGGACATCCAGTCTAACTGAGGCAGAGCTTGCTGAGCTGGGGATGCAGGGGGATGGGCAGATCCAGGGAAAATCTTTAAAAACTCTCAGGCTGACATCTGATATTAACCCCTTATAGCCCCAAGCTAAGTAGCTTTAAAAATTTTAGTTACCAGAAGTTTCAGAGATCAAATAAAACAGGTACGATAAGTTTTGCACCCAATTTTGCAACTCTAGAAAATCATATTTTAAACTGAAGCATTACTTTTTGAACCTGTTTTCATATATCACAATTATTTCAATTCACTAGATTCTCTAGGTCAAATAATTCTAATCCAGTGCAGATACAAATATGTACATTGGTATAATAGCATAAGACCTTTGGACCATCAATTTTTGTGAAACACGGGAAAACCTTCTTTGACTTAATTTTGAAAATATTTGTACCTTAGTTATTTCAAATCACAAGCTTTCTACACCAGATACTTTTAACAATTCCACGATACAAACATGCTTTCAGACACAGAAAAAGGCCTTTGGTTCCTACTAAACTTTTAGGTGTAAGCATAAGAAAACATTTTACTGTGATGTTTACGGAGGCATAAGAAAACTTTATTTTAATGGCTTTTGTACCTCTGTTGTTCCTAGAGTGGCCTTAACTTTTCATTAAAGTTGGGTGAGGCTAGTATGATAAAGGCGTGCATTCTCTGTACTCTTATCTCACTTTAGTTTCAGGCAGCTTTTCCTAGATAGTACAGATCCTTAAGTTCAAAAGAAATTCAACTGTTAATAACTATCAATGTTCTTCCAATAAGAACTTTAGGTTGAGAATTTCAATTTCTCTGTAGGCACCACATTCTGAGTAAAAGTCTAAGTTTAAACCTGGTCTAAAAAATTCCAAAAATACCTAGACCTTTTAAAGTGCTGGGCTGTATGTGGCTCTGATCTCTCTTGATAATTTTGCTTGCCCAGAATTTCTACTACTGACTTCTAACTGGCTCTAACACTTGAGTGTTAAACACAGACAGACAGACAATAAACTGACTAAAAACACCACACGTACATGTGCACACGTCTGCAGTTAATCAATCGATCTGACCCTTCAAAAATGGCAGGGAGAAAACTGATACTGAGAAAGGAAGGAGCAGTCCCCAGGGCAAAGTTAGCCCTGTCGGCCGATTGGGAACATTGCTCCCCGTTTCTCAGTCTGGCCAGCCAGCTTCCTGCTTGTAAAATTAAAAAAAAAAAAACCTATGGGTCAAAAAAGCGCTTTTGTTGATACAAGCCGGCACAACTTTTCAAAGTTGTTGAAACCTAAGGTGGTCAGAAACTAGCAGTTTTTTTTTTTTTGGTCAAGGCTAGTTCTGAGGTAGGGAGGTAGTATTTTCTTATCAGACATGGGGATAGGCTGCCTTAGTGACACACTTCTTTGTTTTTGATATCAAACAATTAATCATATGATCTTGCATTTTCCACTCCCCTGAGGCTTTTCAGGTCACAAACACAGGGGTGTTCCAGGGGCTAGCTGACTGCCTGAGATGCCCCTGTGGTCAGGGCCTATAAAGTTAGTCTCTAATCCTCTAACAGTTTGTGGGCAGATGAACCCCATGTTCCAGATCAGTGGTCTTGAGGGTCAGCTGTCCTCCTCCTATCCGTTTGACCCCCTGGCCCTGCTCTCAGTTTCCATCCTGGGAGGGCCTCCTCAATCCTAATTATAGTCCTATCTGCGGCTGAGTCCAGCTGCCCTTTAGCAGTATGATTATCTTTGGTCTAATCCCCCTGACAATGGGGATGCTCCAATGTACATTGGGCTCTTTCCCCGCTTCTGTTAACGAGCCTGGAAGTTGCCCCTCCTCTAGTTCATTCTGATTATGTAAGGCTGTGGCTATCACCTGGGTCTGCTGCATAGGGCACCCTAATCTTCAATAGCACATATCCAATGATCTATGGAGCCGGTTTTCATATCCGCACAGCCGGTCCTATGCTCTGTAGTTTGTCGTCCCATACCAACAGCGATAAACTGATCTCTCAGCTGTCCTGGGGGAAACTTGTGCTTGATGCTCTTTTCGACCCTGTCAACACAAGTTGGGAGGTCTTCCCCTATCTTTTGCTGAATTCTGCCTGGGGGAGTCTCTGTGGTACTCTCCCCCAGCCGCAGCCAGGCTGATAACGCCAAGGCTCGAACCTGATCTAGATAAGGACCCGGGATGGCAGCCTGCTGGAGGCCTGTGCTGCACTGGTCTGCTGTCCCTGACAGCTGCCCATGCTATGGGGTGGGGGGCTGGGCAGCGGCACTGCGATCTTCCTGTGAGTGGCACTCTTCCTTAAAGAAAGCACCCCATCTTATAAACTGGGTACTGGGGCGCACTGCTCTACAAAGGGCTCTCCAGTCTGCAGTGGTGCAGAGCTAGCCCCTGGAGGATGGTGTCGGCCCAGGTGTAGTTGAGCCCATCCTCAGCCACTGCTTTTTTTTTTTTTAACTCTCTCAAGTCCCCCAGGTTCCCAAGGATACCAAGCTGCAGGTCGGGCTACCCCTGGGTTGAGATTGACGGGAAGGCCCAGAGGGGTTTCTAGTAATCCTTTACCAGTCTCTGGTCAAAAAAGGGAGCATAGGCTCCTTGTAGAGGGGCAGTGGGGTGAGAGTGTTCAGACCTGTCTCCCCCCAAAATCTCTTCAGCTATTTCATCCTCTATATCTTGACTGGTGATGGGCGGCCCTGAAGGTGGCTGCTTGCTTAGTACTAGGAGAGACGTACTCTCTTTCCTCCTGGAAGCATGCTTTTAGGGCTGCTATTGTTGCATGCAAATCTGGCGGGTGTTTTTTGCCTGTTTTTTTCCCGCCTATTCTATAACAAGCTTCTCTACCTGGCCCCAAGTATCCCACGAATAGAGGTCCCCACTAGGGACCCAAGGAGCCACGGGCAAGGATAGTGCCCCAAATCTTAGATGCCCCATCCTTAGAAAATTCTAGCCCCTGGTGCTAAGCCTTCAGAGCCGGTTGATGCACCTTCTGAATGGAGTTGCCCATGATATTGGGGAATCTTGTGGGGTCAAGGAGATCAGGATAGATGATGGTCCCGCTAGGAGACCACCGAGACAAAGGAAAGAATACAGAGGAGAGGCTCAGCAGCATCCGCAGTAAATAGTGACAAATGGAATGCTTGTTAACGAGTGCCTAACCGTTGCACAGTTTTTCTTCTGCGGGGGGACGCAAGTTTATCTGGGACTTGCGGCTGTGACCCCCTATTCCTATCACGGGTGTCTTCAAGCGGTGGGCGCCCTAGTGGCATTTAAGTGCCCAACTTGTGCCCGCGGGGAGAGAGGCGGATGTTGCTGGCCTAAAGGAAGCACACAGTGAGAATGAGATAAGACACATACAGAATAGATGCTAGGCACCCCATAGGTGGGGGGGCGGGGGGGTGAAAAGCGAAAACAAAGTGGGAATTGACCAAAATAGTCCTGACTCAAGGAGGACTCTTCTGATAGTTTGCCTTACTATCAGGGGGCAGAGCTTGAGTGCCCATTCATTTCCCAACCTGAATTACTAACCAGGTATCTCCGATGCAGTCGCCTATTTTACTGCATGGATTTGGGCTGACCAGGAGTTCATACCTTTCTCCAACGACGTCCGTGCTGTCCACGTCCACGCCATCCCTGTTCAGGGCGCGAGATGTTGGGGTCCTGGCCAGTCGACCCCGGCACACTGGAGTGAGCCCTGAAGTAAACGGACTTACTCCCTACGGGAGAGGGAGTGGGAAGGGGAGAAGCCTCTGCCCTGACCCTCTGCTCGCCGCAGGATTCCTACTGCCGAGAAAGAAACCGACCGAGAAAGAAGGTCACCGAGCAGAGCGGAGGAGCCTGGTGGTCAAGCAGACTCCGTTTATTGATTCTTACACAGGGGTTTTTATGCACACAATCTGGGGTGGGGGGACATTCCATGCATGTATCACGCTTGTCTTGTCGAGCTCAGTACAGATGTTAGTTAATGATTTGTATTCCCCTATCTCAGGGCCAGGTTAACTAGGTCAGGTAAATGTTAATTGTCACACCCCTCATCCCATTGTCTCCTCAACCAGAGTGCCTGTGTGTGGAATGTAGGAGTGTATGGAATGCAGCGCCCCTAGGCCCCTATAAAAAGGGTCGGCTCTTCCTTTCAGGGGCAGGAGGTTTAGTCAAAGTCTCAGCCCGGCTACTGAGACCCCAACAACTCGATACTTGGCAGTCGATACTTTTATATTCAAAATTCGCACGCGGGTTGACCACGTACAAGGCGAATGTGTCTACCTGCAGCGCTATCGCTCCAGCCCAGCAGTAGAGTAAATTTAAAAAGCACAAGTGATGGTAAATGTCAACTTTTATATTCAAAATTCTCACAGCAGCAACTATAAGTGACTTTCAGATCTCTAGTTAAACCATGATTTTGTTTTGAATTTTGGGGACCATACCCGGCAGTGCTTGGGGCTATGTGCACAGGGATCACTCCGGCAGCCTTGGGGGACCATATGAGGTGCTGGGGATCAAATCCAGGTTGGCTGTCTTCAAAGCAAGCTGCCTACTCTTTGTACTATTGCTCCAGCACCCTAAATTATGACTTTTGACATTTTAGTATAATTTATGTGATCACTACAATAAGTAAGTGACTTGGTCATTATAATCTGTTACCTCATCTTTAAAATTGTAGTAATAATCAAATCTACTTTGAATCATTTGAGGATGGAACAACCCAATTACTATAGCTGTAATCTATATATTCAATATCTGTCACAAAGAAAAGTTAGTCATATGTGCTATAATTATTTTACTAGACATATGCAAACTTTGAGCACTGGATTTAAACGTGTGTGTGCACGTGCGTGCGTGTGTGTGTGTGTGTGTGTGTGTGTGTGTGTGTGTGTACAATGTCTCCTGGGTAATATACACTTTAAGACATTGTCTTCCCTAAATTTTTATTCAATGGTAGGATGGGCTTTTTGTTCCTTTCATCCTCTGTTCTGATGCAACCTCACCTCTGCTCAGGATGGATTTTTCTAGCAGAAAAACACATCTGTGTTCTGTATGAGAGAGGTTTGTTTAGTTTTGTTTATTTTGAAAGGGCTCTTCTGTGAAGATGAAACTTTACTATTCCATTTGGATGAGACTAAGGAGGGGTTTTCATGGCTCAGACACCGAGTGTTTCAGTAGTGAGGTGGAACAGGGATAGAGAAGGAAAAAGGAAATCAGGGGAAAGGGGACTACGAAAGGTCTGTCTGAGACTGTAATGGTCTGCAAAGAGACACAATGGGAGGAACAAAGAGACATTTTAGACCATTCTCTTTACTCCAATAATGTCTGGGATTGGCTATATGAAAGGATACTTTCTGGTAACAGGTTATTCTGGCTTCCACTGTAGAAATAGCTGGGTGATACCAGTTTACATAAAGACAAAACCTGGGTCAAAAGCTAGATGAACTGGCATATCAATCCCTCTGCCACTCTTGGAAAAGCTAATAGTGAAGACTAGCAAAAAATTTTGCCTATATTTCTATATAGGAGAGTATGTTCCAGCAATAGTCCCAGGGGTGGATCCTTCATATCTAATGTCTCAAGGCAACAGAAAGAAGCACTTTTGGGAAATCCAAGAGTGGATACTTGGGTCAGGAAAATGTTCCTTCAATTGTTGGGTAGGTGAAAGAGCCAATAGTGATTTCTGTCTCATCAGAAAGGCCTAAACATGTGTTCAAGGTCCTTTTGTTTTCTCTAGCAATAACAAGAAGAAAGAAATCATGATGTACTATATTTTATCTTTTTGCTTGTTTCAACAACCACAAAGAACAGAGAAAATAATGTTGACTGGTGGCTCCTTTTGGTGATTAAAAGAAGACTGTAAAGGATGTAAAAAGATTTTCACACAAGTGATCTTGGGGGTCATTTTAAGTTCACTTGGGGTGGAGTTCATTTAGAAAAATAATGAAAACAGAAAGTGAAACTTGAATACTGTCTACCGAGACTTAGGATGGGTTTACAGAAAAAAGTCAAGAGGTCATCCTCATTCTTCAGAACCTGATGTCATAGTAAGAATGTTTTTGATGTGCTGAAATTTGGTAAGTTTAAAACAACCCGCCTTAGAATCTAGGAGACAGTATGGTGGTTAGAGTGTAGCCTAGAATATGCATGGTCTTGGTTTGATTCCTGGTACACAGGCTTTCCTGAGCATCACCGGGTGCATCCCGGGGGGCCCTAGCACTGCTGAGGTGCCCAGGTGTGGCACTAGCACCTCAGGGCCCAATCAGCACATTATCCTCAGGCAGTTGCCTTGAACTGCTGGCCCTTATTTGATTTGCTTTCTATATTACTTCAAATACTGTTATACAAAGTCAGAATAGTACCAAGTTCTCACACTGAATGGTTAAGGCTTCCTGTTGTGCAGAATGCAATTTTATACTTAATTTTAGCTGAATCATCTTATTCTGTTTTCTAGAACCATCTGCTTCTAGAACCATCTAGCTTCTGGTTCTGGTTTCAGAATTTATAGAATTGATATTTAGAAACAGACTTCATTTTTATATTACTTTTCCTTATTTAAGTGCACAAATCCATTAGAATCTGCTAATTTTCTTAATTTTTTTAATTTCCCCTCTACTGCTCCATCACTGTTTCAAAGTTTTTTCTACCAATGCCTTAATTTTTACTAATGCTTTAGTATTATGATACTTTGATGATTTTATTCACATTGGTTTTATGTATGTGTCTTTGTTCTCACATCTTTTCTCTCTGTTGAAGTTTCCATGTCATCTGTATATGACAGTTTGGAAAATAAGACTAATATTTTTCAACTCTTTTTTTCCTCTTTAACATTGTTTCCATAACATAGTTTTAGAATGAGATTTTCGTTTATTCTCAAGCATTGCTAAAATGAGTCAATTAACATTTAATCTAGATTGTATCTTAGAAATAAAATGATAGTAAGCTTCTTTATACAAAAGACAAAAAAACAAGATTTTTTGTGTGTTCATTATTCAGATTTAAATTCAGATTTTAAATTTGAAAAATATAAAAGCTATATAAAAGATATAAATGATATAAATGCTCTGACAATTAAAATATTGTGAGGGGGGAAGCAGAAAGTTCTTGAATACATTGAAACAAGTATACACTTTATATATAAAATGCAGGGGCACTCTGGACCACCCCTGACTGTGCTCAAGGATCACTCTTGGCAGGTTTTGGGGAACCATATGTTTTGCTAGGGAGAAATCTGGATCAAGGAGTGTGATTTCTTCCTGCTGAACTTATCCCTTGATTAGTAAAAAATGGCCTTCACTGTTTCTTCTAATCTTTTTCAACCTGAAATCTATGTTGTCAGATACTAGTAAGGCCACCCCAGCTTTTTTGAGGGAGTTGTTTGCTTGCAGGATTGTTTTCCATCCTTTGAGTCTATGTTTGCTCTGACTGATCAGATGTGTTTCTTGTAAGCAGCAGAATGTTGGGTTTAGTTTTTGAATCCATTTTGCCACTCTGTCTCTTAATTGGTGCATTTAGACCATTGACATTTAGAGAGATTATTGTCATGGGGTTTTGTGCCATCTTTCTGTAGGAGTTTGTTGTGCTTTTAAGGGTTTTTCTTATCTTACAGTAGCCCCTTTAGTCCTTCTTTTGAGTTTGGTTTTGAGTCTATAAAGTTCCTGAGCTGTTGTTTATCCATGAAATAGTGTATCATTCCTTTGAGTTTGAGTGAGAGGTTAGCCGGATAAAGTATTCTTGGTGAAGCGTTCATTGCATTGAGTTTTTTCACTATATCTGTCCATTGTCTTTGGGCTTGGAGGGTTTCCTCTGATAGGTCTGCTGTAAATCTAAGGGGTGCTCCTTTGTATGTGATTTCCTTCTTTGACCTTGCTGCTTGCAGTGGTGTGTCTCTATCTGTGGCATCCATCATTCTGACTATGATATGTCTTGGAGTGTTTTTATTAGGGTCTCTTTTAGCTGGCACCCTTCGGGCTCCTGGATCTGGATGCCTGCATTCTCCAGCTCTGGGAAATTCTTAGCAATGATGTCTTTAACTGTGGCTTTTTCATTAGGGTTACCTCCCTGTTCTTCTGGTACTCTGATGATTCTTATGTTGTTTCTCTTGAAGTCATCCCCTAGGTCTCTGATTGATCTAAGAGCTATTATGAGGTCTTTTCCCATTGCTTGTTGTCACTTCTATGCTTCCTGCAACTTATCTTCAAGTTTGCTGATTCTGTCTTCGGCTGTAACCATTCTACTGTTGAGGGCACTTACTGAGCATTTTATTTCATCTACCAATTCCTTTATTCGTGTCACTTCTGTTTGTAGTTTTGAAATTTCTGCTTTTGCTTATTTCTGTATTTTCTTGGTGGGACATTCCACTATTTTTTTCATGTCCTCCATAAATTTACTGGATGTTTGTTCCACCGTTACTTTGAGTTCATTGAACATCTTCAACATTTCATCTCTGAATTCTTTATCTGAGAGATCGTATTTGTGGGTAACCCCTATTGGGGCTTCTGGAATCTTTTCTTAATCCTCTCCTTGTGGAAAAAAAGTATTGTAGAAATGACATCTGCACTTGTAATTGTTGCACTGTGTACAATAGCCAAAATATGAAAAAGACCCGAGTGGCTAAGAACGAATGACAGGTTAAAGAAACTTTGGTATATCTACACAGTGGAATACTATGCAGTTGTTAGAAAAGATGAAGTCATAAAATTTGCATATAAATGGATCAACATGGAAAGTATCATGTTAAGTGAAATGAGTCAGAAAGAGAGGGAGAGACATAGAAAGATTGCACTAATCTGTGGAATATAAAGTAACAGAAAGGGAGACTAACATCCAAGAATAGTAGAGATAAGGACCAGGAGGTTTAATCCATGGCTTGGAAGCTGGGTTCAAATGCGGGGGAAGAAGGTCACTCAGATAGAGAAGGGAACATTAAGTAAGGGTATTTGGGGGACCAGTTCGGTTGGGAGATGAGAACTGAATGTAGACTATAGACAGAACACAATGGCCACTCAATGCCTCTAGTGCAAACTACAACACCCAAAAGGAAAGAGGAGAACTAAAGGGAATGCCCTGCCACTGAGTCGGGGTGGGGTGGGGGTGGTGGGGGTGGTTCGGGTGGTGGGAGGAGGGATACTGGGATCATTGGTGGTGGAGAATGTGCACTGGTAGGGGGATGGGTACTCGATCATTGTATGACTGAAATGCAAGCATGAAACTTTGTAAATCTCTAACTGTACCCACAGTGATTTACCAATAAAAAAAAACAAATAGTTGTTTACTCTAAAAAATATACAAGCGCACACACAGAAGGGATGCAATGAAATGTGATTGCAGGCTCTCAGGGTGGTTCTCTGTCTCTTTCTCTGTCTCTGTCTCTCTCTCTCTTGCCACTAGTGTTTGGTGCTCTCGAGCTGCTGTGTATGGACCAGATTGGGATGGCTCCACCTTTGGGCTCTGCTTCTGTGTGTGCTGCTGTGCTCTCTTCTGTCTGTCTCTCTAACTCTGACTCTGTCTCTGTGGTCTCTTCTCTGGTCTCTTCCAATCTCTCTTCCAATCTCTCTCTCTGGAGCCCCACTCGCTCTCACTTCTGACTCTGACCCTTACTTCTGACTCTAACCCCCTCCGCTTTTACAGTCTTAGTTTATATCATAATCACATAGGGCTGTCACACAAAGGTGGGTTGAACATTAACAAATCAACAAAGAGGTAAGGCCACTCCTCCAGGAGATTAACTCAAGGATAAAATTCTCATCTAAAAATATTACTCCAGATTACTAAGAGATCCACTTAAGGGCAAGATCCCATCCAGGGTGTGTTGCTTTCTTCTTCCCTCAGATAGTAATCCACTTAACTAGTTGTAGTAAATCTACTTCTAATATTTCTAGCAATGTCATTCTGTATGAGCACAGTAAACTATACATCAAACTTAAAGTTTGGTTCTTCCTGAGGACATCTCACTGTACATTCCAGACCACAGTCCTAAGGTCAGGTTAGTCTTCCTAATCGCAGCAGGGTCCTAGTCTCGTTGCTACTTTTGGATCATGACAGCATTTGTTTATGATCATGCTCTCAACTTATAGTTGAGTATTGTGGCACTTTGGCCTGACCTATTTGGATGTCAGGGTAGCTCACAGCTTGCCCTGGGTCCATCCCGTCCCTCTCGGGACCCTGCTTTTGGGGTGCTAGGAACTAAGGGCAACTGAGTCGAGAAAGCAGATGCCCAGGAATAAATATTATTGGAGTCAATCAACTCCGAAGTTACAAAGCATAATATTAACTGTCTTCCTGTGTCCATACAGAAAGGACATTGCTTTAAGGTAAACTAAGTTCCCTGTGGCAAAACCCAATGTTTGTCCTTTTACCCTACAGTTTACATTTCAGATTATTTAAAAAGACTGGATCAGCTACATGCAAGCAAGTGCCACACCACTGTACTATTTATAGGGCCCCTATACTTACATTTAGATGTCATGTGTCTGTTTTGAAATGACAGCAAAAGGCAGTTATTAAAAATATGATGAAAGAATAGTAATCATATTATATGAATTCCCATGTTTTCTACTGTGTTAGCATTCTCCTCGAACTTGGTGTTCTTAGGAACTCTTGACAACCAACTCAGGGCTTGGAATAAATGTTAAGGTGAAGTTAGACTACTCTAACTGGTGAGAACTGGTCTGCTTATTTCCCACCCCTCTCTCAATTACCACCACTTTAATATCAGAAGCTTCAAATCAACTTCTTTTCCATAATATTATGAGTACCCAGAAACTATGCAACTAGATTTTAGCAATGAAGAAGATTTTTAACAAGATTTATGTACTGAATTATCCTTTCAATGGGATATGATATAGTTATATATGTCAGAAAATTCTTGAACAAGTATCTTGAAGATATTTTGTTTGTTTTACATAAAAGTCACCACTTTTTATCTATCAAATACATTATAGACTAGTTAAAGTTGTCTTAAAAATCTTCCCATTATTAGAAAATATCCATATCTACTTGAAAATCTTTGGTGCTAAAGATCCTCTCGATTTCTTTTTATATTTAATTTCAAAGAACAATTGTCCACTTAACGTAATATTTTTGAAGTGATATAGGAATATATTATCACTGTCACTGTCACTGTCATCCCGTTGCTCATCGATTTGTTCTCTCGGGCACCAGTAACGTCTCTCATTATTTCAGGCATTGTGAGTTAAGCTAGCATCCCTCAACCCTAAGTTTTCAATCTTGTTTACTTCTGTTGTTAACTACTACTATTTATTATAAATAATATTATAGATAAGACTTTTAAAAATATTTGATAACAAATTTACTTTGTTCTTATTTAAAGTATAGATCCCTGACTTGCACTCAGAATTTTTTTTCAAAATCTAGTTTAGATAACATAGTTACAATAGTTTTAACATTTGGTTAATTTTTATGTATAAAGTTTTATACCCCACCACTGCCAAGAACCCATGGCTCTCCCCTGTGAATTCACAAATTAAGTGTGGGTGCTGCAACAATGAGTGCATTAGGTGGCTCAGAGCCACCTCCCATCATCCTTAGGCCTTCCCAGCAGAGAGAGAGAGAGATGGGGGACCACAGCCTGATGGTGAAAATGGCCTGTTAAATGCAGAGCTGCTAGCATACTTATAGAACATCTGAGGGGAATTGAAATATAGGACCTAGGTGTGATTGATCATTTACATAGATAAAACATCTGGGGGAGGAAATTCTCTTGGGAGATTAATGCAAGGAGACACTGTTTCCCAAAGACATCTATATTGCTTTTATCTTTCCCTCTAGTTGTATGTGTTATCAATACTTGCAATTATTTGGATAAGCACAGTTAGACACAAAGATCCTAACACTTAATTCTCTGGGCTCTGAGAGCATGCAAGGCTTTTACTGTAAATCCCAGACTAAGTCTCTTCAGGCCTGTTCAGCTTGTCTTTCCCCATGGGGATCTTGTCTTTTAAGTCATAACAGCTTGCATCAAAATCATGCATTTATGCTTTCTAGATTGTCCCATTTTGATGCTGGGATAGCTTTTCCACTTGCCCTGGGAAATAAAACAACTGAAGCCTGAGTTGAGTAATTATGACCAATGCCCAGGAGTAGATATATTTCAGTCAATCAACTCTCAAATATGAGCATAGCATTAATGTTTTTTTTG
Organism: Sorex araneus; assembly: GCF_027595985.1. Taxonomy (NCBI): domain Eukaryota; kingdom Metazoa; phylum Chordata; class Mammalia; order Eulipotyphla; family Soricidae; genus Sorex; species Sorex araneus. The sequence goes on along the minus strand of NC_073302.1, from coordinate 237,782,793 downwards.
TGTTTAACTAAAGAATATTGCTCTATAGTAAAATATAAAAAGACTACAGGGGAAATAGAAAAGCAGGTACAAATACACAGCACTTCAAATACAAAGAACTGCCAATACAAAGTTCAGAATTACCAGAAAGTTTTGGTTTATAAGTAATCAAACTGACTTGGGAACTGTGACAATGAGAGGTAAAATACAAATAAAAGATTAAAGATAAACTTTAATTAAATTAGGAACGCTAGCAAGAGCATTATAAGCTTCTATGGGAGGAGGAAAAGGGACAATTAACTGATGAAGCCTAAAATAGTGTCAATATCCTACACTCCCCCAATATCCTTATATTGTTTCTTGTTCCAGTGTCAGACCTTTTATTTCTTCCAACTGAATCTATCATCTTTTTGTCTTTGTATCTCTTATAATTTGATCTACTGGATGCAATAAGTATATTCAAATTCTACATTTTCTAACTGCCTCTAAAATATAAAAACAAAGCCAAACAATTGAAATGTTTCAAACGCAATCAAATTTAATACTGACAAATTTATTTTTTATTAGCAAGCTTTACATTTGAAAGAAATACTTAAATCCTCTTCATTTTACAAATACTCTCAAGAATGAATGATAATTATTTTAAAAAAATCTCATTGCAAACAAAATTACTTGAAACTAAATCTTTTCAAAATTTATAAAGTCCTTTCTAAATCTTGAAACTTAAACATGCCCCAGATTCACTGGAAGAGTGCCTTCAAAATTTTTGATTGGTTAGGGTGAATGAGTTTCTTAACATATCCATGTAGAAAAACATAGTATTTTTAAGCAAAACTATGTTTTTAAAGTTGCTTTATTCACTTAATAGAGATTTTCAATGTTAGATTATATATGAATATATATGTGTATGTGATATACTTTTGTAAACCTTCTTGTGTTATAAACCAAGTGTTAATATTTTAAAATGTCAGTTGGGAAGTAGAATGTGTGTTCAAGCATATTATCAATGAACAAATTTGCATATTAAATAAGAACTATCATGTGAAAGCAAACAACTACGAGTGGTTGTTATTTAAAATTTTTGAAAGTATGGGTACCTATACAAGAGATTTAATACAAAAAAGAAATTGAAAACTGGCTGCCTTGTCATCATGAAGGCATGGCATAATAGGCAATAAATTTCTTATTTATGAACAAGAGAATTTTTATGAGAAACAACTTGTGCTCATGTTCTTGGCCATGAAGTACAAAAGTCTCATCAAATTTTACTCTATTATTTTAAGAATTGCACCAGATTTTTTTTTGGCAAAGTGAAATCTCTTTAAAAGAAAAGTGGCTCAGAAAAATAATTAAGTTTAGGAAAAGTGGATTTCTTCACCCTAGTCCTCTTCTTCTTCCTATATCTTTGGGTAGATATTTCTCATTGACTTGGTGATAATTTTGCTGAGAGCACCTTATGATCAATTTAGAGTGCATAAATATTGTTGATTTTCCTATTTAAAAAATTTGTGAACCCAGCTACTGGCTTCTGAGGCCTTAAAGCCTGCCAGCAAGATGCATCTGCGCTATCACTTTTTTTGGAACCCGTAGGTTCTGGATCAGAGTAAGGCCTCTGGCACTCACGGTGGCATCATGTTTAGGGTCACTGTGATGCTATGTTGAGAGGAGAGGGGCAGGAAGGCTGGGTTCTGCTATTAGCACAGAGGTCTCTGTTGTGTTTCATTCATTCTGGACCTGGAAACTGGTGGCCTCTGGGGTTGGCAACAGAAAGGGTTGTTTGTGCATAAAGAATTTCTCTTTTGAGTTAACTATCAATATTTTAGTGTCGATATTTTATAATATAACCTTGATTTTAGGCTTTCCATGAAACTCAAAAAGATTTAGTGACATTGGTTTGTCATTCCTATGTGGCAAGAACTGGCCTGATTCAATGAGACTCGTGCTCCTCTTTACCATGTTCCTCATCATTCATATATTTTTCTAATCCAAGTGCTTGAGCTATTGTACTTCTTACATACACCTGGCTTTGCTCGCTATGTTCTGTGTGCATCCTACAGGCTTTTATATTTGTGACCTGTTATAGTAATTTTTTTAAAATGTAAAACCTTCTTTCACTTTGACACTTGATTTAAGTAAACAAGAACTAAGTCCATGTTCTTTAAATGTTACATTTAAGCTGAAAACAAATTAATTCATTATTCAACTTTTTTTGATGAACCTGTTGTATTTAAGGCATTGTGGTAGTCACTGGAATATAGGTCGAGTATACCCACCCTCAGGATATTATAGCCCAATTATAATATGATATTGGAGATGATATTATAGTCATAGTCCAATTTAGTTGTAAATTGTTAGATGTTTGCTTTGAAAAAGTGAGTAGTTGCCATGAGAAAGTGGAAGAAGAAAGTTTAGTTCACACAAAACTTTCAAAGAAATATTCTAAAATTTAACACATACTCTCAGCTCTTAAGCTGGGTAGATAATATGATGCTCTGAAGGATACCGATGATGGAGAACTAGGAGATATTACTTAAGAAAGACCAGCAATCCTTGTTTTCTGAGGTTAGATTCAACTCTGAAGCTGTAATAGACCACTGAACCATCATGTCATAGTTTCATGGTTCTTAAGGTTGTCTATGGGAGCATCAGTCTTCACGGTACTGTTTTGTGTTATTGGTAAAGTTCCCACCTGAAATTCTGGGCTTCACTGTCTCTTTTCTGTAAGTGGTCTTTAGGGGGTCTCTTTTGACTTAAAGTAAATTGAGCTATATATGAAAAAGCAAAAAATGCTTAAGAGTATGAACAGGTGTTGTGTTATCGGTCTTCACAGATGCCATAGTTTTCTGGTTTTTTTTTTTTTTTTTTTTTTTTTTTTTTTAGGGATGGGGTAAGTCTGGGAAGGTGAACTTTCAAACCCTGTGTGTTGAATAAATTTGGGAATTTATTCAATTGTCAAGACTTAAATATACGAGTTTGAGGACAAACAACAAAGGCATATGTATATTCAATAGACCCATATATTTTGCTATGGTTACACTTGTCCTTAGCAAAACATAGGAATAAATGGTCAAATGGCCTTTACTAGGGAGAGAAACTCAGGGATATTCGTAAAGCTCGTAAATAGAAAAAACTTAATTTTATAGTATAAAATTCAGTCTTAATACAATAAGGATTGAAGTTGGGTTTTAAGAAGACAATCACCTCAACATTATTTGGAACACCATTATTTGAGTAATTCTATAGTTCAGCCTGTTGCTTTCCCACTTTACTACCCCCTATTATCACTTACCAATAACCTACATTCTCATACCACAAAAATCTAGTAGTCTGAGGGTCTTGAAGGAATAGATAATAATTTAAAGTCACTTAAACTATGATGAACAAGCTGATTGAATTATGCTAAGGATGTGGAAGTTGTACAGATGAATTTTGTTTTTCTAATATAGTGTCTGGGTGGCTGGAGTCATGGTACAGAGGGTAGAGCATTTGCCTTACATGCAACTGAACTGGGTTCAGTGTAACCCTCAAACAAAATAAAACAAAAAACCCAGTGACTGAACCTTTACTAAAAGTGTAGCCTAAATTGTGATATTGCCCTTTGTCCTGATTCAGTCACAGATTTTCGAAACCCTTGTGATGAGAGATAAAATTGCCTTTTAGGTTAATTAGGTGACTTTTGGAAAGCATCTAGGTCTCCTAAGGGCGGGGTGCTGGTTCCCAGAAGAATCAACCAGTTGAGTTGAATGTTGAAATTTCAATCTCATCCTCCCTGACTTCTGAGAATAGAAGAGGGCCTAGAAATTTAATCAATTATCTGATCAACCATGCCTAGGTAATGAAAATTCCATAAACCTCCAAAGGGATGGGTTCCAGAAAGTTTTCAGTAGGGTGTTGAACATGAGGAGATTCAAGGAGATTTACAAGCTCCAAGAGAGCATGGATGCCCTGTGACTTCCACATACCTTGCCTTATTCATCTTTTCCATCTGTCTGTCCCTAAATACATAAATCAATATATTATTTTATATTACCATTTATATGTCCTTTTAAATGAATCAATGCTCTACTAAGTAGAAAGTATTTCTGAATTCTGTGATCTAACAAGTTAGGAATTTGAAAAAAAAGGTTATGAGGGGGTGTAGGTTGGACATGGAGAGGAGTGGAGGGTTCCTCCTATCTGTAGCCTATTGGTTAGAGGCCTAGATGACTGCCTGGACTCATGGTCCTGTTATTTCAGATTGAGCCTTGAAAGTGAAGGGCTTGATGCTATCTCCTTGTAGACAGTACCAGACTTGAGTTGAATTGTAGCACACCCAGCTGGTGTCAGAGAATTGTCAGTGTTAAAAAACTATAAGGATCTGCCAACCACAGATAAAAGATAAAATAAGTAGAATCAATTGATTTTTTCGGCCTCTCTTAGAATATGTTTAATCTGGTTATTTGTAAATGGAAGGCAAACATCATTTTCATCATTTTCCTGGATACCTTGGCTCAAAAAGTTTAAGACTGAATTTTCTAAATCAGTCTCTCACCTCATTTATAAGTAAAAAAAAATGAAAAAGACCAGAATCATCTGCTGTGTTGTCAGAGTAGAATTGGGGTCATAAAGCCAAAAGATGATTTTTAAATTAAGATTGTTTAAAATGCAAGACTCCTAGTCATCATGGCTTCCAAAACAACAATCTGAACAAACGTGGTTTTCTTCAATCCTTCATAGTAATTTCAGAAGCAATTCTGTTGACTTGCTTTCTTTGACTTACTTTCAAATTCAAAATTTGAAAACCATCAACTCAGCAATTTCATAGCCATTGGAAATGAACTTTAACATTCCAGGAATTTCTTGGGGAAATACCTAGGGCTTATTATATATGTTATTGTCCTTATTTGAAGAAATTTCCTTATAAACTCTTCTGTTTATCTTGCTTTCTTTTGACTTTCATATCCAATTGGTGCTTAAGTTCTGAGGTCAGGGATCATGCCCAACAGTGCTCTGGAGAGTATCCCATATGGATAGGATGCTGGGGATTGGCCTACTATGTGCAAGGCAAGTACCTGACACACTATTTCTCTCTGGCTCCTCTCATTTTGATAAGAAATAATGAAGTGAATTCTATGCCAGCTTTACAGAATTAAGAGTATTAGCTTCATAGCATATATTAACTTCTGTTGAGACTGAAGCCAACATTGAAGCCCTAGCCAAACAGGGCATTCAAACTCAGTACTTCAGGATCCTCAGTGTGCTGTATTACAGAATCACCACCAGGATCTCACCATTCTACAAGTGATTATCAACATAAAGAGAGGGGTTCGGCAGGGTGATACCATTTCACCAAAACTCTTCAGTTCCACCTTCAAGAATGTCATGTGACGACTGGAATGGGAAGGAATGGGAGTGAAGATAGATGGTCGGCAACTATACCACCTCTGCTTCAATGATGACATTGTTCTAATAACACCAAACATTAGCCAAGCAGCACGAATGCTGGCCGACTTTGACTGTGAGCGTGGAAAGGTCGGACTGCAGCTGAATCTCATGAAGACAATGTTCATGATAAACGGACTAGTTCCTGATGTTCCATTTGCTCTCAATGGAACAGTTATATGTACTTAGGTCAAGAACTCAACATGACAAATGACCTGGCACCTGAGCTGTGCAGGAGGAACAGAACAGTGTGGAATGCCTTCAAGAGTATAGAAGAAGTTGTCAAGAGGATGAAGAACCTCTGGCTCTAGACACATCTTTTCAAGTCCACCATTCTTCCTGCACTAACATACACCTCAGAGACCTGGGCCCTACAAAAACAGGATGAGAATGCTATTCGGGTCTCCTAGAGAGGAATCAAAAGAGCTATGCTTGGAGTATCACATTTCACTCAAGTGAGAGAAGGAATCCAGAGTTCTGACCTCTGTCGATGATAGAGAATCAGGGACGCTGCTTTGTTTGCCAAGGCATAAAAAATCAGATGGGCCAGACATGTAATGCGATTTGGAGATGACCGTTGGACTAGAGCTATTACCAACTGGATTCCACGGGACAGCAAAAGAACACCTGGCCGAGATCAATGAGATGGTCAGACTTCTTTGTCAAGATCGTGAACGAACAGTTTGATGCTCTTCGTGTTCCTGGAGCAAGCAGACACATTGGGCTACACTAGCACGTGACGGGGACAAATGGAGATGTTATTGGCGCCCACTAGAGCAAATTGATGAGCAGTGGGATGACAAGTGATATAAGTGATACAACTTCATAGCAACACGTGAAGCAGAAGAAAAGGATAGCCACAGTTTTAATGAAATTGTAGAGTTTTTTGGTGGAGCAATAGGAAATAGGTATGGATATAGGTACATAGATAGATATAGGTATTCCAGTGTTGCTTGGAGTTTTTGCTTTGGTACTTAAAATATTTATAGTGTGATGGTAAAAGGAAATTTATAGTTTATTTGATTTGAAGCTGGGACAATTGCTCTAAGTAAAACTTTGTGCCCCTCAAAAAGCAGATGTATGGCATTAAATGTTGACAAACTACTTTTAAATTTTGCCTTGTCAAAAGTATACCTTTCTAGCTCTACTTCTAGGTTAGCAGCTTGCTATATTGAGTAGAAAATTTTTAAATAAGTTAATGTTTGAAATATTTAAGAAAACTTTAATTGAAATAGTTACCTTTCAATTTATACTCCATACTTTTTCTAAAATGCTCTTTAAAAGTATATACAGGAGCATGCCTCTCCTACTCTTGCTAAAAACGTTTGGTGATTTTCTATGGTCTGCACCTAAGCTCTTCATTTCCAGAAACTTCACTTTCCCCACTCTAATTATAACAACCATCTTTTTCACTACACTGACATAAAGTAAGGATTTACTCCTAATCTCACATGAGTCCTTTGGTTATTACATCTAAGTGGTCTTCTAGATGGGAACACAAAGAATTCAGTGGAAACCATGGAAACGTATTGATTTATTTTAATGTTTGTTTTTGTCATCCCTTAGGAAAGCTATCTATTTATGCCTGGTATACCTACTCATTTGACTTTTTTTTGTGAACTTCCCCAGTGAACTTTCCTGATCACCAGGTTGCCAAAATGTCTGTGTTTCCGTTAATAATAACATTATGCCAGAACATCTTGGTCTTCTCTAAGATACTAAGGTCTGTGAGGACAGCGGGTCCTGTTTCATGTCTAAATTGCTTCATATACAGACAGTTCACTTAGCAACTGTCTGTAGAAATACAATTAGAAAAGAACAGTGCTCTTCTTCAATTTATAAAAGGATTTTTTTGATGATGCAATACATATATCTTGATCCATTCAGTTTACGAGCTTGAATGTTTGCTAGATTTTTGTTAATTGTTTTACATATAACAGAGTGTCATGGAACTTAAGAGAACACAAGTGGAATATTTTTCTCAGTAATTTACCTGTCAGTGACTTATCCACTGGGATCTCAGAAATGACTAAGAAAAGCAGTGAAAAGAAAGGAAAGCCCCAGGCTTCAATCCATTTTGCTATTTTTTAACCTCTGTTGCTTTTATCAGATTGGGAAAGCTTTGACCAATTTAGGTTGAGAAAGGAAATTAAAGTGGTCTCACTCCAGTGTCCTCTTCTCATTGTTACTGGAGGTGCCATTACAATGATACTCTGAAAGCTAGGGAACTTTGGAGAAGGAGGTTCTTGCTTAGCCATTCAGCATACTGGGTGTCTGACACCTCCTGAGAAAAACACCTCAACATTCATTTGCTCTGGGGAAGAAATTCAGTATGTAAGTTTAGGCCTAAGCAATTTTTTTGTTATTTTTCTTTGCAAACCGTTTTTTTTTAATTGAATCACCGTGAGATACAGTTATAAAATTTTCATGTTTGAGTTTCAGTCATACAATTATCTAACACCCATCCCTCCACCAGTGCACATCCTTTGCCACCAATGTCCCCAGTATTACCCCCCACCTATTCCAACCCTCCCCTTGCCTTTATGGCAGAAAAATTCCCCCATACTCTCTCTCTACTTTTGGGCATTATGGTTTGCAATATAGATACTGAGAGGCTATCACATTTGGTCCTTTATCTACTTTCAGCATTTATCTTCCATCTCGAACAATTCTTCTAGCCATCAATGACATAGTGATCCCCTCTCTATTTCAGCTGCCTTCTCCCCCAGCTCATGATACAGGCTTCCAACTATGGAGAAGTATTTCTGGCCCTTGTATCTATTGTCCTTGGGTGTCAGTCTCATATTATGTGATTTTATATTCCACAAATGAGTGAAGTCATTCTAGGTCTGTCCCTCTCTTTCTGACTCATCTCACTTAGCATGATACTCTCCATGACCATCCACTTATAAGCAAATTTCATGTCTTCATCTCTCCTAACACCTGCATAATATTCCATTGTGTAGATATATCAAAGTTTCCTTAACCAGTTCTCTGTTCTAGGGCACTCGGGTCCAGAGGTATTTCAGCCAGCAGCCACTGCATTCTGAGATTGATTTGTGTGCCTCTGCGATCATGGCTGTTCAGGAGCGGCGGAGCCCTTCATGGGTGGCTACTTGGGGTCTCGTTTGGGCAGGGAGCAGGGCTGGTTCCGCGCCCCCATTGTGAGATTTCCTGAATGCCCCATCACTGCAAGCTCCTACAGTGTCCATTTGCCTCTGAAAGGTGGAGGTCGCCATGCTGCCACAAAGGGGAAAAAAAATGAGGGACAAAAACCCTTCCCCTCCTGGGGCAGCATGGGGCCATAGCTTAGTTCACAGGAGCATTTCTGCCAGCAACTGCTGCATTCCGAGATTGGTTTGTGTAACTCTGGGATCATGGTCATTCAGGAGTAGAGGAGCCGACCCTGAGCAATTTCTTTCTTTCTTTTTTTTTTTTGTATATAAGGAAAGGTGCGCAGTTTGGAGAAATAGTCCAAGTCCCCACATACTGGAGCCATATTTGTAGAAGCTAATGGTCACCGGGAATCATCTGAGGCACCCCAGTGTTATCAGCTCTGTTTGGGGTCTGGAGAATTCTCTAGCGTTGTGGTGCCTGGCGGCCAGGAGTCTTCACTCAGTTGGAGGTTTTTTTCTTGTACAATTCTACTAGTGTCTTGTATGTCCTGGATATTAATCCCTTATCAGATGGGTATTGGGTAAATATTCTTTCCCATTCCATGGGCTCTCTCTGTATTTTGGTCAGTTTCTTTTGAGGTGCAGAAGCTTCTTAGTTTAATGTAGCCCCATTTGTTTATATTTGCTTCCACTTGCTTGGTTGGTGGTGTTTCATCCTTTTTTAATAATTTTATTTTTATTATTTTGTTATTAATGAATCACCGTGGGGGTACAGATACAGGTTTATATGTTCTCGTGCTTGTGTTTCAGTCATATACAGCTTGAGTATCTATCCCTCCACCAGTGCCCGTCCTCCGCTGATGACCCCATCATCCTTCCCACCCACTCCCACCCCATCCCCCTTCCCACCTTGCCTCTTTGGCAGAACATTCCCCTCTGTTCCCTCTCTCCCTTTGGGTGTTGTGGTTAGCAATGGAGGTCTTGGGTGGCCAATGTGTTCGGTCTACAGTCTGCTCTGAGCACGCCTCTCCTATCCCAAGCGGGTCCTCCCACCACATTTTTGCTTGGTATTCCCTTCTTTATCTGAGATGCCCTTTCCCCCCAGCATGTGAGGCTGGTCTCCAAGCCATGGAGCAAATCTAGTAGTTATTTCTGTTATTCTTGGGTGTTAGTTCTCCATTCTGTTGTTTTATATTTCGCAGATGAGTGCAATTCTTCTATGTCTGTCTCTCTCTTTGACTCATTTCACTTAGCATGATACTTTCCATGTTGATCCACTTATATGCAAAGTTTATGACTTCATTTTTTTCTGACAGCTGCATAGTATTCCATTGTGTAGATGTACCAAAGTTTCTTTAACCAGTCATCTATTCTTGGGCATTTGGGTTTTTTCCAGATTTTGGCGATCTTAAACAGTGCTGCAATGAACATACATATGCAGATTCATTTCAACTATATTTTTGCCTCTCCAGGATATATTCCCAGAAGTGGTATTGCTGGGTCAAATGGGAGCTCGATTTCTAATTTTTTGAGGAGCGACCATATTGTTTTCCAGAATGGTTGAACTAGTCGGCATTCCCACCAGCAGTGTAGGAGGGTCCCTTTCTCCCCACACTCACACCAATAGTGGTTGCTTCTGTTCTTTTTGGATGTGTGCCAGTCTCTGTGGTGTGAGGTGGTATCTCATGGTTGTTTTGATCTGCATCTCCCTGATGATTAGTGATGATGAGCATTTTTTCATGTGCCTTTTGGCCATTCGTATTTCTTCCTTGAGAAAGTTTCTGTTCATTTCTTCGCCCCATTTTCTGATGGGGCTGGATGTTTTCTTCTTGTAGAGTTCAATCAATGCCTTATATACCCTTGATATCAACCCCTTATCAGATGGGTTTTGGGTGAATATCCTTTCCCATTCTGTAGATTGCCTTTGTATTCAGGTCGCTGTGACTTTTTCAGTGCAGAAGTTTCTTAGTTTAATATAGTCCCATTTGTTTATCTCTGTTTCTACTTGATTGCTTAGTTCCGTGTCATCTTTGAAGATACCTTTGGCTTCAATATCTTGGAGGGTTTTTCCGATCTTGTCTTCAATGTACCTCATGGATTGTGGTCTGATGTTGAGGTCTTTATCCATTTTGATCTGACTTTTGTGCCTGGTGTCAGGTCGAGGTCTAAGCCCAGTTTTTGCATGTGGTTGACCAGTTATGCCAGCACCATTTGTTAAAGAGGTTTTCCTTGCTCCACTTCACATTTCTTGCTCCCTTACCAAATATTAGGTGTTCATACAATTGGGGTGGTGTTTAGGGATATTCCACCCTGTTCCTATGGTCTGTGGCTCTGCCTTTGTTCCAGTACCATGCTGTTTTGTTACCGCTTTGTAGTAGAGTTTAAGATTGAGGAGGGTGATGCCTCCCATCTTCTTTTTCCCAAGAATTGCTTTAGCTATTCGTGGGCGTTTATTGTTCCATATGAATTTCAGGATTGCTTGATCTATTTCTTTGAAGAATTTCATGGGTATCCTTATGGGGATCACATTGAATCTGTATAGTGCTTTAGGGAGTATTGCCATTTTGACAATGTTGTCTTCCTGTCCATGAGCAGGGAATATTTTTCCATTTCCTAGTGTCTTCTTTACTTCATGGAGTAGGGTTTTGTAGTTTTCTTTTAGAAATCCTTAACCTCTTTATTTTGGCTGATTCCGAGGTACTTGATTTTCTGGGGCACATTGTGAATAGCATTGGTTTTTTTTTTTTTTGTCATTTTTCTCTATCTCACTGTTTGCATATAGGAACACCATGGATTTTGGGTATTGATTTAATAGCCTTCAACTTTACTGTGCAAGTCTATTTTTCTAGGAGTTTCTTAATGGAGGTTTTAGAATACTCTAGGTATAGAATCATGTCATCTGCGAATAGTGAGAACTTGATTTCTTCCTTTCCTATCTGGATGCCCTTAATGTCTTTTTCCTGCCTGAGTGCTATCGCAAGTATGTCTAGTACTATTTTGAACAGAAATGGTGAGAGTGGGCATCCTTTTCTTGTCCCTGATCTTAGAGGAAAGGTTCTTAGTTTTTCTCCATTGAGGATAATGCTTGCCACGGGTTTGCTATAGATGGCTTTGACTATCTTGAGGAAAGTTTCTCCAAAACCCATTTTGGTGAGAGTTTTCATCATAAACGGGTGTTGGATCTTGTCAAATGCTTTCTCTGTGTCTATTAAAATGATCATATGGTTTTTATTTTTACTTTTGTTGATGTGATGGATTATGTTGATTGATTTCCATATGTTAAACCATCCTTGCATCCCAGGGATGAATTCGACTTGGTCATGATGTATAATCTTTTTGATGATTTGTTAGATTTTATTTGCTAGTATTTTGTTGAGGTTCTCCGCATCTGTGTTCATCAGGGATATTGGCCTGAAGTCTTCCTTGTTAGCAGTGTCTTTATTTGCTTTTGGTATTAGGGAGATATGTGCTTCATAGAAACTGTTTGGGAGAGTTCCTATTTTTTCAATTTCCTGGAAAAGCTTGAGGAAATCTGGCAACAGGCTCCCTATAAATGTTTGGAAGAATTCGCTAGTGAGTTCATCTGGACCTGGGCTTTTGTTTTGGGGGATACTTTTGATTATAGTTTCAATTTCCTTGATATTAATGGGTCTGTTCAGGCATTCCAAGTCTTCTTTGTTCAGTCTTGGGAGATTTAGGAATCCAGGAATTTATCCATTTCTTCTAGGTTCTCTTTTTTCGTGGCATACAGACTTTCAAAGTAGTCTCTGATGATCTTTTGAATTTCATTAGTCTCTGTTGTGATGTCCCCCATTTTATTTCTTTTTTAAAAAAATTATTTATTTTTATTGAATCATCATGTGGAAAGTTACAAAGCTTTCTGTCTTAAGTCTCAGTTACACAATGCTCAAACACCCATCCCCTCACCAGCGCACATATTCCACCACCAAGAACCACAGTAAACTTCCCCCCACCCCCCCACCCCCCCAGCCCTCCACCACGCCTGTGTAGCTGATAAATTTCATTTTACTTTCTCTTTAATTTGGTTACATTCAATATTTCAACCAAAAACTCACTATTATTGTTTGGAGTTTCGCCCCCCCCCCCGCCCCAAAGTCAGACCTGCTGGAAAGGAAGCATTTGATAATTTGTTTTCCATTGCTGAGAATGAAGAGATATGTGGCCGTGTGGCCACAATAGCGGCCACAGGTTTTGGATTTCTGTATTTAACTATTTTAGTAACTAAGTCTAGAGAAATTTCTACCAGAGTTGCATCATTGCTAGCTCGTACCTCTGCTACATTATATTCCACATATGAGTGCAACCTTTCTATGTCTGTCTCTTTCTTTCTGACTTATTTTACTCAACATGATACTTTCCATGCTGATCCACTTATATGCAAATTTAATGACTTTATGGTTTATAAAAGCTGCATAGTATTCCATTGTGTAGATGTTTCTTTAACCAGCCATCTGTTTTTGGGCACTCCGATTTTTTCCAGATTCTGGCTATTGTAAACAGTACTGCAATGAACATAGAAATGCAAATGTCATTTTTACTATACCTTTTTGCCTCTCCAGGATATATTCCCAGGAGTGGTATTGCTGGGTCAAATGAGAGCTCAACTTCTAAATTTTTAAGAGTTGTCCATATAGTTTTCCAAAAGGGCTGAACAAGTCCGCATTCCCACCAGTAGTGAAGAAGAGTCCCTTTCTCCCCACATCCACGCCAACACCAGTCGCTTTTGTTTTTTGGGATGTGGATCAGTCTCTGTGGTGTGAGATGATATCTCATTGTTGTTTTGATCTGCATCTCCCTGATGATTAGTGATGTCGAGCATTTTCTCATCTGCCTCTCAGCCATTCAAATTTCTTCTTTGGGGACGTTTCTGTTCATTTCATCACCCCATTGTTTGATCGGGTCGAGTTTTCTTCTTGTGGAGTTCTACCAGTGCCTTGTATATCCTTGATATCAACCCCTTATCGGATGAGTATTGGGTGAATATCCGTTCCCATTCTGTATGCTGTCTTTGTACTTTGGTCACTGTATATTTTGAAGTGCAGAAGCTTCTTAGTTTAAGGTAGTCCCATTTATTTATCTCTGTTTTCACTTGCTTGGCCAGTGGCGTGTCAGCTCTGAAGGTACTGTTGGCTACAATGTTGTGGAGGGTTTTGCTGACCTTGTCTCCAGTGTACCTTAGGGATTTTGGTCTTGTTGGTATACAACATCCCATAATCTCAGGCCTAGCTAGGCCTGGATGTAAACGGTTTATGTTTTGGTTACTGTAACTTTAAATGGCAGTTACTGTTTCCGTTGGTTGATTTTCATATTCACCTATGTGGCTGAATATGATTGGTTTATATGTTAATTTAATAAATAAAAGGAGGTTGAACAGGCTGCTCTCGGGCAGGCCGTAACACAGAACCTCCGGAGGCAGTCCTGTGATCCTCCCCCCAAAATGTATATTACTTCTGCGAGTAAAGTGCCTCTGACTCTCCTGTAAAATTGCAACATTGTTGCAACAGGTCTGATGTTGAGGTCTTTAATCCATTTTGATCTGACTTTTATACAAGGTGATAGGTGGAGATCTGAGTCCATTTTTATGCATATAGCTTTCCAGTTCTGCCAGCACAATTTTTTTTTTTGCTTTTTTTGGGTCACACCCGGCAATGCACAGGGGTCATTCCTGGCTCATGCACTCAGGAATTACCCCTGGCGGTGCTCAGGGGACCATATGGGATGCTGGGATTCGAACCCGGGTTGGCCGCGTGATGCCAGCACAATTTTTTAAACATGCTTTCCTTGCTCCACTTCACATTTCTTGCTCCCTTATCAAAGATTAGATGATCATATATTTGGGGGTGTATGTCAAAGTATTCAACCCTGTTCCATTGGTCTGCAGCTCTGCCTGTGGTCCAGTACCATGCTGTTTTAATTACTACCACTTTGTAGTAGAGTTTGACATTGGGAAGGTTGATTCCTCCCATTTTCTTTTTCCCAAGAATTGATCTAGCTATTCGTGGATGCTTATTGTTCCATATGAATTTCAGGAGTGCTTGCTCCATTTCTTTGAAGAATGTCAAGGGTATCTTTATAGGGATCGCATTGAATTTGTACAATGCTTTGGGGAGTATTGCCATTTTTATAATATTAATTTTTCCAATCCATGAGCAGGGGATATCTTTCCATTTCCTTGTGTCCTCTTTTATTTCCTGAAGTAGCGTTTTGTAGTTTTTATTATACAAGTCCTTTACCTCCTTAGTTAAGTTGATTCCGAGGTATTTGATCATTTGAGGCACAATTGTGAAGGGGATTGCTTTTATCGTGTCGCTTTCTTCTCTCTCATTATTTGTGTTTAGGAAAGCCATGGACTTTTGGGTGTTGATTTTATAGCCTGCAACTTTACTATACAAGCCTATTGTTTCTAAGAGTTTCTTGGTAGAGGTCTTAGGGTTTTCTAAGTATAGTATCATGTCGTCTGCAAATAGTGAGAATCTTATTTCTTCCTTTCTTACCTGAATGCCCTTAATACCTTTTTCTTGCCTAACCGTTATTGTAAGTACTTCCAGTACTATATTGAACAGGAGTGGAGAGAGTGGACATCCTTGTCTTGTCCCTGATCTCAGAGGGAAGGCTCTTAGTTTTTCCCCATTGAGGATGATGCTTGCCATAGGCTTTTGGTAGATGGCTTTAACTATATTGAGGAAAGTCCCTTCTATACCCATTTTGGCGAGAGTTTTCATCACAAATGGGTGCTGGATCTTGTCAAATTCTTTCTCTGCATCTATTGATATGATCATATGGTTCTTTTCTTTTCTTTTGTTGATATGATGGATTATGTTGATTGATTTCCGAATGTTAAACCATCCTTGCATCCACAGGATGAATCCTACTTGGTCGTGGTGTATGATCTTTTTGATGAGTTGTTGGATTCTGTTTGCTAATATTTTGTTGAAAATCTTTGCATCCGTGTTCATCAGAGATATCGGCCTGTAGTTTTCTTCTTTTGTGGTGTCTTTGTTTGCTTTTGGTATTAGGGAGATATGAGCCTCATAGAAACTATTTGGGAGGGTTTCTATTTTTTCAATTTCCTGGAAAAGCTTGAGAAGAACTGGCAACAGGTCCCCTATAAATGTTTGGAAGAATTCGCTAGTGAGTCCATCTGGACCTGGGCTTTTGTTTTTGGGAAGACTTTCTATTTCAGCTTCAATTTCCTTGATATTAAGAGGACTATTCAGGTATTCCTGGTCTTCTTGGTTCAGTCTTGGGAGATTGTAGGAATTCAGGAATTTATCCATTTCTTCTAGGTTCTCTTTTTTCATGGCATACAGCTTTTCAAAGTAGTCTCTGATAATCTTTTGAATTTCTTTGATTTCTGTTGTGATGTCCCCCTTTTCATTTCTGATTATGTTTATAAGGGTTCTCTCTCTCATTCTTTGTGAGTCTTGCTAATGGTTTATCAATCTTGTTTATTTTCTCAAAGAACCAGCTCTTTGTTTCATTGATCTGTCGAATTGTCTTTGGGTTTTTTCCATGTTGTTGATTTCTGCCCTAAGTTTTATTATCTCTTTTCTTCTGCCTGGTTTGGGCTCCTTTTGTTGGTTCTTTTCTAAAATCTTAAGATGTGAAGTCAAGTTATTTATGTTGGCCCTTTCTTCCTTCCTGAGGAATGCTTGCAGAGCTATACATTTTCCCCTTAACCCGGCTTTTGCTGCATCCCACAGATTCTGGTAGCTGGAGTCTTCTCATTTGTTTCCAGGTACCTTCTGATTTCTTCCTTGATTTCCTTCCTGACCCACTCATTGTTCAACATCGAGTTGTTTAATTTCCAGGTGTTTTATTTAGTTTTCTGCGTCTGTGTGTGATTGATTTCTATCTTCAGTGCATCATGGTAGGAAAAGATAGCTGATACAATGTCTATCTTCCTGATTCTGTTGAGGTATGTTGTGTCACCCAGCACATGATCTATTCTGGAATATGTTCGATGTGCACTGGAAAAGAATGTGTATTCCCTTTTTTGGGGGTATATAAAGCCCTGTATAGATCTATCAGCCCTATCTCTTCTATTTCTTCCTTCAAAGCCAGTATTTCCTTGGTGGGTTTTAATCGTCTTGATCTATCCAGTGGTGATAAGGCAGTGTTGAAGTCTCCAATTACTATTGTGTTGCTCAAGATGTCCTTCTTAAGGTCTGTTAGCAGTTGTTGTAGGAATTTGGCTGGTCTCTCACTGGGTGTGTACACGTTTAGGAGTGTGATTTCTTCCTGCTGTACATATTCCTTGATTAATAAAAAATGGTCCTCCCTATTCTTTCTAATCTTTTTCAACCTGAAATCTATGTTGTCCGATACTCGTAAGGCCAGCCCAGCTTTTTTGGAGAGAGTTGTTTGCTTGCAGGATTGTTTTCCATCCTTTGACTTTGAGTCTGTGTTTGTTCTGGTTATTCAGATGCGTTTCTTGCAGGCAGCAAAGTGTTGGGTTCAGTCTCTGAATCCATTTTGACACTCTGTGTCTCTAAATTGGTGAATTTAGACCATTGACATTAAGAGAGATTATTGTTATGGGATTTTGTGCCATCTTTGTGTAAGGGTTTGTTGTGCTTGTAGGGGTTCTTCTTGTCTTACAATAGCCCCGTTAGTCCTTCTTTTAGGTTTTGTTTTGAGTCTATGAGGTTCCTGAGCTCCTGTTTCTCCACAAAATAGTGTATTATTCCTTCGAATTTGAATGAGAGTTTAGCCGGATAAAGTATTCTTGGTGAAGCGTTCATTTCATTGAGTTTTTTCACTATATCCCACCACTGCCTTCCGGCTTGGAGGGTTTCCTCTGATAGGTCTGCTGTGAATCTAAGGGGTGCTCCTTTGTATGTGATTTCCTTCTTTGACCTTGCTGCTTGCAGTATTGTGTCTCTATCCATGACATCGTCCATCATTGTAACTATGATATGTCTTGGGGTTTTTATGTTAGGGTCTCTTTTAGCTGGCACCCTTCGGACGCCTTGAATCTGGACACCTGCATTCTCCAGCTCTGGGAACTTTTCAGCAATGATTTGTTTGACTGTGGCTTTTTCGTTCGGGTTGCTTCCCTGTCCTTCTGGTCCTCCAATGATTCTAATGTTGATCCTCTTGAAATCATCCCCTAGGACTTTGAGTTGCCCTAGAGCTATTTTGAGGTCTCTTCCCATTGTTTGTTGTTGCCTGTAGGCTTCTTGCAGCTGATATTCAAGCTCACTGATTCTGTCTTCCGCTGCAGTTATTGTATTGTTGAGGGCAGCTACAGAGTTTTTGATTTCATCTACCGAATCCTTCATTTCTTTTTGTAGTTTTTTTATTTCTGCTCTCATTTCTTCCCGTATTTTCTCGGCTGTATGTTGTAGTGTTTCTGTCAGGTCCTCTTTTAAGTTGTCAATCTTTGCATTGAGTTCATTGAACATCTTGAGGATTTCAACTCTGAATTCTTTATAAGAGAGGTCAACTTTGCAGGAAAAGCCTATTGAGGTTTCTGGACTCCTTTCATCGTCCTCACCTTGTGGTGGGGATTTGTGCTGTTTCTTCATGTTGTTGTGGTGGTATGGAAGAGGGACCTTGAAGATCAGTATCCCTGTTCCCTCTTGTTGCGAAAAAGGATTGTGGATGGGCTCGGTCAGTGGTGCTTGCCTTTTTATTTTCCACTTCTAGAACATGGACTCCCACTCAGATGTTCCTCTAATGTTTATGTGAAGTCTTGTGTTTTATTGTCCTACTGTTTGTGGATAGCTAGGATGTTACTCTTGGACATTACATAGGTAATTGTAGGATAACATAGCCTCAGGTAGTTTAGGTGTATTGGGTTACTCCCATCACAGTGCTCCCATCCCTTTGTTTAGCTATAATCACTTCTCTATGCTCTCTTCCCCAAAACAGTTAATCAGCTTTCCCCTAATCTGACTCTGCTAATTTTTAAGGTCAGACCTTCCTAGGACACTGAATATTATAATATTGCCTTTCTCCTCTCCTTATGCCTTTTGAATAGTTTACTTTAAAGCAATGTCCTTTTTATATAGACAAGGAGGACAATATTATGCTTTTGTAACTTGGGACTTAATTGGCTTCGAATATTATTCATTTTCAGGCATCTGCTTCTTCCACTTAAGCCTCAGTTTCCCTCAGTTCCTAGCACCCCAAAAGCAGGGTCCCAACGAGGGACAGGATAGGCAAGCAGTGAGTTATGTGCTACCCTGCCATCGAGATGGGCCTGGCCAAAGTGCCTTATTCTTAACTATAAGTTAAGAGTTGGTCATAGACAAATACTGTTATGATAAAGCAATGATGAGACTAGGACCCTGCTAGGGATAGGAAAGACTGATCTGGCCTGAGCACTGTAGTCTGAGATCAAGATGGCCCCAGGAGAGCAATTCTATAAGCTTTAATGCATTTTTTATTGTGTCCATACAAAATGATTAATATTATGAATGCTTATATGTTTGCTGGATGAGGAGAGGAGAAACACACTCATGGGACTCCGCCCTTGGGTGGATCCTCCTGCTGAAAGAGAATCAGTCCTAGGAGAAGCATCCCCTGAGGGAAAGGAACCTTACCCCTATTGATTGTGACCACACCTATGTGTACGCCCCAACCCCTTCATGCTGGGGGGATTTAACTAGGCTGTAAGAGTGGGTTGGGGGGCCAGACCCACAGATCCAGAGAGGGATCCAGAGCTGGGAGAGAAGCAGAGAGAGAATGAAATAAACTGATTGAGCAACCAGTTTGGCCTTCTTCCTTCCATCGCCTGCCCTTGACCAACAGCCACACACAATGGTTCCAGAGCACCGAACGCGGGCGGTGAGACAGAGCATCCCGGAGAGCCCGCGAGTGCACATGCCCCTCAGCGTGCTTTAGTTTTTTACAGGTAATGAAGGCTGAGATGAAACAATATATTGATGGGTCTTAGGAGAATACCTGCGGCCTGAAAAGAGGCCACGCCCACTTTTACTTAGGCCACGCCCTCTGATGATTAGGCCACGCCCATTTCCCCCCACAATATCACACATCTGTGCCAGAAGAGACAACAGCTGTGGCGCTTGGGGGCGGCATGCCAGCCACTAGGGCGGCAGTCAGGGGGGAGGGATGACTGGGGTGATCAGGGTCCGAGGAACAGGCTGGGAAGTGGCCCCCTTTTCATTTCTGATTCGGTTTATGAGGGTTCTCTCTCTCTCTTTCTTTGTGAGTCTTGCTTGTGGCTTATCGATCTTATTTATTTTCTTGAAGAAACAGCTCTTTGTTTCATTGATCTTTCGGATTGTTTTTTGGGTTTCCATGTTGTTTTCTGCTCCAAGTTTTATTATTTCTTTCCTTCACTCCGGTTTGGGTTCCTTCTGCTGGTCCTTTTCTAAGATCTTGAACTGTGAAGTCAAGCCATCTATGTAGGTCCTTTCTTCCCTCCTGAGAAATGCTTGTAGGACTATAAATTTTCCCCTTAACACAGCTTTAGCTGCGTCCCATAGGTTCTGGTAGCTTGTATCTTCATTCTCATTTGTTTCGACGTATCTTTTGATTTCTTCCTTGATTTCCTTCGTGACCCACTCATTATTCAACAATGAGTTGTTTAACTTCCAGGTGTTTGATTTGGTTCTCTGCATCTGTGTATGATTAACTTTATCTTCAGCACCTCATGGTCTGAAAAGATAGTTGATACAATTTCTATCTTCCCGATTCTATTGAGGTATGATTTGTGACCCAGACATGGTCTATTTTGGAGAATGTTCCATGTGCACTGGAAAAAAAAAGTGTATTCTTTTTTTAGGGGGTGTAAAGCCCTGTATAGATCTATTAGCCCTCTCTCCTCCATTTCTTCCTTCAGAGCCTTTGTTTCCTTGTTGCGTTTTGTTCTTGTTGATCTATCCAGAGGTGATAAGGCAGTGTTGAAGTCTCCAACTACTATCATGGTGCTAGTGATGTCCCCATTAAATTCTGCTAGGAGTTGTTTTTAAGTATTTAGCTGGTCACTCATAGGTGCATATACGTTTAGGAGTGTGATTTATTCCTGTTGTACATAACGCCTTGATGAGTAGAAAATGACCTTTGCTGTTCCTTCCAACCTTTTTCAGTCTGAAATCTATGTTGTCGAATACTAGTATTGCCACCCCAGCTTTTTTGAGAGAGTTGTTTGCTTGTAGGATTGTTTTCCATCCTTTAACTTTGAATCTATGTTTGCTCTGACTGTTATGGTGTGTTTCTTGTAGGCAACAGAATGTTGGGTTCTGTTTCCAAATCCACTTTGCCACTCTGTGTCTTTTAATTGGTGCGTTTAGACCATTGACATCGAGAGAGATTATTGTCATGGGATTTTGTGTCATCTTTCTGTAGGGTTTGTTGTTCTCATAAGGTTTTTCCTTGTCTTCCAGTAGCCCTTTAGTCATCCTTTTAAGTTTGGTTTTGAGTCTATGAAGTTCCTGAGTTGTTGTTTATCCATGAAGTAATGTATGGTTCCTACAAGTTTAAGTCAGAGCTTAGCCCGATAAAGTATTCTTGGTGAGACATTCACTTAATTGAGTTTTTTCACTATATCCCACCATTGTCTTTGGGCTTGGAGAGTTTCCTCTGGTAGGTCTGCTGTAAATCTAAGGGGAGCTCCTTTATATGTGATTTCTTTCTTTGACCTTGCTACTTGCAGTATTGTGTCTTTATCCATGGCATCCATCATTGAGACTATGATATGCCTTGGCGATTTTTTATTGGGGTCTCTTCTAACTGGCACCCTTTGAGCTCCTTGGATCTGAATGCCTGCATTCTCTAGCTCTGGGAATTTCTTAGCAATGATGTCTTTGTGTTTTTTTCATTGGGATTAGTTCCCTGTGCTTCTGGTACTCCAATGATTTTGGTGGTCCATTCCAATGCTGTGTTCATATCCTTCCTGAATTTATTGGATGTCTGTTCCATAGTTGCTTTGAGATTGTCAATCATCTTCATGATTTCCTCTCTGAATTCACTATATGAGAGGAGGCTGTATTTGTGGGTAGTCCCTGTTGAGTCTTCTGTGAGTTTTTCTTCATTCTCTCCTGGCGGCGGGAATTTTCGCTCTTTTTTCATGTTGTTATAGGCCTTACTCTCAGGGGCTCTTCCTAGCTTATGTAGGGCCCTTATCGAAGACTTGAGGCTGTAATCTCCTTATAAAGGGTTTTTGTGCAGCTTCTTGTGTTCACTGACAGTTTTTATGAAGTCAAGATGGGATAGGGTAGTTGATGATTGGCATATAGTGATAAGAAAGCCAGGGTGTTCTTCAAAAGTGTAGGTTACATAGATTGTGATGTAAGTGAGCAATGCAGTGAGAGGGGAGAAACAACTGCGGCGGTTGTGGAGGGAGACCACGCTCCTTTTGAGACCACCCCCCTGACATAAGGACACGCCCCCACAACCTTGTGGAGAAGCAGGGCGGAGGTCTTCAAGAGCCCGACCCAACTTGGGGGCTGTTTCTCCCAGGGCCTCGGGGTGCAAGAGTGGTGGTGTTTCATCCTTAAAGATGCTTTTAGCTACATTGTCATGGAGGGTTCTGTCTTTTTCCTCCATGTACCTTATGGATTCAGGTCTGATATTGAGGTCTTTAATCCACTTTGATCTGACTTTTGTGCCTGGTGTTAGGCAGAGGTGAGAGTTTATTTTCTAGCATGTAGCTGTCCAGGTTTCCCAGCCTCACTTGTTGAAGACTGTCCTCGTTCCACTTCACATTTCTTGCTCCTTTATCAAAGATTAAGTGATCATATATTTGAGAGTTTGTGACAGAATAATCAACTCTGTTCCATTGGTCTGCAGATCTGTTTCTAGCCCAATACTACTGTTTTAATTGCTACTGCTTTGTAATACAGACAAACATCCTTGAGCATTACCTAGATTTGTTTAAGTTAGCTAATTTTAGTGATAACTTCAGTAGAGAAAAGTGCACACGTTTCATATTTATATCTTCTTTTCACACCCAAAGGCAACAAAAATAGGATTAACCTAATGCTGACAAATAAAGGACATCTGCAAAAAGTGTTTGTCATGTCTAAGTTTCTATTCATTCCAAACCTGACAGAGAGATATGTGTAATATTTATTTAAAAAAATTTTTTTTTAAATTGAGGTCTTCTTCCTGCCCCTCTGAAAGAACTCTCACGCCGGCTCTGCCCCAGCCTGGGGAACCGCCAGGGCCAGTGGCGGGGGAGAGGGGGGTGTCCCGCGCCTCAGGTCGTCAGCTCTCCTGCACGCCATTTTAGCAGCCCCTCCTACTTGCCAGGTAACTTGGGACTCGAGATCGATCACACTGTCTTCTTCCTGCCTCTCTGAAAGAACTCTCATGCAGGCTCCGCCCCAGAGGACTTCCGGCTGGTGGGGGAGTGTCCTCTACTTTAGGGCGTGGCCTCAAAAGGGGGTGTGGCTTATTTTAGAGCAGCTGCAGTTATTTTGATCCCTCTCCTATATTTCACACTTAGGTCACAAATTTGTATGACCTACTTACTCGAAGAAAAACCTGGTCATCTCTAACACTATATGTCTATAAGCCAGTGACTCATCCTAATTCCAGAAAAAGTGACAGAAATACAACTCAGTACACAAAGCCCTCATAAACAGACCATAGCCTCAAACCTTGATTAGAGCCCTACATAAACTAGGAAAATTGCAGTAATATAAGGAACTATCCTAGAAGGGGGAAAAGATTACCATTACCGATTTAGCTCACCTACAATCCCCTCCTGGAGCAAGAGGAATAGTGATATAGAATCGGGAGCTTTCACCTCTATTGTTCCATAACAACATGAAGAAACATAGAAAAAACCCGCCACACACAGAAAATGAAGAGTTTCCAGAAACCTCAATACAGGTCACCCACAAATACAACCTCCTCTCAGATAAAGAATTCAGAGAAGAAATTGTGAAGATGGTCGAGGAACTCAAAGCAATCATGGAATGGACAGTCAATAAACTAAAGGAGGATATGAACACAACCATGGAACAAACCATCAATAAACTAAGGGAGGATATGAACACAGCCTTGGAACGGACCACCAACAAAATACAGGAAGAAATGAGAGCATGTAGGGAGCCATTTTACAAGCCTGGCTCTTATCCTCTAGTCAAGCGGAGGCTTACTTGGGATTCCTGTAACAAGGTCACCACTGCTGACCTTACTGATCTTATCAGTTCGCCATTCCTCTCTCACTAGCCAATGCCCATGCCTGATCTGCATTTTACTATTGTTCCTATGGGGGTCCAAGCATGCATACCGCCCCCTCCCACCAGGAGGTATAAGTATTGTAACTGCTGTGAATAAACTCTCTCTCTCTCTCCTCCTTCTTCTGGCTCTGCGTCTATTCATTCAGTTACGTCCCCTCCTTAGCCCCAAGAAAGGTCCTCCCTGCGGGACAGGATGATGCCCGCAGGGGGGACCCCACAAAAGCAGAAATTTCAAACCTACGAACAGAAGTCACACAATTAAAGGAATCAATAGATGAGATAAAAAGCTCAGTAGTAGCCGTCAACAGTAGAATGACTGCAGCAGAAGACAGAGTCAGTGAGCTTGAAGATGACCTGCACAAAGCTTACAAACAACAGCAAATAATGGCAAAAGACCTCAAGATGGCTCTAGGGCTCCTAGAGTCCTAGGGGACGACCTCAAAAGGAACAAAATAAGAATCATTGGAGTACCAGAAGCACAGAGAACTAATCCCAATGAAAAAAACACAGTCAAAGATATCATTGCTAAGAAATTCCCAGAGCTGGAGAATGCGGGCATCCAGATCCAAGGAGCCCGAAGGGTGCCAGCTAAAAGGGACCCCAACAAAAAAACTCCAAGGCATATCATAGTCACAATGATGAATGCCATGGATAGAGACACAATACTGCAAGCAGCAAGGTCAAAGAAGGAAATCACATACAAATGATCACTCCTTAGATTTACAGCAGACCTATCAGAGGAAACTCTCCAAGCCCGAAGACAATGGTGGGATATAGTGAAAAAGCTCGACGAAATGAACGTCTCACCAAGATTACTCTATCTGGCTAATCTCTCACTTAAACTCGAAGGAACCATAAACTATTTCTCAGATAAACAACAACTCAAGAACTTAATAGACTCAAAACCAAACCTAAAAGAAGGTCTAAAGGGGTGCTGTAAGACAAAGAAAAACCCTAACAAGAATAACAAACCCTACAGAAATATGGTACATAATCCCATGAAGAAATATGGCACATAATCCCATGACAATAATCTCTCTCAATGTCAATGGGCTAAATGCACCAATCAAGAGACACAGAGTAGCAAAATGGATTCGGAAACTAAACCCAACTTTCTGCTGCCTACGAGAAACACACCTGAACGAACAGTCAGAGCAAACACAGGCTCAAAGTCAAAGGATGGAAAACAATCCTACAAGCAAACAACTCCCTCAAAAAAGCTGGGGTGGCCATACTAGTATCTAACAACATAGATTTCAGGCTGAAAAAGATTAGAAGGGACAGTGGCGGTCATTTTCTATTCATCAAGGGATACGTACAACAGGAAGAAATCACACTCTTAAACGTATATGCACCTAACGAGCGACCAGCTAAATATTTAAAGCAACTCCTAACAAACTTTACGGAGGACATCGATAGCACCACAATAGTAGCTGGAGACTTCAACACCGCTTTATCACCTCTGGATAGATCAACAAGAACAAAACTCAGCAAGGAAACAATGGCCCTGAAAGAAGAAATAGAAGAGAGAGGGCTTATGGACCTATACAGGGCTTTACACTCCAAAAAGAAAGAATATACATTTTTCTCCAGTGCACATGGAACATTCTCCAAAATAGACCACGTGCTGTGTTACAAAACATACCTCAACAGAATCAACAAGATAGAAATTGTATCAACCATCTTCTCTGACCATGATGCACTGAAAATAGAAACTAAGCACACACAGACATCGAGCACCAAATCGAACACCTGGAAATTAAACAACTCACTGTTGAACAACGAGTGGATCAAAAAGGAAATCAAGGAAGAGATCAAAAGATACCTCGAAACAAATGAGAATGAAGACACAAGCTACCAGAACCTATGGGACGTGCCTAAAGCTGTGTTAAGGGGGAAATTTATAGCCCTGCAAGCATTCCTCAGGAGGGAGGAAAGGGCCTATATAGAGAGCTTGACTTCACAGCTCAAGATCTTAGAAAAGGACCAGCAAAAGGAACCCGAGCCAGACCGAAGGAAAGAAATAATAAAACTTAGAGCAGAAATTAATGATAGGGAACCCCCCCCCAAAAATCCGAAAGATCAATAAAACAAATAGCTGGTTCTTTGAGAAAATAAACAAGATTGACAAACCGCTAGCAAGACTCACAAAGAAAGAGAGAAACTTAATAAACCAAATCAGAAATGAAAAGGGGGATATCACAACAGAAACCAATGAAATTCAAAAGATCATTAGAGACTACTTTGAAAATCTCTATGCCATGAAACAAGAGAACCTAAAAGAAATGGAAAAATTCCTTGATTCCTACAATCTCCCAAAACTGAATCAAGATGACTTGGAATACCTGAATAGACCCATTAATATCAAGGAAATTGAAACTATTATCAGATGTCTTCCCAAAAACAAAAGCCCAGGCCTAGATGGATTCACTAGCGAATTCTTCCAAATATTTAAAGAGGACCTGTTGCCAGTTCTTTTCAAGGTATTCAAGGATATTGAAGAAACAGGGACTCTACCAAACAGTTTCTATGAAGCTCATATCTCCCTAATACCAAAGGCAAACAAAAATACCACAAACAAAGAAAACTACAGGCCAATATCCCTGATGAACACGGATGCAAAGATTCTCAACAAAATACTAGCAAATAGAATCCAACAACTTATTAAAAAAATCATACATCACGATCAAGTAGGATTCGTCCCAGGGATGCAAGGATGGTTTAACATTCGGAAATCAATCAACGTAATCCATCACATCAACAAAAGTAAAAATAAAAACCATATAATTATTTCAATAGATGCACAGAAAGCATTTGACAAGATCCAACACCCATTTATGATGAAAACTCTCAACAAAATAGGCTTAGAAGGCACTTTCTTCAAGATAGTCGAAGCCATGTACCACAAACCGATGGCAAGCGTTATCCTTAATGGAGAAACACTAAAGGCCTTCCCTCTAAGATCAGGGACAAGGCAAGGATGCCCACTCTCACCACTTCTGTTCAACATAGTACTGGAAGTACTTGCAATAGCAATTAGGCAAGAAAAAGACATTAAGGGTATACAGATAGGAAAGGAAGAAATCAATCTCTCACTATTTGCAGATGACATGATTCTATACCTAGAGAATCCTAAAACCTCTACCAAGAAACTCCTAGAAACAATAGACTTGTAGAGCAAAGTTGCAGGCTATAAAATCAATACCCCAAAATCCATGGCCTTCCTATACGCAAATAACGAGTCAGAGGAAAGTGACATTAAAAAAAAATCCCATTCACAATTGTGCCCCAGAAGATCAAGTACCTAGGAATCAGCCTAACTAAGGAAGTAAAGGATCTCTACAAGGAAAACTACAAAACACTACTCAATGAAATAAAAGAGGACACGAGGAAATGGAAACATATTCCCTGCTCATGGATAGGAAGACTTAACATTGTCTAAATGGCAATACTCCCCAAAGCACTATACAGATTCAATTCGATCCCTATAAGGATACCCATGAAATTCTTCAAAGAAATTGATCAAACACTCTTGAAATTCATATGGAACAATAAACACCCAAAAATAGCCAAAGCAATTGTTGGGAAAAAGACGATGGGAAGCATCACCCACCCCAACTTTACTACAAGTCAGTAACAATTAAAACAACATGGTACTGGAACAAAGGCAGGACCGCTGATCAATGGAACAGGGTGGAATATTCCTACATGCAACCCATAATATATGATCACCTAATCCTTGATAAGGGGGCAAGAAATGTGAAATGGAACAAGGAAATTCTCTTCAACAAATGGTGCTGGCATAACTGGACAGCCACATGCAAAAAAATGGGCTTACACATCGACCTAACACCATGAACAAAAGTCAGATCAAAATGGATTAAAGACCTCAATATCAGACCACAATCCATGAAGTACATCGAAGACAAGGTCGGAAAAACCCTTCATGATATTGAAGCTAAAGGTATCTTCAAAGATGACACAGAACTAAGTAATCAAGTAGAAACAGAGATAAACAAATGGGACTATATTAAACTAAAAAGCTTCTGCACTGCAAAAGACACAGTGGCCAGAATTCAAAGGCAATCTACAGAATGGGAAAGGATATTCGCCCAACACCCATCCGATAAAGGATTGATAACAAGGGTATATAAAGCACTGGCTTATCTCTACAAAAAGAAAACACCTAACCCCATCAAAAAATGGGGCGAAGAAATGAACAGAAACTTTCTCAAGGAAGAAATATGAATGGCTAAAAGGCACATGAAAAAATGCTCATCACTAATCATCAGGGAGATGCAGATCAAGACAACTATGAGATATCACCTTACACCACAGAGACTGGCTCACATCGAAAAGAACAAAAACTGCTGTGGCATGGATGTGGGGAGAAAGGAACCCTCCTACACTGCTGGTGGGAACGTCGACTGGTTCATCCCTTTTGGAAAACAATATGGTCGATTTTCAAAAGATTAGAAATTGAGCTTCCATTTGACCCAGCAATACCACTCCTGGGAATATACCCCAGAGAAGCAAAAAAATATAGTCAAAATGACATCTGCACCTGTATGTTTATCGCAGCACAGATTACAATTGTCAGAATCTGGAAAAAAACCGAATACCCAAGAACAGATGACTGGCTAAAAAAGCTTTGGTACATCTATACAATGGAATACTATGCAGTTGTTAGAAAGCATGAAGTCATGAAATTTGCATATAAGTGGATCAACATGGAAAGTATCATGTTGAGTGAAATAAGTCAGAAAGAAAAAGACAGACACAGTAAGATTGCATTCATATGTGGAATATAAAGTAGCATAGAGGTACGAGCTAGCAATGATGCAACCTCTGGCAGAGAGCCCTCTGGACTTAGTCACTAAAATACTAAAATACAGAATCTAGAACCTCGTGGCCGCTACTGTGGCCACATGACCTCATATCTCCTCATTCGCAGCAATGGAAAACAAATTATCAAATGCTTCTTTTCTAGCAGGTCTGACTCTGGGGAGGAAACTCCAAACAATAATAGTGAGTTTTTTGTTTGTATGTAAACAATGTAAAGATAAAGTAAAGTGAAATTTACCAACTACACAGGCGGGGTGGGGGACTGGGGGGCGAGGGTGGGTGGGTGGGAGGTTTACTGTGGTTCTTGGTGGTGGAATACATACACTGGTGGAGGGATGGGTGTTTGAGCATTGTGTGACTGAGACTTAAGCCTGAAAGCTTTGTAACTTTCAACATGGTGATTCAATAAAAATTTTTTTAATTGAATATTTGTGGGGTAGACCATTACAAAGCTGTTCATGATTGGGTTTGTCATACAATGATCTAACACCCATCCCTCCACCAGTGTACATTTCCCATCACCAATGTCCTCAGTTTTCCTCTCACCATCCCCCAACACCCCATCCCCAACCTGCCTCTATGGTAGGCTCTTCACTTATTTCCCTCTCTTTTTTTGTGCACTACGGTTTGCAATAAAAGCACTAAGAGATCATCATGTTTGTTCAAGGTATTAAGTATTTTTAAATTTTTATTTTATTTTTAATTTTTTTTATTTTTTGGTCACACCTGGCAATGCACAGGAGTTACTCCTGGCTCTGCACTCAGGAATTACTCCTGGAAGTGTTTGGGGGACCATATGGGATGCTGGGAACCGAACCCGGGTAGGCTGCGTGCAAGGCAAATGCCCTATCTTCTGTGCCATTGCTCCAGCCCACTATTCAGTATTTTTATCAGAAGGTAAAGCTGGAGTAGCTTTGTTCTGGAGTCTGGCCAAGGATATGGCAGTGATTTTGGATTGTGGAAGCAATAGACTACCCGGGACTCTGCTTGGGCAAGCATCAGGCTGACCATCCCATCCCCCACCCCTTGATTTACCCTGGTCTGTTCAGCCTTCTGCGGAGTACAAGATTAATATAACTTTTAATCTATTTTGAGATTTTATTTATTGGTCTCTGCATCAAGGCTGATTAATGAGCTTGTTTAGCTGTGCTGGAGTGATTTGTGGGCATGCATCCTACATACCTAACTTTTGGCCATTTAATTTCTTGGGAAACTTGGTCCCGAGTTGTTGGTATTTAGCTAGAGGCACAGCGGCAAGTTTGTGGTATCAGGAAGCCTGAAGTCACCATCAGGCTGCTGATGCATTTGCTCTGAGGGTACAGGTTGACCTGCTGGCAGCACTGCACCCCTGTAATATTTATTTTGAATGATTCTTCCTTTTATAATTTAAGGAACACGTGGAATCTCTTAAAATTACTTGAAACTTCCAGATTGCCCACATAAAAAATTTTGGTTCTGTATCTCAAAATCTCAAAATCACTCTTCACACATTCGAATGAGCCTCACGCATGAAGGAACCGGCAGAGGAACCCAGGTGTGTGGGACCCGGGCCCGAGATCTCCAAGGCTGCTCGGATCAGGGCTGGGCATCTTTCACACAGATTCCCTATTTTCCAGTAGATAGGCAGTCACACCCAAAAACTGCCCCCAGTACCATGTTATCCCACCAATGGCCAACATCCAGAGACTATAAAACCAAGCTCCCAGAAGAGAGTGACGCAGTGTCTCTTGCCTCCTTTCCTGGCTGTTTTCACCAGGGTCCCTTGGAGGGGGCAGATTGAGTTTCCCTCCCTACCCCGAGCAGAACCCTGGCAGTTGAGGACCTCTGGAACCCAGCCACAGCCATGCTCAAGGCCACTCTCTCATGTTCTGATGAGCCTCATGCATGAAGGAACTGGCAGAGGAACCCAGGTGTGTGGGACCCAGGACTGAGATCTCCAAGGCTGCTCGGATCGGAACTGGTCCTCTTCCACACAGATTCCCCATTTTCCAGTAGCTAGGCAGTCACACCCAGAAACTGCCCCCGGTGCCATGTAATCCCATCCATAGCCAACATCCAAGACTATAAAACCAAGATCCCAGAAGCTTGACATCTGATAGTCTAGTTCTCCCTCTTGGAGAACCTGGCAAGCTACTGAGAGTTTACTGCCTGCATGGGGAGAGCCTGGCAAGCTCCCCATGACGTATTAATATGCCAAACACAGTAACAATGATGGGTCTCATTCCCCTGACCCTGAAGAGCCTCTAATGTGGCACTATTGGGAAGGATAAGTAAAGAGAGGCTACTAAAATCTCAGGGTTAGGATGAATGGAGACATTACTGGGCCTGCTCAAGCAAATTGATGATCAAGGGGATGACAATGATACAGTGATATCTCAAAATCAGGGTAGGACATATCTTGTGGTGAATAAGGAAACCTGAATTTCAGCCCTGTTTTTTTCATGGTAGTTTTTACTGATAGGCAATTATGGTGTATCACTGCTTCAGTTTTCAAATTGTAAAAAAAAAAAATCAAAATTATATCAGTACTCTATAACAACGAAATAATTATTTACAAAAATTATTTAGATATGTGTAAACGTCCTTTCACAAGAACAAACAAACATTTAAAATGTCCTCATTTCTTAACAGATGCTGTACAGGGCTCATACACTGTATATATGCTAATAAATGGACTGTCTAGGGGAAGAAAAAAAGACCCTAGTGTCTGTGGTTTTAACTGATTTCTATCGTGTAAATATATTCGTCATGGTTGCTTTCAAACTGTCATTGGTTTAGTGACCACCTTGAAAACTTCTTGACAGGTTAAGTTTATATTCAGGTTTATCCACTTACTCATCACCTTAACTCTTAGGCCAGAGAGTAGGACAACGTGAAGTAACACATTCTCACTCAACCATTTTCTCTTAATTTTTTATATTATAGTTTAGGTGACATGTTACAACAGTGTTTAAGTGTATGGTAGTGATGTACAGTGTTACCACTCCACCAAGTGGAGAACTCCACCCAGAACCCTTCGCCCCTGTTCCTATGTCACCTCTAGTGAAATCTTCACCACCCCCTTCCCCGGCCCCTCCTCCTGTCCCAATCGTTTTTTCAGTTTGGTAATCCAAAACCAAGGTATTTTTATTGTTTTATGCTGTTTTTCCCCTCTACATTCCAGAGATGAGTGAAATTATATGACATGTCATTTTCCCTTTGGCTTATTTTGCATAATGTGGTACTATCTAATCCTATTCACATTAGTGAACTGCATAACAAGGCATTTTCAGTGTGTGAAGGTGAATCACTCCTCACCAGTTTTTATAGATTATATATGTATTATACTATCTCTGGATACCATGAAGCATGGGAAACATGGCAATATAAATTAATATTAATTTTGAAAAAGATATTTTTAAATTTTCAACAGGTAATGATATAAAACACTGTAGCCATCCACTCAGCATTCCGACTACATCATTCTTTCCCCATTTATTTCTTTTAACTCCTAAATAAATTTAAGTAAAAAAAAGTAATAGTTATTGTTTTAATGTTTAATGAATGTTAAGATGTAGTAGGGAATTTGTGTATTAATTCATCTATTATATACAAGCACCTTCTGTGATCAGGTAATTACTATTCCCATGTTACACAGTAGGAAATTGAAACCCTAAACCCTAAAGCAAAACAGGCAGAGGAGTGGGACTACAATTGTAGACAACTTAGTATCAACCAGGACTCTTTGCTATCAAACATTAGGGATTCTCTTTCCCTGGGAACTACCTTTATCCTAGCATTGACACAAATTAGCTCTTCAATGTCTTTAAATCTCTTCTACCATTGGGAAAAGCTAGTTGCATTTGTCATAATGCACTGATGCTCTATTTTTACCACTGGCTTTCTAACACAAGCTTTCTTTAAAAATTCGAATAGCTAAAGCAATTCTTGGGGGAAAATGATAAGAGGCATCACCTTCCCCAACCTCAAGCTGTACTACAAAGCAATAATAATTAATACATCATGGTATTGGAACAAAGACAGATCTGCAGACCAATGGCATAGGGTTGAATATACCTACATACACCCTCAAATACATGATCATCTAATTTTTGATAAGGGAGCAAGATATATAAAGTGGACAAGGAAAGTCTCTTTGACAAATGGTGCTAGTAAAACTGGACAGCTACATGCAAAAAAGATGGGTTCAGACCTTTACCTAACACCATGCACAAAAGTCAAATCATAATGGATTAAAGTCCTCAACATCAGAGCAGAACCCATAAGGTATATTGAAGAAAATGTTGGCAAAACCCTTCACAACATTGAAGCTATCTTCAAAGATGAAATGCCATTGACCAAGCAATTGACCAAACAAGTGGAAGCAGAGAAACAAATGGGACTATCTTACACTAAGCTTCTGTACCTCAAAAGAAAAAGTGACCAGAATACAAATCAGCCTATGGAATGGAAAAGGATATTCCCTCAATACCCTTCTGATGAGGGGTTAATATCAAGTATATACAAGGCATTGGCTGAACTCTACAAGAAAAAAAATCCAATTCCTTCATAAAATGGGACAATGCAATGAATAGAAACTTTCTCAAAGAAGAAATTTGAATGGCCAAAAGGCACATGAAAAAATGCTCTTCATCACTAATAATCAGGGAGATGGAGATCAAAACAATAATGAGATATCATCTCACACCACAGAGACTGGCACACATCAAAAAGAACAAAAGCAACTTATGTTAGCCTGGATGTGGGGAAAAAGGTAATTTCTTTCATCGTTGGTGGGAATGCTGACTGACCCAGCCTTTTTGGAAAACAATATGGTTGTTTCTCTAAAAACAAGAACTTGAGCTTCTATATGATCCAGCAATACCACTTTTGGGAATATATCCCGAGGGTTCAGAAAAGCACATTAGAGATAACATCTGCACCTGTACATTCATTGTAGCACTGTTCACAATAGCCAGAATCTGGAAACAACCCGAGTGCCCTAGAACAGATGATTGGTTAAAGAAACTATGGTAAATAATCACAATGGAACATTGTGCAGCTGTTAGGAAAGGTGAAGTCATGAAATTTGCTTATAAGTGGATGGTCATGGAGAGTATCATGCTAAGTGAGATGAGTCAGAAAGAGAGGGACAGACCTAGAATTATTTCACTCATTTGTGGAATATAAAATCACATAATATGAGACTGACACCCAAGGATAATAGACACAAGGACCAGAAATACTGCTCCATACTTGGAAGCCTATATCATGAGCTGGGGGCGAAGGCAGCTGGGATAGAAAAGGGATCACTAAGTCAATGCTGGTTGGAGGGACCACTTGGATGGGAATATGTGCTGAAAGTAGATAAAGGACCAAACATGATGGTCTTTCACTATCTGTATTGCAAACTTAATACCAATAAATACAGAGAAAAAGAAGAAAATTGTTTGCCATAGAGGCAGGGGGAGGGGTGAGATGGTGCGGGAGTGGGGATAGGGATACTGGAGACATTGGTGGTGGAGAATGTACACTAGTGAAAGGAACGGGTGTTAGATCATTGTATGACTGCAACTCAAACATGAAAGTTTTGTAATTGTAGCTCACAGTGAATCAATAAAAATACATGCAATATCTATAATAGGGAATAAAAATCAAGATATTTTAATACCAAAAAAAATGTTCCTCAGCATGATACTCTCAATGGATGGGTTTTTGATCATTGTGTGATTATAACACAAACATGAAAGCTTGTAACTATCTCACAGTGATTCAATAAAATTAAAAAAAAACTTAAAAAAATTTTTGCTCATTAAGAGAGAAGCTAAGTGATTTATTAATGGCTCAGATAATCACCTCATTATGTAATTTTAATATAGATTGTTCATCTCATATGTTAATTACAGATTTCCCTATACTGGATATGTAGCAGAGATAAAACATGTTTCCCCAAACAAATAAATAGTAGGATATGTCCCCTTGCATATAGTGAGCTATATAATGCTCTTATTTCTTGGCTTAATTTCTTACTTGAACTCTGTTTTTGTTGTGAATTTTCTACAAATATAGCTTATTATTTTTTCCCTTCAGCTGCATTAATACTGAGAGAGATAAAGTAAACATTAAGTACTCAGTAGGCTGGATAGGACAGTTAATCACAATGGGAATTTGAGAAAAGCTCAGTTTTAAAGCACTGATGGTTTACAGAGTAGAGGTACAGGGGAATGTGTGTTGTAGGGTAATTTTGCATCAGAGAAAAAGTTATGAAAGGCTATACTTTTCAGTTCTCCCGAGGAAATAGCTGAATTTTTTTTAAATCCTGCATAAATATTCTACATAAAATATATATTTCATTTTATTAAACTTTTAAGGGGAAAGAATTTACTTATGCTTATTGTCATGGAATTTTATGCTATTTGGAATACTTTTTTTCCTATAAAAGTAGAAGAAATTGAAAGGGTGGTGGTAGTTGGAACCTGGTAGAAAGATTTATACCCTGTTATCTTCATTATTATTAGAAGTTTCTCCCAAATTTCTTTTATAATTTATACTGCTGAAAATGCTTTTCAATTGGTGAACTTCTTGTATGTGTTGTACAGATTATTTCTCCAAGTAGTTATAGTTTAAAAATAAGCAACTTATTTGAACCAGCAATACTTTGCACTGCAACAAAGAACCTCAGCAGAGTTCTATCCTGTAGGTACTTTTTTGAAATTGCATCTTCTAGGCAGAGCTTAGCTCCTTTGTCTCTCTATTTTATTTTATTTATTTGTATTTTGGTGTTTTGAGCCACACCTGGCGATGCTCAGGGTTACTCATGGCTCTGCACTCAGGAATTTCTACTGGCAGTGCTCAGGGGACCATATGGGATGTCTGGGATTGATCCCAGGTCAGACTCATTGTACTATCACTCTGCCCCTCTCTTATTTTCAGAATCCCATTTTAGAGTTTTAAGACTTCTTAGTTTTAGAAGTAAATTATGGCATAAATAATATAGAATTTAGTCCGTACTACAAGACTATTTTCTTTGCTTAGGTTCTAAATTTCAGAAATAGTTGATTAGCTACAAATGCTAGATAGACAAGAAAACAAGAAGTGGTAAGAAGTGTAGCTAAAAATGAGTGTTTTATTTTTTTGTTTTGTTTAGGGGTAAAGGTAATTAAGCTAGAATCAGAATTTCACATTCAGAAACAACAAAAGTGCAAGGTCCAAAAATATCTCCAGTTATAGAATAGGAATTCTTTTGATGATGGTGGGCTGGAGCAATAGCACAGCGGGTAGGGGATTTGCCTTGCATGTGCCTGACCCAGGTTAGATTCCTCTGTCCCTCTTGGAGAGCCCAGCAAGCTACCAAGAGTATCCCGCCTGCACTATCCCGCCTGCACGGCAGAGCCTGGCAAGCTACTCGTGGTGTATTCGATATGCCAAAAACAGTTACAAGAAGTCTCACAATGGAAACGTTACTGGTACCCGCTCGAGCAAATCAATGAACAACGGGATGACAGTGATATATATATATATATATATATATATATATATATATATATATGGACAGCTTTAGCTTTGAGTGGAAATCAACAGCATAGAATTTCCTCATACTCACCTGCTCCCACGCATATGGAGCACCCCACCAAAGTGTATGTGTATTTAATTGATGAACCTACATGGTACATCAGAATCACCAAAGTCTATAATTCTCATTATGGTTCACTTTGGGTGTTACACACTGTGTGTGTATGGGCAGATGCATAAATTCCCAGGCCCATGATTATGATAACACACAGAATATTTTCATTGTCCAAAAAATCCTCTGTGTTCTACTTATTGCTTTCCCCACAACTGTCTACCACTGACCTTTTCCAGAACATTATAGAGTTCTGGATTTATAAGCTATATAAATTAAAAATTTTGTATTTAAATGATAAATTATACCTAAACTATTAGTTATAGCTATAATTGCTAGAGTAGCTTATTTCATTTCATAACATGCACTTAATATTCCTAAATGTCTTTTTATGACTTCATAGTTTATTTTAAAAACTTAGTATAGTTCAGTTCACATGGTTATGAGTGTGGTTTTGATGTTTACATTTGCCTGACCTAATTACCACCAAGTCTCCAAGACCCTCTACCAATGTCCTTATGTTATTTCTCTTTTTATAGTGCTTTGTCTAGAGGGTTTTCTTTTTAAAATTAATTCTTAAGTCTCTGTAGACTGTTAAATAAGGAATCATGATTATTTTAAGTCCTGAAAAAGCACATTAAAATTGAGCAGATGCTCCTTGTATGTGGATAGAGATCATTGGGGCTGAAAGTTTCCCTTAGAGAACACTCACCAAATGTGTGAAATAATTGTTATTAGATTTTTGGGAGACCAATCTCCCCAAAAAGGAGATATTTGTTTATTTTGTTTGTTTATTTTTGGTCTGGGGGGGCAACATCTCATAGTACTCCTGGGCTGCTTCAGGTGGTGTTCAGATTATAGTGCAAGTGACAGTACCTGAGCTTCCTGCATGTGAAGCCTATGTTCATCCCATTGAAGTACCTCTCAGATCCTAGTTAAGGAGAAATCTTCAACCCCTGCCTGGGTGGGACCAGTTGAGTGATAGAAAATTTGATCTCTCCTTAGGACTATGACTCTAAAGCATTTCTCTTTGAATATGAAGTTTTGCTTCTGTCTTGCTGCTCTAAGGAATCTGCCTGTGTCTTTGGTTCTTGCCATGTTGATTACAAGATGTTTTGGCTTATTCTGTTTGGGTGTACTCTGGTTGGTAGTTTTTGCGCCTTTGGATCTGTGCACCTGTCTCACCCTTTAGGGGAAATTCTTACCAATTATTTCATGAACTTTTCTCCTTTCTCCTCTTCTACTTTCTTCTTTTGGAATTCTAGTGATTCTGAAATTGCTCTTCTTGACACTTGATAATTTCACTTATATTCTCTTCATTTTTTTGTTAATTTTTCTTTAATTTCCTCTTATTTCTCATGGAGTTGTTTGTTCTATCTCCAAATGTACTCAGTTGATTTTCAGCTTCCACCATATTGAATTTTATTTGTTTATTTGTTTGGGGGCCATATCCAGTAGGCTTATTCCTGGATCTGTGCTCAGGGATCACTCCTGGTGGGCTTAAAGAATGATGTGGGGTACCAGGGATGGAACCTTGGGTTGGTCACATGCAAGACAAGCTGTACTATTGCCCTAGACCTATAGTATGACTTTTTATTACTATTTAAAAATATATAATTTGAATTTTATGATGTTTTAATCAGACATGATTAGAGACTTCTATAATTATTTTAGTTAAATAATTCTTTTAACATCAATGTAAAATATTACAAATGCGCGTGCATGGGAGGGGGTGATGTGTGTGTTGTGTTGTTTGTGGATTCTCAGGGAGGCTCTTTTTCTCTCACCCCTTGTGGTTGGTGCTCTTGAGCCACGGTGTATGGACCGGATCGGGATGGCTCCTCCTTTGTGCTCTGCTTCTAAGTGTGCAGCTGTGCTCTCTTCTGCCTGTCTCTCTATCTCTGACTCTGTCTCTGTAGTCTCTCCTCTGGTCTCTCTGTAGTCTCTCCTCTGGTCTCTTCTGATTTCTCTTCTTCTGATCTCTCTCTTTGGAGCCCTTCTGCTTAAGTCTCTGGAACCCCACTTGCTCTCACTTCTCACTCACTTTGTGCTCTTTCTTTCCCCTGATTTTGGCTCTGATGATTCTTTTTTGCTCTGTTCTCTGCTTCTGTGTCTTCTCCCCTCTGTGTCATCTCCTGTGTCTTCTACTTCTCTTACAGTCTTAGTTTATATAGAAATCACATAGGGTGGTGACACAAAGGTGGGTTGAACATTAACAATTCAATAAAGAGGGGTACGACCACTCCTCCAGAGATTAACACAACCTCATCTAAAGAGATTACTCCAGATTACTAGGAGATCCACTTAAGGTCAGGATCCCATCCAGAGTGTGTCACTTTCTTCTTTCCTCAGCTAGTAATCCACTCAAACAGCTATAGTAAATTTACTTCTAATATTTCTAGCAATGTCATTCTGTATGAGCGCAGTAAGAGATATATCTAACTTAAAGTTTGGTTCTTCCTGAGGACATCTCACTGTATATTCCAGACCACAGTCCTCAGATCAGGCCAGTCTTCCTAACGCCAGCAGGGTCCTAGTCTCATCGTTACTTTTGGATCATGACAGCATTTGTCCATGACCACTCTCTCAACTTGTAGTTGAGTACTGTGGTGCTTTGGCTTGGCCCGTTTCGATGCCAGGATAGCTCACAGCTTGCCCTGGGTCCATCCCATCCCTCGTCGGGACCCTGCTTTTGGGGTGCTAGGAACTAGGGGCAACTGAGTCGAGAAAGCAGATGCCCGGAGTAAATATTATTGGAGTCAATCAACTCCGAAGTTACAAAGCATAATATTAACTGTCTTCCTGTGTCCATACAGAAAGGACATTGCTTTAAGGTAAACCAAGTTCCCTGCGGCAAGGCTAAAAGGACAAACCCAATGTTATCCTACACATCAAAATAGATTTTTAATGTAAATTTGTGCAATTTTTCCTTGAGTATCTAATAACATATTTTACAAAGATTTAGCAACAACATGTGACAAAAAATTTCTAAGAATTTTGGAGAGAAAAACTCATGTGGGTTTGTGACTGAAGATCAAGTGTGAGACTTATGTTCTCCTGCTGAGCCAACACTCTGAAGAAATTTAACTTTCTCTAGCATGTGAGACTTTACCTCAGACCTAGCCACAACACCCAACTGGTCTCTGAACTTGAGGTAAAATTGGTTCCTTCTGACCAGCTAGCCCTGCCCTTCAAGTCCTCAACAGGATGCTCTATCCTGGGTTCAGACTTCCCAAATTCAATGTTTTTTTTTTCATCTGTCTCATTCTTAGACATTGACCAGCCACTAAATCCCTCAGGAACTTGCCCTCTGTCCTTACCTGGTGGCTTGTGTTGACATTGGCAGTAGCTGTTAACCAGGATCCAAAGAAATCAAAAGAACCAGCAGGCTGTTACAAATGTTAGTCCACATACCAACCCATGGGCCAGTCAGATGGGTGTTGGGGAAATGTAAGACAACCATTTCAGAAATCCATAGCTGAATTCTAGAAACCAATACACTAACCACTGGCAACTGAACCCAGAGTATGTAGCCCCTGTTTATATAGTCTCTGTTGACATCACCAGGCATTGAGGTGTCACAAAGGGCAGGGGATGGAACGTCATGGTTATGGAACCCATATGTCTGCCCAGCAGGGGCCTAGGTGGTCTCTTGGGCTTCCTGGGCCCTCAAGAGTCCTCCCTTACCTGCCCTCCTATGTCCAATCCTTTCCTCTAGCCTTTTGGCCCCATGCCTTGTTATTTTGGGAACCCAGAGATGACCTGAGCCCTTTCTGGACTCCTTGAAGCCTGATTAGGTGTCTCCAGCTTCCTGTCTGATAAGACTGATGGAGTGCCTGTATTTAGGCTGACTGGACCCTCTGGATCATGCTTGTGTTCAGATCCTCCTATAGAATTGTGTAAAAACACAAAAAAGAAAAAGAAAGGGCGAAGGCGACACTGCACCAGGGAGGTTGAATGGCAAAGACGAGGCAGGTGAAGGAAAGAAGGGAGCCAAGATGGTTGGTCTCAGTTTCAGTTTATTCCATTCCCATCTCCATTATCCTCTGATTCTCCTCCTGCTTATTCCTCCACCATCCTACTTCATTCTCCTTCTCTGGATCTCCCCTGGAACTCGCCAGCACTCACCCCCAGCCCCCTCTCACAGCCACCTTAAATCCCCTGTATCCGGCTCCAGATGCAGCAGCCAGGCTTATGCATAGGTGTGGTTACAATCAATAGGGAGCAAAGTTCTATCCCTTAGGGGATGCTTTCACTAGGACAGAATCTCTTTCAACAGGATATCCGCCCAAGAGTGGAATCCCCTGGGTGTGTTTCCCCTCTCTTTGTCCAACTAACATATAAGTATTCATATAAATCATTTTGTATGGACATAGAAAGAGATGCATTAAGCTTATAGAATGGTTCTGGGGCGGGGGGTCACCTCGATCTCAGACAACAGTGCCCAGGCCAGATTAGTCTTTCCTAGCCCTAGCAGGGTCCTAGTCTCGTCGTTGCTTCTGGATCATGACATGACATGTCCATGACCAAGCTCTTAACATATAGTTAAGCATTAGGCACGTTGGCCAGGCCCATCTAGATGCCAGGGTAGCACATAAGTCACCGCTTGCCCTGGGTCCGTCCCGTCCCTCGTCGGGACCCTACTTTTGGGGGTGCTAGGAAGTAAGGGCAGCTGAGGCTTAAGTCAAGAAAGCAGATGCCCAGGAGTGAATAATATTTGAAGCCAATTAAATCCCATGTTACCAAAGCATATTAACAACTGTCTTTCTTGGATATTGTTTTAAAGTAAACTATTTAAAAGACATAAGAGAGGAGAAAGACAATATTAACTTACAACACAAGTACACTGTTTTAGCAAGGTCTGACCTTACCAATTAACAGAGTTTGATTAGAGGAAGAGCAGATAAACTGGTAGAAGTGGTTACAGATAAACAAAGGAATGGGAGTGACTCGGGAGCACTTTGATGGGTGTGACTGATAAACCTAAGCTCCTAGTGGCAAGGGGAGCAGGACAAACCAATGATATACAACAAGAATTTTATGGCCTCACAGTGAACCTGGGTCTAGAGCATCTTGTTCTTTTGCACTTTGGTTTCTGAATGGGAAATAAATTAAATTGTCCATTTAATTTGGGATTTGGTCAGCATTCATCCTCTTTCGTCCATTGCGATCTCTTGTCTCTTGACACTGATACAACTTAAGTAACTATAAACTAAACATATTGTTAAATCCCAAATCAAGCTCAAGTGTGTTTGCGTCTCATTTTTCTGAAGTTGCTGAAGCTTAACTTATTTGAATCATACTCTTACTGAACCTCAATAACAGTGCCTAGAGCACCAAGACCCTGAAGTATAAATATCTACCTCTGGGCTGCGATAAGAAAAGACAACTCCACACAGCAGGGCTTCAACTATGTTTTGATCACAGTTATGCATGTGGGAAAGCTCAAAATCAAGGGACCAACTGGTTAGGTGTCTTCTGGGGATGATTGTGGGTTTCCTAATCTGACACCTGCAGCCTTGGGTGGTAGAAAGTGGGCGAGGAGAGACGAATTCCACTGCAGGCAGTAGAGGGAGCTGGGGCCATGAGCTAACTCCCTTCTCAGGGCTTCATCCCCACGACCTAGTCTCTGCCTTTCCAAGGCCCCATTTCAAATGCCAGGCACTGGGTCTGTTCTTTCTTGCTGTCCTTCCCTGACCACAGTGTGAATCACCATGGTTAAGCACATCCCCTTTCCACTTCTCCCCTTTCCCAAGGGGAATTCATGGGTTACTGAGCCACTTATGCTAAATTTCTCTGAAAAATCATTCTTTTGTCTAGAGTGTTGATCACTGATTCTTTGGTCACTTAATGGTTCTTGTTCTGATGCTTTCTGTCCATTTTGTATTTCTTTTATCATTACTTTTCATTCAACTGAGAATGTGAACATTCATTTGGGAATCTTTTTCATTCTATTTGGAATGTGAATATAAATGCTGGTTTTATGTGAACAGCGTGCACATAAATACATACTCTTGTTGTTCATTTCTAAGAAAACAGCATGAGTTATCAGAAGGGGCAGATATTGGCTTTAAAAGAAAAACTCATTTTCCATCCATCCAATGGAGTCATACCTGCTTTGCCATATTTTTCAATGGTTTGTGCTAGTTTTGTTTAATATTTCAGAACTTTAAGTCCCATCTCTGTTAATAAACCATGGAGGAACACAGATAGTTGTTTCTGTGTGAGGGCTCCTGTCATCCCAGCAACTCTGTGAAGCATTTTCCCAACAGAAATAGTGGCATCTTTATTCATTGTGACCTCAGCATCCCTCCCCTCTCCCTCCCTCCTCCTCCCCCTCCCCTGTCTCTCCTTTCCCTCCTCTCCTCCCCTCCCCTCCCCTCCTTTCCCCTCCCCTCCCCTCCCTTCCTCTCCCCTCCCCTCCCCTCCCCTCCCTTCCCCTCCCCTCCCCTCCCCTCCCCTCCCCTCCCCTCCCTTCCCCTCCCCTCCCCTCGTCTCCTCTCCCCTCCCCTCCCCTCCCCTCCTATCCCCTCCCCTCCCCTCCCTTCCCCTACTCTCCCCTCCCCTCCCCTCCCCTCCCCTCCTCTCCTCTCCTCTCCTCTCCTCTCCTCTCCTCTCCTCCTCCTCACACCTCATGATGTTTCGGGGTTACTCTTGCTCCACACTCAAGAATTTTCCTGGCAGTGTTTGGGAGACCATATGGATGCTGGGGATGGAACCTAGCTCAGCTGCATGCAACACAAACACCATACCTGCTATACTATTACTCCAAGCTCCCCTCACCTCCCTACCAAGCTTTTTATTATCCCTGTTCACAGTGGAAAAAATAAAGAGATGCAGGAATTGGGGAGCTTAGGAGCTCAGAGTAAGAGCAAATGGGATAGACTGGACATTCTTTCCTTGGGTCAGTGCTTCGATGTTAGTGTATTTTTGCTCTTTGACTTGTACAACATAAACAAAGAACCAGAAGCATTATACTGCCTTCTAAGCTGTGTTCACAAAGGAGGCATACTATGTCTCTAATGAGCTCAGTGTCATGTATTTCTTCTAGAATACACTGAACAATAGTAAAATGTGGGTATAATCTTATGATTCTCTTCATTTAATTTAGAGTACAATATGTTAACTATTTCCTTGATGTCCACGCTATGAAGTTAGGGAATTTTAACTCTCACGTGGTAAACGGAACCTGGTTCTTTTAAAATGCAATCTATTTCAGGTAATAGAGATAGTATAACCTTAAGGCATTTGCCTTGCTTGTAGTATGATTTAAAAGGCAACACTTTACCAGTTAAGGCATGCATTTATATGTCTTCACAGCAAAATCAGCACAAGTATCTGTGTCCCTGAGTACCAGATAATAATTGTTTAAACATTCCAACTGGGTTGATTGCTTCTTCAGTTTGGAGGCCAAACTTGCTATATTTAGGGCTTATTCCTGCCTCTGTGCTCAGGGATAGCCGCTGGTGGTACTTGGGGGACATATGTGGGGTCAGGGATTGAACCCAGTCAGCTGCATGCAATATCTGACATACACTGTACTAAGTAAGGTCCAGGGTTGCATTGCTATTAAAGATAAGATAATAATGTGCATTCTCACCGTAGTCCTCTATGACACAGCTCATTCACTTACTAGAGATTATACATTGCTGTACAGGATAGGTTAGGGAGTTTGGTGCTATGTTTGAAAACATTTCTAGTTGTCCAATGAGCAGTCAGATCATGGGTTATTGTATAGGATGAATGACAGTAGTTTTTATTTTTTTTTACTTAAATAATGAGTGATTTTATTCAACTATGTACCAAATGTTAAGAAATAACAAAATGGTTTAGCAATAGCACAGTGGGTAGGGAATTTGCCTTGCACGTGGCTGACTCAGGTTTGATTCCTCCGTCCCTCTCGGAGAGCCCAGCAAGCTACTGAGACTATCTTGCCCTCACAGCAAAGTCTGGCAAGCCACCCATGGCGTATTCGATATGCCAAAAACAGTAACAACAAGTCTCACAATGGAGACGTTACTGATGCCCACTGGAGCAAATCGATAAGCAACAGGATGACAGTGATACAGAGGTGAATAAAATACTGTTCTTACAAAATAAATATAGATTTTAGTATGAACTATACGTATGTATGTATAGTATATTCTTCATCATTTACCTCTCTTCTCACTCATACACTCATCAGTCTTGTCCACTTATGCATTCTACTTTAAAGGTACAACTAAAGGACTCATCTAGAACATAAATTAGATTTCCATTTCCTGACTTGCATGCCCTACCTGCTGTGCTATTGCTCCAGCCGCCAGTAATAGTGTGATTGTTAAAGCAGGGTTTATAC
The DNA here is from genome assembly GCF_027595985.1 of Sorex araneus. Lineage (NCBI taxonomy): Eukaryota > Metazoa > Chordata > Mammalia > Eulipotyphla > Soricidae > Sorex > Sorex araneus. Next base: position 237,738,309 of record NC_073302.1, on the reverse strand, counting down.
CAGCCTATAATTATTTAGCCCTGAAATTTATCTACATACCAATTTAAAATGCAAGTCCTTGGTTAGAATTCAGTGCAAAAATTATGAACAATTTTACAATTTTACTCAAAAGTAAGGACTGCTCAGGGTTAGCCTTATCAGATGAATTATTAATAGTTTTTTAATGTATTTTTCATCCAAGTAAGCCTAGGAATTATTATACTTTACCAAAATAACATGTAAATATTCTGAAGAAATCCTGTAGACAGATAATGGTTGAAATTCTTGAATACACATCTTGGAGACGTATCAATGATAGAATCATAATTCAGAAACACAACAAATTCTATAAGTAGAAATAAAACCTCCCAAAACAGGAGGAGGAGGAAATAGAGAACCTGAACAGGCCAGTTATAAGTGAGAAAGTTGAAACAGTAATTAAAAACTTCCCCAAGAACAAAATCCCAGGTCCAGATGGGATTACTGGTGAGTTCTATCAAAACTTTGAAGAAGAAGTACCATCTTTACTCCTCAAGCTTTTCCAAAGTGTTGAACAAACAAGTGTCCTTCCTAAAGTTTCTATGAAGCCAACATTACACTAACACCTCCTAAAATAAATATTAATGGAAAATAAAATATCAAACCAATATTCCTGATGAACATCAATGCAAAAATCCCCAGCAAAATCCTAACTAACCAAATCCAACTGCATATAAAAAATAAATTATACACTTTGATCAAGTAGGATTCATCCAAATTATGTGAGCATAGATTGTTCAATGCTAAACACTGAACAATCAATAATGTCACATAAGTAGAAGGAAAGATAAAAATCACATGAGAAGAGAAGCACTTGCCATAGAGACTGGGGACTGGGGAGGATGGGAGGGAAAATGGGGACATTGGTGGTGAGAAATGTACATTGGTCAAAGGACAATTGTTGGAATATGATATAACTGAAAACCAATCAAGAACAACTTTCTAACTGTCTGTTTCATTGTGATCCAATTAAAAAAATTTTTTTAATTATATATGTAAAAAATATATGATTATATCAATGCAGAGAAAGCTTTCAACAAAATTCAATATCTATTCATTAATGCATATAGACCATCAACAAAAAAAGGTGTGGATAGTGTGGTGGAACCTTCCTCAAGCCCAGTCAATGAATAAAACTATTTAAACATTGTGATTTACTAAAAACCATGATTTACAAAGTTGTTCACGTTACAGTTGTTCCAGGTACTCACTATTGCAACACCAGTCCCACCACCAATGTGCCCTTCGCTCCACCAATGTCCCCAGTTTCTCACCCAAGTCTGCTCCCTCAACACTGCACTAATTAATTACTTTACTTTGCTTGTTACAACATATTATCTCGTAATGTGGCGTTGCTAAAGTCATAGCCTGGGTATTTACTGAACTGTCAGGTGCCAGCTGAGTCTTCTGTGTTATTTTCACTCATTGAGTTTAGCGGGCTTCTATTTAATTTTCCCATCTAATTTTCTGTGCTTCTGCTGGGCTGTCAGCTCTGTGAAATTTGGAGGTGTTGTGTGGCCTCATACTTCAGGAGCTTTGGAATTTTTGGAGATCAGTTGTGACTCTTTGGCATCCCCTTGAGATCAGTCATGAAGCTGGGCCATTTCTTCGACAGCAGTAGGAATCAGATGTGAATGGGTGGAGCGCAGGACCATTGGCAGGGCAGGAGCTTCATCTGCCCCAAACCCCACTAAGACTCCAGAGATCTAGGCTTGGTGGTGGCCTGGCCTGTCTGGGATAACTCAGCTGCTGGTGTCTCCAAACTGAGTTCCCAGTATAATTCTTTTTTTTTTTTCCCTTTTTCTTCTTGGGTCACATCAAACAATGCACTCCTGGCTCTTCATTCAGGAATCACTCCTGGCAGTGCTCAGGGGACCATGTGGGACACTGAGAATCGAACTCAGGTCGGCTGCATGCAAGGCAAACACCCTACCTGCTGTGCTATCGCTCCAGCACCCCAGTATAATTCTTAAGGTACATTTTTCTATTTTTAAATTTAATTTTTGGGGGGCCAGAGAGATAGTCTATAAGTAAGTAAGAAAATAAGATAGTAAGATATTTGTCTTGTATGCAATCAGACTGGATTTAATTATTGGCATCTCAAAGGGTCCCCTGAGTCTACCAGGAGTTATCCCTGAGCACAGAACCATGACTAAGCCCTGAGCATCACTAGGTGGCCCCAAAACAGATTAATATTCTTCAATTTGCTTTAACCATATTTAGTATAAGTTAATACATAATTACAGAAATAATAATATAATTAAATGCATTAATATATAATATTATCATAATGCAAAATATTCTATAAACTATCTACTATACACTTTAAAATAAAATAGAAATTCTATTATCAATAGCCATAATGAAGACTTAGTATAAAAAATATCAGAACCAATGTTACTTTAAGTGCAAGGTTTTCTTGTAAATGTAATTTATTTAATATAAATTACCCTTATCAGCTTTTAAAATTTGTTTTCTTTTGTTTATAATATGGAAGTGAACAAGATCTTGCATCTGTGTTTTAAAGTCTGAAAATGTTAAATAGTACTCAGAAAGTTCTTCATACAGTAATTAGACCATGGAAAATGCCCAATGTTTGTTAGGTTTGTTTTTTTCTCACTTTCTCTTGCAGAGATTATCTCCCAATATTTTTTCTTACTTTCCGTAGCAATAAAAACACCAGCTTTAAGAGAAAATTAGTTACTGAAATGTCTACTGTGTGTGTGCGCTGCATTTTGAAATAAAGAAAGTGGCTTGAGCCTCTAGCAGAAAGCTAGTTCTGCCATAACTTAAAGAGTTAAAAACCAAACCCAGTGAGGGAAAGAATATGACATCTTGGTATGGCTGGGGATAGAGGAAAATTCAGATACCACTGAAGTTGAAGGACAATGAGTAAATCTAAGAGAGGAAGAAGATTATTATTAAACATAAGAGGTGTGATACACTTGAAACATTTGCTCATGTTATTCTCTCTACCGGAGAAGACCTTAAATATAATTCTTATTGAAAATACTCTGAGTGTTTGATTAAACTGTAATACTTTTTATTAAAGTCTGACCATGCTTTAAACTCCTAACTGTATACCCTAATAGACCATATCCTGAAATCTATACTAAACTCTACCTCTACCATCCAATGTTAATTAGCACAATCCCAAACTCATCATGTGTAAACACACACACACACATACACACTATAGGCACTACACACTTATCTAACTAACCACTGTGTCATTTTATTCACCTACATTTTACTGTGTTACTGTCTTGGCAGCTGGGGCGATAGCACAATGTGTAGGGCATTTGCCTTGCACGCGGCTGACCCAGATTTGATTCCTCCATCCCTCTCAGAGAGCCCAGCAAGCTACTGAGAGTATCCCACCTGCATGGCAGAGCCTGGCAAGCTACTTGTAGTGTATTGGATATGCCAAAAACAGTAACAACAAGTCTCATAATGGAGACCTTACCAGTGCCCGCTCGAGCAAATCAATGAACAATGGGACAACAGTGCTACGGTGCTACTGTCTTGGCAGTAATAATTGGTGTTTCTTATATAAGGACATATTAAAATTTTAGGTAAGGAAGCATGAACATGGTTAGTGCATGGGACAATGAGAGAGAAATTCTACCTCACACATTTCTGTCCAAGCACATTAATTATTCTTGCCTTTCCCTATATTGGCTTGGAACATACTAACAGATCCTAGTAGGAAATCGTCCTCTATTGACACCTTTGTGTTCTGTCATTTTCCCTGTGCCTCAGGTGCTACACTTACCATTAGATGAGAGGTAGACACTACCTGCATATTTCGTGTCCTATAGTAAGACTTCTCTCAAAGGTTCGTGCTGGGAATAGACCGGTATCTTCAAGGGCCTTGGAGACTGTGTTTCCACAGTGGGTGTGTCTAGCTTCCATGATTCTGTTTTGTTAATTTGTTTTTTGAGTCACACCTGGTGATGCTCAGAGTTTATTCCCGTCTCGGTACTCAGGAATTATTCTTGCAATGCACTGGGGATCATATGGAATGCTGGGATTGAACCTAGGTTGAGGATGTGCAAGACAAGTGACCTACCCACTGTACTGTCACTCTAGCCCCATGGTCCCACATTTTTTTTTTTGGCTTTTTGGGTCACACCCAGCGATGCACAGGGTTTATTCCTGGCTCATGCACTCAGGAATTTACTCCTGGCAGTGCTCAGAGGTCCCACGTCCCACATTTTTAATGGTGCTTTTGGGGGCTGCTAGGCTAGATTTTTCCCACAAGGTCTTCTGTTTGCGAAGAGGATAAAATACTATTATTGAATTTGAGAGTTTTGGGATAACCACATGTATGTAAAGTTTGGGGTCTGCACAAATGAATGAGGCACAAATCTGGATCCAGTGCTCCATGGGGACTGGAAAGTGTAAGTAGTCTTTGGGGAAATGGACAACATCTCTGAAGGGGGTGGAGCCAGGAAACTTTACTCTCCTTTTTGTTTGAAAGTTTTCCAAAATGTAAAATCAATTAACATCCATCCATCTTCCAGCAGCCAAATTTTGTCACTTAATCTTTTTTTTTCCCATTTTGAAAAATGGGGAAAAAATGGCCAATTTTTTTCACTTAATCTTTTTTTCCCATCTTGAAAAAAAATCCTCTTTTATAAGGTGGTGTAGGCAGAAAATGAGATACCTTTATGTACTAGATTTACTAGGTTTAACCCAAATGTCTGTAGTTCCATCTTTCTTTGTCATGAAATCACAAGTATTAATTTTACAATGACAACTGAAAATATTCCGCTGTGTGAAAATGTAAAATGAAATTTAAATAAAAAATCATATGATTTTTAGTATATTTTGATACATATTTTCAATTTTTCTTCTATTACTTATTATATCTTTTACTTCTTTCTTTTTTTTTCTTTTACTTCTTTCTTAACTTTATTATATTTGAATTTCCTCATTCACTTAATGCCCTCTCCTATTGGTCAGCCATATTTTGTTTTGGGACCATGCCTGGAAGTGCTCAGGAATGACACCTGGCTGGCTCAGGGACCATATGGAATGTTGGGCTTGGGCAACCATATGTGGTGCTAGGGATTGAACCTCAGTCAGCTCCACCCACCATACTATCTCTCTGGTCCTTCTCAAGGGACACTTCATTTGGGCTGCTTTAGAAATGGAACTTCTGCTTCCTATAGATCAGTTAGTCTGGGAAGGGGTGAGCAGGAGATAAATACCCAATTTTTGGAGTAAAACAAGTTGTATATAAAATAATATAAGACAATTACATAAAAAGGATAATTATACATAGCAATTTGGATCAACTGTAAAATGTTATAGCTCTCTCATAAAAATAGTAGAAATAGGGACTTAAGTTAGGCAGGCATCTTTTTAAGGGACTTTCACTAGACCACTTCACATACCAGTACAATGACAGCATAATTAAGTTAACCCACATCTCCTTCTTGCTGCACAGTGTGAGAATCTTATATTATATTATATTATATTATGACAGAAATTTTCTGACACTATTGATGTTATTGATGTTCTATCATCTTTGTAATGTCTATTTGTGGATTCTATAATTCTTTATAAACACTTGTTTAGAATTTACCATACACTGCTCTTGGAATTAGCCATTACTTCTTGCCTTCTGATTCTTGTATTTTAATTTTTAAAAATGTTCTTTCTTCCAATTTTCCAATTTTTGTTTTATCATTTTCTTTCCCCCATGTGTTAAAACTGAGAGGGCCTGCTGAAAGAACTGTCTCCACTGTGGTTTTTTTTTTTTGCTTTTTGGGTCACGCCTGGCGATGCACAGAGGTTACTCCTGGCTTTGCACTCAGGAATTACCCCTGGCGGTGCTCAGGGGACCATATGGGATGCTGGGATTCGAACCCGGGTAGGCCGCGTAAAAGGCAAACGCCCTACCCGCTGTGCTACTGCCCCAGCCCCCTCCACTGTGTTTTTTAACTTATTTTTGGAAATGGTTTTTTCCTTTTAAGAAGATTCCAGACACAGCAAATTTTACATTTTAAACACAAATTGGCTTAATGAGGTATACTTTTCCCTACAACATCAGAAAACAGGTGGATAACTCCCACATTTCATTTGATAGCTGAGAAAAAGTAGAAAATTTAAGAATAAAGGACAGAAGACTAAGAAGATGGTGAGAGAGGGGTGTGGTTATGGACTGTAATCATGCTTATTTGATATATCCTACATCAAAACTGCACTTAAGATATTTTCAGGCAAAGTTTAGCTTCCTAAGGGAACAGTACTTTCTTGAAAGACAAGTTGTTTTGAAAGACAGAAAAGATATGGGTTGTTTCTTGTTGGAATGCTATTCAATCTTATAAACAGCAATTTAGGTCTCTATTCCTTTTGTGGGGAGGGGGCACACCTGGTGATGCTCAGGTGTTGCTCTGCATTCAAGATTTACTCCTGCAGTGCTTAGAAACCATATGGGATAATAGGGATCAAATCTGGGTTGACTACATGCAAAGCAAATGCCCTACCCTCTATACTATGACTCCAGCCCTTCTTGTTCTTTCTTTCTTTCTTTCTTTCTTTCTTTCTTTCTTTCTTTCTTTCTTTCTTTCTCTTTCTTTCTTTCTTTCTTTCTTTCTTTCTTTCTTTCTTTCTTTCTTTCTTTCTTTCTTTCTTTCTTTCTTTCTTTCTGTCTTCTGTCCTTCCTTCCTTCTTCCTTCCTTCCTTCCTTCCTTCCTTCCTTCCTTCCTTCCTTCCTTCCTTCCTTCCTTCCTTCCTTCCTTCCTTCCTTTCCTTCCTTCCTTCTTTCTTCCTTCCTTTCTTTCTTTCCTTTCTTCTTTCTTTCTTCTTCTTTCTTTCTTTCTTTCTTTCTTTCTTTCTGTCTTTCTTTCTTTCTTTCTTTCTTCTTTCTTTCTTCCTTCCCTTCCTTCCTTCCTTCCTTTCTTTCTTTCTTTCTTTCTTTCTTCCTTTCTTTCTTTCTATTCCTGATGTTCAAATCTTGGAAAAATAGATATATAGAATGACAGGTATTAAAGAGAGTTTTTGTGGTACACATTCACAATTTATACAAATGTTGAATATTATGTTGCGTATCTGAATGTAATATAATGACAAATTTCCATTAAAAATAAATTAATTCATTTTCTGACTTGTTTACAGTCTTTTTATTCCATTCTATAACTCAATAGACTTTCTGTGTCACTGACAAAAGAAAAACACAAAATCTTCAGTAACAGAGGTCAGTGTTTCAGAGAAATAAATCCGAAATGCTGCACTGATGCAGAACTGGTGACAGCTTTATGGCCCCCAGATTCTTTAAATTTTTCAATAATGAGGATATTTTGAGTAATAAAAATGCTTATACTCAGAATTAGGAAATAGGAAAAAAAATGTTTATTGGAAGGTAGAAGAGAAAGGAATTCTCTGGTTGGGGAGGAACTTAGCATAGAACTTAAGTATGGGTCATTTTGTGGGGGGTTTTATAGGAAAACTGGGTCTTTGTGTTATTTCCTGAGTGACCAGGTTGGGGATTCCCACTTGATTACCCAATGGTTTGGCTTTTTATTATTTATTTGTTTATTTATTTATTTTTGCTTTTTTTGGTCACTCTGGTGATGCACAAGGGTTACTTTTGGCTTTGCACTCAGGAATTACTCCTGGCGGTGCTCGGGGGACCGTATGGGATGCTGGGAATAGAACCCGTGTCAGTCACGTGCAAGGCAAATGCCTAACCTGCTGTGCTACAGCTCTAGCCCCCGATTTGGCTTTTTAAGCACCTTTTATATTACCTGGGTATTGTCCATTATCTCTTAGTCTCTGGTGAGCCAAGGCATCGAACAGAATTTATGGCCTTAGAAAATTGTAAATTTCCCGTTTTCAAAAACAAAAACAAAAACAAAAAAACACCCAGGAATTCACAGGAATGTTTCAAACACTGAATGGAGACACCTAAAATGGAGTTGCTCAAAGCAACTGTGAAACGGAAACTAAGTCTTCCGCTTTCACTACCAAGAAGGGAGATCTGTGGGGAAAACAAAAGCAACAATGCTGGACAAACACTTGTGTGCCTCCCATTCCGAGGTGTCACCTTCACTACAACTCTAGTGTTTAACTGGAAGATTGTAGAACTGACTTCTCTATACCTTACTATCACATCAAAACAATTTTTTTAAAAGTCAGATTTATTTACTGAGGCCAGAGAGATAGCATGTGGGTAAGGGCACATGCTTTCCCTGGGTTGACCCCAGCTTACATGGTCAATATGCATTCCTGGCTGTAGCCCAGAAGGCACCAGCCCTATTCCAGCCATCTTGAGCACTGTAGTGGTTACCTGGGCGATAGAATCACATCCTTCAATCCTCCCTGGATGCTGCATGGAACCACTGCCCGATTGGCTGAGAATCACAAGGCAAGTCCTGTTGCCTCCTGAGCTCTGCAGGGGAGACCTAATAGAATGTCTAATAATTTTTTAATTACTTTCCATTCCTGATGCCAAGAAGCTTTTTAATTAATGCATTGAAGGGAATCCTAACTTCATAACTAGAAATTCATTTCTCTCAGCAAACATTTACTGACTGGTGATAGAGTTATTTCTCCAAGAGAAACGCCTTGACTAAAAAAATATGTTTGATAGTTTAAAAAAAGAAAATAGGAAGTTTCTCTGTATTTACTGAGGTTGAATCTCCTGTATTCAACAGGAGACAAGGCTTAAGGAAAAATTCCACAGAAGAGAAACTGGGGAAAGATTAGATCCAAGAGGCACAGGCAGGGTGTTGGCAGGCTTCAGGGGCATGAAGAGAAGGTGGCACATAGGCAAGTGCTTAAGGTCCTGTTCTCAGTCACTACTTCATCTTTAGTGTCTTGGGTCTGGAAGAAACACAGAGCAGACATTCCAGCACCAAAGGGTACTTAGGTTCTAATTTCAATCTTTCGGGATTGAAAGACAGAGTACATACTTTTTTAAGCCCAGAATCTTTGCCAACAAAACAAAATCCTGTTTGGTTATGAACTGGTTATGAACATTAGACATAGTTAAAATCTGGCTCTGCCATAAAATCATGGTTTAAATATGGGTTTTTAGCTTGCCTTCTTCCTTCCTTCCTTCCTTCCTTCCTTCCTTCCTTCCTTCCTTCCTTCCTTCCTTCCTTCCTTCCTTCCTTCCTTCCTTCCTTCCTTCCTTCCTTCCTCCTTCCCTCCTTCTCTTCTTTCCTTCCTTCCTTCCTTCCTTCCTTCCTTCCTTCCTTCCTTCCTTCCTTCCTTCCTTCCTTCCTTCCTTCCTTCCTTCCTTCCTTCCTTCCTTCCTTCCTTCCTTCCTTCCTTCCTTCCTTCCTTCCTTCCTTCCTTCCTTCCTTCCTTCCTTCCTTCCTTCCTTCCTCCCTTCCTCCCTTCCTCCCTTCCTTCCTTCTTTCTTTCTTTTATTCTATGAATGATTTGACATGATACTTCCTTGTGTTTTTTATGTATTATTTTTGGGGGGTACATTGATTAAATATGGGTATATTACCTAACCAGAGACTTTTACAAATGTGTGCTGAAAGTAGATAAAGGACCAAACATGATGGCCTCTCAGTATCTGTGTTGCAAAACATAAGGCCCAAAAGTAGAGAGAAAGTAGAAGAAAATTTTCTGCCACAGAGGCAGGGGGTAGGGTGGGATAGGGGTGGAGGGAGGGATACTGGAGATATTGGTGGTTGAAAATACACACTGGTGGGAGGGTGGGTGTTCTATCATTGTAAGACTGAAACTCAATCATGAAAGCTTTGTAACTGTATCTCACGATGATTTGATAATAAAAATGTAGTTGCTAATGTTATTTTCATTAAGCTTTGAATAAGAAATGCATAGAATTGTGGGATTGAAACAACTTCCTCCATTTATAGCACTTATCCCAATGCTTGGACAAAGTTCCCAGAAATGCTGTTTCTCAATTACATTTAGGTATACTGCTATGCTACCTCATATTAGTTGTTATAACAGTAATGATAATATAAAAATTGAACCATCACCAGAGGTGATCAATTGAAATAACCTGGGCAATTTTGAGATTGTTTACCCTTCAATTTCATATATATGCATTTTAAACATCATTTTTGGCAATAGTACCAATATTATTATTTTATGCTTGCATTGCTGGTACACCATGCACCCACCAGAGTGCCAAGATTCCTCTACCATTACCTAAAGGTTCTTTCCCTCCTAACACCATATCCCTTGGTAACCAGATTACAATTCTGTTGACCATCAGTTGGGATGTTACTCATGTATGAAGTGTAAAAATTCAATGATTTTATTGATTCATCTTTAGTTTACTAACCAAAATTTATCATTGTGTAACAAACTGGAATTTCAGGGGAATAACGTTTTATACATATATATGAATATGATAGGATTTGCCATACTCACCAAGTTCCAAGTTCCAGTTGTCCCATCATAAAATTAAGCTCTTTACATATTACTCAAATAATCACAATAGTTTTTACCAAATGTAGGAGTTACTTTTAATGTTTCTGATATTTTCCTCCATCTGTGTTGTTTTACCATGACTTGCAATATGGGAAATGATCATTTCTGCTCCATTCACACCCTCTACCTCGGTGTCTGCTTCCCAATGTCCCAAGGACCCTTTCCATTCACCCTTCTCTCTCTTTCACTAGGCAAGCTCAGTTCTATAGACTAACTATAGATCTTATTCTACTCAACAGAAAAAATGCAGAAATAAGCTTTCATTTAAGGTTACAGGCGGTGAAAAACTGCTCAAGATTCCCTGGGTTTCTCTTCATAATGGTAGATAGCCAGGGGACCTAAGCAGCTTAGAGTATTGAATCATTGCATGATCAGAACAGAAAATCCTACCCAGGATAGCCTTTGAATGAGTGGAAAAACTTTTGTGTATGAGACAGATAATGGAGTGGTTCGTTACAATTATACAGAAAATCTGCATTAATGCACAGTTAGAAAGCTTAAAGTTTCTTTTCATTTTGCAGACCTTAAAGTCAAAGAATTAAGTATTTGCATGAGATCAGTTTCACACATTTATTTAGTGGCAAAGCTCAGACTAAAATCCTGTTTCCATTTTTTTCTATGGTATTGCTCTGAATATTGATATTCTACACTTCACACCTAATATTCAAAACTACTCTAAGGAATAAAGATGAGGCAAATGAAGTTCCTAGCACAAGAGTGATACCATAGAGGATAATTTTTAAAAATAACTAATGTTTAGAGTCTCTCTTTTTAAAAAATTGATTATAATTTCTCAATACTTTTGTCTCTGCCAAACATGCTGGTTAATACCATTTAATTCCAAATCACTATTAAATAGAAATTTATAATGCATCTCAATTTGGGAGCAATTGCATTTTATAGCTCTGACTGCTGGCAAGCGATTTATACTTCACTCCATTTACATCCACTTAACACAAGAGAAATGCCCATCCATTTTTCAAACAATGACAGGAAATTCATTCACATTTTCTGCATTCAGAAGCTTTGAGAATTTAAAAACAGAAGTCAAACTCTTCTTGGTCTTAATTTAACTATGCATCTCTTCCAATATTATTAGTTCTTACCCTTGTCCTTTATGCTATTTCTCTTGCCTTTTGAAAGTATTATCAAATCATTATAAGTTCCATTTGTCATATGTAACATAACATCTGGCTTCAGAATAATTCAAGGACAACAGAAGGAATGAAAACTATTAATAGAAATTGCGTATCCTTAGCTGAGAAATTCTTAAAAGACATCTTATTCAGAGTCCTGACTTTTTATCCAAAAAGCCATCTAAGTTGCCTGGAGTGCTTCTTAAAAATGTTGATTTTTTTTGTCCCACTCTTACCAACTAAGTCAAAATTAATTTGATTATAAGTGGATGTAGTAATTTTTTTATTTTCAAAAATGTTTTCCTAATATTGCTTTATATCCCCAAGATCCTTCTTGTATTAGGTCATTTCAATTCCAAAAGTTCAGTTTAGGAACTGTTGACCAAGGTATTTTTTTAATTGAATCATAATGAGATACACAGTTACAAAGTTGTTCATGATTGGGTTTCATGCATACAATATTCCAACACCCATCCCTTCAGTGTTCCCAGTTTCCTGCCTGCTAATCCCTACCCCCACCCACCCTAACCTGCCTCTGAGGCACTCCTCCTCCTCCTCCTCCTCCTCCTCCTCCTCCTCCTCCTCCTCCTCCTCCTCCTCCTCCTTCTTCTTCTTCTTCTTCTCTTCCCCTTCCCTTTCTCCTCCTCCTCCTCCTCCTCCTCCTCCTTTTTTTGTTTTAGTATCCACCTGATTCTAATCACCTCTAAAAACCCGTAGGCAGAATTTCTCCTTGTTAGTATGCATCATGCTTCAAATTTAATTGTATCGCCCTCTATGTTAACTCTGTTCCTTTATTCACAGCTCACATTACCTATAAATGTGATAAATGAGAGGGATTTGTTTTTATTCTTAAAAAGTTGAACTGCTTCTATCTCTGATAGAATCAAATTATATATTATATCATAGAGATCTCCTTTCAGCTTGTATTAATAGCTTTCACTTAATCCTCAAATAAATAATTTTTGTATAAACATATTTTCTACTTTATTAAATCACTAACTCCTGCTGTTTAGTTGATAGTAGTAAAGTTTTAAATTTAAAGTTAATGATATAGCAGTCTGAACACTTATTCCATTTTTTTAAGATTGAAAAGATAATCCATTTCAATTATAGGCTGCAGTTGTTTAGAAATTCAATACCAGTAAATAAGTAGGACTAATTGAAAATATTTATTGCAGTCTTATTCATAACAGACTCAAACTAGAAAGAGGCCCAGAACCATCACATAAAAATTGATATAAAAATTATGTTATGACCAAGACTATTGTATAGGCATAAAAAGGGGGAGGAAAGCCTGTTGTCACATTCATTGACATAAATAAATTTCAAAAGTGTCAAGGGACAGAAGCTTGGTCTATTTGTATGGTTTTGTATGGTTTGTATGGTTTCCAAGAAGAAGTCTTTTTCCGTTCAATAAAAAGGCAAAATTATTAAATTTTTTATGAAAAATATCATGTGGAAGGCAGCATAGGAAATTTTCTTGAATAATAGAGACATTATTTAATTTTGAGTGGTATTTATATGACTATGAATGCTTCTTAGAACCTATTGAACTGAACTAGGGAGACTTATTTTTTGTATGTAAACTCATTCTCAACAACTACAGTAGCACCAACTGCAGTGGATCATATAAAATTTTAAAAACTCACTATAAAAGATGGCAATTACGGATAATATTTTAACATATTAACATATTATAATCATTATGGAATTTTGTCTCAATATAAAGACTGGGTGGTAGATAAGCATTCGATTCTCTCTTTAAGGGAAAGAAGAGAAAAATCATTATGTCAATATAAAAATGTTGTCCTTCAGAAGAAATACAATATCTATCTCCTTTTGATATTGATATAACAAAAATGGATAAAAAAATCTTAGCAAAACAGGTTTTTACATTTATTTTACATTACTTGGGGAAAATGTTCATATATAAAGTTTAAATACCATTATTAAAGGATAATCCATTTGAATTCTATTTGGAAGGATCTGGGAAACTAGATCATGACTAAAAGTTTTGATGCTTGTATATGAAACTATTAAAGGAAAAAGTGTTATTCAAGAAATAGTAGAATTACACAAAATTATAAAATGAGTGTCACAATTAAGATATCCAAACTACAGATTATAGGGATTCCAAAGAGAATGAAGGAATAACATAGAAATAATAATCAATGAACAAATAATAGTCAATTACTGTGTGTGTCATAATGATTCAATAAAAAAATTTAAAAAGAAATAATAATAAAATAAATGTAAGTAAGTTTACGTGTCAAAAGTTCTGGTTTACAGCTAGGAAGAGTTATGCACTCCAGTTTGAGAAACACCTGGACTAATTTTAGCCAAATAGGAAGCAGAAAAATTATGGCATTTCTCAATATCTCAAATTTATACTTTCAGTTCTATACTAAATTAATATTTTTCTTTTTGTTATAGATCAACTTACATGTTCACAATAGTATTATTTATGGTATTGATGTATATATTGTTCTCTCACTTTATTACCCAGTGCCAATGTCCTTCTGTTACTTTTACCAATGTCCCTTTTTTTAAAAAACTGAATCACAGTGAGATATAGTTACAAAGTTGTTCATGATAGGGTTTCAGTCATATAATGTTCCAATACCTGTCCCTTCACTAGAGTACATTTCCTACTATCAATGTCCCCAGTTTCCTGCACCCCTGCCACCACCTCTATGGCAGGCACTTTTCCTCTCTCTCTCTCTCTCTCTCTCTCTCTCTCTCTCTCTTTCTCTCTCTGTCTCTCTGTGTCTCTGTCTCTGTCTCTGTCTCTCTGTCTCTCTCTATCTCTCTCTGTCTCTCTCTCTCTCTTTGCTTTTGGGTATTATGGTTTGTAATAATGCACAGGTGATCAGGTATATCCCTTTACCTACTTTTAGCACTCAATTCCTGTCCAGAGTGAACATTTCCACGTATTATTGTCATACTGGGGTCTTCTCTATCCTAACTGCCCTCTGCCCCACACACTTGTGGTATCTTCCAACCATTGACTCTCCTCTAGGCCCCTGTTTTTCCTGGCCTTGGATACTAGTCTCATACTTTTTTTATATTCCACATTCAATATCTGTCACTCTATTTTTGACTCATTTCATTCATCATGATACTCTCCATCCATTTATAAGCAAATGTCATGACTTTGTTTTTTCGAAGATGTACCATAGTTTCTTTAACCAGTAGTCTGTTCTCAGACACTGGGGTTTTTCCAGATTCTGGCTATTGTGAATACTGCTGCATGCACATAAAAGTTGTGATGACATTTCTGCTGAAGTTTTTGGGTCCCCCATGTATATTCTCAGAAGTGGTATTGCTGGATCAATTGGAAGCATAATTTCTAGTTTTTTTGAGGAATGTGTATATTGTTTTCTAAAAAACTGGACCAGTTAGCATTCCCTTTCCCAGGGAGAAATGAGAGTCCCTTTCTCCCCACATCTGCACCAGTACTGGTTGTTCTTGTTCTTTTTGATGTGTGCCAGTCTCTGTGGTGTGAGATATCTCATTGTTTTGATTTTTATCTCCCTGATGTTTCATTTTTATGTTACTTCCATTCAACCTCATCATTCCCCACATGGCCTCCTCTTTCTTTTACTTTTCCTCTAAATTTTTTTAGTTTAGGTAGTTCTTTTAATCCAAGTTAATATTTTTAAACATGGATATGGGCATGGAATTATGTGAAATTTGCTTATGTTTAGCGACTAAGATTTTTTTTCTATTTTTTTTTACCGAATCACTATGAGATACAGTTACAAAGCTTTCACAATTGAGTTTCAGTCTTACAATGATAAAAATACCCATCCCTCCATTATTTTTGTACATTTTCCACAACTCATGTCCCCAGTATCCCTCCCACAACCCCCCTGCCCCAGCCTCTGCCTCTGTGACAGACAATTTCCTTCTTTTTTTTTAAAGAAATATTTTATTGAATCACTGTGAAAAAAAGAATGAAAAAAATTACAAAGCTTTCAGGTTTAAGTCACAGTCAAATACTGATTAAACCCCCATTCCTTCACCAGTACACATGTTCCACCACCAAGAACCCCAATACACCCCCCTCCCACCCCACCTCCCATCTAAGTAGCTAATGGTATTCCCTTTATTCTCTATAAACTTTGAGTACATTCCATATTTCCATACAGAACTCACTATTATTGATTGAAAATATTCCCCAACAATCAGGCCTGATGAATAGGCATCATCTAATAATTTCCCTTCATTGCTGAGAGTGAAGACTTTGAGTCCGCGTGGCCGCGATAGCGGCCGCACGGTTTTGGGTTTCTAATATTTAAGCTCAGTTCACAGTCAAAATGCATGGCTGCAAGAATCCACTCTGGTGCCAAAATGGGTTAGGAGACCTCAGGATCACAGTCTTTAGGCGCGGAGGGTCTGCTTCTCGTGCCGCGGCTCCGGGTCTTCTCTGGGCGGAAGGCGCGCCAGGAACGCCCCCCTCCCAGGACCACCTACAGGCTACATCACTAAAGAAAGTCCTACCTCCAGGTTGAGGGGTCTTAGAGGGTGGCTCTCACCACGTGGGCGCTGCCGCTGCCGCCATTTTCGCTCAGAAAAATGGGGTGGAGAGGGAAAAATCCCTCCCCGGGCTGCATGAGGTTGTAGCTCAGTTCACAGTCAAAATGCATGGCTGCAAGAATCCGCTCTGGTGCCAAAATGGGTTAGGAGACCTCAGGATCACAGTCTTTAGGTGCGGAGGGTCTGCTTCTCGTGCCGCGGCTCCGGGTCAACAATTTCCTTCTTACTCTCTCTCTACTTTGGGGCATTATGGTTTGTAATACAGATACTGAGATGCCATCATATTTGGTCCTTTATCTACTTTTAGCACACATCTTCCATCCCAGGTGATCCCTCCAACCACCATTGACTTAGTGATCCCTTCTCTATCCCAGTTGCCTTTCTCTAGCTTCCAACTGTGGAAGGGCTTCTTCAGGTAAGTCTGCCGTATATTTTAAGGATGCTCCATTATAAACACTTTATTTCTTTGATCCTGGTGCTCTCAGAACTTTATCTGTTATGGTTTTCATTATTCTGATAAGGATGTGTCTTGGAGTATTTTTATTTGGATTTATGTTAGCTGGTACCCTTCAGGCCTCCTGAATCTGCTTGCATGTTCTCTTCAGATCTGGGAATGTCTCAGCAATTATATCCTTGACAGTTTCTACTTCATCAGGGTTTTCTTCCTTCCCCCTAGGACTCCAATGATTATTATGTTACTTCTCTTGGCTTCATCCCCATTTTCTTGTGATAACTGTTGGTTTATTTTGAGACTCTTTTTTTCCATTTTCTGCTGTTGCCTGGAGATTCTCTGCACCTCATCTTGGAACTCACTGATTTTGTCCTCAGTAACTGAGGACTTCCACTGAGTTTTTCATTTCACTACCATGTTTTTCAGATTTGTCATTTCTGTTTGTAATTTTTGTTTGCATTTTCCTTATTTCTGCTCTCAAATCCTCCTGTGTTTTTTTTTTGGAAGTGCATTCCATTGTTTCTTTTAGCTCCCAGTGCATCTTTAGTATCTCCCTTCTAAATTCCTTGTCAGAGAGGTTACAAAACTCGTTATTTCTGGTTGGGTCATCTGGGCTAGTTTCTTCACTCACTACGCCTGGTGGGTTTCTGTGTTGCTTTACCATTGTTACCTGTGCAGTTTGGACTTTCACGCTCACCATTGCTATTGTGTTTTTGGTGTAATATTAATTGAAGTAGGGGCCAATGAATTGTTGATATAATGTGTTTTTGGTGATCAGGCTGCCCTAATGAAAGTGCCACATAAGAGGCTAGTTTATGTTTTGTTATGGGACATGGAGGGGGGTTGGAATTAACTCTAACACGGCCATGGCTCCAGACACCACACCCACGGGGCCTCTGATCTGGATTAGGAGAAATTGGATCCTTCTTTTTTTAAAAAAAAATATTAGATAGCATAAGATTTACTTAGGATTGGGTCTCCAACATACATTGTTTCAACACTAATGGTTGCATACTTCTTAATACAACACTCTTTAATTGAGAATATATTATGTTATAGGTATCTTTTAAACACTTAATATTGGGCAATGCATATAATTCTTTTAAACAGTTTGTGGACAAGGCAGTATTTATGGTTTTTTTAGACTTATTTTATTTATTTATTTATTTATTTATTTATTTATTTATTTTTATTAGTGAATCACCATGAGTTACAGTTACAAACTTATGAACTTTCATGTTTGCATTTTGTTTATATCCCTCCACCAGTGCCCAGTCCCCTCCCCCAATGCTTCCAGTATCCCTCCCACATTCACACCCCATCCTCCCACCCTCCCCACCCCCCACCTCTATGGCAGGGCATTCCCTTTTGTTCTCTCTCTGTTTTTGGGTGTTGTGGTTTGCAACAGAGACACTGCGTGGCCATTGTGTTTGGTCTATATTCTATTTTCAGCGCGCATCTCCCATCCCGTGCAGGTCCTCAAACCACACTTTACCTGGTGTTCCCTTTTCTATGCGAGCTGCCCCTTCCTCCAGCGTGTGGGGCCAGCATCCAAGACTTGGAGCCAACCTTCTGGTACTTATCTCTACTATTCTTGGGTGTTAGTCTTCTATTCTATTATTTTATTTTATATTCCACAGATGAGTGCAATCTTTCTATGTCTGTCTCTTTCTGACTCATTTCACTTAGCATGATACTTTCCATGTTGATCCACTTATATGCAAAGGTCATGACTTCATCTTTTCTAACAGCAGCATAGTATTCTATTGTGTAGATGTACCAAAGTTTATTTAACCAGTCATCTGTTCTCGGGAACTCGGTTTTTTTTTTTTCCAGATTCTGGCTATTGTAAACAGTGCTGCAATGAACATTCGAGTGCAGATGTCATTTTGACTGTACTTTGACATTGAAGCTATTGGTATATTCAAAGATGACATGCCACTGACCAACCAAGTGGAAACAGAGATGAACAAATGTGACTATATTAAACTAAGAAGCTTCTGCAATGCAAAAGATACAGTGACCAAAATACAAAGACAATCTACAGAATGGGAAAGAATATTCACCTAATACCCATCAGATAAGGGGCTTATATCAATGATATACAAGGCACTGGTTGGAATCTACAAGAAGAAAACTCCCAACCCCATCAAAAAATGGGGGATGGAAATGAACAGAAATTTTCTCAAGGAAGAAATACAAATGGCAAAAAGGCACATGAAAAAATGTTCTTCATCACTAATCACCAGAGAGATACTGATCAAAACAACCATGAGATGCCACCTCACACCACACAGACTGGCACACATCCAAAATAACAGAAGCAACCGCTGTTGGTGTGGATGTGGGGAGAAAGGGACCCTCCTACACTGCTGGTGGGAATGCCGATTGGTTAAGTGTTTTGGAAAACAGTATGGTCGCGTCTCAAAAAATTAGAAATTGAGCTCCCATTTGACCCAGCAATACCACTTCTGGGAATATATCCCGGAGAGGCAAAAAAGTACAGTTGAAATTGGATCCTTGAAGCTGAAGTTCTAACCAGGCGGTGCCCCTCCTGGATTGCTGTCCCTTGCAGGTCCTGCCCACCCCTTTCTTGATATTCTCAGTTCTGTAATCCTTGGTCAGAGGCTTGTTATCATTTGATGTTATGTTTTAAATTTAGTTTCTCTATATATCACAGATGAGTAAGATCAGCTGGTATTTTTCCTCCCCTTGGTTTATTTGCCTTGACATGATATCCTCTAGTTCCATCCAAATTGCAGCAAACTGCATGATATCAAAATATGAATGCTTCACAAATTTGTGTGTCATCCTTGTGCAGAGACCATACTTATCTTTTTTTGTATCATTTCAATTTTAGTTGTACTATGGTAGCAAGATAAAGTAAATAAATTGTTAAATATACTAAATTAATACTGTATTTTATTTTATTATTTTTTGCTAGCATTTTTATTTATTTACTTATTTATATTTATTTATTTATTTTTATTGAAACACCATGAGAGCAGTTACAAAGTTTTTGGTTTAAGTCTTGGTCATACAATGATGAAACACCTGACCCTTCACCAGGTGTTTCCAGATTCTGGCTATTGTAAACAGTTTCTACCACCAAAACCCCAGTATCCCTCCCATCTTACAAGCCCCCAACCTGTGTGGCAGACGATTTCCACGTTATTCTCTCTCTACTTTGATTACATAATGGAGCCATGTTTGTAGAAGTTCATGGTCACCAGGATTCTATCTGGAGAAGGCGGGGAGACTGTACCTGCTCCATCTGGGGGCCCCCCAGTGATATTGACTCGGTTTGGGGCCCGGAGCATTCTCCCGTGTTGTGGTGCCCGCTGACCAGGATTCTTCACTGCTGAGTGTCTAATACTGTATTTTAAAAGCAAAACTTCCAACATTAGAAAAATTTATACATACAGTCGTGAGTTCTTAGAAGGACCTACAATAAAATGGTCATTATGGTTATATCTGGACAATAGATAATGAATGTTTTGCATGTTCTTTTCCATACTTCTTCCTTTCCTATTTTTATTATGAATTTATTTCTCATACAAAGTACATACAACTACTTTTTAAGTAATTGAAGTCATCTATAAACCATTTATCTCAATATTAGTATAAGAAAATTCCTAGTTGAACCCTAGTAGATATTATTTAAACTTACTTATTTTTCAAGGCTGAATCTACATCTGTCTTTTTTATTGGTTATTAAATTATAATTTCCAATCATTTAGATCAGTTGCTTTACCTCTGTGCAGTTTGTATAATGATTCTTTACTCTAATTTTCTTATGTTGTTATTGATCTCCAGCTTGCCCCAAAACATTATTTCTATTTTAACCAAACTACTTCTTACCATCCTTAAGTTATAACTCAAGTTTTCCATTTCTCCAGCAGGAATTATCTCTTTAATGCCATCTCTTGTTTGGATTTGTTTTTTCTTCACATATACCGATGGAATAGATTGAGATAACTGTGTGTATATATATCTATATTATTAGTACATACATGTGTATATTATCAATGTCTATCAAGATTGGCACCATATATTATAAAAATCTTTATTATTTAGTGTTGAGAGAACTCACCAGAGACAGTGTTATGATGCACATTCTGATTTAGTTAAATTGCTGTTAGGCCCTAGATTCTGCATTTCACACAAAGTTGATGTTGATGACAGCTCACAAATGACTCTGCAAAGATGTAGACTATACTCAAAAATAGAAACAAAGCCTATCTGAGCCAGAGTGGAAACAGCCTTAAAAGTTTTTGGCAGTGTGGAAATTTTCTCCCAGTATGGGTATATTTATTCATTCCAAATTTAGTTGAATCATAGCTCATTTAGTCACTGGTGTTGATTCCTTAATTAAAAGTGTTGATTGAGAATCTACCTGTGTCAGCCACTTTGATATGTGCTATAATTAACTGGAAGATTTTCGAAGCATTTTCCAATCAATAGTATGCACCAATGTTAAATCGTGAATGATGAGTGGTCATATACATGTATCTGCCTACCATTATTTTTATTTGGGCTTATTTGAAGCAAGTTCATTAGGCCAGCATCTAGGAGACTTTAATGTATGAAGTGATAAACTGGGTTCAGGAAGATATTCCAGTTGCCAGGGGGGCATCCCAAACATGCACCATATCAAAGTTTGAACCCCAGCACAACATGGCTCCCAGCATCACTGGTTATAACCCTGGATATTCCTAAGCAATGCGAGTGACTCTAGTGAGCCCTAGCACCGATCACTACAGGGTCCAGAAAGCATAATATTCTGTTTGTTGGCTGAGAATTGCCATGCATTCATCTTCCTCCCATACCACTGAACATTACTCAGGAGTTTTTCCTCAAAACATAAACCACCACTTATCAATAAATTATCACTTGTAGTTAACAACTCATACTGTCCCTGATGTACCTCAACTCTATTTTTTCTCTTTCCAAGTAGAAACTTTTTCTTGTGAAAAAGAAAAAAAGAAAAGAAAAAGTTTCTGAAAAACTTTTCAGTTTTTCCAGAGAATAATGTCATTGATTTAGTATCTTTTTCATGGACATAGTTTGGCATATAACTTGCCATCCTAAACAGCTTTAAGTCAGATGTGTACCTTTTCTAATAATCAGCTAGGAACATAGGGGGCAAAACTACTAGCCAGTGTGTCCATAGATGAAGTAAGTTTGCAAAATATTTACAAAATTATTTATTTTAATTTTCACAGCATGAGTTGCTTAAACTTTTTCAACCAAAAAAATTAAGCAGACATAACAAGTTTTATTTCTGGTTAGACTTCACTTGGTTTTGGCTTTTTCCACTCTGGAGAAGCTCATGTTCCCTCTTGAACATGTATTCTCTCTCTGTGTGTGTCTCTCTGTGTCTTTCTCTCCTCACATATCACCAAGTAGATTTTAAAAATAAAACTGTTTGTGAAACTAAACAATTTTTTCTTTACAAAGTTGTTCATAATTAAGTTTCAGTCTACAGTGTGCCAACACCCATCCCTCCACCAGTGTACATTTCCCAACATCAGAGTCCCCAGTTTCCCTCCCCCTCCCATCAACTCTCCCCAACTCCAGTTTGCCTATGGCAAGCATTTTTCTTCTCTCTCTCTCTCTCTCTCTCTCTCTCTCTCTCTCTCTCTCTCTCTCTCTCTCTCCCTCCCTCTTTCTTGTCTCTCTCCTCCTCCCCTTTCAAGTGTTGTGGTTTATAGTACAGATACTGAAAGGTTATCATGTATAGTCCTTTGCCTACTTTTAACACTCAATTTTTGCCAGAATGATCATTTCCAGCTATTATTGTCATCTTGATCCCTTCTCTAGCTTACCTACTCTCTGTCCCTCACACACTACCCCTCACACTCACCAGTCTTCCTTGACCGACCCTATTTTCCCTGACCATGGGTAAATATTCTAATATATATGTATATATGCATATATACACCACAAATGAGTGCAGTAATTTTATATCTATCCCTTTCTGACTCATTTTACTCAGCATGACACTCTTCAAGTCCACCTACTTATAGGCAAATTTCATGACCTCATTTTCCTAACAGATGGGTTGTATTCCATTGTGTAGATGTGCCGTAGTTTCTTTATCCATTCGTCTGTTCTCAGGCACGAAGGTTGTTTCCAGATTCTGGCTATTGCAATGAACACAGGAATGCAGATGGTGTTTCTGCTGTGTGCTTTTGGGCCCCAAAGTTATGTTCCCAGAAGTGGTATTGCTGGGTGAAATGGGAGCTCAGTTTATAGTTTTATTGAGAAAATGTCCGTATTGTTTTCCAAAAAGGCTGGACCAGTTGGCACTCTCACAAACAAGGAAGGAGAGTCACTTTATCCTCACATCCATTCTAGCACTGGTTGTTTTTTATTTTTTTGGATGTGTGCCAGTCTCTGTGGTGTGAGATGATATCTCATTGTCATTTTGATTTGCAATTCCGTGATGATTAGTGATGAAGTGAATTTTTTTACATGCCTTTTGGCCATTCGGGTCTCTTCTTTAAGAAAGTTTCTGTTAATTTCATCGCCCCAGTTTTTGATGAGGTTGGATTTTTTTTTTCTTGTAAAGTTAAACCAGTGCGTTGTATATCTTTGATATTAACCCGTAATCAGAAGGGCTTTAGGTGAATAATCTTTCCCATTCTGAAGGCTTTCTTTGTATCTTGGTCACTGTTTCTTTTGAGGTGCAGAAGCTTCTTAGTTTAATGTAGTTCCATTTATTTATCTTTGCTTCCACTTACTTGGTCAGTGGCGGTTCATCCTTAAAGATGCCATTAGCTTCAATATCATGGAGGATTTTGCCTACCTTTTCTTCCATGTACTTTATGGATTATGGTCTGATGTTGAGATCTTTAACCCATTTTGATTTGATTTTTGTGTATGGCATTAGATAGAGGTCTGAGTCCATTTTTTCACATGTAGTTGTCCAGTTTTGCCAGTATCACTGGTTAAAGAGGCTTTCCTTGCTCCACTTCATATTTCTTGTTTCCTTATCAAAGATTAAATGATCATATATTTGAGGGTATCCTTCAGGATATTCCACTCTATTCCATTGGTCTGCAGGTATGTTTATATTCCAATATCATGCTGTTTTAATTGCCACTGCTTTGTAGTACAGTTTGAAATTAGGGAAAGTGATGCCGCCCACCTTCTTTTTTTTCTAGGAATTGCTTTAGCTATTCGTGGGGGTTTATTGTTTTGTTTGAATTTCAGGAGTGTTTTGTCTATTTATTTGAAGAATGTCATAGTTATCCTTCTAAGGACCATATTGAATATATATAATGCTTTGGGGAGTATTGCCATTTTGATAATGTTAATCCTCCCGATGGGTCTCCATTTCCTCTCTTTTTTTATTTCTTGAAGTAGTGCTTTTAATTTTTTTTTGTATGGTCCATCACTTACTTAGTTAAGTTGATTCTGAGGTACTTCATTTTCTGAGGCAGGATTGTGAATGGGATTGTTTTTTAAAATATCACTTTCTTCTCTTTCATTATTTGTATATAGGAAAGCCATGGACTTTTGAGTACTAATTTTGTGACTTGTCACTCTACTATACAAATCTATTGTTTGCAGGAGTTTTTTGCTACAGGTCTTAGGTTTTTCTAAGTATAGTATCATGTCATCTGCAAACAGAGAAAGCTTGACTTCCTTTCCTGTGTGAATGCCCTTAATATCTTTTACCCACTAATTGCTATTGCAAGTACTTCCAGTACTCTATTGAACAGAAATGGCTAGAGTGGGCATCTTTTTCTTGTCTCTGATCTTAGTGGAAATGCTTTTAGTTTTTCTCCATTGAGAATAATGCTTGCTGTGGGCTTGTGGTAGATGGCTTTGACTATATTGAGGAAAGTTTCTTCAATTCTCATTTCGTTGAGAGATTCATCATAAACGGGTGCTGGATCTTGTCAACTGCTTTCTGTGCATCTATTGATATGATTATAAGGTTTCTATCTTTTATTGATATAATGAATTATGTTGATTTACATGGGAATGTTAAACCATCCTTGAATCCCTGGGATCAATCCTACTTGGTCATACTGTATGATCCTTTTGATGATAATATTTTGTTGAGGATATTTTCATCGGTGTTCATCAGGGATATCAGTCTCTAATTTTCTTTTATTTTCTTTCTTTTTCTTTTCTTTCTCTTCTTTTCTTTTCTTTTCTTTTCTTTTCTTTTCTTTTCTTTCCTTTCCTTTCCATTTCTCTTGTGGTGTCTCTGTCTGCTTTTGGTATTAGAGTGATACATGCCTCATAGAAACTGTTCGGGAGGTTTTTCTGTTTCTTCAATTTCCTGGAAAAGCTTTAAAAGGATTGGCAATAAATCTTCTTTAACGGTTTAGAAGAATTCACTAGTGAATCCATCTGGACCTGGGCTTTTGTTTCTGGGAATATTTTTGCTTACCATTTAAATTTCCTTGATAATGATAAGTCTATTCAGGTATTCCAAATCTTCTTGGTTCAGCTTTGGGAGGTTATAGAAATTCAGGAATTTATGCAATTCTTCTAGGTTTCACAGCATACAGACTCTCAAAGTAATCTTGGATGATCTTTTGAATTTCTTTTGTTTCTGTTGTGATGTTCCCCTCTTCATTTCTCATTTGGTTTATTAGGGTTCTCGCTTTCTTTCTTTGTGAGTCTTGCTAGTGGTTTGTTGATCTTGTTTATTTTTTCAAAGAACCAGATCTTGGGTTTAAATGATCATTTGGATTTTTTTTTGAATCCAGCTCATTGATTTCTGCTCTCAGTTTTATTTCTATCTTTCCTTCTGCCTGGTTTGAACTCCTTTTGTTGGTCATTTTCTAAGATCTTAAGCTATGAAGTCAAGCTATTTATGTGGGCTCTTTCTTCTTTCCTGATAAATGCTTGCAGAGCAATAAACTTTCCTCTTAACATTGTTTTAGCTGTATCCCACAAGTTCTGGTAGCTCATGTCTTCATGTTCCACGGACATTGGAGACGAACGTGTATCTGGCTTTTTGGGGAGAAAAGCTGTAGGATAATATTGAATTTGTCCTTTTACCCTTACCGCAGGGAACTTAGTCTATTTTAAAGCAATGTCCTCTCCGTATAGACTCAGGAAGACAGTTAAAATTATGCTCTTTTAACATGGGAGTTGAAATTGACTCTGAATAATATTTACTTCTGGGCATCTGCTTTCTTGATTCAGTTGCCCTTAGTTCCTAGCATCCCCAAAGCAGGGTCCTGATGAGGGATGGAATGGTCCCAGGGCAAACTGTGAGCTACCCTGGCATTGAAATGGGCCAGGCCAAAGAGCCACAATAATCAACTATAAGTTGAGAGCATGGTCATAGACAAATGCTGTCATGATTCAAAAGTAACAACGAGAGTAGGACCCTGCTGGGGTTAGAAAAACTAACCTGGGGGCCGGAGCGATAGCAAAGCGGGTAGGGCGTTTGCCTTGCACGCGGCCGACCCGGGTTCGATCCCCGGCATCCCATATGGTCCCCCAAGCACTGCCAGGAGTAATTCCTGAGTGCAAAGCCAGGAGTAACCCCTGAGCATTGCTGGGTGTGACCCAAAAAGCAAAAAAAAAAAAAAAAAAAAAAAAGAAAAACTAACCTGACCTGAGTACTGTGGTCTAGAAAATATAGTGAGATGTCCTCAGGAAGAACCAAACTTTAAGTTTGATATATCTCTTACTGTGCTCATACAGAATGACTATTCTAGAAATATTAGAAGTAGATTAACTACAACTAATTAAGTGAATTATTAGCTAAGGAAAGAAGAGACCAACATACCCTGGATGGGATCCCGCCTTTAAGTGGATCTCCTAGTAATCTGGAGTAATCTCCTTAGATGAGATTTTGTTACTCTCTTGGAGGAGTGGTCTTACCCCTCTTTGTTGAATTGTTAGTGTTCAACCCACCTTTGTGTCACCACCCTATATGATTGCTACATAAACTAAGACTGTAAGAGAAGTAATGGAGAAGACATAGAAGCAGAGCACAAAGTGAAAGAGAATCAGGGAGTCATTGGAGCCAGAAGCAGGGAAAAGAAAGAGCACAAAGCGAGTCAGAAGTAAGGGTCAGAGTCAGAAGTCAGAGTCAGAAGTGAGAGCGAGAAGGGCTCCAGAGAGAGAAGCAGAAGGGCTCCAAGGAGAGAGAGATCAGAAGAGAGATCGGAAAAGACCAGAGGAAAGACGACAGATAGAGAGAAGTCCGAAGAGACCAGAGGAGAGACTACAGAGACAGAGATAGAGAGACTGATGGAAGAGAGCACAGTGGCACACACAGAAGCAGAGCAAAAAGGAGGAGCCATCCCAATCTGGTCCATACACAGCAGCTCGAGAGCACTGAATGCGATCAGAGAGAGAGAGAGAGAGAGAGCCACCCAAAGAGAGCACAACACACACATCACCCTTCCATGCACACATGCATTTGTATTTTTTACAAAAAGCCATATATATGTATGTGTGTATATATATATATTTATATATATTATCCCTCTCCAATTTCTTCCTTCAAGGTCAGTACTTCCTTGCTGAGTTTTGGTCTCATTGATCTATCAGGAGGTTATAAGGCAGTGTTGGAGTTTTCAACTAGTATTGGGTTGCTACCATTGTCTTCCTTGAAATCTATTAGCAGTTGTTTTAACTATTTTTCTGGTCCTTCATTGGTTGCATATAAGTTTAGGAGTATAATTTCTTCCTTATGTACATATCCCTTGATTATTAAGAAATGTCCTTCTCTGTGTCTTCTAATGTTTTTCAGCATGAAACTTTTATTTTCATAAAGTTGTTCACAATAATTGATTACACTCAATATTTCAACAATAATTCCACCACCATTAAGGTTTCCCGCAATGATTATTTAAGATTTTTAATAATCTCATCCCCACCCAAGCCTGTCCAAGAGGCAGATGCTAAATAATTTATTTTGTATTGCTTGTTATGAATAGTATGAGATGTTGCAGCCATGTGCTTCTAGAATTCTAAAATTTTAAATATTTAAGGTCCTGAGGCATCTTTGCAACATGTTGCTCTCTTCCAAGATTTATTTGTGGGTCTCTGGATCCTGGCCTTATTTTTTTTCTTTTAAATTTTTTATTAGTGAATCACTGTGAGGTACAGTTACAGACTTACAAACTTTTGTGCTTGTGTTTCAGTCATACAATGGTCGAGTACCCATCTCCCCACTAGTGCTCATTTTCCACCACCATTGGCCCAGCATCCCTCCCACCACCCTGACCCTATCCCCTCCACCCCACTCCACTTCTATGGCAGAGCATTCCCTTTTGCTCTCTCTCTCCTTTTGGGTGTTGTGGTTTGCAGTAGAGATATTAAGTGGCCATCATGTTTGGTCTATAGTCTATTTTTAGCCTGCATCTCCCATCCTGAACGGACCTTCCTAGCACCCTTTACTTGGTGGTCCCTTCTCTATCTGAGCTGCCTTTTCTCCCAGCATGCAAAGATCCTGGGCTTTAATGTGCTTAAATGACACCCAGAGGCAGTTTGTGGGCGTGACTGTCAGGAAACCGGAAGGGCTGGGAGATGCGGGGAGGAGGCCATTTCCGAATCCAGAGAACTGGAGCTTTCAGTCACAAGGCCCGCACACCTGGGTTTTTCAGCGGATTCATTCTTGAGTGTGGGGGGACTCCAGGCGAGCCTGGGAGTACCAGTCATGAGTGTGGTGGCAATTGAGTTCTGGAGGTTTGTGGCTACTGGGGTTTATTTGGGGCAGCTGGAGGAACACACCTGTCCCCCTCCAAAATGCCCAGTTTAAATCAGCACAGTGAAAGGTGAGAAGCATCTCTGTAGCGTGCTGTTTTCTTTTGAGATTAATTTGTGGGTCTTGGATTCATATTTTAAATCCATTTTGCCACTGTTTCTTTTTTTTAATTTTTTAAATTTTATTGAATCACCATGAGATAGTTACAAGCTTTCATGTTTGGGTTACAATCTCACAATGATCAAACACCCATCCCTCCACCAGTGCACATTCCCCACCACCAATATCCCGTGTATAACCCCCCTTTCCCACTCTCCCCCTGCCTCTATGGCAGACAGTATTCTCCATAATCTCTCTTTATGTTTGGGCATTATGACTTGCAACACAGACACTGAGAGGTCATCATGTTTGGTCCATTATCTACTTTTGGCATGCGTCTCCCATCCTAACTGGTTTCTCCAGCCATCATTTTCTTAGTGATCCCTTCTCTATTCCATCTGCCTTCTCCCCTCCACTCATGAAGCAGTCTTTTAGCTATGGAGCAATCCTCCTGGCCCTTGTATCTACTGTCTTTGGGTGTCAGCCTCATGTGATGTTACTTTATACACCACAAATGGTCACTCTCTCTCTTAATTGGTGTACTTAGGCCATTGACATTGGAGAGATTATTTGCACAGGGTTTTTGCCATCTTTATGTAGAAGTTTGCTTTGTTTGTGGGGGTTTGTCTTGTCTTACAGTAGCCCCTTCAGTCTTTCTTTTAAGGTTAGTTTTGAGTCTATGAAGTTCCTGAGCTGTTTTTTATCCATGAAGTAGTGTATCATTCCTTCAAGTCTAAGTGAGAGTCTAACTGGACAAAGTATTCTTGGTGAATCATTCATTTCATTGAGTTTTTTCACTATGTTCCACCAGTCTTTGGACTCAGATGGTTTTGTCTGATAAGTCTGTGGTAAATCTAAGGGATGGTACTTTGGATGTGATTTTTTTTCTTAGACATTGCTACTTGCAGTATTATGTCTCTATCTATGGTATTCATTGTTCTGACTATATGTCTTGAAGTCTTTTTATTAGGGTCTCTTTTAGCTGCTACCCTTTGGACTTCTTGGATCTGGATGCCTGCATTCTCCAGCTCTGTGAACTTTTCAGCAATGATATCCTTAACTGTTACTATCTCATTGGCATTGCCTCCCTGTCCTTCTGTTACTCTGATGATTCTTTTGTTGCTCCTTTTGAATTCATCCCATATGTGTCTTAGTCACCCTTGTGCTATTTTGAGGTCTTCTTCCATCTTCTGTTGTTGCCTGTCTGCTTTCTGCAGCTCTTCTTCAAACTCACTGATTCTGTCTTCAGCTGTTGTCATTCTTCTGTTGAGGGCACCCAATGAGTTTTTAATTTTATCCACTGAATTTTTTATTAATGACACTTCTGTTTGTAGCTTTCTTATTTCTGCTCTCATTTCTTCCTGTATTTTATTGGCTGTGCCTTCCACTCTTTTTTTCAGTTCCTCCTGCATTTTATTGGATGTCCATACCACTGTTTCTTTGAGCTCATTGAACATTTGCACCATTTCATCTCTGAATTCCTTTTAACATTTTTTATTTTATAAGTTAGTTCACAATATTTGATTACATTTAATGTTCAAACACCAATTCCGCCACTATTACACCTTCCCGCCACCAAATTCGAGATGTTTCCATCCCAAGCTCCAATCCCTGTCCCAAATAACCAAAAATAATATGTTACATATTGTCTGTTATGAAGAACTGCTGAACATGCTTACAAAAAAGTATTCATATAGGAAACAGTGTGAAGATTATTCTATTTTGGCAGGAGCCATTAAAACATTCTATAGGATATCACTAACATGTTGTTAAAGGTTGGGTGATGTGAGCTTTGGTATATATATATATATCTGAAAATATGTATATAAGCATATATATATATTTCCCTCTATGATTTGTTGCCTGCTATCTAAGCCCCATCAAATGTGGTGTGGTACTTATGGAGAATGGGTAGGGAGTGTCTTATGATGTGTGGTTTGGCCACACATATGTGAGGCTTGGCCCTAGTGTCTCGGGAGCTGCCTTGAGCGTGGTGGTGGTTGGGTTCTGGAGATGTTCGGCTGCTGGAGCTGGGTCCATTGGGGTGGGGAGGACTCTCACCTAGCCCCCTTTGGGGTGCTCCATGTGAGACAGACTGGTGTGGAGTCTGGTGACATGGGGGCTTCACGTTATGCTCCCTTTTGGGAGAAGCAGCCTTGTGATCTGGACAGTGGCCGATGATGAAATTATCTGGCGCCGGCAGGAGGTGGCTTATGGGCATAAACCCTGGGTCACCAGAGACTGGGGGAAGCAGGCAGAGGATCTTTGCTCCTGGTCCTGTTGAGCCCAGAGTCCAAAGTCACAAAGTTCTGCATTACCCGGGTTCTGTAGGACTTCACTCATGCCTGAGGCTTAGCCTGAGCGGGTGTGGCCTTTAGTGTGGTGGTGATTGGGTTCTGGAGGTGTTTGGCTGCCGGAGCTGTGTCCCTTGGGAGCAGGGAAGACTCTCACCCGACCCCCCCCCCCCAGGCACCGCGAGTGAAACTGCCTGGCGTGGAGTCCAGTGGCATGGTTATGGGTTCATCTCTGAATTCTTTATTAGAGAGCTTATGTATGTGGGTATTTCCTTTTGAGGCTTCAGGGTTCTTTTCTTCTTCCACTCCTCATGGTGGGTATCTGCACTGTTTCCCCATGATGTTGTAGTATGGAGGTGGATCCCTCCAATTCACTATCAGTGTCCGTCTTTCACTGCCAGGGAGGACTCTGGACAAACTCGGTCGATGGTGATCTCCAGGCTGCCCTCCTATGACTTCAGTAGAGGAGACTAAGATATGGGTCTGATGCTGTGAAAGAGAAAATTAACTGGTGATTGAGTGAGCGGGCTCAGCCCCAGAGGCCACACCTCCTGCCACTGATGTACCTGTGGGGGATGGGATGCTGTGTTGGCACAGATTATGAGGTACAGTTCTGAGTCTCACACCCAGCTATCTTCTAGAATGCCCAGGGACTTCTTTCTCCTAGGCACCCGTTTGGTTGCCTGTGGCTGAACAGGGACCTTCCTGCTTACTGTCATTGCTCAACATCTAAACATTTATAAGTGTTATTTATTTATTAATTTATTTATTTAAAAAAATAACAATTCCGGAACTAAGCAAAAAGATTGTCTAAAGACATTTGGAATTCCAAAATCTCTTTTAGTAATATCTTTTTACAAAACATTTAAGGAAAATAGGTAATAATGAGGCCTGGAGTTATAGCACAGTGGGTAGGGCACTTGCCTTGCACGTGACCGACCCGGGTTTGATTCCTCCGCCCCTCTCAGAATGCCCAGCAAGCTATTGAGAATATCTCGCCCTCACAGCAGAGCCTGGCAAGCTACCTGTCGTATTTGATATGTCAAACACAGTAGCAACAAGTCTCACAATGGAGACAGTACTGGTGCCCGATTGAGCAAATTGATGAATAACAGGACAAAAGTGCTACAGTGCAGGTAATAATGTAGTAAGATAAAATGCTAAGTAAGAGTCTCCAGTATAAGAACTTGCTAAAATACAGAAAATAGTAAGAAAAATCTTAGTATTAATTTTCAATATGAATGTTTGAGCGATAGAAATGGCATTATCTTGATGGGTTTGGGAGCAGAAAAACTGAGAAATTCTTCTAAATTCAATTTAGCATATGATATGATTAAGAACAACCAACCTAAATTTCTTCTTTATAATAAGAACTTTTTAATAGGTTCATGCCATAAGCATTTCATGAAGAAATCAATCTCAGTTTAAATTAAATTCAAAGATCCTTCTAATTAGGAAAACCTATTTCTTAGCCAAAAGTATCATATGAAAGCTATTGGAGTAAAGTCCCGGGTAAAAGAGAGGAATAAGGAAAGCAGAGTGAGAGATTTGTGGAAATAAAGAAGGATGCGTGTTTATCATGGGATAATGGAATCTCAATTTAGTATTGAATCTTGGTAAAGATTTCCTCTTAGCAAAATTCTTAAGGATATCAGAAATATAGAAAAACAATCTTGATAATACTAAATGTTATTAGAAAGCAAAAAGACTAGAAGCAGGGAGCCAAGATAAGAATCGAAGGGGTTGACTATAGTTATCAAGACAGAATGGGAGTTGGGCAATAAAACTGAAAAGGAGGAAAGGAAGAAGTGTATATAACAGGAGTCTAAGGGCTTGATGCAATTCTGTTTGGCTACTGACTGACTGTACCTCGCATTCCCAGAGAAGACGGAGACAAGGCTGATTTTAAATTTACAAGTGCAAGATTGGGAGACAAAAATAGCCTTATCTTGGCTGTTACTGGTGGGAGAGATAATGAGACATTTTTGAAACATGCTGAGTTTGAGCTGGTGAGGCATTCATGGATAATGTATAGTGGTTGTTTTTCTATTTTCAAACCCAAGACCATCCGTTTTCCATTGGCAGTCTTGAATATGACTCACACAAATTCTTACTTTTAGGCAATGAGGCTATTAAAGTGGCTATTTATAGACTTTAGCAACCTGACTTTTTGTGCTCAGAAATGGCATATAAATCACCAAAAATCTTGGTGATAAGAGGAAAAATAAGTAGGAGTCAAATATTATTTTTTAAATCAAATTTTTCTTTTAAAACTTATTTTATGTACTATTGTTGTAGTTTAGGTAAGGGGGTTATAGTAGTGTTAACTTTTATGGTATTGATATAGTTAACTTAAATAGTGCACCTCCACCAAAGTGCTCCAGATCCTTCATTTATTTCACTTCTAATCCACCCCTTCCTTTCTTCTTCCCCCTCCACCGCTGTTTGTTAATCTCAGTTCTGCAATCAAAGACAAAGATTTGCCAAAATTTAATAGTCTATTTCTTTTTTAAATTCTCTCCACATACCACAGATGAATGAGACCATCTGCTAGCTGTTATTCTCCCTCTGACTTTTTTTTTCTTTCTGACTTTACCTGGTGCCTCCCTATTTCCATGTAGGTTAAAGCAAAATTCAAGGTTTCTTATATTCTTATAGTTATATATAATGCTCCAGCATTGCATATAACATAACTTCTTCAATCACTTATCTGTTATTGAACATTTGGGTTGTTTACATAGCCTGGTTATACTTGGTGCTGCAATGAACATAGATATACATACGTCTTCTCAAATTATTGTCTTTGTATTCTAGAAATAGATACCAAGAAATAGAATTATGGGATCATTTGAAAGTTCTATTCTTATTTTTTTGAGACATCCCTTTACTGTTTTCTATAGGGACTGAAGCACACAACATCACCACAAATAGTGAATGAGTATTCTTTTTTTAACTACATCTTTGTCAACTCTGTTTATTTCCAGTCTTTGTTATTTGCTATTTTCAGTGGTGTTACATGATATCTTGTTGTTGTTTTGATTAGCATTTCCATGATAAATTCTAGTGAACGCTTTAATTTGTTTAGTGGCTATCTGTATGTTCTCTTTGGGGAACTGTCTATTCATTTCCTCTCCCTGCATTTTGACAGGGTTATTGGTTTGTTGGTGTTGAACTTTGTGCACCTTTATAGATCTCGAACATCAACTCTTTATCTGATAAATGGTGTGTAAATATAGATTTGCCATTCAATTGGGTGTGTTAATTTTAGCATAAGCTTCCTTCGTGATGAAAGGAATCGTTTTGGTCTTGTTTGTTTATTTTTGTTTTTTTTTAAACAAAAACAAAAACTTGCTTTACTTTTCTAGTTTAATCAGAATATGTGCTTCCTGCATGCTGTGATGTGCTCCAGCCTAGTAAGTTATCTCTCAGGTCCCATTCAATGAAACTGATTTGGTGTATCTCAGTAATTCAAAGTAACCATCCATGCCTAGTAGATACAGAGACACAAATCTTTCAATGGTGATTTTTGTAGTCATCTCCACAGGTAAGAAAGAAAGTGTGTAATTTTTATTTTTTAAGATTTTTGGGTCACAGCTGGCAGTGCTTAGCAGCTGCTACTGATTTCCTCTCTGCTTGGGTGGCAAGAATCCTAGAAGTATGGATCGTAAAAAGAAGTGAGGCACAGCGATGAAAAGGAGAATGAGTGGCTTTTCCAAGAGTCAGATGCTTCTTAGTCTCCCAGATGATGGTCGAATCAGCCCACCAGCAGAAAAGGAATGCCCTTATATAAAATCAAGCTGCTTCCTGCTTCTGTTACTCTGCTTGCTGAAGTTATATAAGAAAGTCCCTTTCTGTTCTTGGGACCCAGACTCTGGACAAGAATCCACCAAGTCCATGTTGAAACTTTTAATAAAGTTCCTTCTTAAGAAAGCCCTGGTACCTCTGTTTCTTGGAGAATTCTGCTTCATTTGAGACTTGGGAATCATAAAGTGCCAGGACTGAACACAGGTTTCCTGCATGCAAAGCATGTGCTCCAGCCTGTTGTACTCTCACTTGTTCTCTCTCTCTCTCCCTCGCGCGCTCTCTCTCTGACTCGCTCATTCTGTGTGTGCACGTGTCACACACACACCAGGAAATAAAATATTAATATAAGAACAGAAATAATTTGTTAGGACAAAGAATCTGTAAAATTTGCACAAACTTAAACACAATAAGATTAGTGGATCAAGAAGGAGCTGGAGTGCCCGAGAACAGATGACTGGCTAAAGAAACTCTGGTACATCTACGCAATGGAATACTATGCAGCTGTTAGAAAAGATGAAGTCATGAAATTCGCATATAAATAGGTCAATATGGAAAGTATCATGTTAAGTGAAATGAGTCAGAAAGAGAGGGACCAACATAGAAAAATTGCACTCATTTGTGGAATATAAAGTAAAGAATGGGAGACTAACACCCAAGATTAGTAAAGGTAAGTACTGGGAGGATTACTCCACAGCTTAGAAGCTGGCCTCACATACTGGGGGAAAAGGCAGTTCAGTTAGAGAAGGGATCACCAAGTAAATGGTGCTAAGAGGATATGCTCGAGATGGGAGACGCACCCTGAAAGCAGACTATAGACCAAACATGATGGCTACTTAATACCTCTATTGCAAACCACAACACCGAAAAGAGAGAGAGCAAAAGGGAATGCCCTGTCACAGAGGAGGGATGAGGGGAGGGGAACGAGGTGGGGATGGTGGGAGGGTTGCCGAGACCATTAATAGTAGAAAATGGGCACTAGTGGAGGGATGGATACTTGACCATTGTATGACAGAAATGTAAGCATGGAAGTTTGTAAGTCTGTAACTGTACCTCATGGTGATTCACAAATAAAAAAAAATTTTTTTAAAAGAAGGATCTGGAAAGATAGTATAGTGGGTAGGGCGCTTGTCTTGCACATGGCTTACCAGAGATCAATCCCAGCTATCTCATGTGGTTCCCTCAAGCACTACCAGGAGTAATTCCTGGGTGTGGAACCAGGACTAGCCTTTGAGCATTGCTGGCGTGGCCCTCTCAACCCCTGCATGCCACGAAAGAAAGGAAGGAAGAGTGGCCATTGTATTCGGTCTCTAGTCTACATTCAGCAAGCATCACCCTTCCCCCGAGTGGCCTCCAACCACATTTTACTTGGTTGCAAACCACAACACCTAATTAGAGAGAGAGAACAAAGGGAATACCCTGCCACAGTGGCAGGGTGGGGTGGGGGGAGATGGGATTGGGGGAGTGGGAGGGATGCTGGGTTTATTTGTGGTAGAGAATGGGCACTGGTGAAGGGATGGGTTCTCGAACTTTGTATGAGGGAAACATGAGCACAAAAATGTATAAATCTGTAACTGTACCCTCACTGTGATTCACTAATTAAAAAATAAATTAATTTTTAAAAAAAGAAAAAAAAAGACCAGAGGAAACCATCAGCAAACCCTGAGGATAATGGACCCCTCCCCAGGAAGTTCCCCAAAGAAGGCCATCACCACTCCCAACCTCCCTGGTAACCTCCTTAGCAACAAACTTTTACCTGGAAAGAAGCCCCACGTGGTGGCAGGTTGAAGAAACCCTATAAAAGACACCTTGAACAAAGGAAGTGCATGCATATGCTGCCTGAGCCCTTGTGCTGCTTGCGCCCATGTGGCCGAGCACATGTGTTGCCCGCATCTCCCTTCTTGAGATGTGTACTCTCATGCTTTTGTGTCTAGATGTGTATAGAGCTCTCTCCACCCTTGGAGAAGCCCACGTTCTCTCTCGAGCGCGTTACTCTTACATTTCCCTCTCTCTTATCCCGTCCTCCTCCCCTCAAAAAACCTCTAAATAAAATCTGTTTACTTAAAAAAAAAAGAAAGGAAGGAAGAAAGGAAGGAGGGAGGATGGGAGGAAAGAAAGAAAGGAAGAAAGAAAGAAAGAAAGAAAGAAAGAAAGAAAGAAAGAAAGAAAGAAAGAAAGAAAGAAAGAAAGAAAGAAAGAAAGGAAGGAAGGAAGGAAGGAAGGAAGGAAGGAAGGAAGGAAGGAAGGAAAGGAAGGAAGGAAAGAAAGAAATTGGTCTGTATACATGAAGAAGTACTACTCAGCTGTGAGAAAAAGTGAAATTTTGCAGATGGAATTGAAGGGTGTCATGCTAACTGAAGTGAGTTCAAAAGTAAAAGATAAATATCACATGATTTTTTTCATATGTAGTGTATAAAGAAACCAAGAAAGGGATTAGACAATCCCCAATGGAAACAAACAATGAAACAAGATCAACAGTGCTGGGTACGATGGGATGGGAGGGGAGAAGGGTGGAGGGACACTGTGGAGGATGAGTATAACAGCACTGCAACTATAAAGCAATTCCCTCAGTACTATTGTAGACTATGATACCTCAATAAAAATAATTTATAGAAAAATTTAAAAAAAAACAAAATTGAGTTAAAACAGTGAAGGAAAAGAACATGGACGATTTAAACTGAATATTTTAAATTCTCAGGGTACAATTATAAATAATTTCATGTCAAAATTGATTACTGTTTAAAAAGCTGCCAGGAGTAAAGTCCCCTGGAATAAGTAGTAAGAAGATAATTAATTGCAGGCAATTTTATTTTGTTTTGTTATGTTTTGGGGCTACATACAGCTGTGTTCAGGATGTATATTTGACTTTGTGCTCTGGGATTCACTTCTGGTAGGCTCGGAGGACCATGTGGGGTTCTAGGAATCAAACCCAGTTTGACTATGTGCAAGGCAAGAACCCTACCTGCTGTGCTAGCTCTCTGGTCCCTAACTACAGAGAATTTATGAATAGTAACATATATTATTATAAATATATTTAAATGTTTATCATAATTCATTAGATATGGTAATATGTCAGATAAGATACTCTTTTCTTGTTGATCAGTTACTAACGCTTTAACCCCACCTTACTCTTTGTGAATACTGTTGAAACTTGTGATTATAGTTTCTGTGAGAATGTATTTAGGGTTAAATCACTGTAGGAGCCAGTTAGCCAAGTCCCCAAGGTTTTAAGTTTAGTAAGTAGTCTAATAAATGAGGACTGGTTTCATATGTAACATTTCAAATCCTTCTCACAACTAGTCCTGATAACAGATGTATGAATATTGAGAAAATGATTGCACTCAGGTGGTCATTTGATTCACAAGTGAAGAGCTGAGCTAGATGAACAAGAGAACAATTTTTACACCTTTTGCTGGCAGTCACTAACCATCATGCAGAAGGCAGAACCTGCTTCTCTGCTGTTGGAGAGAAATGAAGTGTAAATGTCAAACGTGAAAGGATGAGTGTCCATCAAGGATCCCTCTATGGGGTGATTCTTCAGGAACCCTAGGTATAGCTTCTGCTTTACTGCCCCTAAGGTTGCTGATCTCATCAGCCCGGAGGAATTGGGCCACTGCCTAGTTCATGTCTCAGCCTTGGGAATGTGGAGAGCACTTAATTTAAGAAAAAAAGAGAGAAACAGAAAAAAGTCATGTGTAATTTCCCTTCATATTCTACAATTTATTCTTTAGGCAAACTGGACAGTGTTACGATACTAGTTAAAATTTGCATAATATTCTCAGACTTGTCAGTAAACGGATACAAATATGCACTCTATCAAGTCCTGTCTACTCTTTATACACAATTATTGGTGATTTAAAAATACTGCTTAAATAATAAGTCAGTCAATATATATAAAATTTTAAAAAATTTAAAAGACTCATCAACTTACAAACAAAGTGAAAATCCAGCCTATGAGCTGGGAAAATATTTGTTTATAAGTTCCATTTCTGAAGAAGAGTTGATATCCAAGAAAATATCAGAAACATATGTAATTCAATAGCAAAAAAACAATCTAACTTAGAAAGATAAGTGGAAGATCTGAATATACATTCTTATCCAGATAAGAAATAAAAATGACCAATAGGAATATGAAAAGGCACTAATCATCAAGGAAGTGATAGTCAAAACTAAGACATAATATTTCTCCAGATGCCTTTAAATGGCCATAATGAAAAAGATTAAAGTGTTGACAAGACTTGGGGGAAAAGGGCACTCATGTGAGATTATAAGGTGGTGCAGCTATTATGGAAAAAGGTGGAGGAATGAAGATTTCCCAAAAAGCTAAAGACAGAATTACCTGATGAATTTTCAGTTCTACAGGAGAGGACTTATCTGAAAAGGTATAATATGCACCCTCGTGTTCATTGTGGCACAATAAACAATAGCACTCACAGTGTCTGTTTATGGATGAATGGAGAAAGAATATACCATGTATACAGATTTTATACACAGTGAAATATTACTAAGCCATGCAAAAGAAAAACAATGCCTTTTGCAGAGGCATGGATTGACATTAGACTAACTAGACCAAGTGAAATAAGTCAGACTGAGAAAGACATCTTCATGACATCTGAAAAAAATGATTCTGAAAAAATTACAACTCATAACTACAGAGAACAGATTAATGGGGTGCAAGAAACAAAGGATGGGAGAGTGGAGTGAAACAGGTGAGGAGAGTTGGTAGTCACACATTTCCACTTTTTTTTTGCTTTTTGGGTCACACCCGGCAATGCACAGGGGTTACTCCTGGCTGTGCACTCAAGAATTACCCTTGGCAGTGCTCAGGGGACCATATGGAATGCTGGGATTTGAACCCGGGTTCGCCGCGTGCAAGGCAAATGCCCTACCCGCTGTGCTATCACTCCAGCCCCCACATATTTCCATTTTTAAAATAAATAACCTGGGGAGATGTAATATATATGATGGTTTCTGTAACTAATATTACTGTGATATTTTTTAAAACAACTGAAAGAATTGACTTTAAAAGTTTTTATCCAAAGACAAATTGTAATTATGTGTCATGATAGATGGTAACTAGATTTATTGTGATTATTGTTTCACTATATATACATATATGTGTGTATATATAGACAGAGTCATTATATTGTATAGCTGGAGTTTATATCAATGTCAATTATATCTCAATAAAACATAAATTCTCCAGTGAAATATCAGCTCTTTAGAATTTTTTAATTTGCTACATAGCAACAAGGGATTCCAAAACATGTAGTCTGGGCACATCTTGTGTTTAAATATGGGGAGTATTTGGGGAAGAGTTAGAAGTTTGCAATAAATAATACGTATAAATAGATTGTTATAAACAGAGCTATCAGCTAAAAAAAAATAAAGACTCAGCTCAGAGCCAAGTTAGAGTTTAGTCCCAGCTTTGAAGATTGTGAAATTGACAGATTAGTAAATATGTATTCACAGAGACATAAAGAGGTCAAAATGTACTGATGAATTCAGAGCTCAGCATTTGCATTTTATTTCAGCACAACATTTTCCCTGCTAGATAGGGGAAAGCTAATTTATTCTTCCAGGTGCAAGAACAAAGCAAATATTAAAACACAACATCTTGGTTAAACACTTAGAAAACCTATATTTAAACAACACAACATCATTCATTTAAACATTTAGGTTTCCTTGGAGACTTTTAACTGAAAGTCTACACAAATCGGGAAAAACATCTTTATATGGAAAAATACTGCATGAAAAAAGGGATTAAGTCTTCCTGTTCTAGTGTTATTCAGTCAAATGTACGATAAGCAGAATTACTGAGGAAAGCCATATCTATGGTGATAGCCACATTTCTTTCATTAAATTCTAACCAGTGACCTATAATTCTACCTCATCTTGTCTACTTTATTTTATTTATAGATACATCACAGTTTAGTACTAGGCAGGCTACTGAATATGCTGCAAAAAACCAAGTTGTTATCAGTTTGAGCTGAAAAGATAGTATGGGGGTAGGGAACTTGCGTTGCACGTAGCTGATCTGGGTTCTATCCCTGGCATCACATATGGGCCCCCTACTACCTCCAGGAGTGGTTATAAGCTTAGATTCAGGTGTAAGCCCTTAACATCACTGGATGTAACTCAGAGAAACAAACAAAATATTTTTAATACATATATTTTAAATAGAGAAGGGAAAATACGGGAAGAGAAGGGGAGGGAAGGAGAGGCTAAAGGAAGTGGAGAGGGGGAAGGGGAAAGGCTGTTACCCTTTTTGCAGACTCAGTTTCTAAAATTTTGGTATCTTTCTGTTGTTTCCTACATTTCTATCTGGAAGTATAGTCATCTGAATACAGTAATTCATGGAAAAATAATTCAATTTCGTCCTAATCAACAAATTATTAAAATTTACTTCAAATTGAAAATTCTGCTATCAGAATATTTTCACTCATTGACAATCTCAACCCTGCTGGGATCTTGCAGGAAGTGCAGATCTTATTTATTATGAAGTCTCATTAGTGATGCATATGTCTGCTCTGTAAAAGGAGATCAATATTTTTTAGCATAGATAGGATGAAAGTTATCCATCTGTGATATTTAAAAAATTAGAAATAATTTTGTGTAAATGTCAGGAATTATTTCTTATTACCTGTGATTTCTTCTAGTAGCAAAATTAACATATAATCATGTCTTGAAGTTATAGGATCATAATCACTGGAAGAAACTTCTGAGGTTATCTAGTTCAATATTTTCAAAAGGCACATAGTTCTTTATTGTCCCTGACAAATTACTCTCCATTCACCTTTATTTGAATGCCTCTTGTGAAATGTTTCCAGTTTCATCATCATTCTTTTATGTGTGTGAAATATTTTCTTTTTTTCTTTTTAAAATTTATTTTCATAAGTTGTTCACAATAATGGATTACATTCAATATTTCGACACCAGTCCCACCACCATTACACCTTTCCACCACCATTATTTTGAATTTTCCCGCCACCACTAAAACCTGCCAAAAAGGCAAGATGCTAGATAATTTAATTCTTATTAAATTATGAATAGCATTAGGCTCCTGTTGTTGTGAATAGCATTATGCTCCTGCAAGTCTAAAATTTTAGATAATTAGGGTCTGGAGAAATCTCTGCAGTGAGCTGCTTGGTTCCAAGATTCTTTTTTGTATCTCTGGATCATGGCCATTAATGAGCTTGAATAACAGCCGGAAGCCGTTTGTGAGCATGACCTCCAGAGTCCTATAGGAATAGAGATGAGAAGAGCCGCTGCATCCCCTATCCTTTGAGACCTGGAGTTTTCGGTCACTGAAACCTCATATCTGTGCTTCTAATTGGCTTCTGGAAGTTGGCGGCTGCCGGGATTCTTAGGGGGCAGGTGGGAGGATAATGCTTGCTCCCACCTGAGGTACCCTAGTGAAATTGACCTGGCTTAAAGTCTGAAAGCATCTCTGCAGTGAGCTGTTTATACTTTTGTGTGTCTCTCATCCTATCAATCTATTGAGGGGGAGTTCTGAAATATCTCTTAGGTATTCTGATTACCAGTGACTTTTTCTGAAGCAGGAGTATAAATCTCCTCTCACCTTTATGCGATTACTAAATATTTAGGAATATTATGCACCTTCTTAGAGAAGGTGAGAGAGTCTCTTGCCTACACGCCTGGCTGTCTTCCCTGGGGCCCCTCGGAGGGGATGGGCTCCAGCTTCCCTCCCCGCCCCGAACAGAGCGTCTGGTGGCCAAAGACCTCCGGAACCTAGCCACAGCCATGCTCAAGGTCCCTATCCACACATTCGAACGAGCCTCACGCATGAAGGTACTGGCAGAGGAACCCAAGTGTGTGGGACCCGGGGCTGAGACCTCCAAGCCTGCTTGGGTCAGGACTAGGCCTCCTCTGCCCAGATTTCCCATTGTCTTGTAACTAGGCGATCACACCCAGGGACTACCCCCAGCGCCGTGTAATTCCATCCAAGGCCAGCATCCAGAGACTTAAAAGCAAGCTCCTGGAAGCGCGCGGCTGCTTTGCGGCCATGCAATATTTTATAGCCTACTTTTCCTCTGGGAGAACCTGGCAAACTACTGGGAGTTTCCTGCCTACTTGGGAGAGCCTTGCAGGTCCCATGGTGTATTAATATGCCAAAACCAGTAACAAGCTGGGTCTCAACAACTGGACCCTGAAAAAGCCTCCAATGCAGCATCGTTGGGAAGGCTGGGTAAAGAGAGGCTTCTAAAATCTCAGATCTAGGACAAATGGAGACGTTACTGAGACTGCTCGAGAAATTCGAGGATCAACGGGATGATGATGATGATGATGATGATGATGATGATGATGATGATGATGATGATGATGATGATGATGATGATGCACCTTCTTAGACTTTTCTGGGTCAAATATTTTCAAGTAAGTCTTAGTTACTTGAAAGGTAACCTTCCTGGTGGCAACCTTCCTATGCCCTTTAATTTTCTCATGTTTCCTTTTTGGAAGTCAGTCATTAAAGATTAAGACTTAAATATGAGGAAATTGTAGGGATATCTTAGAGAAATTTTAGAAAATATCTAAGAAGGAGTCACATTTACATGTCAAGCTGCAAAGGGCGTTGAATTAAAAAAAAAGGACAAATATAAATAAAATGCCAGGAAAGAGGATGAATCTGATTTCTGGAGTTATTTCATTTCCTGAGTTTGATCCCTGGCATTGAATGTTCTCCTGAGAGCAACATCAAGTGTGGCCTTGTGGCCAGAGCATGTTTGAAAAGTTTCTGGTAGCCTCTAGAACTGCTATATCTGAGAAGTCACTGCATTGCTAGACTGAAAACTGAAAGAGCAGCTCTTCACCACTATACTGAGTATCACTGAAACTAAAATAATAAACCATACCAACAAACCATGAAAAAAACTCCACATGTGGACTATTTAATAGAATTAAGTAAGCAGAAAGACTTCAAGTTCTAACAGTTCCTCTGTTAGATCTGAGGAAGATAGATTAAATAAATATTTTTCAGTGGCTTTCCTAAAAAGGCATGAAGGTACATACCACTGGTGGCTTATACATGGATGTTGCTTACTTAACACAAATTGCAACACCAGCATCAACTTCTTAAAGAAAAATGTGGAGAAAGTCAAGAAACAATATATAAATAAGATGGAAAAAATATCTCTAAGTAAAAAACTTTAAGACAAAAAATTAACTCTGACATCAAAAAACACTACTAAGAGGAAAAAAATCATTGTAGGGGATTGCAAAGCAGTTTTGAAAAGTAGAAGAATCCATGAACTTGAAGATAAGACAAATAAAAATAATACTAATGGAGGAAGAACAAAGAGAAAAAATCTGGAAATAAAATTTAAACAAAGTCTAAGAGAATAAAGATGTAATTTAGTGGCAGCGAAAAATAAAAGAAATAGACGGTACTTTAGGAATAGAGATTTTGTTTGCTGTAGAAGTTCTATTAGTATAAGTTTAAATATGAGAATTTTAATTTTAGCATGCTAAATACAACCCCTATCTAACCAGAAAGAAAATGCCTATAGAACATTTACAAAAGGAAATGAGAAAGGAATTCAAACATTTCACAACTACTCCTTCACAAGATCAGCATCAAAGAAGACTGTAATGCAGGAAGTGAGAATAAAACTCTGTAAGGCATATAGAAAACAAATAGCATGACAGCAGAGTATGTTACTTGTTATTAGTAATTGCTTCTTTAAATAAATTAAGTTTTAATTTTTAAGGGTAACTGATACAACTAATAGTTCACTTTGTCTTATAAGAAACATATATAAGCACAAAATTGTAAGATTTACCTCACAAATGCAAATTAGCTGATTTGGAGTAACAGAGTTGAAACAAGTCTTATTAAGG
Source organism: Sorex araneus (assembly GCF_027595985.1). Lineage (NCBI taxonomy): Eukaryota > Metazoa > Chordata > Mammalia > Eulipotyphla > Soricidae > Sorex > Sorex araneus. The sequence continues at coordinate 237,693,987 of NC_073302.1, read as the reverse complement.
GCTGGAAAGGTAGTACAACAAATAGGGCACTTGCCTTGCATGAGGCCAACCCGAGTTTGGTCCCTGGTGCTCCATATATTCCCATGTCCTACCAGGAGTGAGCCCTGAGCACAGCTGGCATAATCCCCAAACACACACACACACACACACACACACACACACACACACACACAAAAAGTCTTGCTATTTGTCCATTAATTTGATTACAAAAAGAAGAGAGAACCAGGTGCTGCTGTGTGGAAGTTATGATTTCCAACACAAAGAAACAGTGAATGTAGCTCTTCTCACAGAAAAACAGATCTAGGAATCCCAAAAGATCACATTATTTTTGAAATTCCATGTATGTTCTAAAGCAGGCGAAATCTGACAGCATTTACAAAAAATAAAAGTTTGCATACATGCCCTTTGAAGTACCAATGTTCAAAAAATGCGCTTTTATCTACTGGAAGAAATGGTGAGGAGAAAAATGCAAATATGAATAGTAACTCAGCACAGAACTACTATATTTTTATAAAAAAATTTCTACTGGAGCTGGAGAGATAATACAGTAGGCAGGGTGTAGGATAACATTGGTTTGTCCTTTCTCCTTTGCGGCAGGGAATTAGGTTTTTGGGGTTACACCCATCACAGTGCTCTTGAGGAACTCCCATTCCTCTGTGTTTAACTTCTCCTCTGTGCTCTGCTTCCTCTATCTGTTAATCACTTATATCCCTGAACAGAGAGTCTCTTGCTCTCATGCCTGGCTGTCTTCCCCGGGGCCCCTCAGAGGGGATGGGCTCTAGCTTCCCTCCCCACCCCGAGCAGAACTCCCACCAGCCGAAGACCACCGGAACCTAGCTACAGCCATGCTCGAGGCCCCTCTCCATATGTTTGGACAGGCCTCACGCATGAAGGTACCGGCAGAAGAACCCAGGTGTGTGTAATCCCATCAATGACCAACATCCAGAGACTGAAAAGCGAGGGAGGTGGGTTGAGTCTCCCTCCCTGCCCCAAGCAGAGCCCTCGTAGCCAAAAACCTCCAGAACCCAACCACAGCCATGCTCAAGACCACTCTCCACAAGCTCAGAAGAGCCTCACACATGTAGGAACTGGCAGAGGAACCCATATGCAGGACCCATGGCTGAGATCTCCAAGTCTGCTTGGTCCAGAACTGGGCCTTCTCCACCCAGATCCTCAGTTTTCCAGTAGCTTGACAGTCACACCCATAAACTGCCCCCGGCGCCATGTAATCTCATCAACTGCCAAGATCCAGAGACTATAAAACAAAGTTCCTGGAAGAGAGTGACACAGGTTTTCTCCGGCTCTCTCAGAGAGCCAGGCAAGCTACCACGAGTATCCCACCTGCACAGCAAAGCCTGGCAAGCCACCCATGGTATATTTGATATGCCAAAAACAGTAACAATAATGGGCCTCACTTCGTGTTCCTGGAGCAAGCAGACACCATTGGGCTACACTAGCACGTGACGGAGACAAATGGAGGTGTTACTGGCGCCCGCTCAAGCAAATCGATGAAGAACGGGATGACAGTGCTACAGTGCTACTTTAGAGTAATGTTCTTTTTGTATAGACACAGGAAGACAGTTAGTGCTTACTTTTGTAACTTGGGAGTTAATTGACTCTGAATAATATTTATTTCTGAGCACCTGCCATATTTACTCAAGCTTTAGTTGCCCTTAGTTCCTAGCACCCCAAAGGCAGGGTCCCCATGAATGGACTGGATGGACCCAGGGCAAGCTATAAGCTACCCTGGCATCAAAATGGAACAAGCCAAGTGCCATAAAACTTGTATTATTGTAAGTTAAGAGCATCACCCAAAAAGAAGTAACTGGACAAGGACCCTGCAGGGATTAGGAAGGACTAATCTGGCTTGAGGACTGTAGTCTGGGATCTATAGTGAGATGTCCACAGGAGAACATCCTATAAGCTTACTGTGTCCATACAAAATGACTAGAAAGATTATTAAGAAGTAAATCTAAGATGATTATTTACAGACTAAAGAAAGGAGAAGTATGTCCTTAGATGAAATTCCACCCTTGAGTGGATCTCCTAGCAAGAGGAGATCTTTGACACTGGAGAGGCAAAAAGGTATAGTAGAAATGACATTTGCATTTCTATGTTCATTGCAGCACTGTTTACAATAGCCACAATCTGGAAAAAACCGGAGTGCCCAAAAACAGATGAATGGTTAAAGAAACTTTGATACATCTACACAATGGAATTCTATGCAGCTGTCAGAAAACATGAAGTTACGAAATTTGCATATAAGTTGATCAACATGGGATCCACAGTATCATGTTGAGTGAAATGAGTCAGAAAGAAAGAGACAGACATAGAAAGATTGCACTCATATGTGGAATATAAAGTAGCAGAGAGGTATGAGCTAGCAATGATGCAACTTCTGGCAGAAATTCCTCTGGACTTAGTTACTAAAATACTAAAATAAAGAAATCCAAAACCTTGCGGCCATTATTGTGGTCACACAACCTCATATCTCTTCATTCTCAGCAATGGAAAACAAATTATCAAGTGCTTACTTTCCAGCAGGTCTGACTCTGGCGGGGCAGGGGGAACTCCAAACAATAATAGTGAGTTTTTTGTTTGAATGTAATCAAAGTAAAGAGAAAGTAAAGTGAAATTTACCAGCTACATAGGCGGGGTGGGGGGCTGGGGGAGTGGGGGGGTGGGGGTGAGGTTTACTGTGGTTCTTGGTGGTGGAATATGTGCACTGGTGAAGGGATGGGTGTTCGAGCATTGTATAACTGAGACTTAAACCTGAAAGCTTTGTAACTTTCCACATGGTGATTCAATGAAAAAATAAAAAATAAAGAGGTGATCTTTGTCTTAGAAGAACTTCCCTGGAAGAAAGGGCTTTACATATGCTTATTATGCTATCTCACCTAGGTATAGTTGCTACCCTCAACCCTTGGAGGTTGGGCTCCTGACTAATTCTGTGTGACTGGGCATGGGGAGAGTAGCATGGGGGTAATGTATGAGATGGGAATGAGGGGCAGTGTGAGACTGGAATGGGGCACACAGTGAGACTGGAGCAGGCACGCAGGAAGAAGAATGGAACAAATGGCAACTGATCACCAACCAACCTGGCGACCCTGTTCCCTCTTCATGTGTCTGTTGGCTGTGGCTGCAAGCTGGAGTCGGGAAGTGGCTCATGGCCACTGAACACATATGGCCAGAAAGCTCATGCCACATAATATTGAATACACAGTAGGGAACTTGCCTTGCATGGTGTCAACCTGAGTGTTATCCCCTGTACCCATATGGTTCCCCATCCATGCTGTATCAGAAGTGAGCCCTGAGCACAGTTGGTATCTGCCCCTCCCAACTTCAAAACCAAACAAAAATCTGCTTAAAAATTATTTGTTGTTTTTGTTGAAGTTCTAATCTAAATGTTGATAGTAATTCTTTTTAATTCCTGTAATCACAAAGAGGAGCTTATATGTCAAGAATAAATTTCTGTGGCTACAATAATTATCTCTGGGAGCAGTTTTAATTCTACAGTCAGCTTTTTACCATTCCACCATTCCTACCCTCTCAAACTATTTTTACAATGGATTGCTGGTTGAAGTCAGAAGGGTTTGTTTCTATTGTGTTCTGTGCTCAAATTGGCATCTAGTTTCTTGCAATGACCAGAAAAGACCTCCAGATGACTTCCTTAACATAGATAATAAATGTGTCTTAAAACTTGAGGGTATCTCCTTGCTCTATTATATAATAAGCAAATAATTCAAGGCCTCATAAATCTCATTAATATTTCTCCTGTGCATTTTAGATCCTCCATACAAAAGAATGGACCAGAGTCATATTTTTGTTTTATTGGATATACATTAGGGTGGTACTGCTTCAAGTTTCTTGGCTTGCTTCTCTAAATCTTTTTCATATGCATAATAATTCTTTTTTTGAGATAACATGATTTACAAGTTTTAATATTATACTCTTATACTTGCAAGAGCCACTTCCACCTCTGGAATTCCAGTAATATTCCACAATTTTTCCAGGAAACCTTCACCCATCCCCTCTTTACCTCCTCAGTACTCTGCTCTTTTGTCAATATCAATATCATGGAATTTGTTTCCACTGGGTATGTCCAATCCTTCACTTTGTTTCTTTTTATTCTGTTTATGAGAAACACATTTTGTCTTTTTCCTTCTGACTTAACATCAGTTGCATTATACCCTCCAGTTCTTTTGTTCAGTTTCTGTGTTTTTAAAAATAGTTTATTTTTTTATTGAGCAATAGTGTTTGATTTGTCTTGTAGATTAGTTCTTTGATATATGATGTGTATTTCTTCCATTCTGTAAAGTCTTTTGTTATACACAAATTTTATAATTTCATGTAGTCCTATTTACTTCTGCTTTCGTTTTGTCTTTTGTATGACAGTGAAGTTATCTTGCTGCCAACTTATTGGAGAGTTTTCTCCCTAAGTTTTCTTAATGTATTTAATAGATAAAAGTCTTATATGAGGTTTTGAATCCACCTTGTTAATTCTTTGTGATGTGAGATAAAAATCTACTTTCTTTTCTTTTCTTTTCTTTTCTTTTGTATGCAGTTTTCCCAATTTTCATCTGTTGAGAAGACTTTCTTGCTCCACTTAATGTATTTAGTCCCTTTGTTATAGGTTGACTGTTTGTACATCTGAGCTCTTTATCACCGAGTTCTCAGTTCTAGTTCATTGATCTGTGAGTATGCATTTATTCCAATACCACACACTTTTGGTTTTTAGAGCTTTGTAGTATAAAAGTTTTTAGAGCTTTTTGTAGCTTTGAAAGTCAGGGAATGCAATGCCTTCCATATTCTTCTTTGACTATTCTGGGAGTTTTATGTTTCCATAGCAATTTTAGTAGTGCTTGCTTTGTGTCCTTGAAGAACTGCATGGAAATTTTGGTGGGAAGTATACTAAAAACCTAAAGTGCTTTGGAATAAATGTCATGTTAATGATAGTGATTCTTCTGACCCAAGGACAGGGAATATTCTTCCATTTTTCTGTGTCTTCCTTAATTTCTATTAGTAGTGGTTTAAATTTTTACTAAATAGGTGTTTACTTTCTTTGTAAGTTGTTCTCTAGATTCTTGAGTTTTGTGACAAGATTATGAATGGGATTTTTAAAAATTTTATTTGTCATCTACATTATTATTTACATAAAGAATATAACAGATCTCTGTGTGTTGGCTTTGTAGCCTGCTACTTTACTATATAGATTTATTATTTCTAGGATTTTTATAGAGTCATTAGGATTTATTATGTAGAATATAATGCCATTTGTCAGTAGTGATAGTTTGACTTGTTACCATATTGAATTCAATTCCTCCCTGCTCTCTTATTGTTCTTACTAAGACTTACAATACTAAGTTAAATCAATGATGGGAATAGAAATATTTGTCTTATGCCTGGTCTTAGAGGAAAGCTTTAACTCTCCCCCCATTAGGTGTAATGTTGGCTCTAACAATTTTGTATATGGTCTTTATTATATTGAGGTAATTTTCTACAATCCCCATTTTGTTGAGTTGTATTTTGTTTGTTTGTTTTTCAGGTATATACAGTCACTCCTGGCAAAGTTCAGGGCCTACTCCTGGTTCTGTGCTCAGGGATGACTCCTGGCCAATGCTCATACACATGCATCTTTACTGAGCAAGAGAAAACTATGTGTTCTTCTCAAGTGTACATGGGATGGGGACAGAATGCCGAGAGAGAGCAGCAACAGTGAATTCGAAGGCCCCTCTTCTGCTTAAGGTACTTAAATGAGCACCTAGGAGAGAGGAGACTCCTGCAATTTTATAAGTGCACCAAAAGTAAAACTGTAACCCAGGACCTGCACCAATATGGAGCCCCTTTCCCACAAGTACAGCAGCGGCAGGGGTTGTGGCCTCTGGAGCTGCAGCAGCTCAGTCAGCCTCCAGTTAACTTCCCCTTTCATAGTGCATTGGTCTCATATCAAAGTCTTCTTTACCTAACTCTTATGAGGGCAGCCTGGCTACCCCAGCCGTGTTAGGCAAATAGTCCACTAACCTATTCCAATCAAAATACTCCAAAAGCTCACCAAAATAATGGTGAACACAAGAATCTGCACAAACCTACTCTAAAAAAAACACATCCTCTGAAGCTGCACTAGAGGCCCCACACAAGTCACACAGGAGAACCAAAGAAGAAAGTAGTATCTTTGAAGGGGGAAGAGGAGACCACTATTGACTGAGCTTCTCCAGAGTCCTCCCTGACAGTGAGAGGAGGACTCTGATAGTGAATTAAAGTGATCCACCTCCATACTACTACAACATCACGGGGAGACAGCGCAGATCCCCACCACAAGGAGTGGAGGAAGAAAAGAGCCCTGAAACCTCAAAAGGAAATACCCGCTTACACAAGCTCTCTAATAAAGAATTCAGAGATGAAATGGTGCAGATGTTCAATTAGCTCAAAGAAACAGTGGAATATATATCCAATAAAATACAGGAGGAGATGAAAGAAAGAGTGGAAGGCACAGTCAATAAAATATAGGAAGAAATGAGAGCAGAAATAAGAAAGCTACTGTTGGAGTGTAGCTCTAAATATTTTAGGATAACATTGATTGTCCTTCCTCCCTTGCCACAGGGAGCTTAGGTTTAGATACTCCAGAGACACTCCCATTCCTTTGTTTATCTGTAAACTCTTCTCTGCACCCTCCTTCCCAACCAGTTAATCACCCTTTCTCTAATCAGATTCTGTTATCTTGTAAGATCAGATCCTTCTAAGGACTCTGAACTTGTATTGTAAGTTATGCCTTTTGCATAGTTTACCTTAAAGCAATGTCCTTTCTGTATGGACACAGGAAGACAGGTAATATTGTGCTTATAACTTGGGAGTTGATTGACTCCAATAATATTTACTCCTGAGCATCTGCTTTCTTAATTCAGTAACCCTTAGTTCCTAACACACCAAAAACAGGGTCCCAATGAGGGACAGGATGGATCCAGGGAAAGCGGTGAGTTATGTGCTACCCGGGCATCGAAATGGGGCAGGCCAAAGCGCCACAATACTCAACTATAAGTTGAGGGCACGATCATGGACAATGCTGTCATGATCCAAAAGTAATGACAAGATTAGGATCCTGCTGGGGTTAGGAAGGTTAACCTGGCCTGAGGACTGCGGTCTGAATTATATAGTGAATGTCCTCAGGAAGAACCAAACATTAAGGTTATATCTCTTACTGTGCTCATACAGAATGACATTGCTAGAAATATTAGAAGTAGATTTACTATAACTATTTAAGTAGATTACTAGCTCACACCCTGACACACCCTTGTTTGGAATCACATCTTTGAGAGGATCTCCTTAGATGAGATTTCCTTAGATGAGATTTTGTTAATCTCCTCAAGAAATGGTCTTACCCTTCTTTGTTGATTTGTTGATGTTAAACCTTCTTTGTACTACCGCCCTATGTAATTTGCTATATAAACTGAGACTGTGGGACAGAAAGTGGGATATAGGAAGATCTAGAGAGAGATCCAGAACAAAATAAACTGATTAAGCAACCAGTTTGGCCTTCTTCCTTCCTTCGCCTGCCTCATCATCGCCATCAGCCTCCCCCGGGGTGGGGAAGCAGCAAGTGAGACTACCGAACTTGGGCAGCGAGAGATTAAGCCTCGTTGGTCCTTTTCTTTTTTGTGTTTTTACACAGCTACAAACAAAGTCACTAATAAAAAAATTCAGTAGATGAAATTATAACTCAGTGGATGCCCTCAACAGTAGAATGACAACAGCTGAAGGCAGAATCAGTGAGTTTGAAGAAGAGCTGCAGAAAACACACAGGCAACAACAGAAGATGGAAGAAGACCTCAAAATAGCACAAGGGTGAGTAAAAGACGTATGGAATGAATTCAAGAGGAGCAACATAAGAATCATCAGAATAATAGAAGGACAGGGAGCAACGCCAGTGAGATAGTAACAGTTAAAGATATCATTGCTGAAATGTTCCCAGAGCTGGAGAATGCAGGCATCCAGATCCAAGAAGTCCAAAGGGTAGCAACTAAAAGAGACCCTAATAAAAAGACTTCAGAACATATCATAGTTAGAATGATGAATACCATAGATAAAGACAATACTGCAAGCAGCAATGTCAAAGAAGGAAATCACATACAAAAGACCATCTCTTAGATTTACCACCAGATTTATCAGAGGACACCACCCAAGCCCAAAGACAGCAGTGGAACATAATGAAAAAACTCAGTGAAATGAATGCCTCACCAAGAATTCTTTGTCCAGCTAGACTCTCACTCAGACTCAAAGGAACGATACACTACTTCATAGATAAAAAAACAACTCAGGAACTTCATAGACTCAAAACCAACCTTAAAAGAAGCACTGAAGGGGATACTGTAAGACAAGACAAACCCTGCAAACAAACTTTTACAGAAAGATGGCACAAAACCCCATGACAATAATCTCTCTCAATGTCAATGGTCTAAATTCACCAATTAAAAGACACAGAGTGTCAAAATGAATTAAAAAACTGAATCCAATATTCTGTTTATTATAAGAAACACATGTGAATAGTTGGAACAAACAGACTCAAAGTCAAAGGATGGAAAATAATCCTTCATGCACACAGCTCCCTCAAGAAAGCCAGGATGGCCATAGTAGTATCTGACAACATAGATTTCATGCTGAAAAACATTAGAAGGCACAGCGAAGGGCATTTTTTAATAATCAAGGGATATGTACATCAGGAAGAAATTACACTCCTAAATATACATGCACCCAAAGAGGGGACAGCAATAAACTTCAAGGAGGACATTGGTGGCAACACAATAGTAGTCGGAGACTTCAACACTGCCTTGTTACCTCTTGATAGATTGACAAGACTAAAACTCATCAAGGAAATATAGGCTCTGAAGGAAGAAATGGAAGAAAGAGGGCTAGTAGATATACACAAGGCTTTTCATTCCCTAAATGCCTAATACACAATCTTCTCCAGTGTACATAAACATTTTCAAAGATAGACCACATGCTGGACAACAAAACATACCTCATAAAATCAAAAAGATAGAAATTGTATCAACTGTCTTTTCAGACCATGATTCACTGAAGATAGAAGTTAATCACATACAGAAATGAATGGAGAATCAAGTTAAACACCTAGAAATTAAACAGCTCAATGCTGAACAACCAGTGGATTAGAGAGGAAATCAAGGAAGACATCAAAATATTTCTGGAAACAAATGAGAATGAGGACATGAGATACCAGAACTTGTGGAACACAGCTACAGCAGTGTTAAGGGGAAAGTTTATAGCTCTGCAAGCATTTATCAGGAAGGAAGAAAGGGCTAACACAAATGACTTCACAGCTTATGATCTTAGAAAATGACCAAAAAAAATCCCAAACCAAGCAGAAGGGAAGAAATAATAAAACTTAGAGCAGAAATAAATGAACTAGATTCCCTCCCAAAAAATCCGAAAGATCAAATGAACATGGGCCATATCCATAAAGAACATCCATTATACTGTAAAATAATCTCAATGATATTAACCAGATTGAAATCATAAATGGTATTTTTTAATATCATGAAATAAAGTAGAAGTAACTGACAGAAATAAATATCATTAAAATTTACAAATATGTGGACAAGTAAAGTACAGATTTAACCAAAATGTCATGAAGAAGAATTTAAAAAACATACTCTGATACAATGAAAATGAAACAAGACTTATCAGAATTTACTTGAAGTGAAACTGCCCTCTGAGTGAAATGTATAGCTAAAAATTTCTACCTTAAAAGGAAAAAAACATCTCAAATGAATAATTTAACTTTGCCTCCGGAAGTTGAAAAATAGGAGCAAACAACATGTTGTGACAGAGTTAATATACGTTGAGAGAGGCATATCCTAAACACGTGGCCTTTGTGATAGCTCATTTTCCTGATGACTATAATTACAACATAAAAAACATTTGTTTTGTTTTGTTTTTCTTTTTGGGTCATACCTGGCAATGCACAGGGGTTACTCCTGGCTTTTGCACTCAGAAATCACTCTTGATGGTGCTTGGGGTACCATATGGGATGCTGGGAATTGAACCAGGGTCGGCCGAGTGCAAGGTAAATGCCCTACCCGCTGTGCTATAGCTCCAGCCCCATTAGTTTTGTTTTGTTTTTACTTTTGGGCCACACGTGACAGTGCTCAAGACTTAGTCCTGGTTCTGTGCTTAGGAATCACTCCTGGTGGTGCTCAAGAGTGATCCCTATCTATGCTCACCATATGTAGTGACGGATTGAATCTGGGTCAGTCACTGCAATGCAAGTGCCCTATCCATTGTACTATCTCTCTGGCCCCCTGTCTAAACACTTTTAGCCCAGGTGGCCAAAGGGATACAGTGGGTAGGGTGCTTGCCTTGCAAGTGACTGACCCAGGTTTGATTACCAGCACCACATTTGGATTCCTGAGTTCCCCTTTTTACCCATCTAAACACTTTTAACCCAGGCGCTGGAGGAAGAGTATAGAAGATAGTGTGCTTGCCTTGCATGTGGCTGACCCAATACCACATGTACTGAGACTCCTGAGTAGAGATCCCTTAGTGCTGAGCTAGGAGTAAGCTCTGAGCATTGTTTGGTGTTGCCCCCAAAAAACAAAACAAAAAACTTTACCCAAATAAAGCCTCATACTCCTCTTGACCTTTATTTTTTTTTAATTTTTAAATTTTATTTTCAAAACATTGTTCATAATAATTGTTTACATTCAGTATTTCAACACTAATCCCACCACCATTACAACTTCCCACCACCATTATTTAGAATTTTACCACCACCATGCAAGCCTGCCCCATAGTCAGATGCTATGTAATTTATTTTGTATTGCTTGTTATGAATAGTATGAGATGCTGCATGGCCACTTTTGCTGCTCCATGCTCCTGGAATTAGAAAATTCTTAAATATTTAGGGTCTGGAGGCATCTCTGCAGTGTGTTTCTCTCTTCCGAGATTTATTCATGTCTCTGAATCATGGCCATTAATGCACTTAAATGGCCTGATTTTGATCTCTTTTGAGATTTATTCATGGGTCTCTGAAGCAAGACTGATAAATCAGCTTGCATAGCTGAGCCTGAGATGGTTTGTGGGCATGGCTCCCACATACCTAACTTTTGGCCACTTAATTTCTGGGGAAACTTGGTCCCAAGTTGTTGGGGCTCAGCCAGAGATACAGTGGCAATTTTGGTGTATCAGGAAGCCTGAAAGCACCATCAGGCTGCTGATGCACTCGCCCCCGCAGGTAAAGGTTGACCACTGGGAGGCACTGGACCCACCCCCAACTCCAACCTTTAAAGCCCTAAATAAAGATGCTATTTGGGTATTTCGATCAGTCACAACAGTGGTTGGGAAACTACAATGAGACCTACAGTCTGCTTTTGTGTGGCTCCTGAGCTAAGATTTTGTTTTTACTTGAAAAAAAGATGCAAACACGCACACACATACACACAATCTGAAGAATTATGTATGGTAGAATATGCATGCCACCTGGAATCCTCAAATTTTACTCTTTATCCCTTTGCAGACAAAGTTTGCTATACTTTGGTTTATGTTATACATTAGTAACAAACAGCAGTCAAGCCTAGGTAGTTTGTAAGAACAGATTGTTTCTTTTCACATAGAGGTGTGGTCAGTTGAATGCTGATTCAGGCTGTAAGAACCATCTGACAGGGAATCAAAGGTAGACCAGCTTCTTGATGCTTCTGCTTGGACAGGATACACATCCCTACTCACATTGTCTTTGTCAAAGCAGGTTGCACGACCAAGTCTTCTGTTCTTGTGGCAGGAGAAATACCTCTCCCCTTCAAGAAATGTCTCAAGGACAGAGTGCTTTACAAATAGGCTTAATAAAGAGTACTTTACAAATAGGCTTAATAAAAAGTGACATTGAATAATTGGTATCAGCTATATAGTCTAGGATAAGGGGAAAATGCAGACAAAGTATTCCCAAATCTTCATATTTTCTGGAAAATGTAATAACTTAAAAGACACTAATTAGCAAAATAGGCAGGTTATAATTTTAACAGTAACCACAGACACTATATCTTCCAGACTAGTAGAGAGAAAAATAGCTAATGAGAAATTTTTTAATAAAACAAAATGTAGATTTTTTTTTTTGCTTTTTGGGTCACACCCAGCAATGCACAGGGGTTACTCCTGGCTCTGCACTCAGAAATTACTCCTGGCAGTGCTCAGGGGACCACATGGATGCTGGGGATCGAACCTGGGTCAGCCACATGCAAGGCAAACACCCTACCCGCTGTGCTATTGCTCCAGCCCCTGTAGATTTTTTTAAGAAGAGAGAAATAATAAATATATCACTGTCACTGTATCACTGTTATCCCATTGTTCATGCGGGCACCAGTAACGTCTCCATTATGAGACTAGTTGTTACTGTTTTTGGCATAATGAGTACACCATGGGTAGCTTGCCAGGCTCTGCTGTGCAGGCGAGATACTCTCGGTAGCTTGCCGGGCTGTCCGAGAGGGGCAGAAAAATCGAACCCAGGTCGGCTGTGTGCAAGGTAAACCCCCTACCCGCTATGCTATAGCAGACTACATAAAGTAAAACAGAAATTTTAGCTCCAAATATCACAGGTTCTTATGTTCAATGGAGTCTAAATGTTCCAGTTTGGAAAAAAAATGTTCCAGTTTAAAGAAATAATCTGCCCTACATCACTCTGGACAAGAACTGAATGTTGAAAGTAGATAAAGGGATATACATGATAACCTTTCAGCATCCGTATTACAAACCATAATGCTTAAAATAAGACAGAGAAAGAGAAAGAGGGATAAAAGAGAGATGCCTGCCATAGAGGCAGGTTGAAGTATGGGGGTAATTTGTGGGGATTGGAGGGAAACTGGGGACATTTCGATGGGACAGTACACTGGTGGAGGGAAGAGTATTGGAATATAGTATCACTGAAACCCAATCATGAATAGCATCATGAATATAGTATCACTGAAACCCAATCATGAATGCTCTATCTCATGGTGATTCAATAAAATAAAAAATAGTATTAAAAAAAGATTATTTGCTCTAGTGCTCTTCCCATTAGGATACAGCAAAGCTTAAGGTGAGTGAACATTTTATCAACTGTGAGGTGATAAATTTATATCATTGAAGTCTGTATTCTTATTATCTATAAGTGATAATAATAATGAACATACATTAAAAATTGTCTCTCAGGCACATGCATGCTTTTGTTTGTTTGTTTCTTGGGCTCTACACCTGTAGAGCTCAGGTCTTACTTCTGGCTCTGCATCTCGGAATCACTCCTGGTGAAACTTAAAGGTCCATCTGGGGTGCTAGGAGTCAAACCCAGGTTGACCAAGATGCTATCACACCAGCCTCCTCACAGATGAATTTTTTTCACTTTTTTCCTCACAACAATCCTATTCAACAGGCACCTCATTTTATAAATGAAGATAATGCACTTAGAAGTTTGAGTACCTTGCTCAGAGATTCACTCACAGAACCTGAAATAGGTTTTAAGCCCAGCAATCTCAAACTTGGGGGAGATGCATTAAAATCTCATGGAGAGCTTGCCTAGTGATGCCCCTCCCACCGGACTCCATCTCTCACTGCGCATTATTTCCGATTCGGTAGTTTGGGGGCTGGATCTGAAACTGCATTTCTACCAAGTTTCCAGGGAATGCTGCTGCTGCTGCTGGTTCAAACACCAATTTGAGGATAGCTGCTCTGTAGGTTGTTCTTTTGCTGGAATGGAAGTGAGTTCTAGTTCAGTGGCTCAGAAGAACCATCCAAGTTAACTACCTAGACGCAAACCTGCAAAAAATATACTTCTCCATTAAATTTTGATAGATTGGTTGCCAAATAGCTCTTATTCTCTCATTTCAAAAATCATTGGTGGATGATTAATTAGTTCAATAATGACTTATTCTCAACGCTTCACTGCAGATGGTAGTAAGGCAGTTATTTTTTTCCCACCACAAACAATAATTCTCTTTCTCCCTTTTCAGTACTTACAACTCGATTCCCAGCCCACTTTCATTTCTGGTGTGCCCTACAGTATAATATGCCATGGGTACCTGGTACACAGGGAAGCTTTCCTGTCACTGTTCCTTTCCTTTGGAGCCTGTTTTGTGGCACTGAGGCCTCAGGAGTAGCTCACTAAGGTCACTGTATTATTTTTGCAATAATTTATTTCAGACAAGTCAGCAAAAGGCATATATGGTTAGTCCTCTTATTAACTCTGCCACTCACTCTGACACCTTGCCTCCTATTCGTTTTTCTCTTTTCTGGGAAATAGATAAACAATAAACAAGATTCATTTCCACATGCTGTAACCTTTTCCTCTGAACATTTCAAAGCTGTTTCCTCATTGACTATCTCTCAAAGCTTTTTCCTCATTGATTATATCTTAAAGGAATCCTTTCTCTTTTTTTAGAGTGAGTTATTCAATAGTGTTATGAATAGATTAATTACAAACCAACAGTCTATTGACATACCTATGCATTGACAATTTCTGAACTTTAAGGCTAATGGAATCTTCCACATATTGCATGATCTAGAAAACATGTAGCAGATATTAATTATCTGCTGTGTAAATATCAATATTCAGTGACCTGCATGGTTTCACATAATTAACTTTCATAATTACCCTGTGCATAATATTATGTAATATTTCTAGTACTAATATTATGTACTAGAAATATTACATAATATTAGTAATATTATGCAGGCGAGATACTCTCAGTAGCTTGCCGGGCTCTCTGAGAGGGGCGGAGGAATTGAACCCGGGTTGGCCGCATGAAAGGCAAACGCCCTACCACTGTGCTATTGCTCCAGCCCCTATTTACCAGAAAAGGAAACCAAGGCTTATAAAGACTAAATTACTTAGGCCAGACTATCAATAAAAAGATTTTAAATATAATTAATTCAGGATACAGAATTAAAGAGTTTGCTTCGCATGCTGCTGCCCCTGGCCCCTTCCAGTGCAGATCTGGCAGCTCTAGCACCACATTCTTGAACCCTCACATTGAGCTCCTAGTCTCAGTGACCCAGAATCACAGAGTGTGTGCCTGGGACTCCTGAGTGCCACTTGAAAGTCCTCTCCCCGCACTTCACCATTAAAAACTAAACAGTGAAAAGAGACGAAGAGATAGAATAGCATGTAGAGTATTTGCGTTATGTGCTGCAGACCCACGTTTGATCCCAAGCACTCCATAGGGTCCCACAAATCATGCCAGGAATGATTCCTGAGCCTGGAAGAACTAGGAGTAAGCCCTGAGCACACCCATGTGTGGCTCCCAAAATAAATAAAACAGTGAAACTGTTGGATTAGAGAGAATCTAGAAACTTCACTTTACTAGTTATATCAAACTGTTTTCTAAAATGAGCAGACCGATGTATATGCCTAGAATGTTTGCCAACATTTGATTTTATTTTTCCTTAAGATGCTTAAGGGGACCCTTCTTTTTGATAGAAAACATAGCAATTTGTGGTCTCTGTTCTGCATGACTACAGGAAGATGTGCTTTATGATGAATTCTTCTTCCCATTGGCTTCAGAGATTCTCCAGAGATGTGAGATGCTTTGCTAATCTTTTTTTTTTTTGTCAGCTTTGCTACATCTTCTTCTAAACCATTCCTTAACTCTCTGTAGGTCACCTCTTGCCATAATATGTCCTCAAGGCGACCCTTTGAGGAAAGGCATTGACAAAAGATCCTGGAGTTCAGAGGTTGGTGAGGATCTTGCATGAAAGAAACAGAATTGGACACAAAAGATATGAAGTGGTTTTTATTTATTTTATTTTTTAAATTTATTTTATTCTTTAATTAGTGAATCACCATGAGGGTACAGATACAGAGTCACACATTGTCAAGCTTGTTTTTCCCTCATACAATGTTCGCAAACACATCCCTCCACCAGTGCCGATTCTCCACCAACAATATGCCCAGTATCCATTCCATCCCCCAATCCCATCTCCCCCCCACCTCACCCTGCCTCTGTGACAAGGCATTCCCTTTTGTTCTCTCTCTCCAATTGGGTGTTCTGGTTTGCAATAGGGGTATTGAGTGGCCATTGTGTTCACTCTCTAGACTACTTTCAGCACGATTCTCCCTTCCCAGGCGGGATCTCTAATGACATTTTACTCGGTGTTTAATTCTCCTTCTGAGCTGCCTTTTTCCCCAGCATGTGAGACCAGCTTCCAAGCCATGGAGCCAACCTACTGGTGCTTATTTCTACTATTCTTGGATATTAGTCTCCTACTCTGTTATTTTATATTCGACAGATGAGTGCAATCTTTCTATGTCTGTCTCTCTCTTTCTGACTCATTTCACTTAGCATGATACTTTCCATGCTGATTTTCTTACATGCAAAATTCATGACCTCCTTTTTTCTAACAGCTGCATAGTATTCCATTGTATAGATGTACCAGAGTTTCTTCAACCAGTCATCTGTTCTAGGGCACTCGGATTTTTTCCAGATTCTGGCTATTGTAAACAGTGCTACGATGAACATATAAGTGCAGATGTCATTTCGACTATACTTTTTTGCTTCTCTGGGATATATTCCCAGCAGTGGTATTGTTGGGTCAAATGGGAGCTCAATTTCTAATTTTTTGAGAATCGTCCATATTGTTTTCCAAAAGGGCTGAACCAGTTGGCATTCCAACCAGCAGTGTAGAAGGGTCCCTTTCTCCCCACATTCTCTCCAACAGCGGTTGCTTTTGTTCTTTTGGATGTGTGCTAGTCTCTGTGGTGTGAGGTGGTATCTCATGGTTGTTTTGATCTGCATCTCTCTGATGATTAGTGATGTAGAGCACTTTTTCATGTGCCTTTTGGCCATTCGTATTTCTTCCTTGGTAAAGTTTCTGTTCATTTCTTCGCCCCATTTTTTGATGGGGTTGGATGTTCTCTTCTTGTAGAGTTCAACCAGTGCTTTATATACCATTGATATTAACCCCTTATCTGATGGGTATTGTGTAAATATCCTTTCCCATTCTGTGGATAGTCTTTGTATTCTGGTCACTGTATCTTTTGCGGTGCAGAAGCTTTTTAGTTTAACGTAGTCCCATTTGTTGATCTCTGTTTCCACTTGGTTGGCAAGTTGCATGTCATCTTTGAAGATACCTTTATTTTCAATATCGTGGAGGTTTTTGCCGACCTTGTCTTCAATGTACCTTATGGATTGTGGTCTGATGTTGAGGTCTTTAATCCATTTTGATCTGATTTTTGTGCATGGTGTCAGGTCGAGGTCCAAGCCCATTCTGTTGCACGTGGTTGTCCAGTTGTGCCAGCACCATTTGTTAAAGAGGCTTTCCTTGCTCCACTTCACATTTCTTACTCCATTATCAAAGATTAGATGATCATACATTTGGGGTTGTGTGTAGGGATATTCCGCTCTGTTCCATTGGTCTGAGGCTCTGTCTTTGTTCCAGTACCATGCTGTTTTGATTATCACCGCTTTGTAGTAAAGTTTAAGGTTGGGGAGGGTGATGCCTCTGATCATCTTTTTCCCAAGAATTGTTTTAGTCATCCGTGGGCGTTTGTTGTTCCATATGAATTTCAGGATTGCTTGAAATCCAATTCTTTGAAGAATTTTATGCTTATCTTTATAGGGATTATATTGAATCTGTATAATGCTTTGGGGACTATTGCCATTTTGACGATGTTGATTCTCTCTAACCATGAGCAGGGGATATGTTTCCATTTCCTCACGTCCTCTTTTATTTCATGGAGTAGTGTCTTGTAGTTTTCTTTGTAGAGGTCTTTTACTTTCTTAGTTAAGCTGATTCTGAGGTACTTGATTTTCTGGGGCAAAATTGTGAATGGAATTGCTTTTTTCATGTCCCTTTCCTCTGCCTCATTGTTTGCATATAGGATGGCCATGGATTTTTGGGTATTGATTTTATAGCCTGCAACTTTACTGTACAAGTCTATTGTTTCTAAGAGTTCCTTAGTAGAGGCTTTAGGCTTCTCTAGATATAGTATCATGTCGTCTGCAAATAGTGAGAGTTTGATTTCTTCCTTTCTTACCTGAATGCCCTTAATACCTTTTTCTTGCCTAATCACTATCGTAAGTACTTTCAGTACTATATTGAACAGGAGTGGTGAGAGTGGGCATCCTTGTCTTGTCCTTGATCTTAGAGGAAAGGCCCTTAGTTTTTCCCCATTGAGGATAATGCTTGCCATAGGCTTGTGGTAGATGGCTTCGACTATCTTGAGGAAAGTTCCTCCAAAACCCATTTTGGTGAGGGTTTTCATCATGAACGAATGTTGGATCTTGTCAAATGCTTTCTCTGCATCAATTGATATGATTATATGTCTTTTGTCTTTACTTTTATTTATGTGATGGATTATGTTGATTGATTTCTGAATGTTAAACCATCCTTGCATCCCTGGGATGAATCCCACTTGGTCATGGTATATGGTGTATGATATTTTTGATGAGTTGTTGGATCCTATTTGCTAATATTTTGTTGAGGATCTTCGCATCCGTGTTCGTCAGGGATATTGGTTTATAATTTTCTTTCTTAGTGGTGTCTTTGTTTGCTTTTGGTATTAGGGAGATATGTGTTTCATAGAAATTATTTGGGAGAGTTCCTGTTTTTTCAATTTCCTGGAAAAGCTTGAGGAGAACTAGCAACAGGTCTTCTTTAAATGTTTGGAAGAATTCGCCAGTGAATCTATCTGGACCTGGGCTTTTGTTTTTGGGGAGACTTTTGATTACAGTTTCAATTTCCTTGATATTAATAGGTCTATTCAAGTATTCCAAGTCTTCTTGGTTCAGTCTTCGGAAATTGTAGGAGTCAAGGAATTCATCCATTTCTTTTAGGTTCTCTTGTTTTGTGGCATATAGACTTTCAAAGTAGTCTCTGATGATCTTTTGAATTTCATTGGTTTCTGTTGTGATGTCCCCCTTTTCATTCCTGATTTGGTTTATTAGGGTTCTCTCTCTCTCTTTCTTTGTGAGTCTTGCTAGCGGTTTATCAATCTTGTTTATTTTCTCAAAGAACCAGCTCTTGGTTTCACTGAACTTTTGGTTGTTTTCTGGGTTTCCATGTTGTTAATTTTTGCTCTAATTTTTATTATTTCCTTTCTTCGGTCTGGTTTGGGTTCCTTTTTCTGGTTCTTTTTTAAGGCCTTGAGCTGTAAAGTCAAGCTGTCTGTGTAGGCCCTTTCTTCTTTCCTAAGGAATGCTTGCAGAGCTATACTATAAATTTTCCCGTTAACACAGCTTTAGCTGCTACCCATAGGTTTTGGTAGCTTGTGTCATCATTTTCATTTGTTTCAAGGTATCTCTTTATTTCTTCCTTGATTTCCTTCCTGACCCACTCACTGTTCAACACTGAGCTGTTTAATTTCCAGGTGTTTGCTTTGATTCTCTGTGTCTGTGGTGGTTAGCTTCTATCTTCAGCGCATCGTGGTCTGAGAAGGTAGTTGATACAATTTCTACTTTTCCGATTCTATTGAGATATGTTTTGTGGCCCAGTACGTGGTCTATTTTGGAAAATGTTCCATGTGCAATGGAAAGGAATATGTATTCTTTCTTTTGGGGGTGTAAAGCCCTGTATAGGTCTATTAGGCCTCTCTCTTCTGTTTTTTCCTTCAGTGTCAGTAATTCCTTGGTGAGTTTTATTCTTGTCAATCTACCCAGAGGTGATAAAGCAGTGTTGAAGTCTCCTACTACTATTGTGCTGCTAGCAGTGTCCTATTTAAAGTCTGTTAGGACTTGTTTTAAGTATTTAGCCTGTCACTCATTAGGTGCATATATGTTTAAGAGTGTGATTTCTTCCTGTTGCACATATCCCTTGATAAATATAAAGTGACCTTCTCTGTCCCTTCTAATCTTTTTCAACCTGAAATCTATGTTGTCAGATACTAGTATGGCAACCCCAGCTTTTTTGAGGGAGTTGTTTGCTTGCAGTATTGTTTTCCATCCTTTGACTTTGAGTCTGTGTTTGCTCTGACTGTTCAGGTGTGTTTCTTGTAGGCAGCAGAATGTTGGGTTTTGTTTCCTAATCCATTTTGCCACTCTGTGTCTTTTAATTGGTGCATTTAGGTTATTGACATTGAGAGAGATTATTGTCATGGGATTTTGTGTCATCTTTCTGTGGGGTTTGTTGTTCTTTTAGGGTTTTTCCTTGTCTTACCAGAACACCTTTAGTCCTTCTTTTAAGCTTAGTTTTGAGTCTATGAAGTTTCTTAGTTGTTGTTTATACATGAAATTGTGTATGGTTCCTTCGACTTTGAGTGAGAACTTAGCTGGATAAAGTATTCGTGGTGAGGTGTTCATTTCATTGAATTTTTTCACTGTATCCCACCATTGTGGCTTGTGGCTTGGAGGGTTTCCTCTGATAAGTCTGCTGTGAATCTAAGGGGTGCTCCTTTGTATGTGATTTCTTTTTTTGACCTTGCTGCTTGCAGTATTGTTTCCCTATCCGTGGCATCCATCATTCTATCTATGATATGTCTTGGAGTCTTTTTATTGGAGTCCCTTCTAGCTGGCACCCTTCTGGCTCCTAGAATCTGAACATCTGCATTATCCAGCTCTGGGAACTTTTCAGCAATGATTTCTTTAACTGTGGCTTTCTCGTTAGGGTTGCCTCCCTGTCTTTCTGGAACTCCAATGATTCTTATGTTATTCCTCTTGGCATCATCCCCTAGGTCTCTGATTTTCCCTAGAGCTATTTTAAGATCTTTTCCAATTGTTTGTTGTAGCCTGTGGGATTTCTGTTGCTCATCTTCAAGCTCACTAATTCTCTCTTCAGCTATAGCCATTCTACTGTTGAGGGCTCCAACTGTGTTTTTTATTTCTCTACAGTGTCTTTTATTCGTGACATTTCTGAATGTAGCGTTCCTATTTCTGCTCTCATTTCTTCCCGTAATTTCTTCACTGACTGCTCCACCGTTTCTTTAAGTTCGATGAACATTCTCAGAATTTTTTCTCTGTGTTCTTTATCAGAGAGATCACATTTGTGGGAAACCCCTGCTGAGGCTTCTGGACTCTTTTCTTCGTCCTCTCCTTGCTGTGGGGATTTGCCCTGTTTCTTCATGCTGTCACGGTTGTATGGAGGTGGGACTTCCAGTTCACTAGAGCTAATCTCTTTTCGTGAGTTTTTGATATTTTGGTACACTTGGAGTAGGCTAGTGGTTAATTTAGCCTTTTGTGTTTGAGGTAGCTGGGGAGATCTCCACAAAGTTAGTTAATGGGGATTGTGACGTCTGTCAAATACACTAGAATAGGGGAAAATAACTGCGGCTGCATAAGCGCCCCTCCCCCCAGCGACCACGCCCACTAAAGCATGACCACGCCCACTACCAAAGATGCCACGCCCCTTTTGGCCACTGGTCACTGGCTGGAGATGGGGTCCGGGGGCGAGCACACAGCGCTAGGGCACCTACAGCTATGAAGTGGTCTTTAAAAGCTGTGAAACTCCATATCCATACTAAGAAAAAACAAGTAGTTCAAGTAAAGATATTTTGAAGCAAATACTCAATTCGAGGTTGTCACCCTGGTTAAGTGTCTTTTGCCTGATTTACCTAGAACTACTGCCTTTGATTTTTCACCCTGTTCCTTTCACTCAACTAGGTTTTCCTAGTTTCTCTGGCTGGTGTGAATTCATTTTTTTTTTTTTTTGTAAGGGATAAGGGTGGAGGTGACAATGCAAGCCATTCCGGTGGTGCTCAGGATTTACTTCTGGCTTGCACTTAGCAATAATTTTTGGCAGAGTTCAGGGAATCATCTGGGTGTTGGGGTTCAAACCTGGACTGGCCATGTGCAAGGCAAGCACCCTACCCAATGTATATCCCTCTGGTCCCTGGTGTGCATTATTATTGTCAATCGTGTCTTTAATTTCAGCAGCTAAGACCCCATTTCTGGTGCTAGAATGCTCTTCTGGGTTTCCTCAGGCTGCGGTCTCCCGTCCTATGGCAAAAGTAGCCAGAGTTAAGGAAACACGATCTTCTAGTTCTTGTTCTCCTCCTCCTCTTCCTCCTCCTCCTTTACTTTCTCCTCTCTTCCATTTCCAATTTTCAAAGCATGCAATTAACCACTTGAACTATCTCTTTAGTTCCTCTTTTTTTTTAATAGAGGGGCCAGAACTTGCCATGTTTGGGGAGCTTTGGGTCGCCCTGATGGCCTAGCAATGCTTGGGCTGGGGTGGGGTATAGGAAGTTAGGATCAAACTCAGGGCCTCTCACATACTGAGTCATGTGGTTCTACCACTTAAGCAACATACTAAACTCCCAAGTCCCCTTCTATTGTTTGTTCTGGAACAAAGGTACATAGCCCCTCAGAGCCCTGTCTGAATGTGTGTTCTTCATTATTGGGCATTTTCATTCTTCCCTCCCTCCCTCCCTCCCTCCCTCCCTCCCTCCCTCCCTCCCTTCCTTCCTTCCTTCCTTCCTTCCTTCCTTCCTTCCTTCCTTCCTTCCTTCCTTCCTTCCTTCCTTCCTTCCTTCCTTCCTTCCTTCCTTCCATTTTGGGCCAGCACTGTTCAGGACTTACTCCTGGTTCTGCGCTAAGGGTTCACTCCTGGCAAGGTTCATGGAGCATATGCAGAGCTTGGATTGAACCCCAGTCTGCCTCATGCAAAGCAAGTACCTACCCACTGTTCTATTTATCCAGCCTCAATTGAACCTCTCTTTTTAAAGCAGTTGTTTTCTTTGTGTAGATTTGTAGGTCCAAACAGCTATGGAACAATTGATAGCAATATGGTTGGCATTTAAACACGAGAGATGTCTTCAAGTACATTTGCAAAAGTCTTCAATTACATTTGAGAAGTAGAAATGAGAAGAGAGGGTAGCATGGAAGTGCTGAGGCTGGAGGTTTTCTTCATGTTGCCATATGTTGGTAGAAATCAAAGGCATTTGAGAATATTAAATTAAAATCTGACCTTCCAAGTTGTTTGGAAGGTTTATTTTTCAAGGTAGATTTTTCATTGAATGGTTTGTTAACTTTATTTATTATAGCTTTTACCAATTTAGACACATAATAAAATGCTGCATTCTTACTCTGGCTCTGAACTCTAAATATTGGTGAGACCTTGTTTCTTGTGTTACTCTCTAAACCTTTATGTCTGCAGCTTGATTTCACTTATATTCTGCTGAACACTTGACCAATATTAATTAATGCCTGGGAATTTTCTCAAGCGCTTCTACCATCTAATTCTACTCTCAGCTCTTTCTGATTTTAGGGTGATAGAGATTTTGCTTAGTGTCACAGCTTCAAGAATTTTATCATGTCCTTTGATGATATTGAAGACTGTTTTCCTTCCTCATTCTCCACCTAACTAGCAAAGATATTCTTGCAAACTTTCTAATTAAAGAAACAGTTTATAAACTGAAGAAATAATCACCTCTCTAACGACTTAGAAACCAGTCCTATTACCAAGAACTTTTCCCAGATGACATCTCACAGTAAATCCTTAAAAGTTTTCATTGCATTCATTTCATTGAGGACTGGAGTGATAGCACAGCAGATAGGGTGTTTGCCTTGCATGCGGCCGACCCGGGTTTGATTCCTCCAACCCTCTTGGAGAGCCCAGCAAGGTACTGAGAGTATCCCCCAGCCCAGAAGAGCCTGGCAAGCTACCTGTGCTGTCTTCGATATGCCAAAAACAGTAACAAACAGTCTCACAATGGAGACATTACTGGTGCCCGCTAGAGCAAATCAATGAACAAGGGACGACAGTCTACTGTATTTGAAAGTTAAAGAACATCCCTCTGTTTATTTGCAGGAAATTCAAGTTTAAACAGCAATGCCATGCATTTTTGTCAGCCAAAATTTTGGCTCACCACTCTAATCTAATTCTAAATAAGTAACTTCCAATTAGGTCTGGGCACTTAAAATAACAGAAAATACAGATGGTAGAATCTGCAAAATTATATAATATCTACATGAATATCACTTAGAGTTATGATGGCTTATTTAATGATATTAGCATTTAAAAATATTTTTATGCTGGTGGCATGATTTGTTTTAATGAGCTATAGTGTTAAACACCTAATGACTTTTTTGCAGGAAAGAGGGCAAAGGTCCTAACAGATTAGAAAAAGTTCTGTGTGAAAACATTAAGACTGTATAATTGTGAGGTTTTAAGAGCAGACTGTGAAGAAGAAAATAAGAGAAAAAAGAGTAAACTTGTGGAGCAATGAAGAAAGAGGAGGAATATAAGTCCAGAAGAAATCTCCGGAGGCAGAAATGGCGAGGTGGTAAGAATTGCTTAGATACTTAGCAGAATCTAAGGCTAATGTTCAACCCAGAATTGTCTTCTGTGCTTTCTAATTTTACTCTTGTCTTCCTCTGTAAATGTTTGATGAAATGTCTCTGCACAAAACTGTATTGTGTAAGCATTAATAGTGGAACTCGGCAAGGAGGAACTATACTTATTAGATTAGGATAAAAAAAGAGAGGCAAAAGCCAGTCATAACAAAGAGAAATACAAATGAAATGGAAAAATTCTACAGAGATTAGAAGTAAAAATAGAATGTAAACTTAAGAGTGACATGGGAGCTGACAATCAGTTTCCCATCTATGTTGTAGGTGCTGAGCTATTTTAATTTAAATGTAGAAGAAAAGTGATTTGTGAAGCTGCAGGGTTGTGGGATGTCTATATTAGAATTTAAATACATTGGGGGTGGGGGGCAGCACATCTTGCAGTGTTCATGGTTTACTCCTAGCTCCATACTCAGGGATCACTTCTGCTGGGTCTAAGGGGTGATCAAAGTGGTCCCTCCTAAGGCAAGCGCTCTACCTGCTCTGTTTCTAAACACATTTAAACTCTTATTTTGAGGAAAGATTTTATAGAGTAAAATACTTAGAATTTGTTAGAAATGGCAGCTTTTTTTCAGAACATGAAGTTCTCAAAATTAATTGGCCTGGAAAAATAGACTAAAGGATTTGTAGATAAAGTAGTAGGACAGTCATTAGTCAACAGGTATTTTACGTCGCCCTTTTAAAACTGTTGCTATGCTGGGAATGACCCCAAGGGCATTCCAGAAAGTCGTGCTCAAAAGACTTAAAGAAATGAATTAGTAACATGAGACATTAAAAGGATTTGGGTGCTTAGGCTTAGCCTGAAAAGGCCATGAGAATTCATAGAAAACTAGAAATACCACTTGAGATACAAACATCAAAAGTTCGGCTGTAGCCTGAGAATAGAGGACTGGAAAAGTGATTCCAAGGTGTTGGAAACAACACAGGCATAAAATCATGGATGCAGAGATTGGGAATACCAGATGATTTTAAGATTGAATGTGTTGACTTTCCAGCATTTCGTGCTGCAGTCCTGAGTTGCTGCCTTGCTTTGGGGGCAGGAAGATAAGAGAAAAGAAAGACCAAACCAGAGACAGTACATTATGAGCCACATGAAGGAAATTTAACAACTGGCAAGTTAGAACATTTGCCAAATAGCAGGTGTTGGATTATAGTTCCAAGCATTTTAGGCTTAATACTGGGTTGACCTTTCTCCTCTTGCAGAAAGCTTAGGTTAATTGAGATACACTCAGTAGAGTGCTCCTGAGGGTACACCCAATTCCACTGAGGCACTCCCAGTCCTCTGTGTTTATCTTTAAGCTCTCCTTTGTGTTCTTCTCTCCATCAGTTAGGCACAAGTCAGACACAGTAACTTACAAAGTCAAACCTTCTGATGGCTCTGTATTTTGTATATGCTAGCGAAATATTGCTTTCCTCTTCCCATTATGCACTTTTCATATGTTTATTTTAAAACAGTGTTCTTTTTGTATAGACACAGGAAGACAGTTAATACTATGCTTTTGTAATATGGATGTTAATTGACACGAAAATTTACTCCTAGGCATTCATCATATTTACTTTACTAAAGCCTAAATTGCCCTTAGATTGACCTTAGTTCCTTACACCCCAAAAGGTGGGTCCCACTGAGGGACTTGGATAAACCCAAGGCAAAACTGTACGCTACCCTGGATTTGACATGGGACAGCCTACAATCCATAAAGAAGTATAGTAAGTTAAGAGCATGGTCATGGAACAAACTAATATGACCCAAAAAGAAGTAACTGAGTAAGGTCCCTATAGGAGTTAGGAAAGACTAACCTGGCCTGATGTCTGTAGTCTGGGAGATATAGATGTCCCGAAGAAAAGCCACCCTTTACCAGGAGTCCAGAGAGACCATTTTAAGCTTAATGTAGGGTACAAATAAAAGCCTATACCTCTTACTGTGTGCAAAGTGACTAGAACTATTATTAAGAAGTAAACTTAATATGATTATGTAAATGGATTACCAGTAAAGGAAAGGAGAAAAAAATATGCCCCTAGATGATATGTCACCCTTGGGTGGACTTCCTAGAAGGAATCTAGAGTACTGAAGCCCCTAGGTGGAATTCTGTCCTTGGATGGATCTCCTAAAAGAATTGCCCCTAAAGGAGGGGTTTTACATCTGTTCATGTTTATGTTAATGTTCAACCACACCTATATGTAATTGCTGGTCCCCAAGCTGTCATAATTTCTCATAATAATGCTGATTGGTTTGAATAAAGTGCCACCGGTTACCAGCCTGTGGACCTGTTCCTTCATCCATTGGCCGGCGGGAGGGTCATCAGCCCCACAATGCACCAGAAAATCCTGGGCACCACAGAATGTTGAATCAGACAAGCAGACACAGCAATGAGGAATGAGAGGCAGGGTGTAAACAGTGACCCAAGTCCAGGCAAAGCACCACGTGACTGCATCATGATTATAGGACTTACTACTTAGCTGCAGAAGTTTAAAGATTGCCCCATGTTTTCATCTCTTAAGCATTATTTGCCCAGATAAAAATACATCATTTAACATATACCTATCTATCACTACCATTCAGCACTAAAAGCATAATTTAAATTTTCTTCAGTTCAAGAGATGTCTTCATCCAACTTTATAATAGAAGCAGCTTTAAATAAATTTATGTCCCATTTTTGGTAGTGTTCATGCTAATGCATTCTTATAAGATTGTGATATTCAACCAATTTCCTAGAGAACTCATGCATCATAGCTCTTATGTAAGAAAGATGAAGATTAAAATCTGTTTTTATTCTACCTTTGTGATTTCTACTGTCATTGTGTATATGAGATGAGAGTATCTTATGTGCTTGTAATGTCCCAAGTGAGATCCCTGTTTTGGTTTTATCTCTTATTTTAGTTTAACTTAATTTAATTTTAGGCCATATCCAGTGATGCTCTGGGGTTATTCCTGGTTCTGCACTCAGCAATCACTCCTGGAGTGATATGGCATGCCAGCGATGAAACCCAGGTGAGTATAAGGCAAAAACCCTATCCTCTGTCTAACACTCCAGCCCCTGTTATTTTAAAATTGCCTTTTGATTTTATATTTATAAAACATCACAAAATCATCATTGCATAAAGACATGATCAAATGAAACAAAAATATATAGGGACAAAATACTATAGAACATGTAAGGCAGTTCATTTGAGAAAAATTATAGTATTCCCTGGATTTTAGGATAGCTGGGGAATTTTCAAGCTTTTTTTGGGTTATTTTTGGGATAATTTTAGATTTACAGAAAAAAATTGCTGAGATATTTCTTCAAACGTGCTTCTGTAAAAGTCAACATTTTGCATTTGAATTTGTTCAAAACTCCAAATCAATGAAACAGTATTTAATACAATACCACAGATTTTATTCACATTCCATCAAATTTTCCATTAAAATTTTTTCTGTTCTAAGATCAAGCCCTGGATTCCCCATTGCATTTAGTCAACTTGATTCCTTATTTCCCCCTCATCTGAAGTCTTAAGAGAAATTCACTGAGTGGTACACTTGCTTTATATGATTTTCTAAATCTATGTTATATTTGGGCTGAAGCGATAGCACAGCAGGTAGGGCATTTGCCTTGTACCCGGCCAACCCGGGTTCGATTCCTCCGCCCCTTTCAGAAAATCCAGCAAGCTACCTAGAGTATTCCACCCCAATGGCAGAGCCTGGCAAGCTACCTGTGGTGTATTCGCTATGCCAAGACCAGTAACAACAAGTCTCAGAATGGAGACGCTACTGGTGCCCACTCGAGCAAATCGATGAACAATGGAATGACAGTGCTACAGTGACAGTGCTACAGTGACAGTGCTACAGTGCATATTATATTTAACGGTAACAAAAAAAAAGGGAAGGGGAACATGTGTATGTAATGTTAGGTGCCCAGATAAAAAGTGCTTCTGAGGTGGCAGAGATCTTTGCAGCTCTTATGGGCTTGCAATAATTATTGATTTTTGATGAATGAATATAAACCTTTCTAGTATTATCTAAGTGGCTTGACATCACTAGTGCTGTATCTGTGCAATTCCAATAAGCCAGTGAATCCACAACTGGGAGATTCAGGTGTTGAGCCTTCCCACAGGCTAAGAACACAGAGAATTTATGTTCTCTCTTTCTCTGACTCCTTTCCCCCATTTTGAGGATTAGTTCTCTTTAATTCCTTTCTGCAAAATGTGCAAGTTAAATCTAAATCTGCCTCACAAAGCTTCTTCATCATTAATCCTCAGATTAATTTCAGCATTTGAAAATGCTAAGATGTCACAACTTAAAAAAAATATGACTCTGTTGTCTACTTTATTAATCACTAGTATCTTTGTCTCTAGAGATAAGTGCAACATTAATCAGAAATTCAAGGAAGCACTTACCATGTTGATTTAAAGTGGGTTTCTAGGGTCACTTACAAAAAAGGTATAAAACATTTTCTCATTATTCTCCATGCACTAAGTTTCTAAAAGACTACTTTTCATTTTATGGTTTCTCATTTTATTATCTTCTGATTCAAGCTATAGTTTTAGTCCTTAATTAAAAGGGGATTAGCAAAAACAGCAACTTCTTATTTCTAGGTAAATAGGGTTTACATTGATAGAAAATTGTTTTATGAATACAAATAGTTGTAAGATATAGGCAGGAAAAAGAAAAACTTGAAAATGTAGCTAGAATACCAAAGTCTCCTACTACAAATATTTGATGAAAGAATTTTTAATATTAAAAATGTTTTTTAATATTTAAAAAATTCAAACTTAAAAAAATATTTTTAAATTATTTAAAAATTATTATTATTGGGGCTGGAGCGATAGCACAGCGGGTAGAGCGTTTGCCTTGCACGCAGCCAACTCAGGTTCAAATCCCAGCATCCCATATAGTCCCCTGAGCACCACCAGGAGTAATTCCTGAGTGCAGAGCCAGGAGTAACCCTTGTGCATCACCGGGTGTGACCTAAAAAGCAAAAAAATAAAAAATATTATTATTATTATCGTTTAGGCTGGAGCAATAGCACAGCGGGTAGGGCATTTGCCTTGCACGTGGCCGACCTGGGTTCTATTTCTTCGTCTCTCTCAGAGATGCTGGCAAGCTACCAAGAGTATCCCGCCTGCATGGCAGAGCCTGGCAAGATACCCCCTGGTGTATTCAATATGCCAAAAACAGTAACAATAAGTTTCACAATGGAGATGTTACTGGTGTCCGCTCAAGTAAAATCAATGAACAGCAGGACAACAGTGCTACAGTGCTATTATAGTTTAGGTAACATGATATCATGCATATGTTATCTAGAGACTTATGATTTTTAGGTTTAGCAAAGTTAAGCTACAGGATGCTAGTTTTTCTTTTCAGTTTTTAAAAGTTCAATTTAGATTTAATGCCAGATGAGTTACTCAAAGCAGCAGAGAATCCAATAGGGGTGTTTGGAATAAAGAAAATTTAATAAATACAATTCCACTGATGCTATTAATTGCTACAAACTATTATAGCTTACTTATTATAAGTAGAATTTCTCTCTCATTTCTCATGAACTGTAGGGATTGGAGGGTTGCTTATCTCCAATGTCAATTTGGTTAAATGTTAATGGGGGTAGTTTTATGTCCTGGCCAAAAGGAATCTGATGAATTTTTATATCACCAAACTTCATTTTAGCACTTTCTTGAGCACTCTTCATTGGCAGGGTACTTTATTCAGTGTTATGAAACTAAACTACAGAAGGCTGCTTGATCAATCATCATCTCCTCACTAGGTCGGTTTGTGCAAGACTAAGACTTTGCTATAGCACTTTGCACCTTCACTTCAAGTCAATCATTTTAGAGCATCATGGGGGAGAGAGAATTCCTACCTACTTGTGGATACATCTTGAGAGTGTTAATAAGTTGCCAATGTGATGCTTAGCATGTTAGTGCTAAATAAGTTATGGACTAAAGAGGTCATTTTCCACTTTTATATCTGTTTGAATTTTGGTCTTAAGCTTTGTTATCATTGTGAACATTGGAAATTGTTTCTCACTAAGAAACACAACATTTCATGAATGTGGACATATTATATAGAAGAAAATAATACAGAAGTGGTACATTTTTTAAACCATGTAAAAGAAAATATATTTTACAAATATATCATTTTATTTTTCTAAAATGATAGATACTTGTGGGCACTTAATTGGAGAAAAACAAGTCTAGGGAGTTATAATAGAAATGGCATAAAATACTGATTTTTATTCTTGGTTCATATTAGAATCACTAGAGGGAGCCTATTACCCTTACATATGGGTATGGAGTACTGACTACTATATAATATATAACACATATACACACATTTTTTTAATTCCCAAAGTGATTCTGAAGCAAAATGAAATAAGGTAGTATAAGCGAGTCAAGATCTGAGTGGGAGTGAGTTTGGATAAGCTACACAGACATTTGAAACCATGGTGAGTTTTATTCAGCATCACTAAGTCACAATGTAGAATAATCCATTTAAGTTAGATCTATCCATCAATTTGTTTCTGTTTGAGATTCTCACTGAAAAATGTGTCTTCCTGATCTACTTAGATCTTCTTTTGTGACGTAGGATAAGAGAAATATATCAAGGAAATTAAAACTTTAGCAGTACCTCATCATAACAATTCTTAAACAATCAAGTCTTAATTTTTCATTTTCACGTGGTTAGACTATAATCAGGCACACACACCGTGTTATTTTGCAGTACATATTTCCTAATACTGAAAAAAAAACAACCAAAATCAGGCTGAAATTGAGTGTTTCCCCAACTGCTACTCTTTTTGCTTTAAAAACAAAGAAAACTTTTGCTAGAATAAAATAATAAGGAAGTTTAAATTGGTGAGGGAGTTATAAAGAAAAATTTCACTAAGGTTTCAAAAGTCGAAAGTTAAGTCAAAAATGAAACTGATGAGATTAACTTGTTTCATTTCCAGGGATCAGATTCCACCCATAAGGTGAGTTTTCCTGAAACCTCAATGAAACTTAAAGTAACCTCATAAGAAGCTTTGGAAACTATGCAGAAAACATGGTATGTATTTTTTACTATTTCTTTGAAAAAACAGGTATAAATTTAAGTAGATTAGCACCTGGGGACATTGTATCTTTTGAAATTTGGTTTTATTAAGCTCTAAGAGCAGAGAGTTTCACTCATTTCTTCCCATATTTCTTACCAATTAATTCAGTCTCATTTTTAACAAGCTTTTCTTTCTTATCCAATTTGTGGTGTTATTTTAAATTCTTAATCATATTATGCTGCAGTGAAGCTTCAAATTGTTTTAAACTTATATATGCTAGACTATTCTTGCACTATTTATTTTTAACATTGATTTAGCTCTTTAATTTTACATTAGTATCCAGCTTGGCGATTGAATTCTAAGTAGTTTAGCGTCTGGCACAATGATTTCCCTAGGTTCTTCTGTCTTTTCAAAACAGGAGTTATTTTAAGTATTTTATGTGTTTGTTTAGCTAGTTTAACTTTAAACAATCTACTCTTTATAAAACCTATTTGGATGGTCACTTAAACTACAATAAAAACTTATATATCCTTTTATAAACAATGAATTATTTTGTTATTTTATCTGTCCATCAGAGAATCCTGTGTAGTATACCTCTGTAGTTACAGGGTTTTTTATTTATATACCTGAAACCTGGTATATAAAACACTTGGTAAAGTGTAAGGGTTTATTGCTCTGAAGATTTTAGACAACTTAGTGATTTTTAGTATCAAGGTAAATGGCATATTTTTTTCACTTCACCATATATATTCAAGAGTCAAATTGAGTACATATGCTATTGATTATATGTAACTATATGTTAAGTTATATATGCCCTATTACATAAATATAGACACAAATTAAATGTGTAATTAGATGTTTGATCAATGATGGTTTTATTTATTCATTACTTATCATTGGTTTACAGAATTCTGGCATTTCAGGGGTTTTGTTTCACGTTAAACTAAACTTGGAGGTGCTCAGGGGACCACATGTGGTGTCAAGGATCAAATAAGGCCTGATCATGTGTTGTACAAGTGCCTTAACCTCTCTAAGTGTCACTCTGGATCTCTCTAGTGTTTCTATTTAAATATGACATTTGTTTATAAGACAAAAAGTTCTCTACTTGGTAATTTGTTCCTGGGTAACAACTACTGCCATATGATGAGGGCATTCAACCAGCCCTATCGTGTCAACAGTTACCATTAACCTGCTAGGTCTGTGAAGAGAACCATCTCAAAAGCAGAACCCTGGCCTCATTCTAGCCTTTAGATGACTCTAGCCTTAGCCCATATCTTGAATGCAACCTCATGAAAGGCCTTGAGTCAGGGTCATTCAACTGAGCTTCTGAATTCCTCATCCCCCAAATGTTACACTTCTAATTAATCAGCATCGCCCAAACATTAATTTTGGAGTCATTAATATAAAATGGAGAGAGATACCTTGCCCAAATTAAAATTAAACACTCCCAGAACGTATTTAAATCTGTAATGGCTACAACTGGATGCTTTTTCATTATCTATTGAGATGATTTCTATGTTCTGTATTATTTGAGCAAAGTGATGTTAATTTCATTAGTTTTATTGATCCATTCTTTTATTCTGAGACTAAAGTCTTTTAAAATATGACATTTTAAATAAATTAAAATCTCGCAGATTGCTCTCTATACTCTAATGTTTTAAATATACTCAATTTTTCCAGTTATTTATTTGAAATTTGTTTGGGCATTGTAATAAGTAAATCTGAGCTATATCTTTAAAGACTTTCCTATTTCTATAAAACTTTTTTTTCTATTCCAACTTATAGTTTAAGTAGAATCATCAATCCTTAGACAGCTTAAGGGAACTCAGTCATGAAACCCCTTGAGGTTGGGGCCTTTTGCTTGTACTCGCTTTGATAACTTTTTCAAATTCCTGTGTATTCATGGTTTAGTCTGGTTTTCTACTTGAATCAATTTTTATGGTTCATGTTTTTCAAAAAATCTTAAGTAACAGATTGTTAAATTTGATTTTAATGTTATTTTCTTTATGGTTTTAAAATCTTCATGACATAAAAAATGAATGCGAAGAAATTCAGTCTATTAATAGAATTAAGCATCTAATAGGAAGAATGACTACTTCTTGGTATGTAATCTCTAATAGAATCCAGCCCTGTGGAAGAAGTTAGCTATTTCACACAGGTGGAAATGCAATAAAGAGATTAAAAGTTCAGAAGTATGTGTATCAGTGGAATCAAAAGAAAGCTAGGAAACTAGATTAAAAAAGAATCATGTTTATAAATCTTGCATCTCACACCCCAAAGAAGACAGGTTTCGTTATTGACAGTTGAATAACTTAAATGGATGTTAGGCCTATGAAAAGGACTTTATTCTGTGGTAGCTAGCACATTTACCACTGAGTTACCAAATTAGGATGATAAATTGAAACCATTTGGTTTCATGCCCTTAAAAGAAGGGGAGATGTTTGTCCTCAGTCCTGTCCTGTCAGCATTCTATTCACAGCTCAATCTTGGCCATAGAACTAATTGCTTTTGCTATTTTCATGAACATCTCAGTTGACTTTGAAGATTTCCCCTTGGCCTATGAAGCTTCAAGCTATCCACTTCCTGCATGCCTTGAACTTTGCTGCTTGCTCAGCACATGGAGTCACAGTCAGAAAAATTTTAGACTAAGTCTCAATTCTAACATAAGTCTCTTGCAGCCATACTACCATAATTAATGGGCACTAGTTGGAGACAGCTCATCTGCTTTGGTTTCATGTCAAGTGAACTTACACATGGAACACACATTCCAGATTCCTTCTAATACTGTAACACCTTCTCAATCACTTTCCTGCAACAACTCTTTCTCCAGCCCAAACCAGCCAGCTTGAGAGAAACGGTCACCTTCCTTTTTGGCTTTAAGGGGCCTGGCTGGTGGAGGACAATGATGATTGATGTATCTCTCTCCCCAAGTTCGATTAACATTTCCAAGTCTGGAGGTTTTGGTCTGCTCTTTGAAAGTTCTCTTGTTTCACTAAACTTGTCAGTGACAGATCCTCTCATGTTTTCCTCAGGGCTGTAGTGGAAATATGACACTATTCTTCCTCTTTGCTAAGTACTTTATTCAAAGGTGATGAGGCTCTTCTTTGCTCATGAGGCCCAACACCATCAAAATATATCATTTAATCATCCCAGATAAATAATTTAAAAAATAAGCAATAGGAAAAGCTCTTATACCTATAGAAGAACAATACTTGCAAGGCTTTCGTTGTTAATTTGTCTGTTCAAATAGTTGCTTTGTCTTACTTTCACTTATCATTTATTTGACTAATATAAACAAGTACATTTTATAGCTATAGCTCAGAAGAAATATTTTATATGAATATTGTTTTCTGTCATAGTTTATATAAATGACATTTAAAAAATAGATTCTCCATGGTATGATTAAATAAAAAGCTGCGAAAAAAAGCAGCATTAGGGGTCTTATGGTCTTATGCGAATAACAAACAGCATTACTTTAGTAAGTCCTCCATCTTATAAGGACTTTAAGTACTAATACAGTCAAATATTTGCCACAACTCATGAAGAATTTCTTTAAGGAACTTTCTTTGCCAGCTCAATTTTTGCTTTTGTGAGGAACTACCTATTTCTAGTATCTGTCACTGTAACTCTGTGATGCTTTGCTCTGGAAAGAAATTTGCTTCCTTTTAAGATCCAACTAGTCTATACTAAATTATAGATTTACCCTTTACTCTTTAATTTACAAAGCCCTTGTGCCTGCAATATTAAACGCGTTCTCCAGTGACAAGAAGCAAGTCAACCTAATGATAATAAGCCTATGCTTTGTCCTCTTAAATGCTCTTCGTCTTGAGTTTCTAGAGCTGTAAAAAGGAAAAAGATACTACTACCTACTTCCCAGAGTTATTGCTTATTAGTTTTTATTATAAACAGATTATAAGCCCCAAAGTTTTATAAAGTATAAAACATCAGTGTATTTGAATAACTATCCTGTAGTATCTGTTTTGATTTTTGTTTTTGAGGGGGCCACATCTGGAAGTGCTTAGGGTTTACTTCTCACTCTAAACTCAGGGATCACTCCTAGTGGAGCCTGGGGAACCGTATAGGGTGCAGAGGATTTGCCACAGGTTGGCATGTGCAAGGCAGAGCTGTATTATCTCCCTGGTCCCTGTGGCATCTGTTCTTGCAGTAGAGCCTGGAAACATCGTATGCCTTTTTCAAGTTGCCATACTGGCCAGGCATTCTGCAATTTGGAGAGCATTCCAGTTAAGTCTTAAGTCAGGCTACTAGCTCCACTACAATAATAACTACTTATATTTTTGTTCTGTCTTAAAATGAACTGGCAGTCTTGTTAAGGAGAATTTAGTGACAGAATATGTTCTTAACAATTCATCATCATTTCTTTACTGGTTATGTTCTCATTATCATCTGCAATCTTATTTACTTGTATTCCATCATTTTTCATTTGTCTCCTAGAATTTTTATTTTAATATGCTTATAATTATCATTGGTTCCAGATATTTTATTATGAAGTCTTTTAATTTCTTAGTTAAGAATTTTAGTTTTTTTCAGTTTTTATTTTTATTTGGGCATTGAATGTTTGATTTTTTTCACCCAAAAGACAAGTAGTTTTTCCTATTCAAACAAATAAATAATTTCAATATCACACTATTCAGAAGATACTTATATTTGCCTACAATATCTCTTTCCTAATGATATAGTAATATAACTGTTATAAGTTTATAAGCCTTTATAAAGCCAATTTTGTATTAATTTTTAGTGAGATAATTGATTACATTTGTTATTTGTGTAGTCCATTTTTCAGATTTGTAGAAAAATAAGAAAAATGGTTTGATAAATGTTTTTCTTATTCTTTTCTTGCCCTCCTTCCCATGAGCCAAGTTCATTACATTATGATGACTTGTCATTTGCTAGCTCACACATAAGACTAAGAATGGAAAATAGGGTCTGAGAACTTTGCCATGAAAATGTACTAATTCTTATTATTAATAGGAAAATGTGATGGTAGCCTGTTTTTCACAGTGACTTGTTTCTGAAAATGTTAATTCATTTGCATGGTTTTATTTGCGCCAATACCACACAGTTAAAATGGTGGGAGCTAAGTCGTCTCCTTGCGAAATCTGTATCATCATCAAAAAGCTCCGTTCCTCAGGGGCAGGAAATACCATTTCTCTGTGTGTTGCTTTGCCCTCAGTGTGTAATTTATTGATATCACCGTGACATGCCTTTTAGTTGCAGTCCAAACTGAACGTCTGATATATTTTGTACTTGATTTTTTTTTTCTAAGACAGCTTCTAGTTATTTAGCTACAATTCACACAAGAAATATTATAGTATTCTTCCTGGCTTCATCAATATTCAGACACATTAGACACATTAGGAATATTTTGAAAATCCTGTCAAATATATTTTTCATAGAATCAGTAAATTTCATCCCTCTTCCAGCTAGAATCTGGGTATACAAAGTACTGAGATGCAGTTAAAGGATGTGTTTTATGAAGAAGAGAGCCACAAACTCAAGGATCTGCCTGATGAGTGCCACTCTGTGGACATACCAAGCCATTGCATAGTCACAGAGCTGTTGCTTTTAGAACTCAGCACTCCTAGAAATATTTCCCCGCTTTGGGTAGCAATCTGAATTTGCATCAAGAATATTCTCTATAAAAAGCATCAGTATGGAAGTTCCTAAAATATATATATACATATATATATGAAATAGCACTATCACTGTCATATGATTCAGCTAGAATACTTCTAGGTATGTATTTGAAGACCATGAAAACATGAATTTGGAAAAATTTTAAGCTGGATAAGGTGATTAAGCAATGGAAAAGATATCAAAAGGAGAAAGACAAATGCTGATTGACTTCCCTTGTATCTGGGATATAAAGAAAAAAAGTAAACAAAATAAAGAAATGCACAAACAAGCTTTCAGATATCACCCAGTGTGGTTATCTTAGAGAAATAGGATGGGAAAGTGGGGGGGGGGGGGGAGAAGGAGAGGCCTAAGGGTTAATTAGAATGTTGGTTGTGGGTTTGGTGTATATGCATTTATCAGGGTGCTGTTAGGTGTTCCTGAGTGTATGTTTACTGAAAAGCAAGGGTCCAGCAATTTTTTTTTTTTAAGGCAGTGGAGGCAATGTGATTTGTCTCTGCCAAGGCTGCAGCTGCTGTTCTCAGCTTTCCTAATATTCCGAGCACACAAACAGTACCTCCAGATTCAAAATAGTTCTTGAAATTATTCTTGAAGGTTTGTGTGGAATTAAGCCCTCTCAGTATCTGAAAAGAGTAGCAAACTAGGTAAGGAGGAAATTTTTTGCTGACACTAATTTCTTATTCTTTGCTCTCTGGCAGAGGAAATAAGATCCAGAATAGAAAATTTCCAGGGTAGACAAAAGTTAGAGGACACTAGAGTTCCGAGCAACTGGAGGTCAGGCCTGAGAGTCATTGGATGATTTAGTTACAAATCATGTGTGACCCTCTGATTGTGTGCCCTGCACCGTGCCTGGATATGGGTTCACGACATTAAGTGCCATCAGATATTACCACCATGATAGCTTTGGATGATGGAAGCAGAGATAGAGCTGGTAAAACACTGTGAAAAATCCACGGTTGAGCTGGGAGTCCTGCATTTGCATGTATGTGGCTTTACCAGTATGTGGCCTGTTAGGGCAGGAACTCTCAGCACCTCCTCCAATCAGAAAGTGGGTTTTGGCTGTAGAACTGGCAGGATAACGCCCTACCATTGTCTTTCTGTACTTCTTTTACTCACTTGCCCAGAAATATCTATTTGGGCAGATGAGGAGTGAAGCTTTCTTCCCTTGCTCTGGATTATTCTCAAGAATGTCAGAATTCAAACAAATCTGTCAAGAAACATTGTCTCTCATAGCTCACCAGAGAATCCTCCTAATTTTTCTGCAACTTTCAGAAAGCAAAAGCAATTTCTATTTACCTAAGGCTAATACAGAAGCACCTATTGACAAAATTCCCTCTATTGTCTGAAATTCACTCTAAAATCACACTTATTTATCTTGGATTTAGAAAGGGGGAATTGTTTTCCTTTTTGTTCTTTAGAATTCATATGACTATTACGAGAGGAAAATTAGAGTATGTGAAGTATAGAAATCAAATTATAATCTAGTGGAACACATTCTGTTTTTCACAAAATCAAA
This sequence comes from Sorex araneus, assembly GCF_027595985.1. Classification (NCBI taxonomy): domain Eukaryota; kingdom Metazoa; phylum Chordata; class Mammalia; order Eulipotyphla; family Soricidae; genus Sorex; species Sorex araneus. Next base: position 237,655,564 of record NC_073302.1, on the reverse strand, counting down.
TGTCATTTGCCTTTGAGCTGATGAAATCCTTACAGCTTTTGAAATCCTTGCAAAGACTTTCATTCACCTATTCTTTCTCTCATATTCTTCAAGTGAAATTTTCATCATTTAAAGAATTTCATTGTTTTCCCTTAATCCAGGTTGCACTTTGATAGCAGTCAGATTCTCAGAGAAATAAGTAGGTCACAGTAATGTATTTCAAAGTAATTTTTTTCCCTTCAAATTTATGAAATTACTGGGGAAACAAAAATAAGGCATTTAATGTTGTTAAAAATCTGATATTGTCTAGGGTGGAACATTAGAGGATGTTAGTGACTTCCTCAAGTGTAATAAAGCTATTGATTTATTTATAGGTTCTCTGGAGTCTTAAGCACACTCTAATCTTTTACCTGATTAAAATGGATATTTTAAAATATGCATGCATGTGGGGTTTGGTTCATTATATATTGAAAGGTAGAATTCAGTGAAGTTAAGTTTCTTTCCTCTCTTAATTTCAAGGTCACTTCCCAGTCTGGCTTGATAACAGAATTTTTATTCCCCACTGACTAAGTTATGTCAAAGAGAAACAAAGTTGAATATTAGTTAAAGGTGGTCATCACAGATTTTATTTCGCATGGAGGTAGGCAGTTGGGAGAGGGAGTAGTTTCAATAAAACTAAACTGAAGCCAAAACAAAAAAATACCAAAATCAAACCAAAACAGCTGTAGGTTTATGGCCAAAGAGCAGAGTGAAGGCAAATAATGGATAGACAATAACTAAGGGGAAATTATGAGTAAGGGGATGCTTGGTAACCATCTAGGTGAAGTCTTGCAAGAGACGGGTGAAGGACATAGACATCAAAGGTTTGTCTGAAAATTTTGCTAAGAAAGGTGAGAGAGGTAACAGATGGAGGGGTGAGAGTACTCTTTGTAAATCAACATAAGATTTTTATTAAAAGTGAACTCAGGGAAAGAACTTAAGGTTAATACTTATTTAAAATGAGAGTTTAAATGGGCCTGTCTAAAATTTGACTAGGGAGTCTTTATGAAGTGGCAAATGGGTACCATTCTACTTGTCAAGTTTAATCAACTGATAATGGTTTGTTGGAAAAAGTTTATTAAAATTTTCACCTCTTCTATGGGATTGGTGCCATCAATTAGAGACTACCCTGTATGGATGGGGCTTTGCATAAAATAATGAGATTCCTTCATTCTGATACAGCCAATATTCAAAAATTGGCACTGAGAGTCCAGTGGTTCTCAGATGTGGGTGAGAATCAGTCACCTGAGGGTTGTTATAACACAGATGTCTGGTTTGGGGTGGGGTCTGAGGTTTTGCATTTTTAATGTCAATCTCTAAGAGATTATTAAAGAGAAAATAGGGTTTATTTAGAAACAAAATAAATAGAAGAATGAACAGGCCGAACACATTCATGAAGATGCCATTGCATTTTTCTTCTCCTCTATGATGTACATAATTTGAGAAGCCATTTCTTCTCAATTTTACCAGAAAATGAAATAATGATGCTAGCAAGGGTTTTGTATTTGTTGGTTTACACATGTGCCTGTACTCTTTAAACTCCTTGTCTAATAAGTTCCAGGTGATGATGATATTGTAGGTTCCACTACTTTAGTTAGATTTGTTCACCTTATAACTTCTCCCTGTAGGGGATTCTTGGAATCAGACAAGGGTAGCCATTTCTCCTCAGATATAGTGGCTTCAATGCAGTGACATCTACACGAGAGAGAACAGCTGGGAAATGTGATTGTCAGAACAAGGTTTTGTCAACAGAATACCCATCTATTTTTTTAAAGTTTTTTATTTTTTTAAATTTATTCTTTTATTGAATCACCATGTAGAAAGTTACAAAGCTCGAACACCGTCCCTTCAACAGTGCCCATCTATTTTTTAATGAATGGTTAAAAGGATGGTTTTAACCAAGGAGGGTTTAGTCTATGCAAACAAAACACTTCATACATAGCATCAACAAAAGATAAAAATCATGTAATAGCATTAATAAATGTAGAGAAACTATTGACAAGATTGAGCATACTTTATAATAGCTCAACTATTTCTTCAAAATGGGGAAGAAGGAACAGACTTTAGCGTAGTAAAATTTGCTCTATACAACTACTAATATCATACTCCATGCATGGTGTATGCTTTATCTCTGAACCATAGCTTTGGTCCAAAAGAGCTTAACTCTGACTTCCCCCTCTCCATCTTCTAGGTTTTGTTTTATGTATTTAGTTTTAGCTTTCAAAATGAGTCAGAATAGTAACAAATGATTACTCACTTTGAATTATCAATGAATTAATTTTTTAATGAAACTCTTCTTCACAATATTTTTCTTCTACCTAAATGTTTATCATTCTTGGTGGGTGTGCATAGTAAATTCTTGATCATTTTACATTTCAAAATATTTTATTTTATCTTTGCTGTTAAATACCTGTTTGTAGAATTTCTGGTTGACAGATATTCTCAGAATTTTGAAATAATGTACTATTTTTAAAAAATATCCATTTGCTATATTTAGGAGATCTGCTATTAGAAATAGCAATTGCCTTTTCTTGGAGGGTAGTCTGTCTTTTTTTCCCATGGTAGAATCAGAGATGTTGTCTTTGCCTATATTACTATTATTATTATTGTTATTAATTTGCTTTTTGGGTCACACCCAATGATGCTCAGGGATTACTCCTGCCTTTGCACTCAGGAGTCACTCCTGGCAGTGCTTGGGATGCCGGGGATTGAACCCAGGTTGGCCGCGTGCAAGGCAAAGGCCCTACCTGCTGTACTATCACTCCAAACCCATAATATTATTTTTAATTTTGGTATTTATTCCACATAACATGCTTTTGCATATTCCCTATTTTTTCTATAAGAAAAATTTTAGTTTTACTGATTCATTGAATCAGTAAAGCTTTACCCATTCTTTGTAATTTCTCCTTTCAAGTCTCCTAAAGACATATATTAGAGCATTTAATTTTTATCCCCATGTGTCTTATCTTCACTTTATTTTTATTTTCTTTGCTTTTAGTTCATATTCTGCTTCTTTTAATTCATATTTTTCTACTTCTTTACATAATGACTACTTCAAATTTTCTGTGAATCTGTTCTTTTGTTGTTTCAACTGTTGAATTTCTATAATCACATATTTAATTTCCAAACGCTCCATTTTGTTTCTATCAAAAGTTTACTTCTTTTTTCATGCTTACAGTTCTTTATTTGTTTAAACATTTGGGCTGACTCTTTTCACTTTTCTTTGATACAGTTCTATTATCTTCACTACTTGGTAAAGCACATCTACTGGCTGTATCTAGTCTTCTGATTGCCTTTCCTCATGTCACTTCAAATTTTTATTTCTTCTGCATGGTACTGTAGTCTCCTATGTGAGTTTTCTGGGAGAACTATCTGTGTGCTCTTGTGTTTGCTTTCTTACAGATTAGTTCATGTTTGCCCACACTGGAAGCATGATGGGTTCCACCTGTCATGTGTTTTCTCTTTTTAGGGTCACATCTCATGGTGCTCAGGGCTCAGGAATTACTCTTTTCGGGACTGGTGGTGCCAGGGATCAAACCCTGCAAGGCAAGCACTATTTCTCCTGTGCTCACTTGTCACTCTTATGCCCACTTGTTAACTTGGTTGCCCTCCGTTATGCAGTTATGGTGAATTCAGACTTCACACTTAACATCCAGTATGGAAGTAGGGTTCATATTTGTTGTGAGTGGACCTTTGCCTCCCATACTCCTATTGGAAGGCAAACTTCTTTGATATTTCCACCTGGCTTCCTTTAGTGACTGGGTTTGGAGTAACCATGCTGGAGTCAGAACTCATTCGTCATTGGACTTCCAGTTTCAATGTGTTGAGACCCATAGATAAATTAGTTCATAGTAACTCTTTGATATCAGCATTTTCTTATCATTATTTCTTGGTAATTAAATTGATATATATATTACTTTAAAATTATATTCAAATTTCTATATTCTAGAAACTGAAAAGACTTCTTTTCCTATGGCCCACCTTACCACCATTGCCACCACACACACACACACACACACACACACACACAGACTCATACAAAACACTACCAACATGGTCAGGTTTTAATAAACTTGAAGAACTGGAGTTCTGGATAATGATAAATGTTATCACTAATGAGGTAATTTTCATCTAATAGAAGGTGTAAAATTTCCGCAACTGACTGCATGCAACTTACCCTTTTATTTAATTGTCTCTATTACTTTCTGTCTTGTGACCTACTCACAATTTTTCCACTGTAGGGCATTTTCTTGTGTATTTTTTTTCTTCATGGGGTTACTCCTGGCTCTGCACTCAGGAATTACCCCTGGCTGTACTCAGGGGGTCATATGGGATGCTGGGAATCGAACTCAGGTTAGCTGCATGCAAGACAAATGCCCTACCTGCTATGCTATTGATCCAGCCTCTCTTGTGTATTTCTTATTTGGGGGAGAATAACTTTCATTTTCAACTCAAGGGAGAAAGTATTTCTCACTGGATCAAATATACTGTCTTTATAATATGCATATTTTTTCTGGTGGCTATAGTTCATTGTTTTAACCATTAGTCCTTTTTCACATCTAGTATAGATTGATAACACTTTCACCTATGCTATCTTACTTGACCCTCTTAAAATTCAGCATAGCTATTAGTATATTCATTTTATCATGGAAAAATGGGCTGGAGGGGATAATTACCTTAGCCCTCGTTAGTAACTAATACAGCTCATCTTCTTTCATGGAAGAGGAACCTCATTAGGAAATACAACCTCTAGAGAACATATTGACCCCTCTTTCCTGTCAAGTAACAAATGGAATCTTCAGGTCTCAAAGACAGAGAAGCTACATTTGTAAACCCATTCAAAGAATCTTCTATATAATCTTGCCCCCCCCTTTTTCTGCATATAGCACTAAAATTTCTTGGAGATGATAAATAGATAAAAAATGATTCTAAAAACACATTGCTTTATTTGCTATCTAAAAATCTGTTTGCTGTAGATATATTTGGATATATTATTTCACATTTGTATGGTATTTAATTTTGTGCTGAATGTTTCAAAATTATAGCAAATGGTTTGTAGAGTTAATAAATTATCTACATAAAGAAGTATTCATTTGATGACTTATTATGGAATGTTAAACATTTTCATCCTCGGGATTTGATGTAAAATTCATAAAATTGTTTTGGTGCTGATTTTTGTGATAGAAATTTTGTGATGCCTAGAAAAATGTTCTTTCTGAAGTCCCACCAGTTAATCATTTTATTTCTCCTACCTGTACAATAAAACAAGTAATCTGAAATCAACCAATATTTTGTGGTTTCTATTTTGTTTGCCTTGTAATAAAAGTGATTGGCACTATTAGAATGAAGCCCCTATTTATTTTGGGGTCCCAGGGTAACTGATTGGGCCATCCCTATCATTTTCCTTCTATACTTTATCTACAGGAAAGGGAATATTAACCATCCCTGAATCATGTATCCTAAACAATATGAAAACTGATAAAAAGCAAAAAAAATTATCTTTTTATAACATGCAGCAGTAGAATTATTTACGGGGACAGAAAAAAATTTAATAGAGTTATACAATCACAAGGCAAAGTAGACTTCTAAATTTCATCTCTGGGGCAGTTTAAAAAGAGAGTCTTCACTCTGCAAGTTTTAACCTCTGGGTCTTAATGCACAATAATGCTTTTGATACTTTGCGATAGCTAGATATTTCCCATTTATGGTCAGATTTATTTATGCTGTGTTATGCTCAATACAATTATCAGCAATACCAACTGGAGTTACTACACTTGAACATCTTTCAGATCTTATAACCACTTATTGGTATGGACTGAGTATCTATGTCCTTGTCCTTCAGGAATATATTTAAACCTAGTTTCCAATTAGTGATGGTGAGGTGGGGCCTTTGAGAAGTGATTAGATCATAAGGGTTGAGCTTTAACAAATAGAATGTTGAGTACCGGTGGATTAGAGGGGGAAATTTCCCCCTTCTTATCTAGGTTATTCCTGGGCTGATTGGGTAAGAGAAACAGAATCCGTTAGATTTGTAACAGTCAACACTGAAAATAGAAATTTTTGTTGCAAGCAGATAGATAGGGGCCCAAGATAATGAGCTTTTGGGAAATAATAAAATTTAAGTTGTTGCATCCTGAAGTAACCCTTAGGCATGAAGACCACATCTTTTTGAGATGCTAAATTTTAGTTTTTTTGAGAAACAGAAACAACACTCAGAGAATGAGGGTGGGGCCCTCAGAAAAAGATAAGTTGCAGGAGAATCCAAATGACATGATCAGAATATGAATGGGCTATCAAGAGCTCACGCCTTTCAGTATGACTCTGTCCAAATTAGTTTTTAAAAAATTTTAACTTGATTTAAACACCATGATTTATAAAGTTGTTCACAATACAGTTATTTCAGGTATTCAATATTCCAACATCAGTCCTCATCTCCACCACTGTTCCTAGATTCCCACCCTCCCCCAACCCCAAGCCTGCTCTCTTAGCAGACACTAATTGATTTACTATATATTGCTTGTTACCACATATATTTTGTAATGGAGTTGCTAATGTCGTAGCCTGAGGATTTACTGAGCTGCTAGGTGCAAGTTGGCCTTCTGTGTTATTGTTTTTCCTCGCTGAGCTTAGTGGGCTTCTGCACAATTTTCCTATCTAAATTTCTTGTTTCTCCTGAGCTGTCCAAGCTCTGTGAAGGTTGGAGGTGCTTGGCTGTTTGCTTCAGGAGCACTGGAGCTGGGACGATTAGCTGCAGGTATCTCTCCAGCCTCTCAGATCAGTCCTGAAGCTGGGCTGATTCTCTGGTGGTGGCAGCAGGATCTGGATGTGGGTGGCTGAAGCGCTGAGCCTTTGGCAGGGCAGGGACTCAGTCTGCCCCTATCCCACTTAGTGTTCGGACATCTTGCCTCGTGGCTACTAAGTCATAGCTCAGATTAATTTTTATGTATGCAGAGAACTTTAGGCCAACACAATTTGGAGAAATTGTATATTATCCTCTTTCAAAAACCATTCTCTGTTTTTTTTGAGAATGCCTCCTCAGTTCTTTTTCTGTGAGGGGAGGGATGGGCTTGAAATGCTTGTGTCCAGGACTTTCTTTTCCCAGTAAAGAGCAATTCCTTGCAAAAAATAACAGCATAAATAAGTTTTCTTTTAAAAAGCAATTCCTCCTCCCAACCTGAGTCAATTCCCAGAGAACTCACGTGCTGGGGACCAGCTTCTTCTGCCTTGTGCCATCAAATGACTACAGACATAGCTTTGTGGGGCTAGTGGAATAAAAGGATGCGTTTCACTCACATAGGTGCTCATAGCTGACTTTACCAGTCCTGACCCACGCTATGCCTTTTCCTGGGTGGTCAAAGTGAGCTGAGCAGAAAGGTGGAAGCACTATTTTCTTAAACGTTACCATCTCACGCCCCCACTTTACCAAGTCACGCTGACACTTTTATTTGAAGAAAGAAGAGCAGGGAGCCCAGAGAGAAAGCACTGGAGCTACAGACAGAAGCTTTGGTGGATGATGTGGTGCTGGACTATTGTTTGCATGAAACCCTATCATCAACAGTATTATAAATTATGGTGCCTCAAATAAAATTTTAAAAGACAGAATTACACAGTGGCCCAAGGGATAGCAAAGAGAGTAAGGTGATTTCCTTGATTGCGACTGACTGGGATTTGATCCTAGGCACTGTGTTTGAATCCCTGAGCACCTCCAGGAGTAAGCCCTGACTTCTGCAGGGTATAGATTCCTCAAAACATGACAACAAAAATTTAGAAGAGGTCAGGGAAGTGGAAAAATGGGTATGTATTCTTAAGTAAGAACGGAATAGGTGAGAAAAACATTTTATATTCGATAGCACCACGGGTAGGGCATTTGTTTGCCTTGCATATGGCCGACCTAGGTTCAATTCCTCAGTCCCTCTCAGAGAGCCCGGCCAACTACCAAGAGTATCTCGCCTGCACAGCAGAGCCTGGCAAGCTACCCATGGTGTATTCGATATGCCAAAAACATTAACAACAGGTCTCACAATGGAGACATTACTGGTGCCTGTTCGAGCAAATTGATGAGCAACGGGATGACAGTGACAGTGACAGTGATTCTTTTTACTAGGGAGGATGGGTGAGACTCTGCATTGTTTTAAGACATGCAAGATGTTAAAATAATGCTGGGGAAGAATAGGTTGTTTGAGAAGATTCTCTTTTGTATAGCCAGGTCTACTCTCTTTCTATTTTTATTTATTTATTATTTTTTTTTTTTTGCTTTTTGGGTCACACCCAGCGATGCTCAGGGGTTACTCCTGGCTTTGCACTCAGGAATTACTCCTGGCGGTGCTTGGGGGACCATATGGGATGCCGGGGATCGAACCCGGGTCGGCCGCGTGCAAGGCAAACGCCCTACCCGCTGTGCTATCGATCCGGCCCCTCTACTCTCTTTCTAGTCTCTTTCTAATCTCACTCTACCTCTTTCCCTGCTACCCCTATATTGCTACCTCAAAAAGATCAATTTCTCTGCACATGCTTAGTGAATCTACTTAGAAAATGACAATTCTCATTCCAGTTTGGGTCACAGTAGTATAAATCCTGAGCCAAAAAATGGGATGGGACTTGAGACTTCAAGCAGAAAGAAAATGAGTTCACCTGACTCAGTGACTCAATGACTCATCTGATGAAGATTGGGTGATCTGTAATTAGATGTTCTCCCCTGTCACTGAGATAGATTTTTATGATATAAAAGTTATTTCTGGTAATACCTTAATTCTAAATACCTCTAATTTTCATTCATCTGTATAGTTCAGGAAGTAGTCAATTTTTCCAAAGCTTCAGGGCCTCAATTGACCTCACCTTAAAATAATTCATATGCTAAAGAGGCTCTTAGAGAAAATAATCTGAGCATCTTCAGTATCCTTGTCTTAAGCAGACTTTAGAGGCATTCTCCTGCCACGTATGCTACTGAAAACAGGAAAAATGTGTATCTCTAAACCAGAGAAGCAGGCCCTTCCCAGATGCTCAATGGACAATAAATCTGTAGCACCTTGAACTTCCCAAACTCTAAAACTGTAAAAAAAATTAATTTCTGCTGTTTAAAAGCCAGCCAGTTAATGGTATTTTGTTATAGAAGCCCAAATGAATGAAGACATTGAGGGAATCTTAATCTCATGGCAGCTAAAATCATCACTTAAACACTACTTAATAGTGAAGAAATCCTTGTGCTCAAGTATTTCTCTTGAGAAATAGTTCCTTTGAGGGCGTGGGAGAGGGGCTATACCTGGCAATGCTTAGGGTCTACTCTTGGCTTTACATTTAGGAATTACTCCTGGAGGTGTTCAGGGAACCATATGAGATGGTGGGGGTTGAACCTGGGTCAGCCGTGTGCAAGACAAATGCCTTACCCACTGTACTATTGGTCTGGTCTGAGTAGTTATTACTTGGTACCCTCAACTTGTTTTTCTATGATCTGTTGAGATTCTCTAGCATTCAATGTTACTATCATGGCTCTTCTTAAGTCTTTGACCAGAGAGCTAGTTCAATGTGCTGTGTATATTTTTGCATGTGGGAGGCCCACTTTGATCCCTGGTCCCACATGACCTATGAACAAACATTGTGGTCCTACAACTCATCCTTTATGAAAAAAAAATCTCATACAATCCAAGAACAACAACAACAAAATAAGCAAGCAATTCTCTCTCACTGCACCCCTACCATCCATTCACCTAAAAATGAGCAATGCCTGGAATAAACACACCTCTAAAGAAAGCATAAATATGGCTCACAGGCACATTATTAAAATGCTCAATATTACTTATTATTAGGGAAATGCAAATTAAAAATAACACTGTGGTGAAGATGATTTATATTCAAAAGATGGAAGCAGGTATTGAGGATATGGAGAAAAAGAAGGCCAGTGGGAATATGAATTGTTGCAGTCTCTGGAAAGTGGTCTAGTGATTCCTTTGAAAAATAAAAATAAAAATATCCTATGATAAAAACACTGATTCATTTTGTACAATATACATAAAAATATCCAAAGAGATACTTGCAAACCTATGTTTATAGTACACTATTCACAATAGTTAGAACATGAAATTAACTTAAATTTGAGTGAACAGAAAATTAAATATACATTATGTTCAACTTCTAGTTTGGGTGAAATTATGGTGATTGCCAGAGAGAAAGGAGGGGTGGATTGGAGGAATAAGAGAACTTTTTTAGTGATGGGATGGATCCAGAATTTTGTGGGTAGGGTGGTGACAATTATACATGTATAAAAATATCCCCCCCGAATTCCATACTATTTCAAACCAATGAAAAGCCAGTGAAATTAAAATTTAAAAAAATTAAGATTTTGTGATGCCTAATTATCACTAAGCATTAATTATTATCAATTATTGTCTCGTTAATTATTTATCTTGGAGTTCTATTTCTAAGTATCACTGACACACACAAAAATATCTTAAGCACAATCCTCAAAAAAAGAAAAAAAATATATTCCTTGATAAAAAGTGAAGAAACTGCTGAGAAACTATATTGGACTCTACCCAAGACAAACTAAATTAGAGAGGTTAATTGTCAAGGCATTTTATAGCTCTGACATTAGAATAGAACAATGGAGCAGTTCTTGTTTCTAGTTAATTAGGTAGTACTCTTGGAATTCAGTGGCTTGAATAATTATTTCTTGATTAATTGTTGAAGTATTGGTTAACAAATCAATACTCTGTATCTGAAAATGGTGAAGCTAAGCTCCCTGGTAGTAGATCAATCAGAACTTGATTTAAAGGTGGTTGTCTCAGGACCTGGCTGTGTTGCTAATTTAGTGACCTGATGTCAGATACTAATCTACACTGGGCTTGAATACACGGGGCTAGCCCCGTATTCTTAGCTGCAAGCAGGCTGGAAAGCATATATTTTGTATGCATATTTTGTACTGCATATGTGAACATGTTCACCAGACTTCTAAATAAAGACCAAATCACTTCTTCTATAAAACAATAATTTGTATTTTTCATTTTCTAAATTTAATTTAATTGTTTACTTGTCAAGATCATTAGAACAAACATTGCGTTGTAATACACACAGAGGAGTAACATTCAGCCTTTGTTTAATTAATTTACTTTTCTCTGTGTGTGAAGCAAAATAGTTTTTAATGAGATTTAGAAAGATATGAGGGCAGAGAAAGAGAGGAAGTATGTGTTCAAAGAAGAGCATGGGCTTGGAGAACAAGCCTTTAAGAGTGGGAAATTCTACTACTTATTTGAATGAAAACATGGTTGGTCTGGAGAGCATTACGACAAGTAAAATAAATCAAACAGAAAGACAAATGGTATCACAGTCTCACATGTATAATATAGTAATATAACAATAATAAATGCAGTTGAACTCAGAGTGAGGAAGACTAAAGTTGTGGTTGCTAGGGTCCAGAAAAAGGAGATGAAAATTTGGAGAGATGATAAAATATTACAAAATTTTGGTTATAAAGACTAAGTCTAAGGACACTGCATAAAGCTGTAACTTGACTGATAAAAACACACTGTCATTGAAATTTGATCAGGGAATAGAACTTGTGTTCTCACCAAACAAACTAAAACATAACAATAAAAGGGATAGACGGCAGAGAAAAAAAAATGACTCAGTAGTGGAAATCCTTTTACAATGCATATCTCTAGCAAATTATCGCACTGTGGACTTTAATATACAATTTTGTTTGTCGGTTATGTCTCAGTAAAGTTGTGAAGATTTTCTTTAAGAAATATGTCTCCTTCCATGGGGTTTGAGACTTTATTTTGTTTCTGGCCATACTCAAAACTTACTCCTGGCTCTGTGCTCAGGGAATCATACGGAGTGCCAGTGGGTGGAGAGGGATGAAAACCAGCGGGGCCTCTTGCAAGGCAAACACCCTACACACTGTACTGTCTCTCTTGCCCCAGGGTGTGAGATGGTTTATGTGGGAACTGGTTGGTGTGTATCATCTAGAGTCTTGCACCACGCAGATTCAGTCTGCATTTCTGAGGAATACCGTAGTTCAGAGGGAGTGCATTAAGTTTCCCTCCCGCCCTGAGCAGAGCCCCAGCAGCCAAAGACCTCCAGAATCCAGCCACAGCCATGCTTAAGGCTCCTCTCCACACATTGGGAAAAGCCTCATGCATGAAGCAACCAGCAGAGGAAACCAGGTGTGCGGAATCCCGTGCTGAGATCTCCAAGCCTACTTGGATCAGGACTGGGCCTCTTCCACCCAGATTCCACATTTTTCAGTAGCTAGGCGGTCACACCCACAAATTGCCCCCGGCACCACCTGTGTAATCCCATAAACAGTCAACATCCAGAGACTATAAAACCAAGCTCCTGCAAGCTTGTGGCCACAAGCAGCTGCGCAACATCTTATAGCCTAGTTCTCCCTCTTGGAGAACCTGGCAAGCTACCAAGAGTTTCCTGCCTGCATGGGAGAGCCTGGCAAGCTCCCCATGGTGTATTCATATACCAAAACCACGAACAATGATGGGTCTCATTCCCCTGATCCTAAAAGAGCCTCCAATGTGGCACCATTGGGAAGGATGAGTAAAGAGAGGCTTCTAAAATTTCAGGGCTAGGGAGAATGGAGATGTTACTGAGACTGCTCGAGAAAATCGACGATCAATGGGATGATGATGATGATGATGATCATGATCATGATGATGATGATTTATCTTAGGAGTGATAGCACAGCAAGTAGGGCATTTGCCTTGCATGCTGCCAACCCGGGTTCGATTCCTCCATCCCTCTCAGAGAGCCTGGCAAGGGTACCGAGAATATCCCGCCTGCATGGCAGAGCTGGCAACTACCCATGGCATATTCGATATGCCAAAAACAGTAATAACAAGTCTCACAAAGGAGATGTTACTGGTGCCCACTCGAGCAAATCGATGAACAACAGGACAGTGCTACAGTGCTATTTATCTTAGTCAGCTTCAGATTTAATTGCTAATACATGCAGCTGTTGTGAAAAATAAAATAGGCTACATGTGGTAGCACTGTCGTCCCGATGTTCATCCATTTGATCGAGCGGGCACCAGTAACATCTCCATTGTGAGACTTGTTGTTACTGTTTTTGGCATATTGAATACACCATGGGGAGCTTGCCAGGCTCTGCCGTGCGAGCGAGATACTCTTGGTAGCTTGCTGGGCAGCCTCTTCAAGAGGGATGAAGGAATAGAACCCGGGTCAGCCACATGCAAGGCAAACACCCTGCCCACTGTGCTAGGTATTTAGCATAATAATCAAAATTATATAAATGCTTGGTAATATCAGCTATTATCATTGTTTTATTTATTAAGATAGTCATGACCTGTGTTCTTAGAATTTATACTCTCCAGTATATAGAAAAGTACATGGGAAAATGTGTGATCAAGTGCTGACCAAGTGAGTGATATTCTGGTTAAACAGATGGAAGAAACTCTATCTTAGCTGGGTGGAGCTAGAAATCTGTCATTTTGAAAAGGGTGAAATGTGAAGGATGAGACAGCGATAACCAGACTCAGAACTTTAGAAGGGAGAATGTTTGAGGTAGAAAGGGGAAGTAGAATTATTTAACACAAGGTAACAAGCTGCTCAAAGATCTGGAGGAGAAGAAAGTGGAATATGATATAAGATTTAAGCAAATCAAATGTCCTGGGGGAAATACAAAACAGTGAAAAAATGTGCAGTTTCCTGAACAAGGTTAAGAAGTTTTGACTTTATCATGAATTTGGTCTTATGCTTTAGAACTATCTATTGTGAAAGTAATGAAACTTCATATTTTGCCTGGATTAGAGCTGTCAAAATCAGACATTACCTTTCTATTACTGATGTCCATATACACAGTAAGACTGACTAGGTAATCAAAAATGTCTTAGCTCAAAAATAGAAAAACTCACTTTGCATTTATTGAAACGAATTAAGGAGAAATTGCTTCTTCTCTTTTGATAAGTGAAAAATACAATCTTCCCTCACAAATGTTATGATGTAAATTATCAGACTATTACACACTTGAATTTACATAATTATACCTTGGAAATATTAATACTTATAAGAAGTTTCTCCAGGAGCAGATGATGTTTAGTTGTGATCTTTAGAACTAGATCCCACTTAACTGACTTGAGAAGCAACCATGCTCTCATGGGAGCAGATAAGTAAATATTTGTTAATTTCTTCCTAGATCAACAATTTCAATATATTATTAATAATCTTTCATCTACTTATACCCACAAGACTACTTCTTCCTCTTTATAAGATCTCATGTCTAAAATTATAACTGACTGTTCTGAATTCATGGTCTATTAAAGTTTAGAGAATCATCTTTGAATCCACAATGACTAACCTATAGAAAAACAATAAAGAAGCAAGACTAAAGAAACGATGTCTGTTTAGAAATGATCATGATCTTAATTCAAGTAGTGCGACTGTAAGTGGAACTGCAAAATACACAAGAGTTAGAATTAATGGCACTTGGAAACTTATTGCATAAGAGCACTGAAGAACATTAAGGAAAGGATGGGATGCGGGATATCTAAGGTTCCATCTCAAGGAACTCTGGGGTATAGTGACATTTCATGAATAAAAACACTGATGGAAGAACATTTCAGGGAGTTAAGTTGATGGAGTTCTGTCTAAACATGCTGAATTTAGGTGTTGTTATCTTGTTTCCGATGTTCTCTTTCTCTTTCTGTAGAGTCCTTGCCTAGCTTAATGAACATGGGAGTGGCATGTAAACTTTATCCTGATCTCATGACATTGATTTTGCTTGGGGCAGAAATAAAGCTTTTGAAGTGGAGGCCAGCTTACACTGGAGGAAGGAGTAGATGGAGGTGTTAAGGGTCTCAGATGTCTTCTATACATTTTCCTCTTCAATACATTTCCCTCTTTTTTTGTGGAGGAGGAACACCTGGTAGTGCTCAGGGCTTTCTTCTTGCTCTCTACTCAGGGATTACTCCTGCAGTGTTTAGGGGATCATATGAGGTATAAGGCAAGTGCCCACCGTGCTGTACTATTTCTATTGCTTTATATCTCTCCATACTAATATCACTATCAAAATCTGTTAATTGTTTTTATGTTAAATGGTAAATAGTTGTGTCAAAGAATAAACAATGTTTCTGAATTTTGCTTTATATTTTCAAGCTGTCATAATCACTTTTAGTCCACTAAATCACATTATAGTCCACAGAGACAGGGATAAAATAAATAAGCTACTATTTAAAATCATGGGGATTGCAGTGTTTTTTAAATGAAAGTTATAGAAAATGATCCATTTCAGTCAAGAAATAATTTTAAAACATTGCAAGTTTGTTCTGAGATCAGCTGTCTGGTATAATTTAGCAATGCAAACATCAAATAAGTTATCTCATGTGCTTTTTCCCTTGTAATTATCTAAAATGTCTCTCCAAACAATTTTTTGTATAATATAAATACTTATGCTTTCAGATAAGATCTTCTCATAAAATTATTTGACTTTACAAGTCTAATTAAAGCAAGCACTTAAAATATAGCACAAGTGATTGGCAAATGTTTCTTCAACTGATTAGTTATCTCACCAGAGAGCTTCTATGAAGTTACTAGGCTTCAAATTCAATTTTCTAAAGAACATAGAGAAGGATTTATAACACAGAAACACAAAACCACAACACTTTTGCATTTAAGGAAATCTTTACCTAGTGCTTTACACTAAAATCAGATTCTCTTCTTAAGGAGATAACCATATTTCTGCGCTTACAGTTGCTCTGTTTAAAGAGCAGATGCCAATTATTTTGCTGTCACATTATTTAGAATTCTAGAATCTGCACTAAGATCGAAGCTTTAATTCAATTATGTTCAGATTATGTGGGCGAAGATCCCCATTTGCAGAAAGGCTTGTGACTAAAAGAGACATCTGATCACCATATAATGATCTGAAAAGAAAAATTGTTTTTATCATGGTAAGTAGAAACCATAAGAAAAGTTGAAGCCATCTATGGATGATCATCTACCTAACAGTAAGCCAAAGTTCTGGATAGTCCTCTGGGCAAAACAGCTTAATATATAATGGTTTAATATATAAACAGTGAAATATTGACTAGTGCAGGCAAAAATGTGTCCAGAGGCAGCAAAATTGCTCCCAGGAAAAGATAGAATAGAACAGGTTAGTGTCTTAGTAGATATAGAGGGCAATGTGAAAAAATAAACTAGGAAATTGTCACAACCTTACTCTACTTTAGGGTTACCTACTGATTGGCTATATGAAATATCCTAGTCTGTTCTCTTAATATGCCCATTGACTTTGGATGTGCTTATTAACTGTCCTTGATGTCTCTGTCATGTTAAACAGAACTCAAATGTTGAGAACCAGTGGAACAATAATATCAAATCGAATAAGTGGGCAACCCGTGAATCCACTTAGACCACCCAGGTGACACTAAAGCTTAGACAGTCCTTGTGTGTTTGTCTCTTTGTGTGCCTGTATGTCTCAGTCTCTGTGATCCACACCCACTGGACAGAGATGGAAGATGCCAATCTGATTGGCTTTAGTGTGGTAAATTGTCACAGTCATCAAAGTCACATGAAGGTCCCCTACTCTGCCTGACTTCAGAGAGCTGCCTGCTAGCTCCTGCTCACTTACCAACTTTGACCTAAACTCCCAACTCAGACCCATACTGCCACTTGCCTCCCTTCCTACCCAGCAGGTAAACCAGATACTTGTATCCTGCAGTGCAAATCAAATCAAATTGAGATTCCATCTCACAATAGTGTGATCCATTTCTATCAAAAAGACTGGAAACTACACATCTTAAAATTATATTTTCTGTCTCTCACTTCCCCTAAGGTATTAGTTCTGTGGTAAGATTACTTGGTTGCTTTATTTAAGGCACCAAAGTTTACAAGAGTGTTATGTTTTAAGGATACAGTGGCACCATCATACTCACCATCAGAGTGCAGCCTCAATGTCTCTCGGGTCCCTTCACCTCCCTTTCCTCTACTGTCTGTTGAGCAGACTCAGTTCTATAGGCAGATTCTCAAGGTCTAAAGTCATTGCTGTAGGTACTCCGACATAGGAAACGTTAGCTCCTGGTGTATGATAAACATACCTTAAAGATGCTTGAAAGTAAAAGAGGAATCCAGTTGTTAGTGTCTTCTGCCCATCTGTTGCCCATTAACACACGTTCTCACATCATATTGAAAGGCTGCAAGAACTAACATTAGAGACTGCATATTAACTATCACAGTACCACATTGTAATGATTTAATGCTAAGCAGGCAAAATGGACAGAATATCCAGGCTTATCTTTAACCTAGCTAACAAAATCACTGGCATAAGTTCTGGTAAAGCAGAACAATAAGTAAAGTTGCAGGATCATAAAAGGAAAAGAGGCAGACCATAGCCTAAAAAGAAGAAAGAAAGTCAAATTGGATAATCCAAGTTAGCAGGTGAGGGCATCAAGGAAGGGATAAGCCAATCAAGAAAAATCACAACCCTAGAGTCCTGAGAGGTAGGCATTCCAAGGCAGGAAGGTCCAAAAACAAGTAAAGAGATAAAAGGGGATGCTTGCAGGGAGACGGGGTCACTCTCTGTGCAAGGGACCCTGGTCGACAAGCACTTGTGCTTCGCGTGAATATAGAAACTTCTTTGCTCGCATTTTTGACTCTGTCTCATTCCTCAGATCACGGACCCTAACAATATGTGCATCTATTTTTCTGGAGTAGGACTGAAGGAGGGTGAAATTTTATTTGATGCAGTGGGGAATGTGTGGTTCAAGGAATGCTTGAATGGTTCTCTGTCACAAACTCTCACAATTGAAGGGTCTTGGATAGAGGTGTGTGGGGGGAGCTTGGACTTCATCCTTCACACGGGGGAGAGCAGGAGAGCACTTAATGTACTTTCCCAAATGCCCAGGAAGAGTCAGTGCTGATCAGGTTCCTATCAGAGTTAACAAAGTAACACTTATGCTAATGGTGTCCAGGGTTATTTCATCTTCACAAATGGATCCAAGTCCATGTATACTTTTATTCCAAATATTGCCATGACTCAAAAAATCTCTCTCTCTCATTGCTGTTATTATAGTACCCAAGAGAGCAAGGGATTAAGCCCATTCTTTACATTCACTATATGCTGTCAGATGGATTCTTACACATGGAAGGCATGTGCTATACCATTTGAACCACATACCCAGCCCCCCATCTCTTTCTTAATTTTCTTTATTTTGTATTTTTCTAGAAGGTAATGTCCTCTTTTTCTATTTTCTCTTGAGTATCAGGTTTAATTTCAGAAAATCTTTGAATCAAGCTTGGTGAAGAGAGGGGGAATCAAATTTGAGAAGACCAGGGACTATGCCTGATGTGTCACCTGAAGGTCTTTTACTGGCAGTACTGGAGGATCATGTCCTGCCAGAGTTGATCCCAGGCTCCCTGATGCAAGACTTCTGCCCAAACTTGAACTATTTCTCCAGTCCCAGCAAAGTGTTTTTGCATTTCATCAATGTTGTTACCTATATTACAATTTTGAGACTTTTGCTGCTAAATAGAATTTTATTATATTAACATATAATTTCTTTGCCCTCTGTTCATAACAATTTTGGTTGTTTCCTGTTTGAGGCTTTAAAGAATAAGTTGGCTATGAAAATTTGTGCATATGTTATATGTTTTAAAATGTACAATTTTAAGTAAGTCTAAAAGAAATCACATTGAATGATGAAGAAAAACCTAGAATTGAATTACATTGAAAACATTACATAAAACTTGTGGGAATGCAATGAAAGCAGTGCTGTAAAGAAAATTGATAGCGTTATATGCTGTAATTTATCTTCTGTTGCCATAAAAGTAGGCTATAGGGTAAAAAATTAATGATTAGAGATTTAGTACCAGCCATGAGGGAGTAACAAGTAACTTACCCTTCTGCTGTAAACAACCATAAAACTGTACAATAGATATGAGGCAACCATTTCCAAGCATAGACAACAGGCAGCACAGGGCTAGCATTAGGATCTTTGATGAAGAGTAAAACAAGGTGAGCTCAACAGTCTCACTGGCTCTTGGTATGGGGTGCTCTCTAAAAGGTAGAACAGATATGAATCCTAAATAGAAAGCAATATTCCAGTGAGACAGAAGACAGAGGTCTTGATGAAGGTGCGTAGATAGAAATAAAATAAAATTTCCCCATGGCAATAAAATTCCTTGGAAGTAGTAAAATCAATAGCCTCAAGGTTGTAAAAAGACCACCTGCTAGATACAGGAATTATACACAGGAATTAAGTCTTGATAATACTTCACCTGGTGCCAAAAGATCCGGAGAAGACTGGACCCAGAGAACCTCCAGCAGGAACAAAGGTCAAAGAAAGAAATTTTAAATAAGATCATCAACCAATCCTAACTCTATCCACTTTGGCAACTACCCTAGCAACGGACTTTTACTAACTAGAAAGTCCCACATTGGGAAGTTTGAGAAACCTATAAAAGCCAACTGAACAAAAAGAATGCACATAGACTGCCTGGCCAATGTGCTGCTTGTGTCCATGTGGCCAAGCACATGATGTGACCAAGCACGAGTGTTGCCTGCATCTCCCCTCTTGAGATGTGTACTAGAGCTCCTCCACCTTTGGAGAAGCCTGTGTTCTCTCTTGAGCACATTACTCTCTCCCTTTATCTCCTTTTTCCCTTTCCTCAAAGACCTCCAAATAGGGGCTGGAGCAATTGCACAGCAGGTAGGGCATCTGCCTTGCACATACGGTCAACCAGGTTTCGGTTCCCAGCATCCCAGATGGTCTCCCGAGCACCACCAGGAGTAATTCCTGAGTGCATGAGCCAGGAGTAACCCCTGTGCATTGCCGGGTGTGACCCTCTCCCGCCCAAAATAAAACCCTCCAAATAAAAACTGTTTTTCACTTCATTCCTCACTGACTAATGCAATTATTTTTTTGTGAGAAAGACAAGGACCCTGGAATTCCTGTGTAAGGCCTTGGGCTGACATTCTTTTTCTGCAAAGAGCAATTCCTCACTCCAGTCTGAGTCCATGACTCCCAGAGAAATCAAGTGGTGGGAATTGACTCCCATGTTGAGAAGGACAATGGACGTCACGTGTGGCTTGATGGCTATCTAGTGGACATGGCGGGATTCATGATCCATGCAAAGAAAGAACACTGGGTCAGGAGGTCAAAAATGGAGATTTTTTAAAACAAATGCTGAGTTATGTATAGGTTGGGTGAGACTCTCTGCGGCCAAGTGGAGACTGACAGGGTTCTGAGAGGAGTTGGAGATTTCAGTGGTGGCACAGTGTGGTGATATTAAAGTGGCGAACTGAGTTCTAATGGGTGCCAATCATCCTTATAATATTATATAGGCAATAATCATTGGAATTTCTGTATATATTTTTCATTTTATTAATTATTATTATTATTTGGTTATGGGCCTCAACTGGCAGTGCTCAGGACTTACTCCTGGCTCTGAGCTCAGGGATCACTCCTGGTGGGCTCAGGGACTGATATGGAGTGCTGGTATCAAACACAGGTCAACTGTGTTCAAGGCAAGTTCTGTACCCACTTTTCTATTGCTCCAGCCCTGCATATTTACCATTTTATTATCAATATTTTATGCATTCCAAATAGTCTTGCTAAAATCAGTTTCCTTCTTGTTTGAAATCAATAATTTAAATCTTTTCTGAAAGAAGTCTCCTGGTAGTAGATGTTCTCATTTTCTAAATTAATAAATATTTCATTTCACTTTTATTCCTGAATAATAGATCCAATGAAGTCTAGACTTTAGGTTGAGTTATCATCTTTGAAAACATTGTAATTATTTCATTGTATTTAATCTCCATTTCTGCTCTTTAGAAGTGTGCCCTCCTTGGAGTAGAGAAATAATATGGAGGTTAAGGCACTTACCTTGCACACTACCAATCCCAATTTGATCCCTGACATCATATGAAAGAAAGAAAGAGAGAAAGAGAGGAAAAAAATAGAGGAAAATAGATAGATAAAGAGAGGGAAAGAGGGAGAGAGGAGTGAAAGGGGGAAGAAGGGAAGGAAGGAAGACAGGAAGAAGGGAAGGAAGGAAGACAGGAAGGAAGGAAGGAAGGAAGGAAGGAAGGAAGGAAGGAAGGAAGGAAGGAAGGAAGGAAGGAAGGAAGGAAGGAAGGAAGGAAGACAGAGAGGAAGGAAGGAAGGAAGGAAGGAAGGAAGGAAGGAAGGAAGGAAGGAAGGAAGGAAGGAAGGAAGGAAGGAAGGAAGACAGAGAGGAAGGAAGGAAGGAAGGAAGGAAGGAAGGAAGGAAGGAAGGAAGGAAGGAAGGAAGGAAGGAAGGAAGGAAGGAAGGAAGGAAAGAAGGTAACCTTACATTCATTTACCATGTTTCTTTTCTCTTGGATTTTTTCAGATCTTTTCTTTACCTTCGTTATGTTATATAACAGAAGTTTCTCTGTTACGCTTCTAGGCAGTCTGTCCCTAAGTGTTTCAGTATACTGTTTGAGATAAACTCGTCTTGTTATACTCTTGGGGGAGTTTATGTTTTTAAAATTTGCAATATTCCTTCTTAGTTTTCTCTGTTTTCCACTAGACATCAGTCACTCATATTCAATCCTTTTTGTTTCTTAACTTTTCTTTCATACTTTCAATCTGGATACCTCATTAAGAAATTGTCAGTTAAGGGGCTGGAATGATAGCACAGTGGGTAGGGTGTTTGCTTCGCACATGGCCGACCCAGGTTTGATCCCTAGCATCCCAGCACCACCAGGAGTGATTTCTGAGTGCTTGAGTTAACCACAAGCTAATGTCCAAGCTCGCAAAGCTGTGCAAGAAGCAATAAAGGAAGACCTCAAAGAGAGAAGCGCAGCAGTGTTGGCAGATGCAGCAGAAGCCGGGAAAAATATTCACAGCACTCGCCTGTCCTTTGCCAACTACAAGACCAAGATGACTCCCCTCCCACGTCCTGATGGATCTATCACATCTTCCAGAAGGGCAACGGAGAGGATTATTCACGACTTCTACTCAGATCTCTTCGACAGCCACGTCCATCTTCCCACATACCAAATTCCGCAGGATGGATAAGTTGTTCGCAATGTCCTCCCTTCCAAAATCCGACATGCCATTTTGTCAGTAAAGACGCATACAGCACCTGGTCCAGAAAAGGTCTTACCTGAACACCTGAAGAATCTGCTGCCAGTACTCATCAATAGACTGGCTTGGTTCTTCACATGCTACCTGTCCATGTGCAAGGTTCCGTCCCAATGGAAAACCGGGAGGACTGTTCTGTTGTATAAGAAGGGAGACATTCACAACATCGGCAACTATCATCCAATCTGCCTGTTGTCTGTCGTCTACAAGTTGTTCACTTATGTCATCCTGAATAGAATAGACAGAACACTAGACGAAGGACAACCATGCGAGCTAACCGGCTTCCAAAAAGGATTCAGCACGATCGACCATATCCACAGAGTGACCAAGCTCATTGAACTTTCGCGAATGTTCAAGATGCCACTCATGTTCATCGATTTAAAGAAGGCCTTTCATTCTGTTGAGACTGAAGTGGTCATTGAAGCCCTAGCCAAACAGGGCATTCAAACTCAGTATATCAAGATCCTCTGTGAGCTGTATTACGGATTCACCACCAGGATCTCACCCTTCTACAAGGAAGTGATCATTGACGTAAAGAGAGGGGTTCGGCAGGGTGATACCATTTCACCGAAACTCTTCAGTGCCACCCTCGAGAACATCATACAATGACTGAAATGGGAAGGAATGGGAGTGAAGATAGACGCTTGGCAACTACACCACCTCCGCTTCGCTGATGATATTATTCTAATAACACCAAACATTAGCCAAGCAGCACAAATGCTGGCTGACTTTGACCGTGAGTGTGGAAAAGTCAGACTGCAGCTGAATCTCACCAAAACAATGTTCATGAAAAACGAACTAGTCCCTGACGTTCCATTTGCTCTCAATGGAATGAACATCTTTGAGTGCAGCAGCTATGTGTACCTGGGTTGAGAATTCAACATGAGGAACAACTTGGTGCAAGAACTTCGCAGGAGGAAGAGAGCAACATGGAATGCCTTCAAGAGCGTTGAAGAAGTGGTTAAGAGGACAAAGAACCTCCAGCTCCAGGTACATCTTTTTGACTTCACTGTTCTTCCTGTACCTACATACGCCTCAGAGACCGGGGCCCTACAAAAACAGGATGAGAACGCTATTTGGGTATCCCAAAGAGGAATCAAAAGAGCTATGCTTGGAGTATCACGTTTCACTCAAGTGAGAGAAGGAATCTGGAGTTCATTGATGATCTCCATTGATGATCAAGAATCAGGGACGCTGTCTTGTTTGCCAAGGCATCAAAAATCAGATGGGCCGGACACGTAATGTGATTCAGAGATGACCACTGGACTAGAGCTGTTACCGACTGGATTCCATGGGACGTCAGAAGACCACGTGGCCGCCCACCTATGAGATGGTCAGACTTCTTCATCAAAACTCTGAATGAACGGTTTGAGGCTCTTCCTGTTCCTTGAGCGAGCATGTATCATTGGGCTATACTAGCATGAGACAGGGACGAATGGAGACATTACTGGCGCCCGTTAAAGGAAATCGAAAATCAACGAGATGACCAGTGATACATGTGATTCAAACACCAATCCCATCTCCATTACACCTTCCCACCATTGTAAAAACATCCATATTTTGGATAGTTCCATCCCAAACTTCAATCTCTGCCCCAAAGCAGAACCGAAATAATATATTTTATATTGTTTGTTATGAAAAACCGCTGAAAATGCTACAAAAAAATATCCTTAGAGGAAAGAGTGAGAAGATTGTTGTATTTAACCCAGGGTCCATTAAGTCCTTCTATAAGAGACCACTAACATGTTGTTAAAGGTTGAGTCTTGTGTGCTTTATGTATACATGTATACATAAAGCACACAAGAATATGTATATATATCTGTAAAAAAAAAGTGTATATTTCCTTCTAAGATTGGTTGCCTCCAACGTTGAATCGTTATCAAATGTGGTTCGGTAATATTGGTGTATGGGTAGGGCGTGTGGTTGTGGCGGCTGGGATCTGGAGGTTTTTGGCTGCTGGCACAGGGTCCCTTGTGGTGGGGAGTGGTCTCACCTGGTCTCCTCTGGGTTCCCCAGAGTGAAACAGCCTGGCGCAGGGTCCAGTGCCATGGTTATGGTGAGAGTCATGTTATGCTCCCTTCTGGGAGAGAAGGACATGTGATTTGGATGGGTGGTAGCTGGTGACGAGATTATTTGGTGCCAGCCAGTGGTGGCTGAAGTGAATAGTTTTTTATGGAGGCAAAAGCTGATGGAAAATCAAACATATGATAGGGGAGAAAGAGGAAATATGAATTCTTGAGGTGAATAGTTTAAGATGTTAAGGGATATGTCAAGTAATTAGTCAGATATATGAATTCAAAGTTGAGCGAGAGGTCGATGATATAATTGAGAATCTTCCCGCATATAATAGTATTTAAATCCTAAGTAGAATTGTAATAAATGGAATAGCACTAACTGGAATTGTATTGAAGTTAAAAGTAACTGGGAAGTTAGGGTGGGAGGGAAATGTAAGCACACTCCAATATTAAAAACTTAAGTCATCATCATGATGACGATCATACTTAAGTAGATGAGGAATAAGCAGCAAGGAGACAAAGACTCAAGCCAAAATAGTGAAAGAAAGCCATGGAAGCAAGTTATTTCAATTGGAGGGTTAGTTGGCTGAAAAGTCAAGTAAAATCAGGTTTAAGATTTAAGTTGATCAAAGTGGATTCTAGAAGGAATGGGAGATGGTGAACGAGACTATGAGTTTAGAGAAGTTTTAAAACTTGCCATGCCTAATAGAAAAGCAGAGGAATGACACAGTCTAATGAAAAATGTTGATCAAGAGTTTTTACATTGTAGGATGGGTGAATTAACTGTATTTTATATATGAAAATGATCTAGCAGAGAGGAAAAAGAAGTAAGGGAGAAATTCTGAAGTAAAGTCACTAAGAAAGAGAAGAGAGTGTCTACATATAGGGAGAACCATACCAAGTAGCACGGACATGAGGAGATAGGACATATGACTACAAATATTGGATTATACTGTAATTGAAACCTGTAGCATTTTCTTCTAATTTTTAAGAGTAAAAGCAGCTTCTGGAGGAGAAAGTCCCTTCCCTAGATTTTAACTACTACTAACTTTATAAAATCACTTACTCATTATCCAGATCAGAGTAAATTTATCCAGCTAGTTGTGTCACTCTCAGGGACCCTTGATTATCTCTGGTGAATGGGGGAATTACCAGTACTATTTAGAACACTCAAAAGTAATATTTTGGGGGCCAGAGCGATAGCACAGCAGGTAGGGCGTTTGCCTTGCATGCGGCCGACCCAAGTTCGATCCCCGGCATCCCATATGGTCCCCCAAGTACTGCCAGGAGTAATTCCTGAGTGCAAAGCCAGGAGTAACCCCTGAGCATCGCTGGGTGTGACCCAAAAAGAAAAAAAAAGTAATATTTTGGAGTCCAATCCCAGTCTGGTCCAAGAAAGAACCACTATTGGAGAGTAAAATGGAAGTGGTCTGGGGCCTGGTCCTGAAAAGGTGATATTTACTTTCTTATTTTTTCATGTTTTCACATGTTAGGAACAGATATCAATTTATTTACCTAAAAGAAGTGAATGCACCATTTCTTAAAATTAGAACATAATTATCAGAATCTCCTAATTCTTCAGAAAATGTTTTACATGTTTTCTATCCTAACCTTGTTTTATTCTCAAAAGGCAAGTGCAACAGTAGTTACAAAGGCCTAATGCCAAGACTGGGATCTGAGTCACTGAGATCTACATCTGACATCATGTTCTAAAGCCTGAAACTAAAAACCCCATCCTCTGATTTCTATCCTCTCTCTGATTTTGTCGAATACTTTACCCATGTTGTCAAATTTAAGGGAAATTGCAAGTAAATGAGTATTCCGTAAGGATTCAACCTCACATTCTGGATTGAAATGTGTCACCTGTAGACTCAGTAGTTGATGGTGTCCCATGGACTGGTGGCTGTTTAAAAGCCAGTGGTGCTTTACAAATACCCAACTCA
Organism: Sorex araneus; assembly: GCF_027595985.1. Lineage (NCBI taxonomy): Eukaryota > Metazoa > Chordata > Mammalia > Eulipotyphla > Soricidae > Sorex > Sorex araneus. Next base: position 237,629,518 of record NC_073302.1, on the reverse strand, counting down.
GCTACTCAATTCTCTATAGCTGAACTCTCACTTTTCTCATTTGCCTCATAACTCAAATTAACTACCTTCAGATTCATTTCCACATGTCATTTCTCTTGTTAGAGCTCTGATGAGGGGTGTATTAGGATAAATATGCATCATATTTGCCTTACTTTCAAATAGGCACTTTGTCTAAATATATCATATTTGCTGAAAGCATGAGATGCCTTGGTCCACCATTCAAATGCCTAAGGCATGTGGGGAATCTAGTCATAATATGAAGAGCAGGAGTTACCTGCACGGTATCCCTCTCCATTTTGTATTTAGGCTTCCACCTCTTAACCTTGCAGTTTATGTGTTTCAGGGGAAATGAGCTCACTGCCCCAACTCCAGGGATTCACGGCGTGGACACAATTGCTTAATCATCATTCTTGAGCCACAATTGAGTCTTTAAGTCTCTAAGCCTTGCCCAGAGATGGCAGCTTAATGGGACCGGAGTGGGATTCAGCACTAGTATTTGAGTGGTTTTTTAGATGATTCCCATGAGCATCTGTTATAAATTGAATAATGTCTCCCAACCCAATTTATATCCTAATCTCCTTGTACCTCAGAATATAATGCTTTTTAGAAATAGGATCATTGCAGATCGAATTTGTTAAAGTGAGATTATACTGGAGTAGGGTGAACCATTAATCAGTATGACTGGTTCCTTAGAAAGAGGGGCATTGAACAATGACAGACACAGAGAGCATCATGTAAAGATAAAGGCAGAAATTGAGCTCATATGACGAGAACTGAAGAAAACCAAAGGTGGCCTGAGAAGAAATCTGTAACGGAATCTTCCTCATTACCTTGTAAGAAAACTATTGTGTTATTGACATCTCTATTTCTAATATCTAGTCTCCAAAACTGTGAGCTCCAAAATTTGAGTGGTTTAAGTAATCTAATGTGTAGACCTAGCAAATTAATTCTATAAAAACAGAACCACAGAATGAAATGATGGCCCCAAAATGCAGGTCTAAGCTAACTAAGCTAAACTAACGATGTTTCCCAGACCTCAGGGCCTGGCTTCAAAGTTCCACAAGTGTTTGTCGTGGCAAACTTCATGATTTCAACTTTATTTTTTAAATATCTAAGCAATAGTCCATTTATATATATTTATATATATATATGTATGTGTGTATGTATATACATATATCACAGTTTTTTTTGTTTATTTTTTTGGCTTTTTGGGTCACACCCGGCAATGCACAGGGGTTACTCCTGGCTCTGCACTCAGGAATCACACCTGGCGGTGCTCAGGGGACCATATGGGATTCTGGGAATCGAACCTGGGTTGGCCGCGTGCAAGGCAAACGCCCTACCCGCTGTGCTATCACTCCAGCCCCTATCACAGTTTTTTTATCCAGTTCTCAGACAATTGTGTTGCTTCCAGATTTTGATTATTATAAATTGTGCTCTAATGAAAATTGGAGCACAGGTATTTTTTGAAATAGTGTTTTGGGGATTCTAGGGTAAATACCCAGAGAAGTAGAATTACTAAGTCGTTTGCCTTGCATGTAGCTGACCCATGTTCGATTCTTCTGTCCCTCTCAGAGAGCTCGGCAAGCTACCGAGAGTATCCCACCTGCACACCAGAGCCTGGCAAGCTACCCGTGGTGTACCCGATATGCCAAAACCATTAACAACAAGTCTCACAATGGAGATGTTACTGGTGCCCACTCGAGCAAATCGATGAATAATGGGATGACAGTGCTTCAGTGCTATATAAGCTTAATTCCTAGCTTTCTGAGAAGTATTAATACTGTTTTTCAAAAAAGGTGATATCAGTTGACAATCCCATCAGTGGATGAGGGTGCCTTTTCTGCCACATCTATGCTGACACTGCATAGTTTTGTTCTTTGTGATGTGTGTCAGTCTTACTGGTGTGTAAGGTGATATCTTATTGATTTACTTTGCATTTCCCTGACAATAAATGATTGAGAATATTTTCCCATATACCTATTGGCCATCTGTATGTCTTATTACAAAAGTGCCTGTTCATCTCTTCTCCCCATGAAAATGATGGTTTCTTTTATGTTGTTGTTGCTAAATTGTTACTGTTTTTAGCATATTGGATACACCACAGGTAGCTTGCCAGGCTCTGCCGTGAGGGTAGGATACTCTCAGTAGCTTGCCAGGCTCTCTAAGAGGAACAGAGGAATCAAACCCGGGTCAGCCATGTGCAAGGCAAACGCTCTATCCACTGTGCTATCGCTCCAGTCAAAGATTAGCTGTCCACATATCTAAGGATCTACTAAAGGTCTCTCAAATCTATATTTTTGGTCTAAGAGTCTGTCTTAATTCCACACTGATTTATTATTGCTTTATAGTATAACTGAGGAAAGAGAAGCCTCCCATCTTCTTTTTCCTTTGGTTATTTGGGGGCACAGGTTTCTGATTCTATTTCCTAATTTCAGACCTGAGTAATTTCTGAGACTTGGAACTGATCCTGGCATGAAGACCTAATCCAACTGATCCAGGTATGAAGACCTAACAAAAGGACCTAGAAGTACCACAATAGGTTATAGTTGCCCCAGTCTTTCTGCAAAGATTTTTAACCATTTTTCTGGGCAATTATGTGCTATGAAAGGAATAATACCAACTAGATATTTAAGAAATGGACACATGAACCTTTGGACACACAATCTAAGTTTATATTTGATACTCATAATCCAACATTATCAAGGGCCTCTTCAAAGAAGTGAGATACATGCAAAACACGTAGTCCCTGGTATCTCCGTATCTTGACCCAGGATAGTTCAGAGAATGACCAGTTACCCAGATACTTCTTATCTCTCCCAATGTACAATGGGAGTGGAAATGCAAGTAACTGAAAAACTTTTCCCTTGGTCTGTTTATAAGGACTTTATTTATACTAGATAAATAGGAAGATTAAAATAATAAAATTGAAGGTAATAATTATATTATACAACCAGAAATAAATAGTAGTATAATTCCTGTTATTATTTTAGCAACTAATTCATGACTATCAATTTTTAACCTTTTTCCTTACTTCTAAAAATCAATAGTTTAATATGTAAGAATATTGAAATATTTTTACATTAATTTAATTTAACTCAGGAGTTTACAAGTTAATAGCAATAAAAATGAATTTGAATCTCATTTAAGTCATGTTAGCTGTCATTGCAGGAGAACATAAAAGATAGGTGTCATAATTTTTAAGTGATATTAAATTGAAATATGTTTATTTCAACAAGTTAATTTTTAAAAAGGCAATCTTTGGGTCAGGGAGATATCTCAACACACTGGAGTGCTTTCTTTGCATGTAGGGGGCCCATGTTCAGTCTCTAGTACTGTCTGGTCCACTTTGCACTGTGCCATGAAAGCATAGCCAGTTTGACTTTCCACCTCAGTAGGAGAAAACTTTTTAAAATATTTCATTTTAAACTTCTAAGTTTGAAAAAAATAATTAAAAATTTTAAGTTGTATCATTCTACTATTTGGATATCTTCTATCAGAAATAAAATTGTGTATCATGTGTATACATACTTGCCTAAGAGATTTTATGGTTCTTTGTTTCTTTGGCTCTGATGTGTGTGTGTATGTGTGTATTTGCAGACACCTGACCTTCCAAGTATTCCAATGAAGCTTTCCACTAGATCACATGAAATAAAGTTGTAACCCAAACTAATATGCTAAGAACATCTGTTCCCACTTCTCAATTGCAAGCAAGAAAGTAAACATCAAATCCCTTCTCTAGTCTGCCTTAACCAGACACATGAGACTATCTTTGATTTTATCACATGAGCACAAGTTAATTCTGAAACAGTTTTAACAAAAATGTAAAAATTTTGACTTGCAAGAAAGAATACACATTCTTTTCCAGCGCACAGGGAACGTTTTCCAAAATAGACCACGTTCTGGGCCACAAATTATACCTTAATAGTATCGGGAAGATAGAAATTGTATCAACTATCTTTTCAGACCATGATGCACTGAAGATCAAAGTTAATCACGCACAGACGCGAAGAACCAAATCAAACACTTGGAAATTAAACAACTCACTATTGAACAACGAGTGGGTCACGAAGGAAATTAAGGAAGAAATCAAGAGATACCTCGAAACAAATGAGAATGAAGACACAAGCTACCAGAACCTATGGGACGCAGCTAAAGCTGTGTTAAGGGGAAAATTTATAGCTCTGCAAGCCTTCCTCAGAAAAGAAGAAAGGGCCTATACAGAGTGCTTGACTTCTCAGCTCAAGATCTTAGAAGAGGACCAGCAAAAGGAACCCAAACCAGATCGAAGGAAAGAAATAATAAAACTTAGAGCAGAAATTAATGATATGGAAACCCGAAAAACAATCCGAAAGATCAATGAAACAAAGAGCTGGTTCTTTGAGAAAATAAATAAGATTGAAAAACAAACTGCTAGCAAGACTCACAAAGAAAGAAAGAGAGAAAACCCTAATAAACCAAATCAGAAATGAAAAGGGGGACATCACAACAGAAACCAAGGAGATTCAAAGGATCATCAGAGACTATTTGAAAGTCTGTATGCCACGAAACAAGAGAACCTAAAAGAAATGGATGTATTCCATGACTCCTACAATCTCCCAAGACTGAACCAAGAAGACGTGAAATACCTGAATAGGCCCATAAATATCAAGGAAATTGAAACCGTAATCAAAAGTCTCCCCAAAAACAAAAGCCCAGGTCCAGATGGATTCACTGGCGAATTCTTCCAAACATTTAAAGAAGACTTGCTGCCAGTTCTCCTCAAGCTTTTCCAGGAAATTGAAAAGACAGGAACCCTTCCAAACAATTTCTACGAGGCACATATCTATCTCCCTAATACCAAAAGCAAACAAAGACACCACTAACAAAGAAAACTATAGACCAATATCCTTGATGAACACCGATGCAAAGATCCTCAACAAAATACTTGCAAATAGAATCCAACAACTCATCAAAAAGATCATACACCATGACCAAGTGGGATTCATCCCGGGGATGCAAGGATGGTTTAACATTCGGAAATAAATCAATATAATCCATCATATCAACAAAAGTAAAGATAAAAACCATATGATCATATCAATAGATGCTGAGAAAGCATTTGACAAGATCCAACACCCATTCATGATAAAAATTCTCACCAAAATGGGTTTTGGAGGAACTTTTCTCAAGATAGTCAAAGCCATCTACCACAAACCTATGGCAAGCATTATCATCAATGGAGAAAAACTAAAGGCCTTTCCTCTAAGATTGGGGACAAGACAAGGATGCCCACTCTCACCACTTCTCCTTAATATAGTACTGGAAGTATTAGCAATAGCCATCAGGCAAGAAAAAGATATTAAGGGGATTCAGATTGGAAAGGAAGAAATCAAGCTCTCACTATTCGCAGACGATATGATACTATACCTAGAGAAGCCTAAAAGCTCTAGTAAGAAACTCTTAGAAACAATTGACCTGTACAGTAAAGTCGCAGGCTATAAAATCAATACCCAAAAATCCATAGCCTTGCTATATGCAAACAATGAGACAGAGGAAAGGGACATGAAAAAAGCAATCCCGTTCACAATCATGCCCCAGAAAATCAAATACCTTGGAATCAACTTAACTAAAGAAGTAAAGGACCTCTACAAAGAAAACTATAAAACCCTACTCCAAGAAATAAAAGAGGACATGAGGAAATGGAAACATATCCCCTGCTCATGGATAGGGAGAATAAACATTGTCAAAATGGCAATACTCCCCAAAGCATTATACAGATTTAACGCAATCCCTATAAGTATAGCCATGGCATTCTTCAAAGAAATGGATCAAGCAATCCTGAAATTTATATGGAACAATAAACGCCCATGGATAGCTAAAACAATTCTTGGGAAAAAGATGATGGGAGGCATTACCCTCCCCAACCTTAAACTCTACTACAAAGCGGTAACAATTAAAACAGCATGGTACTGGAACAAAGGCAGAGCTGAAGAACAATGGAACTTGGTGGAATATCCCTACACACAACCTCAAATGTACGATCATCTAATCTTTGATAAGGGAGCAAGAGATGTGAAGTGGAGCAAGGAAAGCCTCTTTAACAAATGGTGCTGGCACAACTGGACAACCACATGTAAAAGAATGGGCTTAGACCTCGACCTGACACCCTGCACAAAAGTCAGATCAAAATGGATTAAAGACCTCAACATCAGACCACAAACCATAAGGTACATTGAAGACAAGGTCGGAAAAACCCTCCACTATATTGAAGATAAAGGTATCTTCAAAGGTGACACGGAACTAAGCAATCTAGTAAAAACAGAGATCAACAAATGGGACTACATTAAACTAAAAAGCTTCTGCACCGCAAAAGATACAGTGACCAAAATACAAAGACTATCTACAGAATGGGAAAGGATATTTACACAATACCCATCAGATAAGGGTTTGATATCAATGGTATATAAAGCACTGGCTGAACTCTACAAGAAGAAAACATCCAACCCCATCAAAAAATGGGGCGAAGAAATGAACAGAAACTTTACCAAGGAAGAGATACGAATGGCCAAAAGGCATATGAAAAAGTGCTCTGCATCACTAATCATCAGAGAGATGCAGATCAAAACGACCATGAGATACCACCTCACCCCACAGAGACTAGGACACATCCAAAAGAACAAAAGCAACCGCTGTTGGAGAGGATGTGGGGAGAAAGGGACCCTTCTACACTGCTGGTGGGAATGCTGGCTAGTTCAGCCCTTTTGGAAAACAATATGGACGATTCTCAAAAAACTAGAGGTTGAGCTCCCATTTGACCCAGCAATACCACTGCTGGGAATATATCCCAGAAAAGCCAAAAAGTATAGTCGAAGTGACATCTGCACTTACATGTTCATCGCAGCACTGTTTACAATAGCCAGAATCTGGAAAAAAACCTGAGTGCCCTAGGACAGATGACTGGTTGAAGAAAGTTTGGTACATCTATACAGTGGAATACTATGCAGCTGTTAGAAAAAATGAGGTCATGAAGTTTACATATAAGTGGATCAACATGGAAAGTATCATGCTAAGTGAAATGAGTCAGAAAGAGGGAGATAGACATAGAAAGATTGCACTCATCTGTGGAATATAGAATAATAGAGTAGGAGTCTAATACCCAGGAATAGTAGAAATAAGTACTAGGAGGTTGACTCCATGGCTTGGAGGCTGGTCTCTCATTCTGGGCAACTCAGAGAAGGGAGCACCAAGTAAAATGTGGTCAGAGGTCATGCGGGGGGAGGAGTGACGCGAGCCGAATGTAGACTAGAGACTGAACACAATGGCCACTCAACACCTTTATTACAAACCACAACACCTAATCAGAGAGAGAGAACTAAAGGGAATACCCTGCCATAGTGGCAGTTTGGGGTGGGGGAGACGGGACTGGGGAGGGTGGGAGGGACCCTGGGTTTACTGGTGGTGGGGAATGGGCACTGGTGAAGGGATGGGTTATCGAACTCTGTATGGGGGAAACATGAGCACAAAAATGTATATATCTGTAACTGTACCCCCACGTTGATTTACTAATTAAAAATAAACTATTAAAAATAAATAAATAAATAAGCTGAATAAAATAAAATAGGAATAATATTTCAATTTTATAATTTTTATATAATGGTGCAAATTAGAGAGTGTATATAAATTTTTTGCACAAGATACAGCACACAGAAGAACAATACGTTGTAACAATAAATTACTTTTTAAGTATAAAAAAATATTTTGACTTGCCTTGAAATGAAACTATAGGAGCTGGCATGATACTACAGCAGGTAGGTCATTTGCCATGCATGCGACTAACCAAGGTTCAATCTCTGGCATCCCTTATGGTCCTCTGAGCACTGGCAGGATACTGAGTGCAGCGTTGAATAACCCCTGAGCATCCCCAGGTGTGGCTCCTAAACAAAAACAAACAGAAAATAAACAAAAACTACTTTTTAACAAAGAAATAAAACAATGATCTTTTGTGATAAACATATGTCACAATTCAGAGTTTTCTGTGAAGAGATGGATTGAGTGGTTTTCTTAGTGACGATACAGCTAGCAGTGACCCTAAAAGAACATTCTTATGTCTGTCAACAACTATAAAGCCTCAGATGATAAGCTAAAGTAGCTTTCGCTTTCAGTATCCAGATTTAAGAAATCAATAAAATACGGTTGATGGAGCCAATGACAACCTAAGATGATTTTATCTCAACAAGTGAAAACAATGCCAGATGTCTGGAGTGTGCTGGCCATGCACTTTGTACAACATAAGGCCATTGCACAATTTTTATTTTTCCACCAATTTTTTCATGTATCCTTGGTGTCCACTCAGAGCTCAACTGTCTGATTTCTGTGCCTCAGTAGGCATCTGCACCATTGTTAATACCTTTCTATGTATATTGGAATGATTCTTTATTAATTAACCAGATAAATTCATAATCTAAACTCCCTGTAAATACAGAATAAAAAAGTGGAAGAGGATTTTAATTGCCTTATATTTAGCCTCCATTAGATGGAGTCTGAACCTCTGTTGAGGATAGATATTTAAATCCCTGGAAGAAGACACTCTACTAATACTTAACTAGTACTATTCTCATGTCTAGGAACTTTTCCAGAGATATTTACATCTTATATAAATTATTAGCAAACAAACTTTTGTTTTTGTTTTTGTTTTTTGCATTTTGGGTCACACCCGGCGATGCTCTGGGATGGGGTTACTCCTGGGTCTGCATTCAGGAATTACTCCTGACAGTGCTCAGAGGACCATATGGGATGCTGGGAATCAAATCCGGGTTGGCCACATGCAAGGCAAATGTCCTACTCACTATGCTATTGCTCCAGCCCCGCAAACAAACTTTTGATGAATTTACTAATGTGCCTCCTTATTGAGAAAAAGAAAGGTTTTTAATTTGTAAGATGTCTTTCTGAAGTAAATTAACAGAAGTCATAAACATTCAAATTCAATTTTTGATCAATTTCTGCCTTTATTATATACTTAAATTATACTTTCCAAAATAGTAGAGAGAAATTATTTTATGAAAATTATTAATGGTTGGATCTAATACTGCCAATGCTTTGTCCATAGTGTTGATCAGGAAAAATTTAGCTAGAGAAGCATGCTTATTATCAAATGAATATAAGTATCAATTAGATAAATCATCAAATATATTATCAGTACTAAATCTCAAATAAAAAGTATAAAGTATATATATATACATATATATGTGTGCAGGGAAGATGCTCAGAACGATAAAGGATTATAAATAAAATGCAATAATTTAAGTAGAAATATTGCTTACTTATTAAACCATTTTACTTTTTTTGATTGGGCATAATAAATTTAGTTCAACAGGACTAAAAGTAGGATTATACAGTTTTTTACCTCAAATGTATATTTTGATTCTACTTCAGAACTTTATTATCAAGGAGTTCTAAATGCCTCACCAATTATTTTTAGATAAGAAAATGCTAATGCGAGCCGGGGCCAGTGCTCCGCTCCGGCCGGCCGGGTTTTCGGCCCGGGTGCCCATGCCTCTGCAGAGCCGGTGGATGTGGAACAAGCGGGAACCAGAGACAGCTTTAGGAATTGGGGTTCCAGCAAGTGCTTGCACCCGTGTATGGAGACTGTGAACTAAGCTTTTGCCCCACGCCAGCTAACTGAGGAAATAACCTTCCTTCTTGGTCTCTCTCCCCTCCGGGAGAAGGCGTGGTGTCTGACATTTTGTGGGTCCGTTGAGAAGGTATGAACTTTTGGCACGAGAAAAAAAAAAAAATGTGTGCTTTGAACTTGAAACAGCCGCGGGATACAGGGCCAGCCCCCAGCCAGGACCGGTGCTCCGCTCCGGCCGGCCGGGTTTTCGGCCCAGGTGCCCATGCCTCTGCAGAGCCGGTGGATGTGGAACGAGCAGGAACCAGAGACAGCTTTAGGAATTGGGGTTCCAGCATCTGGCAGAATTTTCCCTGGACTTTATACAGAAATCCAAAACCGCGCGGATGCTGCCGCGTCCGCGTGACTTAACATTTAAAATTGTCAGCAATGTGAAACGGTTCCTTTTGAACAGGTCTGAATTGGGGGGGAAACTCCAAATAATAACAGTAAGTTTTTGTTGAAATATTGAAGGTTTTTAACGTAGCAGCCACCTCTCTGGACTGTGAACTAAGCAAAAGCCCCATGCTGCCCGACGCGGCGTGGCGTACACCGTACTATGAGGCGCTGGAAGGAGGATGAGGGGGAAAAAGGAAAAAAAAAAAAGGGAAAAGGAAAAAAGGGGGAAAAAAAAAGAGAAGAGGGAGAGAGTTATGTACTTGTAGCAGTGGGGCTACATATCTCTTCATTTCCAGCAATGAAAAACTAATTAACAAATGTAGTAGGTCTGTCTCTCTTGGTTGGACACTCTAACAACTATAGTGAGTTTTGTGTTGAATTATGGAATGTAATCAAGGTATAGAAAAAATGAAGTGAAATTCATTAGTTATACAGTAGGGGGTAGGGGGTGGGGGCGGGGGGTATACTGGGGTTTCTGGTGGTGGAATATGGGCACTGGTGAAGGGATGGGTGTTTGAATATTGTATAACTGACATATAAACCTGCAAACTTTGTAACTTTCCACATGGTGATTTAATAAAAAGTTAAAAAAAAAGAAAGAAAATGCTAATGCTGCTGTGAAATATATTAAACTTGAGTAACGCAGATTCATAATCTCTCTTCTTAGAGTCATGAGTGCTTTGTTATTAAGACTTTTTCAGCAGTATTCTAAGACTGCATCAATAATTCAATACATTAATATTTCTACATAAAGTGAATTAATATTTACACACAGTGTAATGAATAAAGATTAACTATAGCTTCATGTCAGTTAAGGTCAATTTTTGCAGTAAGATGGGTTATGAAAGTTATTCGGTTTTCAGCAAATGCAGAAGTGAGATTGATGGAGTGGACAACTCCAAAATAAAACTTTCCCTCTATTTGGAGGTGTCCTGAGCAGTATTTTGGGACCTTTGAGTACTTTCTGCAGTACTCAGCCTGGCTCCGGTCAAACTTATCAGAACTGGGAACACCAGAGTCATCTTGGTTGGTAGAACTAGAAACGGAACCTGGAGACTCCATCCTCTCACACTTTCCCCAGATCCTCTTGTCCTCTCTTTAATTCTGCCTCACATTCCAAGAAAGAAACTGCTTTTTCATTTGCAGAAAATTGAAGATTCTGGCAACTCACTGCTAAAAATTTATAATTTGTTTCTTATTTCCTTTGTTCCAGACTCCAAGTATATGTTTACCACCTACATATTACTTCGCTCTCACTTTGAAGAAAGATTTCATGAAGGAAGTTAAAAAACATCAATCAATTTTATAGGTAACAATGGAAGATCTATATAAAATTTCTCATTTAATGATGCTATCCTTTAGCAGAATTCAGCTCATCACTAGAATATTTTATTATTACCTATATGTGAGTTATATGTATGTATGTATAGTCTTTTACAATGAAACCTTGGCAACTGCTGTGAGGCAGTCTTGTTGAAATGATATGAGGCCACTTTGGGTATTTTTCTAAACCTGTGGTATTTTGCCAATATATCAGCATGTCACCAAACTAGAAATAGGGATTGGAGAAACTGTCCAAAATTCACTTTGAAAGAAAAAAGACTTTTAAAATAGCCTGGAATATGATTTTTGAAAGCCAATGTATCTATATGAGACTTTTAAATGTTTTCATTTCTGTACCAGTAATGAGAAGTGGAACAAATAGGCAAAACTAAAAAGACAGAGAGATGGTTATCATAGCATCAGAGTAGCAACAAAAGTAAATAGTCCAAATATGTAACAAGGAGTAGGCTTCTGAAGTAATTACCTGCATTCCACTCTATATGGCCACTAAAGTCATTCGCACAAACTAATATGTAAAAAACTAATGCACACCGAAGGGCGTGTGCACTCTCGGGCTCTCTGGGCGGCTCTGTCTCACCACCCACGTTTGATGCTCCGGAGCCTCTGTGTGTGGCTGTTGGTCAAGGGCAGGCAAAGGAAGGAAGAAGACCAAACTGGTTGCTCGATCAGTTGTCATTTTTTTTATAATAAATTTATTTATTTTTAATTAATGAATCACCATGAGGGTACAGTTACGGATTTACTGGAGTGGCCATCCTAATATCCGACAACATAGATTTCAGGTTGAAAAAGATTAAAAGGGACAGCGAAGGTCATTTTCTGTTTATCAAGGGATATGTACAACAGGAAGAAATCACACTCTTAAACATATATGCACCTTATGAGTGACCAGCTAAATATTTAAAACAACTCCTAGCAGACTTCAAAGAGGACATCACTAACAGCACAATAGTAGTCGGAGACTTCAATATGGCCTTATCGCCTCTAGATAGATCAACAAGAACAAAACTCAACAAGGAAGCACTGACTCTGAAAGAAGAAATTGAAGAGAGAGGCCTAATAGACCTATACAGGGCCTTACACCCCAAAAAGAAAGATCAGTTGTCATTTATTTCATTCTCTCTCTCTGCTTCTCTCCCGGCTCTCCATCTCTTTCTGGATCTCACCCCCCAACCCACTCTTCCAGCCTAGTTAAATGCCCCCCAGCATGAGGGGTTGAGGCTTACACATAGGTGTGATCACAATCAATAGGGGTGTTTGATCCTCGGCATCCGATATAATCCCCCATAACTGCCAGAGTGATCCCTGAGAGCAGAGCCAGGAGTAAGCTGTGAGCATCGCCAGATATGATTCAAAAAGAAAAAAAAAACATGACAGTAAAACTCAAGGTATCTTCAAAGATTAAATACCGCTAACCAAGTAGAAGCAAAGATTAACAAGGCAAACCCCTCCTGCCTGTGCTATCACTCCAGCCCCTCAAGGAGGGTTTTGCCTATTTTCTTACATGTACCTTATGGATTCAGGTCTGATGTTGAGATCTTTAATCCATTTTGATCTGACTTTTGTGCATGATGTTAGGTCTCTAATGTCTGACCTGAAAAGAAAAATTCCTTGACCCAAACATTCATCAGCCTCTTAAATGATTTCTCAGTTATCCTTTTCAGTAAAGTTTTCTTCAGCTATCTTGTCTATATTTGCTTTGCTTTTTCTTTTGACTAAATTACTATCAAAATTTTGCTCCCTTATCATTCCACCAAAATCCATGACCTCAGTTTTGTCAAATCTACTTATCATTCTTCATGTCTCAGGAGATGCAACCCTGAGTTTCTGGAACACATTATCACTTTCTCTTAACTTGCCTTTTCTTCTTGGCTTACAAGACATTCTCATGCCCAGTTCTATTGTATTAGCCAAACCTTCTCACTCTCCTTTGTTGTTTCTTATTCTAATTGCCAAATAGGATAAGCACTGGAGCAAGAACAGGATCACTCCTCAAAAGCCTTTTTTTGGTAAAATATATTCTATATTGTTTAGAGTCTCATGCATTCAATGTCAGTTATGTGGTGCTGATGTTAGTCTGCCTTATTCCTCATCTAAGTGGCTCAGAGCTACTCTATTTGGATCTTCTACTTTCCAGGCTTAAATCTGATTCTCCAATCTTCTCCATCTCAAGAAGAGTCTTCCAATGGCTCATGCCAAAAAATTTAGATCTGTTATCTTTTTACCATTTTTCGTATAGCACATACATGAAGATATGTTTGACTTTACCTTTGAAACACCTTCAAATCTATTCTCTCTGCCTATTACTCCCATCTCTTGGGTTCAAGTCCATCACCTGGGAACTTGTCTGTTGTAATTCCTTCAACTGAGTACCCCACATACTTTATTTTTCTTACTTGTGGTCTTTTATCCAAAGAAACCAAATTGGTCTTTCTAAAAGACAAGTCAAATCCTGTTGCTCTTCACTCAAGCATGTAGAAATATTCCCATGTACATTAATATTGTGGATCTATATTCAGTATGAATTCTAACATTCTCTAGTACGCAGAGCTTAAAATTACCTTTCAGTTATGTTCCAGACACACATTGGATCATGCTAATGAAGACAGATGGAGAAATGACACAAAGTCTGTTTAGCCACTTTGTAAATGAGCTGCTAGTGCACCAAAATGAGCAGCATGGTTGCATTTTGGTTTTGCTCCCTGCAGCAGTACCCCAGCATCCATGAAGCAGTTTTGTGGACATAGACAAGTAGTTGCAGTGCAGAGTAGAGAAGTCTCTTCCTGATCTCTGATCGATGTGTTAAGACCAGGTACTACATACCTGACTCTCTTTCTTTGTGATGCTAGCACAATTATCCTCTCTGTCATGTTCTTGCAAAGGAGTTTTTCTAGAAGTTATCCCCAGTGGCCCATTGGGAAGCTGTTCCTTATGCACTTTCAAAGTCTCTGCAAGTACTAAATTCACAGATTTGAGCCCTTTCTCTTTGGGCTAAATTCCAGAGGCAAGCGAGCTATAAAACAAGAGAAAAACCAATATGCTGAAATTTGACATAATGGGTAACTTAAAGAGCTATATGTAAAAAGAACTCAGTAGATTATTTTACTTCAAGTGAACTTTGAATAATTTAAAAGTTAAAAAGTAGCCACATTTGAACACTTTGGCATTGTCAAAAATAGCCCACAGTCTAAGACTTTATTATTTTTATTATTACTGATCTACTAATATTTCTCATAAATACAGATGCAAAATGTATGACCAAATGTTGGTAATCCAGTCCAACAAAATATACGAGAGTGATATGCCACAAATAAGCAATATTTACTCCAGGAACATAATACTGAATTTGAGGATAACAATCCTGATTGAAAAAGCATTTAGCAGGAACTTAATGAACTTTCAGTAAATATCAGTTATGATAATTACTTATGGCCAAATTTCTCTCTTTTATTACTAGAAAATAGACCATTTTCTAAGACTGGAGAAGTCAATACTTGAGAGTAAGGATGAAGATTTAGATCAGCTAGGGAGATGCACAGACAAAGGAGGCAACTGTAATATAATGAAATGATGCGTAAGTGGAATCATCTGTGAATTCTGGGCAATTCATTTACACAAAGATGGAAAAGGTGTTTTCAATCCAGAGACAGACTTTCACCAGAAACAGCTGGGAAGATTAGTGGTGAAGGCAATTAATGCTCATAAGAATGTAAATAGGATGGATGAGGCACTCATTCATTCACTGTAATTGGCAGAAAAAAAAAGAGAAATAAAAGAGAAGACAAACTGGCAATAAGTCTAGTGGAAAATAAGTCTTCCAGGAATGATACCCTCTATAAAACTGCATGAGTGGTGGTGGAGAAAGAACTAGAATTAGAGGAGAAAAAGTGGAGGCTGTGGCCTTAAGGAAAGTGTGAGAGTTTGTTTATCTTGCAACATCCACACTACGTCCCTTCAGTGAGAATTCCTTTTGTAATCTGGCACTGAGTTACACACATAAAGTCTATATTTCTCAGTCTCCTTTGAATTTAAGTTCTGTCCAGTTAAGTCTGAGAAGAAGGGTTGTGTAAAAGTTCTGGAAAGTCTACTGGAAAAGGAGGAGGAGGTAAACCTTTTCACTTTGGTTAAAGCAGACACAGTTTCTGAGGCACAAGACAATTCACCAAAGATTGGTGAACAGTAAAGCAGAAGACCCAACCCATGTCTCGACTCTTGAAGATGAGGGTTTTATTTTGAGCATTCTGTGAGGAGATTTAAAACTGTACAATTTAACTGATTGTTACTTTGGGCTTCCTTATTGCTCTCAGTTGAATATAAGCCTCATGTATGCCCTGGGATAACAGGTTTACAGAGAGCTGTAGAGAACCACTATCTAGATTGTGGTTAGAAAGATTTACAAGAAGCTTTAGCTTATAGTTAGCTAATGAAAAGATTTAATAATATATTAAAATCTATTTCATTGTAACTTTTGCCAGTTGTCTTAATGATGCTTTAATATATTATGTCAAACAGAACTAGCTTTATTGTTTTCCTCAGTGACATTTAACAGAAGCAGCTATGACCTCAAGTCACCCTAACAGGTCATATACACCCTGGTTCGTCAGACTGTCTCTGTGCAGCAAAGCTTAGCATTTCTGCATCATCCTGGGTATGATCCAGTGAACATGCTCCAGTTGTATATTTCTTTCTTTACCTGTGAGGTCTGAACCTGAACAGAGGGTTTAAATAGGTCGTTATCTCTTTCACCTCAAGTGTCATATTTTTACTATTGCATCCCCTATTCCAGCAGGAATATCACTTTTTCCATTCTTATGAAATTTTGCTTTTACTAGAATGTATGTCTTTTTTTCCCAACTGTCTGTTAATTTCACTTCTTCTCTGACCTCCACTTGTGTAGGTTTGACTTTTTACCAAATGTGAATGAGTACACAGCTAAATATAGACAACTCTTTAAAATAGAATTTTGTAAAATTTGACTTCCTGCTTCAAAATCAGTCCTTGGAAGCTTCTGGGAATGTAATTATGTCACCCATTGCGTTCAACTCCTTTTAAACATGCTTCCTGGATCTTTACTAAAGTTTTGACAAAAAAAGTTAAATAACATACTCTGTTATTGAATTAGAACATTTTTTAAGGTGCCATTAGCTAATTTTGTCATTCTAGTCTAGGGAGTTTAATTTGCAGCAAATAAGGGTTCTCTTGATAATATTCAGTATTTCTGTGTCCAAGAAGAGGAAAGCTTAAGGAAGATTCCTACAGTAAATCATTTTATTACTCAAGGCTTTCTGGAGTCGCTGATGTTATGGACTAAATGTTTGAAAATCCTCCCAATTCATTTTTCAGCACAAACCACCAATGTAATATTAGAAATTAGGAATGAGCCTATTGGCAAAACAGTTAGGTTTAGATTATATAGTGAGGGTAGGGTCCAGATGACAGATTAATGCCCTTTCAAGATCAACAGACACTTGAATTTCCTCTTTCCACCATGGAATAAACAGAGAAGGTAGCTCTCTGTAGGTAACCCTAGCCAAAATTTAAGCATCCTGATGTTGAATGTTTCAACCTTCAGAATATGAGAAATGATGGTCTGTTGAATAAACTGCCCAATCTGCGGTATTTATTATAATAATCTCTGCTGACTAAGACCATGAATTTCTAGCCAGTGTCTTTCTCAAGGAACTTTTAGTCACTTTTATCCAAACTATAATATGCTGTGCTCTAACTGAGTCACTTTTCCTAATGACAATGATATGTATACCCTAATATAACAGACATATCATTGTTGTTAGGAATGACACAAACTGCATGTTCAAATCCTGCCAGGAGTCTCTGGAACATGTGTCTACATGGAACACCAATCACAAATGTTTATCCTATTTGAGTGTCTTACTTTGGAACAGAGCCAGTAATCACAGGAATATGCCCAGAATTTCTACCTCTTTATTTATAAGCCACATCAATTTGGATTTCTATTCTTCATGTTTCTGCCAAGCCAAGGAACCCAATTTAGTCATGTTTTGAAGGGCATAGAATTTTGTCAGACCCAATGAGGGAGAAGTACTTGAAATTACAAGAAGCCTTTAGAAAATCATTTCCCCTTTCCTGGTTGCAGAGACCAGATGTCAATTTTTGTTCCTCAAACGACATACTCATAAAGCAAAACAGTTGCCTCTTCAAGGGTACTTATTCTCTTTAAGCAGTTTTATCTTTTATGATGATAAACTGTTAGACATTTTAATTTTTTATATTGCAGAAGAGAAGCATATTTATATTTAGACATTGAACTCTCAAACACAAGGAGATTGCAAGTAGGCACAAGTCATATTAATGGCAGTGAGATGGTTTATATCTTCTTTGGATCTATAGGGCCTTCAAGGCAAAAGAAAGATAAATAGATTGAACCCTGAATCTGAAAAGAGCACCTATATCATTGCCCTAAAGAGACAAATCTAGGTCCTCAGGCATACAAGAACATCTCCTCTGATCGTATCCTAATTCTGGGGCCCTTGGGGCAGGTGAGAGTGTGGTTCAGAGACAGAAGTAAGCAAAAAAATTCACTCTTATTCCCAAGGTGAGTCAATTGGTATGAACCAATTATGATCTGAGCCCACTGCTATACGAGGCAGTTGAGCTCAGTTCAGGGCTTACTTTAATATGCTCGTTTTACGTCATCTCAGGTCCTGATCTCACCAGAGTGTGTCTGTATAGTGATACAAAGACAACAAAGACAAAGCACAGCTCCTACTGTGCTTCCCAAACTACTTCAGAAGCATGTTTACATTTTCTAATCCTGATGAACGCTTATTGTGTGTCAGTTGCACAGGTTCACAAATAGCACATTGAACAAAACTCTCTGAGGTTGATATGATATATTATTCACACGTACAGATTCACTATGTGAAGGGCATCTTGGTTAATCAGTTCTCTTAAGGGCACATTTACTAGAAGACCAGTTGGAATGTGACCCATGCCTTACTGACCCCAGACTCTAAGGTAGTTTTGATTTTTTTCCCCTGCTATACAAGATAGGAAAATTGCTTCTACTTGCTCTAAGCAGCAGAATTCTTTTTTTTTTTTCTTTTTGGGTCACACCTGGAGATGCTGAAGGATTACTCCTGGTTCTACACTCAGGAGTTACTCCTGGTAGTGCTTAGGGGACCACATGGGATGTTGGGAATCAAACCCGGGTCGGCCGCGTGCAAGACAAACACCCTACCTCGCTGTGCTATCACTCAGCCCCTGAGCAGCAGAATTCTTAAATTTCAATTTTGCTCATGAAACCTGGAGGCCAGTACAACCTTGGGAAGGATACAGACAGTCTAAAATATCTGTCTGATCTTGCCTTGTACTTCTTTCTGACACATACACCTGCCTCTGAATCTGCTGACATAATTCAGTAACTTTAGTATATATAATTTCTGAGCTTTGACCCTTATGTGACTTTGTTTTTGTTTTTTGTTGTTGTTGTTGTTGGTTTTGCTTTTTGAGTCACACCCAGCATTGCACAGGGGTTACTCCTGGCTCATGCACTCAGGAGTTACTCCTGGCAGTGCTGAGGGGACCATATGGGATGCTGGGAATTGAACCCGGGTCGGCCACGTGCAAGGCAAATGCCCTACCCTACCTACTCCAGTCCCAACCCTTACCTGACTTTGGGACCAACCTGCTAACAGGTAAAAATATGCTTTACTTAAAGATAAATAATTTTAAATTCTTTGTAGTTTCTATGCCTTTGTTGGTATGTGTGGCCACTGGCTTGATCAGCATGCTGATAGTCACAGATAAGTGACCCTATTTCCTTGAAGAATACTCAAAGGAAAAGTGGATTGATGTGTACTGTGGGTTGGTGGATTGAATGCTCAAACAGAAGCATATTAATTCATGTATCTCTAGTGTGGTATCTGACTTTTATTCTTAAGAACAAGGAATTCTTTCTGTCATAACAAAGGCATTGATCACTGTATTGGAGTTATAGAAGTGAAACAGAAAAATCAAATGATAGAGTAAGTAATAGCTACAAAAGACTGAGTTGAACCAAAAGTTTCTACCCACTGAGGAGATAAGGTCCTTCCCGTTTCTTCATTACAGTGATTCAACTCTTTCCTATCAAGTTTCCTTTGACCTTAATGTGCTTTTTTTCTCATCTTCAAAATCTATTTAAAGTATGAATTGAAACAATTATAACACCTTAAAAACGTTTCAAATAAATGAGCATCAGAATTTTTATTGGAAAGAGATATTATTCATCATATTTAAATTGTATCAAAATATAATGTGGGAGATATTAAAGAAAATCCTAGTTTTTAAAAAATGGAATCCTATATCTCAGTTCTAGCACAATGATCAGATATTATAAGTTAGTTATTAGACCACTTTTCCATATCTTCATTTTTAAGTGTGAATAAATTCAGATTTAAGAGCTATATTAGCTTGCTAAAGTTTGCATAAAGTACTAAAAGCTTCATTATGTGATATCAGAAATAGATTGTCCCACAGTTTGGGAGGCTGTAAGTCAAATATTGATGTTGACAGATGATGTTAACAGAATTAATTCTTTCTGAGGGCTGTAGAAAAGGTCTTGGTTCCACATTTTGCTTTTAGGCTTATTCATAGCCCTCTTCTCCTTGAGTCTTTATTTAGTCATCCCTTTTAGAATATTTTTCATTACAATATCCCCCTTTTAAGAAACCTAATCATATACAAATAACTTCATATTCCAAGATATGGAGCATTCAATTTCAACATACCCATTTGAAGAAGACACAGTTTAATTCCTACATATGTGTTAAAAATTTCTGCCTCCTCAACATTTGAGTTATAATTCCATTATGATTTTTCTCATTTGCCTTATTTACTTATACTTGTTTCAATTTAAAAGAAATCTGTGCCTTTTTTTTTTTCAAAGAAATCTTCGCACGGACCCTCTGCGCCTAAAGACTTTGATTCCAGAGATCTAGCACATTCGGGCATCCAGTGCAGCATCTAATAGCAATGCACTGGGACTGCTAACTGGGCTAATCAAAGTAAAGAGAAAATGAAGTGAAATTCATTAGTTATACAGTAGGGGGTAGGGGGTGGGGGCGGGGGGTATACTGGGGTTTTTGGTGGTGGAATATGGGCACTGGTGAAGGGATGGGTGTTTGAATATTGTATAACTGAGACATAAACCTGAGAACTTTGTAACTTTCCACATGGTGATTTAATAAAAAGTTAAAAAAAAAGAAATCTTCGCACCATTGTGGCACAATTATTTTACATTTACTTTATTATTGATTTATTCAGAACTTCTTATTAATTTTTCTTGTTTTTATAATAAAATGTTCTGTCACTGTCATTGTCATCCCACTGCTCATTGATTTGCTCAAGCGGGCACCAATAACGTCTCCATTGTGAGACTTGTTACTATTTTTGACATAGACAATATGCCACGGGTAGCTTGCCAGGCTCTGCCATGTGGGAGAGATACTCTCTGTAGCTTGCCCGGCTCTCCAAGAGGGGCAGAGGATCGAACCTGAGCCCCCTGCATGCAAGGCAAATGTCCTACCAGCTGAGCTATCAAGTATATGAATTTACTTTTCAATATAATTTATGCAGTAAGTACATGTTGAAATCAGAAACTCAGGAATGAGATTGCCTGGGTTCAAATTGAACTTTCCCATTGGTTTCATAAGTTATCCTAAAAATTAAGTAAAATATTTATGCAGTTTATAGTAAATAATTATGTTTGATAGGAATAAAAAAGGAATAGGAGTTGTGAAAGTAGTAATAATTATACAGTCTTAGGAATATTATTACTTAATTTTTATGTACCCAAGTTTCCTTCCATGCAAAATTTAAATATTAATAGTACTAATTTCAGAAGATTTTTTGAGATGAAATAATTTGTTTTATAATGACTTATCTAACATATTTATTGAGTATTCACTAATGGTAAAACATAATATTAGGTACTTGGAAAATATTTGTGGACAATATAGACAAGTATTATTGTTCACATGAAGTTCATATTCTAGGAAGGGGTGACAGAAATGAACAATAAAATAACATATTAAAGAATCATATAGTGAGTCCAGAAAAATAGCAAAATGGGTATAGCACGTGTCTTCAGTGCAGCCAACAGGATTCTATCTCTGGCATCCCATATGATCCCCCAAGTACCACCAGGAGTGATTTCTGAGTGCAGAGTCAGGAATACTCCCTGAGCAGCACCAGGTGTAGCTCAAAACAATAACAACAACAATAACAAAAGCACCAAAATCATATAAAATTTACAAAATTAATGCAGGTTATGCAAAAAAGAATAGATTGGCTAACAAAAAGATGAATCAGGGGTGGTTGACAAGGTTTCAGAGTGGCAATTTAAATACTTCAGTCTTCTCAAAAAATTAGATATTGAATTCCCATTTGACCCAGCAATACCACTGCTGGGAATATATCCCAGAGAGGCAAAAAGGTACAATCGAAACAACATCTGCACATGTATGTTCATCGCAGCACTGTTTACAATAGCCAGAATCTGGAAAAAACCCGAATGCCCCAGAACGGATGACTGGTTGAGGAAACTTTGGTACATCTATACAATGGAATACTATGCAGCTGTTAGAAAAAAGGAGGTCAAGAATTTTGTAGTTAAGTGGATGGGCATGAAAAGTTTCATGCTGAGTGAAATGAGTCAGAAAGAGAGAGACAGACATAGAAAGATTGCACTCATCTATGGTATATAGAATAACAGAGTGGGAGACTATCACCCAAGAACTGGAGAAATAAGTACCAGGAGGTTGACTCCATGGCTTCGAGGCTGGCCTCACGTTCCGGGGAAAGGTCAACTCAGAGAAGCGATCACCAACTACATTGTAGTCGAAGGCCATGTGGGGGAAGGGAGTTGCGGGCTGAATGAGGGCTAGAGACTGAGCACAGCGGCCACTCAACACCTTTATTGCAAACCACAACAGCTAATTAGAGAGAGAGAACAGAAGGGAATGCCTTGCCACAGTGGCAGGGTGGGGTGGGGGGGAGATGGGATTGGGGAGGGTGGGAGGGACGCTGGGTTTACGGGTGGTGGAGAATGGGCACTGGTGAAGGGATGGGTTCCCGAACTTTGTATGAGGGAAGTATAAGCACAAAAGTGTATAAATCTGTAACTGTACCCTCACGGTGATTCTCTAATTAAAAATAAATAAAATTAAAAAAAAAATAAAATAAATAAATACTTCAGTCTGAAAAGACCTCATTAAATGACTGGCAATGGAACAGTGCAGGCATATCTGTATTTGAATAGGTGTCTTTTCAAGGAGATTTGGGATGTATAGAAAAGGCAGGAACAAACTGTTCCACCATTATTTTCTGAGTTGTCTCTTGCCTTTTTGGCAGGCGTAGGAACAGCCAGAACAGAGAGAAAAAGCAAGTAATAAGAAACAGGCAGAACTATTCCATTTATCTGTAGGGATTGGCAATCTACAATATGCAATTCCTAGCCTAGTTTTCACATACTGAAAATGGACTTTGCAGAAAAATATTTTCAACCAATTTAATGAAAGGAAACCCTAACTTTGTTTTCTTATTAAGCACAATAATACTCCCAGAATAATGTTATTCTCATTAGTAGACCTGATGTACATTTGTATGTAAATTTTGTTATGAATTTTTTATTTTTTCAATAAAAATATTGTGGAAATTTGTTTGCCATAAAATGCTACTCATTTTGTCTCTTGGTTAACAAGGCCTGAAATATTTGCTTATCTAATCTTGTACAAATAAGAGTTTATCAACACCTGAGATAAAGCAATAGGCTATCTCATCTGCTCTAACAATCCTGCAACTCATAATACTCCCTCTCTGCAAAAGCTGTTCCTTGCAGTGATTGAAAAAAGTAAGGAAGAAAGAATCTACCAGCACAATCTAGTTATCATCACCAAATGAATAGGTTCCTAAGAGATAAAAGGAGTCTCTATATCGAGAATATCCTTCAATCAAATTGAAGGATACATCTTTATCTTCATCCTTTAATCTATGTTTTAACTCTGTCTTTAGTCTTCTAAGGCAATACTATATCCTTGACTAGTCTCTCTAGGCCATTCACCTGCATAGCTGACTTCCACGCCTTCATTATTATTATAAGTATCATTCATTCGTGCAATTGGTCATAAATCATAGGAGAATGGGAGTCATTCTTCTACTTGTATTATTATATCATTATATACAGAGAAGAGCTCTGTGTCCCAAGTTACTTGGTTTGATAGCGGGCCATTCTATTCGTGATAAGGTTAATTCAGTTTGCATTGATATAGTCTATAAGTAAAACAAACTGTACAAAATCCAAATTATAAAGAGCTGTAAAAATAGTACAGAAGGTTAGGCGCTTGCCTTGAATACAGCTGACCTTGGTTCAATTCCCCACATCCTATATGGCATCACAAGCCCTGTCAGGATTAATCTCTGAGCACAAAGCCAGGAGTAAACACTGAGCAATGCTGGCCTAAAAATAACTCTCCGCAAAAATTCAAAGTATAGAATGACCTGCATTATTGAACATCCTTGATGGCATATGAATTGCCCTTACACTGACCTTAACACTGCCTTATTCTTTTATCAATTCATTTTTATTATATATAGTAGTTATTGGACTGGAGAGATAGAACAGTGGGTAGGGCGTTTGCCTAGCATGTGGCCAACCCAGGATTGATTCTTCCGTCCCTCTCGGAGAGCCCGGCAAGCTACCGAGAGTATCCTGCACACACGGCAAAGGCTGGCAAGCTACCCATGGCATATTCGAGATGCCAAAAACAGTAACAACAAGTCTCACAATGGAGTTATTACTGGTGCCTGCTCGAGCAAATTGATTAACAATGGGACAACAGTGCTACAGTGCTACAGTAGTTATTAAGTGAATTTCCTCCTCAGTGTTATATTTATACACATATGCATATGGAACATGGGAGCCATATATATATACAAAATACCTGGCTGTGTCCAGGGCTTACTATTGGCTCTATGTTCAGGGTTCGCTACTGGCAAGGTTTGGGCGAACATATGAGGTGCCAGGGATCAAATATTCCTACCCTATCCCCTGTAGGGTTCATCTCCAGTCATCCTCAATGATAAATTCTACAACACAGCTATGTTCATCATGGCATCTAGCACTAAAGTCCAGGAATGTTAAATTTTAATCATATAAGACTAGAGGAGTACAGATATTCCAGGTAGAGTGCCACATGCAGAATGAATAGAAAGCATTTGCCATATTCCCTGAAGGGCAAGTATAAATATTTTGTTGTTGAGGCAACCTGATTTATACCATCTCTTCAAAATGTCAGCTGCCTCACCATGCTCACCACAATCTTAGTGGATCTCCTGCACCCTTTCAACTCTCTTATCTCTCCCTTTTTGGCAACCTCAGATCTGTAGCCAGAGCATAACAGTGTAATTATGTTTGGCTTTGTCTGTTCCCTTGCTTCATTTCTTTATATCTCACATATGGGTTGAGATCATCCAGTATTTGTCTTTTTCCTTACAACTTATCTTGCTTGGCATTACTACTCTCAGTTTTATCCACGTTACTGCGAAAAAAGGGGCAATATTTTATCTTTTCATATAGTAAAGCAATATTCCATGTGCATATATGTGCCATATCTTCTCTACCCATTCATCTGTCTCTGCACACTTATCAAGGTCACTAGACTGAGGTTGCAATGAACCTAGTTATGCAGATATCTTTTGGGATTTGTATTTTTATATTTTATAGGTTACCTAGGAGTGGGATTGATAGATCATGGAGTCTGAAATCACTTATATTTTTTAGCAATGTTTGAGGGTCCCCTTTTCTCCACTTCCCTGCCAATTCTTGTTGATTTAGAACCATTTAAGAAGACTGTTATTACAAATGCTAAAATAATACCTCATTGTAGTTTTGATTTGCATGCTCATGATAATAGGTGATAACAAGCTCTCTTTCATTTGCCTCTTGGCTATCTGTATGCCTTCTGTGGAGAAATGTCTATTCAAATGTTTTCCCCATTTCTGATAGGTTATTCTTATTATTTTTACTTTTTCAGTTTTGGAGGCAATATCTGGCAATGCTCAGGGGTTACTCCTGACTCTACATCAGAAATCTTTCCTGTTGGTGCTCAGGAATGCTGGGAATTGAACCTGGGTCAGCCATGTGCAAGGCAAGCGCCTTACCTGCTGTACCTTCAGTCCCTGATAGATTAAACTTAGGTTGTTGAGTTTTATAAGGTTTTTGTATTTCTTGAATATTAGCCTTTTGTCAGATGCATGGTGTATAAATATTTTACCCCTTTCAGTAGGATTTTTTATTTTTTTTAATGATACTTTCACTCTGAAAAATTTTTTAGGTTGAAGATACTTTATTTGTTTATTTTTGTTTTTCCCTTGTCATTGGACTTGAATCCCTAAAGATACCACTGAAGTCAAATATGAGCACTCTGCCTATTTTTTTCTTTAATATGTTTTATGGTCTCAAGTTTAGCATCCAAGTCTTTAATCCTTTTGAGTTAACTTTTGGCACAATGTGAAATAGTGATCTAATTTTACTCTTTTTTATGTGACTATCCAGTTTCCCCAACAATATTTCACAGAACAACATCATTATTCTGAAGACACTGTCCTTTCTTTAATTTATGTTCTTCACTGTTCTGTCATGAATGAACAAAGTATCTGAGGATTAATTTTCATATTTTTAATTTCATCCAGTTTCTGAATTTGTCTATTTTTATTGCAATTCCATGGTATATCAGTGGTGTAAAGTATGAGATGCCCAGAAATAGATTCACTCTTGGGTGAGGTTCATCTGAGTATGTGCAGAGAAGCCATAGCTTGGTGGCAGTTGAGTTCTGGAGGTTTTTGACTACTGGGGCTGGGTCCCTTGGGGCAGGGAGAGCCTCACCCGCCCCCCTTCAGGCTGGCCCTATTGAAACAGCCTGGCACAAAGTCTGACAGCATGGCTACGGCGTATCATTTTGTGCTCTCTTCCAAGAGATTTATATTGAATCTTTGGATCATGGTCATTAATGGCCACTACATGGCACCAGCATCAGTTTGTGGGTGTGACTGCCAAGCTATAAGAAATAGTGGGATATGGGGAGAGGTTACCCATTCCCTCCTGGAATATTCAGTCAAAAGTCCTGCATTCCTGGATTTTTCTGCATATTCACTCATGAATGAGGCTCATCTGAAACTATGGAGAGCAGCCATGAGGAATACCATAGTTTCTTTATCCAGTCATTTGCCAATGGAAATTTTAATTGATTCCATGTTTTGACTATGTGAATAAGGGGAGTCATGACCACAAGGAATGCAAATATATTTTCAAAGCACTGTGTTCATATTTTTCAGATAAGTGGTTAGGGTAAGGATTGCTAGACAACCTAGTATTTTCATTTTTGTCTTATTAATATATCTCCAAGATGTGGAGGTATGTGTTTGTCATAGACATGCACCAATTGAGATTTCCATCAACAGTATACCAAGATTTCTTTTTCTCTGTATCCTTGTCATTTTTTGTTTCAAGATTTTTATGTAAGGCCATTATTTCGTGTGTGACTTGATATTTAATTGTGGTTTTCATTTGTGTTTTCCTAATAAGGATTGAGTTTTTTCTTTAAATGTGTCTTTGGCCCTTCTTTATATCTTCTTTTCATTTTTGTTTGGGGCCACATCCCACTGCGGTCAGGATTTACTCCTGGCTCTGCACACAGGATTTACGCAAAGCAATATTAGAATTGCTTTGACTCCAGTGTATTTTAAAGTTCTACAGAAAAGTTCAGCGACAATCTCTTATTTATTTGTTACCATGTTGATAAGCTGCATTTTTGGGGTCATAGCTGTTGCACTCTAGAAGTTGCCTTCTTGTTGAGTTATTAGAGGTTGTATACTTGTTTAGATGTTGAGGCTCACATACTTTGCTGGGGTGTTGAGAATTGCATTTGTTTCTGTGCTGGGAAACATGCTAGTACTGCAGATTATGGTGATTTGCCACAACAAGGCCAATCAGATTGGTACCTTTGACCTCTTTCCAGCAGGTCCAGTTGCAAAGAATGAGACAGAAAGACATTGTGGTGTTTTGCAGGTTGCATATTAGCCTGACAGCCATTTATTGAATCCAATTTCTGCTTTCTCACTCTAGATACAGACACACAATCCATTGTTTGTTAACTGGTATATTAAAGACAGTTAGCAGCTACATTAAGAGTTAATAGGTACATCAACTAACAAAGACATTAAGAGCAAAAAAAACTGGGAGAATTACATAGTTGTGTTCATAGGTGATAAACAATCAGCAAGCATCTTTATTTTATTTTATTTTTTATTGAATCACTGGTGAGATATACAGTTACAAAGTTGTTCACAATTGAGTCTCAGTTATACAATGTTCCAACACCCCTCCCTTCACCAGTGCACATTTTCTAGTACCAACACATGTCCCCAGACTCCCGCTTCCCCTTCTATTTGCCTCTATAGCAAACCTCTCTCTCTCTCTGTTTCTCTCTCTCCCTCTCTGGCTTTCCTTTTAAGCACTGTGGTTTGCAATGTTACTATAAGGGTATATGCATATCACTTTACCTCGTTTCAGCACTCAGTTTGTGTCTAGAATGATCTATCCAACTATCATTGTCATAGTGGTCCCTTCTCTGTCCTAATTGCATCTTTAATTATATAGCATTATAGGGGGCCACAGTGATAGTAGTACAGTAGGTAGAATGTTTACTGTTTACTTTGCATGCAGCCAACCAGGTTCCATCCCTGCTACATTCCCTTGAGGGAATAATCAGGAGTGATCGCTGAGCACAGAGCCAGAAGCAATCCCTAGGCAAAGCCAGTTATGGCTCAAAAACTTTTTTAAAAAGTAAAGCATTAAAGTATGGTAATATCTTATTCCTTTTATGCCTGAGTGTACACTTTCAGACCTGATTGTCTAAACTAAGCTAAATTTTTTTACCCAGGGAACTGTTATCCTGACCTCGGGATGAATTCCCATAGTGGATTACACAGTGGCATGGAAGGGTTCTAGAGACTGGAGCCAGGGTAGTGTAAGGCCTTGTGTACAATATCATTGAGCCATATTCCTCAGTAGTCTGGTATATATTCAGTAGCACACTGTTGAGTTTCTGCTTGTTAGGGAAATTTGAACCATAACAACAATGTAATGCCACAGCAGACTTACTACAGACATCGCAAAAGTGTTTGTAAGAATAAAAAAAGTAAGACAAATATTAACAATGATGTAGAGAAATAGGAAGCTTCTATATATTGTTAATGGAAATGTAAAATGGTATAATCACCATAGAAAATCTTTGTAGGTTCTCAGAAATTTTAGTGGATTTACTCAACAACTGACAACATGCTCTACATAATTGAAAAGAAGGACTTATATGCATATGTGTGCATCATTATTTATAGCTACAGTTTGTTCACCTTTAGCTAGAAACAGAAGCATAAAAAAAATCAATTTCCCCCCATTCTGTGCATGCCCACTATGTACACAAAAGAGCCACAAGTATTGATTTTGAGATTATAAATAAATT
This sequence comes from Sorex araneus, assembly GCF_027595985.1. Taxonomy (NCBI): domain Eukaryota; kingdom Metazoa; phylum Chordata; class Mammalia; order Eulipotyphla; family Soricidae; genus Sorex; species Sorex araneus. The sequence continues at coordinate 237,600,583 of NC_073302.1, read as the reverse complement.
TTTAGCAAATGGGAAAATTCAAACACAGCATCTATGAGTGAGGATCAATAGTAAATATAGTGTAATATTAATCAGTCAGAAAGAGAAATAATTTTCTGATACATGCTATGATAATGATGAATCTTGAAAACATAATGCAAAATGGAATAAAACACACAAAAAACAAACATATTATGATTTTGACTTGATTAACAGGTAATTTTATTAATATATTTTAAGAAGTTACATTTATAAGATAGGTTAGCAGTTACTGGAGTCTGAAGTAAGGGGATGGGAATTATGTTGGATGGGTACAACATTTCTGTTTGGACTGATGAAAAGGTTTTAGAAATAGGGTGACATTGCATTGTAAATAGAAATAATGCAGTTGAGTTGTATGCACAGAAGCAGAGAAAGTGAAAAATTCTTATTATATAAATTATACTGAATTAAGAACAATTAAAGATACAAGAAAGGAATATTAAGGGAACCAGTATCCCACTGGGTGTCAGAGAGAGGAGGGGAAGCAAGCATGACCAATCTCTAATTATCAAGAGAAAATTAGCAAAGGTACTCAAATAGTGTTATTTTATAACTCTTCTTATATTCACTACCCCCTTTTCTGACTTCAGGGCTTATTACTCCAAATATTGATGCGACACACAATAGACAGCTCTGAATGTCATTGTGAGTGGCCCTGACTCTGAATCGTTGGAGGGTACAGCAAATGACAGTAAATTCTTCACACAAGGGAGCAGGAACTAATATTAAGGTGCAAAATCTGAGTTTTTATGGCCTGTCTAGTGAGCTGTTAATAAAGCTGAGTAAGCAACTTGCCTCTATTAACTAGTCCTGTGTGCTCTCTGCTTTTCTACACACGATTACTTCCACGAAATTCTCCTTACTTTTGTATTGATTCAATCCCCTGCATGGTTTCTAACTCCTTTTTGTTATTTTCTCAAGGGGGAAAAGAAAATCAATTCAGAGTGGCTAGAAGACATTTCGCTTTATCTAAAAATGATCGATGGCAATAAATTTCATCTTTGTTATTCTCTTGTTCCAAAAGGCTGAGCTTCAAAAAGCATTGCAAAAAAGAAACAGATGGTGAAGAGAAACATAAGGTATTAGCTCTTCTAGGGGGAGGAGCTCAGGAGAGCTCAATGGATAAATTCAAGGGCAAGTTCAGAATGCAAGCGAAAATAATCTAAGCATGAGCAAGATGAATAATTAGTATAGAAGCTGAGTAAAGTAGACTTTTGCTTATTTTCATGTTAATGTGCAAATTTAAAAATTCAGACTGACTCAGGATTCTTTAGTGGATACAGTTAAATATGGTGACAGTCAGATGGTCTAATAATTAGAATCTAAGGCTCTGGGTTCTCTGATGGCCATTTTTATATTACTAAGGCAGATAGCAGGTTATCTTAGAGAACAAAATCAGAAACATGATGTATTTACAGCTCTTCTGGTTTTTACTTTTTTCATTCATGCCAAGATATTTACACGTTTTGGCCTTTAGTTTACACGTTTTGGTCCTTTTCATTTAATTCTGTATTATATGTGAATTAATTCATTTATCATACAAATATATTAAAAGTGATATGTTCAAGTTTTTAATTTAAACCTTCCTTGTCAATCCAATGATGTGAAACAACAATCTCATGTAGTTAAATTATGTAATTTTTTTACTGGAAATGAGTGCTAATTCATGCCGCAATCTCTGATGGCATGTATTTGATTCCAGGTCTTAACTATCACCAATGTTGGTTCTCTACAACAGCAAGTCAGGTAGCATTAGAGAATGTTTGACTCTGAAATGTGGAATTATACACCTACAAACTCAGAAATGCTAGTGTTTTTCATGTGCATACTAGTAAGATAAGCCCTGGAAACTGGACTGACTAAAACTGTTGGGAGTTACGTATAATTTACCTTTAGGTAAAAGGGCTTTGCTTATTTTTGAGTTTTTGTGAACCAGCACAGATGCATATGAACAAGGTATCACTTCATTTTGGGTGCCATCAAGAGGTGAGAAATACACTGAGTATTCTCAGTGGTGTGATTGTGAGCATTTGTGTGTGGCAATATTTTGTTCAATTGCTAAACCACTCCAGAAGGCTTACAGACTGTTACATGAGGAGATCAGGGCTAAATACAAAATGGTGGTATCCATCAGTTCCAAGAGCTACAAAAAACTGGAGTCCTTCCTTAAAATGAGGGTGGAAAAATACTGAGATGACTAGTTTAAGCTTGTAAAGATCAAGTCTCCTTGGACAGTAAGAAGCACCACAAAAAGGAAATGGAACAAATTTAGAGGGAATAAAAGGAAATGAAATAAAGATGGACTAGTAGAATATCCACAGTAAGACAAGACATTTATTCTTGTATTTTGTCTCCAGAATAATGTATCAGGCACAAAGCTCTGTCCCTTTCAAAGAGAAAAGCTGTGATCTGGATAAAATGGATAATTTAAAAAGAGAGGTAGGAAGAGTTTTAGTCATTTGACCCAAAAATGAAAAATGTGGTTGAAATTACTGGGGATGCTGAATGAATAGCTTTTAATAGCCTGTTTTGGACACTTGAAAAATCTAAGAGAAAACAGGCCCAAGTTTCTATTTTCACATACAATATAGAAGAACTCCTGGAGGAGTTATGTGAACTGAGTAGGATCAAGCTTTTAACCTGTGCATTTCTGCACAATGGCACTGCTTTGGTTTAGCTATTGTGCTCATGGGGGAACTGGTCTTTTTTTTTTTTTTTTTTTTGGAACTAGTCTAAAGATATATGTAACCACGGGAAAAAACAACATTCTATCTGGAAAATAGTCTTAGAGCATAAAAGAATCATAGCTCACAAACTGAGTGAGTGACTGTTCAGTCACTTTTACATTCATTATCTCAGTCCATCCTCCCAACAAACCTATGAAGAAGCTATTAGCCTCTATGCAAATGAGGGAGTGGGGTTTCTAAGCAAGGAGATGCTCATAGAAAAGACTCACTTTCTGCATCATCTTTCAGTATAAAAGGAGAGTACTTTTGGGGCTGGGGCAATAGCACAGCGGGTAGGGCATTTGCCTTGCACCCGGCTGACCCGGGTTCGAATCCCAGCATCCCATATGGTCCCCTGAGCACCGCCAGGGGTAATTCCTGAGTGCAAAGCCAGGAGTAACCCCTGTGCATCGCCAGGCGTGACCCAAAAAAAGCAAAAAAAAAAAAAAAAAAAAAAGGAGAGTACTTTTAAAGTATTGTTGCAATGCTGAGAAATTGATATATTCTGAAAGGATTTGATCACCCTATGAGAATTACATTTGCAATGAGTCATGGGGACCAATTGCCACAAACATAAAAGTGACCATTGTGATAGTAAATGAGTCCCATCCAAATAGATTCAGAAATAGCACAGTTCATTCAATAACTATTTTCTTTCCTGCTGTCCTGGCATCACTTACTGGCCTGGCATCACTTTCATCTTTTAGATTGGCCACTAGTTGTGCCAATGGGATTTCAAATCTCAAATAAAATAATATTTATCAGTTTTAAAGAAAGATATTTTTTAAAAAAGAAAGATTTTTTTGAAAATGTTGCTAATTGGTAAATAATTGCATTGATTTCTTATAAAATTGCTAAATAATAAATTCAAGACAAATACTTTGAAGAAAGTGAAAAGCAGAAGACTGCCATTTGAACAATTTTAGCAGTAATATTTGAGTTTCTGAGGCAGTATAAATCTACTATTCTTATTCAACCATTTCCTGATCCATATGAGGAAGGGGAGAAGCAACTGTAAGCACAATAAACTCTAAGAACTATACTCGAAGTGTTGTCATGGGCTGGAGGGCCCTAAGGTTGCCATTTCTACCAATCTTTCTTTATCCCTATGGCACAAAGTTACTTTAGTCACCCCCAACGAATCCTGCCTTTGGGTTTCAACACCCTGTTATCTACTATGAAATTAACTCAGCACATAGTTTTAGGCAATAGGACACTAACAAGTATGATTAAATTACCTAACCACGTGAACTTGAGATTTATATTCTTTATATATTTCTGTCCCTCTCCGAAAGCCCAGCAAGCTACTGAGAGTATCCTGCCCACTTGGCAGAACCTGGCAAGCTATCCATGGCGTATTCGATATGCCAAAAACAGTAACAAGTCTCACAAAGGAGACTCAGCAAAACTTACCATATTGGGTTTGTTTTCCATAAGCAAGCGAAGGAAATAAGTATTTTTCTCCTAAGAGTGGTGCCAGAAGAGTATATTAGTGAGGAATGATAATAGAGGATTCAGGTTTCAGTACCAAGAGAAACACTCATAAACTCCAAACATGAATATACTTTGCTAATTAAAGCAAATGAAAACATAAAAGAATAAAAAAGTGGAGGTAGAAACGTTACATTTAAGTCTTTGTACCAAATTCTGGCTTGTTATTGAACCTTTGACTTTGTCTAGTGTACTAGGATAACGGCTTCAAGGGTAGTTGAGGGCAAACTGTTATCAGACAACACAAATCACAGGACAAAGAAAATATTCAAATCCATAGTAATATAAACAATTAGTAAATTTTATGATGAACAAGTCAAATTATTTAAAATTGAAGCCTGTATAGTTTCTAATTATATTAGGTTGCTATTGATTAAATATTTCAGTGAATGCTATGATTGCTTATCTTTGCTAATTGCTTTTAAAATCTTTGCTTAGAGACATTGTCCAGGCTAGCAAAAGTGAAAGCTCTTCATGATTAGAGAATTTAGAATCACTTAGAGGGGGCGTCTCAAAATTGCTTAGTAAGCTTATTGAAATACAAATTCTAGGACCTTATCTAATGAGTTTCTGAGTCAGTAGGGAATCTGCACTTTAATCTGATTCCACTGAACACTATTCAGGACACAGATCTAGCCTGTCAAGACCATACTTGAGAAACATTGATTTAATTACTTAATAGAATTTTCTGATACATGAATTTTCAAAATTCATCGGCACTTATAAAGGAATATCATTAAATATCTTATATTATTGCATCACTGGACTCAGTCATCTTGATTATGTAACTGGAATAGTATCGTTTGACATTACACTTTTACATTGCACTTCCTCCTTGCCGAAAATTTTACTTTAATTTTGGAACATGTGATGGAGAAGAGAATTTTATTTTCAGTTTTATGAAGGGAAATATATGATACTCAGCTGCCTGTGCAGGAGGAATTGTGGAAAGAGAGGAGAGAGGAGAGAGGGAGAGGGAGCGAGACAGAGAGAGAGAGAAAGTATATATTTAAAAATTTTCCAAGCTATTTTCTACTTTAACCTAGGAAATTCCTGTTTTTCTACTTAAATCTAGGAAATTCTATAAAAACAAAGATTATATTGGACAGAGAGATAGTACAGTGGGTAAAGCACTTGCCTTGTACATGGCTGACCCAGGTTTGATCCCCAGTACCTATATGATCCCCCAGCACCACCAGGAGTGATCCCTGAGCACAGAGCCAGAAGTAAGCCCTGAGCACCTTTAGATTTGCAGCCTCCAAAAAAACAAAACCCCAAGGACTGTCTTTATAAGTTAGACTTACAAAACAAACATAGGCAACTCAATGCAGAGATGTTAGTAGAGAATGTGAAATAAAGGAAACTAATGCATAATCCTCTACTTTGTGCGTGAAAGGAAAGGAGGCTGAAATTAGAGAAGGGCACAGAGGGTCATAGCACTTTCACACAGCAAAAACCAGACTCAAGTGCCATTTGCGAGGTCTGGACACAAGCAACTTGCTAGCTAACTTTACTCTTTTTTTCACACACCCCGAAAGCATAATGTTTTGTGAGCTGCTTGCCACCCTTTCTCCTGTCTACCACACAACCAGTTTACTAGCCATTTAGCGATTAGTGTCCTGTAACAACTCTAATAATAGGACTTAGATAACAATATTTAGAGAAACCTTTTATTCAGCGGGAGTAGACAAATGTTTTTGATCTCTTTTGGAGGACATCTGTGATAGAATCTACTCTGAATTAAGTATTGTGTTCAGTTACAGTCACAACAGGTTATTTAAGAGGAATTGGAACAGACTGAAAGAAGTTGAGGATTCCACTCCCCACCCACCCTGCGCACCCCGTCTCCCGAACCGGCTTGTAACTGCGCACGTCCTTCAGGTATGAGGACCATCCCTCGGCAATGCCCTCCCTTTCCCCCACTTCCCGCTGCCGTCTGCGTCCCCCGAGTTTCTGAAGCCACTCCCCGCCCGCCCTGCGCACCTCGTCTCCCAAACCGGCTTGTAACTGCGTACGTCCTTCAGGTACGAGGACCATCCCTCAGCCACGCCCTCCCGTCCCCCCCATCAACAGGAAGACACTGGGGGAGTGGCCTGTGTCTTAGTGGGCGTGGTCTCAAAGTGGGCGTGGCCTACTTTCCGAGCGGTCAACGCTAAAGCGGCCGCAGTTATTCTTTGCTACCTCAGCTCAATCAGTACTGTGTATTCCTTTGAAAATTCACTTTTGCGATCTCAAACACTTACGCAAAATAGCCATTAGCTTAGGCTGACAGTATAAAAGCTATCAGTGAATAAGGGAAGTTTAGCACAATCAGAGCCCCTTCTTCCCACAAAAAGGAAGAGGAATAAATAACTACAAGGTGCCAACTCTATACTTCCGTGACAATATGAAGAAGCAGCGAAAATCCCCTCCGCGAAGAGAGGGGGAAGAAAAGATACCAGAAACCTCAACAGGGGCTTCTCACATCTACGACCTCTCAGATAAACAATTCAGAGAGGAAATCTGGAGGAGAGTCGACCTACTCCAAGCAAATATGGAACAGACATCCAATAAATTAAGGGAGGAGATGAATGAAGCGCTGGAACGGTCTACCAAGAAAATACAGGAAGAAATGAGAGCAGAACTGAGAGCAGAAATTTCAAACCTTCGAACGGAAGTCTCACAAATAAAGGAATCGGTAGATGAAATAAAAATCTCACTAGATGCCCTCAACAGCAGAATGACTACAGCCGAAGACAGAATCAGCGAGCTTGAGGATGAGCTGCAGAAAGCTTACAGACAGCAACAAATAATGGCGAAAGACCTCAAAATGGCTATAGAGCGAATCAGAGCCCTGGGGGATGACTTCAAGAGGAACAACATAAGAATCATTGGAGTACCAGAACCGCAGGGAAGCAACCCCAATGAAAAAAACACAGTCAAAGATATCATTGCTAAGAAATTCCCAGAGCTGGAGAAGGCAGGCATCCAGATACAAGGAGTCCGAAGAGTACCAGCAAAAAGAGACCCGAATAAAAAGACCCCAAGGCATATCATGGTCAGAATGACGGATACCATGGATAGAGACACAATTCTGCAAGCAGCAAGGTCAAGGAAGGAAATCACATACAAAGGAGCACCCCTCAGATTTACGGCCGATCTGTCAGAAGAAACCCTCCGAGCCCGAAGACAATGGTGGGACATAGTGAAAAAACTCAACGAAATGAATGCCTCACCAAGAATACTTTATCCGGCTAAACTCTCACTCAAACTTGAAGGAACCATACACTATTTCTCGGATAAACAACAGCTCAGGAACTTCATAGACTCAAAACCAATCTTGAAAGAAGGTCTAAAGGTCTACTGTAAGACAAGGAGGAGCCCCATTAGAACAACAAATCCCACAGAAAGAAGACACAAAACCACATCACAATAATCTCTCTCAATGTCAATGGCTTAAATGCACCTATCAAGAGACACAGAGTGGCTAAATGGATCCGGAAATTAAACCCAACATTCTGTTGCCTGCAAGAAACACACCTGAACAAACAGAGTAAACATAGACTCAAAGTCAAAGGATGGAAAACAATCCTGCAAGCAAACAACTCCCTTAAAAAAGCTGGAGTGGCCATCCTGGTATCCGACAACATAGATTTGAGGATGAAAAAGATCAAAAGGGACAGCGAAGGTCATTTTCTGTTTATCAAGGGATATGTACAACAGGAAGAAATCACACACTTAAACGTATATGCTCCTAACGAAAGACCGGTTAAATATTTAAAACAACTCCTAACAGACTTCAAAGAGGACATCACTAACAGCACAATTGTAGTCGGAGACTTCAATACGGCCTTATCGCCTCTAGATAGATCCACAAGAACAAAACTCAACAAGGAAACACTGACTCTGAAAGAAGAAATTGAAGAGAGAGGCCTAATAGACCTATACAGGGCCTTACACCCCAAAAAGAAAGAATACACATTCTTTTCCAGTGCACATGGAACATTTTCTAAAATAGACCATGTACTGGGCCCCAGAACATACCTCAATAGAATCGGAAAAATAGAAATTGTATCAACCATCTTTTCAGACCACGATGCGCTGAAGATAGAAGCTAACCACTCACAAATACGGAAAATCAAATCAAACACCTGGAAATTAAACAATTCAATGTTGAACAATGAGTGGGTCAGGAAGGAAATCAAGAAAGAAATCAAAAGATACTTAGAAACAAATGAGAATGAAGACACGAGCTACCAAAACCTATGGGACGCAGCTAAAGCCGTGTTAAGGGGAAAATTTATAGCTCTCCAAGCATTCCTCAGGAAGGAAGAAAGGACCCACATAGATAGCTTGACTTCACAACTCAAGACCTTAGAAAAGGACCAGAAAAAGGACTCCAAACCAGACCGAAGGAAAGAAATAATAAAAATTAGAGCAGAAATTAATGACATCGAAACCAAAAAAACAATCCGAAAGATCAATGAAACAAAGAGTTGGTTCTTTGAGAAAATAAATAAGATTGATAAACCGCTAGCAAGACTCACAAAGAAAGAAAGAGAAAACTCTAATAAATCGAATCAGAAATGAAAAGGGGGACATCATAACAGAAACCAGTGAGATTCAAAAGATCATTAGAGACTACTTTGAAGGTCTTTATGCCACAAAAAAGGAGAACCTAAAAGAAATGGATGGATTCCTTGATTCCTACAATCTCCCAACACTGAAGAAAGAAGACCTGGAATACCTGAATAGACCCATCCATGTTAAGGAAATTGAAACTGTAATCAAAAACCTCCCCAAAAACAAAAGCCCAGGCCCAGATGGTTTCACTGGCGAATTCTTCCAAACATTTAAAGAAGACCTATTGCCTGTTTTCCTCAAACTTTTCCAGGAAATTGAAAAAACAGGAACTCTCCCAAACAGTTTCTATGAAGCACATATCTCCCTAATACCAAAAGCAAACAAAGACACCACTAAGAAAGAAAATTACAGACCAATTTCCCTGATGAACACCGATGCGAAAATTCTCAACAAAATACTAGCAAATACGATCCAACAACTCATCAAAAAGATCAAACATCACAACCAAGTGGGATTCATCCCAGGAATGCAAGGATGGTTTAACATTCGGAAATCAATCAACATAATCCAGCATATCAACAAAAGTAAAGATAAAAACCATATGATCATATCAATAGATGCAGAGAAAGCATTTGACAAGATCCAACATCCTTTCATGATGAAAACCCTCGCCAAAATGGGGTTTGGAGGAACTTTCCTCAAGATAGTCGAAGCCATCTATCACAAGCCTACGGCAAGCATTATCCTCAACGGGGAAAAACTAAGGGCCTTTCCTCTGAGATCAGGCACAAGACAAGGATGCCCACTCTCACCACTCCTCTTCAATATAGTACTGGAAGTACTTGCGATAGCTATTAGACAAGAAAAAGAGATTAAGGGCATCCAGATAGGAAAGGAAGAAATCAAACTCTCACTATTTGCAGACGACATGATACTATATCTAGAGAAGCCTAAAACCTCTACTAAGAAACTCTTAGAAACAATAGACTTATACAGTAAAGTTGCAGGCTACAAAATCAATACCCAAAAATCCATGGCCTTCATATATGCAAACAATGAGGCAGAGAGAAGGGACATGAAAAAAGCAATCCCATTCACAATCGTGCCCCAGAAAATCAAGTACCTCGGAATCAGCTTAACCAAGGAAGTAAAAGACCTTTACAAAGAAAACTACAAAACGCTACTCCATGAAATCAAAGAGGACATGAGGAAATGGAAACATATACCCTGCTCATGGATAGGGAGAATAAACATTGTCAAAATGGCAATACTCCCTAAAGCATTATACAGATTCAATGCGATCCCTATAAGTATACCCATGACATTCTTCAAAGAAATGGATCAAGCAATCCTAAAATTCATATGGAATAACAAACGTCCAAGGATAGCTAAAACAATTCTTGGGAAAAAGATGATGGGAGGCATCACCCTCCCCAACCTCAAACTTTACTACAAAGCAGTAACAATTAAAACAGCATGGTACTGGAACAAAGGCAGAGCCGTAGACCAATGGAACAGGGTGGAATATCCCTACACACAACCCCAAATGTATGATCATCTAATCTTTGATAAGGGAGCAAGAGATGTGAAGTGGAGCAAGGAAAGCCTCTTTAACAAATGGTGCTGGCACAACTGGACAACCACATGCAAAAAAATGGGTTTAGACCTTGACCTGACACCATGCACAAAAGTCAGATCAAAATGGATTAAAGACCTCAACATTAGACCACAAACCATAAGGTACATTGAAGACAAGGTCGGAAAAACCCTCCACTATATTGAAGATAAAGGTATCTTCAAAGGTGATACAGAACTAAGCAATCTAGTAAAAACAGAGATCAACAAATGGGACTACATTAAACTAAAAAGCTTCTGCACCGCAAAAGACACAGTGACCAGAATACAAAGACTATCCACAGAATGGGAAAGGATATTTACACAATACCCATCAGATAAGGGTTTGATATCAATGGTATATAAAGCACTGGTTGAACTCTACAAGAAGAAAACATCCAACCCCATCAAAAAATGGGGCGAAGAAATAGAACAGAAACTTTACCAAGGAAGAAATACGAATGGCCAAAAGGCACATGAAAAAGTGCTCTACATCACTAATCATCAGAGAGATGCAGATCAAAACAACCATGAGATACCACCTCACACCACAGAGACTAGCACACATCCAAAAGAACAAAAGCAACCGCTGTTGGAGAGGATGTGGGGAGAAAGGGACCCTTCTTCACTGCTGGTGGGAATGCTGACTGGTTTAGCCCTTCTGTAAAACAATTTGGACGATTCTCAAAAAATTAGATATTGAATTCCCATTTGACCCAGCAATACCACTGCTGGGAATATATCCCAGAGAGGCAAAAAAGTACAATCGAAATAACATCTGCACATGTATGTTCATCGCAGCACTGTTTACAATAGCCAGAATCTGGAAAAAACCCGAATGCCCCAGAACAGATGACTGGTTGAGGAAACTTGGTACATCTATACAATGGAATACTATGCAGCTGTTAGAAAAAAGGAGGTCAAGAATTTTGTAGTTAAGTGGAGGGGCATGAAAAGTTTCATGCTGAGTGAAATGAGTCAGAAAGAGAGAGACAGACATAGAAAGATTGCACTCATCTATGGTATATAGAATAACAGAGTGGGAGACTAACACCCAAGAACTGTAGAAATAAGAACCAGGAGGTTGACTCCATGGCTTCGAGGCTGGCTTCACGTTCTGGGGAAAGGGCAACTCAGAGAAGCGATCAACATCTACATTGTAGTCGAAGGCCATGTGGGGGAAGGGAGTTGCGGGCTGAATGAGGGCTAGAGACTGAGCACAGTGGCCACTCAACACCTTTATTGCAAACCACAACAGCTAATTAGAGAGAGAGAACAGAAGGGAATGCCCTGCCACAGTGGCAGGGTGGGGTGGGGGGGAGATGGGATTGGGGAGGGTGGGAGGGACGCTGGGTTTACGGGTGGTGGAGAATGGGCACTGGTGAAGGGATGGGTTCCCGAACTTTGTATGAGGGAAGTATAAGCACAAAAGTGTATAAATCCGTAACTGTACCCTCACGGTGATTCTCTAATTAAAAATAAATAAATTTTAAAAAAAAAGAAGTTGAGGATTATTTTAAAACATTTTAAATTGAGAAGTGACTCAAAAATATACACATTCCACTGTCATCTGAGCTTCTGAGTAACCGCCACATTTATTTCTAGTTATCATTGCTATTATTTTTGTCATAATCTATGATATACGTGTCATTTTTATATTCTGTAAACTACTATCTTTATTTGGGGCCACAATCTGTGGGGCTCAAGGGCTATTCCTAGATCTGTGCTCAGGAAAGACCCCTTGTGGTGCTCAGAAATTTTAGTACCTTGGGCCTCAGATAAAGACTAATGTATGTTTATACTTTTCAATTTTCTTTATTGATATTGGCACCAAAAAGCATAGAACTGCTGAATAGAAAAGAGGAATAGATATGTCTATTGTGAACAGTGCTGTGATAAACATACAAATGTAGATGTCATTTCTAATGTTTCTTTTTTTGCATCTCCAAGATATATTTCCAGGAGTGGTATTACTGGGTCATATGGGAGCTCAATTTCTAGTTTTTGGAGGAATGTCCATATTATTTTCCAAAAAGTCTGGACAAGTCGGCATTCCCACCAACAATGAATGAGAAAAAAACCCAAGTGCCCAAGAACAGATGACTGGTTAAAGAAACTTTGGTATACTACACAGTGGAATACTATGCAGCTGTTAAAAGAGATGAAATAATGAAATTTGCATGTAAGTGGATGGACGTGGAGAATATCATGTTAAGGGAAATTAGTCAGAAAGAGAGGAACAGATATAGAATGACTGTACTCATTGTGGACTATAAAGTAGCATAATATGAGACTAACACCTTAGGCCAGTAGAGGTGAGGGCCAGGAGGATCACACCATGGTTTGGAAGCTGGTCCCACATGCTGGGGAAAAGGTAGTTGAGATGGAGAGGAGACCACTAAGTAAATGATGATTGGAGGGATCGCTCGGGATGGGAGATATATGCTGAAAGTAGACTAAGCACCAAGCATGATGACCTCTTAGTATCTGTATTGAAAATCATAACACCCAAAATTAGAGCGAGAAAGGAGGAAAGTACTTGCCACAAAGGTAGGGGGTAGGAGGGGGTAGGGATGGCAGGAGGAACACTGGGAACAATGGTGGTGGAAAATGCACTGGCGGAGGGATGGGTGCTCAAATGTATGACTGAAATATAATCATAAGAGTTTGTACCTGCATTTCGTCACGATCACGAAATCCCATTAATCACCGATTTCTCGGGTGGGCTCAGTAACCTCTCATTTCGTTCTTTCCCTGAGATCTTAGAAGTCTATCTCAACTCGGCCCTCCCAAAGATGTCGCACTGGGGCTCTTTCAGGGTCAGGGGAATGAAATCCAGCTTGTTACTGGATTTAGCATATGAATACACCATGGGAAGCTTACAAGGCTGTCCCATGTGGGTAGGAAACTCTCAGAAGATTGCCAGTTCCTCCCAGAGGGAGAAGTAGGCTACAAGATATCGTGTGGCTGCAAAGCAGCCACATGCTTCTGAGAGCTTGCTTTTAAGTCTCTCTCTGGATGTTGGCTGTTGATGGGATTACACACACCTGGGTTCCTCTGCTGGTACCTTCATGCATGAGGCCTGTCCAAACGTGTGGAGAGGGGCCTCGAGCATGGCTGTAGCTAGGTTCTGGTGGTCTTCGGCTGCTGGGAGCTCTGCTTGGGGTGGGGAGGGAAGCTGGAGTCCATCCCCTCTGAGGGACCCCGGGGAAGACAGCCAGGCGTGTGGGCAAGAGACTCTCTTGGCATCTCATGGTGATCCAATAAAATTTTTTAAAAGAAAAGATTTTTAAAAAGAGAAATATATGTGGAGTGGGGCGGCGCCAGCCCAGCCTTCAAGTGGTCCCGGCTGCTGGAAGTCACGCCCTCGACCCACCCTCGGTGCAATCTTGCCACATTCAACAGAGAAGCGGCCAGGCATTCTGGTGAGCAACGCGGCCCGGAAAATGCTCCAGACCCAAATTGGGGCCAGCAACACCGAGGAGCCGGACGGAGGAGGTCAGCCTGCACACCTTCTCCAGATGGAACCCTGGCGACACTGAGCAGCAACTAACACGGCTCCGGGATTCGGGATTGGGACACATCCAAGCTGCGTGGCCACATTAGCGGCCGCGCAACCTTTTCTAAAACCTAAAAACATACAATCTTTTAATGAATAACTAATTATCAAATGCTTCCTTAGTAGGGCTATCTTGTTGGGGGGTATAAATCCCACAACAATAGTGAGTTTTGTGTTGAAATATGGAACGTAATCAAGGTAAAGAGAAAATGAAGTGAAATTCATCAGTTATACAGTTGGGTGGGGGGCGGGGGCGGGGGGTATACTGGGCATTTTGGTGGTGGAATATGGGCACTGGTGAAGCGATGGTGTTTGAATATGGTATAACTGAGACATAAACCTGAGAACTTTGTAACTTTCCACATGGTGATAAAATAGAAAGAAAGAAAGAAAGAAAGAAAGAAAGAAAGAAAGAAAGAAAGAAAGAAAGAAAGAAAGAAAGAAAGAAAGAAAGAAAGAAGGAAAGAAAGAAGGAAAGAAGGAAAGAAGGAAAGAAAGAAAGAAAGAAAGAAAGAAAGAAAGAAAGAAAGAAAGAAAGAAAGAAAGAAAGAAAGAAAGAAAGAAAGAAAGAAAGAAAGAAAGAAAGAAAGAAAGAGAGAGAGAAATATGAATAAGAAAGCAAGTTGAAAGTCATGAAACTCACCTGAGCAGCAGAAAGTATAAAGCAAATTTTTGGAGGGAAGAGTAGGGAAGAGAAAAGGCAGAGTGGGGTTCCGATGATATAATAAGCTATACATAATCAGGAAATTTTCATGAAAAATTGCATATGATGGGGGAAATAACTATTTGCGGTTAAAGAGCCTATACTAAATGAACATACGGGATCTCAAAGATGTGCTTTCTAGTAGGCCATGAGGCAAAAGATGCAGTCATGAGACTTGATTCCTAGTGCTCAGTTCCTGCTGATCAACTGTACCATAACAGAAAGAACGGGAGGGCATCCACCACGATGTTCAAATGGCAAACCTGTCGACAGTTTTATTCCTAACTCTTAGAGGGTCTAATTGCACTGAGAAGGGAGCACAAAGTTCAGATTATCTGATCCCTAGGTAAGACTACAAACAGTCTTACTTCAAGCCATGTTTCTGAGATTTATCCATGTACACGGATTTAACCATCAGGATGGTTTAGTACTCGATTATATGTAGAAACCAAATTTATTCAATTTCTCAGAGCTGGAAAGACAATACAGTGGGCAGGAGGTTTGCCTTACAAGTCACCAACCCAGGTTCAATCCCCGGCATCCTATATGGTCTCCCAACCACTGCCAGAACTAATTCCTGAGTGCAGAGCAAGCTCTGAGCACTCCTAGGTGTGGCCCTAAAAGCAAAAACAACAAAAACCAAAAACTTTCCACTGAGTACATGGTTGCTTCTCATTTCTTCCCTCTCTTTTCTGCTAAAACAAAACTATTGCAGTGAAAGTTTTATAGGTTCATAGATTCTCAACATAATCCCTTGTATCATGTGTGCTAAAAAGATCTACTTATGTTTTGTCATTTTTTTAGTTTCTCTTTGCAATATTATTTTATTAACAAGAATTAACTTTTATACAGTAAAATATATTAGTCTTGATATTGTGTACATTTATGTCTCATTTAAGAAAAGTTTTCTTATCCTCAAAGTCATAAAAATGAGCCAATATTTTCCTCAAAATGTACACATTATTAAAACTAGCTTTCATGGGTGGCACCGGCCCCGCCTGCCGCCACGATGTGATCGGGGGCCACACCTGTGTGCGGCCTCACCGCAGCTGCACGAGCATGACTCCAGACGCCAGCTAAATTTTTCGGCATGGGCAGCTCCTCACAGAATGTCTCCAGACTGAGAACTAAGCCGCGGCCCCATGCCCACCCAGGAGGGGAAAGGTATTTCTCTCTTGCCTCTTCCTTGCCGGGGGTGAAGGGCGTGGTGACCGCCATATTATGAGGACCACAGATGGGATTTACAAGCTTGCAATGATCCAGTACCTTGTAGAAATCTCCCTGGACTTAGTTGCTAAAGTACAGAAATCCAAAACTGCGCACGACCTCATATCTCTTCACAACAGGTCTGACTCTAGTGGGGTACTCCTAGCAATAATAGTGAGGTTTGTATTGAAATGTTGAATGTAACCAAAGTAAATAGAAAGTTAAGTGAAATTTATCAGTTACAAGGCGTGGGGGGGTACAGGGGGGCGGGATGGGAGGTGTACTGTGTTTTTTAATTTTTTTGGTGGTGGGATATGGGCACTGGTGAAGGGATGGTTGTTTCAGCATTGTATAACTGAGACTTAAGCCTGAAAGCATTGTAATTTTCCACATGGTGATTCAATAAAAAAATAAAAATTAAAAATAAATAAATAAATAAAATATAACCAGCTTTCATATCCCACAAATGCGTACAATCATTCTATGTCTATCCCTCTTCTTCTGACTCATTTCACTCCCATGATCAGCTTTATTACATGTATCTTATGGTGACTTAAAAAAAATTTTAAATAAATTTGCACTTGCTTATAATTAAAAAATTAAATTTAAAAAATTAGCTTTCAAATTAAAAAAATTATCGAACTGAAATTGATTTTTGACCAGTATTTGAGATACGGTTCTTATTTTATCTTTGTCCTTGCACACTAATAGCTTATCTCTCTCCCTCTGACCCTCAACTACCTGCCACCCTTGTCATGTAACTCTCCAAGCCTGCAAGGATCTGCTTTTGACCATCTATAATCTGCTTCATCAGCTCTTCACTTTCTTACAATGCCATTAGCACTAATGTTTTATCATAAATCTTGATTCTGTGTGGCCAAAATCCCTTCAATTTATTTGGGAACATCTCAACTATTCTTGGCCTTTAGCTTTTCATGCATATTTAAAATAAGCTTGCACGATTCCTAAAAAACTCTAGGAGTCTCTTTAATCATTACTATTTTCATATATACTTCACAGCTTAGGTAACATGGAGACAATAATGTTATAGCTTATGGATTAATGTACAATATTACTGCACCCGACCACCACCAAAGTTTTTCTAACCCCCATCCCTGTTCTTTTGTTATCTCCTGTCCATGTTCATCCTCCCCATTCCTCCCTGCCATTTGTTAATTGGTTTTGTAATTCAAAGCCATGGGTTTGTCATTGTTCAGTACTGTCTATTTCCTTATTTGCCTCTGTATTCTGCAGATGAATAAAATTATTCAGTATTTGAAGGAACCATTTTTAATTAATGGTTATATTGAAATGAAAACTGATTTTTTTGGTATGGAATCTTTCTACATGAACATAGTATCTCTTTTTGTTATGTAGTTCTTTTTTAATATCACTCAGAAAAGCACTATAAATAACTAAATAGTGGCTATAGATATTTTTTATGAATTTCTCTTTTGATTAAAATTTGGGGAAGTAATAAATAATGCTTTTTGATTTAAATTTATTTTTGCTTTGTGGGTCACACCTGGAAATGCATGGGGATTACTCCTGGCTCTGCACTCAGGAATTACCCCTAGCAGTGCTCAGGGGACCATATGGGATGCTGGAAATCGAACCTGGGTCAGCCGCGTGCAAGGCAAATACCCTACCCACTGTGCTATTGCTCCAGCCCCTAAATAATGCTCTTTGAAAGCTAATATTTTCTGTCTATAATACTGAAATATATTTTTGTATATTAATATCACATCTGAACACCTTGCTAAAATGTTTTAAATTAAATAATTTATTTTAAAATCATTATAGATTTTCTAGACAGATAGCCTACCCTCTCCAATGTCTTTCATTTGCTTCTGTGAATAAAAATGTTTTTATTTATTAATTTTGTATTGATTGAAGTGTAGGAATTTATAATATTGTTAAGGATAGTTTCACATGTCGATAATTCCAACACCACACCCATCACCAATTGAAAAAGTGTTTTTTAAATTACAGCTGGAGCAATATCGCCAATAGCACTAGTTGGGGGGACACACACCAGATTTTAAATTTTATCTCCTGGCAAGCCTGACATTGTGATGAGTTTGTGTGTGATAAATATGAGGACTATGACCCAGAACACTTTGAAAATAGCAGCTCTGGACCAAATGTGGATTTGGAAAATCGATACCGTAATTACAAAGTATTAAAAGAAGACACAAGAGCAGCATTAAGCAGTTTCCAAAAGGTTTTGGAGCTTGAAGGTAAAGAAAAAGGAGAGTGGGGATTTAATACATTAAAACAAATTAATTATTAACTTCAAGTTGATGATCTTTCCAGAAATGAAGAACAGTTCTAAACAACTATTGACCTATATTCAGAGTGCAGTCACAAAAAATTTTTCTGAAAAAAGTCCATAATTCTCTTCTTGATAATATTTCCACTTAACAGATCAATTCACTACAGGAATTCTACGAAACAACACAGGAATATTTGAAAGACACTAACAATGATAGACTGTGATTTAAGCCAAACACAAAGTTTGGGAAACTATACTGAGAATAAGAGGAGTATAAAAATATTTAAAATATTTACATTATATTAATGTTGTATTTTATTAACATAATGTAAATGTTTTATGTCAGACTGATGAGAGAAAAGATGAGTTGGAAAAGGGTACACAGTTATTAGAAATGCATGCTCTGGTAATTAAAATGTACACAGCACAGAAAAATAACAAAATATTAAGGGTACTCTATGAATAGTCACTTCATAAAAAGTACAGTGTCTCTCATCCTCTAACTATGAAAGTGATGGAAGAATGTGGTAGGCAGAAAAGATGAATTTGAAAATATACACACTATTTTTTTCCCTAAGATTTCAAGTTTAATGATAATTTGAAGGTAAATTTTAAAAGATATGCACTTCTTTTGAAGATTTCAAAAATTACAATGATGTGAAAGTCTATATGAAGTTAATATGCCTTAGTATTAATTTGGAAAATATATGAATGAAATTGGGAATAATTTAATTTGATTCATAGAGGGTCAAGCTATACCAAAAATAAATACAGAAATACTACCATTGACAAATTTTAGAAATCCTTATCAGAATACCGATGTCACTGAATTTTTAAAAATTCTAAAAGCTAATCACAGCAGCCTCCTGGATGAGATTTTTCAGTGTGAGAATATGAGAAACATATTCTGTTATGTTTCTGTTAATATGAGAAACATATTCGCAAACTGAGGAACTTTCATGAATTATTAAAACACCTATAAGAATAAAATTATAGAAGCCTGCACAGTGGCTTACATTTCCTTCATTTTTAATGGATTAAACAGTAATGGAGATGATAGGAAGTGTGCTGGTACAGCACAGAAGGTTTAACACTATTTTTATTACCAAATTGAAACAATCAAGTCAACCAACTCTTTGACTGAATCATCAAAACAAAGAATATGTCTGATACACTGCACTGTAAATAGACCAACGAGCTATATTCTTTAAATCAGGCAGTAGTTTATAAACTGTAACAAGTAAACTGACTCAGCAGAGAACAGAGTATTATAGATATACTTAGTGCAACAATGCAGAGATTTAATCTTTAAAAGAACTGGAAATGGCAAGACTACTGTCAGTTGTGTTGCTGAAAATAATTTGAATTATGGCAGAAGTAAGGTACCTATGCTTATCCCTATACTAACAATGCCAACAGAAGTACTTTTTTAATTATTAAATGGTTTAAGTTTTTTTTGTTTGTTTTATTTTATTGAATCACCGTGAGATGTAGTTACAAGCTTACATGTTTGAATTGCAATCGCACAATGATCAAACACCCATCCCTCCACCAGTGCACATTCCCCACACCAATATCCCCAGTAACTCCCCCCACCTTTCCCACCCTCCCACTGCCTCCATGGCAGACAATATTCCCCATACTCTCGCTCTACTTTTGGGCATTATGGTCTGCAATACAAATACTGAGAGGTTATCATGTTTGTTCCTTTACCTACTTTCAGCACACATATCCCATCCTGACCAATTCCTCCAACCATCATTTTCTTATGGTTTAAGTTTTGTTTCTGCATTTCTCTAGAAAGATAGCTAAAATTTCCAGAAGAAAATCAAAATACCATAGGCTTTATGCTCTATTGACACTAAACATACCATATCAAAATAATCCATCGTGATCAACAGAACCATATTTTTTAATTTTATTTTTATTTTTAAATTTTTATTTTTTATTAATTCACAGTGAGATACAGTAACAAAAATTTCATGTTTGCACTTCGATCATACGGTTATCCAACACCAGTGCACAGTTTCCACCACCCAAATCCCCTCTTTTCTATACCTCCCCTGCTTGTGTGGCAGACAATTTGCAAGGTATCCTTTCTTTCATTACCTTTGAACTTTCGAGACCAGTCCTACCTCCACTTATATCTGCCAAAAATACAATTGCTAAACAATGTGTTTTGTATTGCTTGTTATGGATATAATATAATGTCGCTTCAGGAATTCTAAGATTTTAATAATTAGGGTCTAAAGAAATTGCTGCCACAGGTTGCTCGTGTCCAAAATTCCTGTATGTGTCTCTGGATCGTGGCCACTTGGGAGCTGGTGCTTCTTGCCGGCTTCTAGAAAATGGTGACCGCTGGGGCTCTTGGAGGGGAGGCAGTGGGACAGCACCTGCCCCCATCTGGAGCGGCACAGCGGAGAAGGCCTATTGCAAAGTCCCTGGCCATCTCTGCCGCAAGCAGAACCATATTTTTGTCATGATTTTAAATATGCTAGCATGGTATTGTTGGTTAAATTTACACATTTTAAGAAGTCTCCAACAGAATCTGAACACTGCAACCAACAGTTTTGTCTGCAGAGAATAAAAGTTTCTTTTTAACCACGTCCTTGCAGTGCTTATTTTTTCAATATTTCTAATATATACCATTTTTACTGAGTGGAGTGCTATCTCATTGTCATTTTGATTTTCATTTTTCTGAGATCAATTTGGAGAGTTCTCAAACATTAAGAATAGAAATTTCCTATGATCCAGCAATTCTGCTCCTGGACATCTACCCCAAAAGGACATGAACATTAATCCAACTGGACATTTACATAACCGTGTCTATTGAAGCATTGTTTATAATATACAATAACTGAAAATAATCCAAGATCTAACTACAGATGAGTGGATAAATAGATTTTGGTATATATACACAATAGAATTATTATTCAGCACAGATGAAAGTTTGCTGTTACTTATATAGAACTGGTGGTGTCCTGCTAAGTGAAGTGTATTGGAAAGTAAAAGGTAAATACCAGATGATCCCACTCATATGGAAAGCATAAGTAAACAAAGAAAGGAATTATAAAATTTTCAATAGAAACAAACCCTGAGACATGATCAATAAGACTGGGAACCTAGTAGGCTAAGAGGGACTGTTAGTAGTGGGAAGAAGAAAAGAACTGTGGGATAATGGTAAAAAATATTGGAACACTGGTGGAAGGATTGATGCAGTAGTCCCATGTTGCATGAACGTTCCTGCGGTCAGAGGCGCTGAGATAAGGAACTAGAAAGAAATGTGTTTCATGGAGGACCAAGTTTTCTCTGACTCTTGACATAGGTAGAGAGCCCTGTAGTCTCCTTTTAGTGATTATCGTACCTCAAAATGCGCTATACAGTGATATCATCAAAGACATGAAAGAAAATTACAGAAAGAACATTGAGACAGCGAAACATATTGTTTCCTTGTACCGGGTAGGCCTGTAGCCTGGGGTGGGGGTGGGGGGGCAGAAGATACAAAGCCAGAACTGAAGCCTTTCTGGGCTACAGGCACCTGGATTTACATCCCAAAGACTAGGCTGGGCTGCCACCTGAAATCTACACTTCAAATACAAACTGGGCCATCACCTGAAATCTACATCCCAAAGACTAGGCTGGGCCAAAGCCTGCATTTTGCAATATCAAAGCTCAGGCCTGGCTAACACCTGAGATCTGCATGCCAAACACCAGCCAGGCTTCTGTGAGAGAAGGAAAACTGTTCTTTTCAATATACTGAAATTATTTTTCTGAAGGCAGCTTGAAGGGGGAAAATATTCGGCTTCATCCAAATCAGTCAGGACACACGAGAAATCTTGCCCATTTACATGGGTTCCAATGTTCCTGTCCGTAGTTTGGTACAGTATACATGGGCTCGCCCTGATAGCTCAGTCCAGCCCCAACAGTCCCACAACTATAAAATGACAGAATTCAAGACTTGAAAACTATGATACTCAATCAAAAAACAATTAAAATTAAATTTACATGTGTCACTGCAGAAATCCTCTCAAATAACCTGCAAATTACTTGAACTGCATACCCTTTGAGCACTTCCTTTCTCACATATAAATGAAAGTAATTGCTGCATTTTGTAAAATGTACATTTTACAACCAGGGCCTGGGCACTGGAGAGAATACAGTGGGTCAAACTAAAGCTAAACTGTGTTTGTATACCTCTGTACCTACCAGCAGTGCAGGAAAGCTTTGGATGTAACCCCATATAGTGGCGTGCTGTCACTTTGTTAGGGTCGGCAGATCTCTGCCCGGGGGAGGCTCGGAGAGACAAAAGAACAAAACCAAGACAACTCTTTCTGCAAATGCATGGGGTTTATTTAAGCCAATATAGCTATATTGGGACCTTCAATTGTGCCTCAATAGCGTGGCATAACTGAAGGCCCCAAACTCAAAAAGCTAGCTGTTTTTATACCCTTTTGGGGGAGAAATGAAAATCTCACATATCAAAGGGAATCACATAGGTCACTTAATTTGCATATCTAAACATTTGTTGACAAATGAAAATCTCACATATCAAAGGGAATCACATCTATATATCGAAGGGGATCACACATAGGTCACTTGATTTGCATATCTAAACATTTGTTGACTGTTAACTATTTCCCTGCAAATGTTTGCCTATAATTCCTAGGGCAGTTTGTTGGCCCATTTGGTGACAGAGTCCTGCCCAGAGGAAGGTCCTGAAGACATCTTTCAAAGCAGTCAAGTAGTTACAAAGGGCAACTTCAGCGGTTAACCCTTAACCTGCCCTTCAGTTCTTGACTCTTAACTTGCCTTCCTCTTCAACTTATGTATCAAACAGGAAAAAAAAAAAAAGCACAGCTCAGAAATTGGAGGGAAAAGTTTTATTTCTGTTTTTAGTTTACTAAAACGTTCATTAACGTTGTTGAATTTTACTGAGTGTGTTTATCATCTAAAATATCTCTCATTCTTCTTTGTTAAATAATTGACATACTAAATTATAGGAGAAGCTATTTTTCTTCCAAACACATTCCCAAAATAAACATAAAATGATATTTTGTGATAAAAATAAATTCGTAGATATTAAAAGATTCATAATTCCATAAGTACATACACATTACTATCTTGCCTTTGACTTGCTAATTCACTTCAAAAGGTTGCCTTTCTAAAGTTTTGGTTTCTTTGTTCTGGTTTTGGGGTCACACCTTTTTTGTTTGTTCTCCTTAGTTGGGAATATTCCCAACTAAGAATATTCCAGGGAATATTCCCCTCTTGGTGCCCTTTGATCTCCATTCTTGTGTGAGTACATCTCTCATTTTTCTTGTGTGAAATTCATTTAAAAACTTTTCACCAGTTTCATAACATATATTAGGACAATTGTGTGTGACCCATGTTTAATAATGTGATATAATGCCCTTGAAATTTATCCAGATGGTGTATCCCAACCTTCAGATGAATTATTTTGCTTTATTCTCGCACTATAAACGGAAGCCCAAGAAGTGCAAAAGTTGACTGAAGACCTTAAGCTGTGGAGTTTCCATGGAAAAGGCTGGCTTAGCTCATTTGACTCCAGAACAATGATCACTGACTTCAATGTGTCTTTAACTGACCGCAGTTTGGCAACATTTATGATAACTCAGAGGTAATACCAGCCACTGCTTAGAACCTTCTCTAGTGACTGTCTCACATGGAAACATAGAACAAGAAGCCGGCTTTTTTAATTTAAAGCCGGGACCTGATTACTGAAATAAAAACATTTTTAAGTGCACAATGTCTTGGTTAAGAATAATTTCTAATTTTTACTAACATCTGTAGTACAGAGCCAGAGATTTTACAACCAACACCTTCAAGAGCCTTCAAAGGAGATGATGTGACTCCCTTATGCTGTGGAGGTTGCCGTGGGATTGAAGGGTGGGTTTTTTCACTGGCAGACTTTTATAGCTTGATATCTTCTTTTAAAAGAACTCGCTTTAGGTTTCAAACTGTGCTTGGGTTTTTTTCACTGAAGACTTCTTTCAATATAAACAAAAACAGAACTTCTCTGACTTCTCAGAAAAGTTTAACTATATTACTGTTATTTTGACTGGGAATGCAAATGTCCTACCAAAGAAAAAGCAAATTTTAAAACATTCATTAAAGGGGCTGGAGCGATAGTAATACAGGTTGCAGGCAGCTAACACAAGTTCCATCTCTTGCATCCCACATGGCACCATGAACCTTCCAGGTGAGATTCTAGAGATTAGAAACAGCAGTAAGTCCTGAGCACTGCTCCAGGTGGTCTAAACCTCCTGCCCCTCCTGCCCCTCAAAAAAAAAAATTGAGAAAATCACTTGTGAGATCATGAAAGAGAGTTAGAGACATGCTGCTGTATGAGGAAGGGGCAGATTCTCTCTAAGTCAATGAGGTATTTTTTTTTTCTTTTTTGGGTCACATCCAGTGAAGTTCAGGGATTATTTCTGGCTTTGCAGTCAGGAATTACTCCTGGTGGTGCTTGGGGGGTCCGTATGGGATGCAGGGGATTGAACCCGGGTTATGTGCAAGGCAAACGCCTTTTTCCCTGTCCTAGCACTCCGGCCCTGCAATGAGGTATTTCTAGGGGTCCTTTGAGGATAGATGGTTAATTTGGGGGGGTTAGATTATTCATATAAATTAAGTTATTTAAGCAATTTTGAAGTAGCACAGCAATGTATAAATTATTAGGAGAAAGAGAAACAGTATTATCATTTCTATCCTGCTACTGTAAATGTGCAAAGAAAAGAAAAGCATAAAATTATTTCCAGAGTAAAGGGTTTTTTGAACCCTTTAATATATTAAATCTTTTCTGTGCAATCCCTACAAAATTATCAAAAACTCAACGGTTAAACCAAATTTAAGTAATCACTGCATAATAAGAGCAAAAATTTATTTTTAATTTTTTTATTAGTGAATCACTGTGATGTACAGTTACAAACTTATGAACATTTGTGTTTGCATTTCACTCATACACTGATCATTTACCCATCCCTTCACTATTCTTCCCATTCTCCTCCACCAATGATCCCAGTATTCCTTTCACCACCCCCACCCCATCCCCCACCACCCCACACTGCCTCTGTGGCAGGGCTTTCCTTTTGTTCTCTCTCTTTTGGGGTGTTGTAGTTTGCAATAGAGGTATTGAGTGGCCTTCATGTTCGGTCTATAGTCTACTTTCAGCTTGCATCTTTCAACCTGAAAAGGTCCTCCCAACATCCTCTACTTGGTGTTCTCTTTTTTTATCTGAGCTGCCTTTTCCCCCAGCATAAGAGGCTAGTTTCCAAGCTGTGGGGCAGACCTCCTGGTCCTAGTCTCTACTACTCTTGGGTGTTAGACTCCCACTCTGTTATTTTATATTCCACAGATGAGTGTGATCTTTCTATGTCTGTCTGTCTCTTTCTGACTCATTTCACTTAACATATACTTTCCATGTTGATTCATTTATATGCAAATTTCATGACTTCATCTTTTCTAACAGATGCATAGTATTCCATTTTGTGGATGTACCAAAGTTTCTTTGACCAGCCATCTGTTTCTGGCCACTTCATTTTTTTCCCAGATTTTGGCTATTGTAAACAGTGCTGCAATGAACATACAAATGCAGATATCATTTCTACTATACTTTTTTGACTCTCCGGGATATATTCCCAGGAGTGGTATTGCTGGGTCAAATGGGAGCTCAGTTTCTAATTTTTTGAGAACTGTCCACATTATTTTCCAAAAAGGCTTAACCTGTAGGCATTCCCACCAGCAGTAAAGGAGAGTCACTTTCTCCCCACATCTATGCCAACACCAGTTGCTTTTATTCTTTTAGATGTGGGCCAGTCTCTGTGGTGTGAAATGATAAATCATTGTTGTTTTAATCTCCATGTCCCTGATGATTAGTGATGTAGAGCATTTTCTCATGTGTCTTTTAGCCATTTGAATTTCTTCTTTGAGAAAGTTTCTGTTCATTTCCACCCCCCATATTTTGATGGGGTTGGATGTTTTCTTCTTGTAGAGTTCAACCGGTGCCTTGTATATCCTTGATATCAACCCCTTATCAGATAGATATTGGGTGAATATCCTTTCCCATTCTGTAGACTGTCTTTGTATTTTGGTGACTGTTTCTTTTGAGGTGCAGAAGCTTCGTAGTTTAAGATAGTCCCACTTGTTTATCTGTTTTTACTTGCTTGGCCAGTGGCGTGTCATCTTTGAAAATACCTTTAGCTTCAATGTTGTGGAGGGTTTTGCCAACCTTCTCTTCCAAATACCTTATG
Source organism: Sorex araneus (assembly GCF_027595985.1). NCBI lineage: Eukaryota > Metazoa > Chordata > Mammalia > Eulipotyphla > Soricidae > Sorex > Sorex araneus. The sequence goes on along the minus strand of NC_073302.1, from coordinate 237,574,158 downwards.
GATTCTAGTCTGATGTTGAGTTCTTTAATCCACTTTGACCTAACTTTTGTACTTGGTGTTAGGTAGAGATCTGAGCCCATTTTTTTGCATGTATCTGTCCAGTTTTGCCAAGCACCATTTGTTGAAGAGGATTTCCTTGGTTCAATTCACATTTCTTGCTCCCTTATCGAAGATTAGATGATCATATATTTGGGGTTGTGTGTAGGGATTTTCCATTCTGTTCCATTGGTCTGAGGCTCTGTGTTTGTTCCAGTACCATGCTATTTTGATTATTACCACTTTGTAGTAGAGATTGAGGTTGGGGAGGGTGATTCCTCCCATATTCTTTTTCCCAAGAGTTGCTTTAGCTATTCAAGGTATTCCAGGTCTTCTTGATTCAGCCTTGGGAAATTATAAAAATCCAGGAATTTATTCATTTCTTCAAGGTCCTCTTGTTTCGTGGCATACAGATTTTCAAAGTAGTCTCTGATGATCTTTTGAATTTCTTTGGTTTCTGTTGTGATATCCCCATTTTCATTTCTGATTTGGTTTATTAGGATTCTTTCTCTCTCTTTGTGAACCTTGCTAGTGGTTTGTCAATCTTGTTTATTTTATGAAGAACCAGCTCTTGGTTTTCTTGATCTTTTGGATTTTCTTTTGGGTTTCCATGTCGTTGATTTCTGCTCTATGTTTTATTATCTCTTTTCTTCTGCCAGGTTTGGGCTCCGTTTTTTTTGGTCCTTCTCTAAGGTCTTGAGCTGTGAAGTCAAGTTATTTATGTGGGCCTTTTCTTCCTTCCTGAGAATTGCTTGCAGGGCTATAAATTTTCCCCTTAACACAGCTTTAGCTGCATCCCACAGGTTCTGGTAGCTGGTGTCTTCATTTTCATTTGTTTCCAGATACCTTTTGATTTCTTCCTTGACTTCCTTCCTGACCCACTCATTGTTCAACATTGTATTGTTTAAGCATGGTACTGGAACAAAGGCAGAGCTGCAGACCAATGGAACAGGGTGGAATATCCCCACACACAACCTCAAATGTATGATCATCTAATCTTTGATAAAGGAGCAAGAGATGTGAAGTGGAGCAAGGAAAGTCTCTTTAACAAATGGTGCTGGCACAACTGGACAATCACATGCAAAAAAATGGGCTTAGAACTCGACCTGACACCATGCACAAAAGTCAGATCAAAATGGATTAAAGACCTCAACATCAGACCACAAACCATAAGGTACATTGAAGACAAGGTCGGCAAAACTCTCCAGGATATTGAAGATAAAGGTATCTTCAAAGATGACATGGAACTAAGCAATCTAGTAAAAACAGAGATCAACAAATGGGACTACATTAAACTAAAAAGCTTCTGCACCGCAAAAGATACAGTGACCAGAATACAAAGACTATCTACAGAATGGGAAAGGATATTTACACAATACCCATCAGATAAGGGGTTGATATCAAGGGTATATAAAGCACTGGTTGAACTCTACAAGAAGAAAACATCCAACCCCATCAAAAAATGGGGCGAAGAAATGAACAGAAACTTTACCAAGGAAGAGATACGAATGGCCAAAAGGCACATGAAAAAGTGCTCTACATCACTAGTCGTCAGAGAGATGCAGATCAAAACAACCATGAGATACCACCTCACACCACAGAGACTAGCACACATCCAAAAGAACAAAAGCAACCGCTGTTGGAGAGGATGTGGGGAGAAAGGGACCCTTCTACACTGCTGGTGGGAATGCCGGCTAGTTCAGCCCTTTTGGAAAACAGTATGGACGATTCTCAAAAAACTAGAGGTTGAGCTCCCATTTGACCCAGCAATACCACTGCTGGGAATATATCCCAGAAAAGCCAAAAAGTATAGCCGAAGTGACATATGCACTTATATGTTCACCGCAGCACTGTTTACAATAGCCAGAATCTGGAAAAAACCCGAGTGCCCTAGAACAGATGACTGGTTGAAGAAACTCTGGTACATCTATACAATGGAATACTATGCAGCTGTTAGAAAAAATGAGGTCATGACGTTTGCATATAAGTGGATCAACATGGAAAGTATCATGCTAAGTGAAATGAGTCAGAAAGAGAGAGACAGACATAGAAAGATTGCACTCATCTGTGGAATATAGAATAATAGACTATAAGACTAACGCCCAAGAATAGTAGAAATAAGTACCAGGAGAATGTTTCCATGGCTTGGAGGCTGGTCTCTCATTCTGGGTAACTCAGGGAAGGGACCACCAAGTAAAATGTGGTTGGAGGTCATGTGGGGGAAGGGTGAAGCGGGTGGAATACAGACTAGAGACTGAACACAATGGCCACTCAACACCTCTATTGCAAACCACAACACCTAATCAGAGAGAGAAAACAAAAGGGAATTCCCTGCCATAGTGGCAGGGTGGGGTGGGGGGAGATGGGTCTGGGGAGGGGGGGAGGGATGTTGGGTTTACGGGTGGTGGAGAATGGGCACTGGTGAAGGGATGGGTTATTGAACTTTGTATGGGGGAAGCATGAGCACAAAAATGTATGGATCTGTAACTGTACCCTCACGATGACTCTCTAATTAAAAATAAACTAATAAAAAAAAAAAAAGCCCAGATAAACCCGGAGCCGCTGAGCGCGAATCGGACCCTCTGCGGCGCTTAAAGACTTTGACTCCAAAGATGTAACACATTCGGGCATCCAGCGCAGCACCCGAGAGCAATGCATTGGGACACCAAACTGGGCTACAACTCGGTGCTGCTGGGGGTGGATTTTTTTTTTCCCTCCCCACCCTGTCTTCCTGCATGGAAAGCGGCGGGCTGGCGGCACCATGTGGCAGGCGCCATCTTCTGATTCCAGACCCACAGGTATTCGGATTTTACTTTGGGGGCTCCCAGGAACTCATGGGAAGGGGGCGTAACCGGCACGCCCTCGGCCCAGATAAACTCGGAGCCGCTGAGCGCGAATCGGACCCTCTGCGCCTAAAGACTTTGAATTCAGAGACTTCTTACAGCAATGCACTGGGACTGTGAGCTGGGCTATGTAATTTCTGGCAGAATTCTCCCTGGACTTTATACAGAAATCCAAAACCGCGCGGACGCTGCCACGTCCGCGCGACTTAACATTTATAATTGTTCAGCAATGTGAATTGGTTCCATTTGAACAGGTCTGACTTGGGGGGGAAACTCCAAATAATAACAGTAAGTTTTTGTTGAAAATATTGAAGGTTTTTAATGTAGCAGCCACCTCTGGACTGTGAACTAAACAAAAGCCCCACGCTGGCCGACGTGGCGTGGCGTACACCATACTATGAGGCGCAGGAAGGGGGATGAGGGGGAAAAAGAAAAAAAAAAAAAAGGGAAAAGGAAAAAGAGAAAAAAAAAAGAGAGAGAGAGAGAGTTATGTCAACTATAGTGAGTTTTGTGTTGAATTATGGAATGTAATCAAGGTAAAGAAAAAATGAAGTGAAATTCATTAATTATACAGTAGGGGGTAGGGGGTGGGGGCGGGGGGTATACTGGGGTTTCTGGTGGTGGAATATGGGCACTGGTGAAGGGATGGGTGTTTGAATATTGTATAACTGACATATAAACCTGAGAACTTTGTAACTTTCCACATGGTGATTTAATAAAAATTAAAAAAAAAAATAAAGGTAGGCATTATAAAAAAAAAAAAACATTGTATTGTTTAATTTCCAGGTGTTTGATTTGGTTTTCTGCGTTTGTACATGATTAACTTCTATCTTCAGTTCATCATAGTCTGAAAAGATAGCTGATACAATGTCTATCTTCCTGATTCTGTTGTGTGGCCCAGCACATGGTATATTCTGGAAAATGTTTCACGTGCACTGGAAAAGAATGTGTATTCTTTAATGGGGAGTTATAAAGCCCTGTATAAATCTATTAGTCCTCTCTGTTCTATTTCTTCCTTCAAAGCCAGTATTTCCTTGCTGGGTTTTAATCTTCTTGATCTATCTAGAGGTGATAGGGCGGTATTTAAATCTCCAACTACTATTGTGTTGCTCAAAATGTCCTTCTTACGGTCTGTTAGCAGTTGCTGTAGGTATTTAGCTGGTCCCTCATTAGGTGCATACACATTTAGGAGTGTGATTTCTTCCTGCTGTACATATCCCTTGATTAATAAAAAAATGGCCTTTACTATCCCTTCTAATTTCAACCTGAAATATATGTTGTCCAATACTAGTAAGGCCACCCCAGCTTTTTTGAGGGAGTTGTTTGCTTGCAGGATTGTTTTCCATCCTTCGACTTTGAGTCTGTGTTCGTTCTGGCTATTCAGATGTGTTTCTTGCAGGCAGCAGAATGTTGGGTTCAGTCTCTGAACCTATTTTGCCACTCTTGTGTCTCTTAATTGGTGAACTTAGACCACTGATGTCGAGAGAGATTATTGTTATGGGATTTTGTGCCATCTTTCTGTAAGGATTTGTTGTGCTTGTAGGGGGTTTTCTTGTTTTACATTAGTACCTTTTATCCTTTTAGGTTTGATTTTGAGTCTATGAAGTTCCTGAGCTGTTGTTTATCCACAAAATAGTGTATCATTCCTTGAGTTTGAATGAGAGTTTAGCCAGATAAAGTATTCTTAGTGAAGCACTTAGTGAAGTGCTCATTTCATTAAGTGTTATCACTATATCCCACCACTGCCTTCGGGCTTGGAGGGTTTCCTCTGATAAGTCTGCCGTGAATCTAAGGGGTGCTCCTTTGTATATGATTTCCTTCTTTGACCTTGTTGCTTGCAGTATTGTATATCTATCCATGACGTCCATCATTCTATGATATGCCTTAGAGTTTTTTTACTAGGGTTTATTTTAGCTGGCATCCTCTGGGCTCCTTGAATCTGGATGCCTGCATTCTCCAGCTCTGGGAACTTTTTAGCAATAATTTTTTTGATGTGGCTTTTTCATTGGGGTTGCTTCTCTGTCCTTCTCATACTCCAATGATTCTAATGTCGTTCCTCTTGAAATCATCCCCTAGGACTCTGAGTCACCCTAGAGCTATTTTGAGGTCTCTTCCCATTGTTTGTTGTTGCCTGTATGCTTCTGCAGCTTATCTTCAAACTCACTGATTCTGTTTTCAGCTGTAGCCATTCTACTTTTGAGGGTACCCACTGAGTTTTTTATTTCATCTACCATATCCTTCATTTGTGACATTTCTTTTTATAGCTTTTTTATTTCTGCTCTCATTTCTTTCCATATTTTCTCAGCTGTCCATTCTATTGTTTCTTTCAGGTCCTCCTTTAATTTAATGGATACCTGTTCAATCTTTACGTTGAGTTTATTGAACATCTTCAGCATTTCATCTCTGAATTCTTTATCGGAGAGCTCAAGTTTGTAGGAAATGCCTATTGTATTGAGGCTTCTGGACTCCTTTCTTCATCCTCTCCTTGTGGTGGGGATTTGTGCTGTTTCTTCATGTTGTTGTGGTGGTATGGAAGAGGGACCTTCAAGTTCACTATCCCTGTTCCCTCTTGTTGCAAAAAAGAATTCTGGATGGGCTCAGTCAATGGTGGTTGCCTTTTTATTTTCCCCTTCCTGAACATGTCCTTTCTCTCAGATGTTCCTCTAATCCTTACAGAAGGCCTCAAGTGATGCTTTCAAAGAATGTGCTCTTTTACATTGCACTTGCACAGCTACTTGTATTCATTGGTGTTTTGGCGAAATTGGGATACACTAGTGGCCTATTTGTCCTACTGGTTTTTGGATAGTTAGGATGTGGACTGAAGCGATAGCTCAGTGGGTACAGCATTGGCCTTGCGGCCAATTCGGGTTTGATTCCTCTTCCCCTCTCAGAGAGCCTGGCAAGCTACGGAGAGTACATAGCCCCCACGGGCAGAGCCTGGCAAGCTACCCATGGCATATTCAATATGCCAAAGACAGTAACAAGAAGTCTCACAATGGAGATGATGCTGGTGCCCACTCAAGCAAATCGATGAGCAATGGGATGTCAGTGATAGTGACAGGATGTTATTCACGGACATAGGTTACAAAGACTGTGATATAACAACAGATTTCTGGGTCTGAAGAAAATAAATGCAGCCCCAAAGAGGCCATGCCCACTTCAGCAGAGGCCAGGCCTCCTGAAGATTAGGCCATGCCTCCTGCTGCACTATAGCTGTGTCAGAGACGCTGGCTGGGACACGGGAAGGGCAGTTTTTGGGGGACGTCACACACCTGGGCCAGAAGAGAAAATGGCTGCGGTGCTGGGGAAAGGTGTGCTGACAGCCAGGGCAGCAGTCTGGGGGCGGTGGGGTGGGGGGCTGAGACGGTCTGGGTCTGAGACCAACAACTTCTTTTTATTCCACTCAAATGGTTATTACATCTCATCATTAAAGAATAATAAAGCCTTCTGGAAACATATAACTCTGGTAGGAACATAATCTAGGTGTTATCATTCTGGAAAGTGGTATGAAGATCCCTCAGAAAAGAGAAAATAAAAATTCTGTGTTATCTATTTTTCTTCTAGGTATTTATTTACAAAAATTATGAAAACATTGATTTTGAATGGTCTAATGAAAGATATATATTTCAGCCTTACTTATGATAGTCAAGATCTGGAAACATGGGGCTGGAGTGATAGCACAGTGGGTAGGGCGTTTGTCTTGCATGTGACCGAGCCGGGTTTGATTCCTAGCATCCCATATGGTCCCCCAAGCACCCCCAGGATTAATTCCTGAGTGCATGAGCCAGGAGTAACCCCTGTGTATAGTAGCTGAGTGTGACCCAAAAAGCAAAAAAAAAGAAAAAAAAAAGATCTGGAAACATCTAGATATTCATCATCTGGAGAATAAATAAAGATGTGATGTATATACAAAAAACATTATTCAATTATAAACAGATAAATGAACTAAATAAAACAATAACAATTAGTCTTTATCAGAAAGAAAGAATTAGGATTGAAGAGGTGACTGAGATTAGACAAAAATCAGGACAAAGAAGTTGAACATGTTTAATTTCAATGAGGTATCACTTAATTCTGTATGTTATTATGTATATTATGTAATGAAGCTTCAATTAAGTGAGAGAGAAAGAGAACTTCTATCCAAGACAATTTAACACATATATTTGACAAAAGATAAGTTGTAAAGGCAAAGTTGAGCTTGTTCTACTTATGCCTATAAATACAGAAATGTTAATTAATTTAGTTTAGGAAAAGAGTCTAAAACTTGTACTACCAATGGAAATCATGTGGCAGAAATTCACTAAGTAAAAGAGAAAATCTGCATTTAATTTCATCTAGCCTTGGGGTTTCTCTTATATATTATATTATATTATATGCAGCTTTTTAATTCACAGAACACTTAACATTTGACAACATTGCTTTATTATCCTACTTAGCCAGAATTCAGTAGGTGCAGATTTGTTCTTTATCAAACTAGTTTTTTTGTATTTGGATGATCATATAACAAGTTAAAACACTGTTATGTTATTTGTGTATATTTAAAATATATTTGTGCTTTCTCAATGAATTGATTAAATAAAATTGGGTTAGTTTCATTTGTCAAAGATGACAGCAATGCTAAATTGCATCATTAAAACCTGACTATAGAAATTTATATAGTTCTAACAAGAACAAGGTAATGCAGAGATTGATTTATAGACTAATTATCCCATTTGGGGGGTTTTAGAGTTATATACTTAAAGCAAATATTCTAAGTATTGAGAATAAACTTGCAGTATGAACATGGCTATATAAGTGACAATCTTTCCTCCTTTTCTCCTTGAAGTCAGATGAAAGTCATTATGGAGAAAGAGGAAAACCATAAACTGTTTTTAGTAAAACTATGATACAGTTATCCTAGACACTTCAAATGTGTGGGGATTCCAAAATGAAATTAGGCTGGACAAAATCAAGTAAGCATAGAAAAGATCGTAAAGATGGCTTGATGTCCTAGAGCCAAGAAAAACATACTTCTTAAAGATAAGAGGTCTCACTCTAATGTTCAAACAAATATAGATCTTTTTTATTAATGGAGTAAGTACTAGGGTTAGCAGGAATGCTTAAAGAAGTCTCTCTGGACACAATTTGGCTCAGAGAAGGAAAGATAAAAGATGAAAAATAAAACTCATATGAGACAACCATTTCAGCATAAAACAGCAGAAAAAGAAAGCTATCAATATGTGAAGCATGAAAGTCTGCCCCCCAAATGCACATACTCACACATACACACCCACCTACCACAAATTCCAGTTTAAGATATATTTAAAAATGACCCTGACAAAGCATTGAATCAAAGAGAGTATAAAATAAAAATATGACAGGAAAAAACCCACAAACTCTGCACCAAGTATAGTTTTAAAATATCATGAGAAATAAACATCATAACAATATTTCACTATGAATTTCAAGGACCCAGTAAAGCAGTCAATTCAATGAATAAAAACCACAATGATGAAACATAGAAATTCAAGAGGGAGAGAGAGAAAAACAATGGAAGATGAAATATAAATAGCAGAGCTCAGGAAACAAATAGAACAAATGAAACGGTGGCAAAAACGAAACCAAAAAAATTCCAAGAGTACAAAAGAAAAGTGGCACTGTAAGCGGCACAAGTGACAGAGTATATGAAAAATAAATAATCTATAATAGAAATAAAGATCTGAGAAAGAGTCCACACAGACTCCACTGAGAGTTAGAGAAGATTAATGCTGGTGACTGAGTTATACATAACATGTATTCCTAAGGAAGAACTCAACTATGCATCAACAAAAATTACTGGAATATGAATTCATGTTCAACACGAATGATGCTGTCCCCGAACCTTCCCAAGTCGGTCAGTCCAGCCTGAGAACTCTGTTTTTCTCTCTCGGAAAGGGGACTGGCAGATCCCCCTTCCTAACTGAACATTCGCAGCCCACAGCCACACCCAACACCGTCAGACATAGAAATGGCCCAGCTTCACAACTAATCTCAAATAGAACATAGTACAGTGGGGAGGGAGCTGGCCTTGCTGGTGCCTGACTCAGGTTTTATCCCCAGCACCATGTTTGGTCTCCTGAGCCTCCAGGAGAGATCCCTTAGTGCTGAGCCAGGAGTAAGTCATGGGCATTGCTTAGTGTGGCCCCCAAACAAGAACTGAAACAAGCAACAATAATAAGGATGAGCAACTGAATTTCCCCAGGTAGGACTCTACAGGATGGAAACTCTGAATTTCAGAATTGGGATGGGCAGATTCTTTCCCATTCCCACAACCAGAAAACACAGCAGCCCCTGCCCAAACCCCTCATCTTGTTGACTGACAAGTGCCCAACCTTCCTAGGTAGACCAATCCGGCTGAAAACTCTGGGACCTTTTGGGAATGGGGAAGGCATTTCCAGAGGAATGCCCTAATGCTTGAAAGCACATAAACCCGCTGGTACATGACATTCTCCAACACAGAAACAGCCCAGCTCCACAACTAAACCTCATCAAGCTGCCAAGCCATCAAATCATTCCAGTTCCATAGATCCTGTACCTCTTAGCCACATATAAGAGCATGCACCCCTGAAAATTCCAAGGTACTCTCAGCCCAGTAGGATCATAGCAAATCAAATAGGAAAGCTGCTTAGAAGACCATCAAGCTCAATGAGCAAAATCAACAACACAAAAGGCTCAGCTGACACCAACCAGCCCTGTAAATCTTCAATGAATTTAGTAACACCACTGTGAGATATAACAACTCTCACAACGTAAGTTTTATTGATCTAAGTTTTGATTTTTCCATTTGCCCTGGTGTTGTAATAAACAATATGAAGTAAATTTATTTGTGCCTGCAAGGGAGTAGGCTGGGGTGGTGGGCAGAAAACACTAGTGGCTGGAGGGTCAGTTACACTGGTGGTGGGATAGATATTGGAAACAACTGTATTATGAACAGCTTGGTAAATCAAGGTGATACAAGAATTTTTTTAATTAAAATTTTAAAATTAAAATTTTTAAGGGCTGGAGCAATAGCACAGAGGGTAGGGCGTTTGCCTTGCACGTGGCCGACCTGGGTTTGATTCCTCCGCCCCTCTCGGAGAGCCTGGCAAGCTACCAAGAGTATCTCACCCGCATGGCAGAGCCTGGCAAGCTACCCCATATGCCAAAAACAGTAACAACAAGTCTCACAATGGAGACTTTACTGGTGCCCGCTCGAGCAAATCAATGAGCAACAGGATGACAGTGATACAGTGAAAATTTTTAAGTGTTCAACATGAGAATAAATAAATCAAGCAGACTCCACAGAGTGGAAGACTTTTAAATAAACTCTAAAATATGTACATATAACATAAAATACATTGATAAAATGAGGACAAGATAAAGATAATAGCAACAAATGCAAAGGAGTTTTTAGGGGTTTGAGTGGGTAAAAATAAGAAAGATGAATACAGAAAAATTTGGAAAATGAAAGAACATCAATCAAATGGCAGGGATTTCCATCTTACTAGCAAACAAGATAAAATTCTTTTTTTAAAAAAATTTATTTATTAGTGAGTCACAGTGAGGGTACAGTTACAGATTTATACATTTTCGTGCTCATGTTTCCCTCATACAAAGTTCGAGAACCCATCCCTTCACCAGTGCCCATTCTCTACCACCAATAAACCCAGCATCCCTCCCACCCTCCCCAATCCCATCTCCCCACCAACCACCCCCCGCCCCCGCCACTGTGGCAGGGTATTTCCTTTTGTTCTCTCTCTCTAATTAGGTGTTATGGTTTGCAATAAAGGTGTTGAGTGGCCATTGTGTTCAGTCTCTAGTCTACATTCAGCATGCTTGACCCTTCTCCCGAGTGGCCTCCAACCACATTTTACTTGGTGTTCCCTTTTCTATCTGAGCTGCCTTTTTCCCAGAATGTGAGGCCAGCTTCCAAGCCATGGAGTCACATTTGGGGAAGTCGCAGGGGTCAGCACATCTGGAGTGCAATGGATAAGACTCGCCCTGGGAAAACCACCTTCGTGATCATGGTATCTCCCCTGCCAGGTAAGTATGAGATAAAATTCTTTTTTTTTTTTGTAGTGTTTTGTAGTTGGTGGTGGTGGTGGTCATTTTTGTTGTTTTAGAGTTTGGTTGCCCAACCCAGCAGTGACCTGAGGCAATATCTAGCTCTATGTTCAGAAATAACCCTTCATCATGATTGGGGAACCACACAGCAGTGAAAGATCTCAGACCATAGTTAGCCACATGCAAAGAGAGAAACTTACCTCATGTATTATTTCTCTTAAAAATAAAACAAATAGTGCCCAGGAGATTGTTAAAAGGCTAGAGCATGTTGTTAGCATGAAGAAGGAATGTGTCCATCCCGGGCGTCTCATGGTTCTCTAAGTAGCAGTAGGAACAACCCCCGAATATGATACTGAGACAATAATAACCCTAGAGCACACCAAGTAAGGCCGACTCTTCCTAAATGAAAACAAAATAATATAAATAAAATAAAATTCTCTGATGGTGATGAAGATCCAAGATTAAAAATATCCACAGATAAAAAATAAGGCAATAATCTCCTGTAAGTGCCCCTAATATGCTATCAGGCTACAGTAGCATTCAACAGAGACGAATGGAGATGTTACTGGAGCCCACTTGAGGAAATTGATGAACAATGCAATGACAGTGATACAGTGATTCATAACTAGAATATCATAAAAAATAAGAATAAAACCCAAGAGAAAAATGAGAAAAGCATATAAAGTATATTAACAGAAAATGAAACACAAATAGCTTTTAAAGATATTAAAAAATGTGGCCCCATATTCAAAAAAGCATTGCTTACATTTAAAACTATATAGTTAATCAATTTTTCCTATTAGTATGATAATAATTTAAATATTTCAGTGTTTGTGGGGTTGAGGGAAAAATAGATATTTTCATATACCCTGGTGGGCATAAAAATTGGTGTAACAATCATATTTCCTTATGGAGAAAATTTGGCAATATCATCAAAGTACCGAAACTGCTTAAATTTCATGTACTCAGTAATTCAACTTCAAAGAATTTGTCCTGCAGATATGTTTTCTTGAGAGTTAAGTGATTAAATAATGTTGGTATTTTTTATAGAAGTTAAAACTTCGAATTAAAAATAGAAAAATGTTTCTACTTAATGATATATAAAACAAAACAAGAGTAATATACCTACGTGAAACAAATAACGAATAGAGCACTTATATCTTTTGTGTAGATAAATTTGAAAGAAATAAAAAAATTAAAAGCAAAAAAATACATATATTAGTAACTAAACTCCAAAATTCTAAGAAATCAGTGACAGATGTAGATGGAGTGCAAGTCCATTCACTTTTTATTTTTTTCATTTTTAATTGGTTAGCTATGTTAATTTATTGCCCATATAAAAGTAATTTACTATTTGATAAAAATGAGGGGGTATTGTCAGAGTCTTGCCAGGCATATATTTTTTAAATAATGACATTTAAAAAACTCTGCCATCTGTTATAACTGTTACATCATAAAAGAAAAAAAGGTTGGTATCTTGAGGCAAACAAGAAGAAATAAAGAATGACAGTTTTAAAAGAAGAGTTTTTTGAATTGATGTACTATCATTGTCTTTATGTGTTTCTCTCTAGACCAGGGAACATTTCACCAGTACCTGGTATTAAGCATGAAGACACACAGCATGCAAACGGTTAGTAGAGGTGATGAAAATGAGAGCACGGATGATCCTCAGAGAAATGTAAAACTTCACCTGGAATCTACTGGGGAAAAGAGTCTAGTATCAAGATACTGCAATTTAAAACCTCTTTCATTTTTATTGAGGTTAACAAGACTCTATATGGTTTAGAGGCACAATTCAAATCTCTTTAATATATGCTATCACACTGCATCCACCACCAAAGTACCAATATCCATCCATCACAATCCACTAGGCCCCCTTTCACTTCAGTCCTCCTATATTTCCTCCTGTACAGTTGTGGCCAAGGGTTTATTTCATTTGCTTTGTTTGCTCTCTTGTCTGTTGCTTTTGTCTCTTCCCTTCTTTTTACCTCTTAATAATACTTAAATTTACATATAAAAATAGACGTATATAAAAATATCTACTTTTTAAAAATCTAAATTTTAGAACCATGAAATAAAATATCTGAAATTTAAAACTTTATAAATTTAAGTTGAGAAAATAAGAAAAAATATCAATAATATCAATAAGCTTGGAAATAAAAAGCACCATTAATTTTCTCCTACTTTCCCACATTTTATGTTTTCATTTCTTATTATTTCCAAGTGAGAATTCTCTTATTGTTATAGAAATTTATTTACTATTCATTGGAGAGCCAATTTGGAGATAATGAATTCCTTTAACTGTTTGGGCTTTATATATATATACACATATATATATGTATGTATGTATATATACATATATCTCACAATTTCTAATGGTTTTGTGCATAGGTGGTTTCCATATCTTGACAATTACAAATCATAACCTTTGGGACCAATGTTAAGAAGCAGAATTGTTGCATCTTATGGAAGCTCAATTCTTAGTTTTTTGACTGTCCATAATATTTTCCATAGAGTTGAAGCAAATTGACAGGCCCTCCAAGAGTAGATTAGGGCTCATTTTTCCACACATCAGCACCAGAACTAGTTGTTTTTTTCTTCCTCATATGAGCCAGTCCCATGGGTATGAAGTGACATTTTATTTGCTTTGGTTTGCTTTTGCCTGATAATAAATGATGAAGGTCACTTTTCATACACATAAACATATTGGCCATGAACACATTTTATTTGAGGAAGTGTTTATCTCTTCCCATTTTTTGATGAGATTTTTTGGTATTTTGTTGACATTTATAAGTACTTTATATATACTACTTTTCAGATGAGTATTGAGCAAATGTTTTCTTCCAGTCTGGAAGATTTTAAAGTCAGTTTCTTGGCACATATGCTACCTGAGCCCATGTGCTGCTTGTGCCCACGTGGCCAAGCACATGCGGTGCCTGAGCACATGTGTCACCCGCATCTCCCCTCTTGAGATGTGTACTTTCATGCTTTCGTGTCCAGTGCTAGGATATGTGTAGAGCTCTCTCCACCCTTGGAGAAGCCCGAGTTCTCTCTTGAGCGTGTTATTCTTATTATTCCTCCTACTTATCCCTTCCTCCTTCCCTCAGAAACCTCTAAATAAAATCTATTTACTTCAAAAAATAAAATAAAATAAAGTCAGTTTTTTTCTAGCAAGAATATTGCTGAATTTTAGTTTGGGGGTGATCTTCCCTGTAGTTCACTAGGACCTGGGAACACTTTTGGTGATATTCGGCCCAGAATACAAGACCAGACTGTTTAGCACTCAGGCTGCCCACTTGAATCTGAAAGTCCTAGAAAGCAGTAAGGCCACACCAAGAGGTTCTTGGGGATTACTAAACTTGCACCAGCAGCTCTTGGAAGTTAAGTACACTGATGGAGATGGAAATCAGGGCTTCACATAAACAAGGCATATCTTCAACAATACTGATCAATCTCCCTTGTTACAATCATTTATTTTTTAATCCATTTATCTACTTTCTGTATTTCAAATGGAAAATTTACACCAGTCTCATTAATTATTGACAGGTAAGAATTATCTACTAGCATTTCATTGTTTTCTTTAGTTGATTTTTTTTTTCTTTAAAGTTTGGTGACATCTACCAAAACCTTTCTGTTTTTCATCTGTATATAACTGGTTTATTCTTTGTGGCTACCATGAGACTCATACATATTACAGAAAAATTATTTGAATAAACTTAATGAAGTGGTTAAGAAACCTGCTAAATTTGATTTAAACCATGTTTACCCTGTATCTTATTGGATGATTGTCCTTTTAATTATTTGCATTACTGTATTTTTAATGTTTAATTGATTTTTGAAGGAAATAATTTTATTCCCTTCCCTTTGACTTTTCTTAAATATTTGACAGCACTTTTTCTGCAGCAACAATGGTAATTGCATTTAATATCCCAAATTTTAAAACATTTAATACCCTAAATTTTCATTTTCATTTATATCACCTTATAGTTAATACACAAAAACTTTTAACCTATCCGATTCTCTCTCCATATCAATTTAATTATTGTTGCCATAAATTCTTTTGATATATTTTATAACAAAAGCAAAAAAAATACAATTATTTTTGTACGTCTTTCTTTGATTACATAGAAAACAAAATATGCAATTATAATTCAAAGTTTAAAATGATTAATAATTATTTTCTTCATTTAGTTTCTTAAATCATGTGGCAAACAAGAATAAGAGGTATAAATTTTTATAACAATGGTACTACTCTTTATAATTAGTGGCATATTTACTTTTTACTAGATCTTTATTTTCTCATACAGCATGAAGTTCTATCTAGTGTACTTTCATTTCAAGTTTGCAAAACTACCTTTGCAGTTTCCTATAGGTCAAGGTCTAGTAGCAATGAATTTCTAGAATCCTTGTTCACTATAACTATTATTAAAAGAAAATAATAGGTGTTACAAAGAATGTTTAACTTTTTTATTAAAACAGTGCTCAAAAATGATACTGTATAAAAATGTTCACAGTAGCTCTATCCTCAACACCTAGAGGTAAAAATAACCTTTTTTTTGTTTTGTTTTTTTTGTTTTTTGGGTCACACCCAGCGATGCACAGGGGTTACTCCTGGCTCTTCACTCAGGAATTACCCCTGGCGGTGCTCAGGGGACCATATGGGATGCTGGGATTTGAACTTGGGTCGGCTGTGTGCAAGGCAAACGCCCTACCCGCTGTGCTATTGCTCCAGCCCCAAAATAACCTTTTTTTTAAGAGGCAAAAATAACCCAAATGTCCACCTCTAAATCAATGATAAGTGTATGTATTATATACATCTGACAGATTGTTTCTCGACTATAAAAAGAAATGTAATAATGATAGATGTTTCAATGTGGATGAACATCAAAAACATATGCCAAGTGCAAGGAGCCAGAATGAAAAGGTCGCATACTATATAAACTCATCTTTATGAGATCTAGAATATGTAAATTCATAAAGACAAGAAGCAGATGGGTAGGTTCCAGGGAGTTGGGAAGGGAATGGTAGACTGAATGCTTAATGAATGTGAAGTTTATGTATGTAATGATAAAAAGATGTTTTAAAACTGGATAGAGGTGGTAGCTGTACAATATTGTGACTACACTAAATGATACTGATGTTTTCTCATTAAACTACTTAATTTTTCGAGGCCAGAGAAATAGTAAGGTAGCAAACTTGCCTTGCATGACCTGGGTTTGATTTCCGGAATTTAGTATGGTTTCCTGAGTTCTCAGGGAGTGATCACTGAGCACAGAGTCAGGAATAAGCCCTAAGCATCACAGAAAAGTTTAATTCTGAATTACACAAATTTCATCTCAATTTCTTTTTCTTTTTGGGCCACACCCGGCGATGCACAGAGGTTACTCCTAGATTTACACTCAGGAATTACTCCTGGCAGTGCTCAGGGGACCATATGGGATGCTGGGAATTGAACCCTGGTTGGCCATGTGCAAGGCAAATGTCATACCTGCTGTACTATTGCTCCAGCCCCTCATCTCAATTTTTTTTAAATTGTTCACAGCATTTTATTACAATATTCAAACACCAATCTTCATTACACCTTCCCACCACCATTATTTCAAATTTTCCCAGCTACCACCCAAGCCTGCCCCAATAACAGGGCCTAAATAATTTATTTTCTATTGTTTGTTATTAATAACCTGCTAAAAATGATCAAAAAAATTTATTTAGGAGAAAGTGTGTGAGGATTATTGTATCTCACCCTGGAGTCATTAAGCCATTGTATAAGAGATTACTTCTATGTTGTTACAGGTTGAGCCTTGTGTGTCAATATTTTTTCTTTTCCTTTTTTAAAAAATTTTTTATTATTGAATCACAGTGAGGTACAGTTACAGACTTACAAACTTTCGTGCTTGTGTTTCAGTCATACAATGATCGAGTACCCATCCTTCCACCAGTGCCCATTTCCACCACCAATGGTCCCAGCATCCCTCCCACCACCCCCTGTCCCCTCCACCCCACCCTACCTCTATGGCAGGGATTTCCCTTTTGCTCTCTCTCTCTCTCCTTTTGGGTGTTGTGGTTTGCAATAGAGGTATTAAGTGGTCATCATGTTCCGTCTATAGTCTACTTTCAGCACACATCTCCCATCCCAAGTGGGCCCTCCTAGCACCCTTTACTTGGTGGTCCCTTCTCTATCTGAGCTACCTTTTCCCCCAGCATGTGAGGCCAGCTTCTAAGCTGTGAAGTAATCCTCCTGGTGTTAGTCTCCCATTCTGTTACTTTATATTTCACAATATTTTTCTTTTTGATTGAGATCAGTTACCATCTACTTTACACCCCACACAATATGGTGTGCTATTCCTGGTACATCAGAGGTATAGACTATGGGATGTTGCTCCAGGAATTCTAAAATTTTAAATAGGGTGATGCAGCTGGAGGTAAGCATAAACTGGATGATGACTTTGGGGTCTGGAGGCATCTCTGAACCTTGTTGATCTCTTTCAAGATTTATTTGTGAGTCCCTGGATCATGGCCGTTAATGAGCTTATATGATTCCAGAGGTAGTTCTTGGACATGACTGCCAGGTTCCCAGAAAAACAGGGAGATGGGAGAAGGTCACCCATTCTCAACTCTGCAAGAGCCTGAAGATTTCTCTCCTCAATTTTTAAAGATAGAAGATGTAATGAATTTTAGAATAATTGCTATTAGTCAAAAGCCTTAATTAATAATTAAATATAATATTGATACTCATATTTTGTTGCTGTTGGTTTAAGGGGTCACATTTAGGAGTATCTCTGGTACTACTCTTGGATAAATGCTTAGAGGTCATTCACAACAGTGCTCAAAATTGAACTCAAGTCTCTTATATGTCCATCCAGCATGTGCTCCAGTCCCTTGAGTTCTCTCTGGCCCCTAATTGTCTTAGTTTCAAAGAGGAAAGTGTTAGTTTAGATTTCCTGGTGGATATTAAGTTAAATATTTTGTGAATCATTGTTAAGAAAATAACTTAAAATACTCTGAATTCAAGAGCTCAAGTGACTGTTCTCCCAAGCAGGCTTTCAGGCTATAGGAATGTTTCTTTTGTCTTCTTGCTTCCATTAGCTGTCCACTCAGAATGAGCCCTCCTGCATGCAGTGAATGAGGTGAAAGGTATTAACAGCTAATAACAAACTGACACTCAGTTCCATTTGTTACTGGCGCTATTTTCATTCAATTTCTACAGGGGAAAGTTAATCCACAAACAGGTGACAGAAATAATAAACTGTTTGACCAAAAAGAAATTTCATGACCTCTTGTGCACCATTGGGAATGAGCCCTGTACAATGGGATCACTCATTG
The DNA here is from genome assembly GCF_027595985.1 of Sorex araneus. NCBI lineage: Eukaryota > Metazoa > Chordata > Mammalia > Eulipotyphla > Soricidae > Sorex > Sorex araneus. The sequence continues at coordinate 237,555,895 of NC_073302.1, read as the reverse complement.
CCTTGCACAAGAAGCCATGATTGTAGCTGATCAAGCTCGTGTCTTGAGTTCATAAGGCCATGTGTTAATTCTCAACACTATCCCTTCTCCCCCCAAAAAAATAATAGTCAAGGAAAATGTCCTCACATAAAATACATACTATGCCAACTGATGATGTTTGGGTTACCGCTTAAACAGATTCAGTCTGGGTTGTAAAGACCACCGAAACACTGGGCTCCCTTATACTCGTTTATATGAAACCTCTGACTGACCTCCCCATGCTGAAGCATCCGACAGATGCTTCAAATTACATATTATTGACATGAAACTGAGAAATATTGCTCTTTATAGCTCACCATGTAGCTCTCTATAAAACTTGTTCATAATTCTTCCAACTAATCAGAAAAATGAGTCCCTGGAACAGATGTTATTGCGGGATTATGAGACTACAACTGGTCAGTCTGACTGTTGTGGATGTGCCCACATGTTCCAAGGGGCAAAGCCAATCAGACATAATCTTTGATCGTCACATTGGCCAAATCCCTGCTATGGCATGTATCACTTCCAGTCAGTACATGGGTAAATAGTCATAATGATTAAAACTGGAAGTTAAGCCTACTAACAGTATTTTATAAATATAGTATGAAACTGGAAACTGCTTCTTTTCTCTTTTCTCTGCCATCAACTTTTTTTGACACCTAAAATAAATGGAGGCACTCGCAGCTCAAGTTTTTATTGTTGCTTATTTCTGATTAGAGCAAATCTCTTATGGTCCTCACTCTCATTGCACAAGTGACAAAAAGAGAACCTCTATCCTCCCCTTTCCTACACACATACAAACACACATGATAGCTTTGTGGAGGAAATGATGTATGAAATAAATGATATGCAAATAAGGAAGCACAGGCTGATCCAGGTAGGGTTTTATAAATTTGTTTTTCTAAGTTTCCTCATCAGTATGGAAAAATGTTCCTTTATATGTCTTGCAAAAACAGTGAAAGCTATCATTCAGCTATGTACAGAACCACCATCATTCTTAGTTGTCAGCAGATGTCAGTTCAAATGAGTTGCAAAAATAGTGAGAAATAGGGAGATTTGATTGAAGATTGTTGAGTTGACAACGTTTTTTAAAAATATTTTTTTAATTAAAGAACCATAGTTTACAAAGTTATTGGTCGTTGACTTTTAGGCATATAATTAAACACCAATCCCACCATAAGTGTCAACTCCCACCACTGTTCCCGTGCTCCATCCCACACAACCCCACCCCATCCTCTGCCTGCCTCTTTGACACATTGCAAAGTTTGGTGGTTGTTTTCAGTTGTGTTGAATCTGTCCTTTGGATATATAGCTTATACCACTCTCCCACAACACCAGCATAAACAAAGCCCAGGTGACTTTTCCCCATTACTTGCCCTTCTCATCTTCTTCCTTATCCCCTTGATTTCATTCCTTCTCTGTCCTCTTCTAATCTCTAAGATCAAGTATTATACAGATACTCTTTACTTCTCCTTTACCTTTTCTCATCCAGTTATTCTATATATCACACATAAGTGAGATCATCCTGTGTTTGTCTTTCTTCTGACTTCCTCCACTTGACATGATATCTTCAAGTTTCAACAAAATTGCAGCAAATTGTATAGTTTTATCATTCCTTGTAGTTACATAGTATTATGTTGTGTATGTATACCACATCTTCATAATCTGTTTACCTGTTATTAGACATCTACATTGATTCTGTGTCTTACTTATTGTGCTAATCACAGCAATGAATAATGGTATGTATACAACCTTTTGAATGTATGTTTTAAAATCCTGGGGATAGATGTCGAAAAGTGGAATGAATATCTGGGTCATAATGCAGCTCAATTTTAAATTTACTGAGGACTCTCCATACTGTTTTCCAAAGATTGAACCAAACAAAATTACCACCAGCAATGGATGAGAGTTCCTTTTTCACCACATCCCTGCCAAAAAAGATTGTTCCTATTCTTGATATGTGCCCTTCTCACTGTCTCACCATCTCAGGTATCACATTGTCATCTGAATTTGGATTTTCCTTATGATGAGTGATGCTGAGCACATTTTTTATGTCTCTATTGACTATCCACCTGAATTTACAGCATTTTTTCATACCTTAGAGTTATATTGAAATAATCAGCCTACTATATTCTTTCTACAATTAACTTCAAAGCAGAAGTTAAACCACAACAGGATGGCTGAAAGAAATATCCAGTGTCTAAGTTTTTGCCTCACAGGAGGCTTTCACCTGAAAGTTCTTGACAGAATTATTAGGCAAAAGTAAACATATTGGATTGTGTCAAACTAAAAACCTGTGACAGTAAAAAGAATTAGGACTGCAGCACTGTTGTCCCATTGTTCATCAATTTGCTCGAGCGGGCACCAGAAATGTCTCCGTTGTGAGACTTGTTGTTACTGTTTTTGGCATATCTAATACACCTTGGGTAGCTTGCCAGGCTCTGCCGTGCGGGCGGCAAATTCTCAAGCTTGCTGGGCTCACTGAGACGGACGAAGAAATCAAACTCAGGTCAGCCATGTGCAAGGCAAACACCCTATCCGCTGTGCTATCGCTCCAGTCCACTAAAAAGAATTAATTTTAAAATATAAGGACAACTACAGTTTGGAATAACATATTTAGACAAACCTCAGACAAAAGGCAAATATGTAAGATATACAAAGCATTCTTAAAACTTAACAGCAATAAAACAACCCATCAAAAATTAGGAAAATAGGGGCTGGAGTGATAGCACAGTGGGTATCACAGTGGGTAGGGCGTTTGCCTTGCACGCAGCTGACCCGGGTTCGATTCCCAGCATCCCATACGGTCCCCTGAGTAATACCTGAGTGCAGGGGTAATACCTGAGTGCAGAGCCAGGAGTGACCCCTGTGCATTGCAGCGTGTGACCTAAAAAGCAAAAAAAATATTAGAAAAATAGATGAACATGTACTTCCTCAAGAAAGACACAAAGATGACCAGCAGGTAAATAAGTGAAAGGAAAGGCAAATTGAAACAACAGTGACATATCATCTTACACAAAAGAGAATAATATAGATTATTAAATATAGATTTATTTAATAATTTTTTAATTAAAAATTTTTTAATATTTATTTATTTAATAATATAGATTATTAAAAAGTCCAGAAACAATAAGTGTAGGTGAGAATGTAGTAGCAAAGGAATTTTCACTGTCTAGTAGTTGGACTGATGCCTGATTCAGTATCTTTGGAATATGTTTGGAGACTCTCAACTCACATACAGAGCTTCCATATGATTCGCAATTCTATTCCCAGGCAACTCTAAGAACACAAAAACATTCATCTGAAAGGACATTTGTACATACAGGTTCATCGCAAAATTATTTACTTGATAACAACCTATGTATTCAACAATAGGTGAATTGATGAAAAAGAATACTACTTAGCTATGAGAAAAGATAAAACTTTGCAGTTAGTTGCAATGAATTGAATTGGAGGGTGTCATGCTAAGGGGAGTCAGAAAGAAAAAGACAAACACAAGATGAATTTGCTCACATATGGAATATGGTATATGTGAGAACAAAGTAATACCTCCCCAAACAAACCCTGAGATAAGTCCATGAAACTGTGATCAGAAGATGCTAAGAGTTAGAGATCTTGGGATAATGGTGGGGACATCTTTACACTCTGATAGTGAGCAGCTTATAGCAGTGCTGAAATATAATGTTGGTACTAGTATCACTGTATCACTGTCATCCCATTGTTCGTCGATTTACTCGAGTGGGTACCGGTAACATCTCATTACACTCAGCCCTGAGATTTTAGTAGCCTCTCCTTACTTGTATTTCCCAACGATTGAAGGCTCTTTCAGGGTCAGGGGAATGAGACCTATGGTTACTGTTTTTGGCATATCGAATATGCCATGGGTAGCTTGCCAGGCTCTGCTGTGTGGGCGGGATACTATCCGTAGCTTGCCAGGTTCTCCAAGAGGTATGTATATATCTTTTACTGTATTTTGGATATGAATATGCTATGAGGAGCTTGCAAGGCTCTCCCATGCGGGCAATAGACTCTTGGTAGCTTGTCAGGTTCTCCAAGAGGGAAAACAAGGCTATTAGATGTCTGCTTCCGGGGTCTTGGTCTCATAGTCTCTTGATGTTGGCTGTTGGTGGGATTACATGGCGTCAGGGGCAGTTTGTGGGTGTAGCTGCCAAGCTACTGGAAAATGGGGGATCTGGGTGGAGAAGGTCCAGTCCCAATCTGAACAGGCTTAGAGATTTCAGCCCCAGGTCCCGTATACCTGGTTTCCTCTGCCAATCTCTTCATATGTGAGTCTTGTTTGAACGTGTGGAGAGTGGCCTTGAGCTGTGGCTGGGTTCTGAAGATCTTCAACTTATACTAGTTGGTACCAGTAAAAAAAAATTAATTATATTGTTTTCCACTTATATTTAAATCATAAAACTGCTTAAAAGTAAATTACTTTTTATTCAAAGCTCATCAGGTTAGGATGATAAACAAATCCTTAATACTTTTCAAAACACCAGGTTGGAATGATGAAATGAATAAATAGCATAGGTTCGTATAAAAATCAAAGAACTTTTATCTGCAGTGGAGATTCTACTATTGGTCTAACTTTTTACAAATGATAAAACAGATTTAGAAAGAGGAGGTGACTGTCCTGTGTTACTTGAAACCAATACAATTATCAGAAAATCCTTGTGATAAAGAGACAGCTGAAATATTTTCACATTTGTCTTTTTATTTCTCTTCCCAAGAAAATCTCTGGAATGATTAGTATTTTATGGGATTTTTATTGCATAACCCAAACTTATGAAGTTAGCACCTGATAGTTCTGTTATGTAGATTTCTTGGGCAAAGTTAAATAACCACTTGTAAATTCACAGCAATATGTGGAGACGTTGAGAATGGATCGAATCTGTCTAATTCAGTATCTGTGCCCTATTCCTCAAACCGTATTTCCTACTGAATCAGCAAGTTTTCAGTTAATTCCCTTATTTCCAGACACTGATGTGCAAATTAATTGTGAAACTTGGGATGTTACTGATTCCTCTTGTCAAATACACGGAATAAAACTTCTTACTAAATGCACTCTGATTTTCTCCATGGTTCAATAAACAGAATACATAAACAGCAGAATTTGCTAAAAACCTATTGACACAGAGCTATCAATCTAAATTTCCTAAATCTGGAAGAGACTACAGTCTTGTTAATCACTCTACAACTATTTATTATAGGAAGTTAGTGCCATGGAGCATTCCCTAAGCAATCAGAGATGGATTTACCTTAGGATCCTAGAGTTGGAAGAAACTCAAGGGCTGGATGATTAGTCAAATTTGTTTCCAGCTGGAAAAATAATGAATTCTGGCATCTTCCTTCCACTTTACTCCTACTCCACTTTCAGAGATGCTTTTCAGTATCTCTGCTCCTAAAGTTAACATGACACCCCCATAGTCACAGTCATTTGCAACATATATACTACAGTGCACATTCACTTCCTGGTATCTAAGAGAAATTTTTGTGTTACCAAGGAGGCATAAATGTATATTCCCTGGGAACAATTTTACAAAACTTTTAAAATTGGAAACAACAATAATTGAAAATTGAAAACAACAATAGCCACCAATTAAATTATTAAGCAATCAGACTATGGAATATAAGTTATTACTTTTTTAAAAGTACAGTGAAGGGGCCAGAGGGATAGCACAGTGGAGAGAGTGTTTTCCTTGTATGCATCTGACCCAGCTGCAATCCCCAGCACTCCACAATGCAATGTCCTCCAAGTTTACCAGGAGTAATCCTTAAACTCAGAGACAGAATAAGCCCTGAGCAGCCCCCCACTAAAAAAAAAAAAAAAAGCACAGTGAAGGGCCATGATATAGTATTAGTAGTTAGAGAGCAGACAAGGCATGTTCCTGACCCAGGTTCAATCTACAGCACTGCCTGGCCCTCTAAGCATTGCCAGGTGCGACAGCCCTGGAGGCCCCAGAGTTCTGCCATTGTGTCCCTTGTGGTCTCTGGCACTCTGGGCTCAAGCAGCACCTCACCGTAGGTCCTATAATTGAGTCACCAGCCCATGAATTATCAGGAGTGGTCCCTCAACCTCCTGAGCACCCCTGGGGAGCACCCCACATAATAACAAAATAAAAAGCTCAAAGTACAGTGAGATAATTCTGTATGGTTACTTGAAAAAATGTTCAAAGTATCACATTAAATAAAAATATAGATTATAAAAATAAATATGTTGGCATTAGAGTGAACATATAGTGAGTAGGGTGTTTGTCTTGCACTCACTTAACCCCCCGGTCAGTCCTCTGCAGCCCATATAGTCCCCTGAGCACTGCCGCTAGTGATTCCTGAATGCAGAGTCAGAAGTAACTCCTGACCCTTGCTAGGTGTGAACCTCATCCTTAAATATATATGTACTATGTGATATCCCCTACACAAGCACATATAAAAATGATTTCTGGGATGGATAGCACAGGAAGCAAGGTGCTGCTCTGCCAACTGCTTACCCTGGTTTAATCCCTGGCCCCCCAGACAGTCCCTTTAACACTTCCGGCTGTAATACCTGATCACAGAGCCAGGAGTAACCACTGAGCATGGCCTGGTGTTGACCAAAAACAAACAAAAAAATTCTTATATATATGTACATATATTATACACACACATACTTAGTGTATCAGAATTGAAAATGACCAAAGACTATGAAGATCATCACAAGTAATTTTTTTACAGGGTTGCTCCAGTGATGCTGGGAACCAAGAGCTCCTTGGATAAGTGACCTAAACCCAGTGATTTGGTGTTAGTTGGTCGCATAGTGTGGAAGCCACCTATTGGCAGTGCTGGGGGCAGGTTGCAATGTCAGAGATGAAACTTGTGCTCCACTGTTTGAACCATCTTCCTGGTCTCTCAAGCAATTACTTCAGAGGAAGTTTTGAACATGACAGGAAGAATATCTGTTTCTAGTCTATATGCTTAACCATTATTTGACAGTTCAATATGCCTCTTCAGTTATCATGTGAATTTGCTCACAGTAGCATTTTTAGTTCAATTGTTGCCTTTTCAAAGTGTAAGGAATTACAGAAGGAATAGACCTAGACTAGAGCTTAATGACTATACTATTTACTTCTATGAAGCTCTGGGTGAGTAAGCATTTTTTTAAAAAATTTAGTCACCATGAAAATACAAAGTTATTCATGATTGGATTTTAGGCATACAGTGCCTCAACACCCATCCCTTCACCAGTGTTCACTTTTCCAGTACCCCCAAACCCCCATTTGCCTCCCACCCATTCGTCTACTTCCATGGGGAGTGGGGTGGAAGAGGAAACTGGAGACATTGGTGGTGAAAAATGTACACTGGTGGAGGGGTGGATGTTTGATGATTGTATGACTGAAACTGAAACATGAAAGTTTTATAACAGCAGCCAACGGTGATTCAATAAAATTTTTTTCAATAAATTAAAAGCAAAAAAGGGCACTTTTTAATTTATAAGTTTTTGCACTGTTTTTTATAGTACCATTGCTGATAGGGTTTTATACATAACACTTTGCCACCTTTCAGCATCACCTCCTCCTTCCTAAGGAACTCTTCTCTCAACCACAAATGTTTCTCCCTCCCTATTGTAGCCCCCAGCTCCTTCTAGTGGCTTGTTTCCTACTTTAATAGCATGTTCTTTGTTTTCATTGCATTTGGGTATTCATAGTCCCCCATTATGTTTTTTCATATCCCACATATGAGGGATCATTCTGTGTCAGTCCCTCTTCCTCTGACTAACTTCATTCAGCATGATATTCTCCAGGTCTCTCCATATAGTAGCAAATTTCATGACTTTATCTTTTCTTGTGGTCAAGTAATATTCTATATGTATATGCACCATAGTTTCTTCATCCAGTCATCTATTCTTGGACATTGGTTGTTTCCAGGTGTTGGCTACAAGGAATGTCGAGGAGCAAATGTCTTTTCTTCATTTTGTTTTTGGACCCTGGAGGATATTCCAGCATATTTTTGTGGAACTTTGGATCAAATTGAAGCTCAGTTCATAGAATTTATAGGCCTGTTCACATTATTTTCAAGAAAGGTTGGACCAGCTAATATTTCCACCAGTAGTGAATGAAAGTCTCTTTCTCCCCACATACATACCAACACTGGTTGTTCTTGTTCTTTTTGATGTGTGCCATCTCTGCAATGTGAGATGATTATAATTTTATAATTTTTAATTTAATTAAAGAACTGGGATTTATAAAGTTACTGACAGTTGAATTTCAGGCATATACCATTGCAACACCAATCCTACAAATGTCAACTTCCCTCCACCAGTGTCCCCATATTCCATTTCCCACTCCTGCAACTGCCCCTCTTCAACTGCCACCTTGACAGGGACAACTACAAAGTTTGGTAGTTGTAGTTTATATCTCATGTTTTCAGTTGTTTAAAGGTCTTTGTTTCGGTTACCCATCTATAACTATACCAATCTCCTAATAAAACCCAATAAAACCAATAAAACCAAAGCTCTGACAGTTGTTCCTTCCCTTACTTTCCTTTCTCATCTTTCTTCTACCCTGGATTTCTTTTCTTCTCTATCATTCTCCTCCCTTCTCTATCCCCTCTTCCCAGCACAGGGTCAAGGATTATATAGGTGTCCCCCCCTTTTCTAAATTACATTTTCTTATCCGCTTATTTTATCTATCACAGTTAAGTGAGATTATCCTATATTTATTTGTTGGTTTTGTTTTTTTTTTCTTTTTAGGTCACACCCAGCGATGCTCAGGGGCCACTCCTGGCTTTGCACTCAGGAATTTGCCCTGGCCATGCTCAAGGGACCATATGGGATGCTGGGAATCAAATCCGGGTTGGCTGCGTGCAAGGCAAATGCCCTACCTGCTGTGCTATCACTCCAGCCCCCCTATGTTCTTACTTCTTTTTATTTCCTTCATTCAGCATGATACTTTTAGTTCCAACAAAGTTGCAGCAAATTGTCAGATTTTATTTTTCCTTACAGCTGCATATTTCATTGTGTATATATACCACATCTTCCTAATCCATTCAGCTGTTGTTGAACATGTAGGTTGATCCCATATCTTAGCTATTATACTAAGCTCAGTAAAGAATAATGGTGTGCATATGTCCTTTTGAATGAATGTTTTTAAGTCCTGGAGGCAGATGTCCAAAGTGGAATTGTTGGGATATAAGGCAGTTCAATTCTAAGTTTACTGAGGACCATCCTTACTACTTTCCATAGGAGATGAACCAGACAATATTCTTACTAATAGTCAATGAAAAATCTCTTATTTCCCACATTTTCACCAGCATAGATTGTTCTTACTGTTTTTGATATGTGCCATTATCACTGGTGTGAGATGGATATCTCCATTTAAAAAAGGTTCTAGGTAGAGGTAAGGCTCTCAAATATTATTAGCCAATATAGAACAAGATAGTGGGATTAAATGTGCCCTTTAATAAATTAATTATTTTTTGATCCACACCAACTGTGCTCAGAGCTCTGTGCTCAGAGATCACTCCTGCTATTTCTTGGGAAAATATATCCTGTGACAATGATTGAATGAGGCTTTACCCTTGTACTACCTGTCTCCCCCACTATTCATTTTAAGCCAATGTAAGAAACTCTTTGGCGCAGAAAAGGGATGATAACTACTGAGCTTAAATTCCAGTGGTTTTTTGTGTTTTACTCTTATAGCTTTAGTCATTTTTGCACAAATTGAATAAATGCTTGAAAAAAGTTGCATTCCCAACACGGTTTTGTTGTAAACCCAGAATAGACTATTGAATTCAGGTCAGAGTCACCTCAGTTCCAGGTTGTCTTGCATCAATGATTCCTGTCATTGGCCTTTTTATCTTGAGATTATAATAGGTGTTGATGAAGGGCTTCATCAAAAGGATTTAAATGCCTCAAATTAAGTTGATTTGAAAACTATACAGTAACAATAATAGCAAGAATTTCTAGAGTTCCTTCATTCGGGAACCATGGGTTAACCGCATAAACTACCTTGAAACAGGACCGGAGTTGGTCTCTGGAAATGCAGAGTTCCGGGTCTCCTGTTCTGCGGAAGAGACACTGAATCAAATCCATAAATGATTTGCCCCATTCAGTCTGGCTCGAGAAAATATGAAAGACCTTGGGAAGGCCCAGAATCTGCCTTATTTTAGTGGGGGATTGCTGCTAGGATTCTAATTCCCAGCACACACACACACACACACACACACACACACACACACACACACACAAAAAAAAAAACCTGTTCTTCCACTCACTTTCTAGAGTGGGTGTGCACCAAACGCTATTCTTACCCTAGTTGGTAGGTCGTGCCCACTCCAGGGATGCCAGCTGTAAAAAACTAAGGCACGCCGATGGGTGTGTGCACTCGCGGGCTCTCCAAGAGGCTCTGTCTCACCGCCCGTGTTCAGTGCTGTGGAACTGCTGTGTGTGGCTGTTGGTCAAGGGCAGGCGACAGAAGGAAGAAGGCCAAACTGGTTGCTCGATCAGTTTATTTCATTCTCTCTCTCTGCTTCTCTCCAGGTTCTGGACCTCTTTCTGGATCTGGCCCTCTAACCCACTCTTACAGCCTAGTTAAATCCCCCTTGCATGAGGGGTTTGGGGCGTACACATAGCTGTGGTCACAATCAATAGGGGTAAGGTTCCTTTCCCTCAGGGGATGCTTCTCCTAGGACTGATTCTCTTTCAGCAGAAGGATCCACCCAAGAGCGGAGTCCCATGAGTGTGTTTCTCCTCTTTTTATCCAACAAACATATAAGCATTCATAATGTCAATCATTTTGTATGGACACAATAAGAAATGTATTAAAGTTTATACAATTGCTCTCCTGGGGCCATCTTGATCTCAGACTACAGTGCTCAGGCCAGATTAGTCTTTCCTATCCCTAGCAGGGTCCTAGTCTCGTCATTACTTTTGGATCATGACAGCATTTGTCTATAATCAAGCTCTTAACTTATAGTTAAGAATTAGGCACTTTGGCTAGACCCATCTCGATGCCAGGGTAGCACATAACTCACTGCTTGCCCTGCTTTTGGGGTGCTAGGAACTGAAGGCAACTGAGGCTTAAGTGGAGAAAGCAGATGCCTGGGAATGAATAATATTCAAAGCCAATTAAGTCCCAAGTTGCAAAAGCATAATATTGTCTTCTTGTGTCTATACAAAAAGGACATTTAAAGTAAATTATTCAAAAGGCATAAGGAGAGGAGAAGGCAATATTATAATATTCAGTGTTATAATATTCAATATTAGCTTATAATATAAAGTTCAGTGTCCTAGGAAGTTCTGACCTTACAAATTAACAGATTAGGCTGAAAGCTGATTAACTGTTTGGGGGAAGAGAGCATAGAGAAGTGATTACAGCTAAACAAAGGGATGGGAGTGACTCGGGAACACCTTGATGGGTGTGACTGGAGTGAACCTAAGCTCCTTGTGGCATGGGGGGAAAGGACAAAGCAATGTCATCCTACATCGACCCACCCATGTGCTGGGTTTTGATGCAAGTATTTGACAAAAGTTAACACACTTAGCCCCCATGACAAGACCATGAAGAAAAGATAATTGCATTTATTTTATTGAATCATCAACAAAGACTCACAGAAGTTAGAATCTGAAAAGACGTCAGAGATGGGAAAGTTACATTGTTTTAAAGATTTCAAAATAGATAATTTAAACAAACCCAAAAGAGATTAAATGATTTGTTCTAAAGTAGATGGGGCAGTGCCCAGCCCTCCTGACTCTTACCGCTTTCATTCTGTGATATCCCTTCATGAGGTGATAGATATTCTGTCTTTTGTCTCATCTCTCACAAAGATGGTCAGTTTTCATGAGAAATCCTGTTTTTTTTTAACAGCGCAAGTAAAATAGATCCCAGGAAGTCCACTATCTTTCCCCCTTTCTCATCCATCATGCAAGAATGACAATCTATCACCCATGAAGGAACCAGCAGAGAAAACCAGGTATGTGGGACCCATGGCTGAAATTGCCAAGCATTCTCAGATCAGGACTGGGCCTCCTTCACCCAGCTCCCCAATTTTCCAGTCACTTGAGAGTCACACCCACAAACTGCCCCTTGGCTCCACATAATCTCATCAACGGCCAAGATCCAGAGACTATAAAATAAAGTTCCCAGAAGAGAGCAAGGCAGTATATCCTGGAGTACGTGGCCAACCTCTTAAATTCTAGCCCACTGATGTACCTAAAGTAGTACACATTTGTTTGGTTTTAACATACTTTCTTGCATTCTCTTACATATGGGTTTAAATGGCTCCAGAATGAAATACAACAACTTTCACACATTTTCCTCTTATTGTGGTGGGAAGATGCTCACTGGTGGGGTGGGTGTTTGAATATTATCTGTAATGAACTATTGTGAACTACTTTATGAGAATAAAATGTATAAAAATAGAAAAAATTTTTTAAAGAATGGCAATCTAACTAGTTTTTGAATGCAAAGATACTGCTGCATAGAGGCATTTCATCCCTCTATGCCCATTTTCAAGTATTGGGGAAAATAATAATGCCTGCTTACTATATGACAATAGATAGAATCCCCTTGAAAAGCACATGTGGTAAATAATGTATAAAGTTATCATTTTAAATTTTTCCAGTGGAAAGTAAAATATTGAGATAGTCTTGTCAACATCTGATTTAAACAATACCAGATGCCACAAATGTTTGGTCACATCTCATCTTAGGGATGTGGGGTCTATTTCAAACTTCCAAGAAATTAGGATTTCTGGATTGCAAGTCAAATTAACGTTAGTAGTAACTAATTCTCAGCATAGAAATTACAAATATTTCCATAACAAGTATTTCCTTCTTACTGCTTTATCTTCTATAATGAGACTAAAATACAGGCTTCTCTCTCTATTTTGTTTAATTAGTGACTTTTTCCAAGTCTCAAATTTTTGTCCTTACAGTGACTGAGTATTTGACTGGAGCAATAGCACAGCAAGTAGGGTCTTTGTCTTGCATGTAGCAAACCGGGTCCGATTTCTCCATCCCTCTCAGAGAACCCGAAAAGCTACCGAGTGTATCCCACCCGCATGCAGAGCCTGGCAAGCTACCCATGGCATATTCAATATGCCAAAAACAGTAACAACAAGTCTCACAATGGAGCTGTTACTTGTGCCTGCTTGAGCAAATAGATGAATAATGGGATGACAGTGCTACAGTGCTACAGTGACTGAGTTTTTACATTCACTCCTTCACAGATAACACACACACACATACACACAAGCATTTTCAGAAAGTTGACAAACCTATCTATGTTCATTGCCATAATAACTCAGCAAAGGCATTTTTAGGCATTTTTATTTTAGTGGCAACTCTTAGAAGTATTATTCCAAATAAATAAATCTAATGGTTGAAAGTCATGAAGACTATGGAGACGTTTTGGAGTAAGTTGGCTACTTAGTAACTTTCAAATCTTTCCATCTTATTATATCTAGACTTTGTGTTGAAAAATATGCATCTTATTATTTTTCTTTCTTATGGAGATTTCTTTATCCATAATGGAACAAAGGTAAATTGTGATTTCTCAGGATTATAGACCCAGAAACAAATGGTCTTGATGAGCACTCACTAGTTATCATAGTTAGATGGTGATATAATCAAGACAGGTTTCCTTTTTTCTTGTTTTTCAGAATAAGAATCATGATTTAAGCTCAAAGCAAATTGTTCTCTTAGTCACAGGACAAAAAACATTTTTTAAAAGATCAAGCCTAAGTTATTTGCTTGAACTTTTGGGCAGGTTGACAGAAGTGTTCACATAGAATGTTGCAATTGGGGGTGTTTCAGTCTTGGTCACAATCAGTAGATGGCTTTCTTGTTTCTTTTCAAACTGTGAATAAGGAGATGACAAGGATGATGCTCTTCCATTATCATAGATGAAGAGGAATCATGAGTAGGTGTCTTTCCTAGGTGGGGATAGGGAGTTGAGTCAGATTGTTTCTTTTGTTTGCTTATTTGTTTTTGTTACCCCTTCAGGATCACACCCAACAATACTCAAGGCTTATTCCTGCTGCACTGATAATCAGTCCTGGTGCTGCCTGTGGACCTTATGCATGTCAGGAATCAAATTCAATTTAGAAACATGCCCAGGTTCCAGATACAGTGGTGGTCAAGAGGAGGGAGATAAAAGTTGGAGTCAGCATAATATTATAGGGAGAACACAGGTTTTTGAATTCTTCTCTTCAAATTAGATCCCCTAATTAATTAAAAATGTTTAGGAAGGGGCCAGAGCAATAGTACAGCAGGTAGAGCATTTGCCTTGCATGCAACCTACTTGAGTTTGATCCTGAGCATCCCATATGGTCTCCGAAGCACTGTTAGAAGTAATTCCTGAGTGCAGAACCAGGACTGACCCCTGAGCATCGCCAGCTGTGACCGCCCCCCAAAAACATTTCTTTAAGAACGTTTAGGAAAAATTATTGCTGAAATAAATCTATATGTTTGGCAAATACAGATAATATTATTTCATGGGACTATAGATAAGATTAAATGAGACAGTATGTATAAATGTTCGACAACACTGTAAATATTTATTCAATCTTATCTCAGATACTTAAGAAGGAAAATATCCTATTTATTTATTAATTCATCAGCCTATGCTCTAGTGACTACTCATACATCATTGAACAAAACAAACAGCTAGGATGTAAAGGAATATTTAGAGTAGAGAAAATGTTCTAGTAAACTGGAAAATGGTAAGTGCCAAAGGACAAGAAAACAATGCAATATACAAAGAATAACTGAAAAGGGGACTTTAGGCAAAGGTTTGAAAGACATGAAGGAGTTGACTGTGACAGGTGAGAGTTAAACCAGAATAGGAATCCCAAGGTAGGGTTATGCCTTGTATGTTTAAAGAAAAGCAGGAAGAGTATCAAAAAGTGAGAGAGAAAGAGAGAGACAGAGACAGAGAGACAAAGATAAAGGAGAGAAGTGCTTGCTATAGAGGCAGGTTGGGGTGAGTGGTGACAGAGGGAAACTAGAGACATTAGTGGTGGGAAATGTACACAGGTGAAGGGATGAATGTCAGAACATTGTATGACTGAAACCCAATCACGAACAACTTTGTAACTGTGTATTTCATAGTTATTTAATAAAAAAAAATAATTAAAAAAGGAAAAATTTTAAAATAAACAGGTTTTACCAAGATCCTTTGGTTCTCCAAAGTTTTATGAGTTTTATAAATGTTAGCAGTCTATATTCTTAAAAAGTGAAATAGTAATTTTGACCGGAACTACATTGAATCGTATAGAGTTTTGGGTAGGATGGTCATTTTAACAATGTTAATCCTTTCAATTCATTGACAAAGAATGTGTTTCCTTTCCTTTGTCTTTTATTTATTTTAATAGATAGATTTATCATCTAAAATAAAAACAGGAATAACAGGAAGATAAGAAGACTGTAGTACAGAGGGAAAGTGAAAAGTGACAGGAGACAAAAATATCCAAAGGTTTCTGATCTTGTGGTCCCTGAATTTGAATTTCACTTAAGAAAGATAGGGACAATTATAAGATTTTGTGCAGGACCAACATGCTCTGTGTTCTGCTTTGAAAGTAATGTTCTGACATCTGTGTTGAGAATCAATTGCAGGTGGCAAGGGTCAAAGTGGTGCTAGAAGAACAAAGAGAAGTACAGAAGCCCCAAATCAAAGCAAACTGCTGGGAGCTTAAACAAGGGTGAAAATAGATTAGGGAAATGTTGAGAAATGCTGAGTATTAGCTCTCCAAGATATTAACACCAACAGTAATTCTCAGTGTGGGCAAGAGAACCATCAAATATGAGAGCAGAAGTTTTAGAATCAGAAACAGAGTATTTGTGATTAACTTAAATAAACTGTAGAGCCATTTGTGCAGATAAGATCTGGAATTCAATTTGGGATGTCCCATCAGATCACTTCACTGGGAAGCTGATCAATAGACAGGCATTTGCTCAAGTTATTTCTAGTTTAAAACTTTGAAAAATTGGCCACAGGTCAACCTTGAGTTGGACACCAATTTCCGTACTGTGCAAAATTACAGGACACCATAACTCTTCACTGCATTATGAGTCACTGAAAAATTGTAACATATCCATATGAGACCTGAATTCACGTGTTCTATTAAAATAGGAAGTCAATGGATAATCCCAGTTAAAAACAATTTTTTTAAGTAGTTACTGTCATCCCGTTGTTCGTCAATTTACTCGAGCGAGCACCAGTAGCGTCTCTATTCCTCCAAGCCCTGAGATTTTAGCAGCCTCTCCTTACTCATCTTTCCTGATGATTGGAGGCTCTTTCAGGGTCAGGGGAATGAGACCTACCATTAACTGTTTTTTGCATATTGAATACAGTACAGGTAGCTTGCCAGGCTGTGCCCGTGTGGGCGGGATACTCTCAGTAGCTTGCCGGGCTTCTTGAGAGGTATGTGTGTGTGTGTGTGTGTGTGTGTGTGTGTATCACAAACCATGTAGGATGTTATATGCTTTTATAGCTTTGCTACAAAATTTAAATTAACTATCACTTGTATCACTTGTCATCCCATTGATCTTCGATTTGCTTGAGCAGGCAGTATCATCTCCATTCGTACCTGTCATGCGCTAGTGTACCCAAATGGCATCTGCTTGCTCCAGGAACATAAAGAGCCTCAAACCGTTTGTTTAGGGTTTTGACGAAGAAGTCTGACCATCTTTTAGGTGGGCAGCCACTCGGTCTTTTGATGTCCCGTGGAATCCACTCGGTAACAGCTCTAGTCCAGTGGTCATCTCTGAATCTTATTACATGTCCGGCCCATCTGATTTTCAACACCTTGGCAAATGAGATAGTTACAGATTCACATGTTTTCACATGTTTTCGTGCTTTTGTTTCAGTCATACAATGCTCAAGAACTCATCCCTCCACAGGTGCTCATTCTCCACCACCCCAGTATCCTTCCCATCCCCCAATCCTATCCCTCCCACCCCACCGCACCTCTGTTTTAGGACATTCCCTTTTGTTCCCTTTCTCCTTTTGGGTGTTGTGGTCTGAAATAGGGGTATTGAGTGTCCAAGTAAAGTGTGGCTTGAGGATCCGCTCGGGATGGGAGATGCATGCCGAAAGTAGACTATAGATTGAACACGATGGCCTCTCAATACCCCTGCATTCAGAGATGTTAGTTCCATTGAGGTCCAATAGAACATCAGAAACTAATCTGTTTCTCATGAACATTGTCTTTGTGAGATTCAGCTGCTGTCCAACCTTTCCACACTCACGGTCGAAGTCAGCCAGCATTCATGCCGTTGGCTGATATTTGGTGTTATGAGAATGATGTCATCAGTGAATTGGAGGTGGTGTAGTTGCCGACTCTCTATCTTCACTCCCATTCCAGTTATCACATGACGTTCTCAAGGGTGGCACTGAAGAGTTTCAGTGAAATGGTGTTGCCCTGCCGAACCCCTCTCTTTACATCGATGATCACTTCTTTGTAGTATGGTGAGATCGTGGTGGTGAGTCCATAATACAGCTCATGAAGGATCCTGATGTATTGAGTTTGAACACCCTGTTTGGCTATGGCTTCAACGACCACTTCAGTCTCAACAGAATCAAAGGCCTCCTTTAAATCAATGAATGTTAGACAAAGCAGCATCTTGAACTCTCGAGAAACCTCAATGAGTTTGGTCACCATGTGGATATGATCCATTGTGCTAAATCCTTTTCAGAACCCAGCTTGATCACATAGTTGTCCTTCATCTAGTGTTCTGCCAATCCTATTCAAGATGACTCGAGTGAATAACTTGTAGACGATGGACAATAGGCAGATTGGGCGATAGTTGCCGATGTTGTGAACGTCTCCCTTCTTGTACAACAGGACGATCCTGCTGGTTTTCTGTTGGGACGGAACCTTGCATTCAGACAGGTAGCATGTGAAGAGCCAAGCCAGTGTATTGACAAGTACTGGCAACAGATTTTTCAGGTGTTCGTGTCGGACCTTGTCTGGACCAGGTGCTGTACACTTCTTTACTGATGAAATGGTGTGTCGGATTTTGGAAGGGAGAGAGCTGGGAAAGACATATCCATCCTGCGGAATTTGGTATGTGAGCAGGTGGATGTGGCTATCAAAGAGATCCAAGTAGAAGTCATGGATAACCTTTTCAATTGCCCTTCTGGAAGATGTGATTTATCCATCAGGACGCCAGAGGGCAGTCATCTTGGTCTTGTAGTTGGTGAAGGATTTCAAGTGTTCTTCAGGTGGTCGTTGCAAATACTTTTCCTGGCTTCTGCCACATGGGCCAACACTGCTGCTCTTTGAGGTCTTCCTTTATTGCTTCTCTGCACAGCTTTGCAAGCTCAGACATTAACTTGTGATTGCCTGAGGCTCACACCAGACCACATTGGCAAATGAGCTCGAGAGTTTCCGAAGACAGGCGACTTTTTGTGGCTTTCTCTCTCTCTGCATTCCTTGCACAATCATGGAGGTGCTGAACCAGTCGATCGTATTCCTCATCGATGTTGTCAACGATGGCATCTTTCCACATTGCTGCAGTAGTGCCAAAGAGCTCCCAGCTGGTGGTCATTCTGGGAGTTCTCTTCATAAACTTTGAAACCCTTTCTCCCCACTCCATGAAGTAGAATTTCGCACGAAGGAGACAGTAGTCTGATTTCATTTGGAATTTTGGGATAATAGCGACATCGGTCAGGCAAAACAATCAATTGAATATGATGTGATCAGTTTCATTGTGGAACTGTCCACCAGGGAACTCCCTTGTCCAGCATTTAGATTCAGCCTTCTGGAACTGTGAGTTACCATGGATGGTCTTGATCAAAACAACAAAAATTAGGACATGATACAACATGTTTTGAATTCTCAAAATACTCATCTTTTTCAATCTTCTTTGAGACCACTGCCAGAAGAATTTTTTTAAAACCAGCTTTCATTTTTTAAATAATGCAGAAAAGTTGCTGTGAAAGCAGGTATTCTCATGGAGGGAAAATAGCTTTGAAGGGAGTGAGAAGCTCCAAAATTCAGAAAGCCCAACCAGAAGCAGGACCTGCAGCTAGATTGGGAAGAGGAGGGGCACTGCAGTGACTATTACTGGTGCAAAGAACCTCTCTAGTGGCTAAGGCTCCTTGCAATGACAGCTACAAATAGACCCACAGGAAGCTGGTGTTGAGTGCTGTGAGACCAGTGTAATTGAGCATCTATCTTCAAGTGACTAGAAAGCAGTGGTCATTGTATTTCAACTGTAGCTGGGTCACAGGCAGGCATTCACATTTCTTTTATGCAGGAGGCACTCCCAGAAGGAGCTCAGGAGGCCAGAGACAGCCACTGGCCATTCTCAGCCTACTGGTCCAGAGGTTCAATATAAGGGCCCAAGGATGCTCTGTGCTGCTCATATCTTGCGTGAGGGACTCCCAGGGCCACTCGTTAAATACCGGTGATGCTCCAGGACCAAGTGGTGCCAGAAGCAAACCTGGATGGGGCACACCTATCCAAACCACTCTACTATCCCTTCATCCACACTTATTTTTAATTGACTGTAACAAGGTGGGAAGATATCATTCCAGTTCTATTATTTGTTAAGTCAGAAACCTATATGTATTCAACATAGCAAGGCAAATAATACAATGGTTTCTCTTTTTATGATTTCTTTTCTTTTCTGTAAGTGGTGGGGGGAGATTTGGGGAGGTTGTCATACCAGTGGTCCACAGGGCTTATTGCTGGCTCTATGGTCAGGGATCACTCCAGGCTGTACTTAGGACCATATGGGTACCAGGGATCAAATCCAGGTTTGACATGTGCAAGACAAATGCCCTATTTTCTCTTCCATCTCTCAGACCCCCCAAATACAATATTTCTTGTTTTTTAATTTAATTTAATCACCATGAGAACAGTCACAAAGCTTTCAGGTTTAAGTCTCAGTCAATGATCAAACACCCATCCCTTCACCAGTCACATGTTCCACCACCAAGAACCCCAGTATACCCCCCATTCCACCCCCAACCCTGCCTGTATGACAGATTATTTCCACTTTACTCTCTCTTTACTTTGATTACATTAAATTTTTCGACAGAAGACCCATTATTATTATTATTTGGAATTTTCCCCCAACAATCAGACCTGCCGAAAAGGCATCATTTGATAATTTGTTTTCTATTGCTGATAATGAAGAGCATATGATTTTGGATTTCTGGTATTTTACTAATTAAGTCCAGAGGGATTTCTGCCAGAAGCCACTGGGTTTCAAGATTGATTTGTGTGCCTCTGGGATCATGGCCATTCAGGAGCAGGGTAGCCATTCTTGGGCAACCACTTGGGGTCTCATCTGGGTGGGGAGCAAGGCCGGTTCCACCCCCCGATCCCAAGATTTCTCGCGTGCCCCATCATTGCAAGCTCATACCTCTCTGTCCAATAGGCTCTGAAAGATGGCGGTCGCCATGCTGCCGCTGAGGGGAAGAGGCAGAGAAACAAAAACCTTTCCCCTCCCGGGGCGGCATAGGGCCATAGCTTAGTTCACAGTCCAGAAGCATCTCTGCCAGAATCTGCTGAGTTCTGAGATGCCTCTGGGATCATGGGCATTCAGGAGCGGAGGAGCCGTTTTGGGGCAGCTGCTCGGGGTCCCAAATACAAATAATTGAATTAAAAGCTAGCTTACAGATGTTGTTTATCTGATTTTACATCAAGGAAAGGTGCACCTTTATAGGAAAAGTAAAATCTGTGTTTATAGTGGAAACAAATCAGCATTGAAAGTCATTAAAAAGGAAAATGTATACACAGGTAAATGAAGAGGTGAATTCAAAAATTGAAGGGTGTTTGTTTTATTGGATAGAATATTTAAAAACTTTAAAAAGCAGCTGAAAAATCCTTGATCATCTCCAGTCTTAAGTGGTTTCCATGCTGTAGGGCCTGAGCAAACAAGTATTGAAGAGTTATTCCAATGACAGGTGCTCCAGACTCTTGTCTCTGAGAGTGCTCCCCAAACTCTCTGATCACTGCTTGGGGGATCTTTCCAAAATATTAAACATATCTGCCCCTTATGTTCAGAAATATATCTCCAGCTACACAAATATCTGTTCCATGGAAATAAAATTGCAACCACAATCTCAGAGTATACCTCCATGAATAGAATTTAAAATGTGGGGTCATGAGAACAGATGACTGGTTAAAGAAACTTTGGTACATCTACACAATGGAATACTATGCAGTCATTAGAAAAATTGAAGTCATTTTTTGCATATAGGTGGGATGGGATATGCTGGCTGAAAGTAGACCATAGATGGAACACGATGGCCACTTAATACCTTTACTGCAAACCACAACATCCAAAAGGAGAGAGAGGGCAAAAGGGAATGCCCTGCCACAAAGGCAGGGTAGGGTGGGAGGAGGACAGGGTGGGGGTGGTGGGAGGGATGCTGGGACCATTGGTGGTGGAAAATGGGCACTGGTGGAGGGAAGGGCACTCAATGATTGTATGATTGAAATGCAAGCAAGAAAGTTTGTAAGTATGTAATTGTACCTCACGGTGATTCACTAATAAAAAATTTTAAATGTGGGGTCAGAGAGATGATGCAGTGGGTTAGAGCACATGCTTAGCACCCAGCCCATCCAGGTGGGATCCCCGGCATTTCCTAAACTGAGTCCTGACATTTAAGCTCTGAGAATAACCAGGTTTGGTCCAACCTGCTTTCCACCATTTTTTTAATGGAAAAATGCATACTTATGAAATAAATTAGAGTAGTTGGGAAAATTACAGAAAGTGAGGAAAAGTTAAGTAAATAAAATATTGATATAGTGTTAAGAATTCAAAGTTAGTCCCTCACTATTGTAAAACTGTCTTATAAAATCAGGAAAAAACAAGCCTAAAGACAACCAGCCCCAGTAGCAAAAGAATTTTTGGATTTTTGTTCTGTTCTTTTCTAGATAAGTGGTAAGTCAGTTTTATTGTTGCTGGTGTATTTCCTTTTATAAAATTAATTTTTGTTAAAAAATCATGATTTTCAGTTGTTCAGTATACTGCTGTTTCAAGTATTTTGTGTTCTAGCACGACTAGTGTGACCTTCCCTCTGTCAATATCCCCAGTTTCCCTCCCAATCCCAACCTGCATTCGTAGGCACATAACAAATTCACTTTATAATGCTTATTCCAATAAACTGTAGCAAATGCCAGGTAGAATGATCAGAAAATAAATCAATATTTCCCAGACAAATATCCCTTTGGAGGCAAGGGTTCGGGCAGAGGGAATACCTGGCAGTGCTTAGGGGTTACTCCTGGCTAGACATTCAGGAATCATTCTTAGCTGGCTCAGGGGATCATCTGGGGTGCTGAGGATACAACCTGGGCAAACACCCTAACTGCTGTACTCTATCTCCAAGCCCACAAATATAAATTCTTTACAAAGAAATTCACCCTTTAATTTGCCAATTTCCTTTGCACACCCCCCCTTCAATCCAGTTATTCTATCACAGTGGCAAATAAGTGAATTGGGGGACTGTGGGGGAGCAAATGGCTTTTTATTACAGTTTGGGGGTTATGGGGATTGGTGTGGGAGAAGATCAAGTTGAGTTCCTTTCCCAGCCTGTGAAATTTTGCTGAATGCCAAGACCATGATTCATAGTGTCACCTAGTGGTTTTGAGGAATTGAACCAAGAGCAGAGACAAACACAGGAAAGAGATGGCATTTGCTAACAAGGGTGATAGCATTCACTACTCAGAGCCCTGGGATCAGGCTAATACTCAAGCATTAGTTTGATGATGTGTAAAGCACTGATGAGCTGTTTTTAAAATTCTAACAGAAATCCTCTTTCTGCTTATCTGATGGGAAACTCCCTGGTCTGGCAGTGTTGAGATTCCTGCCTGAGAACCTGACAAGAAAAATATCAAATTAGCACCTGGCTTTTTTGAAATATTATTTACAGCCATGCTTGCACATAAATAGCTTCACATGTGCATGGTGCTTTTACTGGGTCTCCAAATATTGGCTTATTGCTTGGTTACAAAATCTTGGCCTTCTCTGATTAAAGTTATTTAATTGAGAGGCCATTTAATTCAGGGTGCTGTCCTTCGTTTCTAAACCATTGCAATTCACTTTTCCTTTTTGCAGTTTGCTCTGCACCCACCCTACCGCCCCCAAATATGCCCCTCACAATAATCTCAGGTTACTTTCTAAGATATAAAAGTGATTGTGTTGTTTCCTGCTTTAAATGATTTAAGGACTTTTCTTTGTCCTCTGCCTATTCAACCTTGTTAAGGGATATGCAAAGTCCCTCAGGCCAAAGACTGAGTTCCCCTGGCACGTTCCTAGGCCCAATTCTCCATGTTTTTTTTCATTTATTTGTTTGTTTTTTTAAAAGGGTCATCCCTAGTGTAACTCACAGGGTCAACTCTCAGAAATGTTCCATGGACACCAGACCCAGGCAGGATGGGTGCTGCTTGGTCCCAGTGATGCTCAATGGACACAGGTGGTATTTGAGAACCATGGGGTGACTTGGTGTATCCTAGCTGGACACACACACACATAGATGTGTATTCATGAAACAAATAAGCCCACGCTCTCTCTTGCTGCCTGCATTCAGTGGTCTTGGGCCGCTCCCCCACTCGGGAGGCCAATGCCATGGGTGGAAGGAGGAAATTGGGGCCAGGCTGATTGGTATCAATTGCAATTCATTCCAATCTTGTCTCCCTTCTCCTCTGACTCTCCTTCCTTGAATCTCTTTTCCTTCTCCCGGATTCCCTTTGGCCTTCCCTGATCCCCCAATTCTCCTTAATTCCTCTCTCCAGGGCCCTGCTCCTACATTCTGTTCCTCTACTCTCTTCTCTCCTACTACATTCTTCCCCTCATTCTTCTCTTTCTGCCCCCCTTGCTAGTCTCTCTGCCTTTCAACATGCCATCCTAGTCTCTCTAGTCTCTCACACCCTACAAACCTTGGTGGTAGCAACAACACCAAGGTCTGGTAGCGCAACATATGAAAGCCCTTTCTGATCTCCTGCAGCTAGGAGATCCGTTGAAGGGTGAAATACCACCTAGTGTGTGTTTCTCCTTTCCTTAGTCCAATAGACATTAAAAAATTCATCTTAATTCTACTCCTTAATAATATAAGTCATTTTTTATGGACACAGTAAAAGACACATCAAACTTATAGGATGGCTCTCCTGGGGGCATCTCGCTATAGATCTAAGGTTACAGTGCTCAGGCCAGATTAATCTTTCCTAACCTTAGCAGGGTCCTAATCTATTTGTTACTTTTTGGATCATGACAAAATTTGTCCATAACCATGCTCTTAACTTGTAGTTGTGTGGGTTTTTTTTTTTTAAATTTTATTGAATCACTGTGAGATAGTTACAAGCTTTCATGTTTGGGTTACAATCACACAATGAGCAAACACTCATTCCCTCCACCAGTGCACATTCCCCACCACCAATATCCCCGGTATACTCCCTTTTCCCAACCTCCCCCTGTCAGAGTATGGGGAATATTGTCTGCCATAGTTAAGTATTATGGCGCTTTGGCCTGGCCCATTTCGATACCAGGATAGCTCACAACTTGTCCTGGGTCCATCCAGTCTCTTGTCAGGACCCTGCTTTTGGGGTACTAGGAACTAAGAGCAACTGAGGGTCGAGAGAACAAATGTCCGAGAGTGAATATTATTTGGAGTCAATTAACTTCCCAAGTTACAAAAGCATAGCATTAACTGTCTTCCTGTGTCTATACAAAAATGACATTGCTCTGAAATAATTATGCAAAGGACATAAGAAGAAGAGAAAAGCAATATTTACAAGTTAACAGAGTCTGATTAGGCAATACAGGTGATTGACTGTTGGGGAAGCAGAGCACAAAGAAAGAGGTTACAGATAAACACAGAGGAATGGGAGTGCCTCAGGAGCACTGTGATGGGTGTTACCCAAACTCCTAGCCTAAACTCCCTGTGGCAACACAGAAAGGATAAACTAATTTTATCCTACACCCATGGCCAAGCAC
Organism: Sorex araneus; assembly: GCF_027595985.1. NCBI lineage: Eukaryota > Metazoa > Chordata > Mammalia > Eulipotyphla > Soricidae > Sorex > Sorex araneus. The sequence goes on along the minus strand of NC_073302.1, from coordinate 237,530,949 downwards.
ACACTAAGCATGAGGCATGTGCTCTACAATTAAGCTCTCTCCTAGGTGCCCCCTGCTGTCTTCTCGCCTGTGCTACTGTTCATGCTATGCCCTTCCTCAAAGCTCAAGCTCAGTTTAGGTGTCTCTCCCACAGCCTCCTAAAGAATTCAGACCAGTAATGTGGTACTTAATAGCTCTGTATAATAATCACTCCTTCAGAGGTTGTTATCTCCTGGAGTTTCTTATATTTATATCTCCGCCATTCCTAGATAAAATGCCAGAGGCACAATTAATCTTAATATGTATTTGAATGAATATCTGAACAATCAATCAATAGCATATCTGAACAATCAATCCACTTTGCCATGGTACTTACTGGACCTTTGGCTATTTAACCAAAGACACAGAGGTGTCATATTGTTCTATACTAATATCAGTTTACAAATAACCAGTGTTATAGTTGGCCAATTATTATGTTTCCATTATAATGATGTTATAGGTGATAACCAGCAGGAAAATTTGAAATTATCATTTGGTTATCTAAGGATTCTGGAGCCTTCTAAGGCATCTTGGGCATGTAAAGCAGAATGTATAAAGTCTGACTGCGTCCTGATTTTATTGGGTTAGTAGGTTTCTGGGCTTATTCTTTATTGATAAACCAAAAACAATCTTCCCAAATGGTCCATTATTAAAATGTACTGAGATCTCTAAAACAAAGAATTCTTAAAAGTAGTAGGGTGAAGGGTGTCATTGCTGGCTCTATTTCTTTTTTCTTTTTTTTAAGTTTGTTGTCTACACCCAACTGTGCTTAGGACTAACTCCTGACACTACACTCAGGGGTTGTTTTTGGTGGTCCTGGGGGACCACATGGGATGCCATGGGATCGAACTCAGATCAGCTATGTGGAATGAAAATAGTTTACCCACTATTCTATCTTTCTGCCCCTGACTTTTTATCCAGTTCTGTGATTATCAGTATTTAATTTAATTTTGATTGCTCTCTTTGAAATGATATCCTTTTGGGCTGGAGTGATAATACCACTGCATGGTACTCACCTAGTCAGCCATGTGAAAGGGAAGTGCCCTGTCACATGGCCGACCAGTGTTCAATCCCTGGCCAACGAGCACTACAAAAGTAAATAAAAATTACAAAAGTAATTCCTGAGTGAAAAGCCAGGAGTAATCCCCAAGTATCACTGGATGTGCTCCTGTCTCCTCCAAAATGATCTGAAATAAATACCTTTATAATTATCAAAGTTTAAGTCAGGCACTTCTATCTCCAATAAAGAAAACTCAACTCTCTGAGTTTATGCCATATAAATTCTAGAGAATTCACAAAAACAAACTGCTAACTTAGCCCTATACAAGTTCTTACCACATAGTTCCTTTTCCTTTCTCTTCTACTTTCCAATAAACCTTCTGCTCTCCAATAAAAAAAAAAATGGACTGCTATGAAATGAAGATGTGTTCCTTCAAAATCCGTTTGTTGAATTTTGGACAAAGTGATTTTATACAGAGGTTGGATCTTTATCAAAGAATTAGGTTTAGTATAGTTCATGAGAGTTGGATCCTCATGTAGTGAATTGTATACACAAATGTACACACACACACACACACACTCATGAAAGCACATGGTTTGGCATCACCTAAAAGCCAAGGAACAATTTGGGGATTTGTAGCTCCAAGACTCTGAGAAATAAATGCTTATTGTTTGAAACAAAAATAGATAAATAAATAAATAAAGGGCCCCCTCAAAATAAAAATCAGACATACCACACTTCAGATCATAGTACAAATAGTCATCACCTACTTCTGTGCTTCCCAACTTTCAACTCTCCACCCAGGTCTCTAATGAGAAAAGGTCTTCAGATGGGGAGAAATAGGACCATCACTGATATATGGAGACTGTGATATTCATGGGAATTTATTCTCTATAGCCAAAATCAAGGAATTCATGGAAATTTATTCTCTCTAGCTAAATCTCCCAAAATCAAGGTAAGAAGGAGAATCCAAGAGACCAATGTGAATCCCTGAGGAATACCTACTGCCTTTCTGAGAGCAAGTTCTTGGTTAATACTGGAGTGTTCTCTGCAATAAAAATGCAAAAACATGAAACATTATGTTTGTTTCTCAGATATATCATTCTAATAGCAGGAGGCTTGCTGGTAGATCTGACATTAGTAAGCAAAAATGGGAAGTGGCATAGTGTGTCTGGTAAGAAAAGAACAAAAATAGGCATGTTGGTGTAATTATTTATATCATTTGATCGCATAAAAGAGCTGGAAGCTTCAGCTTCGGGAGCCAGAATGGTATGAAGTACCCAAGATGTATATCATGCCAGGAGAGAAATGCTGTTCTCTAAGGCAGGATAGTTGAATGTCTCTGTCCAGGGGATCTTCAGCAGCAGAGAAAGCCAAAGTGACATTCATACCCCGTGTTTCATCTACAGAGGCCTTGACATCAGAAATTAGAAGATTTCCTTTGAGTAAGTCCAGCAGTTATTCTTAATACCTACATGCAGCCAGTGATAAAAGAGGTTCTCATTCTCGGCTTTCTCTGTGTTTCCCTCCTTACTCCTTCTAAACGAGAAAGAAACAGCTAACTAAGAGAACTCATGCTGCAGAGGCAGATTATGTAACTCCCCACAGTTTTCTTCAGTTCTAAGAAAACAAATTCATCGCTCATCCCTGAGCTGGGATGTAGGAACCAGAGTAGGCTAGATTTGACTGTGGTGTCTCAGAAAATCCCTAAGTCTCATTCTCGTTGATGTTCTGGTTTTAAGGTGGGTTAATGGGAAATTCTGTTCCCGAGTACTACTACTTCTAAAGGGTAGTGCTAAAGGTGATTTCATCAGAATATGTGCTTTCTGTACCACCATAGGCAGTGAAGGAAAGCAGTAAATTCTGCCTGAGCACCTAAGCCCCCTTATTGTGTACAATAATTGCCATATCTGTTAACATTTCTTTGGTCAAACCCAAGTCATATACCCACTCTATAAGCTTCAAAGACTACAGGGAATATTTTCCTATGTCTCGAAGGAAGACCAGAAGACTCTTAAACATTTCTAATTATTATCACATTAATATTAGAATAAATATTAAGACTGAATTCAAATCCAGAATAAATGTATAAACTTTACATTTTAAACCAAGGTATATTATAGTTAAAAGTGTCAGAAATATATAGAATCTGCCCAAGATACATTATGAAACCATACTAGATGCTTCCAAAGAGCATGGAAATGATGGTTAAGGAAGAGAAAACTTTCATGTTTAGATCCACTAGGCAGAAACTCTTTACTAAAGATTTCCATCCTCAATCCAGCTATGGGAATGAAACTCTTAAGTGGCTCTGAATTCATTCTCCTCCATAATGCCTCCTTTGACAGTCTCTTCCTCTGCCCCGGTGTTTATCGTGTCAGTACTGACCTTGTTTGTTTAAAAAAATATACGATTTGGTGCATGTACAGAGAACTTATTGGTATAAGAGTGGAGTACATGTAATTTAGAAATTTCCTGAGAAAAAAGAGTTTTGCAGTAAAAATAGCACATTGGGATACAAAATAATTGCTTTAAAATTACTACAATTTACTAGAAAGATTTCTGGGCATTAAAGTTCTCAAAAGTCTAAGGAGATTGTTTTATTTATAAAATTCCTACTTGATCCTATTCACAAAATTATATATATATAGTATGTATGTATGTGTTTACAATTTATTCTGATTCCTTTTACTCTAGAAAGCCCTTTAGCTTTATACATTCATTCAAATATGATCCATTCCTTTCTGAAGTTTATGACTTAGATATTATTTTCCTTTTTCTGATAAAAACTACCATCTGATATTTTAAAAGACATCCCTTGATTAATATCAGTGTTTTTCATTTGTTAAAACTTTTCTTCACTTTGTTTCTTCTTAAATAATTGTATGGAGAAACTAGAGAGATAGTACAATAGGTTGCCATATATGTGGTCAACCAGGTTCTATCCTTGGCATCCCATATGGTCCCCTGAACTCTGTCAGGAATGATCTCTAAGTGCAGAGTCGGGAGTAACCTCTGAGCACAACTGGGTGTGACCCCCAAAACTAAATGCAATAAAATAATTACATGGAAAGAATTTCTAGTGTCATGGATGATCTAAGAAGGAAACAACAACATATTTTATATCTAATTTATATTTATAAGGTAAATATATAAGGTAATTTATAAGGTAAATATGTTATATTATACATTATAACATATAATATTAGTATCACTTGTCACTTGTCTTGTAGTATATTATATTATATAATACATATATATTATAAAATGTTCATTAATATATAAAATTAGTATGTAATAGGACTGGAGTGATAGCACAGAGGGTAGGGCATTTACCTTGCACATGGCCGACCCGGGTTTGACTCCTGCATCCTTCTCAGAGAGCCCAGCAAGCTACCAAGAGTATCCTGCCCGCATGGCAGAGCCTGGCAAGCTTGACAAAAACAATAACGACAAGTATCACAATGGAGACGTTAATGGTGCCCACTTGAGCAAATCGATGATGGGAGGACAGTGTTGCAGTGCAGTATATAATATTCATATATAATATATTATATAATATATAATTCTTATGTTTTCTTCATTTTCATCAAAGGATGGAAGTAAAAACTTTTGATAAATGTAATAATTTTTTATTTTACATTTTATAGGAAATTTTTGAAGATAATAGATTTTTATATTGTGCATCTATCTAGTATTTTTATTGAACTGCTAGTAACTGTATTAACAGATGAAAATTTTTTCATATGATGTGCCAAATTTGTGAATCTCACACAAAGAAATTTTATACTAAGTATTATTTTATATATACATCTGAAACAGACATAGCAGACTATGTAAATATCTCTAAGTATCTTTTTTGTAAGATAAACTCTGTTCTTACTGGAATAGTACTTCTGTTTTTAATGCTGGTATTTACTTGCTTATCGTTTTCTAAAAATGCTTTATGATCATTGAAAAAACAAAATCCTTTTACTTGGGGAGTATATGGGATTTGGACTACACCTGACAGTGGTTGGGGTTACTTCAAATTCTTTGCTTAGGAGTAATTTCCAGTGATATGCAGACAGCTCCAAGGTACTGGGGACCTGATGCAGGCTTCCCAAATGCAAAGCATCTCTTAAATCCCTTATATTTTGTGCAACTCCCAAGACAACTAGAAATTCATGAGAGTGCGAGCAGTGAAAATGTATATTACATTATACTTGCTATATATACAAATTGCATGTGATTATAGAATTACATATATTATTAATATATATTATATAATTCATAAATCTGTATTCTTCATGCTGAAGTTCCCAGATGGAAGCAACATGTTCATTAATTGAAAGCGGAAGCATGGATTTGGGAGTCTTGCTTTTTCATTCTCTTCTTCAGCATGTGATCAATGGTAGAATCTCTTCTGGTGTCAAGTGTCTCATTTGTGATATGAGTTCAATGATACTTTTTGAGTTTTTAAAATTTTCATGAGTCCTTAAATGTGCTAAATGCATTAACATGTAACACTTCACATCAATAGAATATCCTTTCTTGAATCACCCAGTTATTTCGTATTTTAATAATGCAGAATTTTCAGAGTGCACTCTGCAATCTTTTTGACCTTTTGTGAACATAAAATGTTAATTGAATATACTGGGAAGAAGTTTTAATCATATTTTTCTTTGAAATTAGAACCAAAGAAGATTGCCTATTAGATTTGTACCTGATTGCAATTTCAGTTACATATCATCTTGCTGAAATAAACTGCACTGAACGTTAGGTTTACAGGGAACTAAAAGATTCCCTGTTTTTCCTAACATATAAATTAATTCGGGCACTAACATGTAAATTAATTAATATACATTCCTAACATGTAAATTAATTTGGGCCCCTTCTGCCTAGACCCCCATTTTCCAGGAGCTAGGTGGTCACACCCAGAAGCTCCGAGCCCCGGCCCTCCCACTCCGCCAGCCATGTAATCCCACCAACAGCCAACATCCATAAGATCAAGCTCCTGGAACCGAGAAGCTGTAAAGCGGCCGAGCAACATCTTATAGCCTAGTTCTCCCTCTCTGAGAACCTGGCGGGCTACCAAGAATTTCCTGCTCACATGGGAGAGCCTGGAAAACTCCCATGGAGTATTCATATCCCAAAACCAGTAACAATGATGACTCTCATTCCCCTGACCCTGAAAGAACCTCCAATGCGACACCATTGGGAAGGACGAGTAAAGAGAGGCTTCTAAAATCTCAGGACTAGGATGAATGAAGACGTTACTGAGACTGCTTGAAAAATTTGATGATCAACAGGATGATGATGATGATGATGATGATGGTGATGATGGTGATGATGATAACGTAAATTAATTTAAAAATTAGTTTAAAGAATATTTTATTGTTATTGAAGCTGTCAGATAAGATGAGAAAATAATAGGCTAAGAAAGTTAAGCCCACTATCAAAGGTGGGCAGAAAGAAGTAGACACTGGTGACCTTGTTAATGAATGCACAAAATAAATCAAGATAAAGCACAAATACCCCCAGACACGGGTCAAAATTCTAGTACTATGGCAGCTTGATGTTGAGATGCTGAGTTTAGCTTTAGGAGAGGAGCCTGGTCGTGCCAGGTAAGCACAACCTTTACAGCAGCTGCTGCAAACAAAATTAATATTTTCTGAACATTCTATTCAATTTTCACCTTGTCATAAAAGTGAAATTGCTTGCTCCTCGTATGTTATCTTCTGTTCGGAAAAATAGACTAGGTTGGTCGTTCATAAAAACAAAGTGGCAGAAGTTGAAGATTCCAAAGGCTGTGCTTCTAGGTGGTAAGGCAATAGGTTTTTTTCTAGTCATAGGAAATGGTCACACAGAGAAAGTCAATAATTATAGGAACTAGGCCCCTTCAGTACTTCTTCATGGAGTGGTGGGGTATGACTGCTTAAGAGAGCCAAGGTTCTCATTGCAGATATCTTGTAAATCAAGGAGCTTACTGAATCCCCAGCTACAGAGCCAGACCCAAGTATTCAATCCTAGCATCTCCAGGATAGAAGACTAAGCTAATATGGACAGCTGAAGGGCCCAGGCCAGGGCCAATTACAGGCCAGGAACAGAACCAAGAGTCTAAGACTTCACCCTCAGCAGCAGCATCCGTGTCACCCACTATGGACTCCCCACTCAGTAACCATTTACCAGCCACAAGGCAAGTCCAGAAATAAGGCTGTAGGACTTAGAGATTAACAACTGGGCTTGACTCCCTTCTCTGTGTGTTATTTTTGCATCATAAATCAGGCAAGATCCCCCCCCCCCATTTTTATTGATGAACCTTGATTTACAATAGTTTCAGAATTGTTTTATTCATACATCATTCTAATATCACATCCATCACCAGTGTCTGTTTCCTCCACTGATGACCCAGGGACACGTCCCTCCCACCTTCCTCTTGACCCCTCCCAGGTAACTGAGTTCTGTAGACCAATCTTCCAGTTCTGTTACCTTTCTCCATTTGCTGTTCCCTCGCTATCTTTCTTTATATTCCACATAGGAAAGATGTCATAAAGAGTTGTTTTGAGTTAACTGGGTTTGTCCATGTGACATAATTTATTGTTTTTAAAAATCATAATAGCTAATACTTTATGTACTACAACAGATTGAATTTTTTGAAGTACTTCTAAGTCCTTTCTTCTTCTTTGTTTTTTCCCTTTTTTGATTCTATATATGTGTAATCTCTGGGGCATCTAGGGAGACCCTGCGTGGCTCTTTCTCACCCGCCGCCACCTTCATTCGGTGGACTTGGGCCACTTGCCTCCCTCCCCCACCCTGGGACAGCTGATGCCATGGGCAGATGAAGGAGGAAACCAGAGACACGCTGGTTAGTTGATGATCAGTTGCCATTTATTCCATTCTCCCCACGTGCCTGTTACAGTCTCCTTAAGCTCCCCATCCTAGTCTCACAGTGCGCCTCATTCCCATCTCCTCCTGTCTCTCCCACTCATCTCTCCACACTCCCTCTCGCAGCCTCATCTCTCATCTCTTCATCTCTCCCTGCGCCTGCTCCTGCATTCTTCCCCTAAATTCTTCTCCCTCTGTCCCCCTTGCTAGCATCTCCGTGCTCCATCTTGCTGCTCTGGTCTCTCTCTAGTCTCTCCCCTTCGGGGGGTAGCCCCACACCCCGCCCACAATCAACATGTCAAAAGCTCTTCCTGATCAGGCTCAAGGGCAGGGATAGCACATAGGGGTGTTTCTCCTCTCCTTAGTCCAATAGTTAAATTAACATCATAATTAACATCTTAATTCTACTTCTTAATAATAGCTATTTTGTTAGGACACAGTAAGAGATATATTGAGCTTGTAGGTTGACTCTTCTGGGGCCATCTTGCTATAGATCTCAGACTACAGTGTTTAGGCCAGATTAATCTTTCCTAACCCTAGTAGGGTCCTACTTCAGTAATTACTTTTTTTTTGCTTTTTGGGTCACACCTGGCAATGCTCAAGGGTTACTCCTGGCTCTGTGCTCAGGAATTACTCCTGGCGGTGCTCAGGGGACCATATGGAATGCTGGGAATCGAACATGGGTCAGCCGCATGCAAGGCAAACGCCCTACCCACTGTGCTATCGCTACAGGCCCTACTTTTTGGATCATGACAGAATTTGTCCATGACCATGATCTTAACTTATAGTTAAGTATTATGGCGCTTTGGCCAGGCCCATTTTGATGTCAGGGTAGCTCACTGCCTGTCCTGAGGCCATCCAGTCCCTCATTGGGACCCTGCTTTTGGGGTACTAGGAAGTAAGGGCAACTGAGGCTTAAGTCGAGAGAACAGATTCCCAGAGGTCAATTAACCCCAAGTTACAAAAGATAGCATTAACTGTCTTCCTGTGTCTATACAAAAATGGCATTGCTTTGAATTAACTATACAAAAGAGTTAAGGAGAGAGAAAAGCAATAATTACAAGTCAGCAGAGCACAAAAAAAGAGGTTACAAATAAACACAGAGGAATTGGAGCACTGTGATTGGAGTAACCCAATAAACCTAAGCTCTCTGTGGCAAGGCAGAAAGAACAAATCAATGTTATCCTAAAATCAATGTTATAAATTAGGGCAATGTAGAATAATATGCTTTTTTCCATAAGATAAAATTGAGATACAAAGCAACTAAGTGATCTAACTGGTTAACAATATAAGAATAAAGAATGACAACTTTGGTATATTACTTTACTCATCAGGCCTGTGGCCATTAGTAACTAATGAGTGGCTCTATTTTCCTATCTCTCAACTGGGTATATTAGTGGTAGTTGCCTTGTAATGTTGTGAGAAATAATAATTATTACATATGAAGCACATATTGAGTTGGTACATAGAATTTTTTTGCTATTTCTTAATTACTGATGTTTTGTTCCCTACTGCTCCAATGTTGCTTTGTAGTTGGTAAAGAAGTTAATGATAATATTTTTGTTGAATGAGAATGCTATCAGATTTTAGAAGAGTAGGAGCCTTGAAACGTGGTAAAGTCCTATGTAGTTTTATGAAGGTAGTGGTTAGACTGGCTTCAGAGATGGCGTCAGTTTAAACATGTAACAAAATCACACAAATATTTTTATATATGACAGAAGAGATTGCATTTATACAAATTATACATTATGCATTTACTTTTAGACTTAACAGAATCTATTATTAATTTCCCCATTTCAGTTAATGGAAAAACCTGTTCAAAATATATTATTAAGTATTATTTTTTTCCATATCTTTCATATGCTTGCTGTAAACTCCAATTTACATAATTAAAGATCAAGCTAAATCATTATAAGACACTGTAAAAAAATTTAATCCCACAGTCTCCAGGATATCATTCTGTAGCATTATAAGAAATGACACAATAGTTTCACAGAAAACTTTTTGTTTTATTTGAATTTTATTTTTGTTAAGTGAGTTCAATGGCAATTTTGTTTATCTTAGTAGCTGAGAATTTTCTTTTTATGATCTTCAGGCAAACCCTTTTTGTTTAATCTGCCTGCAGTGAAAGTCTTTTAACTGTCAAGGAAATGAATTATTAGAATGTTTTATCATTTGCTACCAACCCTAGAGTGTTTTAATAATTTTTGTTGTTGTTTTCCAAATGTTTGCTATTGCCAGTGGGTGTGCATTAAATATATTGCAACATGATTAACACTGAGTGTTCTTGAGTAATTTAAGATTTTTTTCTTTTTTAGTTTTTATTTGTGCTCTTTCCACACCATTTCTGTTTTTCCAACCAGTTTAACATTTCATTTGGATGATGCTGACATCTAGGTGATCCAACTGTTTCTGATAATCCAGATGTTCAACATCACGTCATCTTAGATTTATGTCATCAAATGACATCTTGTCATTCTTTTTTGTTGTCATTGGCATCTATCAACCCTGTCCCCAAACTCTGATTCAATAATGCCCATGATGAATTTATTAACTGCCCGATTAGGTCATCACAAACAAAAAGCTTAAGACAGATCTGAATACCCTTCCCATAATGAATCTCACTCAAAGGAGGCCCATCTCCCATCTACCACTCTACAGTTCCTAAAGACTTGTCAATATGATATCTCATCTCCTATGGCAAGGCTGGTCATTCCTTTTCCTGAAATGCCTTTCTCTTTCTTGCTTTTCAAACCCCTTCTGATTTTTCAAAGTTTAATTTAAGTTAATAAATCTTTGATTTCTCAACATGTAGTCAAGCCTCTTCACTCATAAATTTGCATAAATATTGATAATTGACTTTTCTCTTCTTGTAGCGTGAAACATTCTGATTATTATCAGTTTTTTGTTTTTATAAATTATGTTGTGCTGACAACATTTGCATGTGTATTTACTGCCTTGTGAAGCATTCTAGTAAGATGAGTTACTCAGAAACAATATGAAAACTTTTGACTTCTGATTTAATTAAGCAAATGACTTTACAAAACAATTAGCCCAATATTCCCAGGGGCATTGTGTTAAAGTGCATGCTCCTCAGCTTCTTAACCAGAATTGCATCTCCTGAAACATGTTTTTTGTCTACTTCCATTATTTTCATGTTGTTGTTTAAACATCTTGCTTTTATATTTTATTTAGTCGGGGGCCATACACTCAGTGATGCTCATGCATTACTCCTGACTACACTCAAATTACTCTTCCCAGTGCCTGGGGCCCAAATGGGATGTGAGGGATAAAACCCAGGGATAAAAACCAGTATGCAAGGCAAGTGCCCTACCCACTGTACTATCTCTCCAGTTCCCTTGCTTCTCATATTTTAACATTTTTGTATTCCTATGTTTCATGTCTCTGTGTTTTCTTCTGAGCTAGTTAGAATTAACCAGCTTCAAGTACATAGCTTGAATGTTTGATGATGTAGTAAGAGGATGCATCCATTACATTGACCCATCAATTTGTGCTGAATCAATCCGTATAAACTCTTTTATAAGGCTGTTTGTCAAATTAAATCTTTTTAATGTAAAAAAGAAAGTGCTTAATTGACTTGGTATTAATTGATCACTATCACTATCACTATCATCCCATTGATCCTCGATTTGCTCGAACAGGCCCAGTAATGTCTTAATTCGTCCTAGCCATGAGATTTTAGCAGCCTCTCTTTACTTGTTCTTCCCAACAGTGCCACATTAGAGACTCTTTCAGGGTCAAGAGAATGACACCATCATTGTTACAGTATATGGCATATAAATGCACCACAGGGAACTTGCCAGGCTCCCCTGTATGGGCAGGAAGCTCCCAGTAGCTTGTCAGTTTCCCCGAGAGGGAGAACTAGGCTATAAGATGCCGCATGTCTGCGAAGCTTGGTTTTATAGTTTCTGGATGTTGGCCATTGATGAGACTGCATGGCGCCAGGGGCAGTTTCTGAGTGTGACTGCCTAGCTACTGGAAAATGGGGATCTGGGTGCAAGAGACCCAGTCCCAATCCGAGCAGGCTTGGAGATCTCAGCCATGGGTCCCGCACATCTGGGTTCCTCTGCTGGTTCCCTCATGCATGAGGCTTATTCGAATGTGTGGAGAGGGGCCTTGAGCATGGCTGTGGCTGGGCTCCGGAGGTCTGCTCGGGGAGGGGAGGGAAATTCAACCCACCCCCTGTGAGGGGCCCCGGTGAAAACAGTCAGGAAAGGGGGCAAGAGACTCTGCCTATAAAACCAAGCTCCCAGAAGAGAGTGACACAGTCTCTTGACCTTGCATCTGGTTGTCTTCACCAGGGCCTCTCAGAATGGGACAGGTTGAATTTCCCTCCCCACCTCAAGCAGAGCCCCGGCAGCTGAAGACCTCCAGAGCCCAGCCACAACCATGCTCAAGGCCCCTCTCCACATGTTTGGACAAGCCTCACACATGAAGGAACCAGCAGAGGAACTCAGGTGTGCAGAACCCAGGGCTGAGATCTCTAAACCTGCTCGGATAAGGACTGGGCCTCTTCCACCCAGATCCCCCATTTTCCAGTAGCTAGTCAGTCAGACCCAGAAAATACCGCCCTCCCAACGTGTAATCCCATCAATGACCAATCAATGGCCAACATCCAGAGACTATAAAACCAAGCTCCCAGAAGAGAGCAAAGCAGAGGTATTAATTGGTAGGCTATTACATACAATTATATGCTAAATGGTAAAAAAGAAAGATAAACTATTCACCTATATATTACCTCTAGTATACTTCTAACTTAAATCATAAACTGTACAAAGCAGTAATAAGTTGTAGGGAACTGAAAATTAATGTCTCCTTGTGTATTCAAAAAGGATCTTGTTTTATCTACAACTCAGAGAAGTCAGAGAAGAGCAGAGGAAATTTTAGAGGAATATTAAGGGCAACAAAATGTTTGACAGGTAGGAGTTAAACTGAGGTATCTGGCAGACCCCGATTATTAAGAAACACATCTTGCTATGTAAAGGTGAGACTTTTGGTTGGATTGGAAAATAAGATATATATATTAGGAAGAGACAAAATTGAGGGGCAGTTAATTTGAGACCAGATTATGGAGATACTTTTGGCTACTAGTCAGGAATTTGAGGGAGCTGGAGAGATAGTACAACAAGTAGGGTGCTAGCCTTGCATGTGGCTGACATGGGTTCAATCTCTGGCACCTCATATGGTCCCCTGAGTCACACTAGGAATGATCCCTGAGTGCAGAGCCAGGAGTAATCTCTGAGCATTACTTAGTGTGCTGGGCTAAAAAATACACACAAAGCAAAAGAATTTGAACTTGTCCTATTTTTGAAATGTAGTCAATAATTATTAAAGCAGGGTAGTATTATTCTTATTTGAAAATAAAGAATCAGAGTGTAGTGTTAATTGATTGGCAAGCCGAGCTTTTAAGAAGTGAAAGAACTAGAACCCAAATCATCAGATTCCTAAAAAAAGCCTTTAGTGCACAATACTTCCATTGTTCCCCTATTTTCAACTTGTCCTTTGGAAACATGCACAGAAGCTGAATTAGGTATTAAAACCTGCAAAAAATGAAATGGTGCTGTTCTTTCTGCTCATATCACTTAGTTACACCCAATACACAAACACAAATACACACGCGTGCTTGCACGCATACATGCATATGAATATCTCATAGACACTAGGAATTGAAAAAGCTACTCATCAACCTGGCAAAGAATTTGGCTATGGGGGATGTGGGAGATAGTATAATATGTAATTGAGATCTCAACACAGTTTGTTTTGCTTTGAATCAAAGAATTTATCCAGGTAAGAATGCTACTCATACCCCTGTTTCTCTTCCTGCAGGCTAATCTGCCCTCAGAATGCAAGGACTGCAAAAGCCATTTTAATCTTTTTATCACTTTGACTAAAGGAAAAAAAAGTTCTTATCATATAAAATTTAAGGTAGAGAAAGATAACTGTTATTTAACCCCTAAGCATTTTGGCCTTTGTGAGAGACCCACTGTTTGATAAGTTCAACTGCAATTTGGAAAACCAAATCCTGTTCCCTGACAATATCCATGTAAGAAGTTTCCACTTCGAGTTTATTAATCATCTCTTCACTTTCAATATCTTGGTCTCCAAAGTTAAAAAACAAAAAAGAAAACTTGAAAATACCATTTGTGCTCTTAAGACCTTTCCATTTCCTTTTCAGCACTTCAAAGCTACTGGGAATATTTTGAGGGCCTGTTCAATTTCTCTGATTTATTTCCATACAAAGCAGCTGAAGCAAGTTGCTGAAAGGTTTCATAAGTAAGAAGTTTGTTGAATTTGGGGCAGTTCTCTGCAGGTTAGTAGCTCAAAAAGCATAAAGTCAGTGAACTTTCTGCCTACACATATCATGACTGCATTAAGTAACAGCTCCAGAATATGTAGGAATTTATAAACCATCATTTATATGGACATGGCTGCTTATTCTTCAATAACACAGATGAATCCTTCTCAACACTACAGAATTTCTTTACTTTTACTTTTCAGTTCTTGATATGACAGTCCTCTACTTAAATTTTATTTGATTGTACATTTATAAGATGGATTTAAGTATTTATAGTTATTTTATTTTGTTGATTTTTATTTCCCATTGACCCTTTACAATCTGCCTTAGGATATCATTTTGGATCTATTCTTTTTTTCATTGAGTGTTTCCACTTTCTTTCAATGGTCACCATATACCTGTACATTGAGAAGACTTGAGAAATACTGAAATAGTTTTGGGCATGTTAAATTTTTGTTTGGTTTTGGGCTTGGGGGCCACACCTAGCAGTGCTCAGGCCTTACTCCTGAGTCTGTGCTTACAGATATCTCCTGGCAGCCTTGGGGGATCATAGTATGTAAAAAACATCTGCCAGGGGGCACAGCCGGGGAGAGCCCCAGCGGCTCTCCCAGTTGGTTTCGGGGGGTCAGTCCCGAGCCGCTCGGGCAGGCAGATGGAGGAGGAAAATGAGGACCAAGCCGGTTGATTGATCAGTTGCCGTTTATTCCATTCACTCTGTCTCTCTCTGTGCCTCTCTCCCAGCTCTCAATCTCCCCCCAACCCACTCTTACAGCCTAGTTAAATCCCTCCAGCATGAGGGGGTTGACACACATAAGTGTGGTCACAATCAATAAGATTAAAGTTCTTTCTCTCAGGAGATGCTGCTTCTAGGACAGATTCTCTTTCACCAGGATGACCTATCCAAGGGCAAATCCCATGAGTGTGTTTCTCCTCTCTTCGTCCAGCAAACATATAAACATTCATAATATTAATCATTTTGTATGGACACAATAAGAAATACATTGAGGCTTGTAGGGCAGCTCTCCTGGCAACATCTTGCCATAGACTCAGACTACAGTGCTCAGGTCAGATTAGTCTTTCCTATCCCTAGCAGGATCCTAGCCTCATCATTACTTTTGTATCATGACAGCATTTGTCCATGATCAAGCTCTTAACTTATAGTTAAGAATTAGGCACTTTGGCCAGGCCCATCTCGATGCCAGGGTAGCACATAACTCACCGCTTGCCCTGGGTCTGTCGTGGCCCCGATGAGGGACCCTGCTTTTAGGGTGCTTAATGAGGCTTAAGTCAAAGAAAGCAGATGCCTGAGAATGAATAATATTCGAAGGCAATTAAATCCCAAGTTACAAAAGCATAATATTGTCTTCTTGTGTCTATACAAAAGGGACAATGCTTTAAAGTAAACTATTCAGAAGACACAAGGAGAGGAAAAGGGCAATATTAACTTACAATATAAGTTCAGTGTCCTAGAAAGATCTGACCTTTCAAATTAACAGTCTGATTAGGGGGAAAAGCTGATTAACTATTTGGGGAAGAGAGCATAGAGAAGTGGTTACAGATAGACAAAGGAATAGGAGTGACTCGGGAGCACCTTGATGGGTGTGACTGGGATAAACCTAAGCTCCTTGTGGCTATGTTATCCTACAATAGGGGATGCCAGGATCAAACTCCAGTCATCAAGGAAAGCATGCTATCTGCTGTACTATCACTCAGGCCTCTGGGAATTTATTATTAAACCTAATTATGAAATTGCTGAGATTTTGTTTTGCTTTTTTGTTTTGTATTGTTTTGGGGGGGTCACATCTGGTGGTGCTCAGGCTTACTTCTGGCTCTGCTCTCAGGGATCAATCCTCGCAGGGCTCAGGGGACTTTACATGGAGCTGGGGATCAAACCCAGATCAGTCATGTCCACAGCAAGTACCCTATCCCCTGTATTATTGTTCTCAAGGCTACTGAGGTTTTTAAAGATAATATAAAATACAAGAACTTAAATTTCATAGTCTAAAATCTAGCTTTAAATTTAGGATAAGATCTTAAATTAAATGAAGGATTGAACATCTAATATTGAAAGCAAATATACTGTGTCTAGTAGCATTTACATGTGATGTGGAAGAAATATGTGGGATTCCCAAATGATGTTAAGGCCAAATGTGATGGTGCACGGGGGACCAAGTGATGTTAGGGATCTTGAGGTCAGACCCTGCAAAGCAGGCACCTTAACTCCTATACTACATATCTGGCCCCAGTAGTTGATATTTTTATGAGTTAAATGCATGGTATTTATTACCAAGATAAATAAGAAAAAAGTAAATGGAGATGAATAAACAATTATGGGAAAATTATTCTGATATTATATGTAAGATGACAATTGAATGTTTGCATTGCACCTTGATATGTATGTCATGTGTGCACACATATATACATACAAACACATATATATTCTATGTATATATACATATGAACATATATATCATTTATATATACACATATATAATGTATACAGATATAATGATATTTTGAAAAATTTGTCATACTAAAAACATTTTCTCAAGAACTAAAAAGTAGTATCGAATGCTAATTGTGGAGAGGACACCAGCCAATGATGATTTTTCATTGAACATGAATCTTGATGTGAATAAAAAGAGAGCATTACTGAGAGAAACATCAAGTCATCCTTAGATAGACAAGCAAAGAAACTGAACAGACAACATAGAAAAGAGTAAATATGACTAAAGACATGGAAAGGGAAAACTAGAGATTTAAAGATTTAAAAAAAAATTTAAGAATATTGCATAATATTTCAGGAAGAAAAGTGGATATTTTTGTTTTGTTTTTGGTTTGGGGCCACACTCAGCAGTGCTCAGGGCTTATTCTTTGTTCTGTGCTCAGGGATCGCTCCTGGAAATGTTTAGGGTCACTTACCTATAAGGTGCTGGGGATCAAACCAGGGCTAATTGCATGCAAGACATGTGTCTTAATACATTTTCTATTTATCCAGCCCCAAGCAAAGTGTTTTATTAAGCACTGATGGACAATTTCAGGATGAAAAAATATAATTTTAGAATTATATTCTAAAATGGAAGTAAATGAAGGACACCATGCTGCTGAGACAGACTCCAGGCCTCTGAGAAGCCTTTGGGGAGCCTAGGAGGGAAGGAAGAAGGGTTTTGACAAGCTGTATTCTTCAGAGGACAGGGGTCAGCAAAATGCAGGGGACTGGGATTCAAGGAAGAGAGCAATTTATTCTTGGGAAATTTCTAGGATCAGGAAAGCTTATGCCCTTTCACAAATATAAATGTCTACAACATAAGTGTTAGGTGGGGGGTTTTTAGTTACAAGTTCCTTGCCTCTTTTCTATCTTTTGCATGGGAAGGATTTGAAGGAAATGAAAAGGGACAAGAATGTCTAATGAAGTAAGAAAAAGGAGAGAGGGAATTCTCACTGAACCTGAAAATTGGATTAAAAGTGGTGAATATATTAGCCCCCTCACTTTCTTAGGCATATGGTAGTGGGCACTGGGCCTTTATCATCTCATTGAAGTTATTTTAATTCAAGTATAATAGGAAAAGGTGAGAAAAGCAAACCAAATTATGTTAACACCCCTGAATCTAATATGAAGGTAACACATTGGCTTATTAAAAAAAAAGATGCAAAAATCAAAATAAGTAGCAGGTACTATTTTAGTTGCAAATTAAGAGGAAAATGTTAGTGATGAGCAGGAAAATTGATAGTTTCCACCTTCATTTACCATTGAAGGCATTCCAAATTGGACCCACCTTGTAGATCCAATTTACATTGGATTACATTTTTAGTAATTACATATCTAGAGACATAACTATGTATATATTCATAGGCCTTTAATTTTATGGTGGAACTGGATCCTAAGAAAATAATTTTTGTGAATATTTTAATATCGTGATTATTTCCTTAAGTTAAAATAGGAAATCACAAATTTGTGATGATTGTTTGGTCTCACTGACTTGCTTCTCTTACAAATTCCAATGAAATTGCCAAGATACATTCTTTTTTGAAAGCAAATACATCCTCTCTCAAATTTGAAATTCTAGGGACTTTACTATAAAAGAGAAGAAAATATTAAATAATGCTTAGACTACATAGTATTAAGCAGAGAAATTACTCACATTTCTACAAACAAAAGGACAGAAACCATTAAGGAAATTAAAGGACGGGGTCTTGGAGCCAAAGTTTCTTGCTTGCCTAGTATCATGCACATGACATCACATCAGCAGACATGTCAACAATTGGATTATGTTCCCAAACCCTCTTTTAAAAATTGGTTCTCATTAATCTTCAGTATTTTAGAGATACAGTTTAAGGCCTATTTTTTTTATTTAATTTTGTTTGACTTGACTTTGGGTCCACACCCAGCAGTGCTCATGATTTGCTCTTGGCTCTGTGCTCAAGGAACACACTTGGCAGTGCTCAGGAGAACGATCATTTGCCACTTCCTTTGATTATTCATATTCCTCATGTGAGTAAGGATTTCTAGTTTGAATGTTATTTCACTTCTTTCCTAATTTCACTTAAAATACCTGTTTTTGCCATTGATCTCTCTTGACTCATCAATACCACTCTACTCATTTTATTATTTTTTTCAAACACTTTTTTCTTTTTTCCTTTTTTATTTTTAAAGAGTTGTTCACAGTAATTGATTACATTCACTATTTCAACACCAATCCCATCACCATTACATCTTTCCAGCACTTTATTTCATTTTCCCACAACTGCCCAAGCCTGCCCCAAAGGCAGATGCTAACTAATTTATTTTTTATTGTTTGTTATGAATAATGAACTAAAAATGATCCAAAAAGCTTTCCTTAAAGGAAAATGTGTGAAAATGTTGTTTTTCATCATGAAACCCTTGAATTAGAGATCATTAGAATGTTTTTAGAGTTTTGAGCCATATGCTAATAGATGTACATATGTATACACATATGCACACATATATATGTACATATATTTATCAAGTTTGGTTCTCTTCTACCTTATATCCCATCAAATGTGGTGTACTATTCTTGGTATGTCAGTGGCATAATTGTTCAAAATGTCGTGCAGCCACAGAAGTTGCTGTGTGCTCCTGGAATTCTATGATTTTTTCATAGGGTGCTAGAATAGCAGAATGGTGATTTTGAGGTCTGCAAGAATCTCTGCATCATGCTGCTCTCTTCCAAGATTCATTTGTGGGTCTGGATCATGACCAGTAATACACTCAAATGGCGCCCAGAGGCAGTTTGTGGGGATTACTGCCAGGAAAGTGGAAGCTCAGGGAGAGAGGTGGAGAGGGGCCCATTCCCAACTCTGGAAGCCTGGAGATTTCAATCACAAGTTCTGCATACCTGGTTTTTTGTGGATTCAAACTCACGCATGGGAGGCTTGGGGTGAACCTGTGAAGGTTGGCCGTGAGCATGGCAGCTATTGGGTTCTGGAGGTTTCCAGCTGCAGAGATTCCTGTGGGGCAAGTGGAGAGACACACATGCCCCTCTCTGAGGTGCCAATCCATACCCTTTTTCACCCAGGAAAATTTACATTGCCACCAACATTACTATGGTTCCTTTTCCTTTAGATTCTCACCGACATTGTTGTTTCCAGTTTTTGTTGTTGCTATCTAGGCCATTTTCACAGATGTGAATTAACATTTCATGGTAGTTTTGGTTTGAATTTCCATAATAAGAACTTATGTCCGAGCATTATTTTTCCATGTGTATATAGGCCATTATATAAAGAAGTGTCAAGTTAGGTCAATTGTCAGTTTTTTAAATGGGTTGCTTTCTTTGTTTTGTTTTTATGTTGTTGCATTGTATTCATACACTTTGGGGTCTAATCATTAATCACCTGTCAGATGTGTGAAGTGCAATACCCTCTCCTAATTGCTAGGTTGACTTTTTGTTTCTGTGGTAGTTCCCCACCCCCGCCAGGTAGAAGCTTTTTAATTCTTAAAATTAAGCTTAATTTTTTTTACATTTATGTTCTTTGTCAATGAACTTGAGTTTCCAAATACATCTTTGACCTTGAGATGTATTAAGAAACACTCTACAGCAGTGTTTCTTAACCTTTTTTTTCTAAATGGCCTCCTAAGAAATTTATTTTCTTCCAGTGCTTCCTGTGTCCTACTAGCCTTGTTCCATAGCTTCTCCACT
This sequence comes from Sorex araneus, assembly GCF_027595985.1. Classification (NCBI taxonomy): domain Eukaryota; kingdom Metazoa; phylum Chordata; class Mammalia; order Eulipotyphla; family Soricidae; genus Sorex; species Sorex araneus. The sequence continues at coordinate 237,510,590 of NC_073302.1, read as the reverse complement.
GGGATATCCTGGAATACAGGGTCAGGTTGAGAAAGGCTGCTATTGCATATCATCCATGTTTGCATGTATGTTTTCTATAGTTTGGGGTCTAGTGCTAAGTCTTTAATTCATTTTGAGTTAATTTTTGTGTATGGCATTAGCTTCTGAGTCACTTTTTCCTTTCCTTGGATGTGACTGTCCATTTTTTCCAATGCCATTTCCTTTCTTCATTGTAAGAATTTGACTCTGCCTAGATTAGATATCCATGTATGTGTAGACTTATTTTGGGCATTCTAGTATCTTCCATTTGTATATGTGCCTGTTTTTGTTCTTCACAAACATTGGCTCTAGTATTTGTTCTAGTACATACTATTTTAATTACTACTGTTTTATAATATGTTTTGAAGTTAGTGAACTTGGTGACACCATTTTGCTTCCCTTCTCCTTGAGTTGTTTTGACTATCCAGGATTGTAAAAAAACTCTAAACTACCTGAGGCTATGTTATCCTACACAGGATACTTTGTAATTCCGTGCAAATTTTGTCATTTCTTGTTCTATCTTTTTGAGAAATGTCATTGGTATTTCACTTAGGATTATGTTGAACCGATAGAATATTTTTCTTTAGTAAAGTTTATTCGTCCATTACTTGAGCATGGATGTCTGTCTTTCAAAGTTTCACATGTTCATACTTCTCAGAATAGAAATCTTTTACCTCATTTGATTGGTTTGCTTTCAAGGTTTTTGCCTTTTGGTAAGCAATTACAAATGGGATTGTTTATCAGTGTCACACTCACTGGAGCTTAGGTCTGGCAGTGTATAAAGAACACCAGGATCACCGGGGCTACACCCAACAATGTTCAGGGGGTCATATGGTGCTGGGGATAGAACTTGGGATTTGCATGCTCTAACCATGCGATAGTACACCTGAGCTATGTCACCAACTCTAGTGGCTCAGGGTATGCCCTTAGACTGTCACAGTCTGAACTAGCAAGCTCACAACATATTGGTGGACAACTCAGGGGTTCTCTCATTTTGTGTCCAGTACTTCTTCCACAAACATTGACTTTACAGCATTTTGTCACATAAATAATAGATATGAATATTTTTTTGGTTAAAAGTAAAGGAAAAAGGCTAAAAGTGGAACATTGAAGAAAAGACCACTAAACAAGAAAATTAAAAACCAATGTACAAAGTATTCAAATACTGGAACTATTTACAAGTGTGTGTAGTTTTGTGACAATATTTTACAAAGAACTGATTTTCTTTTGTGGGTTTTACATGAATCCTTATCTTCCAAGCGGTTTTGTTGTCTTGAGTTGCATTTTGGTGAACAAGTGCCTTCCAATTTCTTCTACCCTCTTTTTAGTATCAACTCAATTGTGCTTTTAATTATTCTCTTGCAGCTGCAGGGTCTAATTCAGATCTTAATCTCATTCCAGTATTTTGTTATATTTGCTGCAATTTCCTTTCACATTTGTTTCTTTAGCTTTCATTTTTGTGCATCCTGATTATGTTTGTGACAATATAAACTGAAAATTGTAGAAGCTACTTTTAGTTTTCAGTGGGTCTTATTTTATGACTTCTAGACATTCAAAGTATTCTGAGTTTTCAGTCCAATCATTCCATTGCCCTGTCTACCTGTTTCTTTAGCAATGTTTTGTGGATTTCATGTTGATGGTAAAGGAATGAAGAGATAAACCAAGAAAATAGGAAGGCCTCAGTTTCACAACTGATTAGATATTTGATCTGGAACAAGTTATTTAACCACTTTAATTCTGTCATTTCTTCTCTAAATTATGGTTGATAATAGTGCCTATTTCAGAGTATTGTTTTGAAGATCAAATAAAATAGTGTGCAGAAAGACAGCAAAATGCCTGACACATCAAAAGTGCTCAGTAAATGTTGACTATAATCATCATCATTAGCTTTAAGAAATGCACTTTGAAACATGCTTTTTTCACTTTATAATTCATGTTTTCAAGCATTTTCCCTATTTTTTCCCCAGTAATCTCAATGCATTTACAAAGTTCCAAAAGTCTGAAGGTTTATTTGGTAATTATGTTAACCCTCTAAGAAAATAAGATCATCACCTTTTTAAAATTTAGTATTTTATCCTAGAACAGAGATCTTTTGTTTGTTCATCTCATATCTACCTATAAATCTTTGTCATTTCTTTCAAATAGACATTTAGACACTATGACATGGAGTATTTGTCAGGGAAATGTCCATCGTCCAGGCAAGGGAAGCAGCCTTTATCATCACTCCAGTGTCAGAAAATGTAATCATGAGGACTCACCTAAAGGGTCATGACTGCAGATTCTGAGAAATTTTCATTCATTGATATGAACTAAATATCTGGGTCTTCACCAGTGAGAATACAAGAGAAGATGGTCATCTTCAAATCAGAACACAGGTATTCACCAGACGCTAAACTCTTAGCAACCTGATCTTGATCTTCCCAGATTCAAAACTGTAAGGAATAACTTCTGTTGTTTAACTCATCCAATCTACAGTGTGCTCTCATAATACTCTCTCATAATACTTGAAACAATCAAAGCATTTATCCTGTTTTATTTAAATTCACACTATTCTTCAAGTTGTTTGTGAATTTCCATGAAATAGATGGTTCTACAACACCCATCTGAGCTTGAACAGAGCATCTGGGGAGGCTGGGAGTTACTTGGTAATCCAGGTTGAGAAGATGGGTCCTGAAAAGTTTAGAGTAGCATTGTTTGATTCCTAAGGTTTGGGTAAAATAAAATCTTCATATCATGAAAATATAAGCAGGTGCTGATGTTGGCTGTGGCAAGTTATCCCGGTATTCTAAGATTATTGATGAAGATTGCTAGACTCAGCAATAGGTTTTTAGTGTACATGAAATCATCATACATTGGAAGAAGATGCCATCTAGAATTTTCATGGATACAGAGAAATCAGTATCAAATAAGGTTTCAAAGAGAATGGACCAATAGTGTAGCAGGGTTACCATTTCTCCACATTCTCTTCAATACTAATTGTTTCCACTGTTTCTTATTATACCTATTATCACCGTCTCATTGTGACTTTAATTTGCATTTGCCTAAGTATAAGTGAGAGTTGGGCTTTTTTTCCAGTTATTTGTTGGCCATCTATATCTTCTCTGGATAAGTATTCAGAAAATGTTCCAAATTTATAATAGATTGCTTGACTTTTGTTGTGTGTTTAGTTATGTGAAAGGTGCTGGAGCAATAGCATAGCAGGCAGGGCAGCTGCCTTGCACGTGGCCGACCTGGGTTCGATTCCTCTGCCCCTCTCGGAGAACCCAGCAAGCTACCGAGAATATCCCACCCACATGGCAGAGCCTGGCAAGCTCCCCGGGGCATATTCAATATGCCAAAAACAGTAACAATAAGTCTCACAATCGAAGTGTTACTGGTGCCCGCTCAAGCAAATCGATGAGCAATGGGATGACAGTGATACGGAGACACAGTTATGTGAGTTCTTTGTTTATTATAGTTTTAACTACGTGTCAGATATAAGATATGCAAATATCTTACAAGTTGTCTTTTGCTGTTGTAATAGTTTCTTTTACTATATAAAAGCATTTTAATTTGATGTAGTTCCATTTATTACTCTCACTTTTGTTTTCCTTGCTACTGAAGCTGTGTCTCCAAATGCATTTCTGATTCTGGTATCTTCTAGGGTATCATTTTTTTTCTGTATAAATGTATTTTATGGCTCCAGATTTCTTTTCAGAGTTCATTTCTTTGCGGGGTATTGATAGCTATCATTTTATTTCTTTTCTGTTTTCTTAATACCACTTTTTGAAGAGGATTTTTTTCTCTACTTTATAATTTTGTCTCATTTACTGTACCTGCATGTGTGGATTTATGTCTAGGCTCACTGTTTTATTCTGTTGATCCATGTCCCTGATTTTTTTCTAATACCACACTGTTTTAACCCCAGTTGCTTTTTATTATAATTTGAAGTCAGGGAAGGTGATACCACCATTTCTCTTCTTTCCTATCAGAATTACTTGGCTATTTGAGGGGAGCCTTTTGGTTCTATATAAATTCTATATAAATTTTAGATGCAACGAAGCATTTTAAAATTACTTTTATTTAGGCTTTCTTAAAAATGATTATGTAGACAATTAGTAGACCACAGGATAATGCAAATACAACTGTGTGTATACTAGGAAATCTAAAACTGTATGTATCTTGCTTTGTTGTAGTGTTTTCTTTACTCATTGAACCCTTTGTACCTCAGAAGTGTCTTGTATAACTTCTTTTATAACTATTACCATACTGCTTCCCACTTCTTCCCTCTTATCAGAATCTTATGATTATATTGGACTTACGAATATTTCCCAGAAAAATCTTCCCTCCTTAAGGTCGCTAATTTAGTCAGAACTACAAAGTCTCCTTTACATAAAAACAGCATGCACAAAACCTTTTGAGGTTAGAGCATGAGTATTTTTTTGCATTTGTGTTTTTGGAAGCCACACCCAGTGGTCCTCAAACCTTACTCCTGGCTCTTTGGTTAGTTGGATTCAAATGCAAAAGCCTAACCTGTTGTACTATTACTCCAGATTCAGAGAATGGGTACCTTTAGGGACGATTATTCAACCATTTTTAAGAGGGAAAGAGGGACCTGAGACCTCCAGGCCCCCTTCCTGGCTGAGGCCTCACTGGAGTACCTGGCTGGAAGAAACCCTGCATGCCCCAGGAATGCCAGAAGTGAACACCAATCCCTGTACTGGCACTGAAGCGACCTGTGTCTCCTTGCACAGGTGAGACGGCTGGAGGGCATGGCCTCTGCAGTGGCGGCTGCTCATCAGGCCACAGTTATTTTTCCCTCTCCCAGCATTTTGGACTCACAGCTCAGTCTCCATATTTAATTCTGAAAAGGACATTCTGGCTATCCCAATCACATTAAGCCAATAGTCCACTAGCCTAGTCAAATCAAAATACTCCACCCAAACACCAAAATAACAGTGAACACAAAGAATTGTACAATCCCAATAAAAAAGTACACATCTCCTGAAGCCACAGTAGTGACCTCACATAAGGCATAGAGAAGCACCAAAGAGGTAATATTCTTTTTTTTTTTTTTTTTTTTTTTTTGCTTTTTGGGTCACACCTGGCGATGCACAGGGGTTACTCCTGGCTCTGCACTCAGGAATTACTCCTGGCGGTGCTCAGGGGACCATATGGGATGCTGGGAATCGAACCTGGGTCGGCCACGTGCAAGGCAAATGCCCTACCCTCTGTGCTATTGCTCCAGCTCGAGGTAATATTCTTAAAGGGAAAAGAGACCACCATCAACCAAGCCCATCTAGAATCCTCCCTTGCAGCGAGAGGTGGTCACTGATAATGAACTAAAGGAACCCACCTCCGTACTTCCACAGCAATATGAAGAAATAGCACAGATCACTCCCCCCACAAACACACACATACACACACACACAAGGAGTAGATGAAGAAAATAGCCCTGAAGCCTCATTAGGAAATTCCCACAAATATAATCTCTCAGACAAAGAATTCAGAGATGAAATGTGAGGATGTTCAACAAACTCAAAGAAACTGTGGAACAGACATCCAGCAAATCAAAGGAGGACATGAGAGAAACAGTGGAATGGAAAGCCACAAAATACAGGAAGAAATGAGAGCAGAAATTTTTTAAAAAGCTATAAACAGAAGTGTCACGAATAAATTTGGTAGATAAAATTAAAAAAACTCAGTGGATGCCCTCAGCAGTAGAATGGTAGCAGCCAAAGACAGAATCAGTGAGCTTGAAGATGAGCTGCAGGAAGCTTCCAGGCAACAAACAATGGGGAAAGATCTCAAAAGAGCTTTAGGGCAAATCAGAGACCTAGGGGATGATTCCAAGAGGAACAACATAAGAATCATCGGAGTACCAGAAGGACAGAGGACAATGAAAAAGCCAAAGTTAAAGAAATCATTGCTGAAAAGTTCTCAGAGCTGGAGAATGCAGACATCCAGATCCTGGGAGCCTAAGGGGTGCCAGCTAAAAGAGACCCTAATAAAATGACTTCAAGATATATCATAGTCAGAATGATGGATGCCACAGATAGAGACACAACACTGCAAGCTGCAAGGTCAAAGAAGGAAATCACATACAAAGGAGCACACCTTAGATTTACAGCAAACCTATCAGAGGAAACCCTCTGTTGGATATCAACCCTAAGTGCTTTAGGCTTCACCAGTGAAGTGCCTCTTTCCTCTTCCCAGAGAAGTTTTCCATGCCCTTGTTAGCATCCCAAATTTGGTTAAAGTCTATCTTCAACCTTTCCCTTGTGTTGGATATTAATCCTAAGAGCTTTAGGCTTCATCAGTGAATTTCCCCCTTTCTTCCTCCCTGAGAAGTTTAACATGCCCTTGTTAGCATCCCTAACTTAGTTAAAATTTATCTTTAACATTTCCCTTGTATTTTACCTCTCATTGTCACAGTTCCCCAAGTCAATCTTGATTACTTGTAAGCCAAAACTTTCTGGTAATTCTGAACTTATATTTGTACTGCTTTGTATTTGAAGTGCTGTATATTTGTACCTGCTTTTCTATTTCCCCTATAGCCTTTATAAATTTTAGTATGGAGCAATGTTCTTTGGTTAAACACAGAAAGACCACTAATGTTCTTAATATTGGGGAGTTGGCTGACTCTGAAATGTATCTGCTCCTGGTCATGATTACTTGGTCATAATTACTTGACTCAGGCTTCAGTTTCTGTAGCTCTTAACACCCCAAAGGGTGGTCCTGCTGTGGGATTGGGATGGACCCGGGGTGAGTGGCAAAGCTACCCAGCATCAAAATGGGACATTCTAGAAAGCATAAATGCATGGTCTTGATGCAAACTGTTACAACTTAAGAGACAGGACCCCCATGGGGAAGGACAAGCTGAACTGGCCTGAGGACTAAGTCTGGGATTTACAGTAAGAGCCTTGCTTGCTCTCAATCCAGAGAACTAAGTGTTGGGATCTTTGTCTCTTACTGTGTTTATCCAAACAACTGCAAGTACTGATAACTTATGCAACTAGAGGGAAAGATAAAAGCAATTTAGATGTCCCTTGGAGACTGAGTGTCTTCTTGCGTTGATCTCCCCAAGAGAATTTCCTCTGCCAAATTTTCATCTATGTAAATGACACCTGGACTTACCACAACCCCCTTCAGATGTCCTATAAGTATATACTAGCAACTCTGCATAAACAGGCCATTTTCACCATCAGGCTGTGGTCCCCATCTCCCCGTCTCTCTATCTCTCTGTTGGGGAACACTGGGGAGGTGGGGTAGTGGGGAGGTGGCTCTGGGCCACGGAACGCAACGTGCATCACAGCTGCAGTCCCAGAGGTTTACTTTGTGAATTTACAACCCTCCATGCCCAAAGACAATGGTGGGATGTAGTAAAAATAAAAGTCAATGAAATGAACGCTTCACCAAGAACATTTTATCTGGCTAAACTCTCACTCAAACTCAAAGGAATATATACTATTTTATGGATAAAAAACAGCTCAGGAACTTCATAGAACCAAAACCAAACTTAAAAGAAGGACTAAAAGGGCTACTTTAAGACAAAAAAAAAAAAAAACCTAACAAGCACAACAAACCCCTGCAGAAAGATGGCATAAAACCCATGACAATAATCTCTCTCAATGTCAATGGTCTAAATGCACCAATTAAGAGAAACAGAGTGGGGGCTGGAGTGATAGCACAGCGGCTAGGACGTTTGCCTTGCACGTGGCGACCTGGGTTCAAATCCCAGCATTCCATATGGTCCCCTGAGCACCGCCAGGGTTGATTCCTGAGTGCAGAGCCAGGAGTGATCCCGGTACATTGCTAGGTGTGACCCAAAAAGCAAAAAAAATGAGAGAAACAGAGTGGCAAAATGGATTCAGAAACTGGACCCAATATTCTGCTGCCTACAAGAAACACATTTGAACAGTCAGAACAAACACAGACTCAAAGTCAAAGGACAGAAAACAATCCTGCAAGCAAACAACTCCCTCAAAAATGCTGGGTTGGCTATACTAGTATCCGAAAACATAGATTTCAAATTGAAAGAGATTAGAAGGGACAGCAAAGGCCATTTTTATTAATCAAGGGATATGAACAGAAGGAAGAAATGACATTCCTAAATGTATACACACCCAATGAGGGACCAGGTGAATACTTAAAACAACTGCTAACAGATTTTAAGGAGGACATTGTTAGCAACATAATAGTAGTTGGAGAGTTCAACACAGTCTTATCACCTCTGGATAGAACAAGAATAAAACTCAACAAGGAAACACTGGTTTTGAAAGAAGAAATAGAAGAAAGAGGGCTAGTAGATCTATACAGGGCTATACCTCCCCCCAAAAAAAGAATACACATTCTTTTCCAGTGCACACGGAACATTTTCCAAAATAGACCATGTTTTGGGTCACAAAACATACCTCAATAAAATCAGGAAGATAGAAATTGTATCAACTATCTTTTCAGACAACAATGCACTGAAGATAGAAGTTAATCACACACAGACGTGGAGAACCAAATCAAACACCTGGAAATTAAACAACTAAATGTTGAACAATGAGTGGATCAGGAAGGAAATCAAGGAAAAAATCAAAAGATATCTGGACACAAATGAGAATGAAGACACGAGCTGCCAGAACCTATGGGACACAGCTATAGCTGTGTTAAGGGGAAAATTTTTAGCTCTGCAAGCATTTCTCAGGAAGGAAGAAAGGGCCCACATAAATAACCAGACTTCACAGCTCAAGATCTTAGAAAAGGACTAACAAAAGGAGCCCAAACCAGGCAGAAGGAAAGAAATAATAAAACTTAGAGCAGAAATTAATTACATGGAAACCCAAAAAACAATCTGAAAGATCAATGAAACCAAGAGCTAATTCTTTGAGAAAATAAGCAAGATTGATAAACCACTAGCAAGACTCACAAATAAAGAGGAGAGAGAACGCTAATTAACTGAATCAGAAATAAAGAGGGGACATCACAACAGAAACCAAAGAAATTCAAAAGATAATCAGAGACTACTTTGAAAGTTTGTATGCCACGAAACAAGAGAACCTAGAAGATATGGATAAATTCCTGGATTCCTATAATCTCCAAAGACTGAACCAAGAAGATTCTGAATACCTGAATAGACCTATTACTATCAAGGAAATTGAAACTGTAATAAAAAGTCTTCCCCAAAACAAAAGCCCAGGTCCACACGGAACCACTAGCCAATTCTTCCAAACATTTAAAGAGGATTTTTTTTTTTGCCAGTTCTTCTCAAGGCTTTTCCAGTAAACTGAAGAACAGGAACTCTTCCAAACAGTTTCTACGAGGCACATATCTCCCTAATACCAAAAGGAAACAGATACCACTAAAGGAGAAAACTACAGGCCAATATCCCTGATGAACATGGATTGGAAGATCCTCAACAAAATATTAGCAAACAGAATCCAACAACTCATCAAAAAGATCATACACCATGACCAAGTGGGATTCATTCCGGGGATGCAAAGATGGTTTAACATTCGGAAATCAATCAACATAATCCATCATATCAACAAAAGTAAAGATAAAAATCATATGATCATATCAATAGATGCAGAGAAAGCATTTGACAAGATCCAGCACCCGTTTATGATAAAAACTCTCTCCAACATGGGTTTTGAAGAAATTTTCCTCAATATAGTCAGAGCCATCTACAACAAACCTACAGCAAGCATTATCCTCCATGGGGGAAAAACTAAGAGCCTTCTTTCTATGATCAGGGGTAAGACAAGGATGCTCACTCTCACCACTTCTGTTCATTATAATACTGGAATTACTTTCAATAGCGGTTAGACAAGAAAAAGGTATAAAGGGCATCCAAATAGGAAAGGAATAAATAAAATCCTCACTATTATCAGATGACATGATACTATATTTAGAGAATCCTAAGGCCTTTACCAAGAAACTCCTAGAAACAATAGACTTGTACAGAAAAGTCAAAGGCTACAAAATCAACACCCAAAAGTCCATGGCTTTCCTATAAGCAAATAATGAGACAGAAGAAAGTGACATATAAAAAGCAATTCCATTCACAATCATGCCCTGGAAAATTCAGTACCTTGGAATCAGCTTAACTAAAGAGGTAAAGGACCGGTACAAAGAAAACTACAAAACACTACTTCACGAAATAAAAGAGGACACGAGGAAATAGAAACATATTTCCTGTTCATGGATTGGGAGAATTAACATTGTCAAAATGGCAATACTTCCCAAAGGATTAAACAGATTCAATCCAATCACTATAAAGATACCCATGAAATTTTTCAAAGAAATGGATCAAACACTCCTGAAATTTGTATGGAACAACAAACCCCCACGAATAGCTAAAGCAATTCTTGGTAAAAAGAAGATGAAGGCAATACCTTCCCCAACCTCAAACTCTACTACAAAGTGGTAATAATTAAAACAGCATGGTACTGGAACAAAGGCAGAGCCACAGATCAATGGAACAGGGCTGAATGTCCTTACACACACACCCTCAAAAATATGATCATCTAATCTTTGATAAGGGAGCAAGAAATGTGAAGTGGAGCAAGGAAAGCCTCTTTAACAAATGGTGCTGGCTAATTGGACAGCTACATGCAAAAAAAGAATGAGTTCAGACCTCTACCTAACACCATGCATGTCCCAGTGGAAAACCAGTAGGACCGTTCTGTTGTACAAGAAAGGAGACATCCATGACATTGGCAACTATCGCCCAATCTGCCTGCTGTCTGTCGTCTACAAGTTGTTCACTCGTGTCATCCTGAATAGAATAGGCAGAACACTAGTCGAAGGACAACCATGCGAGCAATCCGGGTTCCGAAGGAGATTCAGCACAATAGACTATATCCACACAGTGACCAAACTCATTGAAGTTTCGAGAGAGTTCAAGATGCCGCTGTCTAACGTTCATCGACTTAAAGAAGGCCTTCGATTCTGTTGAGACTGAGGTGGTCATCAAAGCCCTGGCCAAACAGGGCAGTCAAACTCAGTATATCAAAATCCTCCTCGAGTTGTATTGTGGATTCACCACCAGGATCTCACCATTCTACAAGGAAGTGATCATTGATGTAAAGAAAGGCGTGCCCCCCACTTCTCCGCACCCGCAGCCCCAGCATGAGTGAGGAAGAGGAGGGAGCTGCTTTGGACACCAGCAGCCCGCCAGCAACCTGCAGTATGTGACTTGAGCGTTTCCGCCAGGTCCCCCGTGCGGGGGCCCGGTGTTTCTCTTTTTTTTTAATCTCTCTCTCTCTCTCCTTCAACTTCTCCTGAGCACAGCACAGCCTCCACCCCACTTCTCTGAGCACAAAATGGAGAGACGCACCCAAATGCGCGGCGCGGCTGGCGGGAGATCGAGGGCGGGGAAGTACCGGTCTCCGCCCACATCGGACACTTAAAGAGAGTGCAGCCACGTGGGCTTTCCCACTTCTCCGCGCCCGCAGCCCCAGTATGACGGAGGAGGACAAGGGAGCTTTCCCACTTCCGCCTGTGCGGGGGGCCCGGTATTTCTCTAGGTCTTCCCATCTTATGAGCATCATAAAAGGGTAAAAGACTGTAGTGATAGAATTTCAGACAGAATTTTCCCTGGACTTTAGACAGAAACCCAAAACCGCGCGGCCACGGCTGCGGCCGCACGACCTAATGTCATCTTAGTATCAGCAATATGTAATGGTTCCTTCTTAATGGGTCGGACTTTTGTGGGAGATCCTAACAAGAATAGTAAGTATTTTGTTGAAATATTGAAGGCAATCAAAATGGTAGCCATCTCTCTAGACTGAACTAAGCTATATCCCCAAGCCGGCTGAGAAGAAATATCCTTCTTTCTCGGGAAGAAAAGCGGCGTGGTGTCAAACATAGTGTGATGTCCATTAAGCAAACAGACCTGGTGGCATGGGAATGGGATATAAGGGGGAAAATTATGTACATGGACCAGCGGGACGCTGGTGGTATCTCGAGCCGGAGCCGATGTCAGCGTAAGACCTTTGGTTCCAGAAACTGCTTGCAGACACTCTACTAGACTATCAACTAAGCCAGAGCCCCACGCCGGCTGATGACGGGAAATAACCATCCTCTTTGGTTTTTTTTTCCCTTTGTCAGACAGCGTGGCGATTACTAAACAGGTGTGAACTCGGTGGCGCGGGGCAAGGGGGAAAATGAAAAGTTATGTAACAAATAGCGGGACTTAATATCTCCCACTTGAGATATAACAAACAGCGGGACTTAATATCGCCCACTTGAGCAAATCGAAGATCAATGGGACTACAAGTGACACAAGTGATACAAGTGATCTAAACTATAATTTATATTTTATATCTTGTACTTTAATAATATGTACAAAATAAAATAAAGTAAAATAAACTAATTCTGAAAGAACTTTTATTTTCTACTTTACCGCTGCAATATACATAGTTTCAGTATACATAGCTTCAGTATAGCTTTCAACATACATAGCTTCATCTCTGACTACAAATATCTCAAGGAATTGAACAGTTATCTTCTTTCCTCCTAACTTCCAATCAACCTAAGACCCTTAAGAGCTCAAGACTCCAAATAATTGTACCTGACTTTTATCTAATCAATAAATTAGTGAAAGGACAAGCTAAATCTGTAAAATATACATCTACTTAGGCTTGAGGTAATGACTGCTTCAAACCAAGAAAATTTGAAACTACTTTTGAAGTGTTTTGAAGCACTGTTTATAAGCATATACAATTCTGTCCCTAAGGAAATAAGAAGTGATGATGAGTCATATACCTTTTCACATTGCCTGTGTCTCATCATTAGACTTCAATGTTGTTAAGCCATTCAGACTTTTTCCATGTTTAGGATTAAAAGTTGTAATGTTTTTTATATAAATAATCATAATGTATTTCATTTAAAGCACAAAAACATGGACCATCTCCTGCAAGTGGTTGAATATATCTTTCCCAAACAGAAAATGCATTGAAGTTATAAAATCTCTCTGGAACAGCAAAGTCATCTTAGCCCTAGTTTCTAGACTTAGTTCTATCTTCCAAAATCCTTTCTTCAAGTTTATAACTAAGGTCACCTTGGCAGACCTTACTGATTCTTTTAGATAATTAGTTCTCAACATGGAGGAGATGTGTGATGTATTATGAACATCTGCTCCCAGTTGTTAACACTAAATGTGTTGGCTACTTGGGGCAGGAGTTCAAAGTCACTAGAAAGTTTCAAAGCTCTCATGCTAGAGAAATATCTCCCAAACATTAGTGTGTGAGCTCTGCTCTCTAAATTGTGTACCGATTTATTCATTGATTCTGGAATTTATTTACCCAGTCTATGTACATATAATTCAATGATATTTTATTATAGCTTAACATGTTATAGGCACTAGACATAAGTAATGGAAAAAATGCAGACCTTGACCTTGTGATACCTACATTTTTCAAGAGAGGAGAGCCAACAAACAAATACATAGCAGGTCATCAAATAACATTATATCACTATAAGATTGATGAGACAAACAATTGATTCCTCGTAGAGGTATGTGAGGATTGTGCATTGTTCCTAGGTGTATACAGGGTCCCTTTGGATACTCAGTTTCTTCCCACATCTCAAAGGTGAGTAGGTGAGGTACATTTGTATTTTAAACTGTTCAATTAACTGAGTGGTGTCTCTCTCTCTCTCTTTCTGTGTGTTTGTGTATGTGTGTGAAAGAGAGAGAGAGAGACTGTGTGTGAGAGTGCTGTCCTGTCCAGAATTAATTCCTGTCTTGTGCACTTAGATGCAGGGATAAGTACTAGACACAAGCAATCCTGAACTGAAATTAGTAGGTAGGAAAATGAATGAATAAAATTAGTAAAAAAAATTTACAAAGTATACTGAAATGAACAGAAACTTCCCCAAAGAAGAAATCTGAATGGCTGAGATACACATGAGAAAATGCTCTACATCACTAATTATCAGGGAGAATGCAGATCAAAACAATGAAATACCATCTCACAACACAGAGAATGGCCCACATCCAAAAAAACAAAAGCAACTGGTGTTGACTTGGATGTGGGGAAAAAGGACTCTTCTTCACTGCTGGTGGGAATTCCAACTGGTTCAGTCCTTTTGGAAAACAATATGGATGATTCTCAAAAAATTAGAAATTGAGCTCCTATTTGACCCAGCAATACTACCCCTGGGAATATATCCAGGAGAGGCAAAAAGGTATAGTAGAAATGACATCTGCATTTCTATATTCATTGCAGCACTGTTTACAGTAGCCACAATCTGGAAAAAAGCAGAGTGCCCAAAAACAGATGACTGGTTAAAGAAACTCTGGTACATCTACACAATGGAATACTACATAGCTGTCAGAAAACATGAAGTCATGAAATTTGCATGTAAGTGGATCAACATGAAAAGTACCATGTTGAGTGAAATGAGTCAGAAAGAAAGAGACAGACACAGAAAGATCGCACTCATATGTGGAATATAAAGTAGCAGAATGGGACACTAATACCCAAGAGTAGTAGAGATAAGAACCAGGAGGTCTGCCCCACAGCTTGGAAACTTGCTCACATGCTGGGGGAAAAAGCAGCAGAGATAGAGAAGGAAACACCTAGTAGAGAATTTTGGGAGGACCCACTCAGGTTGAAAGCTGCATACCAAAAGTAGACTATAGACCGAACATGATGGCCACTCAATACCTCTATTGCAAACTACAACACCCAACAGGAGAGAGAACAAATGGGAAAGCCCTGCCACAGAGGCAGGGTGGGGCGGTGGGGGTTGGGGGTTAGAGGGATACTGGGAGAATGGGCACTGGTGTAGGGATGTAAACCAAATGCAAACATGAAAGTTCATAAGTTTGTAACTGTACCTCATGGTTATTCACTAATAATTTTTTAAAAAAATTTATAAAGTATAACCATAAAAATATACAGTAATAATCAACAGTACATGAAAATACTCAATGAGTCTGACACATTCTTTGCTTTTGTACTATGTTGTAAAATTCTTTGATTTTGAACTCTGTATGAACGTGCTCTATACAATTTCCACATTGCAGCATTTATTTCTTGATTTAACTGTGTTGCAATGAGTGCTAAAGGTACACCCTAATGTCTATGGGGACACACACATACATACATACACACACATATACATATAGATACCATAAAGTCAAACATAAATCGTATGATATTAGACAAAGTCCAGAAGGTTTAAAAAAGTTTGATGAAAGTGATATATTTTGCTCTCCCATCAACTGTAAAAACAAATCCCAGTAATGCTAAAAAGATGAAAGTTTGTGCTCAAAGCTAATACTGTTAACTCCTACAACTACTTGATTTTTAAGTAGCATATACTTGAATAACTATATATAATCCTGGGGATTGAAGGTGGGCCAGCCACATGCAAGACAAGTGCCCTACCCACTCTGGCCCCAAACTTACATTTCTGAAACAATACAAACCAACATCAGAACTCAAAGTTGCCTATGATTATCTGATTATCCTACAGTTGGTAATGCTTTGATCTTAAGCTCATGCCATTTATTATTTATTATCTGAAACACCAGGAGCTATGAAAGGTTGCATTAATTCTCACTATCATATTACTTGGTGGAAAAATCTAAAAGGGAGAATACCAGAACAGTGTTCCAAGAATGGTTTACTTTTTCTTTCTACCAAGCATCCAAGAATAATGTCAAGCAAATAACCCTGAAATAAAGCTGATCTCCTAGATGGAACTCTAGAAGTGTATTCACCATTCACCTAATTTAGATGACATAACATAATGTTTTTGTCACTTTTCAGCCTCCAAACATAAGCAGCTTGATTCAACCTATGGATCAGGATGTAAGAGCAGCTTTCAAAGTCTACAATTTATGGGATAGTTTAAAACAAATGGCTAAGCTTTTAGATGATAATCTAAGCTCATTGTGGGACATTTTGGTGGGGTAACTATTTAATGAATTTAAAGGTATTATAGGAGATGAAGAGAATTACAGTGAATCTTGCCCTGCATAAAATCCATCAAGTGTGCATTAGGGACTTCCAGAATATGAGTAACCATTGCAATAAGATCAACAGAGGACAGGGACATCAAGCTGGATTTAATGAAATAAATGAAGCAGAGGTAGTGTGGGGAAAAGCTAAAGTAACCCAAAATTATGATTTTATTTAAAAACAGAATCATGCTTTTCAAACATTTAACTGTTTTTCTACTTTCATTGGGAGCACTTTTACACCCTTTTGTATTCTTAGCATGATTTTTAACATTTCTCCAATGTCCTTTCTTAACTATTCATAACAGTATATGCTTCATGGAGTCGTCATGAGGATCAATGGATATAATGCAGCAGGAAAAAAACTGCCAGAATAACATCACTTTTATAAAGAAAGAACAATAATATTAACTAAAAGTATAATGATGGTGCTGGAACCAATGTTGGAGCAATTTCGCCTATTTACAGTTAGATCAGAAGGAAAAAAAATTGGCAAAGCAGAAGAGATAGCACTCTCCATTACTCTACGTTAATCTGTACCCATGTCTGGATTATGTGACTAAAGAGTGGAGGTGATTTAGCCTGAATAAGGACCTGTGAAGACAGAGGAAATGGGGCAAAAGGGTTGGCAAACTGTCTACTGTGTTCTCTATACTGAATCTCTGAATTCAGAGTGTGAGTCAGGGGCTTCCCAAATCATTTCCACAAGGTTGCCTGAAGTTTTTGGTGGTGTGAAGCCATATCTGGTTGTTAACTGATCCCATAATAGAAGTCCGACCGCAAGCAGAGTTACTCTGAAAATAGGTGCCAACATGTAGCACATGATTCTGGGGAATTTTCTTCTTGGCTTCTCTGTGGAGGCTTGTCCTGCTGGAGGATTTCATGCTGTTCACTATTTGATGTCTTGGAAGTTGGCCTTTCAACACATCTCTGTGTGTTAGGACTCAAAACGGCTTCTTCAGTGATGAAATAGCGAGGATTCCAAGTGCCTTCTCAGCCAATTAAATTTAAAACCCCTGAAAACCAGAGGAGCAAAGAGCACAGATGTCTGTGAATTCTGTTACTATCGTGGACCACTCCAGGGAGCTTGCCAATCTAAAACTGTCTTAAATATTGCCCAAGAGAACAATCGAGAGTGGGAGAACTGAACTTCCCCGAAACTGGTGTGGAAACCCTCAGAGAGCCTTAGAAGAGGCTAACTGCAACGATAGCCAACTATTGCCATTGGGGGACCTCTAAGTCACAGAGAATCTCCCACACACAAAAGAATGAGCTTCATTCCCTCATCACAGCCTCTACCTTTTAGAATCAGCTTTAAATATCCACCATTGAGAATGCCAGAGCCTAATATTCAGTTCAACTCAGATTAGCTCCTTCTACTTCTTCTCTATTCTCATTGACCTTCCCTTACTTTCTGGAGGCATCAAAATGCACCAAGAATGAGGGGGCTGTGCAAGGAGGAAGTGATATCCTGGATAATAAAATGCAGAAACTGGTGGTGATTCCAGTGCCTCAGACTAAACACCATGTGGCTTTGGGATCTGTCTACTGCTATTATGTGTTGTGAATTGTGTGTCTCATGGCACACCAAATTCATAACGCCCAGTAACTCAAAATCTAAGTGTATTTGGATATAAGGTCTTTAAAGAGGCATTAAATGAGGCCCTTAGAAGAAGAGGAAATTTCTGACATAGCATGTACATAACAAAGAACATGTTAAGACACAGTAAAGATAGCCCTCTACACACCAAGGAGAAAAGTCAATAACCTATAGATAACTTGAATTTAAAAATCCAAATCTTCAGTGGAGTGGAGAGATTGGACAGTGGGTTGACAGAACAAGAAATAAGCCCTGAGAACTTCTGGGTATAACTCCAAATCAAAACCAAAACAATTCTGTATCTCCAGAATCATGATAAAAAATTAGTTTAAACTCCTCAATCATTAGTGATTTTAGTCTTTCGATTTTTGGTTTGCTTACTAGAAGCGCTCACAAACTAATATCACTATCCATTATGATTTAGATTTGGGGAAATGGATTAAGACTGAAACCTGGGGTCAGAGAGATAGTACATAAGTTATGGCACTTGTGTTGCATGCTGCCAACCCAGATCCAATCCCTGTCACCCTTATATAGTCCCTCTAGCTTTCCATGAGTGATCCCTATGCAAAGAGATGGGAATCAGTCCTGCGCACTGCCGGATTCAGCACCCCACCCAGACAAACAAAATACACACACACACACACACATACACACACACAAAATACTATGAAAAGCCATTTTTGTAAACTACCTTAATGACCTATAATGTCCTGAAATGTCACTTGTAAATAAGTCTGCCAAATCTTGGCTGCATTCCCTCCCTCCCCGCACCCGCTAAATTAACTGGAAATTCTTTATAATCAAATGGTGAAACAAAAGAAAGCTAAATTTTTAGCCTTGAAAATTTTAGTGAGTTGCATTTATTGTAAACAATAAATTTCCTGGATATCCCCTTATTAAAGTCAAGAAGGAAATAAACAAATTAAAGGAAAATTCCATCATGTATAGATTTAATTTTGAGAATTTATAACTAAGCTTTGGAACATCTTGACTTGTGGAAAGAAGCTTTTGATGGTGCTCTTTTATATTTAATTGAATATATTTATATGCATGTTAGGATGAAATGAAATTGAAAATCCTATAATTATTTAGCCTCTAAATTTGCAAAAGCAATAATTATCAAGACAAATTATCCAATGAGTTCTGTCTTACTAAATATATGTTAAAGAAAGATATTCTTATTATTCTCACTGGAGAACAAAAGTTAATGCCTATGAGAATACTTGGGCTAAAAAATTCATGTTTCAATATTAAAAATTTGTTTAAATTAAAATAAATTTAATTTAGTAAAGTTTTCTCAGAACTTACCACCTAGCAAGCTTCCTTAGTGCTTTCTTCCACCCATGGGGCTACAAATAAAAGGCTCTCATGTTTTTTTTTGTGGTCTTGGTTTTGGACTTGAACCACACTCTACTTCACTCAGGGCTTACTCTCAGCTCTGTGGTCAGGGATCACTCCTGGTGTGGCTGAGGAATATTATGCAGTACCCAGATAGAGCTGAGATCACGTGCATGAAAGGTTAGTAGCTTAGACACTTATATCTGCCCCAAGTCTGCCAGTTTCAAAACCTGAAACCAAGTTTGGGATTTTGCTTCATAATGAATTGCTTGATTTCCGTAACAAAAAAGGGACAAAAGAATCTATGAAGAGCAAACTGTTTTCTTTCCTCTCACAATATGCCTGACACCGGATGTGTGGACTTTTTCTCACACTAACCAATTCCACACCACCAGCTGGTTGTCTTATATTTTGTTTTCTAATACAACCCAGAGTTCAGGCAGAGCACATCCATTAAGAGCTCCATTGCACAAGACAGTCCCACTGCAGATGCCAACCCCAACTAGTGAGCCTCCAGGTTCCCTGCCACTTCTGTCCAACTTGGTTAACATTGAAGGTTCTCTCTAGAGGAGACCACTATCACATAATAGCTGGGAATGATCACATTGAACGAGATCTTAGGGTTAAAAGTGAGTAAGGGATATCTTGTTAACCTTTCAGTATCAATATTGCAAACCACAATGCCCAGAAGTGGGAGTGAAGAGAGACAGAGAGAGAGAGAGGAAGAAGAAAAGCGCCTGCCAAAGAGGCAGGTAGGGGTAGGAGGTGGGGGATGAAGAGAGGAAAGCTGAGGACACTGGTGCTGGGAAATGTACACTGGTTGTTGGAGTTATGTATGACTGAAATCCGATAATGAACAGCTTTGTAATGCTCTAATACAATAAATACAAAATTAAAAAAGATTGAAGGTCCCAGAGGATTCTCCTTGGGCGTAATAACTTGTGACTGCAGCTCATACAACTCAGGAAAATCACAAATCATGAATCACGAAATCCTGTTGATCGTCAATTTATCGAGCAGGCTCAGTAGCCTCTCCATTCGTCCTATCCCTGAGATCTCAGAAGCCTCTCTCCACTCGGCCTTCCCAATGATGCTGCATTGGAGGCTCTTTCGGGGTCAGGGGAATGAGATCCAGCTTGTTACTGGATTTAGCATATGAATACACCATGCAAAGCTTGCAAGGTTGCCCCATGTGAGCAGGAAACTCTCAGTAGCTTGCCAGTTTCTCCCAGAGGGAAAGTAGGCTATAAGATATCGTGCGGCCGCGCACTTCTGGGACCTTGCTTTTAAGTCTCTGGATGTTGGCTGTTGATGGGATTACACACACCTGGGTTCCTCTGCCAGTACCTTCATGTGTGAGGCTTGTCCAAACATGTCGAGAGGGGCCTTGAGCATGGCTGTGGCTAGGTTCTGGTGGTCTTCGGCTGCCAGGAGCTCTGCTCAGGGTGGGAAGGGAAGATGGAGCCCATCCCCTCTAAGGGTCCCCCGGGAAGACAGCCAGACGCATGGGCAAGAGACTCTCTGCATCACTCTCTTCTGGGAGCTTGCTTTTAAGTCTCTAGATGTTGGCCATTGATAGGATTACACAAGATTATTACAAGGGGTGTTTTGGGGGCCTCCTTCAGAAATGCTCAGGCACCCAGGCGGTATTGCCAGCTAACAGATTTTATCCCCTAATCTTGCAATGCAGTCCAGTTTAGGCCTGAAGTGCTAGAGCCCTCCAAGACATACACAGCAGTGCTGGGGTGGGATGGGGTGCATACAGTTCCAGGCATCAAGTTTGAGCTCTTAAGCATGTAAGACATATACTCCAGTCCTGTGAGATATCTCCCAACCCTACAAAGGGAATTCTTTTCAAGAAGTGGAATTTTCTAAGTAGTGTTTAGGGAGTCCAGAGACCACTATCAAACTCGGCCAACCAAGCTAGTGGTTCAAGTCAGGGCTAAATATGTTGCAATAGTTGGGCCCTGTAGTGTGGAGATGACCAGAGCCACACTCGCCAGTATAAGGGGCCTCCAGGGTTATTCCTGGCAATTCTCAGTGAAGTCATCTGGTGGAGAAGATGGAACTGGTGTTGCAAAGCAAATGCCCCTAGTTCCTATGCTATTCCTCGGCCTGTACAAGAACATTTTAACAGATATATGAACAATCAGATTCAAAAAGGCAGAGTTTAGAAGAACCCTAAACACAGCAGATTCCGTTTTTCAGATCTAGGGTGTACCTTTCTACCCAGCATACTGATATGATCACCAATCTGGAAGCTAATCTGAACCCCACACCAAGGACATTTGTGAAAATACGATTGTATGGACTTAATTATTAGCTTCATTTATAGTCCTCACTTTATCAGAGAATGAATGATGTGGCTAAAAATTTCAAGTCTGTTCATGACTTGTGTTTTTTGGTGATAACCCCCTACTCAAGAGCTTATAAAAAGTTATCTGTTTACAGTTCAAAACATTATTTTAAAAAAAATTTTTTTTTAATTAGTGAATCATCGTGAGGTACAGTTACAGACTTACAAACTTCCATGCTTACTTTTCAGTCATACAATGGTCAAGTATCCATCCCTCCACCAGTGCCCATTTTCCACCACCAACGGTCCCAGCATCCCTCCCACCATCCCCACCCTGTACCCCCCCTGACCCCACCTCCCTTTTGTTTTCTCTCTCCTTTTGGGTGTTGTGGTTTGCAATAGAGGTATTGAGTGGCCATCATGTTCGGTCTATCGTCTGTTTTCAGGATGTGTCTCTCATCCCAAGCGGATCCTCCTAGCACCATTTACTTGGTGATCCCTTCTCTAACTGAACTCCTTTTCCCTCAGTATGTGAAACCAGCTTCTAAGCTGTGGAGCAATCCTCCCAGTACTTATCTTTAATAATCCTGGGTGCTAGTCTCCCATTCTGTTACCTTATATTCCACAAATGAGTGCAATTTTTCTATGTCGGTCCCCCTATTTCTGACTCATTTCACTTAAAATGATTCCATGTTGATCCATCTCTATGTGAATTTCATGACTTCATCTTTTCTAACAGCTGCATAGTATTCCATTGTATAGATGTACCAAAGTTTCTAAAATCATCTGTTTCGAGGCATTTGGGTTTTTTCCAGATTCTGGCTATTGTAAACAGTGCTGCAATGAACATACAGATGCAGATGTCATTTCTACTATACTTTTTTGCATCTCCAAGATATATTCCCAGAAATGGTATTGCTGGGTCAAATGGGAGTTCAATTTCTAATTTTTTTAGAATAGTCCATATTGTTTTCCAAAATGGCTGAATCAGTCGGCATTCCCACCAGTAGTGAAGGATAGACCCTTCCTCCCCACATCCACACCAACACTGGTTGCTTTTGTTCCTTTGGATGTGGGCCAGTCTCTGTGGTGTGAGGTGATATCTCATAGTTGTTTTGATCTGTACCTCCCTGATGATTAGTGATGAAGAGAAGTTTTTCATGTGCCTTTTGGGCATTTGGATTTCTTCTTTGAGAAAGTTTCTGTTCATTGCATCACCCCATTTCTGATGGGGTTGGATGTTTTCTTCTTGTAGATTTCAATCAGTGCCTTATATACCCTTGATATCAACCCCTTCTCAGATGGGTATTGGGTGAATATCCTTTCCCATTCTGTAGATTGTCTTTGTATTTTGGTCCCTGTGTTTTTGAGGTGCAGAAGCCTCTTAGTTTAAGCCAGTCCAATTTGTTTATCTCTGTTTCCACTTGGTTGGTCAGTGGAGTGTCATCTTTGAAGATACCTTTAGCTTCAGTACCATGGAGGGTTTTGCCAACCTTATCTTCCATGTACCTTATGGATTCTGGTCTGATTTTGAGGTCTTTAATCCAGTTTGATCTGACTTTTGTGCATGGTGTTAGGTAGAGGTTTGAACCCATTTTTTCTGTATGTAGCTGTCCAGTTAGCCAGCACCATTTGTTAAAGAGGCTTTCCTTGCTCCACTTCACATTTCTTGCTCCCTTATCAAAGATTAGGTGATAATATTTTTGAGGGTGTGTGTGTAAGGACATTCAGCCCTGTTCCATTGGTCTGTGGCTCTGCCTTTGTTCCAGTACCATGCTGTTTTAATTATAACCGCTTTGTAGTAGAGTTTAAGGTTGGGGAAGGTACATTCTTATCACCTGTGAAATTATAAGGATTGCTTCAGACACTCCTATCACTCAGGCAATTATAAAGATTTTAGGGAGGCATGTGTCAAGTACCCAGGAAAAAATACTGAGCATTATTAGAAATTAGGGGTAGAGACCAATACGAATTTGTTTCTTATTTTATAAATGGTTTGGCCTAGTATCATTTGCAGAAGTATCTTTTGATTTAGGTTGACTGTGTCCCCTAAACTTAACATAATCTATCCTTTGGTAGCTGATAATGGTGACTATTTGGAAATAGGTTGTTAAAGAAATTATTAAGTTAAATAGATTACATTAGGACTGGCTCTAGACCACTGTGGTATCCTCTTTTCCATTTTTCAATTGAATCAGAGTGATATACACATTTACAAGGTTGTTCATGATCCAATTTCAGTCTTATAATGTTCTGACACCCATCCCTTCACCTATGCACTTTTCCCATGCAGTGGTATCCTTATAAAAAGAAATTTGATACAGACAACAATGACAAGTCTTCCCAACTCATGAGGAGAGTATGTGTAGCTCAAGAGAGGGAGAAAAGGCCATACACAAACCAGGAAGCAAAGTCTTGGACGAAACCAAGTAAGTGAATACCTTGATGCCAGACTTCTAAAGTTCAGAACTAGGAGAAAATAGTATTTGATGTTTAAGTCACCCAGCTTATGATACTTTGTCATGCATATCTGACGAACAGATTTCCCATTTGTCACAGACTGCGTTGTTTCCTGGTCCTGATTGAAACCTAGAGTATGCAATTCTACAAGGAGTTCATAGAGAGGATATTTTCTTCTATTTTGCCCTGGGCTAAACCTGGGTGCAAAGAATTTTTTCTGAAAGTGAAATGTGTTGTCCTTTTTCTTCCTATCATGCAATCTCTTTTCTGCTGTGTCTAGACTCAGCCAGCTGTTCTCAGGAGCTGCTATTCTTGCTGAAAACAATGCACCTAGCTCCCAGGTGGTATTTTTCTTTAACTTGCTTTAAAACTTGAAATATGATGGGGCTGGAGCGATAGCACAGCAGGTAGGGCATTTGCCTTGCATGTGGCCGACCTGGGTTCGATTCCCAGCATCCCATATGGTCCCCCGAGCACCAGCAGGGGTGATTTCTGAGTGCAGAGCCAGGAGTAACCCCTGAGCATTGTCGGGTGTGATCCCCCAAAAAAACCTTGAAATATTAAATGCCCTTATTCTTTCCTCATCAACTACCACTATGCACTTACTACCACTTTCCTTTGAGGTTACCCCATTGTCCTTAAGCTTTTTTTGTTTCATGAAAAATTTTCCTGAGGAAAGGAACCTTGTTTGGTTTTTTTTTTTTTTTTTGGTGGGAAGGGGGTGGTTAATGGTGAGCTAGGATGTTAAGGAGATCCTCCATCTTTGCTTTTACATCTCGCTGGCACTCCCAGATTCTCCTGGCTGCTAACCTGATGGCTGTGTCTTCAGGTATCAGACTGACCAAAATTGGGTCACTTTTTTCCTTCTTTCAGAATAAGAACCTCTCTTTGCCCTCACTCTGATCTAGATTTCTTTCCATCCCTTAGTTCTGGGTTCTGGATCTTCCCTTATGCCCATAGTGATCTCTTTTTTCCCTAAGTTAGAGGTGCTGCTTTGCCCAATTTCTAGGAAGCTCTGAGCCCGACCAGTAACTCTGAGACCTGTGATAAGATCTCTATGATCAGGACTCACTCCAGAGGTGAGTTGTCTCTTGACTTCACCTCTCTAGTTCGCTGGTGGCCCACTAGCTCTCCTGGCTTATTAATGTTTCTCTGCATTTCATCAGAGCATTACTAACCATGTTGCATCCTATTTCCTGAGTCTCTCTCTGGTCTATTATTTTCTTCATCATTATCTCCATAGGATTGTTCCAGTCATTTCACCCTGCCTCCGTTTTTTTTTTTTCCAGTCACCAGTTCACTTCTTCTTGGGACTAATCTGCAAAGTGGGACTTAGAATTCCTAATTCCTCCCTTTCCTGTTGTCCATTTATATGCT
The DNA here is from genome assembly GCF_027595985.1 of Sorex araneus. Classification (NCBI taxonomy): domain Eukaryota; kingdom Metazoa; phylum Chordata; class Mammalia; order Eulipotyphla; family Soricidae; genus Sorex; species Sorex araneus. The sequence continues at coordinate 237,485,555 of NC_073302.1, read as the reverse complement.
TTATTTTCAAAGAATTCCTTTTTGCTCACAATAATCACACACACAGATTCTGAGAAAGAGAAGTAATTAATTGGAAGAAATTTCACAATGCACTTAAGATTTCCTTTCCCCCTGATTCTTTCCCTAAGAATTCCAGATTGGATGGTCATAGGAAGACATATGTGACCTCTTCTTGCCCCAAGGAGCCTGCCAACACTTTTTCTTCCAGAATGAGTATAGAAGATAATAGTATCTGTTTTGACACTGAAGGATGCTGGGTGGGTTACATGAGAATATATATTTGAAGAGTGATTTGTAAATTACAATTATAAAGAGGCCTACTCAAATGAAATAGAATGACACTTGGTTTCCAAAACACACTTCACTCTGAGGAGGAAGCTCTCTGGCTATCTTTTGTCAAAATTCTGGCAGTCATTTCCCTCCCTAAAAATAATTAAGGTAGATTTAGGTTCCCTTTGAACTTCTGTAAGTCTTAACAGGATTGCCCATTTCCCAGGGCCTTATTGCACTGGATTAATTCAGTCACAAAAGAACAACTTTAGTTTTGGATGTTTGTTCTTAAGGCTTACAGACTAAATGGAAGTTGCGTGTCCTTTCCCATTAAAAGTAAACGGGAGGAGTGTGTTAGAGTCGCTCAGGAATGGAGGTGGGTACACTAGTGATGGATGTAGTGTTGGAGTTATGTGCATGGGAAACCACAGAATTGTAAATCACAGAAATTCAGTAAATAAAAAATAATTTAAAATTTAAAAAAATATTTTAAATGATTTGAGCCCTGTAACCACATGACTTCTCAAGCATCACCAAGTATAGCCCTACATTGAATCTAAATCTATTTGAGTTGAGATTAAGTCATGAAATTTGCTTATAAATGGATAAACGTGGAGAGTATCATGCTAAATGAAATGAGTCAGAAAGAGAGGGAACAGACATAGAAAGACTGCACTCATTTGTGGAGTATAAAATAACATCACATGAGGCTGACACCCAAGGACAGTAGACATAAGGGCCAGGGAGATTGAACCATAGCTGTAAGACTGCTTCATGAGCAGAGGGGAGAAGGCAGATGGAATAGAAAAGGGATCACTAATAAAATGATGGCTGGAGTAACCAGCTGGGATGGGAGATGCATGCCAAAAGTAGATAATGGATCAAACATGATGACCTCTCAGTGTCTTTGTTGCAAGTTATAATGCCCAAAAGTAGAGAAAGAGTATGGGGAATATTGTCTGCCATGGAGGCAGGGGGAGGGTGGGAAAGGGGGGTATATCCGGGATATTGGTGGTGGGGAATGTGCACTGGTGGAGGGATGGGTGTTTGATCATTGTGAGATTGTAACCCAAACATGAAAGCTTGAAACTATCTCATGGTGATTCAATAAAATTTAAAATAAATTTTAAAAATAAATGAATTAAATCTATTTGAGTTCTATGCTGTGATCATTTAAATGAACAAATAGCCAGAGATAAAGAAAATTCAGGAAAAGAAAAAGACCATGGGAAGTGAAGAAAAACACATAATATCCCCTACATCCCCTGTCATGTTTGGGGAAACATGACAAGGTGGCCCTAATGGTCCTCAGCATTTCAATGTCTTAGCACAGCATCCTTGGGCCCTCCAAGAGTAAGTGGGAGTGGCCTCAGGACCCTGGCACTACTTATGAGAGCAAAATATTAATTAACTAAAAATGAATATTTCCTTTAGATAGAATGGTAGTACAGCAGATAGGGTCTTTTTCTTGTATGCAGCCAAATCGGGTTCAGTCTCTAGTACCCCATACCATCCCCCAAGCCCACCGGAACTAAGAGTAAGCCCTTAGTACTGCCAGGTTGCAATCTCCAAATAAAAACAACTGCACTGTAGCACTGTCGTCCTGTTGTTCAGCTATTTGCTTGAGTAGGCACCAGTAACATCTCTATTGTCAGACTACTTGTTATTGTTTTTGGCATATCGAATATGCCACAGGTAGCTTGCCCAGCTTTGAAGATTTATAACAATAAAACAGGTTAATAAGGAGAAAAATCTAAATGTGAATCTCCAAATTGCAGCAAGTGGATTAGAGTTGAGATCCAGGAACAATGTTGAATTGATCTAGAACAAGGCCTTTGAATTCTGTCAGGCTTTGCTTATCACCTACAACAAAAGGGGTGGATGGTACTATTTCATAGTTATTATGAGGACTACAAGAGATATGTTAAAATACTTTAGCAAAAGCTATGCACAAGAAAAAAAGCTATACACAAGCAATGAAAGCATAAGATTATCAATTATTAAATTCAGTAAGTTTAATGGCAGGCTTTTCAGCCATTCTCCCACAGTCTTCATTGCAGTTAGTTGTCAATTGTTTTCTCAGACCTGGTTGTTAAAACAAATCTCTACACAAAAGAATTAGAATTCCTCAAAAAAGTGACCCGTCCAGGATTTTATCAGTTACACTAGCATTTGGTGAAAGAAGGTAGCTCCCAAGCATCTTAACATCTCATCGCTGTTCTTCAGAAGTCCTGGGTTTTCTGATAGTCTTCTGTATCTGCCGTGGCCCTGGCCCTGGCCCTGTCACTGTCCCAATTCATCCTTCCTTGATCTAGAGACTGAACTACTTCATTCTCACTGTTTCCCTCTTCTTATGGATAGACAAACACAAAAACTTAAAAACTCAAAATCTGCCTTCCCAGCTCAGCTTTTTCTCAACACTGATAATTTGCTTTGAGATCCCTCCATACCTAACTTTCGCTCCAGCAGTCATTTCTCTCACCCCATTTGCAGTAACATCTCAAGGGATTCCCTGTCCACTCTGCAGTTCATATAGACCATCTCAATTTAGGAAATGTCTTTCAGCAAAGATACCTGAAAAGGAGGAATATTCTAAGATAGTGCTTGGATATCAAAGCTCTTTTCTTAATTATAATTCAATATCACTTAGGAAGTATCTTTCTTGATTCATGTAATTTGGCTATTTTTAGAATCAGGATACCATTTTCTTAGACTGTCCCTATTTTTTAAAAAGTTAAAACTAAAATTACCCTTAGGACATTAAGTAGATCTTTCAGAAAAAAGTAATATTGGGGAAAGAAGCAAAACAAAAGCTTTGCTGCTTTCTAAAAATTCCTTTTGGTGCTTTCGTACTAATTTTATTTAGTTCCTTGAATAATTGTAAGCAATAAAACAATTTTTATCAAAGTTTCTCATCTTAAAGGCAGAAATCAATCAATTCTGAGTATAATCTCTTCCTGAGAATTTCGAAAGCAGTACGCTTATCGGTGCACTCATGGATTGCATGCATCCTAAAATTCCTTTGAGCAAAGACATTATTTTAACGATTTAATTGAATTACAACCACTTGAATCTAAATCTATTTGAGTTCCATGTTGTGTTCATTTAAATGAGGGAAGAGCCAGAGATAAAGAAAATTCAAGAAAAGAGAAAGATTGTGGGAGGTGGAGAGAAGCACATAAAGAGAAAGACTGATGATAGAAAAATCACCCAGTTATTCCATCAGCGAATATTTATTGAGTCTCCAACATCTGGACTGTGCTCAAAGGAAGAGTGAGAGGAAAAAGAAAGGTGAAAAAAGGAGGGGGGGAAGCTCTATGGTTTCAAGCTGGAGGAATCCAGGGCTGGCTGCTATTCTCTATGACTGTGTCGTCTGAACCAGATCCTCTTCAGCCTTCTGCTGAGTTAAAATCTGAAGTTCATAGTTCACTACAGAGCATCATTAAACCTTCACAGACTTCCCAATATGGAATAATCCCTGCAATAAAATCACACTGAGGCTGCAGAAGTTCTTGCCAGACCTACACTCATGTAGGAAATAATTGCCAAGATTCAGATGAACTTGAGTTGAGAACCAAATTTGGCCCATGGGTTGGACACTTGCCAGATCTAAAGTAATCCAATATGTTTTCCCAACATATAATCTGCATTATTTGTTCATGTACTGAGTCCAGAGTTTCATATAGTGAAAAAATGGCCGTAATCTAAGTTTACTATTTTTACCATATGCCAGGCTATTTATATCTTAAAGAAAAGTACTCCAAGTAAATGAAATGTATAGTTGATACCTTTTATAACTTCAAAAAATTAAGTTTACTAAAATTAAAATTAATGGTTTTTAAACTACTGAACTAGTTCAACATATGCTAGCAAAAGGCATACCCTGCACACTTATCTGATTCTCTGTTTAAGCAAAGGGGGTGTTTTTCATTTAATCCAATGACCAGAACTTCTGGACTATTTACGATTTAGTTCTTTCACTCACATCAGATTCTCAGTCTCTTTCTGTCTGTCTGTCTGTCTGTCTGTCTGTCTCTCTCTCTCTCTCCTCCCATCTGCCTTCCCCACAGCTCTATTAACTTTATCTCCCTTCTCTCTTTACTCAGAATGCAAAAAAATATTAAATATATTCTGCTTTATGGGGGAAAGCTTTATAAGATCTCAACTTTTAATTCAGTGCTTATGTTTAGTCAGCTCAATGAGATATTTAAGCTAAAATAAGAAATATTAAGTGCAGGTTTCAAAAAGATTTTCTTAGATCATATTGCATTTCCTAAAATTATTTTACTAGATCTACAAAGCAGCTTTATAGAAATTATTTTAGAGGGGAGAGGTAGATTGTACAGCTGATGTACCTGGGTTCAATCCCCTGTAATCTCAGTGTGGTCCCGAGTTCTTCCAGGAACGATCCCTAAGTACTGAGCCAGGAATAAACCCTGAACATCATTGGCGATGGCCCACAAATCAAAAAGAAAATTATCTTAAAGGGTTTGCAATTTTTTAAAGTTTATTTTAAAGTTGTTCACATTAATTTATTACAGTCAATATTCCAACACCAATCCCACCACCATTATACCTTCTCACCACCAAAGCAGGATTATTTAACACTAAATAATTTATTTTGTATTACTTGTTATAAATAATCTTGTAAAAGTGATCAAAAAAAGTTTTTCTTAGAGGAAAATATGTGAAGATTGTTGTATCTAACCCTAAGCCCTTAAATCCTTGTATGAGATTACTAACATGTTAAAGCTTGAGCCTTGTGTGCTTTTATTTATATATATCACATTGCTCAAAGATTTGCTCGAACGGACACTAGTAACGTCTCCATTTTGAGACTTGTTACTGTTTTTGGCGTATAGAATACACCACAGGTAGCTTGCGAGGCTCTGCCATGCGGACAAGATGCTCTCTGTGGCTTGCTGGGCGCTCCGAGAGGGGCGGAGGAATCAATCGAACCCAGGTCGGCCACGTGAAAGGCAACCACCCTACTGCTGTGCTATCATTCCATATATATTTTTGATCAAGACTGATTGCCTTCTACTTTATACCCCCTTAACTATGGTGTTCTAGTCTTGGGACATCAGTGGTATAGAATTTGAGATGTTGTTCCAGAATTCTAAAATTTTGAATAGGATGAAACAAGCTGAAGTTAATTTTTTTAACTTTGGGATCTGGAGGCATCTCTGATGTGTGTTGCTCTCTTCTCAGATTTATTTGCATGTCTCTGCATCGTGACTGTTAATGAATTTATGTGGCACCAGAGGCAGTTAATGGAGTGACTGCCAGGCTCCCAGAAGAATAGAGATGGGAGAAGGTCGCTCATTCCCGACTCCATGCGAGCCTGGAGATTTCAATCATAAAACCTTGCATACCTGAGGTTTTCAGCAGATGCACTCATGGATGAGGTTTGTCCAAGCCTATGGAAATCAGCAATGAGCATGGCAGTGATTGCGTTCTGGAAGATTTTCAGCTGTGGGGCTCTGTTGGAGCAGGTAGAGGGACTCACCTGCCTTACTCTGGATTGGCCCAGATGAGAGAGCCTGGCATGCCTCTAGACCATGAGTCTAGAGACATCTTTTGAAGGTTTGCAAATTTATGAAATGTGGCTTTCTCATTAGCATAGAGCCAAATATTTTTTGAAGCTATAATGAAAAATCAATGGATCTTATTGGCTCCAAATGAAATTCATTTTGTAGATAATATTTTTAGAAATGTAATTATTTCAAGGTTCTGTCATATGTCGAGAATTTGAAGTCCCAGAAAGATTTTTGCACAAAGAGGTTTCTACTAAATTTTGTAATGTGGGACCTCTGTCATAAAGCAGAACTCAGCAAGTGGTCTCCTGATTTATCTCCTGCCAACCTCTTTTTTTTTTTGCTTTTTGGGTCATATCCGGTGATGCACAGGGGTTATTCCTGGCTCTGCACTCAGGAATTACCCCTGGTGGTGCTCAGGGGACCCTATGGGATGCTGGGAATCGAACCCGGGTCGGCCGCATGTAAGGCAAATGCCCTACCCGCTGTGCTATCACTCCAGCCCCCTTCTGCCAGCCTCTCTTAAAATACTCAGGAAGTGACATAAGGACAGTGTGGAGTCTTTGGGGCATTTTGGTGTGTTGGATGGGTTCAGCAACATTTTGCACCAAAAGTTAATGTATACCTAATCAACATTAACATAATTATAAACTATGTTTTACCTCAATGCTAAAAAATATCATATAAAATATTCATGAAAAACTGGAACAAATTACCAAATTGCCACATCACTAGAAGCTGTTTGTACTCACAACCATGGTAAGAAATTCAAATATTCCCATAGCAGACAGGAATCAGGGGCAAAAGACTGAGTCAGGATGAACACTGGTCACCACACACAGCAGCATCCTTGTCCAGGCTGATGGAACTATACTGGCCTAGGGGAAACCACCAGCTCCTTACATCACAAAGTATCTTTATGAGATCAGGATACCCCTCACAGAGAGCAAACCCTTCCTTAGGAGTACTCTACTTAATTTGGAAGACAACAGTTCCTGTTGATACAATAGACATGAGGGAGGAAGTGGCAGATTTGTTCAAGCAACTCAACATACTATATGTAAGAACCAGGTATCAAGAATTAGTGATAGGTGAAGATGTGACACAGAGGTGAAGCACACACTTTCCAGGTGTGAGGTCCTGGGTTCAATACACAGCAACATAAGGATGAAAATAGAATTCAGAATAAAATGGTGAAACCACAATCTCTGGTACTGAATACAGTAACAAAACAAGTCTTGCACAAGAGTCTAGGACCTAAATCCTAGGTTTCATACCTGTACCTCCCGTGCTCCACTATCTATGGTCTGTACAACTAACAAACCAAAGAATCCTGAAAAGGTTTTGTAGGTAGTGCAAGCAAATGATGAGTTTTCTAGAGATTGCAAATTGACCATTGCCACATTATTTTCTCCTCTTTTCTTAGTAACACAAATAGTCCTGCTTCTTACCTTGAATATTGCCACCTGGAAATAAAGACTACATCCCCCATTCACTTTTTTATTGTTGTAGTTTTCTTTGTGGATCACACCTGGTGACGCTCAGGAATTACTTCTGGATCTGCACTCAGGAATTACTCCTGGCAGTGCTCGGGGAACCACATGGTATGCTGGGGATCAAACACCTGTTGGCCACATGCAAGACAAATGGCCTTACCCACTGTACTATCTCTCTGGCCTCTCATTCACTTTTGTAGCATAAATTCTTATTGACGTAGTGTAGCTACAGGATCAGCACTGGGAGATCATCTTTCCAGTGTTATTTTATTTAAGAAAAATACATAAAATTTTCTTTGACACTATTAATTGGGGACTCGACAGGCAAGTCTAAATCTAATATATACCCCTTCCACTTGGCCAGTCTTAAAACCCTAGCTAGAAAGGGGTAGTGGGGTTAGAGAGGAAAGCACTGATCTAAAGGATTAAAGCAAGCATGCTGACTCATAGAGAATTCCAGAAAGGGGAAGGGGCCTGCAAGCACTCTGCAACTGAATTTTTTCATGCCATTTTTCTAGTAAAGAATACATAAAAGCCAGAGCAGCAGTTTCTCTCTCTAATAGAGACATAGAAGGTAAACATAACTATGGGCAGATGACTTGACTGAAGGACAAACACATCAGTCTGTGTATCAGTGGAGAAATAGCACCAGTAGTCAGTATAATACATGAACACCACAATCAGAGAAGGGAAAATGTCACATGTTTTCTCCTTACAAACAACCTTCACCCAATTCTCAAGTTCTCACTTTGGTTGATGGCAGTGAGCTTCTGTTTGCCATTGTGACAGGAGGTCTTCGTATCATTCCCACATTTGTGATCATGTCCTTGGGAAATACCCTGCTTTTGAATGGGAGGTGGTACCGGTCGGTGAATTGCTTCTTACACACATAATGGCAAAGGTAATGGAATGTCACTCCCGTAATTTTTTCGCCATTATATAAGACTCTGCCTTGCTAGCAAACATACTCTAGAGATTTTTCTTGCTGGATTGATAAAGAGGCCGATTGTGGAACCCAATAACCACGAGCTGCAGGAAGCCTCCAAGAGCTGGAAACGGACTCTGAGACCAGAAGGCAGCCTTCGGCAGTGCCCTCCATCTACCACTGTAAGAGAATAAACCGCCAATAACTTGAGTGAGCTAGGACAGTCTTTCCCATCTGACCTCCAAATAAGTAAATTGCCCAAAATTTTCTATTGTAAAATCCTGGTTACAAGGGACTGAGACTTAATTAGTCCAGACTCCTGAACCACAGAAAAACTAAAGTAACAAACATGAGTGGCTTTACTTTTTTTAAAAAAAAAGTATTGAATCACCATGAAATAGACCCTTACAAAGCTTTTTATGATAGATTTCAGTCACATAGTATTCCAACTATGTGGCTGAAATGCACACCCATCCCTTCACCAGTGTACATTTTCCAGCACCAGTGTCCCCAGGTTCCCTTCCGTCACCTCCAACCTCCACCCCACCTCCCAGCCTGCCTCTATGTCAGGGGTTTTTCTCCTTACTCTGTCTCTGTCTCTGTCTCTGTCTCTGTCTGTCTGTCTGTCTGTCTGTCTGTCTGTCTGTCTCTCTCTCTCTCTCTCTCTCTCTCTCATGAATGGCTTTCAACTGCTACATTTCTGATCATTTGTTACACAGAAGTAGGTAACTCATATTCCTGTGTAAGGCAATTTACTCACTTTAATACTTCAGCTATTTTTCTTCTATTATTTTTGCATCTAGATTAATTTAGAAAGTTCCTATACCACAGAGAAAGAGGAATTATTGATGCTTTCATCCTTGCCTTTGGATCTCTAATCCACATGAATTTATTTTTGTGTTTGGTATGGGAATGAATATTTTCCCAAATTGCTCCGGTCTCTTCCTGCTTACCCCTTTCCATTTATCATAGGAATTCTAAAATGTTAATAATTAGGGTCTGGAGAGATCTCTGCAGTGAGCTGCTTGGTTTCGAAATTCATGTGTGTATCTCTGGAACATAGCTATGTAGGGGCTTAATAGCCGGTGGCAGTTTGTGGGAGTCATCTCAGAGTCCCATGGGGAGTGGGGAAAGAGAAGGGCCGGCTCCTCTCCCCTGCCCCTGGCAGGGCCTGGCGTTTGCCTGTTGTTTTTTTTTTGTTTGTATTCTCTGTATAAATATCGAAAAGAAAGATTGCTGCATCACATGAAACTACCACATACCTGAAACTTTTGTTGAGTTCTAGAAGATGGTGGCCAATGGGATTCCTAGGGTACGCGATAGTGGTGGCAAACACCAGGCCTTCAGAGGATAGGGGAGGAGCTGGCCCTTCCCCTTCCCCCTACCCCTATGGGACTTTGAGATGCAGCCCACAAACTGCCACCTGCTCCTTAAGCCCTACATTGCCATGATCCAGAGAGGCACACATGTATCTCGGAACTGAGCAGCTCTCTGCAGAGATGCCTCTGGACTTTTGCAATAGACCACTTTCGCTGGGCCACTCCAGACAGGAGCAGGTGCTGTCCCTCCACAAAGAACTTCTTACCCATAGCCACGTGGAGTCCAAAGGCTTCATGCCAAGAAAATCAAAGCTGCCCATGATTTCATTCCAGTTCCATAAACCTAAAATGCACCTATTTTCCCATTTTTCAGATTTAAATGTAAGAAATAAAATATATATAAACACACATTGACACAATTTATAAAATTATAATGTATCAAATTGATATGGAAAATAAATAAGCTATAAATTTACTTTAGTCTGTAACTACCTATCCATTATTGTACATCATATATTTTTTCTATATTAGATTTATTTCCTCCACCAACTATTCATTTTTCTATTCCCTTTGCTTAAAGTAAAGGTTTATTGTGAATGATCACTTGTTTTACTTTTCATTTTGTTTCATCTTTCACCAATTTTATATCCTTTTATAGCACATATAAGTTAAATCACCTAATCTTCCCTTTTCTTCCAACCTATTACTTTGCATAGCTCCTTGTCACTCTGTATAGTTTGTTATAAATGACAAAATTCCATCCTTTCATAGCTAACTAGTATTCCATCCTATAAAAGTACTCCATCTTCTTTAATTCCTCCACTTGCCCATAGGCTCTTTAGTTGTTTCCATTTTTAGCTTTCTTGGTGATGCTGCAGCAAACATTTGGATGGTTCTAACTTTTGTGGGTGTTTTTTTTATTCTCTGTATAAATATTGAAAAGAAAGATTGCTGCATCACATGAAACTTTCAATCTTTAGTTTCTTTTTATAAAGTATTTTTGGTTTCTGGCCACACTCAGTGGTGCTCAGGGGTTACTCCCAACTCTGCACTCGGGAATTACTCCAGGCTGTGCTTGGAGGACATATAGGATGCTGGGATTGAACCCAAATCAGCAGCTTGCACAGCAAAATCCCTACCTGCTCTGCTATCATTCTGGCCCCTATCTTTATTTTGTTAAAGAAGCAACATAGTTTCCCAAAACATTTTACACAATATATTTTTGTGCATATTAGGTATAATTAATGTGAGTTAAATGTACCTTTCTATTATAAAGACAATATATTGTACAGGAGTAGTTGAAATAATGACAGTATTTGGAATTCAGATTATTTAACCTGAGAATATCTAATAAGTCAATTATCTCTTTTTTTATGAGAAACAGAGTTGCTTATGTTGCTTTAATTTTTCAGTATACTACTGAAAATTATAATATACATGTTATGTAAAGCACTGTAGCACTGTGGCACTGTCGTCCCGTTGTTCATTGATTTGCTTGAGCAGGCACAGTAACGTCTTCTTTGTGAAACTTGCTGTTACTGTTTTTGGCAAATCAAATCTTCCACGGGTAGTTTGCCAAGCTCTGCCATGCGGGCACTCTCGGTAGCCAACCCAGGTTCAATTCCTCCGCCCCTCTTGGAGAGCCCAGCAAGCTACTGAGAGTATCACACCCGCATGTCAGAGTCTGGCAAGCTACCCATGGCGTATTCGATATGCCAAAAACAGTAACAACAAGTCTCATAATAGAGACATTACTGGTGCCCGCTAGAGCAAATTGATAAGAAACAGGATGAAAGTGACAGTGACAGTGACATGTTATGTTAACTAGAGACTTTATATATTATTATAGTTGATAAGGTATAACAATCATAATTTGAAAAATTCTTTAAAATTATTTCAAGAGCCTTAGAATTATTTATTTCAACAATAAAATACCTAAGATAAAATTGAAGAGCCTGAATATAAGGAAATCACAGAAAATCTGCTATAGGAAAATCCCTCGGTAAATATTCTTTAAATGGGAAGATCCTGTAAATACCTTATAGTGTTAGCATAATGAAATCTTTTGTCTTCCTTAAAAGTAATCATTCAAATAATTCCTGGGAAAACGTGTTCCTTGGTGAGCCATGAATTATTGTTCTGATTTTAAAATGCCTTAATTAATTGGAGAGATTAGTATATCTTCTTTGCATGTGGTAGACTCAGGTCCCATCCCTGGTACCAAATGAGGTCCCCTGAACCCCATCTTGCACAGCCCGGAGTAATGCCTGAGTGCTTCTGGGTATTAGCCTCCCCTCTTCGCCATGATTCTTAAATATAAGTTTTCCTGGTACGGTTTTGTGACTTTCCGAGCAACCGGTTGTTAATTGTCTCCAACAGAAAAATAGCACAGCTATGTGTGAGGTGAAGAAAATTAATTATTATTTACATAATTATGCAAAAGAAGCTTTTTCACACTTTTCTTTCATGCAATAAACACAAAATACATCAACTCCTGAAAGTCCCCCGTTTTCTTCCCTGGGTTTACTTAGTATGACATTGACATTTGGAAACCTCTCACTATTTAAGCCTAACTTTCTTCAGAAATATTTGCAATTAGTTTTTGACAAATTAATCCCTGTCTTTTGAACATTCAGTTAGACTGTTTTCTCTGCAACCTATTTTTTTTTTCAGTCACTATCTATCTTTCTAGTTGCCAAAGTGAACACCATCAACAGATTGGAGGTTGAGAGTGGTACAACCGCAGTTTTACAGTGGCGCTTGGAAAGGAAGGAAAACAAACTCCAGGCAGCAATCTGAGCAATGAGGCATCTGAAAGGAACTTCAGACCATTACTGACAGCAGCCAGGGAAAGAATTTCTTTACGTAATATAGTTCCACTGCCTTTGTGAGTTTATTTGGATTTCCTAGGCCTTCATGAGGACTCAAGGGATTCCTAAAATAAAATCTACAGAAGGCATCCTTACCTGCGCTCAACTCAAAAATAGCTTTGTGATTTAATAGAGAACTTTAGCTTTTCCCTGGCCCTGTGCTTGGGAACATCTAACTATTTGAGCCAACTTGTTTTAAAAGTTAGCAACTCTACCATATCCCTTGAAAATAGAAACTTTTCAATATTTTTTGCAGAGTTTAACATTTAGTCCCAATCATTTTTTAGCTTTGATATTAACCCTGAACTCTAACAACATTGATCTGACATTATTGTGCTTGGAATACGTGTGTGGGGGTGGGGGGAGAGGGTGTGCTCAAGTAATTCCGTCTGTATACTCACTTACTACCGATTGCATTGTAATTTTTCTTTTCTTATCTCTAACTTTGGTTTACCTAAATTGAACCTGCATATCTTAGCTACATAATGAATGCTCATTAGATAGCAGTCTGATATTACCATTATGTTGCCAGGGATCTTTGAATATCTTAGACTTTGAAGACTTTTAATATTTGCCTTTACATAAATGACTGGTTTTATTTTTATTGTAGCTTTTAAATCCCTTAAAAAAATTGTTTGATGAGGCTTGTAGATGGTTCAGTAGAATTAAAGTCCTACCTTTCAAGCATAAAGTTGTCCCTGGTGCTACCCCAAAGTACTAAGCAGAGTCCAGGCCACTTTTCTGTTTAGAAACCTTTGACACTTCAACAGTCCTTAGTCTCTGGAACACCATAGCCAGAGGTATCTGAGCACTGTAACTGGAATGTGTGACCTTGGAGCTCCATGTGCATATAGCCATGCATGTGACCCTCTCAGAGCAAGAATAACTCAGCACTGTAAGTCAGTGAACACCACAATCTGGGGTGTGTGTGAACTTTGGTTGTCACAATAGCAGCAGAAAGGGACAAGGAAAAAGAATTTTTTCACATCATTTCATGAAATTATTTTGTAGGGGTTTCTTTTTTTAATTTATAAGTGACAATACTTCTATTTGGTGCATTATTTTATATCAAATTTGACTGAATTTAGTGAAACTCTGCCTTTTTCTCCCTAAACTCAGGATTACCTCCCCCATCTTCCCCAGAACAAGTTTATCGTGGGCTGATTAGTGTTACTCTAAACTCATGTGGTCACAATCAGCTTCATTTTCTCAACTATTAATCCAATGTCATTCTAAAATTTTTACTATTTTTTGGAAGCACCTTTACACTTCTGGTTTTTTCCTTTAATTCCTCTTTTCATGTCCCCCACTGCTATCAATTGTCCCTTGGTTATCTCCCTACGCTTCCACATCCGCACACAACACCCCCACATCACTCAAACCCTTTCTCCTTGCGAGACTCCCTCATTCCTCAACTTCATCTCAAATTCAGTAAAACTTTGTTTAATGAATACTTTAGCAAATTACAAAAATGTCTATCGTGAGTTTTCACAGTTGCCCAGGTAGAAAAAGAGGTTGTTGATTCTATTACTCAGAGAGCAACTGATTGGTTTGGGGGTCTTGCTTCTGCTTATTCTCCCATATAAAACCATAATTGTAGGGCCATTTTCTGTATACTTCATGCAGCTGTCATAGTTTTCAGTGACAGAAAGAAAAAACGGTGCTGAGATCAGTGCTCCTACCCAAGCAGAATAAATCAGATATGAGGATGGGAATAACATCTGTTAGGAGGAACAAGGGCAAAGGCCTTGTAGGTTTTGCCAGGCTTGTTTTATTTTGTTTAGACACCATGATTTACATCATCATTTACAATAGGCTTTCAGGCATGCGATGCTCCCACCTTCAACCTCACCCTTGTCCCCATTCCTCCACCAGTGATCCCAGATTCTCTCTTATCCCCCAACATATATTTTTTCAAAGAATGTGTTTGCATCTTGTGGATAATACCTAACAGTGGGATCATCAGGCCATATAGTATCCCTACTCTTAATTTTCTGAGGAATATCCATAATGCTTTGGATAGGGGCTGAACTAGACAACATTCCCACCAGTCATGCATGAGAGTTTCTTTTTCTCCACAACCCCACTTGACATGACATTCTTAGCAGTGTGAGGTGACATATCATGATCTTCATTTGGATTTCCATTATAATAAGTGATGATGAATACTTTTTCTTATGCCCAATGGCCATCTATCTGTATTCTTCAGGGAAATGTCTGCTTATTTCTTCTCCCCATTTTATAATGTGGTTATTGAGTTTATTGATGTTGTTCTTTGTACTTGTCTTTATAATTTGGATATTAACTCTTCATTTTATATATTACTTACAAATATTTTGTCCCAATCATAGAATTTTTTTAAATTTTTGCCCATGCTTATAGTTTGATGCAGTCCCATTTATTTTTGTTCCTGTTGTCTTTGTCATGAAATCATGTCATTGAAAATACCTTTAGGGACTGGAGCAATAGCACAGCGGGTAGGGCATTTGCCTTGTACACGGTCAACCCGGGTTTGAATCCCAGCATCCCACATGGTCCCCTGAGCACCGCCAGGAGTAATTCCTGAGTGCAGAGGCAGGAATAACCCCTGTGCATTGCCGGGTGTGACCCCAAAAAGCAAAAAGCAAAAAAAAAAAAAAAGAAAAGAAAAGAAAACACCTTTAGTCTAAATCCTAGCATGTTCTGCATATATTTTTCTCAATATATTATATCTTTTATAGTGTTCCCGGTGCCACATAATCCCATCAACGGTCAAGATCCAAAGACTATAATAAAACAAAGCTACCAGAAGAGAGCGACCTGCACCAGGCTTTCTTCACTGGGACCCCTCAGAGGGGGGCGGGTTGAGTTTCCCTCCCCACCCCAAGCAGAGCCCTGGCAGCTGAAAACCTCCAGAACCCCGCAATAGCCATGCTCAAGGTCACTCTCCAAACACTCGGACGAGCCTCATGCATGAAAGAGCCAGCAGAGGAACCCAGGTGTGAGGAATCTGGAGCTGAGATCTCCAAGCCTGCTCGGATCAGGACTGGGCCCCCTCCACCCAGATCCCCAATTTTCCAGTAGTTTGGCAGTCACACCCAAAAATTACCCCTGGTGCCACATAATCCTATCAATGGCCAAGATCCAGAGACTGCATAAAACAAAGCTCCCAGAAGACACAGCCACTTCTCGGCCACACGACCTCTTATAGTCTAGCCCACTGATATACCTAAAGCAGCACACATGTGTTTGGTTTTGACATACTTGTTTGTATTCTCTGATATACATTCTCTGTCCCTCTCAGAGAACCCATAAAGCTACCAAAAGTATTCCACCCACACAGAAGAGCCTGGAAAGCTCCCTGTGGTGTATTTGATATGCCAAATACAGTAACAATAACAGGTCTCATTCCCTTGGCACTTAAAGAGCCTCCAATCATTGGGAAAGATGAGTTAGGAGAGGCTGCTAAAATCTCAGGGCTGGAATGAATGGAGACATTACTGGTGCCCACTCAAGCAAATCAACGAACAATGGATGACAGTGAAACAGTGATACAGTGATGGTATAATCTCAAGGTCTTTGATCCACAGTGAATTGACTTTTTTAAGGAGCAAGATACAAACCCAGTTTGTTTTTTCCACATAGCTATCCAGTTTTTCCAACACTATTTGTTACAGAGAATATCTATACTCCATGGATCTGGCTCTTTTATTTATCATAAATTAACTGACAGTATATCTGAGGGTTTATGATTAGTATTGAATTCTAATTCACTTGTCTATCTGTCTCTCATTCCAGTATCATGCCTGTTTTGATTACTCAATTTAATGTATAGCTTCAAGTCAGGAAATGCAATCATTGAGGGGGATTTTATAGGAGTACTTTGGCTCTTAATTAAGACCCTATAATTCCCTACAGTTTTTAGATGTGTAAGACGGGTAAAATAAAGTTGTGGCCATATTAGTTGGCAGCTTGGTTCCGAAGGTGGCCTGTTCAGTGAAGACAGGGAAGGAAGTTCCTTTTGGCTGAGCTGAAATGGGGGAAAGTATTCCAGCTCCCTAGGCAGAGCTGAGATGGGCAGTGGCTAGCAGGGGCCAGAAGGGGTAAAGTGTCTGTGCACTGTCTCGAGTGGTGGCAGGTCTCATGGGGATAGGAGAGAAAATTTCTGTAGCCAAAATCAGAAGGTGGGGGAAGGAGTGAGAGGGAATGACTGTCAGGTTTGTGTTTTTAAAAACTAGCATAATGAATTCAAAAATCATTTTTAGATGAAGATGATTTTCATTTTAAAACAAAGATCATTGCCCAGCAACAGATATGGTTGTAGTAGAAATTTAAGGTATGTTCAGGATAAATTCAATTCCAGAGACAAACATTGAAATGTCAACAAAGATTGTTCTAATTAATTTTATGTTACCTGAAGCACTAAATGGATGCCCATGCGGGTGGCCAGTATCCAAAAGGAGGTGACTCTCATGCTTGGCATCTTCGTGTACCATTGACTCACACTAAGTCCATGCTGACAAATATGTAGCAGTTGAGGTGCTCATTGAGTACTGGTCCAAGTCCTTCTCAAAGCCCAACCTCCAAGAAGGGCAACATTGAGCTGGGCTTAAGAACTGAAACTGACACATAGCTGTAGGAAATGTCTTGCCCATCCAGGCTGTCTACAAGAAGAAAGTCAAGGTTATCACAGAGGAGGAGAATATTTCCAAGGTCTTTGCTAGTCTACATGATCTGTGCCAATGCCCTTGGCCTCCAGGTAAACGGACCAAGGAAGCTGATTACCAGGATGCTGAAAAAGAAAAAAATTAAGTGTTCTTATTTGAAACAGGAAAAATAAACAGAAGACAACTAGAGGATACATACACACTAGCAAACAGCACCTGTTTACTAAGTGTGCCCTGGAGTTCAAATTATACAGAAAGAAAGGAACCTAGTAAATCTTCAGCATTTTGTCTACAATAAAAGGAAATCAATGTCTCTAAGTAACTCTTTGTATAACCTACACTAAAAAAGTTGATACTGTATATTACTCTGATGACATTCCTAAGGGGGAAATAGTTGCAAAGAAAAATGAAATGTTTTAATTAATGTATTCAGTGTACATAGTGATTCAGCAAGATGAGTAGAATGAGATTAGAAGAATGACCCAGAGAAAAATTCCAGGAGAATGGGTCCAGAATATGCTTAAGATAATCCTCTCAAATATCCTGCTGTACCCACCCTCTTTTTATTTTATTTTTTAAAGTTTTTCCATCACATCTGGTGATGCTCAGGCTCTGTGCTCAGAAATTCCTGGCTCTGTGCTCAGGAATTACTTCTGGCAAGTTGAAGATCAAACCTGGGTCGGTTGTGTGCAAGCCAAATGCCCTGTCTGCGTACTATCACTCCAACCTCTTCCTCTCTATTTTAGCAACTAGCCTCCTTAAACCTGATGCAGAGTGCTCACCCATTCCCCCAGGTTAAGAGAATAGCAGGAGAAGGTTCTTGACCTCTCACACACTTTCTACTAAAGGATACCTATGCCTCAGTTTCTCCGACTCGCCATGCATGGCCTGCCCTTTCCTCAAATAAGCTCACAAGTGAATTTGCTCATCTTATCTCAGTTTAGCTGTCTTTAATCATGACTGCCTGAGAACATAAACTTGAGTGCATTATAAAAACAAGTGCCTCTAGGCATATTATCTCAGTTTTTGTGCAGGAAAAACTAAGGACTGGAGTGAGGACATCCCAGTGTCTTACCCTGCATATGTCAAGTTTTGCCTTTACAACTAAAACTGGCATCAAGTAAGATTCAGCCTTGCCACCATAAGTGTGTGCATTGCTCGTGGGTCTGTGAGTTTTCTGAGCTTAGTTAGAGCTGAGACTCCAGCTTCTCCTCTGTCATCCTCATTCTGGCTAAGGAGCAGAGGAGCACAAAGGGCCAAACACACTCCAAAAGCACACTAAAAGCGAGAAGTTTGCAAATTGCCACATCTGGTGACATAAATTGGTCTAGACCAGTCTTATAGCAAAGACAAAACATAAAAAGTAACAAAACACACAGTTTGTATAAGATGCTGCCAAGTCGGTGGCAAAAGGGCATAATCCTTATATAGAGTGGATTTATTGGAACAATAATCTAGTGTTCTACAAAATCTAATATGCTTTTTAAGTGCATGTGCTGTTTTAGATCTGGGCTGATTCTCTGTTTCAACAGTAATACGAGTTTCCTTCCCCCTCCAGCTTTAACTGAACATGTTTTAATACCTCTGCAAAAAGACTTGGAACAATTTATCTCTCAGTCCCTTCTTCCAAATGGACCAAACACAGGTTTCAGTAAATTGTCCCCACAACAGAAATGGACTGTCGTTTCCCTTGAAATGCCATTGAACTTTGTGTGTACACAATTTGTTTTAGCTCTTGCTTCACCTTTAATATCTCATGATCTTGACTTTATCTTATGCTCCTTAAACAAGTTTTCCTAGTACACAACTTCTAATTGCCAGTTATTTTCTCTCAGAACATTAAGATAACCTTTTTCTGGAGTCATACCTTGTTTTAAGGAGTCTCCGCTATGTATTTATTTGTATTTGCACAACCTACTAGAAATTTATCTTTCTAAGGTCTGCAATCTTTTTTTTTGGTTTTTGGGACATACCAGGTGATGCACAGGGCTTATTTCTGGCTCATGCACTCAGGAATAACTCCAGGCAGTGCTCAGGGTACCATATGGGATGCTGGGAATTGAACACATCAGCCATGTGCAAGGCAAATGCCCTACCTACTGTACTATTGCTCCAGCCCCTAGGTCTGCAAATTTTACAGAAAAATATATGCTATTAACTCCTAGATACTTTCTCTTTATTTCTCATTGTTCTGTCTTTTGTGGACTTTAGCTATATGTTGAAGCTTTTTATGCTTCCCATCAAAACTCCTAACTTCTGTCATTTTTTTTCCATTCTCTTTTTATTTGTACTACCTGCTGGGTAGTACAAATTACCACTTAATTCCCACTAAATTGCACTTAATTTCTATTACAACCTTTGATTCTCAATTGTCTTCTAACAGTTATTTTAGCCATCGCTATTGTGTTTTTAAGTTCCACAAATCATTTTATTTCTAAAAAAAATTCTTTGTTTTTTAATATCTTTATTTGATACTCATTTTGAATTGCCACATGTTCTTTAAACATTTTACATTTTATAGTTCATGATGGATTATTTTAATATTTTTAATTTTATGGTACTAAATCTATAGCTTTTATTGCTGTTTGTATTTATACAAATGTATTCGATTTATCTTTGACAATATTTAGTTAATGTTGATCTGGGCAAAACCTCCAGACTTACACTAGGATTCTGTCTGTAGGATTTGTGTTTCTTCACATGGTGCTAGAGAGTGTTCCTTCAACAGCACTTGACTTAGCCTTCTGGGGAGGCATATATTGATCACTAAGACCTTTACATTGATCCAAAGCACCATCTAAAAGTTGCAGGGCTAAAATTCACATTTGTTCAGAGGAGCAGCTTGTTTTTTTACATTTGTTTATCATTCCTCATTACTGTTTCAGTATTTTTGTAATATCTTATGATTTCTCTTTATACTTAATTTTCCTCTTTTCAAATAATCAGTTTAGGAATGATTCAAATATTGTTTTATACAGGAACTATTATTTTAAAGTTTAAATGTCTTTCAGAGTATCTGGTGTATTGCCAGTGGTGAAGGTTTTGATGGTATTTTATATTCTGGGTTTATAATGCTGCTCCTAATAGCTGAACTGGTCAAAGTTCAAATTCCCAAACAAATTAAGCACCATTTAAATTTTTTCAAACACAGAACATCTGAGTTAGAATATTTAACATAGACTCTCTTGCTCAAAACGAACCCTCTGTCAAGACAGATTTGTTTAACTTGATTGGCACTATACTAAAGAGACAGGTGATTAGGTTAAATTGGCTCCACCTAAACAATTCAAATTAATCTGTTTCCACTGCTAAAGTATTATTCAAATCCCCAGTCTTACTGAACAATGAGTGAATGATAAAATCTCACATAGAAGGCTAATATGATTATAATCACAAATTCTTGGGATGGCTATAATACTAAGGTTTTATTATAACTTTATTTGTGGGAAGGAGATGATTCTGATGAACAGTGTGATTGGTGCTGTGCTATTATGAGCTTGCATTATCATGCATGTTATTCTATAATTTATTTGTTGGAAGAAAACTCTTATCTATTGTTAAAGAATATTGAAAATCATGTCACTGTCCTTGAACAGAAAGTAATATTCAACAGTGAATGGCTGAGGTTTTGTGAATAAAAGACTAGACAGCCTATAGGAGTAAGCTCTATTTACAAGATATTCAGGTATTCGACATAGAGGTAGTGTTTATAAGTACCTTGACTGAATACAAGGTATTTTGGCAAGATAGTGGGTTATAATATATACTCCAAATTGCACAGTTCTGATAGTGTATTAAAAGCAGGATTTTCTAACCATATTAAAATTAATTGCTTTCTAGATATCAGAAACTAATATGCAACACTTGTTTCTAATATATGAATACAAGTTATAGTACAAGTGAAGAAAATATCCCTATCCATGCCCAAAGATAAGGAATTAAATGATTAACATATTACTGCCTCAATATTTCTTTGAATGAGTCAGAATTATATCAAGTTGTGTTATATAGTAATTAATTATATTTCATGAGCTCTTATACTGCTATTGTCAAAAGAGCTCCTCACCGGAGACTCGGATCACTGTATCACTGTCACTGTATCACTGTCATCCCATTGCTCATTGATTTGCTCGAGCGGGCACCACTAACATCTTCATTTTTGAAACTTGTTGTTACTGTTTTTGGCATATTGAATATGCCACGGGTAGTTTGCCAGGCTCTGCTGTGTGGGTGAGATACTCTCGGTAGCTTGCCGGGCTCTCCGAGAGGGGTGGAAGAATCGAACCCGCATCAACCACATAGAAGGCAAACGCCTTCTATGTGCTATCGCTCCAGCCCCAGAGACCGGGATAAAGAAATTAATTGATTTAGATAAGAATCAATAAAATATACTTGTGCAAATTTGAAGTTAATGTTCAGAGATGAATCTCTTTTTGTTTGTTTGTTTGATTTTTGGGTCACACCCGGTGATGCTCAGGGGTTACTCCTGGCTCTGCACTCAGGAACTACTCCTGGAGGTACTCAGGGGACCATATGGGATACTAGGAATCAAACCCGGGTCGACCGTGTGCAAGGCAAACGCTCTACCAGCTGTGCTATCACTACAGCTCCGATGAATCTCTTTTTAATATGTTCCTTTCAACTCTATGTGAAACACTTTCTGTAGCTTTCTTAAGAACTATGTCTCAAAAAAGAGTAGATTTAGCATTCTTAATTTAAGCACTTATTATATCCATATGTACATTTCAACTATTTCAGTTTCGGTTCAAAATACTATTTATTAAAACTAGATAAATGAAAGTTAAAATATATTGAATCAAACACATTCACAATACTAGTGCTTTCTTGCTTTTAAAAGCCACCAATAAACAAAATATGTTATCAGCCTTGATTTGTAATTATTGGATTCTGACTTTGTGGTATTTTGAAAATAAACCCTGAAATGCCTAACAGAATATTGTTTTGATTAAATTTTTAGCAATTAAAATGCATTCATAAGATTTGATCTTCATAAAGAAGTCTAAACTAAGTTCCTGAAATCTTGACATTTCTACTTCTCACAGATTTAATTTCCACAGGCTATGTATTTAAATTTCTAATAGACTTACAGTGGGCAACTCATGGCATTTAATTGCACCAAAAATATTCAAAGTTTTCAAACAAGAAACTAGAATCCATCATCTTGGCAGACTACAAAATATGAGAAATCAAGGTAACTGATAAACCTTGCTTTTAAGAAGTGAAATAAGGCCATTAAAAAATAAAAAGGTGCTTCAGATGTAACAAAAAGTCTCAGAATATTTATTTTCACCTTTTATTTCTTTGTTGTTCTCTCTCTGTTTTTTTGAAAAATCACAAGATAATACATCTAAAATACATCGGGAAGAGTCTCAGTAAATGTATCTCACTTATTAAAAGAGAAATGAACCAACTTCATTGCCTGATAAATAGACTATTCTTATGCCACCTTATGTAAGGGCTTATTCTGTCAAAGTCTGGAATGAAAAAAAATAGAAAAAATAAAGTATTTCTTAACCATATGATTTGTGGTGACAAGAAACCTTGTGTTTAAGACATGATAACAACATAGAAGAAAATCTGTGACACTCAATTACAAAATCCTCTGTCCAAATCAGGACTACAAACCATTTTATATGGTTCATGGACATTTCTGAACTAGTTGAATGTATGCAATAACATTAAAATTTTAGAATGTCTTTTTTGAGAAAATGTTACGATTACCTTGGAATCAACAGAATCTACAATCAAAAGTCCCTTTCCAAATTTTAACATACATCAGCTGTGTTATTTTAGAAACTACCTTCTGGATGTAAGATATAATTTCAACTAGTGTTTTCCTAAAGGTGTGCAACACAGAACTGAAAAAAAGAACAAACTTACTCATTTGTAAAAAGGAATATGATTATAGAAAAAAATTAATTATAAACTAAATAAACACAAGGGCATATATTTTAATTACTATGTTGTTTGAAACATTAAGTACTTTTGAGTGAAGTAGCAATGTATTTGATAAAAAGTAGCTTCTGTCATTTGCTCTTGCATAAACAATATGCTTGTAGCAGTTTAATTATCTATTAAGTGTAAATCTATATCCATTCATGTTTAAGGACTTCTGTACGTGCTTGGACTTAAATTAAAGCAAATGGCACCACATACTTTGAAAGGAAATTTTTAAGTGATTAAAAATGGTTTTTGCTTAATAACCCAAAGTCTCACTGCATATACTATAATCAATAAATGACCAGAATACAACTGTGGATTTAAATGAAACAACGCAAAAGAGAAAGAACCAAAAAAAAAAAATAGCTTATAGTGATAAAAGACTCTCTTCATGCCAGTGAAGACCCAGCTCTGAGCATGCTCAGACACATGGGAGGCACCAAAATTACTATATCAGAACTTCTGTGGTAAAGGGTTAGGTCTAATGACTCAATCGCTGCAAACCTATTGTTATTTTTCTGGTGTTGAACATCTATTCAGCCTCAGACTGATCGCAATGTTCCTTCTACTTCATCTTATTGTTCTGATAGATATCAAAGGTAAGGCTGCTGCTTTCTCACTAGAATGGATGCAATGAAAAATATATATAATATTTCTAATTTATTTTATTATATTTATAATAGCATAGCATTTGACTCATTGCATCAGCTTTGAGCTATCATTGTCATTTTCACTAATTGCTTATAGTCCTGTCCTAGCAATTTCTACATGCAACAAATTATTTTATGGAAACTTGCCTTATATATGTTATTAAAATTATAGCTGAAGAATCCTTTTAAAATATTATCTAAACACCAATTGCAATGGGAAATATTGTTATTCTTGTTAAAAAAATATGTAGCATCAATAAATTCAATTTTATCTTGTGGAATTTCAACCTGTTGATATACGTTCATAAAGTGTGCGTAATTGCTAGCTGCTACATTTCACTGAGAACAGAGTTAAGCTGAGAACTGCAAAGTCACAGACAAATCTGAAAATGCAGACTTTTAAAAAAGAAAACAGTTAAAATTAACAAAATCATACTTTTTTAGATACTTCCCTGCTTTTAATCTTTAAGCAGTTTTATTTCAACCAAGTGGTTCAGTTTTAAGTACTGGTACTTCAATTTCAAAACTGAAAAATATTTAGTCTCCTCTTGTCTCTAAAGGAGAGAAATACACTTTTGCTGTTCTGAGCTTGTATACTTGAAAACTCTCTATTCATTGTACCCCCCAAGAAACTAAATGTATTAATTATTATTCAAAAATGTATCTAACTTTATAGTTCTTTTAAAGGCTTTTGATAAATGTGAGAATAAAAGCTAGAATTATAAATTATTTTCTTTAAAAAATCACTAAGTTTTTAAAATATTAAATAGTATTAGAAAAATCAAAGGACATACTTTAATTATAAAATGAAATGCAAAATTTTCAGCAATATTTAAAACTTTTAGAAAGTAAAATCACTTTAAAATATTTTTAAATAAAAAATAAAAATGTTTTAAAAAATGTTTATATTTTAACGAAATTTGCTAAAATTAAA
Source organism: Sorex araneus (assembly GCF_027595985.1). Taxonomy (NCBI): domain Eukaryota; kingdom Metazoa; phylum Chordata; class Mammalia; order Eulipotyphla; family Soricidae; genus Sorex; species Sorex araneus. The sequence continues at coordinate 237,460,947 of NC_073302.1, read as the reverse complement.
TAAAACTCTTATTTTCAAGTTATTTCAAAATATTGAAATACATAGCATGATTTTCATTTTGTGTTTTAATTTCTCTTACATGCAAATTTAAGGATTAAGAAACCAGCATATTATTTTATTTTGCATGAAATGCAGATGTAGAAAGCAGTGTATATCTTTAACTGAAAGTCTGTTCTCAGAAGTTCACATCCTTTACACATTTGTGATTTGTGTTATACTATTTCCCAGATTAAAGAGTTTTAGGGTAAATTCTTAAATACTAGACTTTACATAGAGATCATCTGTTCCCTTAAAAATTATTTTAAGTACAGGGATATAACTATAGTTATATACATATAGGTATAGATTGAACTCTCGTATTATTTTCTTTTGATACATCTAACAGATTTATGAGAAACATCTATTACTAAAAAAACATTTTAAGATTTACCAAATAGCAATAGTTTTCTTTAACTTATAAGAAAAGGGGGGGAAAAATCTTTAAAGATAATTTCTGTTTACTTTTTATTTCTAAGTAAATGCCATGTTTCCGATCTATGATATCACCTGATAAATATTGATGAATTTAAATTCTCTGGAAAATTTTTTTACATTACATTACTTTTAATTGTTAATTTAAACCTTTGTATTTATTGTCATCTATTTTCTAATGTTAATCATATTGATCAGTGCTTAATAACTTATAAAATCAAGCATTTCTACATAGTGAATTTTCTTCTTCACAATAAAATCACTAATGGTTAAAGCGATTAGGCTAAACCAAAAAAGTAACTAAGAGTTATGTAAGAATAAAATAATGTTTTTAAATTTAAATAAATATTTGTGATAGAATCCTAGACCCAATCTAAACAAAAGAAAGGAATTAAATGATTGTCTTTTCTCTTTTGAACATTATCACCCTTAAATGCCCAATAAATGAATGTAGTGACTTACTTAAGCTAGCAACAATTTACAAGTAAAGATAATATATCTTATTATCATCATTTTCTAGGTGCATTTTTTATCAGCTTATTCACTGAATATTCTCGTTACTTAATATCAAACCACTGCCCTTCCCTGCAAAAAAATAAAAATAAATAATAATACTTTTCTGGAAAACTTTACTGATAAAAATCATGGTTTAATGTGAGAAATTAAGAAAATGAAGCACATAGAGTGCTACTTAGTAATCATCAATTGCACTTTCTAAACAACCTGCTTTTATCTTCATAAAACGCGTTCGGGAGCAGTTTGAGCCATTTTTGAAGTGAGCAGTATTTGACTGCCCTCTAATGGGCACATTCAAACCTCAGCTTGGAGTTTTATCCTTTCCAAGAAAATCACTTCGATTTGGTCGCTATGACTTGAAAAGAAAAAAATCCAACTAAATTTTAATTTCACACAATTATAGCCATGCTGCTGATAGCTCTGAAATCAATTATATTGCAAGCAAGTCGTACTGTGAGGCTGAAGCGGCGCCACTAATGAAAAGGAAATTTACCTGCTTCAGGACTGAATGTAGTTTACTGCAGGGAAGGAAGGGAAATACCAAAAACCCAGAAGTTAAAACCATTTGTGATATATAATTCTAACTATTCTGATGAAATTAATTGTGCAACATGCATCTATTCATTTGTTCATCTTCTTGCAAATAGGCATGACTAGAAGTAATAGTAAAAAAGAAAATCTTTAATGACTCCTGAAATTGCAAAATTGGCTGACGCCTAATTTTTCAAGACAAAATTGGGATGCTGCCTTAAACTAATTTTTTAGATGGCATATTTTATGTGCCACTTTAATAAATGAATTTTAATAAAATTTACTTAACTAAGAATAGTCCTAAGTACATGGTATATAATGATAGTTGATTGCACAGAGATTTTAGGACTTTATATATTTTAATTTGAGTCCCCAAAATGACTGGTTTTACTTATTTGTTGAACACATACCTTTATATCAGGCAAAATAAAAGCTGTTTAACCTATAAAATTACCTTTACAGAATAGGTGTTGTCTTACACGCGAAATAGTAGCATTTAGAGGCACAATAATCTAAAACAAGTATCATTTTCTCATGCCTCTTTTTGCAACTATTCAGCATGTAAAGAAGAGAAAGCATCTCAAATAAATTTCAGTGGTCTTATGTATCTCATGGTGTCACAAAGCCAAAATAAAATGATTCATCTAGAGCTCAAACGGTAGGGATTTCTGCATGGAATTAATGTTTTAAAAATATTTAGAAGGAAATTACCACTGAAAAATTAACCTTACACTAAGTAAAAACAAGAAAAGGAAAAGAAATATATATATATGTAGACATACATATAATGTGATCAAGAAGATTATAAAATTCTAGTTCCTTTATCCTATTGTTCCTGCTTTCCACTGTCTTCCATTTATTTCTTTCCCTGTCCTCCGCCCCCGCAACCTCTGACTCTGCTCACTTCCCAGCACTTTTATTCATCCCATCCTCACCTTTGCATACGACCTGCCCGACGACACCTCTTTCTTCCTTTCCTGCATCTCTGTGCTGTCTCTTGTTTCCCGGCTTTGCCACCACTGAAACTTTCTTCTCCTGTCTGCTTTAGGAACTCTTGCATTTTGGTGTTGATCTTCTCCAGCTCACGCTACAAGCGTCTCCACCTCCCTTTCTCTCCAATTCCCGTATGTGCTCCATGGTGATGACTATGTGTCCTTCCATTTTTACCTCCTGGTATTTCTAGCCTGATATTCTTTTTCAGTCTCCCTCACCTCCAACAGCAGGCCTTACCCAGCCCTCTCTCTGAGATGTTCATATGTATATATGTCTCCCCTCTGGGGCTTTTAAAACTTTTTGTCATTTGGTTCTAGCCCCAGGTCTAGGGTCTCTTGGCCTGGAGTCAGTCAACACTTTTGTTGTTCATATTGTTAGAACAGGAACACAAACAAAAGTAAGGGAGTTCTTAAAAATACTGCAACTTCAGCATTGGCTTTCTTTTGGTTTTTGTTGTTGTTATTGCTGTTTTAAGGTACATAGTGGTTTGTCTACAAATCTGAAATTGATAAAACTCTGCAAACTGAAATATTGGACCCTTACCTACAAAACCTGGTCAGAATAGACCAGGGGCATTTTAGAATCTCTATTTATATAACTACTCAACATTTCAGACTTTGTGCTGAAAATATAGAGAAATACCAATACATTTTGTTATAGAATTTTTGCCCCAGAATTGATAAGAAAATGTTATATGACTTATATAACATTTATATATCTTATATATCTGTATATATCTATATATCTTATATATCTAAGTTCCTGCATTGTATTAACTTGTAAAATTAAAGAAAAATATAAAATTTGAAACATATCTCCTAGAAGGGCTTCAGATGTGTGCATCATGGTCTTGTTGCAGTTGTCATTCTGTTCAGATTGACAATTATCCTTTGCCACATAATTCTTTTGTGACACATGAGTGTTTAGTCTGTTCAAGGAATTTCTTTTTATGTAATAAAATGGGAAAGAGATTTGATGAGAAGAGATCATTTTAAGCAACTCTTCCTCTCATCCCAGTTTATGTATATATGCATTTATTTACTTATTGGATTGGGGGCTACACCTGGCTGTGTTCAGGCCTTATTCCTGATTCTGTGCTCAGGGATGACTCTTGCCAGTACTTGGGGAACCACATGCAGTGCCAGGTAAGAAGTCCAGTGCGTGGATAGGTCCAGAGAATGCAAGGCAAGCTACTTACCCACTCTTTACTTTTTATTCAATCTATTAAATTTTAAAAAGATTACAATGATTCTCTTATTATTCTAAGCATTTAAATATTTCAATGTATTTGTTCTGATTTTATTAATTTCAATTTTTAGTTTATTGTGCTTTCCTTCCATTAATGCTTTAAGAATATTAGTTCCACAGATTATAAACTGTTTTCTAAAGAGCAATCACGGAATTTCCCAGAAAAGAATTCTCCTCCTCCTTTTTTGAAAATCGTAGCTATTTCCAAGGACTTGGAGTTAGCAGAACTTTATTTTAAGTCATCACCCTGATTCTTACAGGTCTTTAACCCCCAGCATACCAAAGAACTCTCAGCTTCAGTCACAACATTGCAAAAAATATATATGGGTTCAGGATTACAGCCCCCACTGTTTTGGTAGCTGTATGCATGAATGAGGCACTCAGCGCCTCTCAGAAGCACCCCTGAGGATCTGCTAGACCTGTTCCATAAATGGAAAAAACAATATTGCACATTCTCAAAATACAATCAGACTTTCCCTGCTGTAAGATGCTAATTTCTCAGCATCTAAATTTTACTTGAAATGCCTTTGTTTTCTAAATTTGGAAATGGGGCCAGAAAAGTAGAATAATGGGTAAGGCATTGGCCTACACCATATGGTGTCCTAAGCTTCCCACATGGGTCCCCATCCAAGTCCCATCCAAGAGTAAACCCTGAGTTTGGAGCAAGAGTAAGTCAGAACACCATTGTGACCCAAAACCAAATTAATTAATTAATTTGAGGGATTGTAAAGACAAATTAAGTATTTATTAATAAAATAGCTGAACCTACACTGGAACTTAAGATAAACTCTCAACTTATAGCACAACTCAAAAAGTGTAATCAATATCGAGTTTAGCTCTTGCTAATTCTCATTTCTTGGCTAAAGAAATAAGAATTAATTAGCAAGTCCATGGTAAGTGGTTAGGATACCTCTTATGATTTGGAGAAAGATTTTCTTTCTCATTCATCATCTGATTTTCATTATTCACTTTTTTGTTTAACTTTCATCTCTCAATTGACACTGCATCATTTATTTACCTGTATCAAAGCAAGAGTGCTAATTGAGGGTCCTCTACTGTTCCCTCTCCTCTTTCCCACTCTCTGTCTCATTCTTTCTCTTTTTCTTTTCTATCCACCTGGAAATAGTTAGGATTTTTTTTTAATGTTTCACTAAGGATAAAACCCACAGATATTAGTTGGACTACTAGTTGGTCCCTGGATATATAGAGATGATCTAATAATCAACCATCTTTCCCCAGCTATATAGAGTCACCCTGAAAGTAGTCCAACTAGGAAAGCAGCATTGCTTGCCCTTTCAGATGGAATAAGTCAATTATTCCAATTTTCAGGTATCTGATAAATGCTTAAATAGAATCTTTCCAGTCATTGCAGGATTAAAACTCAAATAAGTTTCCTTCTTGACAAAAGTTAAGAAAATTGATAATGCTATATTTTGAGTACTTTATTTTCTAAATTTTAGATAAATTTTAGAAAGTGCTGCTACACTCACTAAATTAATATTTTATTTTAGATTTTATTACTTTATCATATCATTGCTAATGGTAAATAAGGACAGTTTTATTTTTTCTCTTTCTTACCATTATAAGCTTTGGGATTTTGTATATATCCTAGATTTAATAAAGTAATCTTAAATTTGTATTGTCATTTTAAAGTACCTGATATTCAGTCTCTGTAGTTCTTGTCATGAACAAAGTTAAAAATAAGTGACGAGGGGCTGGAGCAATAGCATGGCGGGTAGGGCGTTTGCCTTGCATGCGGCCAACCCAGGTTTGAATCCCAGCATCCCATATGGTCCCCTGAGCACCACCAGGAGTGGTTCCTGAGTGCAGAGCCAGGAGTGGTCCCTGTGCATCGCCCGGTGTGACCCAAAAAAGAAAAAAAAAAGTGACAAACAGGAGAAAATACTGGTGAGTTACAGAATAGTGTCAATCCCCTTAAAGATTTTTGGTAATGTTGCCAGACTCAATTTTCTTTTTCTTTTTAAAGAAAAATTTTGTTGAATATTTGTGAGACTGACTGTTATAAGCTGTTCGGTTTCATGATTACAAAGCATTACTGGGTTTCAGTCATACAATGAACCAACACCCATCCCTCCACCTGTATACATTTCCCACCACCAATGTCTCCTGTTTCTCTCCCACTATCCCCCAACACCCACCCACCACCAACATGCCTCTATGGCAAGCACTTTTCTTCTTTCTCTTTCTCTCTCTTTGTGCATTATTGTTTGCAATACAGGTACTAAGAGGTCATCATGTTTGTTCAGGGTGTTTAGTAATTTTATCGGGAAGGTAAAGCTGGAGTAGCTTTTTTAACTGGGTGGCAAGATGGGGTTTGGATGTGACTGCTGAGACTTCTGGAAGTACAGGAGATGGGGAGGGGTAGATGGGATATATCCCATCCTAACTCTGAGAAAGCCTGGGGATTTCCTCTCTTTAGAGATTTATTTATGGGTCTGTGAAGCATTTTGATTTGCAAGCTTCTGATAAGCGATGAAAGGTAGTCTTATTTAGCTGTTAGCCATCTGTATGTCTTCATTATTTCCTTTGTTTGGGAGCTACACCTGACAATGTTCAGGGCTTATTCCTAGCTCTTTACTCAGGGATCAGTCCTGGGAGGGTCTGGGTGACTACGACGTGGTGCCAGGGATTGAATCTGGGTGGTAGTTTGCAAAGCAGATTGATCCCCTCCCACTGTACTATCTCACTGGTCTCTGTATGTTTTGAATGTCTTGTCAGCTACTTTTCCCCTATTCTGATAGGGCTCTTCATTTTATGGTTGTTAGTTCTGTGAGTGCGTTAGAGATTAACCTTTTGTCACTGTGTGGTGTGCAATGTTTTTGTTTGTTTTAGTGTAGAACCTTTACTGTTTGATGTAGTCCCATTTCTTTGTTTTTACTTTTGTTTTCCCTTATCCAATGGAGTTGAATCAGTGACTCTGTCTCTGAAGTGAATTTCATGGAGAGTTCTGCCTTTTTCCAGTGAGGTATTTTATATATTCAATTCTAACATCAAGGTCTTAAATCCATTTTGAATTCGGTTTTATGGATAGTATGAGGCAAAAGACACACAGAAATATATGTATATGTGTATATAAATATATTTTATCTGTGATTAACAAGTTTTCCCAGCACAATTTCTTGAGTTGATTTTGTTTGCTCCACTTAATGCTTTGAGTTCCTTTGTCATAACTTAACTGCCTATACATCTGAGGGTTGATATTTGATAGTTTTTAGAAATTTATTTTAGGTATTGTGGCTCACTATACTGTTAGCTTTGATTACTATGACTTTATAGTATAGTTTAAGGTCAAGAAATACAACACATTCCTTTTTTTCTCAAAATTGCTTTGACTATTCTTGGGGAGTTCTTTCGTTTGTTTGTTTGGCTTTTTGGGTCACTCCCAGTGATGCTCAGGGGTTACTCCTGGCTTTGCACTCAGAAATTAATCCTGGCAGTGCTTGGGAGACTGTATCCGTTGCTGGGGATTGAACCCAGGTCAGCTGTGTACACAGCAAACACTTTACCTGCTATACTATCACTCCAGCCCCTCTTGGATTTTAAAGATCAATACAAAGCTTGTAGTATATATTCTTCATCCCTGAAGATGCCACTGGTATTTTTGTAAGAATTGCATTGAGTCAGGAATATGCTTTGGGTTTAATGGTCATACTGGCGGTGTGAATTATTCTGAGTCATAAACATGAAATAGTTTTCCATTTCTCTATATTCTCTCTCTTTCTGTAAATAGTGACTTGTAGTTTTTAATGTGTAAATCTTTCACCTCCTTTGATAAACTAATGTCTAAATAGATGATGTTTGGGGACACATTTGTAAATAGGAACATTGTTTCTTTTCATTTTTTTCTCTTCTAGATTGTTGTATGCATGTAGGAATACAATAGATTTTGCGTTGATTTTACGGCCTGCTGCTTTACTACGTTGGATTATTTCTCACAGTGCTTCAGTGGAGTTTTGAAGGTTTTCTCTATATATCATCATGTTTCTCTGTGTATCATTATCACTACAAATAGTAATAAGTTGACTTCTTTTCCAATCCAAATCTTTTCAATTTCCTTTTCTTGCCTAACTTCAGTGACTAGAAATTCCTATACATTATTAGCTTGGAGGCCTCACCCAGCGATTTTTAGGAGCTGAGTCTCGGTGGTCACTAAGAAAATTCTCTATTTTCTTTTCATCTGTTGAAATTGCCCACATGTCAACATTATTGGAAATTTTTTTATAGGCCAAGAACTATGCAGTGCTTTACTAGCATTAGCTTGTCTCATTCCCAAAACATATCCAGAAGAAAGAATTTACCAAGTAATTTTTATATAAACCCTTAAAGCTTTAAGGAACTAGTTATGTAAGTTGAAGTCAAACATCTAGTGAGTGGAAAAGAAAATTATATTCTAGGTTTGATGGTTTCCAGGATATTTTATTATAATAAATATTTTTAAATAGTGGGTCATATCCCATTAAGTGGCTCATAAGTAGATCAACATAGTGGCTTGTGATCCTTTTTCAAGTAAATAAGAGAGATTAGAGCTCATATCACATAGTAAAGGATCAGGATATCTCAACAAATGTGTGTATATGTGTGTGTGTGTGTGTGTTTTGAATTGTGATACAAAACTTATTTATGTAAACCACTCTCTTTAAAAATTCCAAAGCCACTACACAAAAATATATGGACTCACAGTCATTAGTGCTCCAAACACAGGAGGACTAGTCATTTTTATAAATCTGCCATCTGTGGAAATCATCACAAGAAAAAGATTAAGAGATTTAAAAATCTATAACTCAGTATGCCTCTTCCTGTGTGAATAGGTTTAGCAAGCCAAGCCCAGAGTCACACAGCAATTCTTTTAAAATAGGTCAGGTCTGACAGGTCTTAGACCTGGTTATTGAGAGTAAATCATTCATCTATTACTACAGCAATAACAGGGAAAATATGTTTGGCTTTTGCAAAAAGCAAAAGATTCAGTGGGTAGAAAAGAATCAAAAGTTCCTTTCCTGCCTCAGATAATGTCAGCAGATGCATCAACAAAAGTCCTGGGGAGAGAATGGACTGTTACATCTGCTGCCCCCAAGAGGGTGCCAGACTTTCATTTCTCTGTTGGGTCTTCAGGGTCACCGTGACCAAAGGAGTAATTCACAAAACTATTCATCAAATAATTCAAAACCCTACTAATCCTCTTCAATGATATAAATAAAAGTTTCATATGTACTGTAATTCAGGAATAGCTTCTGTGCCTGAAACTCAAACCCCCTCCCTGAACAAGTGGCATTATTTGTTAAACAAGAGGGGGTTGGGCCAGAGAGATGAAACAGAATAGTTAAGGTACTTGCTTTGCACATAGCCAACTCCAGTTTGATTCGCTTGATGACATACAGTCCTTTTTTTTTTTAAACTGTTCCAAGCACACTTTATTAACTCCTGTCAACAGCTCTATAGTCCTCATCTTGCAAATAAGGGAACTGAAGCAGAGAAATATGGTGCTATCATAGATCACCCAGTATTGTATAGGGAAACTGCATAAGCAAAGCCCTACAAAATTTTATTTAAATAATGTCTTTTAAGGCATTAAGTCTGTCTGTGGAAAGTAATGTCTATATTGATATTTTCTATATTTTCTTTTTTAAAATTTTTTATTTTTTAATGAATCACCATGAGGTACAGTTACAGACTTAAAAACTTTCGTGCTTACGTTTTAGTCATACAATGATAGAGTACCCATCCCTCCACCAGTGCCCATTCTCCACCACCAATGCTCCCAGTATCCCTCCCATCCCCTCCCTATTACCCCTCCCTCCAACCCCCCCCATCCCCAGGCTCTGTGGCAGGTGCATTCCCTTTTATTCTCTCTCTGAGTAAATTTACTCTCTCTCTGAGTCATTGTGGTCTGCAATGCAAGTATTGAGTCGCCATCATGTTCAGTCTATAGTCTACTTTTGGCACGCACCTTCCATTCTAAGAGGGTCCTCCAAACACCATTTACTTGGTATTCCCTTCTCTATTGAGCTATCTTTTCCCCCAGCATATGAGGCCAGCTTCCAAGCCAACCACATACTTAAGCACTGCTAGACGTGGTCTCAAAACAAAAACAATAAACGAGGAAGGATTAGCAAGATATTTTAAGAGATCCTGGTAACCAATCTGGTGGTGCAACACCACACTACAAAGCTGAATTTAACTCAAGATCCTAGGCCTTACCAAGATATTTTCCCAAGAACCAGAATAGAACAGCTTTTATTTCCTCATATTCACACAGAAATGCCTTCAAGTGGAATTCTTCAAGAGCATCGAAGAACTGGTTAAGAGAACGAAGAACCTCCAACTCCAGGCACATCTTTTTTATTCCACCATTCTTCCTGAACTAACATATGCCTCAGAGACCTGGGCCCTATGCAAACAGGATGAGAACACTATTAGGGTATCCCAAAGAGGAATCAAAAGAGCTATGCTAGAAGTATCACGTCTCACTCGATTGAGAGAAGGTATCCAGAGTTCTGACCTCCGTGGACGGTCAAAAATCAGGGATGCTGTCTGGTTTTCCAAGGCATCAAAAATCAGATGGGCCGGACACGTAATGCGATTCAGAGATGACCGCTGGACTAGAGCTGTTAACGACTGGATTCCATGGGACATCAGAAGACCTCATGGCTGCCCACCAACTAGATGGTCAGATTTCTTCGTCAAATCCCTGAATGAACGATTTGAGGCTCTTCCTGTGCCTGGAGCAAGCAGATATCATTGGGCTGCACTAGCACGCAACGGGGACAAATGGAGACATTACTGGTGCCCACTCGAGCAAATCGAAGATCAATGGGGTGACAAGTGATACACAGAAATGATAATACTAATCCATAGTTATTGTGTAAATTAAATAAAATCATTAGTATAATAAACGAATTTACAAATGTAAACTAAACTAAAATTAAACCTCTGACACACAGTAGGTGGTGTCACTCAAAAAATGGGCTGACGAAATGAACAGAAACTTTTCCAAAGAAGAAATCCGAATGGCTAAGAGGCACATGAGAAAATGTTCTACATCACTAATCATCAGGGAGATGCAGATCAAAACAACAATGAGATATCATCTCACACCACAGAGACTGGCCCACATCCCCAAAAACAAAAGCAACCAGTGTTGGCGTGGATGTGGGGAGAAAGGGACTCTCCTTCACTGCTGGTGGGAATGCCGACTGGTTCAGCCCTTTTGGAAAACAATATGGACGATTCTCAAAAAGTTAGAAATTGAACTCCCATTTGACCCAGCAATACCACTCCTGGGAATATACCCCAGAGAGGCAAAAAGGTATAGTAGAGATGACATCTGCATTTCCATGTTCATTGCCGCTCTGTTCACAATAGCCACAATATGGAAAAAACCAGAGTGCCCGAAAACAGATGATTGGCTAAAGAAACTCTGGTATATTTACACAATGGAATACTATGTAGCTGTCAGGAAACATGAAGTCATGAAATTTGCATATAAGTGGATCAACATGGAAAGTATCATGTTGAGTGAAATGAGTCAGAAAGAAAGAGACAGACATAGAAAGATTGCACTCATATGTGGAATATAATGTAACTGAGAAGTACAAGTTGGCAACGATGCAACTTCTGGCAGATATCTCTCTGGACTTAGTTACTAAAATACTAAATTACAGAAACCCAAAACTGAGAGGCTGCTAAGTGTGGTCACTCGACCTCATACTTCTTCATCCTCAGCAATGGAAAACAAATTATCTAATGCTTCCTTTTCAGCAGGTCTGACTTTAGGGGAGAGACTCTCCAAACAATAATAGTGAGTTTTGTTGAAATATTGTATGCAATCAAAGTGAAAGTAAAGTGAAATTTATTAGTTACACAGGCGGAGGGGGGGCTTAGGGTGGGGGGGCTAGGGGCGTGGGGGGGTTGGGGTGTGAGGGGGCGGGGTGGAGCTATACTGGGATTCTTGGTGGTGGAATATGAGCACTGGTGAAGGGATGGGCATTCGAGCATTGTATAACTGAGATTTAAACCTGAAAACTTTGTAACTTTGAAACTTTCCACAATAAAAAATTTTTTAAAAAATTAAAAAAATAAAAAATAAAAAAAAGTTGGTCCTCTATTCTTCTGATAAAATAAGATTATCATAACACCTAATCAAGAATATTCATTACCATGATGCTAACCTTCAGCGGTGTACTAGGAAGAGGTCACCAACAGTCACTTTCCCTTCAGCTAGTCATGATGAAATGCAGTGATGCATCTGGTTACATTCTCCTGAAATCTGTTTCTGTAAAGTTTTATTTTGAACTCATTAACACATTAACTCATTAACACGTACACACATATATTCTTCAATTTTGCTAGACTATTTACTAAGTACATGTTTATTTATTTCCTGAAAATTGCTCTTTCAAAATTGAAAGAATGTCTTTTATTATTTTTAATTCTTTTTATCATTTTTGTTGAGGTATAGGTATTTATAATACTGATAATTATACTTTTCAAGCATCCCAACAGCAGGCCCATCACTAGAAAGCCCACTTCCTTTCTTCAATGTCCCAAAGGCCCCAGCTCCATACTCCCCCCGACCAGTTAGGCTCACTGTCACTGTCACTGTCATCCCGTTGCTCATCAATTTGCTTGAGCGGGCACCAGTAACGTCTCCACTGTGAGACTTGCTGTTACTGTTTTTGGCATATTGAATACGCCACGGGTAGCTTGCCAGGCTCTGCCATGCAGGCGGGATACTCTCGGTAGCTTGCCAGGCTCTCCAAGAGGGGTGGAGGAATCGAACCCGGGTCGGCCACATGCAAAGCAAATGCCCTACCTACTGTGCTACCACTCCAACCTATAAAATATCTCCAGTTCTGATGACTTTGACTATTTCTTGTTGTTTCTTCATATCCAAAATATGAAAGAGATTTTAAATTTTCTTTTACTGTGGAGATGGTGACATCTACACACACATAGACATAAAACTAAATCATGAAACATCACAAAACTGTAAACCCATAATAAATTTATAACATTTTTATTTTCAAGAATCATGTGTCTTTTATCACAGGTATAGAAATTTAAAAAGTTAATCACATGAATACACTACTATGTTTTAAAATTTACACAAAATAAATGATACAAATATATAATCTAGTGAGAGTGAGGAGAATTAAGGAGATTTTGAGGACAAAACTGGAAGAGAGAGGAATTCACTTCAAGCTCCAAAATGGCCCTGGGATGTTAACTGGGAGGTTAATATTACCTGGAAGGATGGAGGAACAGAGGCTCTGAAATATGGAGGTGGACCTGCTGATACTGAAAGAATGTCTTTTAAGTCTAATTTTGGGAAGGCATTATATACACAATTTTATAAATATTAACTATTTCCTTTCTACACTGTCATTCAATCCATCAGTTTTTCAACTCATTTCTTATGTTAATATTCCATTTACAAAAAAAATGCTATTTTTCATTCATCCTGATAGAGGACTTAGGTATTTTTTCTTCTTCTTGGGTCACACCTGGCGATGCACAGGGGTTACTCCTAGCTCATGCACTCAGTAATTACCCCTGGCGGTGCTCAGGGGGCCATATGGGATGCTGGGAATCGAACCTGGATCAGCTGTGTACAAGGCAAACGCCCTACCCGCTGTGCTATAGCTCCAGCCCTGAGGACTTAAGCTTCTTGAAATGCAGCTTAAGCTTCTGATTTGGGCGTTCACCTTTCACACAGCCGAGAGGTGTTTGATTCCTCCGCCCCTCTCTCGGAGAGCCCGGCAAGCTACCAAGAGTATCCTGCCCGCATGGCAGAGCCTGGCAAGCTACCCATGCATATTGGATATGCCAAAAACAGTAACAATAAGTCTGTCAATGAGAGACGTTACTGGTGCCTGCTCAAACAAATCCATGAGCAATGGGATGACAGTGACAGTGACAGTGACATACAATGGCTAGGAAGAGCACTCCTCCCAGTCAGAGAGATTATTCAGTTTCTCCAGCATACCTTTGCAGTAGGTTTATTACTATTACCTTCCCTAACTCTGAAATATGAAGGATAATATTACCTATACTCTAGGTTAACTGAGAATTAACCTAGATTACAAACACCTTGGCACACAGAAAGTTCAGTGAGTGTTAGTCTTAGTTTTATATCTCCTTGTGCAAATGTACTTCTGAATGTCTCTCTGATTCACACATAAACCGTTCTATAGATTTTTACTATTATCTCAAATCCTTCTCATAGAGGATTAATAATAAATCATTCTATAGATTTTTACTATTATCTCAAATCCTTCTCATAGAGGATTAATAAGTAAATAAATCCATGTAGTTGCTCCTGTAAGCTAATGGTACTCTCTATTTCTAGAAATGGATAAGTCTGGTTTTGCATGAAAGGAAGACCATTGTTTCTTGATGCTTTTTAATTGCCATACTGAGATGAATTAAAAATGAGCCTGATTCCACTCTTGCTATAGCCGTTGTTAGGCATGATTGTGATTGTTAAAAATGTTATAATTAAAAATATTGCTCAAAAAATGATGTTTTCAGAATAACACCAGACAAACTCAACTCATAGGGCTCTTGTGATAATTAAATGGGATTATATTGAAAGTGTGGCCATAGCAACACTTTTAACTAAAAATTTTATCCCGTCTTTCACATAGATTTTGTGCTGAGTGATGACAGTACAATGACATCTTTGTGCCAGAAAGGATACTTTCCCTGTGGGAATCTTACCAAATGCTTACCACGTGCTTTTCACTGTGATGGCGTGAACGACTGTGGGAACGGAGCTGATGAAGAAAACTGTGGTGAGTCCTCCCCCCACCCTGAGTGGCCATGGGCTCCTGTAAGAAGATTGAATAACAAGTATAATTATTAGAAGAGAAGATTTGATTCTCTGTCTGAAATCCTTTTGCATAAATAAATGTTCCTCAATTCATTTTGGATACTACCTGAATTTTGATAGATAAAGATTACTTACAGTCAAAAATACCATATTATTCAAAAATAAAGTTCTATAGTCTAAGATCAATTAGTGGTTCCCAGAAGGAAAAGGGTACATTTGCCTAATTTGCATATAAGAGATCAATTTTATAGTGAAGAACTGAATTAAGATTCTAGTGGAGAAGATAATGTACTACAAATAAATGCTAAAACATAAAGCATACCAGAAATTATAATCAAAATTACTTTGGTAACTGTAGCACTGTAGCACTGTAGTCCTGTTGTTCATCGATTTGCTCGAGCAGGCACCAGCAACTTTCATTGTGAGACTTGTTGTTACTGTTTTATGCATATTGAATATGCCACAGGTAGCTTGCCAGGCTCTGCCAAAACCTTTAATAAATGCAGTATAAATGCTGTACAAAACCTTTAATAGATGCAGTATTATGAAATATTATATTTTATAGATTGAGATTACACTTTTAAATTGACTTGGCTACCCATATTTTAATATTAAGTGGCTTTCTCTGACTACCACCGTATGGTTAGGTAATTTGGTTCAGCTGTAGAAATGGTGCTTCCTGGAGGGTTCATTCATCTGCTGAGTGCAGGTGCTCTTTGAATTGAGACCAGTGTTCTTAAAGAAAACGAGGTTCTTGCCCTTATGGAAGAACAACACATTTTCCACTTAAAAGTTAAATAACTTCAGGGAGTAAGTTCCAGGAAGCACATAAAACAGAATAATGCAATAGAAAAATTGTCTTGGAGGAAGAACTACTTTAAAGACATAAGCAGACCTCTCAGATTATAGTGTATGAATTGAGAACTAAATGAGAAGGAGGAAGAAGGAAGGAAGGAAGGAAGGAAGGAAGGAAGGAAGGAAGGAAGGAAGGAAGGAAGGAAGGAAGGAAGGAAGGAAGGAAGGAAGGAAGGAAGGAAGGAAGGAAGGAAGGAAGGAAGGAAGGAAGGAAGGGAGGAAAGGACGGAGAGAGGAAGAGAAGGTGGGAGGGAGGAGAGAAGGAGGGAGGGAGGAGGGAAGAGGGAAGGAAGAAAGGAAGGGAGGGAGGAGGGAAGGATGAAGGAAGAAAGGGAGGGAGAGAGGAGGGAAGGAGGGAAGGAAGAAAGGAAGGGAGGGAGGAAGGAAGGAGGGAAGGAAGAAAGGAAGGGAGGGAGGAAGGAAGGAAGGAAGGAAGGAAGGAAGGAAGGAAGGAAGGAAGGAAGGAAGGAAGGAAGGAAGGAAGGAAGGAAGGAAGGAAGGAAGGAAGGAAGGAAGGAAGGAAGGAAGGAAGGAAGGAAGGAAGTGGGAGGGACAGAGAGATAAACTATTCTGGAGAAACAGAGCTCTAGACTAAGAAAGGAGTGATTTCTAGGACCCTAAGATTTTATGACATCAGACAATGTGTTTATGGAACAGACACGCCAGTAGGCTTGAACAAAGTAAACATGGATATAGAAAGTAACGAGGTAAGCAAAATCCAGATCAATTAAGGTCTATCCATTGGGGTGTAATCCAGGTGTCCTTTCCTCGATTTCGATGCTTGTCCCGCTTATCCCTCCCAGCCCTACTACTAGTCTAGGAGAAGCACTCTTTCCATCTGTTGCTATAGCACACTAGCTCTACCTGTATGATTGCTCTAAGGACTGCCTGCCTGTTCAATGTACTTCTCTCACTGGACATGAATCTAAGAAGAGTTCTAATTTGTATCTTCATATCTTGGTGTTACTAGAGTTTAGAATCGTTGTGTACATGGTAAGCATTTAGTCAGTGTTCAGCAATCAGGGCAGTTCTCTGGATACAAGTCACTCACTTTCTTGACTTTTCATCTTCGCTGCATGAAAATGGAGATTACAGGAATTTATGAACTTCATGGGACTGCTCAAATGCACACTAAATAGTTCATTCAAAGGCATCAGTTAAAATCATTTAAAAAACCGTTGAGGGTATTAGTAAAAAAAATAAATTAAGGGTTGTAGGGATCAAAGGGACTGGTGGGCAACTATTTAAGTATACTATTGTATGAACATCAATATTATCACATTGTCTCATCATTTTAGTAGCTATATTAAGGTAATGATCCTTCAAAACCAGTCCTCCTTATAAAGAAGAATATAGTTTTTTTCACCAGACAAGGAAATGACAAATTAGTTCATACTCTCTGACAATCTGCAAAAGTACTATTTTAATAGAACTAGATGACTTTTACTGAAAAAATCTTCATTGTGCTTATCAAGAAGATCAGGCAACATAAATTTTTACCAGGACTCATTATATCCATCAAGTATGTATGTACTTGTATATATGTGTATTATACATATGTGTAAGTACATATGTATATATGCTACATTATGCATGGGAAATGAAATTCTAAATGTATTTTCTCTAATTACCTCAAAATTGCTATCAGTGTATTACATCTAAAACATTGGCCTCAGAAACAGACAATACAGAGGGACTGTGACTCAATGGTAGAGTCTTATATATAAGACCTTGGCTTTGATTCCTGGCATGAAAAAAAAAATAAGAACAAGCAAATTAAGTAATTATTCTGGAATATATGGATATATATGTATGTGCAATATCTATTCCCATACATTTAAAATATTCATAATTACAATAAAGAAGGAAACTTCAAATGTTTGCTTAAGCTTTTTTCACTTACTCATCAATGCTATCATTCTTTTAAGACAAATTTTTGACTTTGATAATTTCATTATCATTTTTTATATTTTTATTTTGTAATTTGATATTTTATTTATAGACTAACTGACACATATTCATCACCATTTCACAGGAGACACTAGTGGATGGGCGACTATATTTGGCACAGTCCATGGAAATGCTAATAATGTGGCATTGACACAGGAGTGCTGTAAGTGGTATTGGTTCAAAAATTCAGTATCAGCTTCATGAGCAGCATGATTTGTGGTGCATGGATGTATACGGGTAGTGTGATAAATTTATTTTGGAATTTCTATTTCAGTTCAATGTGGTCACTGGTTTACTCTCTGTTCTCAGGTCTGGTAAAAGAAAATGACATGCTCCATTCATGCTAATTTTACATATTAACCTATGATTGTAAGAATATATTAACATTGAGTAAAAGTGACAAACAGATGTATTGTTCCCTTTTATTTTCAATAAAGTTAGTAATTACCAACTGCTTTCCATCCTCTATGTTAGGCATTGGGAGTACAATGGTAACTAAAATGCGACACCAACCATAAGTACCTTACATTGTACGAGAGAGACAAATCCACTTGAAAAATGATGTTCACACAAGGGACAGTGGAAATCCACTGGAAAAAAAAATGCCAGGGGTGGTTCAAGTTTCACAAACAGATGAGTCTGAGATTAAACTTTGAAGTCTTTGGGGGTAAGAAGTGATAGAAGAAGCAGGAAAGCAAGAATCACAAAACAATAAGGGGGGGAAAGCAGAACATACCTCATGGTGCCTTTAACAATGGTTCTGAGAATATCTACATTTTATGATACTAACTGCTGAGAATGTTACATAGAGGTATAGTACACACACACACACTATTGATACAATATCAATAGGATCAATTACATATTGATCCTATTGATATTGATAATACTGATTATATACTTTATTAAACCAGTTCATAATTATCACTTATTATATACAGTATACATAAGTATATATGTAGATCATAGATGCTAAGAATAAATTTTAATATATGTAGATAAACTAAGTACTAAGAATAAATTTTAAAGATTAAAACATTTTTCTTCCTGAACCACAATGATTTCCACACATGCCATCTCTGGTGTACGCAGATGCTCTGCCATTGAGCTATACCCTTGCATTTCTGCTATGCACTACAGACCGTCACTGAAGTTGTGAACAGAAAGAATTATCTGGTAAAAGTAAATGTGAAAATGATTCTTCTATCCAAAGTACAGTAAATGAAAGAGTACACTAGTCTTAAATCTGAAACAACTTTGTCCCCAAGGATAGAAGGCAGTGTCTAGAGACATTTCTGACTCGTGTATGTGGGGGGGTGTGTGACTACTGCAATTAGTGGAGAGAGGTCAAGAGTGCTGTTGAATATCCTGCAACACATGATATTTCCCTCATGACAGAGAATGAGCCACCCAAATGTTAACATTGCCAAGATTAAGGGAAAACAATGGTGGAAGACTAATTTTCATGTTTTTCAGATTGATCCTTTGAACCCAGAAAATACCTTTGGGAAGAGTGAGGTAGAGAGGCAAGAAATATTTCTGAAAAAAATCTATAGAGCTGAGGGGTATAATTGACTTATGGGTGAAGGATTATACTCACATTTCTGGTTTAGGCAACAGACCCAGTTTGGGCTCTATTGAATTCCTTTAATGGTAAATGAGGTTTTCAACATAACTACTATTCTCAATGCCAATGAACATTGAAACAAACCTTCTGAAGTTAGCTTTAGAAATTGATCTAATTAGTACAGACCTATCAACAACACAACACAACACAAATACTTTTCAAAACTTTATATACTTGAGTACATTTTTTGGACTGAGTGTGTTCTCAATAAAAACCTTACTGAATTTACTAAAATTTAGTGAAATTGATTTGAAAAATAAAATCTGGATAAATTTTCTCTAAAAAAGGGTTAGGGATTATGAAGGCCATCTATTTATATTTAAATATATAATGAGCCATATAAAATTTAATTCTGATTTTTTAGCGCCATCCAAAAATATGAAGATTAACAAAGGCAAAATAAATGTTTCATAAAGACCACTCACCCAATACACACACACACACACACACACGCACACGCGCACCCACACGCATATGCACACACACACACATAGTAATTGGCTTATGAACCAACTTGGCCTGGTTTTACCATAAACTTCGATACCATTACCTTAAAAGTTATTCTTTTTAAAGTACTCCTACATTATTTTTAAAAAGTTATTTTTTTTAAAGTAAATTCTCTCAGAGCCAATTCTCGAGCCCATTCTTCCTAACACTTCAGAAAGATAGATCTTTGATTTTCTCGGTTTCATAGTTCTCCATATACTTTATCTTCCACATCATAATTATAAAAAACAAAAACCAACATAAGATGACATTAAATTGGCTAATTTTAAAAAGGTTTAATGGTCAGTATGGCTGGACTTATATTTAACTTTTCCCATAGTTCTGAGAAGTTCAAAAAGGTAAACTAAAGGGATTTAATTTTAACCAACAACTACTTATTGAGCAATCTCTTTGTGTGATTCAATTAAATTGAATTTACCCAACTATACCTCTAAGAGATTTACTCAATCATACTAATATTTTTCATTGAAGAGAACTTAGCATTACTTCATTGTATGAATTTACACTGTTTAAATATTTCTGTGGTTTCTATCATTTTAAAGTGTCTCTGAAAAACCACTGGAATCTAGAACGGAAAAGAATACCGCATTAGTCTAAATTCAACTGGAAGAGAATTCTTTTGCTTTTATTATAGACCTGTATTAGACTATCTAATAAGAAATAAATTTGTACTTTCAATGAAACGAAAAAAGTCTCTAACAATTATATATAAAGTCATAATTTTTAAAAAATGATTTTTTTCTAGTAAATCATTATTCTTTTTCCCTCCTAGTTCTAAGTCAGTATCCACAATGCTGTGACTGCAAAGAGACTGAACTGGAATGTGTCAATGCTGGCTTAATATCTGTGCCAAAGATTTCCAGGAATGTGACATTACTGTGAGTAGAATTCAAATTATGAGGATATTATGAGGACCAAAGTCACATATGAAAACCATGCAATCTAATCTAATCTATTTTGTTTTATGCTACCTATATATTAGAAAAATAATATAAACTTTCTTTAAAACCAGCAGCCATCAGAGAATTCTGCATGCTTACTCTTAGTGAAAAACTTATTTCCAACCTGATATTAGCCACATTATCCTTTAGCTCACAAATGACTGTTCTCTAACAGTATCATCTTCATTTACTTTCTGATTTTGTCTTCATACAAATATGCCTGACTGTATCTTTAAAAATTAAAATAAAAAAGGAATAACACTCAGTTACCCTGCCTCACTTTCAGAATTATGATTTGTCCAAGACTACCGAAGTATAAATGATCTGTGAAACTCCCTGTGCCATGATTATGAAAGTTTTGCTGTAGTTTTCATAAATATTTTGAGTGTCAAAAATTTATAGTCTTGTTATAATTGGGGTGTGCATGAGTTACTTAAGTTTTTGTTGCTTTATCTTTTTGTTGTATTTTGTTAGATATCCAGAGATACTTTTTAATATTAAATCAGTGGACATCATCAACATTCGAATCTATTATACAAACTGGCTACATTTGTCATATACTTACAAACTATTTTAATTTTATTCTATCAATTTTCATTTTCATATGAGAAAGCTCTCAGTTCTACAGTTATTTTCATAGCATATTTATATAAATAATCATCAAATATTCTCTTTTAAGTGTGTACATTCTGGGTAAGAGTTTGGTGGATCATAAAATCTATAGTAAAGTATGTTTTACATGTTATTTTAGGTCTCTTAAGAAAAATAAAATTCACAGTCTTCCAGATAAAGTTTTCATCAAGTATGCAGAACTTAAAAAGCTGTAAGTAGCTATTTATAGAGTTTTTATCAGAAAATTCTTAAGGTGTTTTAAGAGCTTTCTGTTTTTATAAAAATGAGTACAAGTTGATTAATTTTATTATTTTTTTTCAATGTAATTAAAATTAAAATCAAGCACTGAGAAATTTTTTTTTCATTTCATAATGTATCTAATTAAACTGAGTGTGAACCAGTTTATAGAATTAAATTGGATTGAGTTCATATACCTCAGTAAGAAAATACATAGTTCCATGTTTTTACTCAAAATCATTTGAAACATGACATTGTAAATCCAGATGTACTGGATGTATATTTTCACTTGGAAGATATGGACAAGAAGATAAATCGATAAGACAGGCATTAACAAGAATTTAAATAGCTAAGAATGATACATGATTTAAAGCATGTAATTCCAGGATAACACTGCTCCAGAAGGTAATAGGGTCAAAGATGTAATCTTAGCAAGATTATTGATAATAGTGAGGAAATATATATATATAGTATCAGAGGAAATAAAGTATTAACACATAAGATATGCATAAGAAATAATAGTGCAAAACCAAGTGTCAAGCTGCTTTTAGCATCCTCCAGGAAAGAAAACCAGGCTGGGGAAATATAGCCCCTACATAGTCTCAATTAAGAGCCGGGGATGAATTGCCTATCTCCACCACAACTTACATGGGCTATTTTCTGATGTTGTTAATATCAATATGGAGTTACCTTTGCTTTGATTCCCTGATCAACAAGCAACCTTATGATACTTACATTAACTTCCCAGGTTATTCACACTAAAGTATTTGATATATTACCTTACATAGGGTACAGGTAGAATTCTATTAGTAAAATGACTTATCTTCTATTTAAAGACATTGAAAATTGTCAGTATCTTATAAATATTATAAATATGACTACTTGTATTAGTTCTCTAAGTCCAGTCCCTGTGATAATAGAGATATCAGTTTCCATACTAGCCAAGGTGAAAATGACACAATTTAAAATTGATCAAGGTTATTATATAAGACCCCATTCACAGTATAATCAGCCTTTGTTTGAATACTTCAAAAGAATATCACAAAAGAGAATGATTCTAGAAATGTAAAAATGCTTCAATTCAGTTATTGTAATAATAATGTTATCTTTTGCTGATACTGAAAAACTACATTTGGTCTGAATTGCCATCAACAATTCTGCACTGTTCATGAACTTAGATATAGATGTCCTCATGGAACAGAGAAAGTCACAAAAGGAAGTCCATTAATGTAGCTGAATCTTTGTGTAGATAAATAAGGTTGGGAATCATGCCCATTAATAATAACCACTAAATTTTATCTGCAGTTGGGATCACTGCTCTACCCTAAAACATGTCGTAGTGTCATTGTCACATTGAAGCTTCAGTCTCCAGCTTCCTTCTAAAGGAAATTCTAACTAAACAGCTTCTAATTCTATTGGAAATTCTTAGAACTATAACTTTCTTCCTATAAATCAATATTGTCCATATACTTCCTGAATAATGCTCAAGGGAGGACAGATGAGATGGCAGTAGCAGAAAGAAAATGATTCGAGTTTCAGAACAGTTATTTAAATCCTATCACCTACAGTCATAGACATTTTACGGATTTCTAGTTAGGTCTTGCATTATGACCTCACAAGGAAATGATAGTCTGCAACAATTAAGTGACTTGCCAATAAGACTTCCAGTTACTGGAAGGACTAGATTTAGTTTCAATAGATTATGATTCCCAAAGTAGTTTTAATTTGACAATTAAAAACCTTAGGTAAAAGAATTAATTTTAGCATCTATGTGAATTTTATGTCCATATACAACTCTCTTCCCACCCTCCATGTAGAATTCTGTTCTTTTTCTTTGATACCTTAATTTGAAGAAGCTCAGTTTTTGTGGAGGTGAGGAATTGCTAGAGGATCTAACAAGTAGAATTAGACTACTCAGATAATCTATTCTGGGAACTTGATCTTTATTATTACATTCAATTTGGTCTCCTCATAACTCTTCCAATATTTAAAATTTGCTGTTACTATCTTTCCTGCAACATAAGTCTCTTTCTGAAGCACCTGGATTTTAAATTTTTCCCCAAAACGTCCATTTTTCAAATCTATTCATCATTCTGGTCACATTAACCTGCATATGTTCACCTACATTTCCTTGTGTAGAAGGTTAAACACTGTTACATGGTCAGAGCAGAACAAGATGAAATTAGAAACCTTTTCTTTCTGATTTCTGATTGCATTAAAGCTAGATCTGCTCTTTTGATGCCTTCTTCCAAAACTTAACTCCTACTAATAGTACCTCTAACTCTAACCCTGTGGCAAATACATTACTACTAAGTGACCGAATTCTATATCCTGTACTTTTATGTTTAGTATTTGAGAAGTTGTGGGTATTCAAATTTATTCTTGCTCAGATTCATCCTGGATTCAGATATTTTTACTAGATTCTGTTGGGTGACCCAATGTTTATCATTCCTTGAAATATTATACTATCTGAAAATAAGGTAAATCTCTTTCCTCCAATCATGGAGGAAATTATTGAAGAAGATATTGTCAAACGATCTTTCCAGAATCCTTTATCATCATCTTTCAGACAATATATTTCATTCAGTATTTTTCCATAGAAACACTGTAGGAACACATGTTCATGTTAAGTAAACATATAAACAATGTCAACTACATGTCTTTTTCCAATTTTTCTATGAAAGAAGAAAATTAGGTTTTCTATGCCCTATTTTTTATAATCTGCAGTGTTTATTTTCTCTCTGAGTAACTGACAGAGCAGTATTTTGTGATACTGCTCTTTGATGCTCTTTGATCTCACCCAATGCCAACATCAAAATTTCTCAAGTATAGTTTGGGAATCTATATCTTCTATTTTTCAAAAATCAGAACTATATTTGCCATCTTAAGTTTTTCAGCAGCTTTCTTCAAATTATTTAGTAATTGATTTTGATTCATTCTAATTTTTAATGTTTCTGAATTTCTAGGAGAAATTCAATAAGACCTTAACTAACTTGGACTGACATATTCTATCATCTGGAATTTTATCTGCTACTATCTTATATAATTTCTATTTGTATCAGTTCTTATATTGTTTTCTATGGCTCATAAGACCCAGTAGGGACTGAAAAATGAGTGATTATTTCTTTTCATTATTTTATAGTAATATAAAAGAACACCAGCAGCAGACTTGGGGATTTTCTCAACATTTTTTTCCCCAAATACAAGTAAAAATTCATCCCAGTTCTTGATAGTATTGTCCCTGTCTGATCTTTTAACATGACTTGGGTCATTCTTTCAGTTACAGTTCAATTTTTGTGAACCTCTCAAATTCATCCTTGAATTTGAAAGAAACCACTCATTGGTCACTATATTCTCTCTCTTGAGTTGTGTAGGTCATTAGGTCTTCTCACAATATCTAGTACTACCACCACCACAAACTCCCCCGATTGTAGCATATGACAAAACATGTATGGTAAGAATTAGATAAAAATCAGAAAGAACTTGTTAAGTAATAATATAAAGAACTAACATTCAGGAAGGGGTAAAGAGAAGATGAGGTACATTTTTAGGAGGAAAAATAAAGAAACATAAGCAGAAACGTTCAAAGGATACAGAGAAGTTGGTGATCAGAGTAGTTGTCTAAATTTCTACTCCATGACATAATATACCACATGATACAGAGGTCATTATGTGATGACCATCACTGTATCACTGTCATCCCCTTGCTCATCGATTTGCTCAAGAGCGGGCACCAGTAATGTTTCTATTGTGAGACTTGTTGTTATTGCTTTTGGTATATCGAATATGCCATGGGTAGCTTGCCAGACTCTGCCGTGTGGGCGGGATACTCTCGGTAGCTTGCTAGACTCTCTGAGAGAGACGGAGGAATTGAACCCATGTCAGTTGCATGCAAGGCAAAGGCCCTACCTGCTGTGCTGTCGTTCCAGCCCAAATTATGACCATGCAGCCTTTAAATGTTAATACAAAAAAAACCCAGAAAAATGTTAATACAAAAAAACCCAAAAGATCTTGGTTTTCTTCTATTTGAGAAGTGGTGGAGGAAGACACAAATATATACTTTAGATTATGTAAAAAACCTCTTGGGTTCGAGGGGTCGGTCCTGGGCAGCTCACCCAGCTGGAGCGGCCTGGGGCCATGGGGCAGACGAAAGAGGAAACGAGGGCCAACCTGGTTGATTGATCAGTTGCCATTTATTCCATTCTCTCCACGTGCCTGTTCCAGTCTCTCTGAGCCCCCCATTCTAGTCTCCCACTGCTCCTCTTCAATCCCGTCTCCTTCTGTCTCTCCTAGCCCCTCATTCCTCCATCCTACTCTCTGAATTCTCCTCCTCTCTCTGGATTCTGCCCCTACTTCTCTCTCTCCACCTCGCCCTCTAGGCTACATAGTCTGGTAGCAAAATCAACATAAGAAAGCCCTTCCTGAGGGCCACCAGGTTCAAAGGAAACCCCACCTAGGGGTATTCCAAAGCCCTTCCTGACTGCCAGCAGGCAAAATACCTCTTAAGGTGTTTTTCTCCTTTCCTCAGTCCAAAAATTCCATCAACATCTTAATACTAGTTATTCTTGTATGGACACGGTAAGAGATACATTGAGGCTTATAGGGCAGCTCTCCTGGGAACATCTTGCCACAGACTCTGACTGCAGCACTCAGGCCAGATTAATCATTCCTAAACCTAGCAGGGTCCGAATCTAGTTATTACGTTTTGGATCATAACAGCATTTGTCCATGACCAAGCTCTTAACTTATAGTTAAGCATTAGGCACTTTGGCCAGGTTACAAAAGCATAGCATTTGCTACAGTCTTCTTGTGCCCATACAAAAGGACATGGCTCTGAATAAACTATGCAAAGGACTCAAGGAGAAGAGAAAAACAATATTACAAGTCAACAGAACACAAAGAAAGAAGTTACAAACACAGAGGAATGGGAGCACTGTGATGGGAGTAACCCAATAAGCCTAAACTACCTGAGGCTATGTCATCCTACAAGATTATATTAAGCTAACAAAGTTGATGTGCAGTTTTAGGTTGTATAGGAACATTTCCAAAAGATCACTGAATTTCAGCATGTGAGTAAAGTTACTCTGGTTAGAGATGCTCTAAATATTGACTGTGGAGTTGAGGTCACCTAGATATCCAGAAAAAGAAATTTCTAAATCAAAATAAAATTGATTTGATAAATAGAACAAATACTTGACTAATCTGAATACTTTTATTTTAGTTTTAATGATAAGTGTTTTCATTGTATTAATTTTTAAAATATCAAGACATTCTTAACAGTTTGGATGTGGAAGCAATTTAAAATGACCTTTCAGAGAAATAAAATAAAATTTATGAGATTCACTATAACACTTTATCACTGCTACCATGGAAACCAACAGCAATTCTCCTCCACAATGTAACAGAATCCGTATATAAATTAGGAATTCCTTTTAAAACTGGATTCTTGTTCAACGCAATCATTGGCAACAAAATGCAATTCAAAAGTCGGTTTGGCTCATGAATACAAAATGTTGCATTAAAAAATAGCCTATAAAATGCATGTCATTAAAGCATTCATTTGATTTAGTTTCAGGTACATAAATTCCTGGTGTTTCTGCTTGAAAAATCCTGACAGCTAAAACAGCAGGAATTCATGAACCAGTAAGTTATTCTTAGAAGAGCCATTCAAAGTGAAGTCTATTAAATGAACTTACATCCTAAACCTGAGTAAAGAGAGGACACCACTTGCCAAATTGTCATGCTTCAAAATTCCCCTCTCATGCCACTATTCTGCAAACAAGGAAATGGATACTGGAGAAGCAAGTTAAAATTTAGCAGCTGAGGTCTGAAATGAGGAGTTTGAGACTCTGGTTTTCTACGGAACGCTAGCAAGATGATTAATTGGAAAGCTAGAGGCTTTTTGTCATTTATGGATCTTGAGTCTTAACTCACACCAATAAAGGTAGATAGGTTGCACACATTTATAGGACTTATGCAGTTCTAAGCAGAACTTTAACTCACAGTTCATGGTTGTACCAATCCTCTTTAAGAAGTAACAACATGTTGGCAATTGTGCCGTGCATCGCACTTTTTTGTTTTGTTTTGATTTGATTATGAGAACACACCAGATAGTGCTCAGGGACACACCAGCTCTGCCCTCAGGGGTCACTCCTGGAAGTGCTCAGGGAAATCACAAGGGTGCCTGGTTTCAAAACCAGGCTGGCTATGTGCAAGGCAAGTGCCCTACCTGCTGTACTATCACCCTGTCCTTAATGTGTATTTCAATTTTGGATTACCTGGAATAAAGTATAAACAGCACTGGTTAAGTGTTAAATTTTATATTTGAGAAAAACTGTTACATACCTATGGTATAGCATTATGTTCTTTTCTATTTTCATATTCTATTGTAACAGAATAGTCAAATTACTTTTCAACACCACTTTAAGGGCTCCAAAAAGGCTAAAAACAAATATTGATTGCTATGAGTTCATTCTATTGATAGGAGAGTTTTTATCTGAAATAATTTTTGCTGCAATGTCAGGTATCTCTTCACAGACGGGGGGTGGGGCAGGGAGGCATGAGGTCACTGGATTTCAAGTTTCATCTGTAGAACTAAAATTGATGCTTTATATCTCACTATCTCATAGATGTTCTCGATAACATCCAACTTCTTAAAGGTAGTGTTATACTGAGAAAATTAAGATATTTGTTTAGTATTTTGGATAAACAGTGGCTTTTATGCTAACTAGAAGCTGACCTGCCAATTTTGAGGATTGGGGGTGTCAATATCTTGGAACACATTTATGCCCCAAGACTGGGAAGCTCTCAAAGGAATAATTATGGTATAATAAAATTCAGAGAATGACAGATGCCAAACAAGCATATGTCCTACCAATAGTTTTGCAGTGAAGTATAAGGACTATTAAAGTACTGTATAATATTTTAGAAACCAAAGCAAGTCAAAACAAGAGATTTGGAAAACATTCAACAGACTAAGTCATTATCACTATTATTAGTAAGGCTATTTCCTGCTTAAAGCTTTTTCAGTCATATAAATTCAGGGCTAGCCAACCTTTGGATAATTAGTATAGGAATGGAAATTATTTACTTTAATATTCCCAACAGTGGTCTTATTTCATCAATGCTTTACCGCTAAGTTGATTTTAAAGTTAAGTAAATTATGAACCTGTGAGCTGAAAGTGCTGTTCAGTCCCTGTTCAGCCACTGATGCCATTTGTGACCTGGAACAACTCATTAACTTGCTTTATGCTGGTCATTCTACGCCTTGAAATAGAAAACAATAAGACCTGACCTCTCCCTCTTTATGGGAATAGGAGAAAGAGAAATGATAAGTGAACGGTGGAACTTTGCTGAACAAGTAAGAACACTTAGCAGCAAGAGAGATGAGAGTCTTGCCTGGTGAACAACTCCTGTCCTTTAGCACAGGAAGGCAGCCATAGTGCCAAGTCTGCAGAAACAAAAGTAGATCCCTCCTCAAACACATCACACAGTTGAGTTGATAAATTAGAATGTCATTGCGTAGGTGCTGTGGGATCAGAGTCCATTTGCTAGGTTCACCATCATCTCTCACTGGCAGATTTTATCTCTCAATAAGAAAAAGGGACTTGAGAATATATAAGCTAGCTTATCAAGCTTCTTTTCATGAAGAAATTGGAGCTCATATTCAGTAACCTAATGAAAACCATGAACTCTTATTATATGACTCTTCTATCTTATTCCTATCAGATTTCTTCAACATAATTGTATTAGACACATATCCAGGAAAGCATTTTTTGGATTACACAACCTGCAAATATTGTGAGTAACTTCTTTATAATTTTATTATTTGTACAATTTCAAGTAACTATTTGAAAAGTACAATAGTAGTTTTTTAAATACTTGTATGTGTTGTAGCTAAATAGTTTACCAAAGAACTTAGTTATTGCACTGAAAATTGTTTTAAAAATTCATTGCATTACAAGAAGAGAGATGTAAAAGTTCTTCTTGATTTTTATCTTCTCTAGTTTGGATCTTTTACATATTTTTTTTCAATTTTTCTAACCTTTGCTAAAGTACTTGTATACTTCAATAAAAATTAGTCTATTTAGAGATGTATGTAGCCAATAGGGATACATGTAAAAATAGTCAATATTTTTGTTTATGTCTGTACTCTAAAATAAAGTAACATCCTAATATATTTTGGATCTGGTCTCTGGTCTTGATATTTCACACTCTGATGTTGCGGTCTGGGTGTGCTTTAGTTTTTCTCCTCCTCTTCTCATGAGTAAAATATTTTCAAATATTTATGTTCATATTTCTCAATAATGACCATCAGTTCATATTCCATGTGATAAATTCTGAATACTAAATTTGTCTAATAAGTTTACCAATGCTATCAACAGATATCTCAACCACAACTGCATCACAACTCTCACACCTGGTGTATTCCAAGACTTGCATCATTTAATTTGGCTGTAAGTACTTTAACATTTCTTGGCCCCCAAAGAATCATAGTCAATGATAATCATTAGTTTTCATGTTTTCTAGCTACCCACATATCATGTTTATTTTACTTATTTTTTTCTGGGTAACACATGATAGGTGCACTGTATCTGATGAACTCTAATAATGACATGTCAAATGGTATTTGTGTGAAAAAATGATTTGTGCCAAATGTTTCAGATGTCTTTTTTATGATCATTATTATTATTGAATCACCGCGAGATACAGTTACAAAGCTTTCATGTTTGAGTTTCAGTCATACAATGATAGAATATCCCTCCATCAGTGCACATTTTCCACCACCAGTATCCCCCAATATCCCCCTCCTCCATCCTAACCCTCCTCCTACCTCTATGGCAGACAATTTCCCCCATATTCTCTCTCTACTTTTGGGCATTATGGTTTGCTCGAATTTTCCAATCACCATTCATGCCTGCATGTCAGGGGCAGATGCTAGATAATTTATTTTCTATTGTTTATTATTTTGTGGCTGTGCACTTCTGGAATTCTAAATTGTAAATGGCTGGAGTCCAGACACATTTCTGTAGGGAGCTAACCCATATTGAGATTGGGTTTGGGTCTCCCAAACCCAAGATTTGGGAGACTCTGGATCAAGGCCATTGATGTGCTGAGATGATGTCCAGAGGCAGATGGTGGGCATGACAGCCAGGACCCCAAACAGGTGGGGACACGGGGAGGGATGGTCCATCTCCACTGTACCATGTGGCCTTGGATTCTTAGTCCTGGAACCCACATACCCGGGTTTTGCTTCTGGAAGCTTGTGGGCATCAGGGTTTCATCTGGAGTGGGTGGAGAAGGCATATCCACTCCATCTGAGTTACCCTGGTGGAATTGGCTTGATATGGGTTCTGGAGAGATCTCCAGCAAGCTGCTGTTTTCTGGGATTCACTGCTGTGTCTCTGAATCAAGTCTGTTGATGCACTGAGATGGCACCTGAGGGCAGAATGTGGGTCTGACAGCCAGGACCCCAAGCGGACGGGGATCAGATATCTTTTTGAAACCAGTGTTTAGCTTGCTAAGGCTTAACATCCATTCATGTTCACAGACACTAGACTTTCTCTATCTCAGCACAATTGGCATTTTAGCGCAGATAATTCTGTGATGGGAACACAAATGCCCTGTGAATTTTAGGATGCTTAGCCTAGATCTGTGATCTCTATCTCCAACAGATGCCAATGGCAATTGCCCCCAAATATGTAATAACCCAAGATGCCTCCAGGTGTGACTCGGTAGGGTTGAAGGGAGAGGGATGAAATTCACCACTGTTAAAAACCACTGACCTAGAAAGTAAGCAAGTCAGGGAACTTTTAGATTTTAAGAGAAAGGTCTGAAAATTTGGTGTTGGTTTTTGATCATTTTGCGAGATCAACAACCAGCTTCACCCCCAAAATTCTCTTATCAGAGGTTCTTGCATGATATCAAAAGAGAGATATCCATATTACCCTTGACCCTAGATCATATAAGTGTGAAAGACATGGGAGAAACTAGACTAAGGGGAGTAAGAGATGAGATGTATGGGAGGTAACAGGGGTAGAGGTCAGGGAGGTGTGGTATAAGCCTAAGGCTCACTAGGAGTCAACAATACTGGAAGCATGAAATCCAAACACAATATCAAATTATAAAATATGCCTGTTGGGCCAGAGTGGTAGTACAGTGTATACTGGTGCTTGCCGTGCATGGCAACCCAGATTCTATCCCTGACATTCCATATGGTGCCCAGAGCCACTCCAGGAATGATCCCTGAACTCAGAGCTAGCTAGGAGTAAGCCCCAAGCACTGCTGGGTGTGGCCCAAATATCCAAAATAAATAAATATAAATTGATTCATTAAAATTCTCCTGTCAAAAAGGCAGGTGGGGGGTGGGAGGGAACCTGGCAACATTTGGTGGACGGAAGTAGATACTGATGGTGGGATTGGTGTTGAAACATTATAAGTCCAAAATTCAATCATGATTAACTAGTCAATCATGATCTCTTAATATTTCATTTTTTAATGGACAAATAGAAGGCAGGAGACTCTCCAGTTAACCCATTTCCTTTAGTTTTCTCTGGTCAAGTGGAAAAAGCCAAGAATTCAAATTCATCCAGAGAGTGCACAGGTCACTGCCTCATGCTTAATGATCCAGGAAACTTTCATAAGCATCTTTTTCTGCATCTTTTTGCCTGTATATATAACCACAATTATATCTTAAGAGGAGTGCTATGAGAATTAAATCACATCACCTACGTAAAGTACCACATGCAGAGTTTCTGACATTCACTAGGTGCTCAGTGTAAATTCTCTCTTCTATTCCCACTTTCACACAACTCTAAGAATAAAAGAAAATGGTACCCTGCTTTAAAGGCAACAAGATAAAAGCAGGCATACTTCCCCAGAGCCTTTTTTCCTAGGAAAATATCACACACATGGGTAAAAAATGCATAGTAATTTAAATATATATTTTTACCCTTTCACCCGCAAAGCTCCTCAAGAGATTATATATAGAGATCTTATTGAATATAGCATCTAAACATGGGGAGATCAAAGAAACACTTTGTGAATTTCTAAGAAATCTTTTCATTCATTTTTCACTCAGTCAACATCTAGGTTAAAGCATTTGTGGAGCTTACATTTGCCCACTAGATAAGAGACACTTGTACTGGACCCAGGGATCCAGAGATGAAGAATACACTGTGCTTTTCAGCCCAGTGGGAGATAGATGCAACAAGAAAAGACAATCAGGATAGGGACTTGACATGATCTGAGACGGTGGTTGAAGGTAAGAGACTTCAGTCCCAGGGTGGAGGAAGGTCTCTCAGGGAAGAGAGTTCATAGCCAAATGAGAGAATATCAGTTAGGAGAGTAGCATGGATATACATGAATGTGGTGGGAATTATTATGGGCCTTATATTTTTCTCAAGTTTTATTTCACAAGTATCTTCTAACATTGGAAATACTTGTGATTTTTTTTTTCTCAGAATTCTAGATGACAACCCAATCACCATAATTTCACAGCAGTTATTTACTGGATTAAAGTCTTTGTTTTTTCTGTAAGTATTCACATACCTTTCAATGCAACTATCTCCAAAATGTAATGATATCTTACTCTAGCTTAAGAAAGGAATTTATAAAACACAGAAGTCTTACATAGGGCCAACACTGGATTGATTCCTAGTACCACCAAGAGTAATAATGCCTGACCATCAAGCCAGGAGTAAGCCCTGAGCATGACAGGATATGGCACAGAAACCCAGAAAAGAAAATTAAAATAATTTAGCAACTAACAAACTACTAAAATTTCTTTTAAAAACTACTAATTAAAAAATCTACTATAATTTCTACTAAGCCAAAAGTTTTCCTATACTTTTAACTGGAATTAATGACGATGCTTCCTGATCATGGTTCATGGTACATCAGCTAATTTATTTTAGGTTTCCTTTAATTCTTGTTAGCCCTAAGTCATGTTTTTATTTATTGTGGTTGACCAAAGATGGTATTCATTTTTATCTCTAACTACTTTTAAACCTGTTATCTGTCTTCAAGAGTTCAGTTCCAATTACATTTTAACAAGGAAAAATTTTTCCAGCAAGAGTCACTGAAAATTTCAAAAACTTTGTCTTACCAGCAGCTATTTTCATAATTACATTACTCTGTTTATTAATATACTGAAATGATTTATCAGCAGGGGATTATTATGTTTCTTAGTAGTTGATGATATAACATCATTATTTTTCTATTTGCCAAAAGTGACTATAACATCATAAATTAATCATGCATTAAACATGCTTATGAGTTGTTTTCAGTACCCAGATCTCATACTGTCACTTCTTAGATTTAACTCAATTCAATGTGCCCCATTAATACTGTAAATGATTAATGTTTCCCTTAAAAAAACTTTGAGTACTTAGTATTAGAAGCTATTGAAAATGTGAAGTTTACAAAGAAAATTACCTTTAATGTCAAAATTATTACCAAATATATGCTTTATTTCCTCTCATGAAACTAAGCTGTATATTTATTCCAAGATTATATATCATATTCATTCATTGTTTCTGTAGCATTTGTTTATATCCATGCCATACACATATTTAGAGACTATATTTAAAAGATAGTTATGTTCATATTCTTCATTATGCAATTTTAGCATGCAACTATCCAATTTATAGAAATAATAAAAATACTGTTCTCCAAATAGCATGTAATTCTAATTAATATCCTCTTTCTATTAGGTCTATGGTTAATAACTACTTAGAATCCCTTCCCAATCAGATGTGTGCCCAAATGCCTCAACTCAATTGGATGTGAGTATGCATTTAATATCAATTTTTAATTTATCCACCTTAAGAAAATTAATATGAAATTAATTTAAGATTACATTTTTTAAAGTTTATCTATGATCTTTACAAAACCAAAATCTGATTGTGTTCCTTTCCAAGTTAAGCATCGTATGAGAATTCCCACAGCTGTGAAGGTAAAACTCAAATTCCTCCCTTCAGCACCTGAGATAGCTTTTTATGTTTCTTCTTCTATGTACTCTCTTTTTTCGCTCATTTTATGCTCTTTTTTCTCATTTATTCACAAGTGCCTTCATTATTTGGTTCCTTAATTTATTTAGTCTACTGTGTTCTTTAAAAAAAAAAAAAACTCAGCATTCTCACCCAAAAATCTATCTTCTTTAAACAAACAAACAAAACTTCCCCCACAATTATATCCAAAACTTCTTACCCTCAAGTTATACCTGAGACTACTTACTTCCCACCCAGTTGCATCTGAGATTATTATCTCTTCTCTGGATCTTCCAGGGCCCCACAAGATCTGATATCACCTACTATTCTAGAGGCACCACTGTTAGTTCTCTGGGCATATGCTGTCATTTTATTTTAAAAAGCCTTGCTCCTTTATTCTTTTAACTAACTCTAACATTTCCTTCAAAATTCAGCTTAAGTATCACCTTCAAGAAACCATTCATGATACAGCAACCAGTTTCGATTGCTACTTCTCTGCCCCAGGCACAGCATGAGCACACCTCTACCATGCCATCCATTTTCTCATCTGTAACCCTGCTTCATGTCACTATTACCAGAGCATCTTTGGTTTACTTGTTTGACCCAATCCTACCATTCTGTATTTTCCATGGAAATAGAAAACTATTTGGGTTTGATAAGACCCCAGTATTAGCAAAAATACAGCATAAGTAATAAACGCTTAGCAGACTATTACTAAATAAGCATGCCAAATTTCTTTCTCTTGTTAACCTTTAATCAATTCCCATCCTAAACATTCATTTAAGTTACTCTGTGGTTATATCACACCATCTACTATTATCATCTTCATCTTCTCATTGTCATACAGAGGCAATATCTTAACAAGCAGCAATTTCCTTCCCTAGGAAAATGCTGATTATACCTTCCTCTTGAACTCTAGAATGCTTCTCATTGTCAAGTTACAAGACTCAATTCCTGTAAGGTGACCAAATATTAGTGACTAGGTTTTTTTTTTGTCCTTTAGGATCTAATTTCAGAATTATTTGTTACAACACTATAATATATGGCCTTGTGCTTATTACTGACTTAAAAAATTAGTGATATATCAACTATCAAAAAGGCTTAAGGCAATAAACGTCTCATCTAAGTTTGCCACTGTTAATGAAAATAGATGTGGGGCTCTTGGGGATGGCTCAAATGGTGGAAAACCTGTTTTGCAGATGTGAGGTCATTAGTTTGATCCCCACCACCGTCTTTCCTGCCGAGTGTGATCCCATGATGCAGCACTGCTGTTTGGGATCCCCAGCACCACAACTGGGTGTGTAGAGCACTGCAGCTCCACCCAGCAAGCACTGCAAGTAAAGAGTACAAGCCCTGCAACCAAGTGAGCAAGCCCCAGTGAACATCGCAACCAAAAATGTGTACAAGAACCACAATTAGGTTTCCCACCTTTGTTAACACATGCCTCTTGTTGCAACAGCAGCAACCCAGGGAAAGGGAAGGGAGAGAAAATTAATTATTGTAACAATATAAATAACAGTCCAAGTCCATTAGAAAGCTAAGAAAAATCATTAAATAAGTACATCTACACAATGGAAGATAGACAGGAAAGAGAAAAGATGGCAGAAGAATTGGCCTGGCCTGTACTCCCCAAATGTGCATCAGCAACCAGAAAGAGATCCAGAATCAGTCAGGTTCCTTAAGTACTTCTTTTCACTCTACACACACACACACACACACACACACACACACACACACACACACACACACACACACACACACACACGAGGAGGGGGTGGAATGTAAACATAAAGTTAGCAAGATTTCTTGCACACTAATGAGAAAACATCATTAAGAGGACAGAGAGCTGAGAACTCAGACCCAATTTGTTCCAGATTAAAAGCAGAACACCTGCCCTGACCGATGGTTTTGCTTTTAAGTAGTCCTGGTATTCATGGCTTCAAATAATTATATCTGCAAAATGTAAAAACACTTTTATCATTCTATTCAACACTGAGTGGACTTTCAAGAGAATAGTATTTACTTTTAATCATAATAATGTAAGTGTAAAAATATAGCATGTTTTGACAACACCTCCAAGATTGATTTTGACAAGGATTTGAAAGGGAATGACAGAGGAATAGGGGATATTGTGATGTGAATGCAAGAATAGTTCAGAGGCAGTCAAACAGATATCGTCATGTATGGAAAAGATAACAGGAAGTTGACTACAAAGAGAACTTAGGAAACTTGGCAATAAATCCACTCTTTCTCAATTGTTGACACAGCTGGAAATATTAATGTCAGAGTGTTCTTGAGGGTGATCCCTCCGTATAAAGGATGTCACTGCTGTGAGAAATTACCTGCCAGAATGTAATCTCCAACAGTAATTTAAAAGCGTCCATGTGCATAACAAACAAGATCTCAGTCCAAAAGTTTCTGATTCCTTCTCGGTAGAGTCTAAGAATCTTCATCCTAATACTTGTCCAGGTGATGCTGAGGTCCAGTGCCAGTTACTCTCAATAGCAGGACTGAGGCCTGGTAGAAAGAACACTCAGATCCAGATACAAATTCTGACTCTGCCATTCAGTACATGCAAGATAACTTCAATCTGACTTCTTCATTCACTTAAATGCAGATCAAACTACCTGACTTTAAGAAGTATGTCAAAATATGCCATGGTGAATGTCTACATTTCAGATTCAGGCAGCTCTGGTTTAGAAGATCAATCTACCACTTATGTAGTCAAAAGATAAACAAATTTTCAAGAGTCTCAGAACCTCTATGTTTAAGTAAAGGGTGATAATGCCACCTTGCATACATTTAAGACGGCAGCTGATATTATAAAAGGCCAATAAATGACAATAACTACTAATAGTAGCAATATTATAATTAATAGTACAATACCCAGCACAGATAGATACTAACTATTGGACTGCCTTTTCCCTCAATTTAATTGTTTTAACATTAATTTGAAAAAGAGAAAAGCATAGTTAACAATATCAACCCTTTAGTAATAGGGAGAGAAGTATAAAATTTGAAATAAAGTAAAAATAAATCAAAATTTTAAAAAGTCCAGAATTGTTCTTCAGTAAAAAGTACCCCAAGGCTTTGTGCTAGAACAATTTTTTTAAATGTTTTTCCTCATGTCTTTTAGGGATTTGGAAGGCAACAGCATAAAATATCTTACAAATTCTACCTTTCTGTCGTGTAATTCACTCACAGTGCTGTAAGTATATCATGAACATTAGTAAATGAGGGTGAAACCAACTGATGTGGAAGACAAGAGGAAACACTGACAAGAAATTTTAAAGGAGTATTTTGTTTGCAGGTTTGGTCTGAAACGGCAGTCCTAGAAAAATACACACGGAGATTGACTAATTTTTGCTGGCAGACCAACCCTTACATCTGGCTGCCCACTTTTTGATCTCCTGCTGCTCCTGTTTTGGAGGGCAGGCATGATTTCTGTGCATCTATTCAACTGCATTTGCATTTAATCCCATGATCAATAAGAAAATGAGATCATGTATGTGGACATGGTCAGCTACGCAACAGTTAATTACTACTATCAGTGATAAGAGTGGGAAGGCAAATGGATTGGTTAATTGGCATAATTCTACTGGCAAATTTTAAAAACACAAGAATTTTGCTGTTGTTTTCATTGTAGTTTTTATGTGAAGTAAACACTTAGTAGTTTTAAGTGGTTGAAAAAGAAAAATTGGTTCTTTTTTCAGAACCAAAGAAAAAGCTAGGTTACTGAAAATGCTCATTTTCAGTAACCTAGCTACTTTTTCATATTTATAAATACATTTCAGATTTGCAAAGTATTTATTCCCCCACCTTCTAAGCCCCAATGTACCATGAGAGAAGACATAGGAAAAATAAACAGAATGTATCAACTTTTTTTTTAACCTCCATGTAGTTTTGTGATCACTTGCATATACATTGTCTCATTTTTTAAAAGTTCTAAGAGGCATTGGTGGGGTTTTTTTGCCATTTTTTCTTGTAGAACTCCTGTTCTACACAAAAGAAACATAAAACTACTGCCTTCCACCAAATTTAAAATGTGTTTATGATCTCAAAGACTACTATGGAATTGATATAAGTTCTGCTCTTTCTGGATGTCTTTTCCTAATAAATGTAACTTTCACGTTTCCTCTCAAAGCTGTCACTAAAAATTATTAATACGTTCTAAATTTTACATTAACTGTGTATATATATATATATATATATATAGCACTATAGCACTGCCGTCCCATTGCTCATCGATTTGCTCGAGCGGGTACAAGTATCATCTCATTGTGAGACTTGTTGTTACTATTTTTGGCATATCAAATACACATGGGTAGCTTGCCAGGCTCTGCCATGCGGGCAGGATACTCTTGGTAGCTTGCCGGGCTCTCCGAGAGGGGTGGAGGAATCGAACCCAGGTCAGCCACATGCAAGGCAAATGCCCTACCTGCTGTGCTATCACTCCAGTCCATGCATGTATATATATGTATATATATATGTAACATATATATGTATGTAACATATATATAGAGAGAGAAACACTTTTTACAATAATTAGAATCCAAAGTACAGTTTAATAAACTACATTCAGCACCTCAGTTTACTTAGGATAGCACTTCCTGGAGAAAACATGCAGCTGGACTTCACAAGAAATTCCTGTCTGTATTCCTTACCAGAAACACCTCACATTGAAACTTTAAAGATTTGTTAAATTATATCCAGATCTATGGCACCTCCCAGAAAAAACTGGTTATTACAATAGACACAACCAACAGTGCTGACTCTTGCCATGTCTTACAGGTTTCTGCATAGAAATCAAATTGATTTTGTTCCAGAGAAGACATTTTCTTCATTAAAAAATTTAGGAGAACTGTAAGTAGCTTTGTCTACTAGGAAAATAGGATTGCTGCTTCCAAGATCATGCCGTTAAATAAATAGTGAAATTCTTTTCCTCTAGTTGCAATCAAAATCCCATAGACTACTGAATATTCAAAATCAAATAAGAAAATCTACATTTTCCTAAAGTCAAAAGATATTAAAACCAGATCACGTCTTAATGTGGTCTACTTGATCTTACTTGGTCTTAATATTTGGTCTACTTGATTTTCCTACCTATTTTGTTTGGGTGGTTTCATGTATATGCACATCCGGGAAAAATGAATGTTTCATTGCTCATAAATTCAAGGATCATTATCTCTATAGCTGGAATATAGCAAAGTCTCAAAAAAAGCTTGCTGAATAACAACAACTTAAGTTATATTAATTAATTATAGCTGAGAAAGGAATGAGGATGTTGATTATCCCTGAAGAAGTCACAAGAAGTCACAACTTTTAGGGAAGATGAATAAAAAAGTCTAGAATTAGGACTAAACTTACCAGAAAATATTTAAAGCACATGTGCAATTTTTTCTGTTCAAATAAGCATTGTTTTAAACTGATCTTTCTTTTGTTGGTTGTTTGCTTTTGGAGATTAGTTGTTTTAAAATGCATCTGTCTTGCCATTCATTCATCATTATTTACATCCTTAGAAATCCCTGAAAGTTAAAAATATGGACTCCATACCACTATTCCCTTAAATTTGTATATTTAAAAAATACCCCTGTCTATTCTGACTCTTCCACTCCATCTACAGAAAACAAATTCATATCCACCCCCCAAGGTCTTATCAGGTACATACTATGAGAAATAAATTAGCTACAACCAACAAACATTAGCTACAACCAAGAAAATAACCAGCAAAAGAAAGGTCAGTTTAAAACAACACTCATTTAAACAGAAAAAATTGCACATGTGCTCTGAATATTTTCTGAAAAGTCTTGTCCTCTTCTAGATTTTTTGATTCATCTTCCCTAAATAAAGTTAGTTTTATTGCTAGCATTGGTAATTAGGGAAGTGCACCCTGCCCTTCCTGTTCTGAGAACTAAAATGGAAATTTATATCTTATGTTGTTCTTCCTTCATCCTTCATACCTAGTTTAAAATCAAGAAGCAATTGTGAAAAATTAGAATCAATTGAAAAATAATTTATGAATACTCAATATAATTTACTTTGAGGATGTCATAAACCAAGCTTACATATATTGTCTATCATGTGCATGGTATGTCATTAAAACAAAATGACATGCAAAATAATTTATGAAAATAAAATTATTTTATAGCAAAAAATTAAAGAACTCATTCAGAATAGCTAATTCATTCTTCATAGGATGTACCTGATCAGACCTTGGAGGATGAATATGAATTTGTTTTCTGTAGATGGAGTAGAAGAGTCAGTCAGAACAGCCAAGGGCATTTTTTAAAAATACAAATTTAAGGGAACAGTGGTATGGAATCCATCACTGTCACTGTCACTGTCATCCCATTGCTCATCGATTTGTTCGAGCGGGCACCAGTAACATCTCTCATTGTGAGACTTATTGTTACTGTTTTTGGCATATCCAATACGCCAATATGCCACAAGTAGCTTGCCAGGCTCTGCCGTGTGGGCGAGATACTCTCGGTAGATTGCCGGGCTCTCTGAGAGGGACGGAGGAATCGAACACGGGTTGGCCGTGTGAAAGGCGAATGCCCTACCTCTGTGCTATCGCTCCAGCCAATGGAGTCCATATTTTGAAAAACTTCTTAATACCCTTACCCTCTAATTTTGTAAAGTAATGCACACATTACCCAAAAAATGTCCAGTTGAAAGAATGATTTTTTAAAAATAACCCATTCTATCCACTTAGTATCAGTTAGCTAGGATAAATTCAGGAGTTAATAAAATTAACTTGAGCTAAGTATTTATATTGCTTAAATGTACAAAAATTTTTGATAAATTTTTTACATTCCCCCTTCTGGAGGGGAATAAACATGTAGGTAATGTACTAATATCCTTCATCCAGAAAAGACTGTGCTTGATTTTTTCAAGTGACCTTGTAGAATGCTTTCTAGGTAGATGAAACCAGAGCTCACTGGTTCCCTCTGATTTGTGTACGCCTGTGCTTCCTTCTGCTCCATGACTCAGGTGTGTGACTTCTACCTGGCACACCAGGTGAGAATTCCCAGCTGGCAGGACCTCTACACTGGACTGTCATGATAGCTTTTCAAAAACAACCTGTTTAGATTTACAATGTCCACTAGCCTCAATGTCAGCTACTTCCCTGGGCTTGCCACCCTAGTGGTCTCAGAACCCTTCCTGGCAGCTTGGCTTCAGGGAAGTCTGCTTTTCTCTCATGAAATCTGCTTTGGCTCAAGTCTTACAGTGTTTCCTCAATCACACATAATTTAGACCCTTATCAGCTCTCACCTGGTTAGAGTCAAAGCCTCCTGCCCAATCTTTCTCCCCAGATTTTCTGGTTCTTCATGTTTATGACAGAATGATCATTCCATCATTTCACCCAAAACATACCATGCCATTGTTCTTCCTAACATTGCCCCTCCTTGATGCCTGTCATTCAGTAGTCTTTGACAGTTTTCAAATGTAAATGTGCAGATGAATCTCAGTAGATACTGCCTTTAGCCAGCATGGTAGGAGGCTCCTTCCCAGACTCTCTGATGTGCTAGCTCTGGAGTGGGCACCTTTCTAAAGGCATCTTCCTCATTTCTGATGCCTGGACAGTACTTTAGGAAGTACCACCTTAGAATGTGTTCATGATCCATCTTATCTTCAGCTTCCTCTCCAGGCATGCGCTACTTCTTCCCCATCCTTTCTATACAGCCACCAAGAACTTCTTGCTGACTCCTGCAGATATTGCTGAATTTCAACCATTTGTTTCTCTGATCCTTCCCTAACCTCATCTGAAATGCTACTCTCCTTTGACTACAACCATGAAAATCATTAAATATTGTTCAAGCACTTTTCT
The DNA here is from genome assembly GCF_027595985.1 of Sorex araneus. Taxonomy (NCBI): domain Eukaryota; kingdom Metazoa; phylum Chordata; class Mammalia; order Eulipotyphla; family Soricidae; genus Sorex; species Sorex araneus. Next base: position 237,418,790 of record NC_073302.1, on the reverse strand, counting down.
TTGTTCAAGTCATGAAATATTGCTTAAGCACTTTTATTTCTTTCTGCACTGACACAATTGTTTCACTAACACAATTATTTATTTTCTAATCTAGTTATTTTCTTTAATTGTAAGCTTCTTTACAGAAAGAATAATATCTTAATTATTATTAATGCCCACATCAACAGCTCCCAAACAAAAAAGTAGATAAGATTTTGTTTGTTTGGCTTTAAAGCAATTTCTTATGCTTCAACTTCACTGGTTCAGAAAGTTATTTTGTACTCTGAGGAGTCTTTATTTCTTCTGATCACAACAAAAATATTTTCCACATTCTATAGTAACTTTTTTATCATTATTTCTGAGTTGGATAGTCTTCTTATATTTATAAGTCCTCAATTTCTTCTAAAAAATAGTACCAGATAAAATGAACTAAACTGTGTGAACATATAATTCTGAATTATTTGGGCAGACATTGTCTAGCCAATAATAACATAGCTGTAATGCAAAGTAGCTCTGAGACAAGTACAAAACCGCAGGAAGCATCTTAGAGAGTTGGATAAATAGGTTGTTAACTCTATGAACCAAGGAGGAAAGAAAAAATAAATGTTAGACATGCACAGAGAGTACCTAAAATGGAAAAATATTCAAAGTTGGTATTGAAGCAAGATTGGTAATGTGTTGGAGATGAGCTGAGAGGAAAGTCTAGACAGGGGCTGGATGATCAAAATATCATGTTTAAAAGTCACAGGAAGCAAATCTATTCAGCCGACTCACTTGGCCTGGTTATGTAAGAAGGTATGAAGTTGGTTAATTTGAATCATTTTCTGTTACATCGAATAGCATGATGATAATTTTAAGGAGTAATACTAATGTCATTTATTTCCAGTGTAATTGATTTGTTTTTTATTATCACTAACAGGGATCTATCTAGTAATATGATAATAGAGCTTCCACCCCGCATTTTTGAAGACTTGAAGCTTCTACAGAAACTGTAAGCTGTCCTTTCCGTCTTCAGATTTAAATGGCAACATCTTAAGCTTCCAAAATAATAACATTCCCATGCTTCTTTCCCTCTTCCTTCTACTGGTACAAAAGGAATCTATCGTCCAATCCTCTTTTGTATCTCCACAAGAACCAGTTTGAAAGCCTTAAACAACTTCAGTCTCTGTAAGTGCTACACAACAGTGTATTGATTATCATTTTAGTGGGTATACTTAAAATACATTCATTTCTAAAAGGCGATTTTATGCACATAAGAATTTTTCATTTAAATATGGGCCCTCACAGTTTCAAGTATTATTACCATCAAATACACCCTGAGTGACAGTAAGACCTCATTATTTTCACCATATGTATGAAGACCATTTCTGTATTTGAAGCTGCATATTACTTCTTCCTGAAAACTGGGTTCATATGGAAAAATCTCATCTTACTATTTACACTTAGAATTAAACTTTTGATAGTTCATTTCAAAATAGTTTGTAAAAACACCAAACTATGTATTGATTTGCGGTTTGGGTACACATCCAGTAATGTTCAAGGCTTATATCTGGCTCTGTGCTCAGGGACTCCTGGCAATAATTATATGTCATGCAGAAGATTCAGACATGGGTCAACCACATACAAGGCAAACTTTCCCAAAGTGCTATTTCTTTGGCCTTTATTAGCGAGAAAAATTATATAACCCTGCCTGATTTTTCCTTTTCTCTTTTCTTGCAATAACTAGTTAACTTTAGAAATTAGTCTACAAAGAGGCTGGAGCAATAGAACAGTGGGTAGGGCGTTTGCCTGCACGCAGCCGACCTGAATTCGATTCCCAGCATCCCATATGGTCCTCTGAGCACCACCAGGGGTGATTCCTGAGTGCAGAGCCAGGAGTAACCCCTGTGCATTGCCAGGTGTGACCCACCCCCCAAAAAAGGAGAAATTAGTCTACACAGTTTATGCTTTTTAATTTTGTAGTTAGCAAAAATAAATTATATGACAAATATCAATATTTGGACAATAACTTTTTTCTTGTTTTAAAATTTCCAATGTAGTTTGTTTCAAACAGTGCCCCAAATCTACCTTTTACCTTCCTAAATCTCTCTCATGAATACCTGTTATTGCTGAAGTACAGTTGCTTTTGTTCATAGAAGATATTAAATAGGGATGGAGAGGTAACTAAACAGGCTAATGCATACTATACATGCAGGAGATCTAGATCTGATCACTGGCACTGCATGATCCCCCAAGCAGTACCAGGTGTGACTCCAAAGCACAAATTTGGTGTAGGCCCTTGAGCATCAGTGGGTGTGGCTCAAAAACAAACCCTCACCCAAAATGAAATACTGCATTAACAAATCTCAGTCTTATTCTTTCCTTGTTTAATTCAAGGATCAGGCTGTGTTATCATTTTTTATTTTCATAAATAGTTTTGTATTAGAAATTTATTGAAGATATGGTTCCCATCAACATAAATAGGTTTATATTAGAAATTTATGCAAGATATAATTCCTCTCACCATATGAGTTTGACAAGTTAACTACTGATGAAAAATGATTACACTTCTTCCCTCACCTGCTAGCACAATGACATCTGCTCACTCCAGGAACACGAAGAGCATCAAATCATTCATTCAGGATCTTAACGAAGAAGTCTGACCATCTCATAGGTGGGCAACCAGGCATTCTTTTGGGCTACATTAGCATGCAACAGGAACAAACAGAGACGTTACTGGCACCCACTTGAGCAAATGGATGAGCAATGGGATGACAAGTGATACAAGTGAAGTGATACTTCTTCCCTCAAAAATTAGAATACAAAAATACTTTAAAAAAAAGAAAGAAATCATGGACACAAGAGCTAGTATAGCAGGCAGGGCACTTCCCTTGCGCATGGCACACCCTTGTTCAATCTTTAGCACCATATATGATCTCCCAAGTACCACCAGGAGTGATTCCTACCTACACTTTCATTTCTTATTTATTGGCTATCAATTTATCCATTACACAGTCTTGGCCACTCGGGATAGAGTTGTTTCTGCGAGACAACAGGCTGATAAGCAAGTAATCCCATAAATTATGTAAAATGGAAACTGTGGCAAACTCAGGAGAAATCTAGAGAGCAGAAGGAATAGAGAAAAACGTTTTGAAAAGACCCAAGAGGTCCTGTCAGAAGAGTCTTTTGATGATTCAAAGTCTAATTGCTCTCTGAGGTTTTATTCCTGACTGCTGAAGAGTTCCTCTGCAAAGGGCTCAATGGACAAAGGAAAACTAAGAACAACAAACCCTACCATATTAGTCAAAAAGAAACTGAGCGAGAATAAAACATCTTTCAAAGTGAACTTCCAAAGCAAAAAATCTTCCTTTTAGATAATTCTCCATCTGGCTTTCCTCACAACATGGTTTCCTAAGACCCTGGGTTTCCTTAGATCTGTGCTATCATTTAAGAGTTTTTAAGGAATTTATATTCGGATAAGCTTCGGTATATCTTAGGAATTTAGGAGTTATCAGTGAACTCCCTAAGGATATCCTGAGGGGCCTGGAGTAATGAAAGGAATTATGCTTCCCCTCTGTGCTCTTAGGGAAAAACAAGAGTTCCTGAGGAACTCTTCTTTCTGCATTCTTGCTTTTCACCATAAAAACACATTACCCAGTTAAATGGCTATATCTAAATTCAGATTTTCACAAAACTCACTTCAGTAATTCTCAGGTTGGCACTAGCCATTCCCGTCTGATACCATATAATTCACAGGATGCAGTACATAAAATAAAACGAGTCAATTTCATAATCATAAAATTTCACCATTTAAAAATTTTTGTGAATTAAAATAATAAAGCATAGAGATTTTTAAATGCAATTATGCTTATAAAATAACAAAATCAGCTCCAACTTGCAGACAAAAATAGAAAAGGGAATTTTTAAAGACATTTTGAATTGCAGCATTAGAGTTTAAGGGACACTTTAGGATATGTCAAAGAATGAAGTTATTACAAAGCTAAACTCTAAAATATTAAACATATTGTACATATCTTCTAGAGACCTGGAAAGGATAGAGATTCCAAATATAAACACAAGGATGTTTCAACCCATGAGGAATCTTTCTTACATGTATGTATGAATGTTATATAAGAGATGGAGAAGAGAGCAGCGCAACTCTCATATAAACTGTCTAATATATCACTGCAATGTGTTTTTATGCAAGAAAAGTCTTTATATTGAGAACTTTTTAATTTTGTCACCTTTGGTCCCTGTCAAATAGAGTTCAATATTATGATGAGCCGACATGATGTCACTTCTCTCTGGAAACACGATGTTTATCCAATTGAGGCCCAATAAGAGATCAGGGTACCAGAATGCCACATATTACACAAGATGAAGTCACTGGCTAAATGGTACTCAAGACCTGGAATCATTAATTCACCTCACATGAGTTAGCAGTCGGCTGCTCTAAGATTTGAGAAAGGTGCTATATAAATTCCAGGTGTTGTTACTGTTACTAAGTGCACTACAAAATGGAGGTAATTAATCTTTCTAGTAGTTTCTAATAAGTCACTATAATATATTTGGATAAAGTGCACTGTGTAAGTTGTATTAATATATGTGTTTATTACATAATCTTTTCTATCAAATGTATAATCTCTGTGTTCATGATTTTAAAAATTAACCCTTGTTACCCACAACACTAGGGAGGATTTGAGGTAAGTTTTTAAGTTGGGTTAGCAAGGGAATAAAATGGTTGGGGTGGATGGGCTCTTGGCAGTGAGTATTTTGTTTGTATTTGTGTAGGAGTGGTGCTTTAAAGGAGAAATGTTTGATGCATATCCACATGGGGGGTTGGTGATTTTTCTTTCTGTGGCATGACTAGATAATTGTTAATGAAGTTATTATTTCCTTGTTACAGGCAGACTATAAGATCTTCTTAGAATAGATAAATTCCACCTTTTGGGAACTTGATGGAGAAACTGCTTCTTTAAATATGAACCTCAGATTGAGGCCAAGGACCTAACAAAGGACAGACTGTGCTAGCTATCTGCCTACTAAGTGGCCTAGTTATTCTTCTTTCCTCTTCTTTGTTCATTGCTTATTTAAACCTCTCTGCATCGTAAACCTCCCTTCCACCTGCCAACCACAGTCATGGAAAGAGTGGGAGGGAAGGTTGAGCCACTGGAGACCCTAATGGGCTGTCCTTGAATATAATGTACATAACAAATCCTGGGAAGAAACAATATGTCAAATCAACTGTGTCAGGGACACAGAGGAGCTGCGGAGGTGGGGGGAGGGGAGTTAAAAAAGAGAATTTCACATTCAACATTCATTATACATTAAGTTTCATTAAGTTCCATTAATTGGAGTGACACCAACAGGAAGCCAAGCTATAAACTACTCTAATCCAAAGACTGCCTCCTAAGTGTATGCTTAGCTGACATCCCTATTCATTTACCATTTAAGGAGTATTTATTGAGTATTTCTCATGTGTCAGGCAGCTTACACAACCAAGAACTCAGGAAAGAACAAGAGAAAGTAAATCTGCTCTATGAAGTTTCAATAATTAGCTTCGGGAACTAAAGAGTAAACAAATAACTAAATTAATGGAAAATTCAGTGAAGAAAAGTAAAGCATATTAAGGAGATAGTAGGAGGACATAGATGGTTACATGGTGATCAAAGAGATGTAGCATGCCAGTGGTCCAGGATAGACAAAAGGAACTATTGACAATGTCTGGAGAAAATCTTCCAGGTAGAAGGAATAGCAAAAGCACTACATGAGAAAGGATATAAGCCTGGCATTGGGGGTCTAGAGCGAGGTTACTATAAATGGAGTGAGGAATGAAGAAAGTTATCTGGATCTAGGCAGCCAAGGAGATCCAATCTAGGATTCAGGATCCAATCACAAGAAGCCTTTAGCCATGGCCAAGTAAAGTTTTGTCAAAATTGATTATCTAGAAACTGAATGCAGAGATTCAAAAAATTAAGAATGAAAAAAGACTATACAGAGAAATATGATCACGGATATTAATGAAAAGAGTTGTTAGAAGATACATAAACAGAATGAATTTCATGGGAGAAAATTCTAAACACACAGGTAGAGGGAACAGCAATCAGTAAGCCAGATGAGTCCTCCAATCCAAATACTTCAATGTTCCCTACACCTCAATTGTAACTATATCTAGTGCAAACAAACTTTATTCTCAGTCCTCTAGAAGCTATTAGTTTGTTCATTTTCCTGGCAAGAAATCTATATTTAAAGCAGCTCCTTCTCCTAGCATGGTTGAGATGAATTTTTGTAGACTCAGAAACCCTCCCTTATCCTAGGAGGCTAGTACAAGTGAGGGTGCTTAAAACTATCTACAAGACAGGAATGGTTTTAGTGAGCTAATTTTGGTTCCTTACGTCCCATACACAAGTACCTAAATGTTTGCTAATGATCAATTTCACAATTACAATCCACTATTATAAATACCTCTGAGAATAATCCACAATCAAATATGATGGAGAAAAGAGTTTGGAAACTTCACATTTCCCTGCCCTCACCTTAGCAAACCATGATATTTATACCTTCTTTTCAGTTCTACATCTTTCAATATAGCATTGCTTGGAGTAGCATATTATTAAGTGAAGAAATCTTTAACTACACAATACTAAACAAAAAGAAACAGACAGTGAAGTTGTGTGCCTAACAGAGATGCAGTCCTATTAGGGTGGCAGATAAAGTTTCTCCATCATTGCTATATAGTGACTCTTTTTTTCCCTTTGGCTTTAGTTATTTCAAAAACTTTCGATACTGCTCCTATGCTCCCCATGTCCGAGTTTGTATGCCCTTGACTGACGGAATTTCTTCATTTGAGGACCTCTTGGCTAACAATATACTCAGAATATTTGTCTGGGTTATAGCTTTCATAACCTGCTTTGGAAATCTTTTTGTCATTGGCATGAGATCTTTCATTAAAGCTGAAAATACTACTCACGCTCTGTCCATCAAAATTCTCTGTTGTAAGTATGTTTACTATCTAAAGAGATCTGGGGTATCTTCTATTATCTGTGTACTAGATAGATACTGATCTTCAACAAACAGCATTTGACTTGAATTATAGATTCAGTGGAATTTTTTCCTAAGTTAAAATTTATATTTGATTTGACTGCAGTTATAGATTTTTTATGTTAGTAATTACAAGGGTGATGCCACTCCCTGGAGTCTTAAAATTGGGTGATAGCGGGTCAATGAATCAAGGCTAGTCTACAGAAAAGAGATCATGGGGTAGAAAACTAAGCTTTGTTTTACCATTAATTATAATAACACCCATGTTCACAGGCCTAGAAAATCAGCCCCTCTATTACCTGTGCAAATAGCACTCATGTAATATTTAAAAGTTAATCTCCTGGGCTGGATAGACTATACACGAGTTAAGGTTCTTGCCTTGCATGCAACTGACCAAGTTTCAATACCTGGTACCATGTATGCCACCTGTTTCCCCAGCACTGCCAGTAGTGATCCCTGAACACAGAGGGAGAAGGAAAGATAAGCGTAACTGTGTGTGGCCAAAAACAACACGGCAACATTTCCAAATTAGTTTCACCACTATTGTTTTTTTTTGGAGGGGGCTCCCAAGTAGTACTCAAGGGACCACTCCCAACAGTTCAATCCCAAGTCCCAAGAATGCTGGGGACCAACACATGTTGGGACAGGGGAGCCATGTGGTGCTGAAGACTAAACACACTCTTGGACCCCGACCACCTGTTATTTAAAATGCCAAAGATTAAGCACTATACTTTAGCAGTAATACAACTCTGAAACCCATTGGCTTTTACATATTTATAGGGGACAATGTTATTTTATTAAATGAAGAATGAAGGAAGTAACTTTTATAAAAGGAAAGGAAGAAAGAAAGAAAGAAAGAAAGAAAGAAAGAAAGAAAGAAAGAAAGAAAGAAAGAAAGAAAGAAAGAAAGAAAGAAAGAAAGAAAGAAAGAAAGAAAGAAAGAAAGAAAGAAGGAGGAAGGAAAGAAAGAAAGAAAGAAAGAAAGAAAGAAAGAAAGAAAGAAAGAAAGAAAGAAAGAAAGAAAGAAAGAAAGAAAGAAAGAAAGAAAGAAAGAAAGAAAGAAAGAAAGAAAGAAAGAAAGGAAGGAAGAAGGAAGGAAAGAAAGAAAGAAAGAAAGAAAGAAAGAAAGAAAGAAAGAAAGAAAGAAAGAAAGAAAGAAAGAAAGAAAGAAAGAAAGAAAGAAAGAAAGAAATAAAGAAAGGGAGAAAATGCCAAAACTAGTTAGGAAAGTTAGAGATGCTGATAAGCACCAATATGTAATGTTGATAATTACATATATATTTATTTATCTATGAAAATAAATCATTAAATCAATAATCATTAATCCTATCTGTCCCAGGCCATGAAGGAATTACTTTTGCTTACTTGAAGGAGAGAGAGAGAGAGAGAGAGAGAGAGAGAGAGAGAGAAGATGATTAAATGTGAGGTTATTTTTTATGGGTCAGGTCTCTTTCTCACATTCCATTAGTCTCTTCTAACTGTAGCAGGATGGGAAATACTATGTGCACAGGGGGAAAAAACAACTGGGTTTAGCAAACTGTGTGGTAACCTACCTTATTTATTGTATGTTGCCCCCTCTCTGTAAACTTAAGTTACTCCCAGTTTCCCCAGTGAGATATCCAAGGAAAAGATGTTTTAGTTTGTTTTTTGCTTAGGTTATATATTTACATGGGCTGGAGCGATAGCACAGTGGTAGGGCATTTGCCTTACATTCGACCAACCCAGGTTCGATTCCTCCACCCTTCTCGGAGAGCCCAGCAAGCTACCGAGAGTATCTCGCCCACACTGCAGAGCCTGGCAAGCTAACCGTGGCATATTTGATATGCCAAAAACAGTAACAGCAAGTCTTACAATAGAGACGTTACTGGTGACCGCTCGAGCAAAATCGATGAACAACGGGATAACAATGATATTTATCTTTACACATACACACATACATACACACATATACATACTAATATACTACTTATATATTTCAACAGGTGCGGACTGCCTGATGGGTGTTTATTTAATCTTCATTGGCATTTTCGATATGAAGTACCGTGGGCAGTACCAGAAGTATGCATTACTGTGGATGGAAAGCTTGCCCTGCCAGCTCATGGGCTTCCTGGCCATGCTGTCCACGGAGGTTTCCGTCCTACTGTTGACATACTTGACAGTGGAGAAGTTTTTGGTCATTGTCTTTCCCTTCAGTAACATTCGTCCTGGGAAGCGGCAGACCTTGGCTATCCTCTCTGGCATTTGGATTGTGGGGTTTTTGATAGCTGCGATACCATTTTGTAATGAGAATTATTTTGGAAACTTTTATGGAAAAAATGGAGTCTGCTTTCCTCTTTACTATGACCAAACAGAAGATATTGGAAGCAAAGGCTACTCTCTTGGAATTTTCCTAGGTAAATTAGATTTTTTATTTCTGAGACATGTCTTATTTTTATTTATATTCCATTTTATTCGCTTTAGCAAAGATATATTTGTCCACTTCGCAAAGAAAGTCCCAATATTGTCTTTTTTGAAGAAAAATTCTTTTTTTAAATTTTTTATTTTTTTTATTAGTGAGTCACCATGAGGGTGCAGTTACAGAGTTTCGTGCCTGTGTTACAGTCATACAATACTCGAGTACACATCCCTCCACCAGTGCCCATTCTACTCCATTGATGGCCCAAGGGTCCCTCCCTCCCCCCACATGCTGTCCGGGGCCCCCCCACCGTGACAGGGAATTCCTTAATGTTCTCTCTCTCCTTTTGGGTGTTATAGTTTGAATGGAGATACTGGGTAGCTATCCTGTTCAATCTATAGTCTGCTTTCAACCCGCCTCTCCTATCCTGAGTGGATCCTCCACTGCACTTTGGTTGGTGTTCCCTTCTCAGTCTGAGCTGCCCTCTCCCCCAGCATGTGAGATCAGCTTCCAAGCCGTGGAGCAGGCCTCCTGGTATTAATTGCTACTATTCTATTTTAAATTCCGCAAACAAGTGCAATTTTTCTGTGTCTGTCTCTTTCTTTCTGACTCATTTCACTTAGCATGATACTTTGCATGCTGATCCACTTATATGCAAAGTTCATGACTTCATCCTTTCTGACAGATGCATAGTATTTCATTGTGTAGATGTACCAAAGTTTCTTTAACCAGTCATCTGTTCTCGGGCATTCGGATTTTTTTCCAGATTCTGGCTATTGTAAACAGTGCTGCAATGAACATACAGGTGCAGATGTCATTCTGACTATACTTTTTTGCCTCTCCGGGATATATTCCCAAAAGTGGTATTGCTGGGTCAAATGGGAGCTCGATTTCTAATTTTTTGAGAAGCAACCATATTGTTTTCCAAAAGGGCTGAACCAGTCGGCATTCCCACCAGCAGTGTAGGAGGGTTTCTTTCTCCCCACATCCAACGCCAACAGCGGTTGCTTTTGTTCTTTTGGATGTGAGCCTTCTTGCTGTGCATGTGTAGAAATTCTTATTAAGCTTTATTACAGAGACCTAGTGTGATAAATAGAACATGATCTCTGAACAATCTTTGTATTATCTGTAAGATATTTACATCATCTAATGCACTGACTGTGACCTTCGAGCTAGTTCAGTGTTATCCTGTGGCCTGCCAAGTTACTTGAATTTTTTCACAATCTAGATTTTAAGTTAAATAAATATTAATAATAAAATTCTGATGTCTTAGCAGCCTGGAGATGGCCTGGAGGGGCTGATAGTTGGGGCTAAGGGAACTTTATTTTTATTTTTTTAATTAACAAGTGTTTCAATTTTTTAAATAATTTTATTTTAGTTTTATAAAATTGTTCACAATATTTGGACTGGAGCGATAGCACAGCGGGTAGGCCTTGCATACGGCTGACTTGGGTTTGATTCCTCTGTCCCTCTTGGAGAGCCTGGCAAGCTACCGAGAGTATCCCGGCAGAGCCTGGCAAGCTCCCCGTGGCATATTCAATATGCCAAGAACAGTAACAACAAGTTTCACAATGGAGACATTACTGGTGCCCACTCTGAGCAAATTGATGAACAACGGGACAACAGTGCTATAGTGCTACAATCAAATTCTGGAAACTAGCAAAAGATTATCTGAATGGACACAATAGAAGATTTATTGCTTTGAGGAAAATCTCAGTCACATGGTGAATAAAACTGATTTTCACTTTTCTTAAACCCAAGTTTTTAAATGAAAGATCTTATGTGCTTTTTTTAAAAAAATATGAGAAATTTGGTTTGTTAGTTAAAAAATATACACACAAACTTTTAAATTTTCTAGTAGGTGTTTCTCTTGATTAAACTGAAGGTCGTTTCCAAGTCCTCTCTTTAACTAGAATATTATTAGCACTCCAGTCCCCAAATTTTGTGTCTCCCTCCTTCAAAGAGGATACAACAAGTTGTATCATCCTTTTTTCCCATCAAATAACTTTTGTTTAAATATGCCTCTGCTTTCTTTCTTCCAGGGTCTACTAATTGACATCACCGTGGGATAAAAGCTTACTCTTTAGCCCTGAATTATTACATTAGCCTTACCGCATTGCAACCTCTGGGACATTCTCCTTCCTGTCAATTTGTTTACTAACACTGTACAACTCTCTCTCTCTCACTCTCTCTCTCTCTCTCTTGCTCTCTCTCTCTCTTTCTGTCTGAGAGACACTGGGAAGCTACTCTATAGAAATGAATCTAAACTGAGGAGCAAATGAGGAGGATTTAGCAAGTGAAGACAGAGATTGTGTCCCAGGGGGGATATATACATATACATATATATGCATATATATGCATATATAATAGTGACATAGAGCTAGTAAGTGGTCCAGATGAAGGACAAGGTAGTAGTGTGTGGCTGGATCTAATGGTTTTCACGCACTGAGGTCAGAGGTGGGGCATGCTGAAAGGGGGTTGAGGGCTATGGAGTGTGTACATACATATTGAGGCAGACAAAGATAATGACACACAAGCAGCATATATGTAGCTGTATTCCATCTGCCTAATATACTTATGCGATGATCCCCTAAGAGAAATTCTAGAACCTTTTCTTCTTTATATAGTATCTACAAGTGTACCATTTTAACCCCCCTTTTTTTCAAAAAACTAGATTTATAGAAAGTTTTTAAAGATAGTACAGTTTCCATTTAGAACATGGGTACCTATATGAGTTGCTGGAGACCAAACCTGGAGCAAGCACACCACCCCCCCCCCCCCCGCTGCACTATCTCTCCAGCCCTATAAACAGCCTTTAAAAAAATTGGACCAAAGGAGAAAAAAAGACTAATTTCATAAAATTTTAATATCATAGCTTTATGAAATTTCTTGGATATAAAATGTCTTTGGATAAGTGAGCGGAAAAGTACAGTGTGTTGGGTGCTTGCCTTGCAAGCAGCTGACCTGGGTTCTATTCCTGGTATTCCATGCGGTCTACAGAGTTACTCCTGGAGTGATCCCTGAGTGCAGATCCAAGTATAATCCCTGGGCATTGCCAGTTGTGGCACCCAAACAAAGCAAAACAAAATGTTTGGCGTAAGAACAATGAATATCTTGAATTGATAGCAGCACTGTAGCACTGTCGTTTCGTTGTTCATCGATTTGCTCGAGTAACGTCTCCATTGTGAGACTTGTTGTTATTGTTTTTGTCATATCGAATACGCCGCGGGGAGCTTGCCAGGCTCTGCTGTGCAGGCAGGATGCTCTCGGTAGCTTGCTGGACTCTCGGAGAGGGATGGAGGAATTGAACCCGGATCAGTGGCGTGCAAGGCAAACACCCTACCTGCTGTGCTATTGCATAGGTGGTTCAGTGGTAGAATTGGTAGTATATTCTCCTAAATTTGAGCAGCTTTACATATCATTCGGGTTCATATAAACATGTGCTAAAATAGTATTCAAATTAATCTGTACAATATTTATGTCAGTTATGAGGAATAGGATCTCCTCTGGGTTTTTAATTCTAGTAGTGGTTAAGAAATTATTTTTCTTTATTAAATGACTCTTTTAAGTAGGAATACTCTGAACATCCTCAAAAAGTGATTCAGATAGTTCAATTTGTTTTTACATTTTCTTATCCTTTTTTTCTGAATGAGTTTAAAGCATTCTGAATGATAGCTGTTTAAATTACTGCAATCTATAGAAAAATAAACAAGTTTTGAGAGGGGTTCTATGTATTACTTTAACTTAAAATTTAAAATAAGAGTAATATTGTTTATGACATTATTGTTTTACTACTATTTCAAGATATCTAATTCATATTCACAAAAATAGAGGAATGTGGTCATCTTAATTTTTTTGATATGTACCAACGATTGCAGTGACCTCTTAAAGTTTGAATTTGCAAAAAGCCATAAAGAAAATGGACATCTCCTACTTAAAAAATAGTTTTTTAATGAAGCTAAAATTTATCTCATAAAAATTTAACAAGATCTGAACTTTAAGTGTCTAGATTTTTCATTGTTTATGCATTTGAAAACTAGTTTCTATCTGGAAAACCCAATTATTTTAGTTTATTTCTAATTTATATCTTTAGACCTGACTAATTGCCACTGAATTTAGACAAAGCAATGTTGCTTGGCAGGACAGTGCTAAGAGGCACCATAAAGAACATGAAGCTGTATTTATTGTTGATTTATATACCTGAAATCTGAGATGTATGCTTTTCTCAACAGGCGTGAACTTGCTGGCTTTTCTCATCATTGTATTTGCCTATATTACCATGTTCTGGTCCATTCAAAAAACTGCCTTGCAGACTTCAGAAGTAAGAAATCAGATTGGAAGAGAGATGGCTATTGCAAATCGCTTCTTTTTTATAGTGTTCTCTGACGCCCTCTGCTGGATTCCTGTATTTGTAATTAAAATACTTTCCCTTTTACGGGTGGAAATACCAGGTCAGTCTTTTCTATTATATGCAAGTACGTTGTGCCTTGTACATCCCTTGACAAGGCCAGACATATCAAACAGAGTTTTACATATAATGCTGTGCTCTGTGAATACCTGCAACTTAAATACAAAGAGCTATTACTTTGCCATGTTTATCATCAGTCCTCTCAGACTGAACTGAGTACTAATACAATCCAAACCAAATTAATAGAAAAATAGGAGCTAGAGAAAAACTGAGTCTTAGTGTCTTATTTCTACCTGAGCTATGTAGCGGTTCTTAAACAAAAGTAGACATAAAAAAGAAATACATACATGCCTTTTTTTCCCTCTAACTTTAGTTTATAGGAACTAAAGTCTATACATGATGTTTCATGTATAGACTTTAGTTCCTATAAACTAAAGTTTATAGGAACTATAAACTTATAGGAGGGTTCCCCTTGTGATTCTTAAATCCGTATTCCTAGATATGAACCACTGTCTTTCCCTGTCTTAACCCAATGGATATAAAGTGCTAGGTGTTCTGTGTAGATGCTTCATCAAAATACTGGGTTCACCACTCACATTCCTACTTCATCTAGAAAAAAATACTACCTCAATTACAATCTTACCTGAAATTCTTTCAGGGACCTAAAAATCATAGTTAAGGGGCGATGTAGGACAACTTTTAGTAATCAGAGTGCAGATTCATCAGGTCGTTCTTTTAGTCTATTGAAAATCTACTGGGGCAGTTCATCCCAGGCCAAAATCATGTTATATTTATGCTACTCTGGGGATTATGGTAATGGCACCTTGAAAGCCAACATGAAAGACTGACACAAGGAACTGAAACATTGTCCTTTGGTCTGGAGTGTATACAAAGGCTAAAGGAGTCTTGTCCAATGCATCATTAAAAAATGATACAACACCATCACAGCATCCCTGAAACCTATCAACTTATTTCACAACAGAACCTTGAAGACTCTTGGATCACCTAAAATGTGGAAGTGAATATCAGAAGGGAGATCAGGACTGATTACTGAGCAGTATTTGATGCATAGGGAGAGCAAAACCAAAAAAAAATTTTAATGTGAGATCCCTCAGGAAAGCCAGCTATACAAGAAAGCAGAGCTCTCGCTAGTCTACTACAATTCCCCTAGCATAGCAATGTTTACATCCTAACATTTCAAATTCTAATAAATAAAATATTATTGACTTCCATTGATTATGAAATGAAATTCAAGTGCTGGAGTTAATGTTAAAAATTTCTTACCACCCACTCATTCCCATGTATTCTGAGATGAGCCCATTAGAGTTTTTTAATGTTTTGCCCTTGCTGAAACTATCCCCACCCCCAGGCCCCAACCTGGATTTTATTTTCAGTAAGACGCATGCTTATACTCCTTCCCATCCTTCAAGGTTTATCACAAATAGTTCCTTTTCCATGGTACCATTTTAGACTCGTCCCCCAAACACTCATATAACCTAGATGACTAAATAGCTATTACATTCTTTATTTTCCCCCTATTGGTCTTATTTAAACCACTATATATCCCTGCCATTTTTCAATGTACCCATTGCCCTCTTCGAACCATAAGGAAGATAATGACCATGTCTTATTGATCTTAACACTATTAATTTCTCATAATATCATTTAAAATACATATATCTTAATTAAAAGTGCTGAGTTTATGGAAGAGATGGAGATTGTCCCATTACCTTGGGAGACTTCTGTGTCCACATTTTGAATGCCCTTTCCCATGTACGCTCTTGTTTCTCTTCAGCTTGAAAAGAGACAACCTATATGATGGACCAAAGACCAAGTAAGGTAGGCAGGAGTCTTGGGTTCCTGTCCTCACCTTGTCACTGTGAAATTGAAGGGACGTAACAAAGTCATTTGTTACATACCTTAATTTACCCATGTTATTCTTAGGTAGTTTCTTAAATTTTTTCCAGTCTTAATATTCTATCATTTTTATTTTTCTGAAACCTTTCCTCTGTAATAGTTTGTTAGAGCTGC
The DNA here is from genome assembly GCF_027595985.1 of Sorex araneus. NCBI lineage: Eukaryota > Metazoa > Chordata > Mammalia > Eulipotyphla > Soricidae > Sorex > Sorex araneus. The sequence goes on along the minus strand of NC_073302.1, from coordinate 237,402,957 downwards.
CTGAACAAAATGCCACAAAATGGGTAATTTAAACCACAGGTATGTGTTTCTCAACATTGTGGGGGGGGAAGTTCAAATCAAGTTATCAGTGGCAATGGCTGCTCCTAGTCTTTCCTTGACTCATAATTGGCTGCCTTTTCTGCATGGACTTCCCTCTATATGCACAGCCTTGGTGACTGTCCAAATTTCCTCTTCTCATAAGGAAACTAATCAGTTTGAGTGTGGCTCTCCTCAATGACCCTTGTTAACTTGATCACATCTCTAAAGGTCATGTCTCCAAAAACAGTCATGTGCTGAGGTGTAGGCATGAGTTATGACCTCAATATATTTATTCGGGGAGTAACATGTCATAGTTCATCTTATGGTACATTCTGATTTAGAATCAGAATATATCTTGTCATCAAGGCTATCCAATCACAAGAGGAATAATCATTGTCTTGGAGAGTCTGATATATTTCCGATCATGAGATCTAGGGAACTAGAATGGAGAAAAAAGACCTTGTGAAAACTGTACTGAGTTATACTGTACTGTTGTTCAGTACTCTGAATTTGGTTTTGCATACTTTGGTGGGCCTAGAGAATAAAATTTTCTCTCACTTAATTAAGCTACTTCTTTCTTGCCCGGCCTTTTATGGTATCCTAGGAAATGCTGCTTCCATTATATAGGATAGGAAAAGAGGAAAGCAAACTTTGCAACAGGAAAAGGTGATAATAAAGAAAAAGTGAAAGACAAGTAATGGTCATATAAGAAATAAGAGAGGGAAGGCAGAAAGGGAGAAGGGGGAGGAAGGCAAGAAGGAAGGAAGGGGGAAGAAGGCAAGAAGGAAGGGAGGGAGAGGAGGAAGGGAAGGAGGGAGGAAGGAAGTACAAGTAGCAGTTCAAGGATGGGATAATAATGAGGATATGAGGGAGAAGAGGGTGAAAAAGAAGAGTAAGAACATAATACTTGTCACCCTTCACCTGAACCTGGAGTTCCTGTAAATTGTAAGGATGTGGGAAGATAAGAATATGTGGATGTGGAAAATTACACTGAAAAGACTTGTGCAAAGCCAACTCTGATCTTACTCTCAGACTTCCATCAAATAAGTTCTCATCAGCACTTTCATTAAAAAAGGCAGGTGAAGTCTCAGGAGCTTAGGTGATATCTATTAAAAGATAAAAATGTATCTGACCTTAAGATCAAATTGTGTATAATAGTTTGTTATTGTAGTCAAGTAAAATTACGTATGTTTTGTCCTTGAAAAATAAAGAAGATGAGGCACCAACCTCCACCCATATGAGGTCAAAAATCCACATACTTTTTTGGCTCACTTAAAGCTTAACGTATAATAGTCTGTTGTTATCTGGTAGCTTTACTGATAACACAAATAGCCAATAATGTATTGTGTATCTTATGTATGAAAAAAATTTTTATTGTGAAAACCATAAAAGAAAATGGGTTTCTAGTATTTTATTGTGTTTATTTTTGCAATATAATATAGTTTGTTTAAGTTTTTGTTTGATTTGGTGTTTGGGTCACATCCAGTGATGCTCAGAGGCTACTCCTGACTCTGCACTCAGAATCATACCTGGCAGTGTTCAGGTGACCATATGGAATGCCTGGGATTGAACCCAGGTCAAATGAATGCAAGGCAAATGTCATACCCACCGTACTATCTCTCTAGTCAAGAATGTATTGTTTATTTACCAGAAAATACATAAATAGACCCACACCATTAAACTCATGGTGTTTAAGTGGCAACCATATCTCACTGAGGCATCACAGAACATCACTGTCCTAAATTCTCCTCACAAATAACTTTTGTGACATCTTTACCTGAATAGTCAGTTAATATTATATTTGTAAGAAAGAAATAGTTCATTAAATTTAGAGATTATATTCTTCTATACTCTTCAAATCCTTCATTCTGAATAGGATTATAAGAACATAAAGTAGGTTACTAAGGCCTTCAGGACTGAAGCTAAGACCAGTGTCAGATTTGACCCGGGACCAGAGATTTTCTGAACATTTCTGTTGTTTAGAAATAATTTCCTATTTTTTTCTTTCATTTGCTTTTTGTGAAGCGAGATTATATCCACTAAATAAAACTTACTTAGAAAGGTGTAAATGGTGGGGGGGGGGGGGGGAGCGAAGACAGGAATTACTATAGTTAGAAATTATTGCTCTGGACAAGAATTGAATGCTAAAAGTAGATAAAGCGATACACATGGTAACTTTACAGTACCTGTACCACAAACCATAATAACCAAAAGGAAAGTGAGAAGGAAAGTAACTGTCAAAGACACAGACTGGGGTTCAGGGGGTGGAAGGAGGTCAAATTTGAGACATTGGTGTTGGAAAATGTACACTGGTGAAGGGACAAATGTTGGAACATTATATGTCTGAAAACCAATCATGGACAACTCTGTAACCGTTTATCTCATGGTGATTTTATTTAAGTATATATATATATGAAAGGAATTCGGTCCAAGGGAGTACAGGAGCTTGAAAGAACAAGTAAGCAAGTAGAGACAGAAAAATACACTTCAAAGGTGAATACAAATTTGAAAGAGGAAGTCTATTTCCAAATTGAATTTTCCCTAAAGAATGACAGTATAGCAAGGAAAACACATTTTATATTATAGTTTCTGAAGTGTTTGCACTTCTTATCTAGTTTCACAGCAACCAACAAAACAGTTCATGAAATTTAGAAAAGTTAAATAACAGGAGCTTAAAACCATAGGTTCCAAACTCTTCACACAAAAACAGCTTCAGTAAGGTAAAAACTTTGTGAATTAGGTAGTCATCTCAAAAATAACAGTAAGTACAAAATATAATGTGTTTTGTGTTCTTTAAAGTTCCAGCTCCTATTTTTTTTTCACATTCGTTTTTCTTCTCCAGGTACAATCACTTCCTGGATAGTCGTTTTCTTCCTTCCAGTAAACAGTGCCTTGAATCCAATCCTCTACACTCTCACAACAAGCTTTTTCAAAGAGAACTTTAAACAGTTACTGCACAAACACTGACGAAAGTCTATCTTCAAAACTAAAAAGAGAAGCGCTTCTGCATCCATTGTGTGGTCATAGCACTCCTCATTTAAACTTTGAGTTTTTCACAAAGAAACTCTTGGGGACAGTAGAGTGAAACCAAGTTCCTAGTAATTGGTTTGGATCACTGCACTTTCAAAGCACTACCTATTAAAAATAATACTGCACCTGGAAAATGGCATCTGGGGTGCTTTTCGTCTTGATCAACAGCAAGCCTTTCTGCCTGGAGAGCACAGCAGATGACTTCTGGTATTGCATTCTAGTAACAGCTGTA